>NC_143408.1:7500000-8750000 GCF_052110815.1 Crocodylus siamensis | reverse complement strand
CAAAACAGCTTTCCTTAAAGTTGCAGCTTCTAGTCACTCCTTTTGATCAAAACGCTTCTTGGTCTGTGCCTTAAATCACTAGATACTTACCCCAGCTAATGCAGGGAACCCACTACCCCTTGCCAGAAGCAAAACTAAAAGCACTAAAAATGTTGGCTCCCTAAAGGCAGGAGCCTAATGCCCAAGAGCTGTTGGACCTGTACTGCACCCTGGGTCTGTTCCAATCCAGCCCATGGTCAAGGAGAGCAGGAAGGAAGGCATCTTGCTGTAGTCTGCAGGCCAGGGAGCATATGGCTGGAAAGACCTAGCTGAAATAGGTGGAGAGCTTAATTCAGTGTTCAGGTTGGGTGTGGCCATCAAATAAGCTGCTGCCTGAGATGTATATCAGAGAACAATATGCCAGTGTCTTTGAAGAGGCTAATATCTTAATAGCGGGTGGAGAGAGCTACTAGTTGGAGGGGGCAGAGCTAGAGAGTCACGAGCTTCTCTCGCCTGCTGGTAAGTTACTGGAACAAGGTTAGAACAGAGACTGCATCCTCTCGCTGCACCTACCACCCACGCTTCCTATTTCAGAGCTGGAGTGGAGGGCTGTGCAAAGTTTCGGATCATCTCTGAAACCGAATCAAGATTTGGAGGCTGAATCTATGAATCTGAATCAAATCGCTGAAAGCTTTAGGCTTTCCAAATCGATTTCGAGCTTCCGAATTGCTTCAGAAAAGATTCGGAGCCAATTCGACCATAGACTATAATGGGGAAATCAATGAAGTATCTATATTGGTTTTTGTCTGATTTGGATGAAACTTGCAGGGGTGGTAGCATGACAGCATGAAGTTTACCACATTTCAAGACCAGTGCAGGAGTTTGGGGGGAACTGCACCCCAAATTCTTGAAAGCAAAACTCATGTCAGTTGTATGTGTTACACCACAGGAGAGTAAAAACTGCAGGGGTAGTAGCCCCCGGTGAGGCCACAAAACCTGCCAAGTTTGAAGGAGATAGGCGCAGGGGTTTGGAGGGGAACTGTACCTCAAGCTGCGGACAGGCAAAGCTTGTGACATGGGTGACACTGTGTGTTAAGGCGCAGCAGGGTGACAGCTGCAGGGATGGTAGCCCCTGCTGTGGCCATGGTGCCTGCCAGCTGTGGAGGAGATCGGTGCAGGGGTGTTCTGGGTCCTAGGGCCATGCACCCCTAGCTGCTGACAGGCAAAACTTGTGCCATGGGTGGGTGCTCGTGCAACTGACTGTCTCTGCCCCGGGACAGTTGACTGTCTGTATTGATTATTCCTTCTCCTTAGTCTGTGGTTTTGTAGGTGTTAATTGCTGCTAATTAACTGGCTACATTAGCTAGGTCCTGTGTATTGAGCTGGTCCCTGAGGGAATCATGATTGATTGGTAACTGGTAACACAGAAGCTTAGCAGCCAGGCCTGCAGCAGTCAGCTTCGGAGCCACTTCGGCCAAATCAAAGCAGAAACCCAGTCCGGAGCTGTGGATCGGATCCCTGGCATCCGATCCCGGATCGAATAGTTGCCTACTTGCACAGGCATACTGGACTGTGTCCTCGTGCCACGGCATGAAAGTGCCCAGGAGTGGAGAGGAATGCTTGGGGGTCACAAGGTGGGGTTGCACCCTAGCACTGCCTAACAGCACTCCTGCACGGGACCCGAGTCTGCTACATAAGCACCGAGGCCTCCAAGAAACCTGTCTTCCCATTGAGGAAGATGAGGATAGTCAGAGCTGGGCCTGAGCCAGTGTGGAGGGGATAACACAGCCCCACTCTGACCTCTGAAGGGCAGGAAACAATGCGAGGTACACGCCCAGGCAGCCTGAGCTGTACACAGACGACGGCTTGTCTCCTGAGTACAGAGGGTACAGGGAGGCGAGAGTTAGGCTCTTTAAAGTGGCACTTGAGGAAGGCGCAGTAGTCAGGAGGTGGGAGGGACTCCGTCTACCTTTTGACTGGGGCAGACCGAGGCAGGCGGGCAGATGCTCTGCTGGCAGCAGGCGTGCGGCGCTGGGGCCGAGGGAGGGTTTGCGGTGGTAAGCGAGCATCCTGGCTTTCACTCCATTCTTGCACGTCATTCAAGGGCTGGACATGTAGAAAGAAGCTGCTGCTTCGCTTAGTGGAAGGAACTAACAGTTGCGGCTGGAAGTGCGGTAACAGCAGTCAAATAGCTCGGACTCAGACGGGTTTCGCTTAACGTGGAAAAAGGCCGCCAAAGCTAGGACCTCTTCAGCTGGGAGCCAGAGCACTCATCTCACAGCAGAAGAGCTAGGGCTTTATTTGAGTGCAGCTGTCGGCGCAGCACCATGTAAGGCAGCAAGAGGCTGTCCCCCAGCCAGGAGAGCCTAGTGGCAGGGGGCAGGGAAGTTTGGCCTGAAAGGGCATTAGGCACAGAGGGGCAGGGGCTCTAGAGGGCAAGATTAAAGCAGGGGGTTGAAACATCTAAAATAATATCCTTCCCCACCCCCATCCAATAAGTCACTGCCCACAAAAGTGGTCAGCCTTCCTCCTTTCAGGGCCGCAGCCCTGGGTAGCTTGCTGGGAGCAGGGCCGCAGAATAGGCAGGGTGGATGCTAGCTGGATCGCAGCACAGTGCTGAATTCAGGGCTGTTCCTCTTCCACAAGGCATATTAGTGCACCTGGTACAAGCGGCCTGTGGCTTGTAGAGCCCAGCGTGGGATCTGGAGGCCAGGGCAGCTGGGCCAAGCGATGGAAAGAGAGACGGAGATGGGACTCCTCATAGACACAGCATGGCGGGGGACACTGTGGAGCAGGCTTGAACTGGGCTGGCTTCCCAATCCTCCACCTGGGAAGGCACAGGAGTGGACTGGGTAGGCCCCTCCTGTCTGAAGCAGTGGAGAAGGGCGATTCCTCATGCAGAAAGGAGGCCTCCCCAGGAGCGGGGAGGACAGTGGGGAGAGACAGCAGGCTGGTGACAGGACCAGTTAACCGGGCAGGCAGACGGCTGGTGGTGCAGCAGCTGAAAAAACCTCTTGGAGATTTCTTGACCACCTGTGATGTTTGGTGGGGAGCATGAGACATAGGAGATGGTCCCGGGACACTGGTACCAGGGATGCGAGGAGATGTAGGAGTGACATGGGCACACAGTTCAGATTGCAAGGTGGAAGGCCTAGGCTGAGGGCTACGGTGGGCCCTTGGAGAGCCTCCAGTTTCACACGCCAGAGGGAACTCGAGGGCCTTCGTGTGTGGCTGAGAAGACAGCGTGCAGAAGAGGCTCTCCCGCCTGCTTGCGAGGCCCCAGGGTCCATTTTGGAGAAGAGGGAGCCGGTGCAGAGAGGGCAGCTCCACCTTAATCAAGATGGAGCCCGGCTGCTGGCATGTCAAATAAATGAGATGCTGGAGGAATGTCTAAACTAAGATTTGGGGAGAGGCCAGCCCGAGCCGAGGAGCTCCTGCTTTGGGCAGCAATGATTGTTAAATCAAGAGGATGCAAATTACAGCTGAATGAGAACACGGCATGAAGGCTGGGCAGGTCATTGGGTGTCTACCCTATGCTCCCAAACCACTTCATGCATTTTCCTTTCAAGGCTTTTGATCCAATTTCCCACAAGGCTCTCGTGGGATAACTGGAAGATTGTGGGTTCGGCTGCTCGACAGTTCAGTGGGTGGGAAACTGGCTTCAGGGTAGGACCCAGAGAGTTGTAGCGAACGGATCTGTGTCATCTCGGTGCAAAGTGCCCGGTGGTGTCGCTCAGGGGTCCGTGCTTGGACCGGTGCTTTTCAACATCTTTATCAATGGTTCAGCTGGGGGAGTGAAAAGCTCGCTGGCCAAGTTCACAGACAACACCAAGTTACAGGGCAGTGTGGTCACATCAGAAGATAGGAGGACCTGGACAGGCTCGAGAGTTGGGCAGACTGGGACCAGATGAAGTTTAACACTCCCAAGTGTAAGGTGCTCCAGCCCGGGGCAAACAACCCTCAACACACCTACAGGCTCGGTGTGGACAGCTTGTCTTGCACCACGGCCAAAAGGGACCTAGGGGTAATGATCGACCATTGCATGAATATGAGCCGACAGTGCGATGCGGGGCCCAGCAGGGCAAATAACACGCGGGCAGGCATCAACTGATGCATCTCATGTAAATCTAAGGCAGTGATCCTCCCGTTGTGCTCAGCACTGGTGAGACCGCAGTTGGAGGACTGCATCCAGTTCTGGGCGCCGCACTTCCATAAGGATGTGGAAAAGCTTGAGGGTCCAGAAAAGAGCCACCAGTATGATAAGGGACTTGCAAGGCAAGCCATATGAAGAAAGTCTGAGGGACCTGGGCCTCTTTAGACTAAAGAAGAGAAGATGGAGAGGGGACCTGATAATGGCTTACTGCTAAAAATCAGAGGAGTGCATCAGCAGCTCCGTGAACAACTGTTCACTAAGGCACCCCTGGGGAAGACCAAGGTCGATGGCTACAAACTCCGGGACGGCCGCTTCAGGCTTAATAACAGGAAAAACTCCTTCACATTCAGGGTGTCTAGACAGTGGAATAAACTCCCCCCAGAGATGGTGCAGTCACCTACCTTGGAGGTTTTCAAGAGGAGACTAGACAGTCACCTCGCTGGGGTCACCCAGTCCTAGTTGTCTTCCTGCCTGGAGTGGGGGGACTGGACCCGATGATCTGCAAGCTCCCTTCCGGCCCCTGACAATCTACAAATCTAATGCATTTAATCCAATAACTATTCATAGAGGCCATGGGAAGCAGGGGGCAGAGCCGTGGAAGGGTTGCTTCTTGCATGCTGCCCTAGACCCATGACTCGTGCACTCCTTTCCACTCACAGCCCGTGCTTCATCAAGAAGGATGGAGCATGCTCCCAGGCTTGGGTAGCCCAAATTTCAACTCCCCACCTGCACACAGGTTATGTGATGCAACAGGATTTAGCTGGGGGTAGAGGAGGGGAGGGGGGAAACTGTTTTTTAAGCACTTCAAGCAACTGCTTCTTGGAGCAGGTAGTGCAGGGGCAGCCAGGAGGCCAAGCCGGACACATGAGCCAATACGGCGAGTGACAGCAGTGCAGCCCCAAGGAACAAGAGTCAAGTTCACCAGCAGGGGTAGGGAGGATTCCTGTAGGCAACCCAGCGATGCTGGCCTTTAGGAAGGGAGTTCAAGGGTGCATCCAGAAGGCCTAGAGCCGAGATTCTGCTTCAGCTCCTGGCCCCCCGCCCCAGAACAGCAGAGCCTGAGCAGACCTGGTAGCACTGAGCAACAAGGAGACCAGGCTAAGGAAATATCCGGTGCTGCTTGAGCCGAGCAGAAACCCTTGAAAATGGGGATATCAGGTCTGTGTAGAGCCAAAGATTTACTGGGTGGAATAAAAGGAAGGAGCAAGTGGAGTTCAAAGAGCAGATGGACAGAGAATCTCTGCTCCTTACACTTTTGAAGATGCTGAGTAACAAGAGACGTGCAAGAGGACTGATGAACCTGCTGGAACGGCAGTGGTTAAGGGAGGGGAGAGGAAGGGAGGAACAACATGGTCTCCTTGCCTCAGTCTCCCTTACTACGATTGTTCCTACCCCAGGCCTGCCCCCGCCAGCGTCCACACTGCTGCTGCAGAAGCACGTGCAGCATTGGACAGAGCCGCCGGAGGCAGGTCTGAGCTAGCTGGATGCAGCGCTGGCAGCAGTCTACCCACAGCAAACCGAGCCCAGGGATGAGATGCCAGAGGTAGATCCAGCAGCGGTGCATGGCACAGGGGCACCCTCCATTTCAGTCAATGCTGAGAAAGTGGCTGTCAGGGACTTTTTTTTTAAGTCTGTACAGCAAGTGCTCATCCCAGGGGTGGTTATGATGCTCCTAGCATCCGCCGAGCCCTTGTCAGCCTGGCTCCCTTGGGACGCTTTCCCACCACACCTTGATGTTATTAATTTTGAAGGAAAGGGAGGCTGCCCCAGGGCTTCCCATGCCTGACCTCTCTCTCATGACCACAGGTGTCCATGGTCACTGCCTTACGGACTAGCTGCATCGTTCCAGCCTCCCCTGTACATCACTCCCATGCCTTACAGATATTAGCCATCACCAGTCCTCTTCACCACTATGACTGGGCCTCCCCGTCCAGACATGTCACTCACCTCGACTACTCCCCAGTGCATTTTCTAGGCTTGTCTGCTTCTCCCAGGCACCTCGCTTCTTGGAACGACACCCAGGCACAGCCATCCCACCTGTTCTCCCCCCCAGGCACTTTGCCTACATGAGTTACTCCTGGGCGCTGCATCCCACCCTAGCAGGCACCTGTCACTAGCCCGCTCTGGGCTCCAGGCCCTTGGCTCTGATCCCCAGGCTTTGTCCCAACCCGTGGGTGACTGTACCCTACCTTTGCCCTTCTCCAAGCTACAGACTTACCTACCCCTATTCCCAGGTCTAGTTCTTCTAAGGCCTGCCTCCAGGGTATGGGCTTACATGCCCCTGTTCTCATGCCTGCCCCGTTCCCAGGCTCTATATTGCTTACCCCACCTCAGCTGCTGGTGTGGTAGGAGCTCTTGCCTCTCTGGCTCTTGGAGCTAGTCTCTCCGACCAGCTCAGGCCCTGTGCTTATATGCTGCAAGCCCAGCTCCCTTTTGGTCAGGTGACTTTCTAATTCGCTCCTGCCACGCCTGTAGGCTGCTTCTCCCTTAGCCTTTCCTCTTCAAGTGACAGGTGCACCAAGAGCCCTGTCACTCCTGGAAGGCAGGCAGGCAGGCAGGAAAAAGGATCCTCCTGCCCTCCCCCAGTGGCACATCCTGTCTCCACCCTTTTCCTCTCTCCCCCCAGCTGAGCCGCTACTGGTGCCCCGGCCAGACGGTTCAAACTGCGTCAGGGCAGCAGAGATATAGCCGCAAACAAACATGCACAGAGGTAGTGACTGGAGCGTGGCTGGAGCAAGCTGATCATTTAAAACATAACAAGTGGCCAGGCCTAAATGGTCCCCCCAAGAGACCATTACACACTCCAGTATGAAATTGCTGAGCTGCCAACAAAATTGCTTATTAAAACAGCGGCCGCTCTAGAGGATTATAGGGATGAAATCTTGTACTTTCTGTTTAATAAAGGCTTTTGTTATGATCCGGGGAATTATACACCAATAAACCCTACGTCTGTGCTAATAGGGTCAGACCAGGATGCGTTCTCCCATCACATCTGCCTGCGGCAGGGGCAGCGCCGGCCTCTACCCAGTGGGGGGCTGACATGGGCTAGAGAGAAAATTGGGGGTCTTCTGGCCAAACTTACTTCTTTGGTTTTTTAACAATATCCACTTAAACATGTGTTTTTTCTATGTTATCCGCAAAAGGAGAATAATAATATGTATGCAAACATATCAGGCTGGGCTGGGCTGGGGGCACCACCTCTGTGGGCAGCGGGTGGGAGTGGGGCAGGCTCAGCTGTGCAGGTGGGAGGCAGCGGCCCTGAGGGGGAGTTTTTCAGGTTAGTCAGCCTCAGAGAGGGATGAGAGGATGAGCCAAGAGACACAGGCAACCGCCATGGTAACAAATGAAATTCGGGATGAAGAAATGCAAATTAGGGCACAGCGAAGAGGAAAACCTAAACTATGGATTAAGCTTCTAGGTGTTCAATGTAGCGATGTCAAGCCATGAAAGGGATCTGTGCATCACTGCAGACAGGTCAGGTTTGACCTTTGTTCAATGCAAAGCTGCAGTCGTAAGCCAACTTCGCGGTAGGAGGCATGAGGAACAGGCTGAAGAATGATCCACAGCCCAGTCGGGTGTCTTTATAGAAATCAGTGATGCAGCCTCACGTGGCTGCAGTGTGCAGGGCTGTCATCGCGGCTCACCAAGGGGGAGAGAGGGCAGCGAGCGTGATGGCGGGGCCTGCCTTCCCTCTGAGGAGAGACCGAAGAGCCTGGGGTTGTTACTTGAGTGATGGGATGAACCAGAAAGCTCACAGCAAAACCACATCCGTCTAGAGAGGGGAGACTGGGGCTTCTGTTCATCCGGCTTCCCAACGCAGGAGTGAGGGGGTGTTTGGTGAAGCAGAAAGCCGATAGAAGGAAACACTCTCGCATGCAAGGAAGCCACCAAGGGCAAGAACTCAGCAAGGTTTATAGAGGGCCTGGACAGTGGCACGGGTAACCAGACTCTCCCCATTACCGCAACTACTGACACCATTTCTTGGGGAGGGCCATAAAGCCTGTGGTCACAGGGCCACTGGTCTCAGTGCCACCTACAGAGGAGCTTTTGCCCCTTCCTCAGAGGCCGCTGGTTCTGGCTGCTGTCAGGGTGGGGTTTGGGGCTCGGCTCTGCTCTGGCATGGTATTCCTCCCTTTCTCCAGCTGGGCAGCACGTGCAGGGGCCTGGCTTTGTCCTGCTCCAGGCTCAGGTTTGTCGGTCTAGCCCTTTCCACCTCTGTCCAATCCACTTCAGTGCTCGGACGAGTGGGTCCTTGGTGAGAAAGACCTTTTGTGGGAGCGGGCAGGGCAGGGGCAGGGCGGCAGGTTTTCCAGACTGCTCTCTGGCCACAATACAAGGGCTGTGGGAGGCTCTTTCCCAGGCTGGAGCAGCTGCTGGCATCCAGAAAGAAAACAATAAATTCCTCACATGCAGGCAGAGGATAAGGAGACCCCGTGCCCATTCTGGCTGGGACGGGACACAGAGCCTTGACCCACTGCAGAGAGGGAGTGGGATGAGCCTTTCAGAGGGTTCCCAGGGACACCCAAGGGACCCAGCTTGGATTAGCTTTTTCTCCAAGAACCTCAGAGGAGGGAGGGCCGGGGCAGGAGCTTTGGGCCCCGTGCGCGGGTGCCAGCCCTTTTCTGGTTTACTGGGGAAAGCCTCGCTCTCGCAGGAGCAGGACAGCTCTGCTGATCGCCGCCCCTCGGCCCAGCCGAGTGAATTCCTTCGCCGTGAATAGGGACGGGGCCGAGGATGCCACAGGAATCTCGGCGTGCAGCTCCCTGATAGGGTCTGTATTTGCAGCCTGCCTCGGCCCTGCCAGCAGTCAGCTGCCCGAGTGGGCAGTCAATGCATTCCTGAGTCCACCAGCACTGATGACCATTTGTGACAGATCTCCTGCCTTTTTGGGTGGGGTCCCAGCCCCCGCGGCCCACATGCTAGTGTAACGTATGCATAGCATCCCTGCAACACGTCAGACCACAGCCCAGTGTGCTCCCTCGGCCTCTCCAGCATGTTTCCTGGGCAGCAGCTCTCTGCTGTCCCTG
Organism: Crocodylus siamensis; assembly: GCF_052110815.1. NCBI lineage: Eukaryota > Metazoa > Chordata > Crocodylia > Crocodylidae > Crocodylus > Crocodylus siamensis. The sequence goes on along the minus strand of NC_143408.1, from coordinate 8,740,841 downwards.
CACAGGTACAGAGCCCTGTGTAGCCCAATTGCCTAAGGCCCCCCGCACCAGGACTAACCCTCTAAGACATCCCGTGAGTGCAAACAGGCTCTCCCCAAACTCCTGTTGTGTGCAACGCCCTGGGCTGTGGCTTCACTCTTTAGGAGCCCATAGAGAAAGCACAGAGCCCCGACTCTGCGCGGGGATCTGGCAGGGGAAACACCATGTATCTGGGTCCATGAAGACAGCTCTCCTCAAGCCCTCCCTGGGATAACTGTTGTTCTAGCATGGTTTAGTAACCGCCAAGATGTTGAGGCTTAAAGCCCATTTTATGGTGAGGAGGGGGCTCCTCCCTAGCTTGCTCCTGCAGCCATATGGCTAAGGGCAGGTGAAACTTGGGGGCATCCAAACATCCTCCACCTAGGATGCCCACCAAAAGACTTTGGAAATATCTGAAGACCCTGGTGGGGATGGAGGATGTTTGCCAGTTGTAGGGCCACTTATGGTTCTGGACTGACTCATGGATTTGGACTTAATTTGGCTCGGAACATGAAAAATGTCTTTTAACAAAAATCTGGAAGCAACCACTCTTTTCTTTGCAGGAAAACACAAGAGAGCACAGAGTGACAAAACAACATGGACACTGAACACAATGCCCTTCCATCCAACCTGCCCTTCCCATAGGAGTCCCTAGGAGCCTACCCGAGTTTAGATAGGCAGGGCTCCCCTGGCTTCATGTGTCTCCTGCAGCAGCTCCCCTCACCCTGCAATTGCCCCCAGGGCAGATCAGCTCCTGCTTTTGTGTAACCTCCCATTTCCCAGTGTCATGAGACCCTCTGCTCTGCCTCTTGACGTGGCCAAAGTCTCCCAACAGGTGAGCTGTTACATCTTCCCCCTGTTTCCAACCTGAAATTCTGGTCACTCCAGGCAGCAGTCATCTCTTTGTTATTTCTTCACTGCAACGCAAATTCTTGAAAGCAAAGCTTATGTCACATGTGTGTTAAGCCACAGTGGGGTCAAAACTGCAGGGGTAGTAGCTCCTGCTGAGGCCACAAAGTCTGCCAAGTTTCAAGGAGATAGGTGCAGGGGTTTGGGGGAAACTGCACCTCAAGCTGCTGACAGGCTGCTGACAGTCATGACATAGATGACCCTGTGTGTGTTAAGGTGTAGTGGGGTGAAAACTGCAGGAGTGGTAGCCCCTGCTGAGGCGACAAAGCCTCCCAGCTGTCAAGGAGATACGTGTGGGAGGTTTGGGGAAACTGTAACCCAAACACTTGAAAGCAAAACTCATATCACGTGTATGTGTTACACCACAGCAGGGTGAAAACTGCTGGAGTCATGACTCCTGCTGAGGCTATGAAGACCGCCAAGTTTCAAGATGATAGGTGCAGGGGGAGTCTAGCTTCTGGGGCCCTGCACTTCTGGCTGCTAACAGGCAAAACTCGTGACATAGATGACAGTGTTTGTGTTAAGGCGCAGTGGGGTGAAAATTGCAGGCCTGCTAGCCCCTGCTGTGGCCATGACGCCTGCCAGCTGTCGAGGAGACCGGTGCAGGGGGGTTTTGGGGCCCTGCACCCCTAGCTGCTGACAGACAAAACTCATGACATGGGCGTTGGTGCAACTGACTGTGTCTGTCTTGGGGCAGTTGATTGTGTGTCTTGATTATTTCCTCTCCTTAGTCTGTGGTTTTGTAGGTGTTAATCCTCATTAACTCGTTACAGTAGAGAGCTGCCCTGTATTGAGTGGGCCCCTGAGCGAATCATGATTGATTGGTAACTGGTAACACAGTAGCTTAGCGGCCAGGCCTGCAGTAGTTCCTCCCACCCACCCACATGCCCCAAGACGGTCAGTCCCACAAGCACCCATGTCACGAGTTTTGCCTGTCAGCAGCTAAGGGTGCAGGGCCTCAGAAACCAGAAGCCCTGCACCAATCTCCTTGACAGCTGGCAGGCTTCATGGCTGCAGCAGGGGCCCCCATCCCTGCAGCTGTCACCCTGCTGCGCCTTAACACACGCAGTGTCACCCATGGCACGAGTTTTGCTTGTCCTCAGCTTGCGGTGCAGTTTCCCCCAAACCCCTGCACCGATTTCCTTGAACCTTGGCAGGCTTTGTGGCCTCAGCAGGGGTCACCGCCTCTGCAGTTTTGACTCCACTGTGGTGTAACACACACACGTGGCATGCGTTTTGCTTTCAGGACTTTGAGGTACAGTTTCCCAGAAACCCCTGCACCTATCACCTTGAATCACGGCACGGGCCATGCTCTCAGCAGGGGCTACTATCTCTGCAAGTTTCATCCAAATCAGCCAACAGACAACAAACTTTTAGATTTGTCATTGATTCCCCATTATACTCAATAGCCGAATTACCAAATAGGCTCTGAATCTTCCGAATCAATTCGGAAAGCCTAAAGCTTCCAGTGATTTGATTCGGATTCCTAGATTCGGCCTCTGAATCATCTGAATCATCTCCAAATCCAAATCAGGATCCAAAGCTTTGCACAGCCCTACCGCCAAAGCAGCAGGCAGCACCCCTGCTAACACGCTCGCAGGCTGGCTCAGCTAGCACCTGGGCACACATAGCACCCCTGTGGATGCAGTCACACCAGCCTGGCCTGGGCAGAGCATGCAGTCGGGCTGCTCCGCCAGAGCTGGATCCGCTGGGCTAATGCAGCAGAGCTGACAGGCCCTTTGCCCGGGGGGCTGCTCTCACATTTAACCCACTGAAGCTGCCGCCCCGCTAGTCCCAGCTGGAGGCGGTGAGACAGTAGAGAGGTGGGATGCACCTCCCAGTTGAAGGGGAGCAGGCAGTGTGCACCTAGCCTCCTAGGGCCCTGTTCTTGTCTCCCTATTAGGTAGTTGGACGTGATCCTTTTCCACCCTGTCCCAGTCCCTGAGAACCAGTTAACCCAAGCGGTGGGTGGGAACTCCTTCTGCTCACTGCCTTTGGCTCTTGTGTTGCAAAAGTAGCTGTGTTAATGGTTTTTCAGGGGCTGGAGCAGGATGCGCTGGGATCACACTTAGGCTCCTAACAGGTGGGGTAGGATCAGGCCTTTAGAGCACGCTTTGTGGCCTCACCAGAGACCACCACCCCGGCAGTTTTCACCCCACTGTGGTGTAACACAGACGTGACATGAGTTTTGCTTTTAGGAATTTGTGGTGTGGTTCCCACAAACCCCTGCACCGATCTCTTCGAAACCTGGCAGACTTCACGCTCTCAGCACTGGCTACCACCCCTGCAGGTTTCATCTAGAGTATACTGAGTACTGATAGTTAGCTGGATCAGGGGAGCAATATTGATCCCTAGATCAGTGAACAAATCAACTAATATCAGTGCAAAACTAATATCGGCTCAAATCACAAGCTGATTTTTCCAGGAAATTTAAAGGCACCAAAATGAGCTGAAATCAAGTGATCAAATTGGTTGGACAGAAACTGGCCAACAGCCTTGCAGCCCTGATAGGAGCTGGGTCGCTCAGGGCCTTGTTACACCTTATACCATAAGCCATGCAAATGTTTAGTGCCTGACAGGAGCAGAGAGCCAGTCCTACCCCTGCTCACCAAGCCTCCAGGGGCAAGTCACAGCAGTGCAGGTGAAGGACGGTCAGAGATGGTTTTTCACCTTAGGTGTGACTGCTCCACTAAGTCAATGAACACCTGCGGTTTCCAGCATAAGGTATAAAGAAAGGCCTTCAATTTGAGCAGAACAGCTGTGTGGGGTGGCCGCACATTAATGGAACAGGAGCAAGGATATGCGGATTAGAGATAATCCTGTCCTGGAGTAGTGTAACTTCAAACCAAATAACAAGTGTTTTAAGCCACTTAATGTTAACATGCTGCCAATCCAGGGGTTAATTGTTAGGTTATTTAGGTGAGATAGTAGGAAATATTTAGGTTAGATATTAGGAAAAATTTTCTCACGAGCAGGGTAGTGAAGCACCGGAACAGGTTACCCAGGGAGGTGGTGAAATCCCCGTCTTTGGGGGTTTTTAAGACCCAGCTAGACAAAACCTTGGCTGAGATGATATAGCTGGGGATAGTCCTGCTTTGAGCAGAGGGTTGGACTAAATGATTTCCTGAGGTCCCTTCCAACCCTCATTTTTAGAGGCACACTGATACTTAGGTTCAATATCAGACTGGCACAGATATATAGACAATTTACTATATCAGAAATCAGCCTGATGTGGCCAATAATTTAGCCGATAAATGCCTGCATGCATGCAGCTGCCGTGCAGCACGTAGGTGGTGAGGAGCACAGCCCGGCAGCTTGGGGAGCTGCGTGCGGCTGGTAAAACCGTTGTGGTGGAAAGGGAGGGAAGGGGTGTAGTGGGGTAGATCAAGGCCCTCATGGTGAGGGAGGGAGTGGGGCTGGGGCTGCCCAACCAGAGTGGGTGGGGCACGGGACGGAGCTCATCTGGGGGGCAAGGGGTTGGGGGGGAGGCTCCTGCCACTGCGTGCTACCTGGGAGGGCACGGGGGGGGAGCCATGTGCCCCTAGATCTGCACAGGGTGGGCTGGACTGGGCTGCAGCTGTGAGCTGGGGCCAAGGCAACGCCAAGCTCTTCCTGGCACATGGGTGGGGGGCCTGGGGCTGCACTTGAGGCAGACAACAGTGGCACTGGGAGGGTGAGTTGAGGAGGCTACGGCAAATTTTGGGGTGGCTGCAGCCCCCCCATAGCCCCCTCTCCCACTGCTGCCGCTGCCCACCCCAAGTGCAGAGCAGCCCAGCTCCCTGCCAGGAAGAGCCCTGTGCCACCCTGGCCCCAGCCCACAGCAGCAGCCCACCCTGCCCTATGCAGATCCAGGGGCATGCACCCCACATCCCCTCCCGGGGTGTGTGCAGTGGTGGGAGCTGCACTCCCCTACGCTTCCAGATGAGCTGCAGCTCTGTCCCATGGAGATCCAGGGGCACATGCCCCCCCCGTGCCCTCCGGCACAGCAGCAGGAGCCACCCCCCCATCCTCGCACCGCCCGGATGAGCCATGGCTCCATCCCATTCCCTTTCCAAGCTGGGCAGCCCCAGCCCCAGCTCCAGCGCCAGCGCCACTCCCACCCTCCCCACAGGGGCCTTGATCTGCCCCCCATGCCCCTTCCCTCCCTCCTTCCTCCTCTTCCACCACAACAGACTTACCAGCTGCATGCAGCTCTTCAAGCTGTCAGGCTGCGTATCAGAAATTGGACTGGTATCAGATGATATGCCTCCTTAAAAATCAGCTATTGGTATTGGCCCCCAAAATCTCTATCGCTGCACCCCTACTCATTTTCTATGATTCTACGATTAAGAGCTCTGGAAGCTACCTGAAGTGACCATGTCAGGAGGCCCTCAGCTAAGCAGAGGGGAGAGCTCCAGGGGCTTGGGGAAATAGGCAGGGTGCCCACTGCCTGTTCCCTGGCCTTATGTGGCCTTGGGAGACTCGTGGAGATCTGGTGAGCTGTTAGTGTTTAGCAAGGGCTTGAAGAGCTCTGAAATCAGCAGCAGGATGGATGTGTGGATTTAGACCAGTACAAGAGAAGTATGAGACCCAACAAGAGAGCACCCATGCCCTGGGGCTCAGGGGGGCACAGACACTGCTGAGATTGGCAGTGCCTACTGCTGGCTGGCACACTGGGGCTGGGCTGCTATGCAGGGCTCCAGGCAGGCTGTAAGTGGATCCCTGTGCGGTGGTATGAATGGTCTCCTGCCCCTGCCCACAGGGCTGCTGCCTTCGTTGTCCCCCAGAGACAGAATTATGTAAGGAGAATGATGCTCAGGCGTCTGGCCTAATGGAAGTGGGAGATACTTCAGCACTGAGGCAGTATCTTAAATAATCCCAGCCTGATATAAACAGAGCGGAGCTATTAGTGAGAGAGGCCGGGTTTAAACAGACTTCACCCTTAAGCCAGGAAAAGCCGGGCAGCGTACTTGCTTCCGCCAGTGCATGCACCAGATGAGCTGTGAGCGCAGGGCCAGGGCTCTGGAGGGGACCGTACTCCAGGGGCGCCGCCCACGGCAAAAGCAGGTCCAGCCCTGGCCAAGGATGGTGGGAGAGCAGCCGTGAGAGTCACAGCTGTGGGGCCGGGCTGGGATTTCTTGATAAAATACCTTCCCTGTAAAAAATGCTGGAAACTTGTGGTGGGAATGCCCCTTGTTTTGTGCGAATGACTCGGTTTTGATGACATCTGCATTGAGGAATTGTGCTCAGCTGTGGGGTGGGGCTCTCCAGTCCTGGAGGCAGACCCAGCTGGATGGGGGTGCTGACCTCAGAGGGGAGAGACCCTGGCTTTAATGAAGAGGTCATTGTTCATACAATCTGGAGTCGCTTTAACAGGAGAGCCCCTTCCCCCCAGCCCGACTAGGGCAGTAGTAGCCTGGTGGACAGGGCAATACCCTGGTGCTCAAAAGGGCTTAGGCTCAAAATCCCTTAGGCTGGCTGGAACAGAGCGGGCGGGGGGGAGGGTCCCAAGTGTCTCACAACCCAGCAGACAGAAGGACCGTTCGGTCAGAGGTGACCAGTTTCACATCTTCCCAAGGTCTTGGCTTCATCTGCATCCACACCAGGAAATTAATTTCCTTCCTGCAGAGTTTTGCAGGGTGGCAAACCCTTCGCCAGCCAGCCCTCTGCAGAGATGGAGGGGCTTGTGGATTGGCTTCGTTGCGTGGGCTTTACACAAAACCATAGCAAATGAGAGATGGAGGGAGCCTCAGGAGGTCACATCTAGTCCAACCCCCTGCTCAGAGCAGGACCAGCCCCAACTAGATCATCCCACCCAGGGGCTTTGCCTAGCCTGGTCTTAAAAACCTCCAAATATGGAGAGTCCACAACTTTTCTAGGTAACCTATTCCAGTGCTTTACTACCCTCCTCATGAGAGTTTTTCCTAATATCTAACCTAAACTTCCCGTGCTGCAACCTCAGTTTGTGGCTTCAGTGCAGGTTTTAGGGTGAGCAGCACTTCCCTTGCTCTGTTCCTCCCAGGGCCTCAGGACACTTTGCTGAGAGAACATGATCCTCCCAGGAGAGAGGGGGAAGTGGAGGCACAGAGAGGGGCTGTCACACCTGAGCTCACCTGCTGCAGGAGGCAAGATGTGGTCCTGGAGCACTGGCTGTGGGGGATCTTGGAGCTCTCCTAGAGTTGCAGTGGAGTTTGGGGTTGGAGCAAGGGCAGCGAAGTCATGGCTCAGCCCTAGAAGGTGCTTTAAGGATTGGGTTTAGTGCCAGGCTGGGAGAGCTTGCAGTGTCCTCGGGCACCGAGTGCAAGAGCAGCGCAGTTCCCCGGTTTGGGGAAGCTTTGAGCTTCCAGCTGGGATTCCTGGCATTCCCCGGCTGTGAGCCTGGTGAACATATCCACATCAAAGCCTCTGTCTCAACCAGTTAAGAGCAGAGTGTCCCAGGCCCCGGTTCTGGGAGCCCTGCCAGGCTGCTGAGCTCCAGACAGGGTGGCTGGGGAATCAGAGCCGTGCTAATTGGGTGCTGCATTTTACCCACAAGACAGTTTGGTGCTTGCTCACTAATGGACCTGGTCTCTATCCTGTGCTACATGCCCACAGCTCCTGTGGAAAATACACCCGGGCACTGCGGTCTCGTGGGCTGATCCCATCCATCCCCCCGGTCTCCTGCCTGCAGGCAGCCGTCTCCCATCCCCCATGGGTCACCACCTCGCTGGGAGCACGTTTGCTGCTGCCCGGTGAGCCGTACTCTTGGTTTTTCATGCACAGCTGCACAGATGGAGAGGAGGTGTTGGGGCTGCAGGTGGGAGTCCCAAGATGTGGCTGTTGGGATCAGGGCCCCACTCCCTGCCTTGGGGGTGAAAGCTACAGATGGGAAGCGTGAGGGGCGCCTGCTCCGCAGATAGCTTGGGCATCTCAAATCTCCTCTTGTGATACTGCATGTTACCGGATGTCAATGCCCCATCATGCCCACAGGCCACGAAGGGCAACCCCTGCTCCAGACAGCCACGGAGCCGCTGCATCTGGTCAGAGCTGCAGCACCTTTCTGAATAAGTGACTACAAGGTGTGTGTATGTGCATGTGTGCGTGTGGGTGTGTGGGTGTGTATCTATATCTATATATACTAAAAGGTTTAGTCTGTCTGTCTGTAACACTTCTGGCCAACTGCGCATGTGCTGCCAAGGTGGCGATTGACGGGGCGGCCCCAGCTGCGTGGGCCCAAGTTTGCACCACTGCCAGGGAAGTTCAGCGGCAGGGACCATGCTCTGGCCGCCCGAGCAGCAGGGCTTTCCCTCACCTCGCTGCCCGGGGGCGAAGTGGGGGGATCACAGTGGCGGTGCCTTCCCGCTGCCTGGGCTGGACACCCCCCAGAGCGGCCGACAGGGAGGGGGAGGTGAGCAGGGAGGCAGGCGGACGCAGGCCAGGCGCACCCGGACTGGCGGGGGGAGTGGGGTCGGACCTGAAGCGGTGTGGGGGAGAGGGGGTGGAGATGGACTTGAAGCAGTGGGGGGAGGAGGGGAGCGGGGCCAGATCAAAGCGGTGGGGGAACGGGATCAAACCTGAAGTGGCAGGGGTCGGGGGGGGAGCTGGGTCGGATCCAAAGTGGCGGGGGGAGGGAAGGAGCAGGGCTAGACTAAGGGGGGCGGGGAACAGGGTTGGACTTGAAGCGGCACAGGAGCGGGGAAGGAGTGGGGCCAGACCGAAGCGGGTGACGGGGGGACGGGCTTGGACCCGAAGCGGCAGGAGAGTGGGGAAGGAGCGGGGCCAGACTGGAGCCGGGGCGGGGGGAACAGGGTCGGACCCGAAGAGCTGGGAGGCAAGTGGGGCTGCAGCAGGGCTGGACCCAGAGCGTGGGGCACGGCACCAGTAAGGGGACAAGCCAGGGAGGCACTCGATGCTTGGTGCACGTCCGCCCACAGCCCCCTGGGACCTGGTGTTGCAGTTCAGCCAGGGATGAGGGACAGAGCAATTACGGGGCTTGCTTAATGAAGAGCATGGCTTTGCGGTAGGCTGGGGAACGTGACTGATTTGTATCTGTCCTGACCGCTAGACTTAGCGTCACTCCACAGCCACGTGCCAACAGCTGAGGTGGCTTGAGCCTTCTGGATGGGACGGCCAAGTGACGTGGAGGCCAAATGCTCAGGCCCGGCGGGGGAGGCTCTGCTCCTGGCCCGGGTTTTGTAGCTGTCTCACTGGGCAGATCCCAGCCCCGTGCAAGGCCTGTTGGCTCCAAGCCCCGCAGTAGAGCACGCCCTGCTCCTGCTCACACCAACCAGGACCGGGGTGGTGAAGCTGCCCTGGGGGTCCCCAGCCGGAGCTCAGAGCAGCCCCGGGCGGTGCGCTGAGAAACATCCCACCACCGCCGTCCTAGCGGGGGGTGAGCTGGGGCACGCGAGAGAGCTGGGCGCACGCTGTGGGCACGCCCAGAAGCGCAGGGCCCGTGCACTGCTTCATCAGCGTAGCGGTTCCCAAGCAGCCGAGAGCCCTGCTTGCCGGTGGAGCGGCTGTCGGAGGGCTGGAAGTGCAGCTCCGGGTAGTCGAGAGGCAGGGACGTGCAGCCCTCTGGAGCTGTCCTGCGCCTGGTTTCTCTGCTCCCCGTGCCTGGCCTGGGTCCAGGTGGTCCTGAGCAGCTGTTGCCCCCTCTGCCTGTCATGCGGCTCCCGGGGGTTCAACACCCTTCCAGGCCAGGCTGCAGCCTGCGGCAGGGCAGGTGACAGACTCGCTCGCAGCCCCTTCCTGCCAGGGGCACTGCTCCCAGTTGGCGCACGCAGCCCCTTGCTTCATTGGCCCCACTGCGCTTACGGGAAGGACTGTTTATCACCACCCAGCATGATTTATTTATCCCTCGGCCTGGAGTAAATGGAAGCAGATGCTTCTGGATCACAAGGAGGATGCAGCCGCATGTGGTCTGAAGAGCGTCTCTCCACCCGCTCCAGCCAGTGTCGCAAGAGCCCCGTGTTGCCTCTGGGCACTGACGCAGGAGCCCCTCTTGGCTGGCAGAACAGCGTGTAGCAGGGCAGAGAGCCCCAGTCTGAACTGGCGGCATTTTCCCTCCGCTGTTTGTCTCTGGGCGGACTGTGAGAGCTGGCAGTACTGGGGGCAGTGGGGCAGGGCCTCCACATGCTGAGGCAGGGCGTGCTGGTCCAAGGTGGGCAGTGCCGCTCTGCCCGCGGAGGCTTGCCCTGGAGATGTTGAACACTGCACCATCCTTGCGGGTCCTTTCCTAGAGCCCCGTGCAGCCCTGCTGTGCCCTGGCAGACGGGTGGGGCGGGAAGAGGTGTGGAAGCTGTGCGATGTGGGGGGTTATGCCGAAGCCTGATGCGATGCCTGAATCAATGCAGCCTCTGAATTGCACCAAGGACCTGGGAAGTCAGGGCTGCAGAGCAGAGGTCTCCCTGCCCCCTTTGCCTGTGAAGCTGCCTGCAGAGGTGTTGTCCAGGAGTTTGGCCTCTCTGACTAGGACAGGGGTGGGCAAAATGCAGATGTGGCCCACCAGGCCGTTCTATGTGGCCCGTGGGGACCCTAAAAAATTTAGAAAATTAATATTTATCTGTCCCTGGCTGCCCGTCATGCAACCCTCGATGGCTTGCCAAAACTCAGTAAGCGGCCCTTCACCTGATATAATCGCCCACCGCCGGACTAGGAAGAACAAGGAGTCCTCTCCCCCCACCTGCGCAGCAACTCTTACAGGATTCAGTCTGGCCCTGCTCTCCACAGGCTCCTGCAGGGCTCCTGGTTTACACCAGTATGAGAGAGACCTCTGATCTCCAAAGTAAAGCAGCAAGGCCTATTGCAAACAGAGCATTACAGGTGATAGGAAGCCTGGAGGTGAATTTTAAAGCCACATCTGCAGTACAAGGCTTCATTGCCCCGGCTCTGGACCACGTGTCAAGGCTGGCTAGGTGCCTCCAGGGCAGGCAGGAGAGCGTGCTACTGCTCCTGCACCCTCTGTGCAGCAACCCTGCACACCTTCTCCCTGCAGGGCAAGGGGCCAAAACAATTCTCCACGTCCTCTCCCCTGACCCTGAGCACCGTGCTGTGAGCCCCTGGGCCATTGCTCCCGGCCTCTACCCCTTTGAAGAAGCTGTGCACGAGGCTTCTGGCTGCATCTGTGCAGGACAGGCTGTCCCAGAGGAGATGCACTCACCACACTCACTCCTGGAGACATCTCCATCCTTCTCCCCCTGGTTCACATCCTAGCAGTCACCCAGGGCCTCCTTTGTAGAGAAAATCTCTCTTGGCACTTTGCTCATACAACAATAGCCTGTGCTGGAAGCCAGTGGGATCGCAATACAATGGCACTTCTGACTGGACGGTCAGAGCAATTCCTCCATTTCCTGACATGGCCCTTGGCCGCTGAATGAGGAAAGACGAAGCTGCCCCCAAAGCGGCCACTGCCAACAAAGCTGCGGGAGGGGCCAGGACAACCTGTGCTTCTTTGGGGGGCTGCCACAGGTGTTTCGGTGTCTCCGTGCCAAGGTGTGTCATCTGCCTTCTGCCCCTGAGTCTGGTTCTGGTACAGGGCAGATTAACAAAACCTGGAGATCACAGGCCCGTTCAAGACCCCAGCAGAAGGTGGGGCCCCCCGTGCACATACTTCGTCTGGAAATGGATTGAAGTAAGCTGGAGAAAGCCTTCCTTATTCCAGAATAAGAGCATCCACACGGGGAGTTGTCGTGCGGTTCTGCGCCTGGCTCGTCCTCCCTCCTGACGTTGCGCGTCCCAAGGGTGCGCAACGAGCTGGTCGGGAATCTTCTGACAAAACCCCACTGTCAGAAACTGCCCATTTGGCTTAACCCAACAGCTTTGCAGATGCACGTTTGCTTGGAAAGGTTTTTGGCACATGCCGGTGCTTGGCTATTGGAAGCAGGCCCGGTTTGCCAACAGACTGCAGAGGCCCAAGAGCCTGCAGGCCATGGCTCTGTCATTCAGGTGGTCCCAGGGGAGGGACCCGGGGTCATCCAAGCGCCCCAGCCAGCTGGCTCCCAGGCTGTGGGAGAGTCAGAAAGGCCTAAGACCCATGGCCTGGTGGAGGGCTCTGCAGCCAGGCCTTGCAAGCTCGTGTTGGTGTTTCCAAAACAGCTGGAAGGGAATTTGGAAAAATGGAGGGTTGTTTTGAATGAGCGAAACCAGAGGCTGAAATGTCAGCTTCCCACCACGGAGAAGCTGAGCCCGTGCCAGCTCGTGTCGCACTTTGCTGAGAGGCGCTTCTGGGGTGCTGCTGCTTGGATGACCGGCACGAGGGCAAGGTGATGGGCTTCTGCTGGACAGGAGGGGGCTACTGGTGCCTGGGGACTGGGAGGAGTGGACCAGCCACACACCTGCCAGCCGAGAGCTGATGGAGACAGCGTGAGACTCCGGAGGGGGTTTCTGTCATGGAGACCGGCGCTTCTGCTGGTAGCTGGCATCACACGTAGTGGCAACGGTCATCGAGACGGTGCAGGCCAGTGGACTGGGTGCTTGACTGGGAATCAGGAGATCTGCAGGCTACTCCCAGCGCAGCCACTGACCCGCTGGGTGAGCTCTTTCACCTGCTGTCTCTGCACGCTGTGGGCATCACCGTCCTCTGCAGTGCTCAGGGCATGAGCATCCTTGTCTGCCTCCGGCATCTGGGATCTTCTGGAATGAAGTGCAGAAACTGTGCTCTTACCCCTGGACGCCTGCTTCACCCCTTCCCCAGCATGTGGGCTTGCAACCCACCACCCCGCCCTACAGCGACCCCTCAGCAGGGACTGAGCCTGGGTGCCTTCTTCCAGGGTGCAAGGGCTGGCCTGTTGGGATTGGAAACCACAGCTCCCATTTCCAGCCAGAAGGGCTGCCAGCGGTGCTGGGTGTGCCCCCAGCTGATCCATTGTAGTTTGTAGAGATAACCAGGTGCTCACTGGAGCAGGCACCGCCGCCAGGGTGAGTGCACGACACTCCCCTCCTTCGCACTCTGCACAGGGGCACAGTTAGGGAGACAAAGAGGGGAGGGTCACCCTGCAGCCTGGCAGTGCTCTCCAGAGAAATAAGACCCCGCTTCGGCAAGGAAGGGCATCGAGGGCTGCTGTTCTATCTTGGAGGCTCGAACCACAGAGCGCTTGGATAAATGGGGTGCAAAACCTCCTTTGCTGGTGCCTTGACTCTAACATCAGTCCCCCACATAGCCCAAGCTCTAACCCAAGTCCTCAGGTAGTTCAGGGACATCACCCCCTAGCTTGCACTTCTTGGTCTTTCCATGACAACATTTTGCGTAGCCCAAGTCTGGGGTGATCTAGCGGATGGCCCAGGGTGTGGGAGCGAGGGCCCTGGGTGGGGGAAGTGAAGGTCTGCTAGTTCAGCCCCTGGGGCCTGACACAGCCAGGCAGCAGCTCTGGCCAAGCAAGTGTGACTTCGCTTGTGCTTCCGCTGGTCCGGTAGGCCTTTACCCAGGGCTTGCTTGGACCTGGGGTAGGAGAAGCCCATTCGGTGCAAATCTGCACTGCAGGGAGGCACTGCAGCCCCGTTTCTTCCCCAGCCCGTGAGATGACTGCCAGGGGGTTGAAGGGAATCCCACAGCGGTGGCTCGCTTCCTGATTGCTGTAGGTGCAGTCCCACCTCACCTCTTTGCACAGCCTCGAGCTGCTGAACTCAGGCTTGGATCAGGAGGGCTGGTACTTTCTTGTCTCTACTGAAGTCAGAGCCCTCGGGATCCAGCCCAGCTTTTAAAAACCAAACCAAACCCTAGGTCTCTGCATTGCCTGCTGTTTGCGAGCCTCAGGCAGCATGGCCCAAAGGCTCCTCACTGAACCAGCGACTGGGAAGTTTGGGGTAAAGCCACAGCCTCTCTGCAGCCTTTCCCTGGCCATGTCACAAGACTGCTACCCCGGTCCTCTGCCATCTAAGGATTCCCCCCGTATGACCAGCAGCTCGTATCCACCAGCTGTGGGCACAAGAGGGGCCTTCACTCGATGGGGAATTGGGACCCTGTGCTTCTGCTCTCACTGTGGTCTCCATGTGCTATAGAGAACCACAAGGATGCTGGAGAGGAGGACGTGCAGACCAGAGACCTGGACTCAGGAAGAAGTGTCCATCTGTCCCCAAGTGTCGAGAAGCACCAGGCTTCAGACATAAATGACTGAGCACTGAGTAGCTCCTGACCCCAAACCCGTCAGTTGAGAACTTGGCTTGAGCAAGCTGTGGATGCAGCCTGGGTTTTGCACGATATTCCCGGAGCTCAGGGACCTCTGGGTATGTCTGGGCTGAGCTCAGCTCCTGCGACTGAGTTCCTGGCCGGTGACGAACAGCTTGCATACTGACCCCATCCTTAAAATAACCCTTTGCCCAGCTCATCTCCCCTTTCCACCGACGCCTCCATGGGGCGGACGGCCCATGATGACGTCCCCACTCTTTGCTGCTCCATCTGCTTGCGTCTTGTCTTGGCTTTGGCTTCTTGGCCATGCTCCTCACTTCGCCTTGCTGGGAACAAGGCTCCTTTCTCAAGGAGACAAATGAAGAGTGTGTCCTGTGGTGGGAGCATAGCTCGGCCAGGCTCCCCTCATCCATCATGGGAGGCGGCTGGGATAACTTAGGAGCCGCCTGACAGGAGACGAGCAGAAAACAAGTTTCTTTAAACAACGCACAAACAGGGATTATTGCAATCGTATAAACATCTCCAAATGGCTTTCCCCCAGCCAACACATTGCCTATAGAGTGAGGGGGCTGCTAATCCGAACCAGCTGCTCAGCGCCTCCAGCAGAGCTGCCATCTTCCCTCCGGAGAGGCTGGTGCTGGTGCTGCTCCCCTGCCACCCAGCCCTGCCACTGTCCCTCTCCGCTGGGGAGCTGGTGCCAGTGTGTTGCTCTGCCCAGGCCGAGGGGTGATCTGTGGCAAATGTGGCTGCGGTTCCCTTCATGGCAAGAGACTAGGAAACCACCGGATCCCCCCAGGTGCTTTCCACAAGGCACCGACCAGCCAGGAGTTATGGCAGGGGCTGGCTCAGAGCCACAAGGGAAAGGTGCTGTGTGCCCCTTGGTATGGCAGGTGCCTGGAGCCATCCGCTCCCCCACTGCGCAGAGGCAATGGGAGCTCAGTCCCTTCATCCCACAGATGACTTGGCTGAGACCCCTGCGGGAGGATGTGCTGGGCAGTTATGGGATGGCCAAGAGCAGTGTGCTGGATGCAGCAGTGCCCCCACAGCGAGCCAGCCCCTGCTGCAAGGACCTTCTTGTTCCAGACATCCCTGGGGAGGGGAGAGGTTAGTGTCAGTGGGTGTGTCCGTGTGCCCACGGCATTTGGACCATGGTGGGTGCTGAGCAGTGCAGTAAATACCCCATGGGCATGGGTGAGCACCCAAACCCATAATCACTTCTCTGCACCTTCTTGGGGCTGCACCCACAGAGCCACTAGCACAGAGCTGCGTAACACAGCAACTTCTCTGAGATGCTATTATACATCTTGGGCAGGGATGTCAAACTCTCCCCCTGGCTTGCGCTGGATCTGGACCATAGGGCTCCTTGCAGGCCGGATCCAGCCCAGGGCACAAGGTAGTTGTGGGGGTGGCGGTGGCTGCAGTGGCATTGGTGAGGCTGGCAGGGTCAGTGGTGGTTGTGGTGGGGCTGGAGGGGGAGGTGGCGGCAGGGACTGTGGCAGGGGCTGGCTCAGGTGGGACAAGCAGCTACGGGATGAATGGAGCTGAAGCTGCACAACCATCACTCTTCCTCCTGCCACCCCAGGCCATGTCTGCCAGGGACCAGGATTCTCCAGCAAGTCCTTTCCCCCCAGCCACACCCCTCACCCATGGGGGCTGTAAGGAGCCAGCTCCGGGGCTGTATATTTGACACCTCTGATGTAGAGTATACCAACTTGCTATTTCTGCAAGCTAGAGGAGCTGCTCTACTAGCTAAAGAAAACGAGTTATGCTGTCGGGGGGGGTCACACCTTCCTACCCAACATGGGGTAGTTTCTACCGGGACAGCTCCAGAGACTGCACCGCAGGCCTCTGGCTTAAGCCTCATGCGTGAGCGCAAGGAGCCGATCCAGTAGGTCTTGCCGCCCCCTTGGACACAGTAGCATCTCGGTGAGTCATGGAGCTGCCATATGTGCATGACCGGAAAACATTAACCCCCTCCCCTTTCTCTCTCCAGGCCTGGTGGAACAAGCACACAACTGCCTCTGCTGCTTCTCCAGAGGAAGAATTAGGTGGGAGCACTAACACTGGGACAGTAGGTGTCTGGCCCTTGGGAGAAGGACCTGTGGTACCATGGTGACAGCCTGGAGGCAGGCCTGAAGCTCAGCTGCAGACGTACCCTATACATATGGGCCAGGTAGCCCCTTCGTGCCTCCCGTGCATGAAATATGATGGAGCTTAATAACGCCAGCCTGGCCAGAGGGCTGGGCTTGTGCTTCCGCAGCATGAACATCAGCCAGGGCAGGAAGATCATTGCCTCGCCATGGTTCTCCACCATCTTTGGCACTGTTGGGCTCTCCTCCAACCTCTTTGCCCTCTGTGTCTTGATCAGCTCCTCCAGAAAGATGCACAGTCGCTCCCGCTCCTCCTTCCTCATCTTCCTCTGTGGCCTGGTGGTGACAGACTTCATGGGCCTGCTGGTGACTGGCTCCATCATCATCTCTTACCACTTCACCAAATTTGACTGGATGGAGGTTGACCCCAGTTGCTACCTCTGCAACTTCCTAGGCTTCTCCATGGTCTTCTTTGGGCAGTGCCCCCTGCTCCTGGGTGCCACCATGGCTGGTGAGCGCTTCTTTGGCATCAACCGGCCCTTCTCCCGCTCCAGCAACATGTCCAAACGCCGTGCCTGGGCCATGGTGGGCATGGTCTGGGGCTTCTCCTTCTTCCTAGGACTCCTTCCCCTCCTGGGCCTTGGGGAATACAGCCTGCAGTACCCCAGTTCCTGGTGCTTCATCACCCTGCTGCAAGACATCAAGAACAAGGTCTTCTGCATGATCTTTGCCCTGCTGGGTATCCTCTCTGTGGGCCTGTCCTTCATCTTCAACACAGTCAGTGTGGTGACGCTCTGCCGGGTCTACCACGACCGCGAGTCTGCACAGAGACGGCGAGACAGCGAGGTGGAGATGATGGTGCAGCTGGTGGGCATCATGATCATCGCCACTGTCTGCTGGTTGCCCCTGCTGGTAAGGACATCATTCCTGCTCCTCCTCTGGTTCCACCTCCTGTGCTTTCCTGTCTTGGGAGCCAGACTCGTGCAGGCGCTAATAGGCCAGAGCTCCTGTTCTGCCTTTGAGAGCAGCTGCTCCAGAAGAAGGAATAAGGACCCCCACTGTATGGGCCTGGCATGCAGAACCAGGCCAGGGCGGTATTTATTTCTCATTGGCTTGGGCCCTGGCTCATCTCCTCTGCAGTAGCACTCTCCCCAGCTCTCCTGTATCCTGGCAGCCTGGGACCACCCCCAATCCTTGGGCTTAAGTGACCCCCTCCCCATCAGCAAGTTCCCAAGATGAGGGTCAGGGGAGAGGGGGGAGGCAGCTGTCACCCCAGAGGCTCAGGCAGAGATCTGAGTCGCTGCGTGCCAGGATAGGTTATAAGGATAGGATAGGCCAAGGTGCCTGGGTTTCCTAACAGCAGCTCTGGGCTGTGACTGGGGCAGGGGGCTATTTGGTGCCAAGAAATTTCCTCCTTCACCTCCTGCCTAAGTGTCAGTGAGGGTGGCTCACAGCATGCTCTATTTCTTCTCCTTCCAAAAGCTCTTGGGCAGCTGCACACAGCTGGACGCAGACCACAGTGTGCCCACCTGCACTCCCACATGGGCACAGTGCCAGGGGCCTGCCGTGCAGGGACCCAGCCCTGGGCTCTGCACATGGAGCACTCAACCGGGCCTGGCATTGCAAGCTGCTGTGATCCCAGCCCACCCTCTGACAGGGAGGACCCCTCAGTAGCCACCACTGCCGAGACACGCCATGCAAGCCACCGAGCCCGGAGCTTGATGGCCAGGTGGGGAGAGCACACCCAGAGGCTGGGGGCTTCTGCCTGGGCTCCCTGCTTTGAGGGAGCCACTGCCTCACCTTCCCAACTGTAAATTGAGAGAAACAGCCCTTACTGCAGTGTTGTGAGGACTAAAAAGGGTTAATGACTACACTCACATGCACGCGCACATACATACATATGCATGCAGCATGGAAAAGGTTTCTGGCAGACTATGAATAAACCTGGAAGTCAGGATTGCAGGAGTCTGTCCCTGCCTTCGGGAAGTGAGTGGTGTCCAGTGGTTACAGCCAAGAGGAATGGGAGGCAGGACGCCTGGGTTTTCTTTTGGGCGGCTTGTCACAGGAACATGAGCAGTCACAGCTGCTCTCTGTGCCTCAGTTTCTCCCCTTGGTACATGGAGGCTAATTGTATTTCCTGACCTTCCCTGGAGGTAGATAGGACAAGCTGCCAATGCAAATACACCTGTGGCAAATGCAGCGGAGACATGGCCTCAGCATTATCCTCTGAATGCCACCACTGGGTCACAAATGCATTGACCCGAGAAACAATCCCAGTCTAGGGTCTTCCCCTTCCCAGGGCTGGCGCCCCTCTGGCTCTGCCTGTCCCGCCAGGCCTGCTGGCATGAAGGCTTGGCAGCGACAGCTTTGGTGTAAGGCCTTAATGCTTTATTTCATGATTTGGTCAAAGCAGACAAGCAGCCTCCCCATCTGGGCCTCTTTAAGTAGCTCGCTAAGAGCCACTAATGAGGGAGCATCAGCGCTTATGGAGTGATATGAATTATAGATGCCACAGGGAGGCACCAGGCTGGCATCTCACATGCACAGCTCTGCTGATGCCCCTCAGTCCTGAGCCAGACCCTCGTTTCTGCCCCCCACCCCCCCATGCTCCGCTGACCACGCAGCCCGTTACCCTGGCACCCCACACTGCAGTGCCCTCGGCCCCAGCCGGCACCACCGAGGCTCTTGCCAGTTCCTGCAGACCTCCTCCTACCCAGCCTCCCACCGGCTCCCATGGCCCTGCTTTCCGGCCTGCTCTCCCCCCTTCTCTCAGGTCACGCTTGACAGCTTTCCTGCTCTGGCTTTGCCCCCCAAGTCCTGCCGCCTCAGTTACTCTGTCCCCATACCTAGCTGTCCCCTCCCGCTCCTGGCCCTGCACTCATCTGGCTGTCACCCTCTGCCATCCTACCCAGTCCAGCTCTTCTTTCCCCATCCCCTGCTGTAATAGCCCCTGCCCCATCCTGCTTCCCCCAGCCCAGCTTCACCTGAGCACTCACCCGCCCCCACCCTGCCTTCCCCTCTCTACTCTCCTGTCTGGGGCTGCATCCTGCATGAATTACGCCCCCTGCACTCACCTGGCCTTGGTGCAAACCCACTCCTCCTTCCCCATCAGCTTCACACCCTGTTGCCTTGCTCCCCCTCATTTGCCCCAGCTGGGTTGGCAGTGGGAGCCTCCACCCAGCTGTGCCCCTCCCTTGCCCAGTACAGCCACAGTCCCAGGCCCCAGGCCCCAGGCCCCGGGCCGTGTCATACTACATCTTCTCAGCACCCCACCAGGCTGCTTCCTGGCACTCCTCTGGGGCCCGTTTTTCAAATCTGGGACAAAAGTCCCACTTCAGGCAGTGCTGGTGGTGCCAGGGCCCAGGACTGTCCTGGATGACTAGCCCTGCCCAGCCCCTCTGTCCCCCCACACCTGCTGTCTGCATCTTCTGTGCTAACCTCTTCCCCTGCCCCCAGATCTTCATCATCCAGACTGTCCTGCAGGAGCCATCCACAAGTGTCCTACCCCGGCAGATCCCACGGGAGACCGAGGACCTGCTGCTGATCTACCTGCGCATGGTCACCTGGAACCAGATCCTGGACCCCTGGGTCTATATCCTCTTCCGCCGGGCTGTCCTGAAACGCATCTACCCCAGCTTCAACTCCAGGCAGTCCATCGTCTCGCTCTACCCTGTGTTCAACCCCTCACTGCGGCGCAAGTTAACCCAGGAGTCTGTGCAGCTGTAGCTGGGGGGGGGGGGTGGTAAAGGGGCTTCGGGAGCGTGAGGTCAATGGGGCGATGTCTGGGCAGCCTCCAGGATCCTCCCCCTCGAGGCATCGTAGCAGCCTGCTGGGAGGTAGGAGTGGGGAGGAGGGGGCACTGCCCCAGGCTTGGACCAGGAATGCTATTGTCTGCCTCCCTTTCTGGGCCTGGCCTGCTCAGCAGCAGGACAAGGCTTCCTTCCTGACCCCTGCTGGGACCATGGGGCCTTCGGGCTAGTGGAACTGGGCTCTGAGTAGCCTCATCCCAGATGCGGCTGCACTCGCGGCCCTTGGCTGCCAGCACGGGAGTCTCTGAGATGCACATGCCTCCTCACCTCTGGCCTCCAGTGGTTCCCACACTCCTGGCTGGACTGTTTGACCAGAACAAAGCTCATTTAACCCCCACGTTCCCACCCCAGTTCTTCAGTCAGGAGCCCCAGCTGCATCCTTCCCTTATTTTTGCTTGACAGAGGATCATGCTCCAGAGCCACTGTCTCTCCCCCACTGTCACTAGTGGGGATGGGACTGGTGGGCCTGGAACTGCCTGCCCAAGGACTGGCCTGCAGCACAGACAGGGGCTTCAGCTACTTGGAGCAGAGCCCACCCCCCATGGCCTGCGGCGGGGTGGGGGGATTGCACTGTGGGCACAGCTGCAGGACGATGAGGATGGAGCTTGCCATTGACACAAGCCACATGCATGCTCATGACAGTAATAAAGTCTTGGCTTCTCCTGCTTGGCGTGCCTGTGTCCTTTCTCAGGTAAAGCTGCACTGAGTGTCCCTGCTGGGCTCAGGGGTGCTGGCTGGGAAAGGGGCGAATTTTAGAGCCCGGGGTGGGTGGAAGGGACAGTTAAGCCCTGGCCTCCACCTGCTCCGTTTGCAAGAGCCTCTGCCTGCTCCATACATACAAGACCAGGGGCGGGCAATTATTTCAGGCAGAGGCCGCTTACTGAGTTTGGGCAAGTCATCGAGGGCCAGATGATAGGCAACCAGGGGCAGATAAATATTAATCTTCTACATTTTTTAGGGGCCCCGCAGGCTGGGTAGAACGGCCATGTCCTGCCCACGGGCTGAATTTTGCCCACCCCTGTGCAAGAGCCTCCACCAGGTCCCTTATCACTCCTACAGTCTGAGGAAATGCAAGGCTGCTGCCTTTCGCCCGCCATGTCTTTGGATCCCTGGGGTGCCCACAAGTCCCTTTTGCCAGCATTTCTCCACTGCTGAATCAGAGTTGGTTTTCTCCCACAATCACATGACTCCAGGAGCCAGGGTTTCAGGGGAGGCCCTAAAGTAATGTGTGGCCTTCAGTGAGATCATGAGATATTGCTGGTGGGTCCTTTGATCCCTCTCCCAGCTCTGCTCCCACTGCCCGAACACCAGACACCATCAGCCTGTGACAGAGGCCTTTATTCCCCTTCTGCACTGCCCAGGCGGACGGCACGGCCCAGCCCCAAGGGCGCCCCTGCCATCTGCATGCACTCAGTGCCCTAGCCCTGCCCTGCTTCATCCTCCCCCTCCTCCCCGCCAGCCCAGGGACGAACCAGGGCTCAGAGGGAAGGGACTCGTGCACTGACAGAGTCATGCAACCACCTGCAGCAAAGGGGCCATGCAGCGAGGGTCCTGCTTCAGCCAGCTCCTGAGTCCGCACAGTGTGGGCTCCTCTTCTCCCTCACTGGCTCTGGGGAGGAGTCCTGAGGGCAAGGGTAAGCCCATGCCCATCCCCATGACAGCCCCCCCACTGCTGGCCCTGGTGGGCTTCTTCTACCTGACCACCCTGTGGAGACCCCAGCCCAGCTCTGGGTATACATGGGGAAGAGGGAGGCAGAGACACCACCATGCCTCCACATTATCCTTTCAGAACATGATGCCCACTGGCTCCCTGGGTGCAGGAGGGGGCCCAGGCTGTGCAGGGCCCCTGGCTGCTGAGCAATGACAGCCTGAGCTCTGCGGGGAACAGGTCCCGGGGGTCCAGGACGCAGGCCGAAGGCTGCCCAGAGGGAAACCGCATGAGCTGAGCCCCTGCCCCCCTGCTTGGAGTGGAAGACAGGGGAGACACATCAGGGATGGGAGCTGGAGGAGGAAGACCCAACGGCATTGGGGAAGGTGGGGAGACGCAGAACAAGTGCTCGCAGCACCATGCTACTTCCTGCCCGCCTTGGCTTCACTGATGGCCGCCCAGACCTCAGCCACGAAGTCGCCAGGGAAGGCAAACTCGCCCAGCACCGAGTCCAAGCCCTTGGCAAATTCCTCAGGGCTCGGTCGCTCCTTCGCCGTCTCCACCATGGTCGAGGCTGCAGAGAGAGGCAGAGAGCTCAGCAGGGGCTGGGGCCAGGGCTGGGGCTCTTGACCTGGGGTGTGGGGGTGCCCCTTGAGCCAAGGAGGGGGCTGGGCTTGGGATTCTTCGGTGCTTCTTTGAGTCTCGCTGTGTGTAGACAAAAGGGAACATGGAGCGGGACTCAGACAGCCTGGAGCCCAGCTCCTGTTCCAGCCCAGCCCCTTGGGACCAAGCTCCAGCACACCCTTTGCAATGAGCTGGTTTCTCCTCCTTCCTGCCACCTGGGCACAGTGCTACCTGACCTCAGGAGGCAGGGCTCAGCACCCTTGCAGGGGTCCAGCTCTGAACAGCTTCCCATGGGCCTGGGTCCCCACCACCAGCCCAGCACCAGGGACCCAGACCTTCCCACAGACCCAGGGCCGCAGCTTCCCAGCAAAGGGCTCAGCCCTGAGGGCAGCTGGAGGGAGAACAAAGGGCAGACCTGTCCTGCTCCCCCTTCCCTTCCCTCCCACCATCCCCCCCCACCCCCGACACCCTGTCACATTCACCCAGATCTGAGTCCCGGATGCCCATGTAGCTCTCCAGCAGGTCGTCCACCTTCTGGGCAGCCTCCTCCTCGAACTCGCTGGGCTGTGGGCAGGAGGCTGGGTTAGGTACCAAAGAGCTGCTATTTGCACCACAACATTGGCCTCTAAGCCCTTTGCCCCCTCCTCTCTATTAGTGATGGGTCCAGGGTCCGCAAGTCACGGGCCGCACAGGGTGTATCCCAGGGAGCTGTGGCTAACAGGCCGTCCAGGATCAGGGCCCCATCCTGCCTCAGGGCACAAGGGAGGAGAGCCAGCAAGGCCTGAGTGATGCTGAGCCTTGGCCAGGTTGATTGATTGCTATACCGCAAGGAGAGATGCCCCTGCTTCCTGCTGGTTTCTGCTTGTCCTCAGGAAGCAAAAGCCCCCCAGGCCCAGAAGACCAATCCCACATTTTGCCCCAGGGGCATAAGGGCCCCTGCAGCTGCTTGTACCTCTGCGGTGCCACAGCCCTAAATTCACTCCCCCACAGATAGAAGGCTGGCCAAGACCTGGGCCCTTGGCACCACAGTGTCTCTATAGGTCACCTTCACCGGGGCCTTCTTAGCTCCACTGCAATGATGAGACCTGCTGGCTGGCCAACATGTATGACACGTGCCACACGTGTGTGTATTTGTGTTCATGCAGGACTGGGCACAAGTGCCTGTGTAGCCAGACATGCTTGCACACGACTGGCCATGACCACCCCCAGGAGGTGTGCAGTTGGGTGTGCTTGGAGCACCATGCACATGTGTGGCTGTGAGGGTAGGTGAGTGTGTACTCACACTAGTGTCTTCACCGGCACCTGGGTGTGTCTAGAGGTGTGGTGGAGAATGTGGCAGCTTAAACTTAGTCAGCAGCGGGGAGTGGGAAGCTCTGTTGAAATGGCTAGAAGGCTGTGACAGCAGCAGCTATGCCTGCAGCACCAGCTCCAGAAGTAGCAGCTCCAGTGGGACCGACGACACTTTATGCAGCATCTTCTGGAACGGATGCCGGCAAGTCCCTCCACTCCCAGACAGGGAGAGTGGAGCACTCTTGAAGACAGGGCCAGCAGATGACCCAGAGGCCTTCTTAGAGACCTGGGAGCAGGCGGCAGAGCCTGCTGCTGCCTCGGACCTTCTAGACATTTTAATAGAGCTTCTGAGTCCATGGTGCTGGGTAAGTTTAAACCACTGCATTCTCCACCACACTTCCTGACAGGGTCCTTCTGCTGCCTGCCAGTGCCAGAGCTGCTACCCCGCACCACTCCCACCCCAGACACCTGGGTCCTGTTCCCTGTGAGCTGCTGCTCCACAATTTCCCTTCAGGCAGGCAGCAGGCAGCAGCCAGCAACGTGCCTGTCCAGGCCTGAGCAAGCAGGGGCTCTGATGGGCTCAGGTGGTGACGGCCTCTTTCTTGGCAGAGGGAGGCAGCCCACAGTGGGGACCAGCAGTGCACACTGGGGGTGCACTCACCCTTGCTCCTGGCATGCTTGCCCATCCATCCCACCGTGCTCTGCCCTGTCCCTGTCCCATGGGTGGCAGTTCACTTACCAACTCCTCTAGGGTGGCAGTGCCCTTTGTGCGGAGTCGCAACGTTTCCTTCCCACTGGTCACCCTGCCTTCGCCTGGGCACTTGCTGCTCTTCGTCCTCTGACCAATCATATCTGGCAACACAGATTGGGGGGGTTAGAAAGAGGGGAGGTATGGGGCAGGTTCCTACCATCCCCCACACACCCCCAGGGACCATAGCGGCAGAGGGAGGTGCAGTCAACCCCCAGGGGCAGCAGAGGCAGCTCTGCAGGGGTACCTCGACAGAGGCCAATGCCAGCTCTGGGCAGAGGGACCCTGGGTGAGACTAAGTTAGGGATTTCAGCTGCAGTGACCCTACCCACAAACCTATACACAGAGCTCCAGTCCATGGGAAGCTGGTGGGGTCTGGGGGTGGATTAGGCCTCTCATGGTCTATTAGGTATGGGTGGGGGATAGAGGAGGCACGGAAATAGGCTGTTAACTGGCAACAGGGGCAGATCTAGGGGTTTGGGGGCGCAGGTGCAGCCCCCTTCCACTGTGCTGCACCCTGAGCTCTCTGGGCTATGCAAGCGCTGTGGGAGGTGGGGCTGGGGCAGAGTCCAGCACCTGCACAGACACTCCCCACAGCCCCAGCTGGAGCGAGTCAGGAGCAGCCTTGGGGCCTCCCCATTTCCTCATGCCCTTGCCCAGGTCAGCCAGGAACAACACCAGTGCCAGGCAAGTCCCCCTTCCCATGCCTCTCTGGGCCTGCCGGTATGTGCAGGGGGGTTGTGTGCAGGAGAGGGGCAGGCATGGAGGGGAGCTGTGTGCACAGAAGGGCTTCCAGGGCTGGAGGAAGGTGTGTGTGCAGGATGGACTGGGGGGTGTAGAAAGGAGGCACGGTGGTGGGGCGAAGGTTAGAGGTGCTGGGAAGTGTTAAGCCTTGATGTGGGGCTTGGGTGGGCATCACAGACGTGGCTGTTCAGGAGGGCTCCCTGCCTGGGGATTCAATCTGGGCCTGGAGGAATGAGCTCCGTGCCCCTTCCCATAGTGAATGGAGCTAAGGGCCCCTGGGCACCCCATAGCCAGCACCCGGGGGAGGCTAACAGCCAGTTAGGGGCCAGGCCTGGGCCAATCCCTGCTGCATGGACCAGGAGCACCTCCTGGTGGGCACCGTGGGCATCTCAAGCAGACAGACAGTCCTGCTGTAGGAGCAAGGGGTAGCTGGAGGCCAAGGGCAGAACCAGGAGCCCCAAGGTGATGTGGCCTGTGGTGCTGTGGCCACAAAAGCCACAATCCCAGTCATGCATGTGCACATGTGAGGGCAGTGACCTCTGAACATCCCAAGCAGCACTGCCTGGCCGGGGACCTTGGGGGTGGGTGAGCTGGGGCAGGCTGCTGCCCAGGGCCCAGGCTGGCAAGGGAGTGCCCTGAAAAAATGCCCCTCTTCTTTCCACACACCCCAGTGACCTCTATGGCAGACCAGCCTCACCTTTATTCTCCTCGGAGTGCCAGGATCCAGCGGGACAGGACAGGAGGGGGCAGACGAGGTCCATCTGCCACTGCTGGCTCTGCAGGCCAGGGGGAGGGAGCAAGGGGGCTGCAGGGGCTGAAGCAGGACTGGCATGACCCCAGTCCCTTGGCTAACTCTGCGTGACCCCCGCTATCTCCATGGAGCAGCTGCATCCTCCCACCAGCTACATCAGCAACCCCGGACAGGGCTCCTGGGAGGCGTAACATGCCCTTGGGCTCCCAGGCTCCCTCGCTGATTCAGCTTCCAGAAGCAGGACAGCCCCTCGCTGGCCAGCTGACTACAGCGTTCCTGCCCTGTGAACCCAGCTGCACCATGGGCTGTCATGCGTGCTACACACGAGGGCCCTGGCACCAAAGAGCTGCTGCAGAGAGCTCAGCTGAAAGAACAGGGAAAGACACAGCCGAGCTCATGCTGCCTCTGTCCCGCTGCCCAGCAGAGCTCTGCTCTGGAGGGGCTGGGGCTGGGGCTGGGGCTGGGCAAGCAAGGGAGCTTGCAGGGCAGGAGCAAGGAGCAGTGACCAAGCTGTATAGGATGTGTGCACAGGACTGGGACCAGCAATTTGGGGTCAGGTCTCATCTCGGTCATAGCTCCACGATGCAGAGGCAGTCACACCCTCCCTGTTGGTCCTCCTGACAACAAGGGATCCCCATTCCTCTGCTTCTCGGGTGATTGAGACACTGCAGGAGTGCTGGGTTGGACATGTAGACAGTGCTACAGCACCGCACAACAGTGCCATCACGCCCGACCTGCATCCCCATGCTGTCCCACCCTGGGTCTCCCCTGAACTGAGACTTCCAGCAGCTCCAAAAGCAGGGTCTGTGTTCAGGGCAAACACGACACACACTCAGATGTTTTGATCCCTTCGTTTGAGGTTCAAGGCTGGCACACCAGCCCTCTGCTCACCCTGCTTGGCTTAATGCTAGAGGCAGTGTGCATTGCTTTCCTGTCTAGGATGCTGGGCCCTGCCTCTGGGGGATCTCTCCAGCAGGGGCAGGGGCAGGGGAAACACCATGCATCTGGGTCCATGAAGACAGTTTTCCTCAAGTGCCCGGGGGATAACTGCTCTTCTGGCGTGGTTTAGTACCCACTGAGGTACTGGGGCTTTAAGCCCACTTTATGGAAATGGGAGGCTCCTCCCTAGCTTGCTCCTGTGGCCATATGGCTGAGGGCAAGCAATACTTGGGGGCATCTGAACCCAAGCCTCTGGGCTTGAGCCTGCACATAGGGTGCCCGCCAAAACCATTGGAAACATGTGAAGGCCCTGGTGGGTTGGAGGATGTTTGCCAGTTGTAGGGCCACTTATGGTTCTGGACTGACTCGTGGATTTTGACTCGATTTGGCTGATTTGGCTTGGAACACAAAAAAGTTCTTTTAAAAAAAAAGCTGCGGGGGGGGGGAACTCACCAAATGCCTTTTTGGGCTGCACCAGCCTGAGGGTGAAGGTCTGGGACCTGGGCAGCTCCCTCAGCATCTTGGCAACTTCGTAATGGCGGCAGCCCACAATGGTCTGGTCATTGATGGCCTCGATGCTGTCGCCCACACACACGGTCTCGATGCGGTTGATGATGCTCCCTTCTTTTATCCTCTAGAGGGAAGCAGAGACTCAGCAGATCAGTGATACCAAGGCCCAGAGCTGGGCAGAGGAGGCTGGGCGCAAGCAGGCAAGCAGAGGATACAGGGACTGCTGTTGCACTCTCCCATAGGCAGCCACTTCTGGGGTGGGACACAGCAGCACACAACAACGCTGCACAAACCAGAGCAAAAACTCAGAACTGACTGGGAATTTGGGGGAGAAGGAGCGTGATTCTCTGTCGGCCTGTGGCCAGGATGCAGAGCCCTGGGGCAGTGCCGGGCTACCTGCTATCTGGACCCCTCACAAAGGGAACTGCTCCAGCAGCACTGCCCCCCGACCTGCCAGTGCTGGGGCTGTGCAGACAAGAAGTGCGAGCCTCTGAAACCCAACAACTTGCTCCCAGTACCCTTGGGGGAATCTCCCATCCCAGTTTGAGGTGGTTGGACTCAGCTTGAGATACCTGCCTAAATCCAGACTCGGGCCTCGCAGGCATGATGAGGGCTGACCCCTTTGTGGGACACGACAGCCTGGGGCGGGGGCCATGCTCCTAGCTCTGGTCCCAGCACTCCAGGTTCCTCCTGCTGGACCCTCCTCAGCCCGCTTGCAGCCGGGCTGAACACAGGCACGGGCAAACCGGGTGGCTGCCCACGGCCCAGACAGAAAGGGGACCCAAAATGGTAATTTTTTTTATTATTATTGTCATTATCTTTGGCGAAGGGGCACCTGATACTGAAAGTTTGCTGGGGGCTGCCCAGAGTCTAGGTATGATGCTGGCTTGCAGGCAGAGACATCCCAGCAAGGGACCCGCGGGCACTGGGGAGTGTCCACACTGCTCTTTTTGTTCAGCCGCAGGGCAGTGCCTGAGTGAGGGTGTGAAACCGCAGGCCTCAGCATCTAACCCTTCCCCACTGGTGCCAGAGAGGAGCAGCTGCCTAAAACTAGGGCTTCTGGTGCATGCAGCGTTAAGGGGGGTTGGAGTCTCAGTTTCAGGGCAAATCAAAACACAGGCAAAGTTTTTCAAAATTTCCAGCCAGCTGGATGCTCCCCAACCCTGCACCCAGCTGCTCTGCAGTGTGAGACTGGTACCAGCAGGGACCGAGGAGAGGCTGGGTTTCACTTGGTGGCTGTGAGGTCAGCCACTAAAACAGCCTGCCAGGGGATGGGGACTCGGCAGCCTCCAGCATCCCAGCCCTGAGGTCCGCCTGCCGCGTTGCTCCATTACATCTCGTTTCTTCTCTGAGCAGCCCCTGCTCTGTGCGGGTGCCTCTGGGCAGCACAGCCCTCTGCCAGCCCTGTAGATGCCAAACACGAGCCCAGCTCTGCAACAGGCTCCCCAGGAGCAGAGGGGACTTCCTGGGTAAGGCCCGGACTGGGGAGCCAGGCCCGGGAGAAGCAGTGCAGCCTGGCAGCCAAGGGTCTACTTGGTCCTGCCAGATGGACCCGGGCCAGCAGCTGTGGGAAAGGAAGACCCGGGCCCCCAGGGATGGCTGGAGGCTCTTGTCCGAGGCCTCGCCTGTCCAGTCCTTCCCTACTTAGCAGGTGAAACAGCAGCATTCCTTGGAGCCAGCTTTCCCTGAGCTGGGGGAAGGGGCTCTCCCTCCTCTTCTCTGGTCAGCAGGCCTCTGCTCAGAAAGCTTTTCCCTAATTATCTTTGTCTTCCCTTGAATTTCCCCGCTTCATCTTGAAGGGCCTGATCTCCCATCACCAGTGCCAGCACCTTCCACTGGGGAAGAAGTGCTGCAGTGGTGGGGTGACCTCCCCCGCGGGACAACCCTCCCAACCCCTGGCTAGGGGCTGGCTCATGCCCCGTGGCACGAGGGCTCAGCTCCCTGCTGGAGCTGCGGGGCTGTTCCTGCGCGAGGCTGGGCGCTGTCATGCTCCATGGACACCCCAGTCCTTCCCACCACGCTGTGCCTGGGACTGGCCCTCTCCTGCTCAGTCGCTATGGTATGGAGGCCCAGTCTCTCCTGCACAAGCTCTCCTGCATCCTTGGCCTGTCCTCACATCTGGTGCAACTTCAGCAGCTGGTCACAGGCAGTGGTCCCCTGCCGCCAGTTGGACCACCCTCCTGCCCATGCCTCAGAGCCTTTTACAATACATGTGGTGGCAGGGAAGGTTGCAGCGATACAAAATATTTACACCCTGTCTGTGGCCAGCTGTGCAACCAGCTGTCTCTGCTCCCAGAAGCCAGCACAAATGCCAGCGCTGGCCAGTAATGCCCCTCCCTGCGCCCTCCCCCCACCGGCATGTTGAGATTTCAGGGAGAAACAGAAGTAGTTTGATCCAGAAACGTGGCTGCAGTGCATGGTGGGAGGTGAAGCTCAATGACCATGCTTCCCGTCTGCCCCTCCCAGGGTGCATCGTGGCCTCGCCTCTCGGCAAGGAGATCCAGTCGTGGGAGATGGAGCGATTCCCTCTTGGGAGCTCAGCCCCGGGGGGTGGGAACAGGGAAGCAACTGAACAGCAGCTCCCATGAGGCCATGCAGCGGTGTAATCACACCAACACTTTTCAACCTTTTTAACCAAAAAAAATGGAAATTCCCCATTGATCCTGGATACTGTTCACCAACCCCCCAATTCTCCAGCAGCCATTTGGATGGAGAATTTTAACCCATCCCCATACTGCTCTCCAAGGTCTCTCAGGCGTGCCGCTAGCCCGGGCACCTCCTACCTTGATGAAGGCATAGCCTGCCCCATTGTCTGTGATGGTCAGCCCCAGAGCATCCTCCGTCTTCATCACCTCCACTTCCTTGGTCTCACCCCGGACGTGTGCAAAGATGAAGTCCTCCAGGCCGATCTGCCCCCCCAGTAGCTTCTGCATGTCCACTTTGTGGGTGTTGAGTGTGCAAAACAGGATCTGCGGAGAGCAGCTCATCACTGCCTGGTACACCGTGCCCGGGCCTTCCCATGCTGGGGCTGAGGGCACATCCAACGGGCACAGTGGTTTGGAGCAACCCCAGGCACACCCTACATGTGCACTGCTCCCAGCTGGCCCAGCTATGGCAACGAAAGCAGGGATCAGCCGGGGACCCTGTTTTCACCTAGGGAACAGGGCTTTCCTGGGCAAATATCAGCATTCACTCACTGAGAAGGGGCTCTGTTTCAAGCAAGCACAAACCCCCTTTTAAGCCCTCTGCATTATCAGCAGAAGTGCAGGGTTTGCCTCACACAGCTGGAAAGATGTGGTGACTTTCCAAGGCAGAGAAATGGGGATTGCACTTGTTAGGTGGTAGCATGGCAAGGGGCCTTCAACTCACACAGCTGGGACAAAGCCAGGCTCATCCCCTGCTCTCCTACAGGTAACCTACTGGGCAATGCCCCAGTGCCTTTGTGCCTCAGCTTCCCCACCTGCAAAGTGGGGCTAATTAACCTTGCTTAGCTGGGAGGCAGCTTCACGCTGCATCTGTGCCCACCATGGGGCCTGCAAGCAGCATCTTCAAGAGCCAGGGTTGATCTCTGAGATCTGTCAGCTGTTGTAGCCACACAAGACCCTCAGCCTCATCCTGGCAAGACCGAAGGGGAAGAGCCAGGTATGGGGCAGGCCCCGCAGAGGGGCATACACAGCATTGCAAATCCCCATCCTACACGAAGCCCCAGGCCTGCTCCACACAGCAGCAGCACAACGTGGAGGCTCTGCAGCAGCCGCAGCTCTGCCCTATGCAATGGCTGCCAGGAAAGTCACAGCTACCCCAAACTGGGCTGTACCAGAGAAGAAGCCCGGTAAGCCTCACAGGTCCCCTTTGCCAGCCAGGGCCCTGCTTTGACTGATTTGCCCCTCACTTGTGCCATTCCCTGATGTGCCCAGAGCCCTTAACCAACATGGGGCCACAAACTTCACTACCAGTCGGTGCTGGACTGCCTAGGGCAGACTCAGATTAGGGTGCTGGCTCAGAAGCACCTAATCCGGTGCTTTCTTAACCACGCTGCTTGCTGTACAGCAGGTCCTGGGTTTAGATCTTTCCCAGGGTGAGGTGCGGGCGGCAAGGAAGTTAAAGAAACTGAGGCACAGAGAGGGAAGTAACAGCCCAGGGGTCCCAAAGCAACTGGCAGCAAGGTGGGCTGCCTGTGGTGGTCCACACTGCTTGCCAGGTAGAGGCAAGCTGCACCCGAGGCCAGGCTCAGGCCTAGGAGGTTGTGATGCTGTGAGGCATGGCATCACAGAGGCAAGCCCACCACTCTTGACCAAAGAGCTTGGCACTCACCCTCTGGTAACCAGAGCTGGTAAGCTGGAACGTGCCCGGGCTCTGAAAGAAGCAGGAAATGCCCCTCCTCCTCCTTTCCCGAATTGGATCAACATGGTAAGGATGGCAGAGGAGAGCCGTAGCCTGCCCCACGCCTCCATGCAAGCCGCGCTCCCCTCACCTCAGTTGGAGAGATGCTGAAGACCTCGGCGATTTTGGCATACAGCTCCTTCACATTGGTGAAGCCCTCAATCTTCCCGGTGGGGCTGCCATGGGCCAGCTGCGTGTGGAATACCAGCCTGGGCCGCACCCGTGGCGGGGGTTGCGAGCCGTGAGAGTGGGCAGCGGGGCCACTGTCCTCCTTTCTCCCCACCTCAGGTGAGGCCTCTGCAGCCCCCAGCTCCTGAGCCACTCCGTTCTCCATGGGCTTCTCCTCCTCACTGGCTTTCTTGTTCTGTCTGCCTGACCGGTGCATCTTCCTGCCACCCAGCTTTCGGGGGCACAATGGCAGTTCTCCCTACTGAATTATAGATGCCCGCTAGCTCCCAGCCCGGCAGTAAGGCGATCCCAGGCCCATGCAACCTGATCCCCTGGGCACAGGTAATTCAATTAGTGTCAGATGAGCTCTCTTCCACGCAGGCAGGTGTGGCTCTGCTGAGCTGCAGGGACAGGGCAGGCACCATGCCAGAGGAGCTACAAACACCTGCAAGCAGCAGCTGTGCTCACAGGTAGGGAGTGTGTTTGCTCACACCGGGTATTAGCTCCCATCAAACAGCCCACATGCATTGCCTATAAAACCAGCCCCTTCTTGCATGGTGTGGCAACCCCCCCCCCCCCAGTGAAAGATTTGTGACTTGGTTTTGCCACAAGAGCTCTGTGACAGTGGCCAAGATGACAGGACATGAGAGCTTTGTAAGCCAGACAGCCCAAACCTGTCCAAGCTCAGTTTCACCCCAGGCTGCACTCCCCAGTGCTGCTTTACCTGACAGCTAGTACATGGATTTGCACTTCTGAGTGTGCAAAGCTGCACCTCAAACAGTCTGGGTCCCGAGGACACCACTCTATGCAAGCACAGAAACCAACATCAAAAGCCCTGTGCAAAAGCCTGACTGACACCAAGAAATTGAGCCACAAGCATTGCCTCTCACGGGGCAGTTTAATGACACCACAAACATTTTGTGCCGCTCTGCTCAGCACATCTGCTCTGTGCCATGCCTGCAGGTCAGAGTCCGGCCTTCACTCCCACAAGCAAATGCTGTGAGGCTTGCTGGAAACAGCAGAGCAGTGGGACTCCTGGCTGCTTTTGGTTCTCCGGTGCGCCAGCCAACCTGCAGTGAGGCCTCGGCACAAGACCCAGTGCTGGGACTGAAGTCAGGACAGACCCAGGGTTGCCTTCAGATTCCAGGGCAATTTGGGAAGAAAGTAAATGGGATCTTTTTTCTCAGTTCAGGGGTGGCCACAATTGGCACGGACAGCCTCTGTGGGTGGCATATGGCAGATGAGGGAGGGAGCACCAGGCATATCAGCAGATAGGGCAGGGAGTAGAAAGCAAAGCAACAAATTAGGCAGAGAGCACAGGGAAGGCAGCACAAAGCAGGGCAGATCAGGCAGGGAGCATAGACCAGGAGGCAGAAGGCAGTGCAGTAGATAAGACAGGGAGTACAGGGCAGGGGCAGAAAGCAGAACAGATCAGGCAAGGGAAGGGGACACTTGGAGTGACACTTGGGGAGGCCACAGGGCTAATTTGCAGCATGCCTACCAAAAATGTTGGCCCCCCCCATTGTACTCAGTTGATCTGGAATCCCAGAAACAATGAATTTCCAGCCACAGGCAGCCTTTCTAACGTACCACTCCAGCTGGAAGCTATGCAGAGCCCCTCCTTGCAGGAAAGGTGTAGGCTTGAATCCCTCATTAGCCTTCCCCTGGGACCCAATCCTGACTATCCTACCAGTGCTTGTGGAGGGTAAAACTGCTCCACAAGAGAAATTCTGGCCTCATGAAAGGCAATGAGAGTTTTGTTGTTGGCTTCATTCCAGGCAAAAGAAACCAACGGCAATGCTCTCACTGAGTTCAGGGTTGCTAGGGCACTGCCTTTTTGAGGACTGGCCAGGTGCTTTGAAGTTCTCTGTGGATCTTTGTCTTCACACAGCTCCTGAGATCAAGGGCCCTTGGCTCGCAACTGCTCCAAAAGAACCAACTTATGTCTCCAAGACAAGTACTTCGGTTTCCATGATGTGGCTGAGCAGGGGCAGCAGCAGGGAGTCATGTGCCTCACTATGCCCAAGGCTACTCAGGAAGTCTGTGACAATGTCAGGCCAGGGCCCAGATCTGCTGATCCTCATCCTGGCCTTTAGTCACCAAATCATAACCAGAATGTTCATCTTCAAAGCACTTGCAAAAATGGCATATGCTAGTCTTGGAAAATGCGGGCCAGGCTGGTTAGGGAAAAATCTAGGGCAAGGCAAAACCCAGGGAATAGAACTGTGTGCGCCAGAGCTGGGAAGACACAGACACATGGCTGAGGAAGTCTCTCCTCCATGTCCTCAGATTTCTGGTCCTGGCCCCTTACCCAGCTCCCTCCACATCGGAGTACCAACCAGAACAGCCCCCCTTTATTACTGTGATCCTCCAACATCCCAGATTCTCCCAGGACAAAAAGTCTTGATGGTGTCAGCAAAGTCTTCCTGAGAACACCCAGGGGTTCCAGTGCACCAATATACAGAGATATCCCTTGGTGCCAAAGCAAGAGGAACCTCGCACTAGGAACATCCCCACACTCAGCCCAGGTCTCACCAGCTTTTGGACACTGATCACCCCCTTCCGTACAACCAGACTCACCAACTTCTACCATTGTCTATGATCCCCACCAGCCCATGAGTATGTGCGTACCCCCTCCTCCCCCCGCACCCACAAACACAACACCACAGCCTGGTTATTCACCCCAGTTTTTATTTAACCAGTCTCCAGGAGCATTCCCAAGGCAGGGTGGGCAGCAGCTGGTCCACCTGAGAACAGGTTAAGTGCTGAAGCCATGGAGATGCTTACAGAAAGAGGCTAATTCTTGCTGTCACGCTAAACTCTACAGAGTATTGACCTCAAGGGAGAGGCTGTTCCTTGGAGTGGATATACACTGATTCCTAATATAGAACCTGGTTATGTGGTGCTAGTAAGAAAATAAGATGCTCTATAATGACTTGATTAAGTTTAGTGGCTGAAGTCAGCTGTTAGGAGGCACCTGGGTGAGACAGGCAGGCCCCCTCTTCATGATCCTCAGGGAAGGAGGGCAATGGTTGCTGCAGGTACCAGGGCAGCTCCTGACACAAAGAAACCCTAAGTAGGGACCTCAGAGCACTGCTCAGTTCAGGGTTAAAGATACCCCCAACTACCCTCACCACAGAGCAGGGCAAAGCAAGATGCGGGTTTGGTCCCCATTACTGGACTCCCTCAGCCCCCTACTGACCACAACAAACCTGCCCGCAGCACTTGTGTGAGGGTTTGAAGCTGGAGGAACCAGAGGCACAGAGTTTCTGCTACACTATGTCCTACTGGGGTGCGCTGGGGTGACTCAGGCCTGTGGATGAGCTGAGAGCTGAACCCAGATCTACTGGGTCCTGGTTTGCAGCC
Organism: Crocodylus siamensis; assembly: GCF_052110815.1. Classification (NCBI taxonomy): domain Eukaryota; kingdom Metazoa; phylum Chordata; order Crocodylia; family Crocodylidae; genus Crocodylus; species Crocodylus siamensis. Next base: position 8,705,760 of record NC_143408.1, on the reverse strand, counting down.
TTGACCCCCATCTGCCCTGCCTTCCATGACTGTCCAGCTGTCCACAACCATCAGCTATGCCCTGCTAGGGCAATGCTGAAGACACCCTAAACTGGGAGCAAGCCAGTGTCAGGTGATGGAGTGGAGGACAGGCCCCGCAAGCAGCATCCCTCATCCAGTCATAGCAGGCTAGCCACAGCCCTAAAGCCAGAGATGCCCAGCCCCCAGGCCTCAGCTGTACTGAAACAACAGGAACTACTCAGCCCAGTTGAACTATTCCTCCAGCAAACATGTGTGCCAGGCAGAGGCATGTAGCAGTGCGGTGGCTAGGGGAGAACCAGCTCTCTGCAGCAGCTGAACATGAAGGCAGGGGGAGGAGGTGTCGAGGGTTCCCGTCAGTCAGTGCTTTGCTGCAGCAGGACGGTCCTCTTCACAAGTGTTCACTGAAACAAGGAGTGAAGCAGGTGGATTCACTTTTCAGGAGTTCTGCAGGGAAGGAGCTTCAGGTCTCTCAGCCCCAAGGAACGATCCATCCTGGAACCGGCAGTGCCCCCCCGGCACTGCTACATGCCTGCCTTGGGTCTGTGCTGGGGAGATCCCAGCCTCTCTGGACATTGGACTTTTGTCTTCCTGCCTGTCCAGCCACCAACAAGAGGAGATGCTTAATTCCAAAGCACGTTCTGTGATGCAGATGCCTGCTGCCCCACTGGGAACAGATCGAGGTCAGCAGCTCCTTTTACATTGGCAGGTGCCCAGCGTTAACCTGACAGGGCAGGCTGGGCCACCCCCAATGCAGCCCAGCAGGACAGTATCTCGGGAAGAGCTGCACAGAAGGCTGCTCCTTCCCTCTCCTGCTGACACTGGGCTACTCCCAAACTATTCCAAGCTTGGTCCACCAAGATCAAGGTGCTCATCAGGAGCACACCACTGCCTGACACTGGTGGTAGTGCAGGCAAACACTACAGCTCCCCGCCCAGTGCGGCAGACATACCTCCCCACTCTAGGAAGCCCTGCTTACCTGGCTATCCGGGACAGGATCTCTTTGATACGCACAACAAGCTTCTCATGCTGCAGAGGGTTGCTTTCAATGGCACTGTGCAGTTTGGCCATGTAGAAATCCAGGGTGCCCAGTGTGGGGGTCTCTCCAGTGCCTGAAACAGATGCCCATAAGCTGGGGGCAGGGGCCACACATGGCATCATACCCAGCCCCAGCCTTTTGCTGGGACCAACGTTCTGTACTGGGAGAGCTGCTGATCAGCTCCACACCTGCACGTGCCTGGAGCCCAGACAAACCCATGGCTGCAATGGCTAGATAGCTTCTGCTGGTGGTAAAGACCCCTTTGAATCTGCTCCCTCACACACAGATCCTTCCAGGACACTGCTCTAAAGGGTTGCAGGTGACAGGGGCAGGGCAGTCCAAGCATAGGGTGCAAACACTTCTAGCCCCCCATGAATATGGTTTACAGTCAGCTGGATCAGCTCAGCACTTCATCTAAGCCAGAGTGCAGGCATATGCCTGCAGAGACCCTGCTGCCAAGGCCTGGTCTGCTCTGTCCATATGAGAGACAGCAGGCCACTTTCCTCAATAGCAGGGGCTAGCACTGCCCTCACCTGCACAGTGTGCTGAGCCTGCCTGGCACCCAGGATCTGCCCCAGAGGGGCCTGCTCTGTAGTGGGGGCAAAGGCAGAGTCTGTGCAGTGCCTGGTGATCCTTTCAGGCAGCACTTCCCAGAGTGGCAGTGTGCTCCCATTCCTAGCAGGGATATGTGTGAATCACAGCCACTGGCAAGGGGAATCTATGGCTGTGATTTTTGTGGCCGCCAGGAACCAATGGCAGTGGGGGCTGAAGCAAGGGGGGCACGAGGGTGGCCAACCTTGCTATGATGGGGTATAAACCCACAAAGCTTGGGAAACGTCACTTTAAGGCAAGGGGGGAAGAGAAGGTGGTTTGGTAGAAGTTTTGTGAATCCCTGCAGGGTAAACGTCCCCAGTTCCAGGGAGCCAGGCTCAGCCAGCATCAGGTCCTCTTATGGGAATGCAGCCAAGAGCACATCCCTGTAAGTCACAGAGAGGGTCCTTCCAGGCAGCATCCCAGGCTCCCTTCTCTGACTCCCAGCTCACCTGGGATGGGCAGGGAGGCAAAGCTGGTGGTCAGGGCCTGCCGGACAGACTGGAGTTGCTGCTGCAGGGCCAGCGTCTGCCTCTCCTCCAGTGCCAGCTCCTGCTCCAGCTTCTCCTTGGCACAGCTCATGCTCTCTGTGTGCTTCTGCAGGATAGCATTCTGTTCTTCGAACTCCGTGTTCATCTTCCGCAGGCGCCGCAGTTCTGCCTCCCGTGCTGCCCCACAGAGATGAGTAGAGGGGTCAGTACAGAGAATAGGGGCATCCCCCAACAGGCTCACAGGGACTCAGGGCCAAACCCTCTCTGCTGGGGACTGAGCAGGGCTCAAGCAATGGCATCAGCCTCACCCTCAGTTCTCTGGATACAGCACAGACTGGAGCCCCCAGCCAGGATCAGAGCCTTTGTGTGCTAGGTGCTATAAGGGTTCCCTTCCTTTCCCTTCCTTTGTCAGTGCCAATGGAACTGAAGCCAGGAAAGCCGGCTCATGCAGGATGCCAGGATTGTAACTGTACACTTTCCCAGCACCCTACTGTAGCACTGACAGGATCAGCAGACACAGTCCACATAATTTGTACTGAAACTCCCACTGAGCTTGCCTCTGCGCATTATGGGTTTCCTTCACCTGCTAGCCTGGCAGTCAAGCCAGTGCCAGTGGCGCTATCAGCTATGGTGAGCCTCAGGGGTCTGATTACAACAGGGAAAGGTGACCATCCTCTTCTGCCCAGGTTGGAGGTGTGTAATGGAACAGTGGGCTCCAGCATGTGGCCTTGCTCCCTCCACAGCCAACCCACTAGGGCCCGTGAGCCAGGGACTGTGTACATGGAGAATGGCAGACTGTCCCAGCCCCAAAGGGTGAGGCCCCTTTCTCCTGGTTCAGTACCTTTGTTCTGGTCCAAGAACTCCTCTGTGAAGATCGGCACATCGAACGTGGAAAAGCCATCGCTGCCGCATTCCCCCACCTGGCCAGGAGATTGGGTGAGTGTCCAGCAACCAAGAAGGGTCAGACAGGGACAGTTGCTGGGTGGGAGGGCTCCAACCTGAGCTTCCCTTTGCACGGGGGAGTCCCCAGACATTCTGGGACATGCTGATCCTCAACCTCCCTGAGCTGGAAAGGGTGTCACAGACTTGAAAACCCATAAGACAGAAGCTCGAGGGCAGTTAGAAGGGCTCGGGTGAGAGTACACAGATGGAGCCAACAGTGGAGGATACAAGGCAAGGACGACATGGTCTGTGCTCCAGCACAGACTGACCAGAATGAATCAGATACGGTGGCAGCTTAGTCTGAGCAGGGGGTGTCTTGGGGAGACCTGTCCCCTGGGCAGAGCTGAGGCCTCCCCAAACCAATGGCCAAGTCACCTTCCTCTGCAGGGGCCAGTGCTTCACACCTCACGTACTCTACTGAGTGTCCTCTGTGCCTCCATCCCTTCAGGGCCTTACCTTGTGTGGGTGGCCATTCAGGAGGGTGTTCACAGCTACAGAGCCAGCATCCTCTAGGGGCAGAAAGGAGTCACGGGTTACTCATCTAGCCTCACTGCCACCAACATACAGCCCCAAGAAAGGGAACAACCCCGTAATTCCTTGTGCCCAGCAGCACTGACCTTTCTTGATCTTCTTCTCCTGGATCTTCTCCGTGCACATCTTGTAGGCCTCTGACTGCTGGTACTCCCGCAACTCCTTCATGTACTGCTGCTTCTCCCGCTCTGCCTCGTCCAGGTACCGCTGAAACCACACCAGGGTTAGATGCTCTGTGCAGAGCCACCGAGGACAGACAGGAGCAGGCCCTGCCCAGAGGACAGACTATTCCCAGGACCAGGCAGGAGAACAAGGTCACAGACCTTGGCCCCCATCTCCCTCTTAATAGGGCCCAGCAGGTGTTGCCATAGACACCACTGAGAAACCTATCCCAGTACACAGGGCTTGTTTCCAAGCCCAGTTCTGTTTCCACAAACACCAATGGCAAAAATCTCTGTTCACTTCAATGGCAGCAAAACTAGCTGGAAGTGTTACTCTTGGCTTTGGGACTGGCTGCTAGTTGATGCTGAAGCCCAGTGGCGAGGCGTAGGAGGTGCACAGGGGTGCACTTGCACCCCCTGACAGCATTGGTGCACCCCCTGAAAGCCAGTGCTCCCCAGTTAGATGACGGGCAGGGGCGGTAGGCAAGAGTGCCAGTGCCCCCCCTGCGAGCGCCAGCCGGGGAGTGGAGGCACCAAGAGAAGAACTGCTGGCACCTCTGGGAGTGCTGCTCATGCTTCTGGGTTGGTTCAATCAGCCGCAGGGGCCACCCCCCCGGTCACTGACTGGTTGCTGGGGGGGGGGCATGTGCCCCCCTGACTCAGAAGGCACGAGTTACCCATGCTGTGGCCTACAGCAGAGTGGCTAGTCAGGTGAATCTAAGGTATGTAATCCCTGCAGCCAAGGCAGAGGACACATCCCAAGCCTCCTGCAGCAGCAGATTAGGTAAGCACTATGGACTGGGCTCCCTAGATGTCTTCCAGGGGACCCTGGTTACCCCTCTCTAAAGAACCTACAGCAGTGTGGATCTTGTACTGCACTCATTGCCACAGATGTTTCCCAGATCCCATTTGCAGGTGGCCTCTCCCTTGGGAGCCTGGTCCCTCCCACACCTGTTTTTCTGAGGGTTGGAGCTTGCTCCACTCAGCTCCCAGCATCTTGGTGATCTCGGGAAAGGGCAGGTCAGGATGCTGCATGCGAATCTGTTCACGCCGTTCATTTAGAAAGCGAACATAGCCCGTCACAGGGGCCTTGGGGCCATTGGGTAGGATCTTCTTCCTCTTCTTCCCTTTGGGCCAGCCCCTCTTCTTCACCGGCTGGTGCCCGAGGGCAGGAGAAAGACAGACATAAGGATAAATATGTACAAGCTAGACTGGAGCTCACTAAGCTACTGGGTACAAAGGGGAGAGAGGGACATAAAGCAATGCACTGGAACAGAGCTAAGCCTCCTGCGCCCTGAACCCTTTGTTTTTCAGGTGATTTGAGTTCCTGGACTCTTCTCAGCCCAGTGTTGTAGCCACAAGAGTTCCCCCTTCTCCTGTATCCATGGCACAAGGCCCTGGGATGTCTGGGCTGCATGGTAAGGAAGGCAGTGTTATTGAGAGCTCAAGGATCTTGCACGTAGGCAACAGAAAAAGAGCTCTATCTAGGACTGGCATCTGCTTTCTGCAGTGCTATGAACCCTAATATCCCACTGCTGGGCTACTGTATGGCAATCAGCACAGGAATGGCCTGGTATTGCTGTCAGAGAAGCCAGGCTCTGAGGCCCAGGTCTCACCTCCTCCTCGCTGTGGGGCTTCTCAGTGCTCGTGCGGGGAACCTCCCCCTTTTCTTGCTTGATGGCCACCAGGAAGTTCCCATGCTGGGCTTTGCCGGCAGTGTGTCTGCAAACAGAGAGCTAGAGTCATCCTGGGCTGGAAGGCAAGTCCGGAGGCGCTACTGGGAGGCAGCACCTCCTGCAGGGAGAGGCTGGGAATGCAGGGGCTGAGCTTCCCACTCATTTGCCCTCTCCACACCTGTCCACGGCCGACTGGGGGGAGCCATTCCCTCCCAAAGCCAGAGCTCCCCTACTGTTCTCTATAGCGTGACCTGCTGGGAGCACAAGGAATCTACCCAGGACCAGGTAGGCCCCCGGTGTCCTGGAGTCCTCTGTGACACCATGCATTAACTGGCATTAACAATCACATATTCCTCCTTTAATCTGATGTTAAGTGAGTCCCATATCAGCCATTCCAGTATTTCAGCTGACAGATCTATAACTTACTCAGGTCACTTTATCATGTTCACATCCTGCCTTGGCACTGGCTCTCTTCCAGCCCTCTGAACTACTCAGTACTCCCAGACTCACTGGAAACCAACATAACTTCCCAGACCTCTTTGAAAACCACTGGACACCATTTACCCCGACTTAAAAATATCTACCTCAGGAAGCTACTCTTCAATGTGTTCCTGAGTTACTATGGGAATGAAACATATTTCCTGTGATATGAGGACATCATTAGTTCCCCCCCTCTCCAGTGAGCACAAGGGGGAAAAAAACTAATTGCGTCTGCTTTTTCTGTATTATTATCAACAATTTCACCATTTCCATCTAGTAATAGATTAAAGCCATTGTTTAGATACTTTCTGCTCCTAAAATACTTGAAAAACTCCTTAACTTTGCTGCCAGAGATTCCTCCTTTCACTTCCCTTACACATGTTCTACAGTCCCTGACTTGATTCAAATCCATTACCATCAGAATCTCCTTCCCTGAATTTATTATGGATGGTTTTAAGATCTCATTTTTACAGCTACAGCCAGTATAGATGTACTTCCTTTATCCTTTTTACACAAAACAAAAGCAATCAAGCCACAATCACTTATTATGGAGCCATATGAATTTTAAGTTCTGGGATTGACTCCTCTTTATCTATCAAGCTGTGCTGTAATACAGTTTCCCCCTGTGCGTTACAAGCTGTGTTCTGGGGTCTGCATATTGTTACCTCCGATAGATGCAAACTCCACAATTTTAGTTCTGACAGCATGAGGCCGCTGGAATGAACCACTCAGACTAAAACCCCCCATGATAACACTACTCCTCCCTAAGCATTGCAGGCGGGTGCTTATGAAGCTGGTTATTCTACAGGGGCCTTTAAAAATAAGCTTGAATGTGCTGCAATGCCAAGCTATGCATCTGGGAATGGGGAGCAACTCCAGGATCTGAGGAGCAGGGAGACCATGCAAAGCAGCGACTCCACAAAGGATTTGGTGGAGTGGTTTTTCAACTATGTTCAAGGGAGGTTCAAAGGAACCTCCTGCTAGACTCAGGATCCCCCCTGGAAAATGCCAGCTCTCAGCTTTCACTCATTTTGTGACTATGGAAAAAAATACCAGAGTAATTCTTCGGCTGCAATGAACTCAGAAAGACCGCAGCGGGTCAGAGTGGTTTTGACACAATGAATTCCTATTTAAAGTTCCTGGGTTTGTCTTGCAAATTGTGTGTGAGAGTTGGCACACCTAACAGTGCTAACAGTGCATGGCACCTGATTGTCACCCTTAAAAGGAACATCTCATGGCAGCCGAGGGTGCCACATAACCTGGTTTAGAATCACTGACAGCGTCTACATGCGATGCTGACTGCACGGTGGCTCATTATTACTCCACAGCAGAGCACTGTGTGGCACAAAGCGTGACATGACATTACTGTGCAGTAGTAATGAGCTACCGCGCAGTTGGCATCACCTAAAAGCCGTTCATAATGAGCTACTGCACAGTCAGTGTCACCTAAAGCCACCTCCTCTGGGAGACAGGCCCTAGTCATGGTTTCTGCTCCAACCAAAGTTTTGGGAATTCACCCAGCATTATACATGCAGCTGAGTCATTTCATTCTGCCCCACAGTCTCTATGGCCAGAGTGGGGCTTTCTGAATATGTTCAAAAGGGAAGCATGGGGTAACCATAGTTATGTAAATTGAAACAAGCGTGAAGGTTGAATAAGTGCCAAAAACTGCCTTTATGCACTTAGGCACAGAAACGTGAAACAGGATTTGTGTCTCAGCCTCCAGTGACTGTAAACTTAGAACTGACATAAAGAGTTCAGGTTCTTCAGAAGCCCTTAGGAGACAAGATAAAGCATTCTGGATGCGGTCCAGGGATCTCAGGCATGGAGAGAGAGGCTGATGAGGCAAAGAGAAACATGAGATAAAGTTTTAAGGGTCAGATTCTGAGAGCACTGGGCTGCATTAGGTGTAGCACTGAATGAGAATACAGAATGGCACTGATGTGTAGGAAAGGTTAATTCAAGGGATCTAAGGATCACTCAGAATGAAGATGACAGAGGAGGGGCGGTGGGAAAATATGGAGTAGGTCTCAGCCTCCCAGCTGCAAGGGCTACCACAGTCCAGCGACACAGTAAAGGCGCAAGCAGAAATAGGCCCTTTCCAGGGAGTGAGCTGGAGAATGAGTTGCTAGTCACAAACTCCACTTGATTCAGCCAAAAACTTCAACATGCAGAGACAGGAACAGAATAGCTTGTTACAAACCCTGCAGACCCTTTCACGGGGCCTCTCCTCTTATGTCTTTTTAACCACCCCTGAGAGCAGTTTTCTCTGACCAAAATCTCTGCAAAACTCGGAGACTCTCCACAAGCATGGGCAAGATGGGAGTATTGTCAGCGACTCTCTTCAGAGCAAATGGAATCCTTCACAGCGGCTCGTTTCTAGCTCTAATTTAGAAGCAGCAAAAGGGAGAAGAGGAGCTGTAAAAGCTGATGGATAATCCAGAAATGATCTAATGAATGGATAGCTCGCAGATCAGGTGGCCACAGTCAATATAAAAGACACTAGGATGCACTTGTTACAGCAGAAGGACAAATGAAAAAGGGAGAGGGTATTACAGTATATGCTAGGCATACATATGGAAGCCAGATACTAGAAAAGAGAAGGAATTATGTGTGTTGATAGATCAAGCACTAGAGAATTCACTTTAGGACACACATAAAGTAGGGGTAAGAGTTTTGCAGACCTGAAGAGTGTAGAATGAGAATCTTGATTACACACAGCCAGATGCAGTAGCAATTTGAAGTGATGCAGGAATCTCCCTGAGAGTTTCAGCTCATGATTTGACAGCAGATAGTTTCCTGTGCTTGTTGAAAATCTCACTCCCTTACTTGTGAGAGAAGGTGGAAGTGCTAGTGAAAGAGCACACCCCAGTGAGTGAAGTCTTAGGTCTGCAACAATATCTTAGAGCTATTTAGCAGAGCAATAGGAAAAGATAACGTACAGTTAGCCCCATTTCCCTACAGATCCCCCCAGAGTGGTGATAGTAGAAGGACCAAGCAGGAAGAACCTTTCAAGGGCCAAGAAGGAAACATCTCTCAAGGCTGGTAGGGTAACGAAGAAGATCCAGGCTGAGTCCCCAGAATCACAAGGAGCAAGACATAGACAAAGTTTGGGCAGAAAATCTTGGGTTGGGATTTCAGTCAGCTCCTGAGCACACTGAGGACCCAGAAAGCAACCGAATGCCGTGAGAAAAAATTCAAAGTGTGGCAGGTAAATGACAGGCAGAGAAACAAAGCCCCAGCGCGTGCATCATCAAGAGAAAGCTGCCGAATTTACAGAGTTGTCTGACAGGTTGTAGCAGCCAGAGGCCATGATTCCTAAGAAGGCGCTTGCTGGAGAGGAACAGCATCCTAATGAACAGGATAGGTGCCAACGGGTCTGCTGTAAAGTAACGCCCATTGTAGGTATGGATGGAATTGGCACATCTGCATTATTAATGGTGGGAAAGGAACGCCACTTTGTCTTACTAATAGCAGAGCCTGTCTCAGCATAGTTCATACGAAGACTCCATTACAGTCCAATCTCACCATTTGGAGAATGCAGAATTCCCTCCTTGTTTGCAAAAAATCAGGTAAATGTTGCACTGTCTTGTCCAAATTTAACTGAGCTGGGCAACTTGACAGTGATTCATGCCTTGCTTAGTAAGCATGCCTAAGCTGTGCAATCTTTTAGAGTCTGATTTTCTTGCTGCATTATACAATGTGGAACCGACCATACCAACAAGCTGCTGTGAGTTGCATTCTCCAGGCTTTAAATCATTAAGCAGTAACAAGTTTAGCTTGTTGCGGTGTCGAATGGGTTCAGAAAGCACAGCCGTGTAAGGTGGAGGGCATTTTCACAGACCACGCTTTTAAAAAGGATGTGCAAAGGCTGGTAAAAAGCATTCAAGGCTTTTGTTAAGCATAGCATGATGCTGGGCAGCTGGCCAAGCTTGTTTTGATCTCTTAGCCAAATATTCCCCCACAAAAGCAGTATCCTTTCCCTGGTGAAGGTAAGCCTTATGTAGGACTTTTTTCCCCCAGTATCTCAAAGTGATTTTGCGTTTCATTAAGGCAGTGAGCTGGCAGTTCTCAGTTCTACCACAGTAAACTTTAGGGGGAAAAGCAAGTTTCTTTTCCCTTTCTTCTAAACTTGCCTGAATTTTACTGGTCTTTTGGATTTTTTATTCTTTTGCAAAAGTTTTTAAGGTTTATTTTACTTGGAATATATGTAAGTATACTAGAGCCATATGGGTTTTTAACTGTGATTGTTCAATACATGTTTTGTTGTGTGCACGTTGTATGTCATGTATGTACAGGCATAAATTGGACATATTGTGGGTTCAGTTCCAGACCACCGCAATAAAGCGAATATCGCAATAAAGCGAGTCACATGAATTTTTTGGTTTCCCAGTGCATATAAAAGTTATGTTTACACTATACTGTAGTCTATTAAGTGTGCAATAGCATTATGTCTAAAAAAAACAATGTACAGACCTTAATTGAAAAATACTTTATTGCTAAAAAATGCTAACCGATGGAAAAATGGCGCCGATAGACTTGCTCGACGCAGGGTTGCCACAAACCTTCAATTTGTAAAAAACGCAATATCTGCGAAGCGCAATAAAGCGAAGCGCAATAAAATGAGGTATGCCTGTATAAGTATTATCTAATGGTGTGTCTATGCCATACACACGCTAAAGGCAGAATCCTGTTTCGCTGTGCACACCCAAATGGCAGTTTCAGAGCCATATTACTGCTATTTTTGGTGCTTATACATAGCTTGCAATCCTACCTGAAGAACAATGGGGACACAAGCATCCACACGCTACTGAACATATGCAGCTGGCTGCACGCTGGCCTGGCAGATACACAGGCAGCTCTATATAAGCCTATGCTGGCAAGTCAAGTCACAAACTGTACCTGGCAAACCACCCCTCCCATGACTACTTGGTGTCGGACAGTTCTGCTATTTCTCTTACAGACAACCGGGCAGGGCACATGTCTACAAAGCAGAAGACTTGGGTTATAAAGCCCCATTTCAAGAGAATTTGAACATGTGCCTTTTCTGACTTCTCAGCATGTGACTCAGACCGTATCACGGAGTAGGCAGCACCTAGTGGCCTCTCCAGTCCTTCTGAACCCGGCCAAAAGAGGGAGGTGTGTGAAGCCAGGAAAGGTAGACAAGCAAGGCGGTGTGTGGCTTAATGAGAGGGATGCTAGTCTGGCAGGGAACAGGTTCCAGTCTGGATCTTCCCCCCACCCTGTTCCCAATGAGACAGAAACTTTCCCCAGTGATCTCTGTACCTTTTACGTGATGAACAATAAATGCAAGATGCTTCAAGAGAAGGCTTGGAGAAAAGCTGAAAAAAATGCTTAACCTGTGGCAAGGTGGTTCAAGTATGATACTATGAAATCAAAGGGGAGCAGGTTCAAATCCTTGCTGGGTGAAGGAGCCTAGAACCTGTCTCCTGCTTCTTGGGTGAGCACCTTAATCACCCAGTTACTGGGCTAAAGCCCTAAAAGGTCTGTCTTCCTCAGACCACAGTTCTGGGACTTGCACTCCATGCTACACATACCAAGCTGCATACCTGCCCACACCAACCCCTTGTTAAGTGCCAAAACCAGCAGTTATATGGCTGGGAAATAGGCATTTGAGCACATGAAGTGAAACAGAAGTCTGCTCTTAACATTGTGTGTGTTTTGCTGTTTTTTTAATTTGCTCCAACAAGCATCAATCAATCCCATTTCATTTTTAATAATTACAAAAAACAATTATAACAGTTATGAATTTGTGCTGAGGCTGACTGTTTCAATATTTTGTTACATTATAGCAAATACTGTAAGACTAGTCAATTTATATATATATATATATATATATATACAGCAAAAGCTTTGTTATCTGGCACCCATGGGAAACGGAGGGTGCCAGATAACAAAATATGCCAGTTACCCGAGAGGCCTGAACAGGCAAAGACGCCTGTTCAGGCCACTGCTTCTCCCTCTGCGTCTGGAGCAGGGAGGTGGGCCCTGTGCAGGCCGCTATGCCCCGGGATGTGGGGGTCAGCAGCGCAGGCTGCTTTGCCCTGGGCCATAGGGGCTCGGTGAAACTGGAAGTGCCACAGTGGGCACTTCCAGTTTGGCTTTTACCTTACAAGCCAGTTTGCTGGTTAATAGAGGATTCCAGCTTGTAAGGTGCTGGATAATGAAGCTTTTACTGTCAATTAACTAGTCCTACACTATATATATTTACAGAAAGAGATCTTTAAAAAAAATAAATCCTTGCATAAGTGCTTCCCCCTTCAACATCAGGCAAAAGTGCCTATAAATGGGTATTAATAACTATGTTTCTGAAACAATACCTGATAAAAATGAACTTCTTTCCTTAAATGAGCAGAGGTTTCCCCACTCTGGGTGAACACTGCAAAATCTAATTCCATGCATAAAGTGATAAATATTGCTTGATTTAATGGGTTACAGCAAAAATAAATAAATAAATAAAAATAAAACAAAAAATAAAAATAAAAAGCACATTCTCTTTTGTCTCCAATCATCTGGGAGAACAGAACAAGCCAGCTATACTATACAATTCATCCCAAGGAAACTGGGCTCTTTTCAGTCCTTTCATCCTACTGACCTTAAAAGTTACATCAGCTTCAGCTACAGGCCAACTGCTCTTAGAGGTTATGACTGAAAGGCAGATGCAACTTCCTGGTCATTCACACCTCTAGCACTCAGAAAGAGGGTTTTAAAATGGGTAAGTACTTGTGGGAGCACCTGAATGTGTTCTACCTGAGAGCTGAGAGTACCAGCTAAAATGAGAAAAGCTCAACAAAGGCAAAAGCATGTTTTGATCAAAAAAAACCCAACCCCCCCCAAACAAAACAAACCCCCAAAACCAGTAAAAACAAAAACAAAAAAAACCCCAAAACCAAAAAACCCCTAACACCACACTTGGGAAACAGGGGACTTTGGAATACCCCCATTCTATGCAGTTGCTGAGCACAATTTCCATTATACAATTTAAACCAGCTAAGCCCTTTTCTGTGTGAAATGAGAAGTACTGGAAGAAAAAAGTCTGACAATATTTATTACTCAAATCATAACTGTTCAAGAAGGGATCTGTTTGATGCAATGCACCCCCACGGCTGCCTGACATGACCTGCCTGGGTGCCTGTCAGCACCCACTGCCAAGTAAAGCTCAGGAAGAACAGACCAATGAAGCTGAGGCTGGATCTAGTGCAATGGTGGGATTCTGATCAAACACAGCATGTTCTCTTGTATACCACATGCCCCCCCCCCAAATAAGACATGTCCCTTATTTTGGAAGAAAAAATATTCTTCCAGCCATGGCTGAATGCTGACTGCAGGGGACCCTGACTTCAGTGGCTGTGACTGCAAGATGGTTAAAGCTGTAGCTCTGGTGCTGACAAGTGAATGCCATCTCCTCTCTCCCTGTGGCTGGTAGAGGGAGAAGCATGGTAGATATTTTGCAACAGAGTCTGCCTACTTTGATTCAAGAAGAAAAATTAGCTTTCTCTCTTAAGACATGCACACCAGTTCTGGAGGGGTGATTTATGGGGGGAAAGCATGTGTGGTATTTGAGTAAATGCCATATTTGAGAGACCATGAACTACAGCCAAAAATCCACTTCAGAATATTCAAAATTACTGTATTTTCTTGCATACAACGCAGCCTCAAGTAAAATATGCAGCTTGTTGCTGAAAGGCAGAAAGAAATTTAAACAGCCTTTCCTTGAGAACCTCTGCAGGAGAGGAGGAAGATGGAAAACATCCATAGCCAGCAGCTACGGCAGGGGTAGGCAAGATGCGGCCCACCAGGATGTTCTACCTGGCCTGCGGGGCCCCTAAAAAATGTAGAAAATTAATATGAATCTGCCCTGGGCTGCCTGCCACGTGGCCCTCGATGGCTTGCCAAAACTCAGTAAGCAGCCCTCTGCCCAAAATAATTCCCCGCCCCTAAGTTAAGGAGTCCTGCATGCAACATTTGCTGCTTTATTTTTGCTTTCTCCTGACAGAGGCTTAAGCAGCAGAAACTGCTGTCACCATATTTTACAATCTAAACCTCAACTTCTAGTCACTGGATTTTGGAAAGAAAGTGTGTGTTGTGTTGTATGTGAGAAAAATATTGTATGATCAAGACCACACAGTAGCTTAGTGCTTGCAGTTTTGATTAAACTTGAAGTTTTGATTAAACAGGTTTAATTTATTCATGAGCCTATTGCTTTAACCTGTTTTTATATGAGGGGAATTTAAACATTGTGATCAGGTCAAACTGGCTTCTTGCTGTTCACTAGTCTCTGTTGATAAGATCATGACTACTCAGTAATAAGCAAGAGGCTTGTTTGTGCCACACCAAGTCCAGGAGTTTCCTTGTTTCAGAAAAAAGAGGGACTTGGGAAACAACTTGTTAGGGACAGAGCATGGACTTCAAGACTGTTTATGTGGAACCAATGGATTTTAGTGTTCTTAAAGAATAGGAGAGTTATGTGTTATCCCAAGAAACCGTGCATTTAATCCCATGTTGGAAGGAATTCAGTTTAGCATAGGAAGGCAGATTTACAACACATGGTATTACTTGCATTGTATGGTTATTTTAAAAAACCTAATTTAAAATTAATCTATGGACTAAGCCAACTCAATTAATGTGCCCTGCCAACGGGAAGCAGGTTTTAGACATAAAACAAAAAAAATCATGATGCCTTTGCAGGACATAGACTTTAAGAAGCTTCCTGCCAAATTGAAGATATACAGGTGTACTTATGGTATTGTCCAGGTCAGAATGGAAGAGAATGCATAAAGCACATCCTAAATTGTCTTCTGGGACTATTAGGAAAATGGCTATAGCAATCCTGCATCTAAATTTTGACCTGTCATGAAAAAGGGTGATGCATATTCCCAGAATCTCTGAGTTCCCTTCGCAGCTCCATTGCTTGTGTTTGCACCTGACATAGATGTTTATATCCAACTGGCTGCTGTCCAGTACAGGTGACTTAGAAGGTGACATCTACAAGGAACATCTGCAAGTCCCATGTCTGATGGCAATTCACCCAGACTTACACCTGGGAAACCTCACAAACCGGTCACTGCTCTAGAAAAGAGCAGCTATCCATATATTAGTGTCATGTGCTTGCAGGGGGGAAAAAGCCTCGATTAGGAATCAAGATTAAGCTAAAAGAGCAGAAAGACACTGTACTGCACCTGCTCCAATTCATTTGGTGGAAGGCCCCAATAGAAAAGGTAGCAACAAACGTGGGACAGTGCTGTGTAATCCCTAATCACAGGGCGTCTCTACATGATGTGCTAAACATGTAGTAGCCTAATATTACGCAGCAGTAGCGTGTCATGTCAAAAACAGTGCCAATATGCTACTGCACAGCAGTATCACTAAAAAGATGTGCTGTGGTACTAATGCACAGCAGTGCCAGTCACCGCGCATTTAGTACCTGATTATATGAGCACGAAACATAACACGCAGTCACTACGCTGTGTTAACAAACGTGCAGGCGCACCCACAGGACACGAGCCAACCTTTTGATTTCGGCCCAAGTACACCATGGCTGACCGCAGCACTGTCACACCCGCTCTCAATTGGGAAAATGTTTGTGTCATTAATGTAGATTCGGGGTTTCAAATCGTGGCAGAACAAATTTAGATGCAAGGGGAAAACATGCATGCAACGTAAACAGAAAGAGAAGGGAAAGAGAGAGCTACTGGGAAGAACTGTGATGATTACAAATTAACCTCAGGAGCTGCATTATTATTACTCAGGGTTAAATGTGCGTGACACCGATAACGTTACTTGTGCCATTAAACCGATAAGGAACAGCAGGAAGCGGCGGCTGCTGACTTCGTCCAGGTAACAAAGAGGTGCGGTCGCATTTCACGATGCTGGAGCCCGCCCAGGAGCCCCGAGGGGGGGAGCGGGCCGGTCTCAGCAGCCCGGAGGGAGAAGTGCTGCCAGGAGGCCCCGCCAGCGCCGCGGGGCGGGTCCAGGGCCCGCGAGGTGTTCCGCGTGGAGCCAGGGCAGGGCAGGGGCTCTCACCCCGCGCGCGGCGGCCCAGAAGGCGGTGGCCAGGACACAGGGCAGGGGCGCGCGCGGACTGGACACGTGGGTTCTCCTTCGCAGGAGGAAAACGCGGGTGGGGTGGGGGGGGCAGGGCTGCTTGGCCTCCACCCGCCCGCTCCCGGGAGCCCCCGCGCGCGGACACTCACAGCATGGCGGGGGGCAGCGGGGCGCCGTGCGCCATCCCCGTCCGGCAGCGCCTGAGGGACACGGCCCGTCACAGGCGGCACCCGCCGGCAGGCAGCGGCCCACTCGCACCCCTTCCGTGCCCTGCCCCGCCCCCCGGCGGCATGCTAATGAGCCGCCTGCCGATTGGCCTGCCGGCGCCGGCGTGTGGCGGAAGTGGGCTGGGATTGGCCAGCGAGGCGCTCCGTCCGTGGCCAAGGGGGCGGAGCCGGCGCGTGGCGTCCTCGACCCCGCGCGCGACCAGCTCGCTGGCCAATCAGCGAGCGACTGCGGCGTGAAAGGGAAGGGGCTCTTAAAGGGGCCTGGACGTGGGGTCAGGGGCGGTTGCCGGTGCACGTTGGGCTCTGCCACCAGAGCGGATCCCGGGGGCTGATCTGATCTGATCTGGGAAACGGCAGCCCACCAGGGCCGAGCGTGAGCTGGAAGCCCGGGAGCGCTTCCAAGGCTCGCTGCAGGCAGCAAGGCCAGAGGCCGCCTGTTCAGTGATGGATCCACCGGCCCAGTCTGCAAACCTCTGCCTTACGGGCAGGGCGGATCCGTGCGGACTCGCCCGCGACGAGCGCCATGCGCGAGCCTGAGGCCGACCGACCACAGGCTCAACTCTTGGACTTGGTTTGCTGTAAGAGGCTCCATCCAGCAAGAGCACACGCACCCCCGCTGCAGCCGCTTCCTCAGCCGCACGAAGGGGTTTAAACCCGAAAGCTTGCTAAGAGAAATTGAAGTGGGTCTCATAAAAGATACCAGATCCACCCAAGGACCCTCGTCTTCCTAAAGGTTGAGGCATTTTATATTGGGCTCTAGTCTTTGTGCCAACCTCAGTTTATCGCACGATCACAAGGCCGCTCCTGGCGGCTGCAAGGATTTTTCCTTTCTAAATATGGATGCTGTGTATCGCTCGTACTGTAACCAAGCCTAGCAGGTTTAGTTAGTCCATAGAGCACGAATCTGCTCCGGCTTCTGCCTGGGCTCAGGCTAACCAGCTACCTGCTGCTCTCTGCTCATGGACAGCTAGTTTAAATCCAGAGTGGGTTGCATCAAGATGACCTGCTGTCATAACAGCAGGCAGAGGTGCTTGTATGCTCTGCAGACCATAATAGTCAAATGCTCGTATTAACACTTTACTTTTTCAAAGCTTACACAAATATTTACTAAGTCTGCCAAAGTCACTGTAAAATGACAATGAATTTCATTACATTTTGAGATTCTCCCTGTGCTATTTTTCCTTTATTGTTATAAGCGATATTGCTTTTTAGCACATTACCATGTTTTCTGTGTAGATGCTCCAACATTGCTTGTAAGAATTATTTTAATGTGGTCAAAGAACGTATTTTCCCTTCATTTCATTCTCAGGAACATCTGACCTGATTTTGCTGAATTTTTTTTCCAAAACAGACTAAGCCAAAACGAATGGTAGATTTGAAATCAAATTTGAATCAACCAGCTTGCTGAGGACCTATCGTAGATTGGCTCTTGTAGTCCAGGCACGCACATAGGTAATGTAGAGATATGGGGGGCACTTAGAGTCAGTAGAAGGATCTGAGGGTCCGCACACATCCAGTTTGCTCTCTGCCTGCTGCCTTAATGGATGGGAATGAAGTTTACCCGCTAAAAACAAGGCTCCTTCTCTGAAGCCTATCTGATCCCTGCAGGCAAGAAGTGAGAGCCAGACTGGGGTAATCACATAATCACACCTCAAGGCCTTGGGGACACATCAGGCAAGAGGGAAGAAGGTCTCCTGGAAGGCTCCTTATCAGTTAAGCTTCTCTCATCGCATGTTCCCAATGGCATTTAACTGCTGTCCTCCATGTGCACCCATCTGGCCCTGCATTTTCATCCTCCTCTGCATGATCCCATATCACCCTGGTTCCTCCTCTTCCATGGCATCCTGTGTTGTGATCCAGTGCCACTGCTCCCTTTCTGGCCTGGTACCAAGTCCTCTGCCTCCTCCTACACTGATGCCACTTCCCCTTCCTCTGCTCACTGCCTTGCAGCCCTGCCTCTTCCTCCATTTGTTGCCTTGTGGTCCTGCTGTTCCTGCTTGGCGTGCTCCTCCACATTCTCCTTTGCAATTGTCCTTCCTCCTCCTCCTCCTCATGATGCCTCATGGTTGTTCCTCCTTGTCACCTCTTCTTCTTTATGGACCCTCCACCTCCTCCCTTGGATTCCTTGAGGTCTCACTCCCTAGTCACCTATCTTTATTTTTCTCCCTCATCACTCCTTTCTACACTCCCACTCCTTTCTCTCTCCCCACATCTGTCCCTGCGCACTCCCTCACAGGTCACAAATGACTATACTGCAGTTGCTCAGGGATGTAGGGGGGGTCAGGAAGGCCAAAGCAGAGATGGAACTGGAACTAGCTTCCCAGATTAAGGACAACAAGAAGTCCTTCTTTAAATACGTAGAGGGTAAAAAGAAGGTTCCAGGTAATGTGGGGCCCCTGCAGGACACATTAGGAAATTTGGTCGTCACGCCAGACGACGAAGCCAACTTATTTAATGATTTCTTTGCCTCCATTTTCCTGAGCAGAGACCAGAACAGTCACCCCCCAGCTGGGCCCCCCTCAGACCCCAGGGGAGGCGCACCCAGGCCAAGGGTCAGTGAGGAACTAGTTAGGGAACTTCTGGAGCGACTGGATGTATTCAAGTCAGCTGATCCAGATGATCTCCACCCTAGAGTACTGAGGGAATTAGCTGAGGTCATTGCAGGACCCCTGACACAGCTTTATGAGCAATCGTGGTGTTCTGGAGTGGTGCCAGAGGACTGGAAGAGGGCCAATGTGGTTCTCATCTTCAAAAAGGGGAAGAAGGAGGACCTGGGAAACTATAGGCCAGTTAGTCTTACCTCGATCCTGGGTAAGCTTTTTGAGAAAATTATCCTGGCACATATCCACGAGGGGCCAGCAGGGGAGATCATGCTTGGGGGCAACCAACACGGGTTCATTAGTGGCAGGTCCTGTCAGACCAACCTGGTGGCCTTCTATGATCAGATCACCAAATCCTTAGCTGCAGGGGTAGCAGTGGACATCGTCTTCCTGGACTTTCGGAAGGCCTTCGACACTGTCTCTCACCCTGTTCTCATTAAGAAACGGGGACTGTGGTGTCGACACCCACACAGTCAGACGTGTCGCCAACTGGCTGGAGGGCCGCACCCAGAGGGTGGTGGTGGACAGGTACTTCTCAACCTGGAAGGATGTGTGCATTGGGGTCCCCCAGGGCTCAGTTCTCAGGCCCGCACGGTTCAACATCTTCATCAGTGACTTGGACGAGGGGGTGAAAAGCACCTGTTCAAATTTGCTGATGGCACTAAGATGTGGGGGGATGTGAGCACGCTAGAAGGGAGGAATAGGCTGCAATCGGACCTAGACAGGTTACAAGGGTGGGCGGATGAGAATAGGATGGGATTCAACACCAAGTGCAAGGTGATGCACCTGGGGAGGAACAACTAGCACCATACCTACAGGCTGGGGAACTCCCTTCTTGTCAGTGCAGAGGCAGAAAAGGATCTTGGAGTCATCATTGACTCCAAGATGAACATGGGCCGGCAGTGTGGGGACACGGTCAGGAAGGCCAACCGCACCTTGTCATGCATCCACAGATGCATCTCGAGCAGGTCCAAGGAGGTGATCCTCCCCCTCTATGCGGCACTGGTCAGGCCGCAGCTGGAGTACTGCGTCCAGTTCTGAGCACTGCACTTCAGGAGGGATGTGGACAGCATGGAGAGGGTCCAGAGGAGGCCACTCGCATGATCAGGGGGCAGCAGGGCAGGCCCTACAAGGACAGGCTACGGGACCTGAACCTGTTCAGCCTCCACAAGAGAAGGCTGAGGGGAGATCTAGTGGCCTGTTACAAACTAGTCACGGGGGATCAGCAGGCACTGGGGGAGTCCCTGTTCCCCGGAGCACTGGCAGGAGTGACCAGGAATACCGGTGACAAGCTGGCAGAGGGTAGATTTAGGCTAGACATCAGGAGGCGCTACTTCACGGTCAGGGCGGCTAGGATCTGGAGCCAAATTCCAAGAGAAGTGGTGCTGGCTCCTACCCTGGGGGTCTTTAAGAGGAGGTTAGATGAACACCTTGCTGGGGTCATTTGACCCCAGTACTTTTTACTGCCATGGCAGGGGGTCAGACTACATGATCTACTCAGGTCCCTTCCAACCCTAGAAACTATGAAACTGTGAAAGACCTTCCCCCAAACTCACCTGACTCTACTAACTCCCTACGTGCAGAATGTTGCGGAGTCGCCATATAGCACCTGGGCATGGGCTGCTGGTAGCACAGCATTTTTACATCAGCTCCAGTGGGAAGAATGTCAGGACAAAGGAAGGTTGCAGCTGGTCGTGAAGCCTTATTGTCCTTCACACAGTCCTGCTGGGCAGTCACTGGACAGCAGGGATGGAGTTCGCTCATCCTACAGACACCAAGAACAGAAGCTGAATAGTCTGGAATGTGTAGTCACAGACCACATCCACGGGGAACCGAACCTTAGACTAAAACCAAATCTGTCACAAGCATCAGCTGAATTTGGTGTCCAAGTTGAGACACCCACAACCTGATTTTTCATTTAACCTTGACCTTGAGGATGGGGATGGACTTCGTAATTTCCTAAGGGCCCTTCCAGCCTTTTGCTCTGTGACTCTTATGAAAGCAGATGTTCTAATGTAAACACCTGGCTTCAGAAGCTGGAGCATTAAGAACCACCCCATACAACATGAGATTATTCTCAAGAAAATTGGGAGAACCAGTTCCTGAGCATAGGTGTTCTGTGCCAGCACCCATAAGGCTTGCACCAGGCTGGCTACTCAGGGACAGCTACTTTAGTACAGCTCCCCATGAGGCAGACAGCCCCTGGTTTCAAACCAATGGCATCCACTAACTAATAGGCTGCTGGTTTGAGTTCTTGTGTTGACAGTGCTCTAGAAAGGAGAGGGCGTGTTGCTTTCCAAGGGATTAGCCATTCACCATGACCTTCAGGAGTCTCTCAGATATCTGACTCTGAGAATCTAGAATTCTTACATCAGATATGGGAGAGAATATCTATTACATGCCATTACATGCTTTTTGCAAGTTGGGCATCTGATTTGGGATGGGGTCCTGAAAATGTTCCTCCTTAGGACTTAGCATGACTGTTAAAAACCCTGGAGTGGCTGATGCATGTGAGGTACAAACACAGTGGAGACATGGCACTGTAGTTTTACTGTAAGGCAAACTCACCAGCTGGAACTTATTTGAGGGGTTCCCCAGTTGGGCTGGAGGTTGGAGTGGGTGAATCAGAAGGTGGGGGGTCTGGTACACCCAACTCACCCACCAGCAGGGGATGTAAAAAACCCCAGACTGAACTCCCTCTGCTCCCTTTCCCCCCTCCCATTTTGAAACAGCTTGAGGCTGGGAGGCAGCATAGTTACAGAAGATGCTATGTTTTGAAACTTCTTCATCTGACCCCCCATGCAGTGGCCTGCAGCCATGCACTTTTGTTTGGCCACTTTCTTTGGCCAGATAGGGTGAAAATTGTCACTTCTGTCTGCACCCTTAGATTGACCTAACTAGAGCTCTAAGTGCAAACTGTACAGAAGTTCAGGAAGGAATGGCCGACCCAATCTAAGTTAACCCTACCTCGGAGGTAATCTAACTTAGACTGGGGCTCACGAGAATTATCTAACTGTATAGTTCCCAGCATGGCCTCAGGGCTGGGAAAGCCCCAGTCACTGTCCCCAGGCCTGGGGCTGTGCTTTTCCTACCCACCCCTCTGGCACTGGGCTGTTTTTAGTCCCCCAGCCCCTTGCCCCTCCCTCAGATGGACAACCCCCCCGCCATGAAGACCAGCCAGCCCCACAGCCACCAAACCCTTCATCCCACAAGCTGCTTTTGGTGATAGGGGATTGAAGTAAGGGGAAGGGTGGATGGGATGGGGGTTAGATTTGCTGCGGGAGGAGGGGGGTTGTTCATCTGGGAGTGGGGGATGCACCAGAGGTCTAAAATTAGCTCCTGGTCTGTGGGGGGAAGAGAGCCCCCCCCATCCTCCCAAGCCCCACCACGTACCCTACTAGCTCCTGATTCCACCAAACCCTCCTAGACCCCAGTAACACCCCTGTGGACCCTGCTAACTCTCTCCTCTGCAATCCCTCCAAGCCCCCTGTGGTCCCTGCTTGCCCCCCTGACCTCCCCCATCATGCACCTCTTGAGCCCCCCATGCCTTCCACAAACCCCGCTAGCCCGCCTAATCACAACCCACCCCATAGGCCCCCCCTTTCCTAATTTACCTGAGATCAGGTGGCCCTTTTTAACTCTATCTGACCTCCCCAAATGCCTGTACGTACCCACAAAGATCAGCCCAAGTGGTTGTATAGTAGGAAGACTGTCCTGTAAGTAAAACTACTGTGCTTTGCTGTCATTGTATTTTTCCTTCAAGCAAACTTGCATGTTCAATTGTTCATCCCCCTCCAGTGAGCAAAATGCAGCATTTTGAGCAGAAGAGGCAAGCCCCAAATCTGAATGGTGCTTGCAGCAAATTGTGTCCACATCAGCACAGGGCCATTTCTACTGTTCAGATTACACCGCTTAGCCAACATGCCTTGAGCTATGCCGGCAGAACCCCTGGGGTGGATACAGGGATGCCGGAACTGCAACCCATTTTTTTCACATGAAACACCATCACCACGGGGCTCTGTTCACGCAGCTGTGGGGTGGAGGCCCAATGGGGTAGGCAAGTTGTTTATGCAAAACTAGCCTAAGTTTTGCAGGAAGACAAATACATCACTGGCGGCAGGTTAGCAGGACAGCTGGAGATCTAAGAAACTGGAGAATGGTGACTAGAAATACAAAGAATTACTCTCTGCAGATGGGGGAGGGGCAGCAACCAGTAGGGCCGCCCCCCCCCAACGGCATCTGAAAGCACAGAGCAGACTGAGAAAAGTACCACAGGCAAATGAGAACATCCCATTTCTTGTTCTGCCGCACCCTCCGCCCTTTGTAGCTGACATCTGCCGCACCACCTGCCAGCCCTCCATGCAGAGAGGATAAGAGCGCTGGCGGGATCAGCCCAGTGGGTGGTCCTTCGCTCCAGAGGTCCTGCAAGGTCAGGAACTGTGGGCTTCCTGCCAGTGTCCCTGCAAGACCTGCCCTGGCGGTTTTGTCTGCAGACGTTGCTGTTCTGAAGTAATGCCTGGCTAACACTGAACTTGACCTCCCAAGGGAAGACAGTTTGACCTGCATCTTCCCTGCACTGCCAGATTCACCCTGCTTCTACTGACCCACATGCGCCAGCGTGGCTGAGCAAACGATCCAGGGAACAGAGTTAGGAGTTTTGGTCAAGGATGTCATTCAAGCCAATGTCGCAGCTGGACTGTCTGCGACAGCAGTTCTCCATCTTTTTTGCACCAGGACCCATTTGTAAACATCAATGGCCACTCCCGACCCAGTGCCCCTCACTCCCGATGCACTGCCCCCCACCTCCAGTGTGCGGGGCTGGGGGTAGCTGTATGGGACACGTGTAGGGGGTGGAAGGGGGGGGCTCTAAGCAGCCCCTCGCAGGCTGCAACTCTCGCAGGGAAAAGCCACAGTTTCTGATGTTTTTCTCCTTTAAAACAGAATCCATTTTTAAAGTCTGTTAGCGACCCTTTCATATATTCTTGAGACTCATGTTTGGATCACAACCCATGGACTGAGAAACACTGGTCTAAAGCAGTGGTTCTCAAATGGGGTTCAGCTCCGAAGCACCCCGGGAAAACAGAGGTACACAGAGCAGTTCTACTGGTGGCAGCAGCAGCATCTAGATCCACGCTGTCACGCTGTGGGGTGTAACTGCCCCACGCGCCTCTGTTTTCTGACGGCACGTTGGAGCAGAACTGGGAAGAGCTGCAGCAGAAAAGGCAGGCCTGCCAGGTGCAGTTTTCTCTGGCAGCTGCTTCTCAGTTTGGCTCTGACATGC
This sequence comes from Crocodylus siamensis, assembly GCF_052110815.1. Lineage (NCBI taxonomy): Eukaryota > Metazoa > Chordata > Crocodylia > Crocodylidae > Crocodylus > Crocodylus siamensis. Next base: position 8,681,658 of record NC_143408.1, on the reverse strand, counting down.
GTCCTGAAAACAGAGGTGTGCAAGGCAGTTCCCCTGCATGCCTCTTGTTTCCACAAGAAACTGTGCAAGGTTGGACGGGAGGGGTGGCCACAGTTGCTTCCTGATCTGGCACTGCAGGACACTCATGGCACGGATCCACCTGGCCATGGCTGCACTGGCAGGGGGATGAATAGAGTGCAGTTATAATGACCTAACTAATGAATTTATGCAAGGTGTAATCATCACATTTGTATTACAATATTCTTAATCTATTTTAAACAGATTTTTAAACGGGGTGCCGCTGAATTTTGAGACGTTTTGGAGGGGTGCCTTGAGCATCAACATGTTGAGAACCACTGGTCTAAAAAGGCCTGGGTAGATTTCCTGTATCTAGTCACATTCGTAGCCATTTCAACAGGGAACAAATATCACGATCCATGGTATCATCAAGTCATTTGCAGGGCTCAGATTGGAAGGAGGCCTCAGTTGAACCTTCTGTAAAACAACTGAAATTATACCTACCTGCCAAGGAAATGGCAGATCTTATTTCATTGTAAAGCTATTTTAGCTAGTGGCTCTGTGCATTTTTCTTGGGAAAGGAAGTTGGTACTTTCCTCTGTATCTTTTAGTTTTGCCTCCGGCACTGTTTTGTTTTCACTTCCCTCTGGCTTCACTGATTCACAGAAATGCCTTACCAAGGTTGGTGGAAAGTCTGAGCCAGCTGATGCAGTGGCTTAATGGTCTGCTCGGGACGCTTTGGTGAACACTGGGGAGTTTCTGCAAAAGTCACGAGACCTTGTGACAATGACAATTATTTGCTCAATGCATCCCTGGCTCAGCCAGCTACCCTTCAGAGCTGCCAGAGCAAAGGTGAACTAACTCACTAACAACAACACAGCTCTGGTCGTCAGTCCCTATGCTGCCTGTATAGCTATTTTCAGCTTAGCAATGGGAGCCTGGATCAGAGCCCTGATCATCTCAACCCAGAGCCACTGGAGCTAGTGAAGAATCTATTAGCCATATAGTGCCCATGGCACATAGATAAGAGTCTTTCCTGCCCAAGTGCAGGGGAGCTGAACCCAATGATCTTGTAAGGTCCCTTCCAGCCCCTAACAACTATGAAAGTATGGAGCTCTGATTCCATCTGGCACAGGACAGCAATACCTAGGCATAGTTTTTTACCACGTTGCACTTCCCTAGCACCTTCCATCCCATGGGTTTAGAGACCTGCACAAATGCTAACAAATTAAGTCATAAGAGACAGGTACTATCTCTGTTTTGTAAACAGGGACACCAGGCATTGAGCAATTAGATATTTGCTTCTGGTAGTAGAGTGAGCCAATGGCCAAGTCAGGAACAGCACTTGGGAGTCCTGAATCACAGTCCTGTGCTTGGAATTGCAGTGTCTCAGCTGATCAGAAGTGTGCTAAAGTGGGCACTTTCCTAAAATGGCATAACATTTTCAATCTGTTGCTTTTTCCCAATACCACATAGAGAAGTGACCCTATAATCACACGCTGATGACCCAGCCGGTGGGACCTGCAGCTTGCAATTAACAGTTCCCTCCACAGCATCCTCAATACTGCACATCCCAGCATGCGGAGAGGGGCAATGTCTTTCTGATTTCACCAGGGACAGGTTTACAGCCCAAAATGTGAAGCAAGATTCTCCTTGCCCTTGTCATGCCATGCCTAGCTGTGGCTCAGAATAGCCACAGACCCACTTTTAAAAGTGTGTCACACTTTTTTCTGGACAATGCTCTGTCAATGAGTCCTACCAGCTGCTGTCACAGGGTGTGGTAAGGCCTTAGCACACTCATCCTCACTTAAAGTGGGCCCGGGACTGAATTGAGCAGGGAGGCTATGGTATAAGTGGGTGGCCAGCCATGGCTGACTTGATGGACAAAATAAGACTGAAGAGAAAGGCAGAGGTAGCAAATTTTCCAGCAATGGAAGGTGTATGCACATATATGAGAAAGAGAAATGTGTGTGTGCGCTGCAAAAATAACCATGTTTTAGCATAGCTGTAGTCAAATGATGTCACACATGGTTTGTTCTTGCCCACGTGGATATTCTACAACCCTGGACTTCTTTCTAGATTTCAGCAAGGCCTTTGACGCTGTCTCCCACCCCATTCTCATTAAAAAAACTAAGTGACTGTGGCATTGATGCCTACAGTCAGATGGATTGCAAATTGGCTGAAGGGTCGTATTCAGAGGGTAGTGGTGGACGGGTCTTTTTCGACCTGGAGGGATGTGGGTAGTGGAGTCCCCCAGGGCCTGGTCCTCGGGCCTGCACTGTTCAATTTCTTTATTAGTGACTTGGACAACGGGGTAAAAAGCAGCCTGTTTAAATTTGCTGATGATACCAAGATTTGGGGTGACGTGGGCACACTAGTAGGGAATGACAGATTACAGCAGGACCTGGATGTCTCCAAGATGAACGTGGGCCGACAATGCAAGGTCACAGTCAGTAGGGCTAATCATACCTTGTTGTGCATCCACAGATGCATCTCGAGCAGGGCCAAGGAGGTGATCCTCCCCCTCTATGCGGCACTGGTCAGGCCGCAGCTGGAGTACTGCATCCAGTTCTGGGCACCGCACTTCAGGAGGGATGTGGATAACATGGAGAGGGTCCAGAGGAGGCCACCTGCATGATTCGGGGGCAGCAGGGCAGACCCTACAAAGAGAGGCTGTTGGACCTGAACCTGTTCAGCCTTCACAAGAGAAGGCTGAGGGGAGACCTGGTGGCCGTCTATAAACTCACGAGGGGGAACCAGAAGGGTTTGGGAGAGACCCTGTTCCCCTGAGCATCCCCCGGCGTAACAAGGAATAACAGCCACAAGTTGTTAGGGAGTATGTTTAGACTAGACATCCAAAGGCACTACTTCACCGTCAAGGCAGCTAGGATCTGGATCCAACTTCCAAGGGAAGTGGTGTTGGCTCCTACCCTGGGGGTCTTGAAGAGGAGGCTTGACATCTATCTGGCTGGGGTCATTTGAGCCTGATTTTCTGTCCTGCCCTGGGCAGGGGGTCAGACTTGTTGATCTACAAGGTCCCTTCTGACCCTACTTCTATGAATCTATTAGATACCAGTACTTTTACTAGGGTGATTACATGGTCTCTAGCAAAGTATATCACATGGAAAAAGCAACCATGCTTTGGGTATGGCCATTTTTGAAATGCAGGTATAGCAGAATTACTTTAAGAGTAAACAGGGAGGAGGTGGGCAAGGTGTTAAACAATCTGCCTATTTCCAGGGATCTATTTTGTAGCTGTGCTGGCCTGAGACAAAAAGAGATACACGGAGCTCTTGGTTCGGGCGGGGGGGGGGGGGGGGGTCATATCTTTTATTAGGCCAGCTAAATAGTAGCAAAAACACTGGGTCTCTCTTTATGAGGAGCTGATAGCAATGCAAATAACTTGCCTTCAGGACAGGGCTGCAGTAGCATGGTAGAGACAAGGCTGCAAGAAGGTGGCCAGGAAGTGCAGAAAGAAGCTTTCTAGCCTTAGGAGATGTGTTTTGTGGCTTGATGTTAGTGTCAGCAAGACCCTGCTTTAAAAGACAAGTCTCCCAGGATCCCAGCGAGCCCTTAAAAACAAAGGAGCCTCTGGGGAAACTGGTAATGCATTGTGAATAGCGCAATTCAGAATACTGATCTCCTGCTACAATGGGATCAGGTCAGGGTGGTCAGTTAGATTAGGGCTAATTAAATCATTCAGTAAAAGTAAATAAAGAGTCTTTTAACATTACAGGGAATCTCAGAGCACTGGCTAAAGAGACTATTGCGTGTCAATACTGCAATCCAAGGGTGGAGGGAATGCAATCCGTGCCAGGTAGCGTAGCTAACACGAGCAGCTATGGCAAGGCAGCAAAAAACATGGGCTTTAGTGCATGATAGTGACCAGGGCACAAGAACCCAGGGCATGTGCTCTGGTTGCTAGTGCGTCCACCAAGCCTTCTCTCCTTGACACTTAGACTGAGCAAGCATATGCTGTGCTTACATGTTCACTTTCCTGTATAGACACACCCAAAAGTTGCCTAGCCTTAAACCAGTTAGCCTGGCTATCCTAGTGTATCCCTAGCAATATGGAGCTCAGTGCAAAATACAAAACTCAGCTGGGATGCTGGAGGTCCAAGTGCTGTGCTGCTATGGCCATACTACTACCAGTGCTCAAGACAGCCTGAGGGAAGCTAGCTGGGATGTCTGCACCAACTGCAGTCACACCTTGGGATCTTAATGTAGATCAGCAGTCCTTAATCTGGGTTCAGCAGCCCCCAAGGTGCCATGACATCCTTTTACGCATCCTGCAAGGTAGTGTGTAAACATCTACAGTGTCACAAGATACACCTAGGAATTTCAAATAGGACCCCATACTCTCAAAAATGTTCTGACCCGTTGGGATCTTTCTGAGCGTTTTGCGGCAGATGTGCTCTATTTTTTTGTAGTCAAAAAACTAAGACCTGGCACTTCCCCGTGGTTGCCTGGGGTCTAATGAGGTTGAAAACCACCAGTGTAGATAGACCTCGAAAGCACTGCGAACACCCCTCGCATAGCGGACTGGCTTTTATCTGTTCACGGAAATATTTAAGTGAATCTTTTTGCATACGGGGTGTCTGAAGTCAAGCAACCAAACCAGTGGTCTGACTCTCAGAGCTTCCCACAGAAACAACTGCTCTATGCCTTACATAGCCCTTTACATCTGAAAATGGTGCTATTAATAGTTTTCAGTTATTTTTATGTAATGCAATCTTGGACTATAAGTACAGAGAGCTTGATCCTGCAGGTATTGCCATAGAAATAGGGTGCTCGCTACCATGGAGTTTAATATTTTACCTGCCAGAGAAAGCAAGTGTCCAGCAGCGTTTCCAGGATTGGACCCTTGGATTGTAAATTTCTTGGGAAAGATTAGTAGCTCAGAGTGATGCTGTAGCCATGATGGTTCAGAAATTATGCCAGAGGCAAGGGTTGCTTGGGATGATGTCTTTTATTGGACCAACCGAGTAGAAAATCCCAACTGTGGGTTATCCCAGCTACACAGCTGATCCAGTAAAAGATATCCTTGCCTCTTGGGAAAGGTTCTCACTTCTCACAGGTCTTGTCACAGCAGCAGAAAGTGCATGTAAAATGCTGCTAGGATTGTGACTTCTTTGGGGAGCAGCTCTCCCTGTTCTGCATGTGTACAGCACCCTGCTCAGTAGGCTGCTGGGTCCATGGCAGGCACTACTTCGGGCCAACTAAGCTAGCAATTAAAATAATATCTGGGATTGCTATTAGTACCACCGCTGAGTCACACGGAGAACGCTGCTGTCGCAGCCCTGCAAATGGGCCGTGCGCGACTGTCAGTGCATCTGGGCAGTCAGTCTCCCTGTCTCTGCACGCTTCTGGCTTGGGATAAATGTTAAGCTAGTTATACCGGGAAGCTGTGACTCATTCAAAACAGGATACAGTCACTGTGCAACCAGCACCCCCCCTCCAGAGCTCTGCCAGCTGTTCCTGCTAAGGCTCCTGCAAACACAAGAGCCAGTTCCCAGTGTCTCGAAGGTCAGACACTAGCCACATGACTGATCTTACTCCACTGACTTGCATGGGGCTCACTGCCTGCACACCCATTTCCAAGGCTGGGACCTTGGAGATCACGGCCTGATTTGCAAGGCATTTAGGTGCCTGGTTCTCACTGCAACCAATGAATGAATCTAGACCCAAGCAAAGGGACTCCCTTTGACGGCTCAGGGTGCCAGACCCAGGCCCCTAATGCTTCCCAGTGGCCCAGCCACCGCCTCCCCCTTCTCCCGGGTCCCTCCGCAGCCGGGGATGCGCAGATCCGGCCCGCTCCTGCGCTCCAGGTGCCCACGGCGGGGTGAGGAGTGGTCCGGGCCAGGAGGGGCCGGCCTAGCCGCTCTCTTGTGGGCTCAGCCCGCCGACTACCGCGTCCCGTGCAGCCGACCGGAGGGGCAACAACCGCACGCACACCCGGCGGCAGCGCCGGGGCGGGGGGCGGGGCCGGGAGCGGCTCCGCCCCGCCGCGCCCCCATTGGCTGCGGGCGCCGCCTGCCCCGAGCCGCCGGCCGCGCGGGGGGAGCCGCGGCAGACGGCGGCCGGGCCGCGGCGGGGAGCGGAGCCGGGCCCATGGCGGAGCCCCGCGGGCGGGCGCTGCCGGCGCGGGCGCGGCTCAGCTACGCCGTGGGGCACGTGCTGAACGACCTGTGCGCCTCCATGTGGTTCACCTACCTGCTGGCCTACGCGCACGCCGTGCTGGGCTACAGCTCGGCGGCCGCGGGCGCGCTGCTGCTGGCGGGGCAGGTGGCGGACGGCGTCTGCACCCCGCTCGTGGGCTACGAGTCGGACCGCGCGGCCGGCTGCGGCCGCTACGGCCGGAGGAAGTCCTGGCACCTGGCGGGTGAGCGGCCGCCCCGTGCCCACTGCCCCCGCTGCTCCGTCTGTCCTCCGGGGGGGGGCTGCCTCCGTCCGTCCGTCCTCCGGGGGGCTGCCTCCCTCCCTCCGTCCTCCCGGGGGGGCTGCCTCCGTCCGTCCGTCCTCGGGGGGGGCTGCCTCCGTCCGTCCGTCCGTCCTCCGGGGGGCTGCCTCCCTCCCTCCGTCCTCCGGGGGGCTGCCTCCGTCCGTCCGTCCTCCGGGGGGGGGCTGCCTCCCTCCCTCCGTCCTCCCGGGGGGGCTGCCTCCCTCCCTCCGTCCTCCCGGGGGGGCTGCCTCCCTCCCTCCGTCCTCCCGGGGGGGCTGCCCCCCTCCCTCCGTCCTCCGGGGGGCTGCCCCCCTCCCTCCGTCCTCCGGGGGGCTGCCTCCCTCCCTCCGTCCTCCCGGGGGGCTGCCCCCCTCCCTCCGTCCTCCCGGGGGGGCTGCCCCCCTCCCTCCGTCCTCCCGGGGGGGCTGCCCCCCTCCCTCCGTCCTCCCGGGGGGCTGCCCCCCTCCCTCCGTCCTCCCGGGGGGCTGCCCCCCTCCCTCCGTCCTCCCGGGGGGGCTGCCCCCCTCCCTCTGTCCTCCGGGGGGCTGCCCCCCTCCCTCCGTCCTCCTCGGGGGGGGCTGCCTCCGTCCGTCCGTCCTCGGGGGGGGGGCTGCCTCCGTCCGTGGAGGGTTTTACAGCCTGGGTGGGAGTGAGAGAGTTGTAGCCTCCGGCGATGCCCTCCAGCCCGATCGAGACTCATTCCACGGCTGCAGTGCACCTGAATACCTCTCCGATCGGGCCATGATCTGCAGGGTCCCAGCCTTGGAAATGAGTGTGCAGGCAGTGAGCCCCATTCAGATCGATGGAGTAAGATTAGTCGGGTGAGCAGTGTTTAACCCTCCAGGTGGGCACGGGCTGGGGCTAGGCCAGCCTGAGGGGACAGTGTTTTGCTGTCACCCGCGTGTCGCCAGCGGACACTAATGTGGCGCTGCGTGGCAGGACCTTGAGGCTGCGGCACCCCGGTGGAGGAGCTGCCCCTCTGAGCTGGAGGAGACGTGCAGGGGCCTCCGGGGAGGATGGCAGGGAAGCAAGGCTGGAAGGGGTCTGTGGGGGTCATCTAGGTCAGCACCTGTCTGTCTATTTGTACATCCGTATTAACATGGCACTCAGCCCCCGTCTGAGGCAGGGTCGTGCTATCTGCCCCATCCTAGACAAGTCCTTGTTTCGCCTGTGATCAGCTCTGCGAGGCACAGCGCCCTGACTTGGTACAGGTAAAGGCGGGGGCGGGGGGCAGTGGTGGTCAGTGTCCTGCTGCTGCCAGGGCTGTTAAAAGACACTAGCGTGCTCCCAGGGAGGGGGCTGCAGAGGAAGGCAAACCCTCGCAGTCCGCACCAACCTGACCACGTACCCCTGTGCCTTCCTGACCCTAAATGCAGCTCTTGCTAAGGACTGGCTGGTGTTGGGATGTCAGAGATAACTTAAGCTGGTCAAGATTGCATAAGAATTGTTAACAGTTAAAGTCGCTTTGAGTCTGTGACAGAGGCTGGATCTGAGAGCTGGGCTATATTTCAAAAAAAAAAAAAATAAAGTCCAGGACACAGGAGTCATGTGTCTGGCTGATTCCCATGTAGATGTGCTATGCTGGCAAATCACCTGAGTTGGTACCGTCAGGGAAGCCCCGTGTCCTGTACTGGGGCAAATGTCCCTAAGCAAGTGTGTCCTATGCTGTGCTCTGAATTGCAGGGAAGCCAGCCCTGCTGCAGGTCGCTGTTTGGGAGCATAGTCCATGGACTCGTGCTTTACTGCTGGGCAGGCAGCCCCTCTTTCCCCCAACCATGACCCTGCAGGCAGCCCCTCTTCCCCCCCGCCATCACTACCATCACAGGCCTTGCGTTCTAGCATGCCACACAGGGCTCGGGTCTCCTGAGAGGAAAGCTAAGGAAGAAATGACTAAGTGTGCAAGTGCCTGCCCATGGGGATTTCTGTGCTGTTGTGAGGCTTTTCAAGTTGCTGTGATAGGCAGGGCTCTTAGTACAGGCTCATGCAGAAGTTCAGTTATGATGATGAAAAAATGGATACCAAAATGAGATAAAACATCCCAAATGCTTCATTTTGATAATGATGAAGCAACTTCTAGCTTTGCAGTCAGAAATGCAGAACCTCACAGCTTTCGGGGGGGGTGGGGGTGCAGTGAATTATGCTTCTAGGATGCATCTGGCTTATTTTTTTGCTCCCAAGTGGTATCTCCTCAGAGTTTCATGGTCCATTGAGCTGGAGGAGCCCCTGAACGGAGACAGTTGAGCCTAAGGATTTAGACTTAGTCTGTAGCTGAGTTTTGCTGGTGGAGCATATTAGTTAGTGTTGAGGTAAAAAGGTGTGTGTTGGGGGGGGTGGAGGGGAGGGAATTGCATTGTTGTCCAGCATCTGTATCAGCAAAAGTGTGGCAGATTATACTGTGGTATAGTGGTTATACTGTGGCAAAGAGACTGTTTTGTCAGGTGGTTTAATTTATTTGGGGATCCTCCTTGAACCTCAGCAAAAGAACCCATCGCCAAAGCACACGTTTCTCTATTAGACAGGTTGGCCAATGTAGCTCTTAGCCGGGAGGGGACTTGCTTTCTTGGAGTGCTGTCCACCTCTGTTTGAAGGATTTTGATGCCTTTGCAACCTCTCTGTGAAGGGGAGGATTTTTTTCTCCAGCTCTCAGGTGGGGAAACTGAGGCACGGAGCAGGGAGAAGAGCCTGTGGCAAATTGGAGGTAGGATCTAGGAGTGCAGAGCCAGGGTCTGGGCTGTAAGACTGACACTGTTTCAAACCTCAATATTGTGGACTGGTTGTAACAAGCAGGGTGACACCAGCAATAGAGTTGTAATTTATGGCACAGTTGTTACATTTATCTTCAGAAACGTTGCTCCCTTGCTCTGTTATGCCACAGAATAGAGTGCTTAGTGCTCACTGAAATGATTTACCAGTAGAAATGACTTACTATCATTGCTTGCTGTATTGGCTAATCAGTGCTCCCGCACTCTCCACCCTCCCCTGGGCATACTGACATGTATTGGATGCTGTCAGGTCCCATAACCCACAACCAGTGTGGAGGGCATTCAGTCCCTTGCTGGATTGGAGGCTCGAAGAGCTGCAGGAGAAATATGAGCTCCTTGACTGCGTGGTGCTGAGGCCGTAAATACAATCTGAGCGTCTTGTGCGTGTTTATTCCTGAAGGATTCCAGTGATGGGTCGGTGCTATGTTCCTCTTACAGACGGGATGCAGGGCCAGATCCGCAGAGGACCCGGATCACCCGTCATGGAACTTGGGAGGAATTTGGGCACCCAAGTCCCAGGGCGGAGTCCTCTCCCTACTGCACCCCACCCCAGTCTTAAAAGCATCCAAAGTCTGTAGGCCCTTGCATCTGTCCAGTGCGGTTTCTCAGACACCTGCAGGTCTGCTTCTGCGTGCAGTCAGGGCTGAACAGCTCAGTCTGATTATCTGATGTCTGAACTTCACCGGGCTTGTTAAAGGAGATGTTACTCTGGTCCTGCCTCTAGAGGGGCCCAGTTCTGTAGGCTTGTGTGGACAACTTTTGATTCATGCCAACACGGTCCGACCGTGGACACTGCTTTTGTTTGAGAGGGACGCCGCTTCCTTTTCCTTCAGCTCGATCAGACATAGCAGACTGGTTAAATTCCCACCCCTGCCTATGAGGCAGGAAACTCCTCTCCCAAAGTATGCTAGTCTTGGGTGGGGAGCAGAGAGGGACACTTCTTGCCCTTGCTGTTGACGCTGTGCCCCTGAGCCAGGCGGAGGGAGGTGGCGTGCGAGGGCCCTAGCAACTTACTGTCCTGCTAGGAGAGCAGCGAGACTGTTAATGGGCTGTGTGGGGAAGGGGGATCTTGGCCTTAGAGAGCACTTGGTTTTATTCTCATCCTGTGCCTGGAACTTCTCTTTTGTGTTTCCGGTCCAGCAGCGCTTCACAGGAAGCTGAAGCCGCAGAGGCTTGGGCCCACTTACACCATTGCTGTGTTTCTGATAAAAATCAGTCCTGGACAGAGACTCTGGCAAGAGCTTCCTAGCCTCCCTGCATGTGACCGAGGCACCCCAATTCCATCTGCTATTTTTAGCAGGCACATTTGTGATGGAGCCATAGCATGAGGGGACTTCAGGAAATGAGTGCCTCCTGGGGCATGCAGGCTTCAAACAGATGGGTCAGTTGAAAGCCCTAGGGACCCTTTCATGCTGGCTTCCTCTGAATGCTGGGGGCACATCCTGACCTGCATCCCAGCATACAGTGCTCATTGATGTCCCCAATGAGGACACCATGTTGCTCCCAGGCTCAGAGTAACAGCTTTGATCTCCAGACTGGTAAGTGGACTGTCCCTGCTGGGCACTTAGATTTGTTTCAACTTGATCCTGTCCCATGGGGTCTTTGATTTGAGCTGTCCTAAAGTGCATGCCCAGCTGGGTCATGAGGCAGACTTCTGACCGCTGATCACCAGTGTAACAGCTAGAGGGACAGAAGCCTGGTGTGCACTAGAAAAATGTCCCTTGGTGACAGGGAAAAACATGCCCTGCTAACTTGGAGGCTGATTCAGCTTGCCCGGCTAAACTTCAGCAATTGCTGAGTCTGGTGTTTGCAGATAAGCTAACTACTACAGTTCAGGCCTTGAAGGAGTGATGCAGGGAAAAAAAATCTCTAGACTTCGCTGCAAACTGGAAATGGGGCCTGGCTGGCCACAAAGCCCATTGGAAAATGTGACTGGGGGAGCTCACTTCAGCCCCCTGCTTATCCATAGCATGTGTGCTATGGGGATCATTCCTCTACCACAGGCTGGTTGAGAGGCACAGCTGCGCCAGTCTTGGATTTAAACCGATGTAGTTAAAGCAGTGTGAGCCTGGTGTGAACGCTCTCTGGTATGAGAGGCTCGGCTGAAACGGACTTGGAATAGATTTAAGCTAAACTGGCCATGCAGGAATGTACGCTGGTTTTAACCAGGGTTTGTCTCCACTGGGATTGCTCTGCAATAGCTATTGTGCTTTACCTTCACACCCCATCTTAATCTGTATTAACTCAAATGGAGACTAGCCCTAAACCTGCCTACCTTTTTACTGGAGTCTAAACCGCTGTAACTGTCTCATTGAGAGAAGGCTTGAGACTGCTGGTCCTGAGGATGCTATGTGTCTGCACAGCATCTAGCACTGTGGGGACATGATGCTGGCAGAGGCCTCTATAATGCCAATGATGTTGTAGAATGGGGGGTGTTGGAGGGGTGGCAGGCGGGCAGCACTGGAAGATCCATGGGCAACTGGTGTCTCCTGAGTCTGGGGGGGCACCAGTGCTGCGTGACTGCGGGGGTGGTCCCCCAGTGGCCAGCTGGCAACTGGGTGGTGGGGCAACTGTCAGCACTTCTGCACGCAGCACGGCGGCAGTGGAAGTGCTGGGACTTCTGCCGCCGGCACTTCCACCACCAACATCCCACCAGTGGAGCCAATTTTGTGGTTGGGAGGGGCACAAATACTCTCCTTGCCCCTGTATCAGCCAGAACACTTGCTCTCAGGGGGGGCATGTGCCCCCTGCATGCCCCCTACAAGTCGCCTATGGGAGGACCAGTGCCTCTGACTAGTGCTCAGTTTGGAGGAAAACTGCAAAACCATCTGGTTAAGAGTTGATTTTAAAGCCAAATGCTGGCAAGCTGGGATTTCCTCTCTCAGGTGGGATCAGCTCTTGTGCAGATCTTTGTAGCTGGTTCAAAGCTGCAGGGACTTGCTTGGCAGAAAGACTTAAGTTGGAATCTGGGCCTAGACCCAGAGTTGTCACCCGCGCAGAGTTGAAGAAAACAGTTGGAAACAGGATCCAGCCCAGCTGCCCTTCACGCTTCCCCTCCTGCAGGTGAAGCAGCAAGCGTGGCTGGGAGCAGGAAAGCATCTTGGTGCACTTGAATGTGTGCATTAGACAGGATGTGACACATAACCCCGTGGAAAGGAGATGCAGCCCAGCCAGCCTGCTCCTGCTTGCACAAAGCTGGAGCGTGGATGTGGCCTCTTCCTTGTGAAAGGGGGCCATGGTACTTAAATTGCTGTACTGTCTCTCCATCCAGTTAAAAGGCTGTGCTGGAGACAGGGAATCTCAGCCTTGGCTGGCACTTGGTTTCATTCTCGTCCTGTGCCTGGCACTTCCCTTTTCTGTTTTTGGTCCAGCGGTGCTTCATAGGAAGCCGAAACCACAGCCTAGCTCTGAATGAAGGTGGTAGCTTCTGAGAACAAAGCTGCCAGAGCGTGGGGGGCTTGTTTGGAAAAGCAGCAGCAAGGGCATGTCTTGCCTCAGCGGAGTCCTGGTGCCACGATGCCTCTAGCAGCTCTCAGTGCATTGGTGCCAAACCTGTGCTGCCTTCTCTCTCTGTTGGCTCTGGCTGGGACTTTTGGGCAAGGTCAGGAAGCAGCCTTCCTGTTGGTCCAGAGCCTGCAGGGAATGGTCCACGAGCCTCCTAATGCTGTCTCTTCAGCCTGGCCCTTGCTTATGTTTTGCCTTCTTGAGGGGCCTCAAACTTCCTTCCTTTCCTACTCTGGGCCTGGCGGTTTGCAAGTGCAAATCCTGCTGCGGTGGGTGGAGGGTGCAGGTGCCCTGTACAGGGAGGCAGGGTTATCTGCATGCTTACCCCGGGGGAGGCGAGAGCAGCGCCGAGATGAGATGATGTGGAGGAGTCACAAGCCGCAGACCACATGGGTTTCTCACGCGTCTTGCTTCTGCAGAGAGAAGGGTGGAAGGGGCCTTCACGAGACTTTTCCGTGGACAGTCCTCTGAAAGTGTTGATGGGGGAAACGATCTGGAGATGGTGTCTGCCCTTGGGGGAATGATCAGCTGCTGAAACTCTTCTGCTGATTAATGTCTGTCCATGAAGTAGTGCGCTGGCCTCAGAAGGGCTACTGAAGAGGGTTTCTCCCCTAGCCTCAGTGGGAACATGAGGCACTGTTTGAGGCACAAAACAGGGAGCCCCAGCTGGATCTTGTCTGAGGCTTGATCCTGGCTCAAGATGCCCCCAGATCTGGGGTAGATCCTGGCTCAAGATACTGCCTCACTGTCTGACCTTGAATTTACCCATGTTCTGGGTCTGTGAAACGGGGATTGCCACCTGCGCAGGCAGGAAGGGGGCTGCTCTTGCTGTCTGCAGGGTGAGGAGCTGGTTGGCACCTCTGTGCCTTGGTTTCCTGCTGGAGAATCCTGGGCCTGAAATCTCTGAACCAGCAGGAAACTCTTGTCTCTTGAGGAGCAGCCTAATGCAGCAAGCTCCTCCACTTGGTGCGGGATTGTAGCTTTTTGCTCCAAACTGATGCTTAGAGAAGCACACTTGTGCCTTTGGGTGCAGAAGAGATTGGCCTGGGAGTAAGAAGGGGATGTGGGCCTGGAGCATCACTTGCCCAAGGAGCATTGCTTAGGCTGGAGCAGGGACTGGATCCTGCAGGCTGTGACTCTGGGGCTGAGAGACTCTCTTACTTGCTGTGTTCTCCCTTGCAAATAAAAATATTGCCTGCTTTGGTTGCTGACTCCTTCACTGTGATCCATGTGATCCCAAATTGGTCCAGGGTGCTGGTTGCCTCCAGCCTCTGTGCATCTAGGGGTGCTGCCGCCTTATGGTGACAGTAGCTGCTTTCTGTTGTCTGAAGAGGCGGGAAGGTATCCAGGAGGCATTTGCACTTTAGCTGGGACCTTGCAGAGAAGGGGCTCCCAGGACAGTGCGCCATGGACACAGCTCCTGAGTGCCAGGGGAGTGAGGGGTGATGGCTGGCATCCCTGTGAAGTGCAGCAGACCCTGCTTGCAAACAGTGCTCTGTTGTTTTGTAGTCTGTGGAATAACTTGGTCCCTGCAGGGCCATGTGGGTAGAAATGGGACTTGTGCCTCTCGGGCCCAGCTCCCTCCCTTGTGTCTAGCTGGGAACAAAACCAGGCATTTAACTCTCGTCTCTCTTGCTTCCCCAGGGACTATCTGTGTCCTGCTGACTTTCCCCTTCATCTTCAACCCCTGCCTGGGCTGCCAGGAGAGCACACCCCAGTGGGCAGCTCTCTTCTACTTCATCCCCTTCATAATCATCTTCCAGTTCGGCTGGGCAGCCACCCAGATCTCCCACCTCTCACTCATCCCGGAGCTGGTGACGACCGACCATGAGAAGGTGGAGCTCACTGCTCTCAGGTGAGAGGTGCTGCCTGCACTGTGACTGCCGAGGCTGCCAGCTGGGTCCAAGCCTGGGGCTTGGTGCTGGTGGTGTGGGCTGCTTCTGCAGCAGAGGGAGCAGCCTGTTGGCTTTGGAGTTCAGGAAGGGGCTGAGTCCCCTGCCTCAGAGGCAGGCGGTGTGCTCTGCATATTCTTTCAGCCAGAACAGGCCTGGTTTGGGGCCCCTGTGCAGGGAGATGCTGCGGGGAAGGTTGGGCTAAACCGGATGTGCTTGGCTATCATGACAGTAGGTGATAACCCCTCTGCCTCTCCCAATTGCCTGGACATAGGCTAATAGGACTTGCTGACTGCTTGGTAGCGTTATGGAGTGCCAGGGGGCCCAGCCCTGCCATCGCACTGCCCTGTACCTTGTGCAGCACCTGGGACTTGGCACGAGCCATTCCAGAGGCAGCAGGATGGGACCTGCCGGCAGGTTCTTGCTGTACAGTGAGAGGTGGCTGAGTGGATGGCTGTTTTCTCTGCATGACCAGCTGCTGCTCCAGTGGGCTTCTGCCCTTGCTTTGCAGCTGTTGCTGATGTATAGGCCCCTTTGGGGGCTGAGAGGATTAATCTGGACTCCTACAGGATAAAAGCAAATAAAGCCTGACAGTCCCCAGCCTGAGCAGGATCCTAATCCAAACCTGTCACCTGTGGGCTGCCGCCTTGCATGCCCCTTCTTTCGCAAGGGGTCTTGGGCTGGATCCAAAGTGCCTGGGACTCAGCCCTTGGCTCCTCTGGGTCATTGCATTGGGCCTGAAAAGCACAGGCCATGCTAGGTACTGCCCAGTCCCCATATCCATTCCCCCAGGCAGCCAGGCTCTGGGGTGTGACAGATCCTGGACCCCCCTGCCATGCAGGAACAGTGGTAGCTGATGGTCTGTCTGCTCCAAGGAGTTCCTGCAGGAGCCTCCTCCGGAGCAGGTAGTGAGGTAGGCGCTGCCTTGCAAGGGTCCTCTTACAAAGCGAGGAGGAGGGGGTATTGATTCCCTTGGGGAGGGTCCCTGGGAGTCTGTTGCATGTGCCCAGCAGCTGCAGGGGCAATGCAGGTAGACTAGGTGCCTGGACTGGTCTGCTGCCCTAGATGAGCCCAGCCTTGTGACCCTGTCTGTTTTCCTGAGGGGAGAGGATCTGAGCTGCCCTGCAGCCTGAGATGTTTGGGTCTGGGATTCTGGTCCTAGCCATGGAAACCAGGTGGGGGCTATTTTGGGCATTGGTCGGAGGGGCCTGGCACTCTGGGCACTTTTACACTGAAGCATTCTGATTAGAGCGTTCTGCTTAATCGACTCTGTCGGCGCGCTCTCCTCCGAGCGCTCCAGCGCGCTGCACCATCTTGCCTATTCAGCGTCCCCACGTTTCAAAATGGGGGTGGGCAATTTAACTAAAGCTTGTTCAAAGTGCCCCCCCACCATCATTTTGAAATGCAGGGCATTGAATACATGAGATATTGCAGGCTTTTTAATTGGAGCGTGTCCTGAGAGCCACTCTAATTAAAATGTGCTTCCCCCTGGCCCTGTGAGCACATGCACAGGTGTCCTCTGAGTGGATGGGTGCTGTGTATGGAGCTGGCCTCACCTTGAAGCAAAGAGCCCTCAGATGCACAGAACAAGCAACCCCAGCCTGACCAGCTGCAGAGCCCAGTGCCATGCTGCGTTATCAGGCTGGATCAGGTGGTAGGGGTGGCTGCCTTATCGGCTTGAGACAAATGCATGTGGCTTGGTTATCTGCCATCAGTGGGTGGAAACCACCTCACTGCGGTGAGCTCTTTCAGAAAGTCACCCCCAAAGGACGGATGTGGACAGCACAGGATCTGCTGGAGCTGATGCTGTGTTTGAGCTGGTGGCTCAGTGGGACCCAGCTGCAATAGGACCCAGACAGGGTCCCAGGGTTTAGTATCCAGCGCTGTGCTGGCTGGCATCCCCCCAAGTGGGTGGAGGTGAGTACTGGTCTCAGCAGTCCTGGAAGCACAGAAGTGCTCCTCCCATCTTGGCAACAGAGACCTCCCCCCTTCGTGTGTTCAGAGACATGTCTTTTCAGGATACACTCTGGATGCTGCAACACCCTCGATCCCTCCAGCAGCAGGCTGCATCCAGTGCATGCTTACATACAGCTGTGCCTTGCCATGAGTGTGGCAGGCTGGTGGCCTGGGTTGCAGAAATAATTGAAACTTGGGAAGAAGTTGCCCAAACCAGAGACAGAGCCTTGTTCTTTGTCTTCCTCCTCCACTACACAGTGCAAGCTGGAGGCCACGTGCGAACACCCCATGAACTGCTGTGCTCTCCCCCCAGGTACGCCTTCACTGTCATGGCCAACATCACTGTGTATGCTGTGGCCTGGCTACTCTTGCACTTCCAGATTGGGCGCACGGGGCCACCAGAGCAGATGGATCACCTGGGCAAGCAGGACATCCCCCTGTTCCGGGTGAGCTGGGCAATGTGCAGGGGAGGGGTGGAGCTCTGCAGGGGGGGCTGGGGTTGGGTCACCTGCAGATCCAAGACTCCTGGGTGTGGGGCAGGATTCTGCGCTCTCTTCCCTCGCCCCAGGCTCACACGCACGGCCGGCCTGTCTGGCTGGCTGGCCTGGGTAGGAGGGGTGAGCTGTGGCTGTGATGGCTCCAGGGGTGGGGCAGGTGAAATGAGGGGTACCAGTGAGATGGTGCTGGGACTCAGCTTGCCCCCTGCCCCAGTACAGAAGTGCTGGGGGAGTCGGAGGGACAGCATGAGGTACCTAGATGCAATTATGAAACCCCCAGCAGATTGAGACTTGGAGCCCAGGGTCTCCTAACCCAAATCTCCCTGAACTCACCAGAGGTGCAGCAGTGGATTAACCCTTGCACGCATGCCTGGTGTCTGCTCTGTCCCCGCTGGCTTCTGTGGCCTGTCCATTCAGTCTCCTTCCTTCCTGCTCCTCCCCAGAACTTGTCCCTCATCGTGGTCGGGCTGGGTGCCCTGTTCTCACTCCTCTTCCACATGGGCACCAAGGAGAAGAAGCACCCCCAAGCCAGGCTGCCTGACCCCGAGGAGCACACGCCACTGCTGCATGATGGGGGCAGGACCCCCCCACTCCCATTTATGCTGTGGAAGCACTGGCTGCTAGAGCCTGCCTTCTACCAGGTATTGGGGACTAGGGCGCGGGAGCTTCATGAGAGCTGAGCATCACTGGCTGACCTGGGCCTGTGGGATGGTGCAGTCCAGGCAGCAGTGAGGTTAGTGCTGTGTGCCCCTGCAGGGCTCATCTTGCCCTGCTTGATTGGCATCACTTCCAGAGCTTGGCCCCTGCTTTGAAGTCCATTGTACTGACATCTTTGTGTGGCTGCTGCTGCCCCACCAAGAACAGACCAAGATCCTCCTTGCTTTGCTTGGTGACTTGCAAGCTGGGGCCTCTGGGGACTTGTTCACTCACACCCCTCCCACAGCAGGTGCCTGGGGCTGAGCATACCCATCTGCCCAAGGCAGCTGATGTGCTCCAATCTTGGACCTTCCTCAGGGAAGCTGCCCTGGGCTTGTCCCTAGACCTGCTTTTGGGTGCCTTGGGAGCAGCCTCCCTGGTGATCTGCCAGGTCTGGAGCATTCAGTGGGGTTGGGTGGCCTTGCCCACACTGCAACCAGCCCCTGCAGCTCTGTAGCTGAACCGTGAAGTCTGCAGTGAACAGCCCTAGTCTTGCCAGGGCTTGCCAAGGCATGGAGCAGGGAGGAGGGGCTAGGAGTTTGCTGTAGTGGCAAAGAGAAGGAACATCTGCTTGTGGCAGCTAGCTTTATTTTGGGACCTTGCTGGCTAGGCCTCCTATGGGACAAGAGCCTAGTGGGGGCTGAGCTGATGCTGGCCCTACCCCTGTAATGCCCTCTTTCTCTGTGCCCCAGGCTGGCAGGGGCTCAGTGCTGTGTGCTCCAGGCGCCCTGTTCGTCCTGCACTCGCTGCTCTTGAGCTGTGCTGGATGGTGGGGTGGGGTGGGGTGGGGGCGAGCACCAGCTGAGCTGTCATGACTCTCCCTTGCAGGTGGCGATGCTGTACATGGTCACGCGGCTCATCGTCAACCTGTCTCAGACCTACATCGCCATGTACCTGACCAACTCGCTGCTGCTGCCGAAGGTGTGAACAGCAGGGGGTGCCAGCAGGAAGGGTTCCCGCCAGTGCTGGGTGCCCACCCCCTTTGGGGCATGGGGCAGGTGCTGCCCTTGAATACTGGGCTTCAAATAACCTTTCATTCATGTGCTTGCCCCAAAGGTGCCCAGGGGCAGGGCTGAGGTGTCCTTCTGCTGCTGGGGAAGGATATGGGGCAGGGCATCTCCTGCTTGGGGGAGGAAGGGTCCTCTGAGTCTAGCATTGGCTCCAGGGCTCACCTATCCTCATCTCTCCCCTCTCCAGAAGTTCATTGCCACCATCCCCCTGGTGATGTACATCAGCGGCTTCCTTTCCTCGTTCCTCATGAAGCCAGTGAACAAGTTGATAGGCCGAAATGTGAGTAGCTGGGCGCAGGGGGGTGGGGGTACAGTGTAGCCTGAAACCCAAGCGTGACTGAGCCAGAGGGAGGGATGGAGCTTCTCATGGTCGCTCTGTAGGCCTGGCAGTGGGATCTGGGTGGTCCTGGACACCTCGGTGATTCCTAGCATGCATCTAAATCCCCAAGGGTCTGGCTGTGGAGCCCTGGGAGGGCTGGAGTCCCAGAGAAGGGGTTGCAGCTCCCACTGACAGGCGAAGGCAGGAGGGCTACCCTCTTGGTGCCAACTCCTGCTTTGCACAGCTAATAGTGCCATGGCGCTGGGGAGTAACAGCAAGTGCTTGCATTCCTGGGGGTCTCACTTGTGTGGAGCCCCATGCCCTGCCACTCGCTTATTCAACAAGGCAGTGAGCAGGAGCAGAGGCAGGGATGGACAGCAAGCAGTAACAGGAGTCAGCTGCAGGCAAGAAGAATAATGATGGGCCTGGACATGTCTGCATAGGACTGAACAGGTTTGGGCTGTGCAGGAGTCAGGCTTGGGAAGCATCGGGGGTGTGGAGGCACTCGGTCAGGGGCTGGCATGGAGGCGGGCAGGGCCTTGCTGGCTGATGCCTGGGCCTTGTGATGGCAGCTGCCAGGTTATGCAGGCCATTTGTAAATGCATTTGGGTCTGTGTTGAATCTCACTGGAGCTCTGCTCCCCAGGCTGTAGTGGGAAGGCTACCCTGGAGCCTTGTGGCTCTGACTGAAATACTTCTTGCAGAGTGCTGTTTTGGGGCTGTGACCTGGGGTTTCCCCAGCTGGGGAGGTCAGGTCATGAGTTCATCACCCTCTCCTCCCCAGGCACAGCAGAGTTTCTCTGAGTGGGAGCCCAAACCACTAAGTCTGAGTAAACCCCCTTTTCTGGGCTGTGTACCAAACCAGCTTTGTCCTACGCTTCTGTTACTGCCGCAGCCGCCGGTTTCGGGACGTTTCAGTCTCACAGTGGAGAGAGTGAAAGTGAACAGGCTCGTTGTGCAGAGCTGGCTGTGGCTTTCAGGCTCTTGGGCACTGACCCAAAACTGCAGTGCTGGACTGGCTGTTGTATGTAGGGAAGGGTGTTTCTGCTGCTTGGGGTTTCCCAGATTGAGTTAAGACTCCTCCAAGAGGCCCAGCTCTCAGAAAGTGCTTAGCTCAGGCCTGTCTGGAAATCAGGGCTCATGCAAAGTCATTTAGGGCATGGGACACTAGACTCTCCAGCCCATCAGTGCTCGCCCACAGCCTGGTTATTTCATGCACAAGTCCAGGGCACAGGAGTTCGCCAGACTGGTCTTGAGGGTTCAGCAGGACCTTGCAGCTCAGTGGAGACGGCCCAGGCAGGGCGAGCAGCACCGGGAGCAGAATGCAGCCACTGTTGGAGCCTTGCTTCAGCCCAGGGCAGTGTGTGACGGCTTGTTCGGTGTCTTATGACAACCAGGCTCCGATTATTGGGGAATCTTTCCCTCTGGGCAATTATGTCCACTGTCCAGAAGCTGCAGAGGTGACACCAGTGTGCACTACAGAAGGGACTCCTCTTTTAGGAGGAGGGTCCGTGTTTGATCCTGCCAACAGGATCATATCCAAGTTCACCAGAGAGCTGTGCTAGCCTGCATAGGCTTCCATGCTGCTCTGCAATGGGTCCATCATCCTGACCCCACCTCTGCTCACTCCTGTCCTGACTTCACCTGGTGCGCTGCTCTGCTAATGGGTGGAGCTGAAGCACAAGGATCCCAGGAAGCCAGGGTTTAAAGAGTTTTTCTTCTTCTACCCACTTCTTGTCTCTGGAGCAGCTGACCTACTTTGCAGGGCTACTCATCATCCTGGCCTTTGCCGCCTGGGTGGCCCTGGATCGCTGGATAGGAGTTGAGATTTATGGAGCAGCAGTGCTGCTTGGGGCTGGCTCAGCCACCATCTTGGTCACGTCCCTCTCCATGACTGCTGACCTGATTGGGACCAACACGGTATGTTCCTTCTGCTCTTGCAGGTGGGACAGTGGGATGGGCTTGGTTGCTGCTGGGCTGCATCTCTTTGGGGTTAGAATAGCCAGTGCGCAGCTCCTTGCCATCCCTGTATGCAAGGGCTTCTTGGATACTGGTTTAGGACAGCCCAGGGAAAGGCACTTTGGTGGCACCTGCCAACGCGGCTGGGGCCAGGGCTGCATTCAGGGATGGTTTTGGCGTAGAGCTATCTGGCAACACCAGGCTCTGGGCTCTTGGGGCTGAGCTGTTCCGGGGTTTCCTGTCCCTGTGCCTCTAACATTACTCAGCATGCAGCTTGTCCATGCAGAATAAGGCCCCTGCCCCAAGCTGAGGATGCTGCTGCAGTAACTCGTTTTCCCACGAGAGGGCACAAGGGCCCCATTCCTCATGGTCATGGCCAGGTCTCCCTGGCTCAGCACTGGCAACAGGGTGCTTGAGCACTAAAGAGCCCAGCATAGGCCTGCATGCTTGGATTCGGGCAAACTCTGGGATGTGGGGGCCTCCACTCTCACCTAGTGGTAGGAAGATCTCAGCACTGTTTGTCTTTGCCTTGCAGCACAGTGGAGCCTTTGTCTATGGAGCCATGAGCTTCACAGACAAAGTGGCCAATGGGCTGGCAGTGATGGCCATCCAGAACCTGCATCCCTGCCCGTAAGTGGTCGCTGGGCTGGGTGCGGAGCAGGGCTGAGACAGCTCACCAGAGACGGAGATCTGGACTGACTGGGGATTGTCTCTATGAAAACGGGCCCCTTACCCCCCCAGTCTGTATGGAAACCAAACACTTCAGCTTCTGGGCATGAAGCGCTCTCAGGACTCCCTGGAATCCTCTTGGGTTTAAACTGTTCAGCCTCAAACAAGCCATGCTGCCCCCAAACCACTTTTTTTTTTCTTAACACATTGGAACTCCCTGCAGACCAGATACAAACAGTGAATGTTGACGTGGCTGGAGCATGACTGCCTGGGGAAGGCCAAGGGCTCCAAGAGGGTTCCCCTTCTTCCCCACCCTGCCTTGCAATAGGCCCCTGTGTCCTCTGGCAGCCAAAGGGAGTGACCTTGCAACTATCCGCACAGCCCTCTGAGCAAAAAGAGCTCCACTAAATGGCAGCTGTAGTAAGCAATCCTCTACCCACCTCCCAGCAGAATGATATGGGCACATTTGGGCAGTGGGGCAGCTACGCCATCCCTAGTGTTGGTGCATGGCCTAGGAATGACTGCTGTATGGGTGGCTGCACTTTGCTGCACCCAGCTCTCATCCAGCCTGCCCAGAGCACCATCTTCTCCAGCGTGGGTGTCAGAGCCTGTGGGATTTGGGAGCTGGACACCCAACTGGTGCCTCACTGCAGTCTTCTTCCTCTGTCTCTGCAGGGCCCAGCTCTGCTGCACTGCTTGTATTGAGTTCTACCACTGGGTGATGGTGGTGGTCACTGGTGGGGTAGCTGTGGCTGCTACTGTATGTCTGTGTTGCATCATGATCTGGCCGATCCAGATCCGATTCCGTGAGTACCATGTCCTGGAGGGGGCTGGTCTGCCATGTGCAGAGTCAGGGGCCGGGTTTTATGGGCCCATTAGCCGGGCAGGATCTCCTGCAGGGGCAGGCACCAGCCCTGTCTGACCAGGTTACGAGTGAAGGAACCTTCTCAAGCCGTTCTGGCCACAGGGAAATCCCGTACCTGTGTCCCAGTAGGGTGTGTGTAGCCCGGCCGGCTATGGGGCATCTCGCGGTGTCCTTCAAGGGATGCTGTGGGGAGCCAGGTAACGTTTCGCCATAAGTGGCATGTTTAACTACCAGAAAACTACACTCTTCCCTCTCTCATTGTGCCTGCAGTTTCCCCTGCGAGTCTCCTGGGCAAGTACCCCACCCCTGCCCAGCCGCTAGCTGTTCTTCACACGGAGTCCTAGAGACCACCCCCTCCCCTTCCCTCCCCCAGCCCTGTCTCCAGGAGGGTCAGCCAACCCAGGCCGTGGCCCCAGCTGCATGCCTAAGCTGGGGCTCCTAGTCCCTGCTTGCCGCATGTATGCACGTGAGCCTCTGCAGTGCACTGGATGGCAAAGCCTTGAAGGTAAAATGAGCAGAGCTTCTGCCACGATGCTGCTGGCTGTGCAGGAGGGAGGCGCGGGGCAGGCTCCCACAGGGCTTGGCAGCGCCATTTCCACCCCAGAAGGTGGCCGTGTCCCATTGTCACCCAGCCCCACTGGCAGAGTCCCTTAAACTCCCGGACACCAGGTGGTCCCTGCAGCCCTGAGACAGGCGTTGGGAGAGGGTGGTGCTCCTGCTCCTCACTTCCCAGTAGAAGTGCCAATGCTGGTGGGATCAGGTCATCAAAGCCAAGCAGTTTGAGTGTGACAGGGGCTGGGGGACACTGCTCTATGGCCCCATGTGCTGGGGGCTTCAGCTTGCTTTGAATGCCAAAACAGTGCAGCCTGCTCCTGCCGCTCATCAAGCTCTTGCTGTTTGAAGCCAATGCACCTTGTCCTCATACTTGGAGCCAGGCAGGGGGAGTTGGGCACCAGGGTCCAATGCTGGATGAGCTGCTGTTCCTTGGCCCTGGCCCACTTGGTGCTCTCTGCAAAGCTGCAGCACTGCCTACTGCTGGGGGAGCTGGCCAGGCTGGGGCTGGGGGGTGGGTTGCAGCACTGAGGTCCCAAGGTTTCCTAAGAGATCTGCATGGCAAGTCCCCCACCGCAGAGCCCCCCGTGGCTCTGTCCTGCAGGCCTTGAGGGCACTGGGCCCTAGAGGAGGGCAGGCCGTGGGCTTCAGCACACATGAACACTGCTCCCTTCCCCTCCACCCTACAGGGCGGCAACTGGGTGGCAACTGCTAAGCATCTTAGTTTAGGATCCCCAGTAGCAGGGGCTCTAGTGTGAGCTGAGGGAGGCGGTGGAAGCAGCTGAAGGGACTTCAGTGAATGCCAGGGGGAGCTGGGCAGGGCCCCGAGAGGCCAGCGAATGCCTGACTGCCCATGGACAGCAAGGCAGACACTGCTCTTCTTTCCACAGATGATGTCTCGGTGCTGGGGCTGGCCGGGGACGCACTTGGGGAGGCCAGGAGTGTTGAAGACAGGAGCCGAAGCAACACGGTCAACTGAGGGGCTCTCGCTCTGAGCCAGGACTGTGCCGGGCTGCAGGATGCTCTAAGGCAAGGGGCTGGTTGCAGGGGCAGGGCTCCTGCTGAGGCCATGCCTGGGGCCGGCTGCCCCACAGCCCCATGCCCCTTGCACAGGCTTTCCCCTCCCTGCTGCGATGTGCAACATTCCTGATCTGCTGCTCGGGCATGGGTGTGGGGGAGCGTACCTCCACACATGCCTGCATATGCCTGTAACACTAGGACTGGCTGGATGGACAGATTGGCTCTGCCCAGGCCGGGGGAGGGGCCGCGGGGCAGAGCTGAACGTTTTACCGTGCTCATAACCTCATGTCTGTAAAATAACATTTTTTGTACGAAGTAGCTTTGGCGTGAAGAGCTGGTGTTGGGTGCCAGCAGTGTCTTCTGGGCTGAGTGCCACGCTCGGGGAGGTGGGCATGTGCCGGCAGGTTGCAGTACCCAGTGGGGCTGGCATGGTCCCAGTCCCTAGGCCCCTGCCGCTCTGTCTCATTCTGGGATCCAGGTGTGCCTGTGCCCTCACTGCTCAAAGCCCCCGGTCCTGGACTCCTGGGACTGACTCAGTTGTAACTCTTTGGCCCCTTTCTAGTCTCTGCCTTAGAAGAGACTTGAGAGGCTGCCCCTAGGTCCCCCCCCCTGCAGAAAGCACAAATCCCATCCTGAAGCAGGTTTCTTCTCCTTGTGAAGTTGGGCTTCAGCTTCTCCACCTGCTGCTGGGGCTGGTGATGCTGCCTGTCCAGTGTCAGCACTGCCTGCCCCTGCCCTGGCCCTGCATCAAGTCTGGTCTCTCCCCAGAGCCCACTTCTCAGATGGCTGCAGTCCCCTGCCCCCTTTTCTCTGTGCCTGCCGTCTTGCTCTCCACCTCCTGGGAGCAAGCTGAGTTACCCACCCCAGGCCTGGGCTCCTGAGGTGCCGCCTACCCGGTTGGTACTGAGGGGTGGGCTAGCCAAGGCAGGGGCTGGTTCAGCTGGGTGGCAGCACAAGGATTTCTTCCCCTCCCTCCTCCCAGGGAGGCAAGAGAAGTGCTCTTCCCCGGGGAGGAGGGGGATGAAGGCTGGGACTGTCTGCACTGGTCCTGCTCCTCTGTACTAGCTGTGTGCTCCCTGTGCTGGTGCTACCTGGGACCTCTGAGCTTAAATGACTAAATCTCTTCTGTTTTTATTTTGAAAAAGTGAGGGGGCTGGGCAGGGTGGCAGGGCTGCCAAGCCAAAGATTTTCTATTTATTTATTTATTTTTACTGACACGTTTTACATATTGTAAATGTAACCCTTCAGCCAGGCACTGGATGGCAGTAGCGAGGGATGGGTTCAAATGCAGAGGTTTAACACCAACTTTCTAAATCTGACTCAAGCCCCCAGCCAGAGACCTGGGGAAACAAGTGTTATCTGGGTGTTGTAACGTGAACAAACTTCTCCACTGACAAGCAGCATTCGGCTAAAGCAGGTTTATGGCAGTGGGAAAAGGAATGAACACGTGACCTTAAAGCAAACCTTAACTAAGTGAAACCCAAACTGTTAATAGCCAGGGCTTCATTGCCAGCAGCAGTGAGTTTGCACCATACAGCCTCCACCCCAGAGATTCCCTACTCACCCCACACCCTGACAGCCCAATTTCACCCTGCACTGTGCTACACTCCCCTGCCCCCCAGCAGCCCACCCCCACCTTATTTGTGGTGGTCTTGCTCCCCCCATCTTGTCATGGACTCCCAGCCACTGCCTATCCCCCTCCTCTCCCTGGCCTTATAGCTCCATTCTGGTTGCACACCCCCTGCTTGGTGCTCCAGACTGTCCAGGCCACAAAGCCTCTTCTACCATTCAGGTGAGCAGTCATTACAGGCAGGCAACTATAGATGGGATACAGTGGCAGCACATGGCTAAGGGGAAAGGACCACGGAGGCTCTGGTAGGCCATAAAGCCCTGATGTGGCACTTTGTGCTCTATCAGCAGTTGCATCCAGTCTCTTTCTGATCGCAGATCATCCATCAAGCTGGTGGTTTCTCACTATTTCACAGGCAGTTTAATTTTGTTTTACTATTTTCCAGGCAAGAATTTTTATCTTTTTTTAACAAATTGTAAATTTAAGGACAGTTGACAGCCCTGCAGGATAGCAGCTTACAGACTAGCTGGTGTAGAGACGTGAGCTTTTACAGGCAACAGCCTACTTCCTATGAATGGCCTTGCAAAAAGAAAGGATATCAAATAAAAAATAATTAAATACAAAGAAGATGGATGAGGGGGCAGTGCTGCGAGAGGCAAAGGCGAGTTGAAAAGGTAAGGGGACAGACAAGGTGGTTAATGTACTGAGGGACATAGTAACTAGCAGCTGGCATTAACAGCTAGTCCAGGTAAAGGGATAGGAGTCTAGTGTCTGTTGACATGGTACCTGACACAATATATCATGTGGATAACTCCTTGTTCTGTAGTTTTGTGTTCAAATTGTTTTTCCCTTTGTATTTAAATTCCTCTCTATTTTAAGCCCCCTCTATGAGGCTCAGAGGTGCCGCCCTGCCCTGCCTCTGCCTGACAGCAGCCACCATGGCTGACCGACCACCTCTGTCATTTAAACAAGAATAACTCCAAGGCAGATCATTTTCCAGCAGCCCAAGCTGAGCAGCTCCCAGATCCCCAGCCCTGAACAGGGGCTGGCCAAGCCCATAGGGCTCTAAAATAGCAGGTCTAACTGGACCAGGCTGAGTAAATACACAGCAAGGTAAAACCTCTGCACCCACCCAGTCCTAGCACAGTCCAGAGCCCTGTCTGCATGGCAGGGATTTGGGAGGTGCTGTTGTATGTGCAGCAGCCTGTCATCCAAGCCATGCCGACATCTGGCTTGCGATGCCGCTTCCAGCCCTGCTCTGCTCTGCTTTCCAGCTGGCAAAGCCTCACCCAGGCCTAGCTGGGGCTGAGTGCTGGCTTAGAGGAAGAAACCTTCCCTGTGCCTCTGCTGAAGCCCCCTATTCCCTGCCCTCTGCCCCTGGCAGAAACCCCAGGCTCCGCAGTGAGGTTGTGGAGCAGGAGACCTTGGCACACTTTTGCCCGCTCTTTCCCCCACCCCTGTTGCTGGTGGCACTCTGATGGGGGCACAGCGGCTTGAGCTGGGCTTTGTGCTGGGTTTGGTACAAGATAACAGCGTCCTTGGCGTCAGTGCTGGGTGCTGCACAGTCTCTGGCTGTGGCTGGGGCAGGTAGTGGTTTGACTGAGGATCCAGGCCAGATTCTCCAGCTCGGGGTGGATTTCTGCTGAGGCCAGGCACACTCCTGCACCTGTTACCATGGCCATGTCACCGCCTTGGCCCCGTGGCCAGCAGCACAGAACTGAACAGGACCGGCTCGTGCTCTGGCACCACGGAAGCAGGGCAGGAAGGCCCAGGACCCTGCATGAAGGCCTCAGCTCCCATGATCACCTTGTGCCAGGGCCAGGAAGGAGGCTGCTTAGGAGCATGGCTGTAGTAGCTGCCCCCTCCCTGGAGCAGGGGAAGTGCATGGACATGTAGGGCATGCGCTGAGAGCCCGGTGTGGATAGTACAAGGTTGGACATGGTTGTGCTCTCCAGCATCCCCCAGTTTCTCCAGGCCGTGTTGCTGCAGTCTGCCCTGTGATTCCTCCATCCTCTGGTAACAGAGGCAGCAGCATCCCTGGTTACTCCTAGTTACTGTATCCATGGAGAGGCATGGAGGGGATGCTAGACCAGTCTGTGGTCAGGTTAGTTCAGTGCAGCAGCCACTGAATTGAAGTAGCCGTGTCCACGTGGCAGCTGGGGGAGGAGGTGCAATACCTCCATCGTGGGAAGGGAGGGGCAGGTACAAGGGGGCCTTTTCTGTCCCTGGGCAACACCTGCTCTTGTCACTCCACTGGGGAGGTAATTTGCTGTTTCTTGGGCCACCCGCACCCACAGACCCCCCTGCCACACCACCCCAGATCTTTTCTATTCCCTTCCCCATTACTGCGAGCTCTGGGGTTACTGTCCCTGCCTGGGTGTCCCAGCTCCTGCCTGCTCCCCATCGGGCTCCAGAGCCCTGGGCTGAAGCCATCATGCAGTGCTGTCTGGGACAGGCTGTCACCACTCACCTGGGCACCCTTCCTTCTCACCCACGTAAACACTGGCTGCTGATTAGCCGCCTGCTCGGCACTTGCTACAGGCCAGCAAGTAAATGTCAGCCCCTGCCAGGCAACACTGCAGACAAGCCCTGGTAGCTGCTTCTGCCTCTTCCTGGAGAAGGGCTTGCACCCTGGGCCTGGCACAGTGGTACCCCCGATGTCTACCAGGAAGATTACCCCCCTTAACAAGCCCTTATAGGCCCCACTGGCAACAGGTTGCCCTTCTAGAGAATGGGCCGAGAGCAGTGGGGAAGATACAGGTATTGCCATTTCAACAGAGCTGTGGGGCAGCTTCAGCCTCTTCTTGCAAGGGATGCCAGGGAGTGGCAGGTACATGGCCCGTGGGAGTTGTCAGCTACTCCAGTCCCTGCCTGGCCCAGCAGGAGGTGCTGCGGATACTATGGGACACTAGCGCTTATTCCAGCTCCCATTACCGTCATTGCAAATGAAGTCACCCAGAGGACCGCCATATCCCAACGGTCTCTGAATAGCTGCCGTTAACCAGCATCACTGCTATTGCCAACTGTCCTCAGTGAAGGCAAGGTCACAGGCAAGATGATTGCCCGCATTTCAGGGGCAGGGTAGGGCACTGGGGATGGAGAGGAGTGATATGGATGGGACTGCACAGAGCTAAGCAAAGTAGGTTTAGACTGGACATCAGGAAAAACTTCTTGCTGTTAGAACAAGGTGGCAGAGGAACCAACTGCCTAGGGAAGTTGTGGAGTCTCCTTCATTGGAGGTGTTCAAGAAGAGGTTGGAAAAGCACTGATCGGTTAGGACTAGCAATGCCTGCAATGCGGTAGGGACAGCAACATGAGGAAGCCCATAAGACCTCCCCATATGCACGCTGCTTGGAGATCACAAGAAGAGATCTTCAATGATGTCTGTAAGGTCCCTTTCTTCCAGGCCCTAACATCTATGAAACTATGAAGCCCAGAGCAGGTGGAAACTGGAGAGGACCAGGCTCATTAGCAGGAGTCATAGACAACAAGCATAACTCCACACGTCACCCCCTCTAACTGGAGAGCCGGAGCTCCTCTTTCTGCATCCCCTCCCTAAACCTCCCATTAACTGCGTCCATCTTCTTTTGTAACGAAGCTGGGTGTGGAGCTCTGCTTCGCTCTCCTGCTCCTGAGCCTGGGACTCTTCAATACTCACCTGCCCTGGGCTGCAGAGCCCTTCTCATGATCTCCCTGCGAGCTCTGATCATCAGGCTCCTGGGCTTCCAGCGGTTGCTCTTTACAGAGCACTCCTAGGTCACCCCCGACCAATGCTTATCCCGCGTCTTCTTGAAAACCTCCAAGGAAGGAGATTCCACGACTGGCTGGGAATGAGAGAAAATTAAAGGACCTGGGGACCAGATGACAGAAGATGGCTTCAGGCTCTGCAGTCTGGGTGTGTGATGCATGGGGTTGTCCTCTTGGCCCCTGGCTTGCAGAGCAGAGTGGAAGATGTTTGGTTATCCTATACTTCTGGGCTTTGCTGGTTGCCGCATGGAGCTAGGAAGGAAATTTTCCTCTTCCTGTTATTTAATTTTCCTGGGTTTTTTCATCTTCCTCAGAAGCACTGAGTGTTGGCCATATTCAAGGCTGGGGATTTTGACTGGGGTGTGCTGATGCCCCTGTTAAGACTGAAAAAGCCTGGAGGCTCCTGGCCAAAAAAATCAAAGGGCTTCTCTGCCCTGAGCCACATAAACAGTGTTGGGGAAATTCCCCCCCATTGTCTGCATGAGGCCACACGCAGCCAACATCATGACGCCTGTGCTCAGGGTCAGCCCAATCATCGCATAATGGTGTGAAAGGGCTTCGAGCCCACAGTCAGATGGGAATGGACTGCGGGGGATTTGGTCTTCCTCTGTAGCCCTCTTCCTTGGCTCTCATTTGACCCCAGTACTCTTTCCTGCCGTGGCAGGGGGTCAGACTTGATCTGCTCAGGTCCCTTCCAACCCTACTAACTATGAAACTATGATGCTGTGGTTCCTGAGGTCGACGGCACAGAGGCACCAGCAAGCCATTAGCCATTAGGGGCTTAGTCCTTCAGGAAAGTGGAAGGCCTGGGATTGCTTTGACAGCCGGTGCCATTGGTTTATTGTACGCTGCTCCTGACCGTCCAGGCAGCTGATGCTTCGGTTGATGGTGAGACCCCCACAACCCTCAACAGCACGTGGCATACCGAGTACTGCTGCCGGCGCTGGGACTCCTGCCCCATCTCTGTGCTGGGGCTCACTCCTGGCAGGACCCCACAGACTTGGTTTCCTCCAGTTCTGATTTTATTGCTGCCAGAGCAGATTCATCTTGACCAGTTCAGCCAGGCATGACCGGAGAAAGGGACAAGACTGCCTGGGGTCCAAGTCACCACAAGCCTTTAAGCACTTGCAATCGGGGCGGTCTGCGTGGCACGGGCACCCATGCGGCACGCTCCCTGATCTCCTGCCCCAGCCTGCCCTGGCCCTGCAGGCAATCTGCCCTGCTTCTCACAGTGCTTGGCTTAGGGATGCAGGGGGTCTGACCTGTTCATTCAGTGGGCTGACGAGGCCCAGCCAGCGTAAGGAGCAATCGCAGGTCCCTTTGCTGCAATGCCTTAAATATGGCTCTGGCTTTGAGTCCTAAGTCCACAGCCTGCTTAGTGCCATGGCAACAACCACCATTGAAGCTCTGCATTACCTTTTATGAAAGAAGACAGCAAAAAGTTTTATGTACCAGATCAAGCACTGACCGTGGAAAGTATTGCTGGGCTCTCATTTTAATAGTGTCTGTTAAACCCCGTGGAGAGATTTTTATAAGGGAAAACTTCTTATTGTCACTGTCCTTTTGGGGGGGACAGCAAAGAAGTCAGCTGGATGGAGATGCAGCAGCTAGGAAAGCTGGATTTTGCTGAAGCCAAAATTAAACCCCCACAAAAGGAGAGAGCAAAGAGCAGCAACAAGAGGGTCTGGCGCTGGTACTGCGACCTTGCTGCTGGGGAACCTGGCCCCTCACCCGCCCTTATCAGGAGAGAGGGATGAAGCCCTTTCTCCCCTGTGCACATTTCCATTGGAAAATGTTGCTTCATGAATTCACGACATCCCTCACAGCTTGCGATGGAGACCAGGCTTCCTGCCAGCCCAACCTCCCCATCTCCCTGGGCAGATGCGTCCCATTGCTGCGGGGCACCACAGGCTGCCCGCTTCTTGGGTGATGCCCTCCCAGTGCGTCCTGGATGTCCATTTGCAGAATGATGCTTCCACCCAAAACTCAATTCAGCCCGTTTAGGATTTTTGTTCCCTATAAAATCAAAAGTTTTCAGCGGCATAACATTGTGTTTGCTGGCCATGTCCCAGCTACTCCAAGGCTTGGTGCTCTTATACCCACAACAGACTTCTGAGAGCACTTCTTTTACCTGCTCCATGGAGCATGAGCTTTCTGCAGTGTTGCTAAGTACCTGGTGCAGGCCAGCTAAGCTTGACATATTAAACAGATGGCAGAAGGGGAGAGATAAGAAAAGAAGAAATACAATGAGGAAGGAAAAGGACCCACTGGCTGGGGGTGCGAGCACGAATCCAGGTCTGATGTTCCAGGTGGTGTTCGGCCTGGGCCAAAGATGCTCGAGGCCTGATGTAATGTGGGTTCCCCTCCCTGGTTCAGTTTGGTCAGGGAGTCGCTCATGGTCCAGGGCTGTCGGGACTCATCCTGGGGCCCCAGAAGACTGTGTTGGTGCCAACTGACTGTTTATTCCTGGCTCAGCATGTGTTAGAATAATAATCCGTGGCCTCAACAGAGCGCTTGTAATCCACAGATTGTCAAAGGCTTCACACAGAGTGGGGCAGTGTCATTACCTGCCCCCTTGTAGGTAGACCAAGGCTCACGGAAGAGAAAAGATATGCCCACGGTCACTCAGCAGAGCACAAATAAGGCCCGTGTCCTGCCAGCTGTTCCTCTCCCCTGGTCAGCACTCTCCAGTGCTGCTGCACAGTTAGCTGAAGAGACCCACCTTTTCCTGCAATTGGGTCTGTGCTTCAATTTTTCATGGGTTTTCTTAAAGCCTCCAGGGGACTTTTATGTTCACGAGCTGGTTTTCTTAGAGTATTTCTGTCATCCAAGAAATGAATACCAGCAGGAGATCAGAGTCATGTTAGTTCAGGGCCATAAATGGTTCATTGAGGTGCTTTAAAAGCCTTTGAAAAACATCAACACAAATAAGCAGCGGTGCAGGAATCTGGGTCAGGCCGGGTGGTGAACACCAAGTGTACTGTGACATGTGTATTCAGTACTCCACTCCCTGTCACTGGTCTATATATTGGGTAGTAGCCCACTAACATCTAAAGGAGTTACTCAGTTCACATGGTAGAGGTCTGTGCCATGGATCCTGGGTTCAAACATGGCTGAAAATTCCAGCCGGAGACCATCATACACCCATATGCCTGTGAGCTGGAGCACTGTGTGCATACACCAGCAAGGTGCTTCTCGTCAGCGTGTCCATATGTTGATGTCCGCGCAAATGTGAGTACTTGCCGGTTTGTGAGCTCTCAGGGACAGGTGCTGCATGCCCATCTGCACTTGTGCGAGTGTTTAGACGTACACAAGTGAATGAATACCTCCCTGCGTGAAAGGGGGCATGCATACTCCAGTCTCATGTTGCAGCAAGGGGAGTTTCAATTAGATATTAGGAAGAATTTTCTCACTAGGAGGGTGGAAAAACACTGGAACAGGTTATCCAGAGAGATGGTGGAAGCTCCATCCTTGGGGGTTTTCAAAACCCAGCTAGACAATGCTTTGGCTGGGATGATCTAGTCGGGGCCAGTCCTACTTTGAGCAGGGAGATGGACTAGATGACCTCCAGAGGTCCCTTCCAACCCTCACTTTCTATGACTCTATGAATATATGTCAGTCTGTGCTTTGGGTGTATATCAGTCTGCACATGTACACTGCAGGAGGATGTCAGTCATTAGTGAGTGTGTATCAGTGTGTGTTGGTGCGAGTCTGAGAACTGGAAAAGCTGTATGCATTGCCCATGCCAGAATATGAATTTCTGTGGGTGCATCTACACATGCCTCTTAAGAGGGCTTAACCTAAAATCACCATTTTTAAGGCACACTAAGGGCATATGTGGACACATTCACACCCTTAATGTGCCTTAAAAATGGTGATTTAAAGCTATGTGAGCCTAAATTTGATACCTGCATAAAGCAGGTATCAAATTTAGGATCGAATAGCTAAGTCACATTAGCGCACATGTAGATGCTCTAATGTGCATTGACGCGGCGTGTGTCAGTGGAAACACACCGCGTTCATGTGCATTAGAGTGTCTGCATGTGTGCTAATGTGACCTAGCTATTCACATCTAAATCGAATGTGCCTTAATGCGCATTAGCATGTTCATGTGTAGCTGCACACTTAAATCGACTTAATGCGCCTTAAGTAAAGGCGCGTTAAGTTTAGGCACGTGTAAATACATATGTAGACGTGCCTTGTATCTGTTATTTCTCCCCTCCCCACCCCCAACTCACATCTGGACAAGCAAAGGGTTTGTCTATCCTGAGCCATGTAAAGAGTGTTGGGAAAATTTCCCCTGTTGTGTGAGGCTGCACACAGCCAGGACCATGATTCAGACCCCTGCAGCCTTAAGAAGAGAGTCCTGTGCTCAGCCCATGTGCAATTCTGAGCTGTCACCTGGAAGGCTGGTAAATGCTTTTATGAGCAGTAATTGTGAAACCCAGCTGCCAGGGTGAAGGCCAGACTGCAATAAATGGAGATTCCCAAACACTCTGCTTCAGGGGACTAACTCCACGCCCCTTCCCCACCACCTCCACCGCAAAAGTGAGAGCAAGCGAGGGGAAATGTGGAGAGCTGGGGAATGTGACCAGATGGCCTGAGCACCGGGTTGGCAGACATCCAGGAAGGCCTGAAGTCCTAACCCTGTCGCTGCCAGTGGCTTGCTGGGTGACCTTGGGCAAGTCACTTTATTCCCTAGAGTTTTCAGGAAGGGTTGGGCTGGTCAGGCACTAAATCTACCTAGCCTGCCGGTAACACTTGCAGGCTGCACAAAGGTTGGCAGAATGATTAATAGAGATGTGATCGGCAGGGGCTGTCAGCTTCTTCAAGCAGAATGTGCTTTAATGCAGCCCCATGCAAAGATATAGCCCTAGGAACAGGGGTGCAGGCCTCTACTCCAGAATTAGGAGACTGTATCCTGGGAAGCTGTGACTCTGCAGGGATATAGGGGTCACAGTGGACAACTGAACATGAGCTCCTACTTTAATGTGTTGACAAAAAGGACTAGTGCAAGCCTTGGATGTATGGACAAGTAGAGGGTAGAAAGGAATAGACAGTGGTTTAACCTCTGTACAGAGCATTGGTAAGACTGACAGTGGGCCATTGCACGTAGTTATGGCATCCACATTTTTAAAACGATGTCACAAAATGGGAGGGCACAGAAAGCGGGTAGAGAATTGAACTGAGGACTGGAGGAAATGCCTTGCAGTGATATAAAGAGCTTCAGCTGTTAGATTATCAAGAGGGGAAGTGACCTGATGACAGTGCATGTACCTCTATGGGGGAAAACACCAGGTACAAAAAGGGTGTTAATCTAGCAGAGCAAGAGCCAATGGCTGGAGGCTGAAGGCAAACACACTCAGAATGAGGGACATGGTTTCAGCTGCAAGGGTGTCTAAACACTGGGACACTGCAGCAGTCATCTTCTGCTGTTTTCAAGGCAAGAAACACCCTTTCAGCCAGACACCCGTTACTAGGTTCGACAACTGGGTGAAATTTAACAGCCTGGGAGATAAAGGAGGTCAGGCAAGATGATGGAACTGTCCTTTTTTGCCTTCAGTTCCATGAATGTATAAATTAATCTGTAGGAAGGTCCAAGGCAGCCAGTTATCAGGTCAGAGGCACTGACCTTGCTGCATCTATATATGTGACACTTGTATCTGTTGAGTTGTTAGGTGGCTCATGCCCTGGCCCCATGCAGCATAGCCACAGGAATCCACGGGCTGGCGTAGGGGGCAGGAAGATGAACTGAAGTATCATGTTTTGAAGCCAGGACTCGGTTTCCACCTTCACACCTCTCCCCGCACCCCAGCTCTGCAGCAGCCCTACCAGAAAGCTGACGTTCTTCCTATTGCAGTTCTCCAGCCTTCTCCAGTCATGGTAACTTTTACTAATGAGCCTGTAGTGTTTGGGCTCAGAAGCACCCCTTCCTCCTACATGGGCACCCCCACTCCTATGTGGGATACATCACCACCATGTAGTGTTTTTATATGAGGCTAGCAGGGCCAGGTTTGGGTCTAAACACAATGGACCCAAATCTGAGCAATGGAGAAGCAGCTCTCCTGTAGTGGCATCTGTGCCACAGACAAGACCTCTTTCTCTAGCTCAGTGGTTGTCAACCAGAGGTATGCATATGCCTAAGGGTACTTAAAAAGGTCACGGGGGATATGAGGAATCCTTCTGCTGTGTGTACCCCAGCAGGGGCCCAGGGGGCACATACCACCCCTGACCCCCACCACAATCTGTGCATGGGGCGGAGGCAGCTGCTGCTGCACACTGGGCTTTGTGCATCACTGCAGCTGCCCTGGGAGTGGCGTGATGCTACCTGGGTCCTGCTACTGGTTGGGCAGTGGGCACGGCACAGCCCACCGGTGGCAGGCACATGGCATCGTATCGCTCGCAGAGCAGCTGCAGTGGTCTCTACCCGGCATACACGTCAGGGGGCACATGCCCCCCCGGCCTCTGCTGGGGTATGTGCAGCAGCAGGATCCCCCCACACCCCTGAATGAACTGCCTAGGCTCTGATTGTCCCACAACCCGGCCTGGGCAGGGCCCCATTCACCCTAGCCCCTGCCCCACCTTGCCCCACTCCCTCCCTCACTGTGGGGGCCTCAATCTGCCCCCCCGGCCCTTTCCCCTCCCCCACAGACTTAGCTGCCGGGGAAGGGGGCGCATGTGCGTGCATGCATGCTCATGCTCAGCCCCCTCAAAAAAATTTTTAATATCATTTCATAGTTGGTAGGGTTGGAAGGGACCTGAGCAGATCACCAGGTCCCTTCCGACCTGATAAATGGGTACATGAGCTGAAACTTTGAGACAGAAGGGGTACACTTGTTAAAAAGGGTTGAAAACCCCTGCTCTAGCTCAACCTCTGGCCAGGGAATCTCCAGGCTGCCTGGGAAGAAAGTAGGCTATTCCCTGTATGTGTGGAGCTTATATGTTGGCACTGTTGGAGTTTAATGGCAGGCAGGAAAGAGCTCTGGCTCATACATTTATGACATGTACAAGGCATGAGCCTAAACAGGTAGCATCCCGTGACCTGTACTTCACAAGAAGTCAGGCTATGCTGCCCTTAATATCTCTGACTCCATCCATCACATGCACTCAGAGTTTTCATATCTTCATGAATTTCTCTGGATTAGTTATTAGAAAGATGATGGCTTCAGCAAGCCAACTGAGGGAAGCAGAATCAACTGCACCTGGAGTACATTGTGTAGGTGGAGCTGTCATATCATCATGCGTAAATCCTGGTTGTTGACCTGTTCACTGCAGTGTTTACTGTACTAATACATTAAATGGTATCAATAGGGATATTGGGAAACAAGTGGGAGATGAAGCAATGACTCAAATAAGATGCCTGCCATCAAACACTTCAGGCCTGTGAAGAGACAATGCCCAGGCTGCTGGCTGAGAGGAGACAAAGGAACTTGGTGTCTTTTATAAAGAGATCTCTCGCTGCAACACAAAGCAGTGGTGCTGTGAAGCCAGCAAGCTGAAACATGTTGCTTTACATAACGACAGCTCAAAAGCTTGGGGGGACTTTCCCTGAAGAAACATGATGCAAAGGAGGAAATGGGGCAAGGCAATATCCACGATGCTCAGGATAATGCTATATGATGAGCACTCTGCTCCTGGGACTGACTGTCTCCTGAGGACACAGAGAGTTGGTGGAGAGTTGGTCAGCAGGATACAGCCCCTTGCCCAATGTGTCGGCTAAAGCTAGGTCTGCCCGGGTCCCTATCACAGGGGGCTGGGGCTGTTGATAAGACAAATAATATGTATAGCAGTGGTGACCCCCTGAGAGCGCCGGTGCATCCCCTGACGGGCCGCACTCCTCACTTAGGTGACGGGCAGGTGGGGCAGGTGGATGCACCGGTGTCCCCCCCGCAAGTGCCGGCTGCGGAGTGGGGGCGCCAGGACAAGCGCCGCGGCTGCTCCCCAGTCAGTGCCATCTGCAGGGTGCGGATGTCTCCCCTCTGTTTGGCATGACAGGCCATGGGGGACCCCCCCCATCCCGGTCGGTGAGATTGGCTGCCCCCCAGTCATTGAGATTGGCTGTGGGGGGACACCCCTCCCCCAATCACTGATAGGTTACTTTTTAGCCTTGGGACACTCGGTCATAATTTTTTGGAATTAGGGGGCACCCCAAAATTGGGAATTTGGGACTCCCCAGCTGAGAGCCACTGAGCTAAAACCTTGCTCATGCCAGGACCTCACCCCACTGTGCCCTGCTTTTTCTACCAGCTGCCCCCTCCCAGCCCCTGGCCTGTACCTGTAGGGGCAAGCTCTGCTCCTCTGGGAAGTGAAATGCTGACAACTGGAGCCATGTGCACCAATGGCCCCCCTTGCCAGACCCCAGAGCAGGGGAGGAGGGGTGAAGGGACAGGAGACGAACCAGGCTGTAAAGAGCAGCCCTGTAGCCCCATGGCTGCCCCTGCTTGCACACACACACATGCAGCACAGCACACTTCTGGGACTGGCCTGGGAGCTCTTGGGGAGTGGGATAGCCATGGACACTGCTTGTCTGTGGGATGCCAGGGTACCCAACAGAGAGGAGGAGGGATCACTTACATCCTGGCACAGAAGCTGGGTATCACGGCACTCTTGGAAGGATCTCACAGGGGTCCCCAGTTGAGAATCACTGGTACAAAGCTGGGGTTTGAAAATCTCTTTTCTCTTTTGCTTTGCTTTGGTTTCAGAAGGCTATCTGGTCATGCATCCACCTCCTGCTTTCAAAGGGAGGAACCACAGGTACCACACCTGGTTGGATCTTTCGGGTCTATAGTGGATCCAGAGAGTGTTATGGCACCAGACCTTGTCTACAGGTGGAAGATTTATGAATTTGGAGAGGGAAGGGCAAGACATCTGGCACATGGGGGGCAGGCTGAGTGAGAACTCAAACAGAGATAGAGGAGCACCAGGCAGAGACATGATGTTTCAGTCCCAGTGCAGATTACACAATTGCTTTGAGAAGGAAATGTGCACCTCAGCGAGTGAGGAAAGGGGAATTTGCTACCTATGGGTGGGGTTGTTTGCAGGTAGAAAGCAGTATGTATGTATGTATGTATGAATGAGTATGGTGTATGTGTGTGTTCATGTGTACGCATGATCATGTGTGAGGCCTGTGTGTGTACAATTCCTGGGTGTATTTGGGTGTGGGACTATATATACATGGTCAGTATTGTCAGTCCCCACATGCAATAGTCAGATTCAAATCCATGAAGTTAGAAAGCAGCAATAGCAACAGCAGGGTCTCTTCCTTTCCTTCTGGCATTTGGGCCTTTGCACAGGAATCATAGGATCAGCAGAAAGTTGAGCTGGAAGAGACCTCACAAGGTCATGTAGTGCATCCCCCCTGCATCCTCCCTGACTAAACCATCACAGCCAAGTGTGTGTCCAGCCCGCTTTTGAGAGCTTCTTGGGATGGAGACTCAATGACTTCTCTCGGCAGCCTGTCCCCGTGCTTGACCACCCTCAGAGTCAGAAAGTTCCTCCTGATCGACCACCTCAATTTCCCCAGCTGAAGCTTGAGGCCATTGCTCAAGCAACGTGACACTCCCGTTGATAAAACCCAGTGTGCTGTTGGCCTTTTTTGTAACCAGAGCACACTGTTGATATACAGCTTATGGTCTGCTGTAACCCTCAGGCCCTTCTCTGCAGCGCCGCAGCCCAACCAGTCATTCCCTAATGCGTATTTGTGCATGTAACTATTCAGTCCCAAGTGCAGGACTTGGCACTTGTTCTTCCTGAATCTCATCTGATTGATGGCAGACCATTTCTCCAGGCTATCCAGGTCATTCTAGATCCTAACCCTACTCTCTGGAATATCCACCCAACTCCATCCAACTTGGAGTTTGCAGATTTGCTAAGGGTATAATCAATTCCGTATTTTCCAGATTCCCTTCATAACCATGAAGTCTAGAAATGTACTTTTCTTCTTTGAGTAGCCACGCTCTCATTCAGTCAAGAAACTTTGGTACCACCCATTGGAGCTGCACCATCTGCCTCACCATCTTCACCAGGAGTTTTTGAGATTCCTGTTACTCCTGCACAGCAAGTAGCTTGGCGTGTGGTATCTCCATCCCCATTCTGCCAATGCAGTCCTGCTATGTCATTGTCCTATACTATGTCTCGAGGGATACATCATATTTCATGTACTGACTGCTCAAAGGGCATTCACTCAACAGCAGCACCATGCCCAGTGCCACCCTCCAGCAGCTCTCACCTATTCCAGCAGAGCAGCTTCCACAGGCATCCCCAGTTGAATCAACGTTGTCTAATTACTGTTTCAGTATAGACTCCGTCACAACCCCGGTTTTACTCCGCCACATCCAATTTCTTAGGACCCTTCATATTTCTCCAGGGTCTGTCCGGTGACTATCACAAGTCCAGTGATAGACCAGGTCTAGCTCCAACAAATGGCACCAGGTCACTCAAGTTCTTCTTGCTGGTTCCTTCTCTTCCTTGGAATCAAAGATACCATAAGACTTTGTGGCTGAGCTGGGGAACTGGAAGTGCGCACTGCTTTTTATTCCCCCAGCACAGGGTGGGTGAGGATACACTCCATGGGTTGAGACAAGAGGTCTGAGAGTCAAGCACGTGTGTGTGTGGACACCCATCTTTTAGAGCGTCAATTATGATAAGTCACTTCTCTTCTTTTAAAACAGAAGTCAAGATTCTCCCACATTTCCCTGACTCCAGCATCTGGGGCTTTACAAAACTCACCCTATACTCTAAGACTCACAATCACATCTCTAAAGCTGGCAGCCCTGGGTGTTAGTGAGGATTACATCAGCCTCGGTGATCTATGATCTATAGCCAATAAGTAACAGAAATATTTAGAACCCAAGGCATCGGGCTGAGAGACAACGAGCAACATCTTCCAAGTGGCTGCCCATTTGGGGTGACCCCATTTTGGGGTGTTTGACTTTACAGCAGTGGGTTTGATTACCAGCAGTGCTGAGTACCCAGAGTGCCAGATGAAATCGGTGGGAGATCCCAGTGCTCTGCACTCCTGAGAACCAGGCCCAGGGCATG
Source organism: Crocodylus siamensis (assembly GCF_052110815.1). Taxonomy (NCBI): domain Eukaryota; kingdom Metazoa; phylum Chordata; order Crocodylia; family Crocodylidae; genus Crocodylus; species Crocodylus siamensis. Next base: position 8,641,162 of record NC_143408.1, on the reverse strand, counting down.
CAGCCAGGGTCCCAAAAGCTACAGCCATTCTTAGAAACACTGGCCTAGGTGTCTGCACTGCTGTTGCTCTTTCCTGTGCTGCTTGAATGAAGTCTCCCTGGAAAGAAGTAAGAATTTTCCAAGATTTGTATGTCTCAGTGGAGTAGTCTGTGGTTTCCTAATGCAGTAACACAAGCCACCCACCTTCCAGAGCTATTCCAGGCACTGAAAGGGACAGATTGAGGGGGATAAATTAATACATTAGAGGATGACTTCAGCATTTGTCAGGTGTTCACTAATGAGCCCGTCTGGCACCAGCATTGTTATCCTCATGTTGCAGAGGGAAGCAGGAGACTTGTCCTAGGCAGTTGTTACTGAGGATGGGACAGAAGCAGGGCAGGAAATAGAGCCCTGCGGCCCTGGATCCCAAGACCAGAGTGAGCTGGGACCCCAGGCACAGTCTCCCATGGCTATGCACTGCAACATTTCTGCTCCCCCATGGAGGATGGGCAAAGGCAAAAAAAGCCGCCTTCTTCCCCAGAGGAAACTCATCTCCTCCAGAGCTGTGTGGGTAGGCTCTGGTGCGCCTGGATGATTTATCAGGTCCTGAGCTCCAAGCCAGGCAGGCAGCTGGAAGCCCTGCACCACAGCTCCATTCCCTTTGGCCAGTCCCTTTCAGCAGATTTGCGTCCTGTTGCTTATTGGGATGGGACCATACTCCTCCCCAAAGCAGGATGGCCTTTCTCCAGCCAGCTGTGCTCCACTTCTCCCCATGGGGCCCCACATCCTGCCAGTCAGTGTAAGCCCAGGTCAGTTTGGCCTCCTGTGACCGCCTGTTAGACTCTCGTTGTCAGTCACACCACAGATTTCTGCCCGTGTGTCTGAAGTCTCTAGGATCAGTGACTACGGGCTGGGAAAAGATCTCCCACCGTGGGCCAGGCTTTTATAGGCTGCAGCACATCACCGTGCCTTTGTCTGCAGCGGGATGGAGCGGTGAGACACTCGCGGTCTAAGAGACGTGCTCTCACAGGCCTGGTTCAGACAAAGTGAGGTGTTTGGTACTTATTCTGATTAAAAATAACTAAAGAGTTGCTCTTTGGTCAGCCAACTAGAAACCTATGAACGCCTTTCATCTTCCCAGGGGCCAACCCTCAGCATTCGCAGGGCTCTCATAAACTGTCGGCATTAGCCAAGAAGGCACCAAATTCAGGTTACCGCAGAATGGAGAGCGACCAGGTCTCAGCGAACCTCGTGCCAGCCACCCGCTTTCTGTTACAACAACAAGGACCCAGCTCAAGTGCCCCTGTTCCCCACCGCTGGTCCTGTTTAGCCGGGGAAGAGCAGTCCCAGGCCCTGTATAACTTTACAGAACATAATACATGCTTTAATCTCCGCCCAGGATCCAAGGGGCAGCCCCATGAATGCAAGAGCACTCCCCAGACAGATGTCCTGCCGCTGCATCCTGCACCAGCTGCTGTCTCTAAGTGGTTTCATGGAGTATCCCGGCACAGAGCACATGATGAAGGTTTGATCCCAAGGTAACAGAGGACTGTGTCACAGCACCTACAGGAAACCTTGTAGCTGCCTTGTCAAGCAGAAGGTAAAAACTGGTGTGGCCACGGCCATAATATAGTCATCTCGATGCTCACAGACTTGTCCAGTTCCACGTGTGACAACGAGCACTGCTGTGACCACGCTGGAGGTCCTAGTTTGTGGAGACAGCATACTACGCACATGCCTTTGGGCTTTAGGGGATAAACAGCCCGTGAGTTTGCACCAGTGCTGCAGTTCTTGTGGCATGATACCAACCCAGCATTTCAGACCCCCGCTCACTTATAATGGACTCCGTAGAACACCGATTCACAACCGGGGGCACCCCAGGGTGCCACAAGATCCTTTGAAGGGTGTATCAGGAAGCGCGAGAATATTAGCAGATACGGTCAGGCTCAGGCTTTCCTCGCCTGGCTGCTCCCCTGCCCCCACTGCCTGCCCCTTCTGCTAGGATATAAGCACTGGGATAAATAAAGTTGTTTTTGAAATGGGGCCCTGCTCAGTTCACACAAGTCACGGGGTCTAAGGAGGGGTGCCTCGAGACTCAAACTGTTAAGAACCGCCGCTGTAGAAAAATCCAGCCAAGGGGAGGTTGCGGGGAGCTCGCGTCACCAAGCATACATGTGTGAGTGTATTATCAACAGGAGGCAGGCGAGATTCTTTGGGTAGATGTGATATCTTTTATTAGACCAACTAAATAGTTGGCAAACAAAAGCTCTTTGCAAGCTTTCGGGCATAAACGCCCTTCTTCAGGCATTGGGAGACTGCTGCTGTTTTGTGTTCTCCAAGGTGGAAGAGAAGTTACCAACAGGCCCTACCCAGCAAAACCAAGAGAAAACACCGGCGAAGGCTCCCAAAGGGAGTGCAAAGCGCGTGTGTCCAGTTGGACAGGCTGTAGCCGAGCACAGCGTGGCGGGGTGCTGGGTTTGGAAGCAGGGATGTTTGGTACGATGATCGGGCGATCAGGAAGCGGTGGTGGGAAGCTGTGGCACGGCACCCAGCCTCCCCATTCTCCTGCAGCAACTCCATGGGCCTGTACTGCGGGGAGCGTGGGGCTGGCTCAGGAGGCTGTAACTGAGTGAGGAAACCTCTCTTGTTGGCAGCTGCATATGAGACTGTTCAGGATGCAGGGGAAGAGGGTTTGGCTGCCTGCTGTCTGGGGAGTCACTAGTGCGGGCAGATGAAAAGGGCTCGGGTGTAAAAGGGGGCCACACATTGAAATAGGCAGTGAAGGAAGCTAGTCACAGGCTGAACAGCACCGGTCTCTGCTCCAGGTGATGTCTAGAGAGGGCGGGCTGAGCAAAGCTCGTGCACCGAGCAAGGCAACCGCCTCTGGTCGGTCGATTCCTCCTATGCCCCGAAGAGCAAGACCTTGTAAATAAGCAGAGGTGCATGAGTGATCCCTGACTCCATCCCTGGCCCCTGCTCCCAGCTGTGTCACTAATGCCTCCTGCTGCCTAGAATCACTAATGTTCAGCTGTGTGTCATAGGCTCTGTACTGCTTACAGATGCTCTTCCTTGGCACAAGCTCCCTTTGGCAGCTGGAGGCAGTGGGCCTACTCCATGCTCTCACCACATACAGCACAGGAAGAGGCTTACAGTGTGAGATAGCTGCACATTGTCACAGCATCGGGGTGGGGGGCTCATATCAGGGACATTTGCCCAGCGCCGGAGGTGGAACGGATGTGAGTGCAGAACTGCAGTTGTTCTAGATGAGACGCTGCCTCAGCACCAGCCGCCCCCAGCCTGTCCTTGGCGAATACCGCGCGTGTGTGGGTGCACGGTGCTGGGGAAGGGGTATAAAACCCACGGCACTGCCAGCGTTGCAGAGGAAGCATTGCCGTCCTCGGGCTTCCCTGAAGGAGCGAAACACCTGCTGTCGCTGGGGAAACCGTCGCAAGGGGAAAGAGCCTTGAGTCAGCGGAAGCTGGAAGTGAGCAGCGCCTTTTGTGCCCAGGGTTTGCAGAGCCTTTAAATCAGCACAGGCTTCCTAGTAAGGGCAGGTCCCTAAGGCAGGTCAAGTCCCAGCCTGAGCTTTGAACTCTCCCTCTGTGCTGGTGGCTGATAAAGCAGCTCCTGGGAGCACCCAGTGCAGCTCGTGACTGTCAGGCAGGTGCCCGGCCAGGGAGGAAGGAAACCCAGCCCGATGGACCTCCAGAGCTGCAGTGTGGACAACGCTCCAGGAGAGCCCAATGACCAGTAAGTGCATTTTTCTTTTTCTTTTGAGCAAGTTCCTTCCTGGGACCACTCTCAGGGGCTGATCCAACAGCATAAGATGGGTGCGATTCAACCTGCCCCTTGGACCACGCAGCCCGCACTGCCCACAGACGCAGCCTTCGAGGGGCAGGGCATGGACTCTCCCTGTAGGCAAACACACAGGTGTGCGTGTGGATGGGGATCTCTGCCCCCGCTGCCCTCTCTCCCGTGCCTCTGCGGGCAATGGGGACACTGCTTGACACAGGCCAGAAACACAGCAGCTGGGTTCACTTTACTTCAGTTTTTAGAGATCGGATTTATTGTTCTTCTGTGTGTGTGTGTGTGTGTGTGTGTGTGTGTGTGTGTACGTGCGTTCCCCCCGACTCAGATTCTGTTTCACCACTGACACTCTGCATGCCTCCGGGCAGGTCTCCTACAGGCTCTGTGCCCGTCTGTGGGATGGTCACAGTGGTAGCCCCCTGCCAAAGTGGTTGTGTGCTGGATGGGATTTCAAGAGACCCGGGGCTTGAAGGGAGAGGCATTGCAAAGAGATTTTATCTTGTTCTCAGGCTCTGCCTGGCTTGTTCAGTCGATGGCATGTTCATGTAGTGGGAGTGTACACTTATGCAGCCATGAGGCAGGGTATTTTAGCCAGGGGCAGGGTCTGCTTAAAGCATGTCAACAGCCAGGAGCTGCTAGACAGGGATATACTTTACAGGGGTGCATGTATGTTTAACGGAGCCAATGTATGTAGGGAGGGAGTTGCGATCGGGCTGGGATGAAGGTATAGAGGAGTGTGGATGGTTTGCTGGTGAATATGGAGGGTGCACAGGATGCAAGTGATAGTGTCTGAGTGGTTGTGTGTACATGGGAAGTGTGTGTGTGAAGTGTAAGAGAGACCATGTGTGTTAGTGGTGGTATAACACGGGACTGCAGCGTGTGGGCTTGGATGTGAGGAAATGATGCTGTGCAGTTTGGGTGCAGTTGTGCGTGCAGGGTTGAGGAGTGAGGAAGTGTGTATCTGTGTAAGGCGGTACACACGGGGAGTTTGGGACCGAACCTGTGTGCTACATCTCCAGCCTATGCGCATGCTACTAGGCTGTCAGCCCTTTCTACGTGAGAACGGTGTGCACCTGTGTCCAGACTTTGCACTGTGCTGGGCTCTTGGCCCCCTCTACATATGCAGCTGGGTGCAAGGCTGTCGGTGCCTTTTCTGTGCTAGAGCCATGGTGGGTAGTGGCACTGCAGAGGCAGCTGCATGGCACTGAGCACCTGGGCTGCACCTTGCCTGTCAGGTCCAGAGCCCCATTGTCAACTGGATATTGGCTGAGGGATGCTCCATGTCTGCCCTGCCTGCTGTGGGGGGATGTGAACCCCTCCTCACCTCTTCCTGACATCCCCTATTGTGCTGACCCTTGCCCCAGTCTATGGGTAAATGAGGCTCTTGCGTGGCCCCATGCAGAAGTTGCAGGTGTCGGAGTCACGAGGGGAAGGCACTGATCACTGCCTCTGCACCAGGGCTCCTTGCAAAGAAACCTGGTGCTCAGCCTTGCCATACTTGCTCACAATACAAGGCCTGATACTGGAGATCAGCCGCATACCCAGCAGATCAGACCTTCCTTCCCACGAGCTGTTTTTTAGCCTCGCCAGCTTGTGGCTGGAGTTGGAGAATTGGCCAGGCACGACATCGGAGCCACAGGCTGCTCCTTCCTTCCTCCCTTCTGCCCCCAGGATGTGTGCTGCCTTGTGTGGGGGTGCACGGCCTGAGCTGTAAACCAGACTTTATGGCACATTCCCAGGTAATCACCTGGGCTGGTGATGGGAAATATTTATCTCAGAAGGTGCAGAGAGCAAGGTGCAAAGCACCATGTGAGCTCTAGGCTGAGGAAGCAGAGAGCACGTTGGGGCACACTCAAGGGACTCGTTTCTCTTTTCTGTCAGACGAGGGGGGAGAGTCTGAGAACTTCAGGCTGCGGTCTCGACAGAGGCTCAAACCCAGCCTTGAGCTGCCTTCTCCCCTTTTAATCCTGATCTAGCCTGCATTGTGACCCTACCATCTGGGCGAAGGTGAATGCTAGAGACACAGTCCTGGAGACATGCGCAGGGGAAGACCGGACTACAGCTCTCACCCATCAGCCCAACAAGCACACACCTGTCTCTCCAGCTAAAGAATAGCTCCTCTACCCAGTGTATTCACCAGCAGGCTACAAAAGCAGATGCATGAAAGGATTTTCAGGAGGCCAAGCGGCATAAGATCTGCCACCTGAAGTAGCTTCCCTGCAGTGCGCTGGCAGTGGGCTCCAATAACATTATTATTGCTTATTTAACATGAATATCAATGTCACGACCGAAAGTCACCCCTGCCTGGGGTCCTGTGCGTGGGGCACAGTGCAGACATATTGGTCTGACAAATGAGTTTGTCTCCAGGCTAAGTCACGGAGTGAGAGGACTCCACGCTGGTAAACAGGGGAAGTGAAGTAAGGCATGAACACAAAGGGATGCGTGCACTTCTTAGCTGGTCAATGGTAGGGTCACACTGTGGATGCAAGGCCGTACAGAGGCAGCATCAATGGATGACGTAGGACAAGTCTATGAAATCTATGAAATGGTGGCAAGTGCTTCAGGAGTGGGTGACTTCAAGGGCTGGATGATGTGAGCTTCCAGCAGCACCGTGGGTGGTACAGAAGGCTGAGTGGAAGAAATGACAGGGGTCATGGTCTGAGGAGATCCTCCCAGCTATGCGACAGAGCAGAGAGTATGGGTGTCATAGGCGATGGAAGGGGGTGGCTAACGGGGCTTAGCCCCCTCAAACATGGGGCCACTGTAGGGCCACAAGTCAGCCCCGCCGCGGGCTTCTGGTGGCTGCAGCAGGGGTGGGAAGGGGTGCGCACGCAGCAGTGAGGGAGGGAGTGGGGCTGGGGCAAGCACTGCACAGCTGGGGCAGGACGTGGGACTGAGCCGCGAGCGACTTGTCTGGGGGGCACGGCTCCTGCAGCTGCACGCACCCCGGGAGGCTTGGGGGCCGTGTGCCTGGGATCTGCACTGGGGTGAGGGAGGGCTGCTCCTGCCAGGTGAATCTTCCTGGCTTACATCGCCACCTTCACACTACTGTCCCCAGCTCCCTGCAACCAGACACATCAAACACAGTGTACCTGTTTTTGCCTTCAGGCTTTTTGTGGTTCCCCCCAAGTTGACCCACTCTAGGAGTTTATGAATCCACTGTGCTTATGAAGCCAGTGAGGACAGCCATGCGACCTGAGCCATCATCTGTGCTCCACACGGTCCCTTCATGCACAGCCAAGCCCCTGCTGTGACATCCAGCCAGCCAGGCCTGTGCTGCACAGAGCCCCTGTATAGCTGAGGGTGGGAAGGGGACAGCTGTGGCTGCCTTCTGGAGGCAGGGAGCAGCCACCTCTGCCAGGGCCACTCGGGGACTTCTTTAGGGCTTACCATGGTTGATGATCCCCCAGCATGTCCCCCATGCCATCAGCCCAGCTTGCCCTGCCTGACACCAGCAGTGGCCGTCTGCTGTGTCACGGAGCCCAGCGTTATGGGATGCTGATTCCTGGCTGGGTCCTAGGTGCTCCCACAGCCCACCAGTAAATACCAATAGCACAGGCAGGCCAGGGGGTGCCCACACTCCTCTCCGCAGCCCTTTCGGGGACCCAGGAGGGTAATCAGCATTGCACAACAGGCTCCTCTGTGTTCTTAGGAAGTTTTGGCTTAAAACCCCAAATCCCAGATCCACCAGGCCTCCTACTCACACCACCAGAAATAGAAATTCCCCAGGGAAGGCAGGAGGCCAAATATACCACAGATGCCTGGGAAAGGTATGTGACGCACAGAGAACAGGCTTGAATTCATCACTCCCTGAGCAGATGGCAACAAAGCAAAAGGGATCCTGAATGCGAGTGAGCTGTCATTTTTGGGTTAACACAGGTAGTATTCAAGGAGTATATTTAGCTCCTTGCTAGACACTGCTTGTGCCTGCTAAATCTAGGCCAGGGGGTTATACATTAACTTGTAGCTTGGCAGGTGAATGGGAAGGGGGAAACAGGCTCCCCAGTGCTACAATAGACAAGCTCCCCCATTAGTCAAATGCAGCCGACTCTGGGCTGGAACACAACAGTGCAGCAGGATTTCTGGCTGTAGCTGCTTCTTCTCCATGAAGGCTTTCACCTGGTGCCTTCTCCACCCTGCCCAGGTCACCGATTATTGGGTAGTGGCAAGGATGAGCATCCTTGTGGCAGGGGCTGGGCTGCTCACTTTGGGGCAATGAAAGGGTTAATGGGTTTCGGCAGAATTGCACATCTTCTTTAGCCAGCGCTTGGGAGCAGCGTGCATTGGCACAGCCTGTCTTCAGCATCCAGGCCCTGCCTGCTCTTTACTGGGGCAGGCACAGTGCCCAGGAGCGCTGGGACAGGGGCTTCATTTCCTGTCTCTTTATTTCCCTGCTGCGACAGAGCGGAGGAAAGCGCAGGGGCCTGGGAGCAGGTGCCTGCACCGCCCGCTGCCTCCAATCTGCTGCCTTGGCCCTGCGCGGCGTGTCTCTCTGAGTGACTCATTACGCAGCCCGGGGTGGAGGCACATATTTCACAACCTGGCTCCAGTGACGTGCTGCCAACATCTCGAGCCTCCTGCCTCTCCCAGACTCTTGGGAGGGGAGGGGGGGCACTGTGCACCATGTGGCAGCTGCTGGCCCTGGGCCTGTTCCCAGCTGCACTCGGCGAATCTGGACTCGCGTCACTTGGAGTCCGTGGCGTCACCGGCTCTGCCGGCGCGTCTAGGAGCAGGGCATGGGAGCAGAGCAGTTAAGGCATTTCACGCTGGTTCCAGAGGTGGGAATCTGAGCCCTCCTCCGCTCCTGAGCCCGAGGCCCCGGGTGGCTGCAAATAGACTCCTGCCCATTTGGGCTGGCCTTCCGAGGTGGTGAGATGTGATGCCACCCACACCGTGGCTGTGTGCTGCTGGCCAGGGATCTGGGCTGTCCTGTCCATGTGAAGCCTGGCTGGGTTTCTGGCCATTTCTTTCCAGGCAGGGGCAGACCCCAGCCTACAGTGCACCGCATCTGGCCCCTAGTCCTTGTCTGCATGCTGAGCTGTGAGGCTAGCTGCTCCTATCTCCCCTCTCGTGTTCATATAAAAGTGTCGTAGAGCTGTCTCCCCATCCCATACAAGAACATACCATATGCTGCTGTACCTTCCCCCCCCAGGTATAAATTACCTTCCCCCCCAGCCCCTGGAGGTATTTACTTGCTGTTCCTCCTTGCTGTGTTTTCCCCCTCCCCATGGAGGAAGCCACTGGGGACTGAGAGGCCATTTGGAAAAAAACAATCATCCTACCTCATATCCTGCCTTAATCTAATAGACTGGCCATCGGGAGATCTCAGAGGCAGAAAGGAGATATGCCTCTTGACAGGATATCCAGAGAGAAAGCTGAGACAGAAAAGCAAAATGACAAAGACCCCACTGGTCCTGGTTTTGGAGGGCTGCAAACATACTTCTCTGTTTAAATCAAAGCTGCGCGAGGCAAGGAGTTTTGTGGGTGGTTTCTTTTTGCTGGACGAGCTGCACGGCTGGGAGAGACAGAAAGCTGGTGGTCTCTCCTGAACGTTCACGTGACTCCAAGAGGTGGAGATTTAAGGTGCGGGGAAAGCACTGGTTCTTGTGAGGCTCTTCTCCCGGCCCCAGCCTGGACTCTGGGGAGGATTTGAGGTCATTTCCAAGCACTGGGCCCAGCCCCTGGTTTCCGCGCTCAGATCCAGAGAGCTGCTCCAACAGGATCTGCCCCAGCCCTGGAGTCACTGGGGAGGAATGTGCTGGTGGAGCATGTACCATAGGCTCTCCCAGCATGTTCCTGGGCTGGCCCAGCCCTTTAAGGAGACAGTATGTGGGCATGACACCTCCCCAAGGAACTCGATCAAGCTGGTCCCAGCAAGTGAGCTCCTACAGCTGGATGTGGGGCATCCCCGCCCTTCCTCTCCAGTTGGGAGGAGTAGCAGGCCGGGCTATGTGGGCTGAGGGGCAGGGACTAGAGGAGCATCAGAGCCCGGCAGAGGAGTGAGAAGACAGGCAGGGAGATGGAGCTGCTCAGAGCCCGAAGGAGCGAGCTGGAGCCCGGGGCAGCTGGGATGATTAAGCTGGGAGTCAGGGCAGGACCGGGGATCTCCGCTTTCCCAGTGACGAGGTACAGGGCATGGATCAGCTCCGCTGGGTTCTGCTGGAGTGGGGGAGGAGGGTGCTTTGGCCCATGGGCAGGGCCTGGGGGATGGGAGGGCATGGGGGAAGGCACAGCTCTGCACTGCACACCCCCTGGAGAGGCCCAGATCCAGATCCAAACTCCGCAGCCCTCAGCACTGCTCCTGCTCCCCTTCCTGTTTCCCCGCCACTGGCGGCAGACAGGAGAAACTTGAAAGCCCTTTGCACAGACCACATTTCCCAGCACCGCAGAGACTTTCTGAGCAGTGTGGGGGCTGAGGGGGGCTTGCTCAATCCTATGTGGCAGACTTGCATCATGGCAAGCCAGCATCACAGCTGGGCGGAGAAGGCAGGAGCCTTGACACACTCCCTGGCATAGCTACGAGACCACGTGCCCTCCCCAAGCAGGGCCCAGACCCCAGGAGTCCTGTGCCCCCACCCCCTGCTCTAGCCCACAGCATCAGGCAGTGGTTTCCCAAAGAAGCCTGAGATCTCCCACAGGGCTATAAATACCCTGTGCCCGGTGGCAGGGGGGATTCAGCCTCCAGTGAAGGATCCAGCGGGGTGGGGGGGTGGTTCTTGTCTATCGGAGGAAGCAGAAGACTCCCCCTGTGCCACAGCTGCCCGGCGCTGCTGGGCAGGGAGAGCTGGGGGTGCTGGTGGAGTCTGTCCCACAGACCACGTGGAGGAAGTGAAGTTTTCCCTGCAGGATGTGAGTAAGGTGGGAAGCTGCCGGCACTCCAGGATTCCCCCCAGGGCTGCCGGATAGGAGGAGTACTGAGACAATGAGGTAGAAATTGCTGCCCCTCTGTGAACCTCCCATCCGGCTCCCAGCAAAGCTTTCTGCTCTATCCAAGGTATTTACTGGGTGTCCGTTACCAAGGTCTAGGCTCCTTGTGTATTTAGCCCCTGGCTTAGACACAGGGCCAGGATGACTTGCCCAGGGTGCACAAGAAGCCTGTGGCAGACCAGGAGTGTGACCCCAGGTGTCCCATGTCCTGGGGGCATCTAGCCTTGGGCTCTTCCTTCCCTCCTTCCTGAAAGGCTGCAGTTGTGGCGTCTCGCGAGTCCCATCAGGTCTCCTGCAACTGTGTACTGAAAATCCCAGTCCTGCCTGCCCTGGGAGGTGGCCAGGGCTCCAGGCAGCAGTGAAACTCAGCAGGGATTAGTGGGGTCATCAGTCAGCTCAACCTCCGGCAGGTCCTGGTGGGTCCGGTCCTATGCAGAGGGCTTAATGTGACCTGGGATCCTGGTGTGAATGGGGGTTGGGTCAAGAGGGATGTGGACTCTCAGTGGGGCGTGTGGTGGGGGGGGAGGCAGAGCTGGGAGCCAGGAGTTGTGGTCTCCAGTGCCCATCTGTAGCATATGATATCAGCTACTGTTTGCAGACTTCATAGGAGACAGGCTGAGGGGCCAAGCCCCGGTGTCCAGGTACAGACAGACTTCCCTCCAGCCTGTAGGGGAGATGGAGGAGCTTCGCAGCCCAGAATCCCACTTGCAACCGTGGCAGCACCAGCTGCTTCAGCCAAAGGGCTGAGATATCTGCTCCCCCCAAGACAGCCCCGATGAGCGGCTGGCCCATGCTCTGATGCAGGAGGGTCTGCTCCCTTCTCTGCGCTGAGAAATCTAGTATCTGAAACTCTGATCCCTTGCCCAGCGCTGCCCCTTTGCACTTTGCCTGTCTTGTGATTCTGCCTGGGGTCTGTTGTCCTCTTGCACGCAGGGGATTATATAAGATGAAACCAATTGTCTAGGAGTCGGTTTATTATGACTTGCAGATAATAATTACAGCTCAGCCCAGGTAACTCCCTCTAATGACAGGGAGGTTTGACTGAGAGTGCCTGAAAGTGTTGTGGGGCAGCCCATGGGGGAACAGACCCAGTGCAACGCTCTGGGAAGTCGGGAGGGCAGGAAGCACAAGCGGTCTCGTTGCGCCGCCACTGCTGATGCCCGCTGATGTCCTGTGTGAGGATGTGGCATGGGCCGATGCAAGGGAGCAGGAGGGCGACTCGGGACACCTGGGTTCTGTTTCTATCCCTGTCCCCAACCTGGTGCGTCACCATGGGCCTGTCACAGCTGATCTGTTTGCATTGTGGGGAGACTGAGAGGGCACCTGCTAGACGCAGCCTCAGCTAGGCACTTAGGTGACCTGGGCGACTGTGGGTGACTCACTCCCCCTTCCTGTGCCTCTGTCACCCCTTTGGGAAAATACAGGTAATGCTGCTGCCTTGATGCTGGGATGAGCGGGAAGCAGTAGTGAGCAGGAGACAGAGGGACGCCTACAGCCAGTGGGACGGTTGTGCCACGTCACAGCAGCACAGGGATCGGGGCAGTCTGACACAGTGTGGCCTGGGATGGAGGGTCCTCGCTCTGCTGTAGTGAGGCTCCCCCAAGCTTGGCACCTGGCTCCGGCTTCTCAGCCTGACTCCAAGCCCCGCAGGGGTATTCTGATCCCTTCAGGCCCCCCGGGAGCAAAGGGGCTCAGTAGCTAGTAGAAATGAACCCAGCAGAGCCTGGGCCTTGTGGTGAGCCCACCCCGAGCCTTGATTGCAGGGTAGCTCATCCCCGGGGAAGGTTCAAGCCCTGGCGAGGAGCTGAGCTACTTACTGGAGAGGCTTTAGCAGAGCGACGTAGCCCCTCCGCCCCACACTGCCTGTGCTGTGAGCAGGGAGGAGAGTCACAGCAGGGGCTTTCTCAGGCCCCCGCTCTGACGTGAGAGTCTGGGGAGCAGCGCAGGGAGGGAGGCAGCTGGCATCATATTGCCATGGGAATGGCACGCACAGATATGTCCTCCTAGCTCCTGGGTGGCCTGAGCTGAGACCTGCCCTCCTGTTCCTAGGAGAGGGAACAGAGCCTGGGGCGGGCTGCGGCCAGTGCCCGGCCTGTGATGCGGAGCTGGGCCGGGGCACGGGAGGGGAGCTGCAGGCGGCCTGCGCACCAGGGCGTGGGCAGCACTGGGATGTAAGCGAGCCATGCTTCCTGCGCTGGCACATTAGCCTGCAGCACCAGCCCGGCCCCTTGCTCAGCCCACCCTTGGTGAGGGGGCAGGAGCGGGATTCGCGCTGTGGAACTGACCCCTCACTTGGCCTTTGCCGTCCCCAGCTGCCTGGCCAACCCGGCTGTGCCATCTGGAAAAGCCAAGAAGAGCAAAAAGAAGGTTTTGGAGCAGAAGAAATGGCAGAGCCTGGAAGAGACTAGGAGCGAAGTCTCGCAGCCAGGGAAACACGCCTTGCTCGCCAGGTGAGGTCCCTTCCTGCCCGAGGAGCCGTGGGCTCCCACAAACCAGGCTGCCCCCTCCTTTCATTTCTAAGGCCCAGAGCACCTCCCTGCCATCTCAGATGCCAGGAGCCCCTGGGCCTGGCCTGCTGTCCCAGTGGCACCGGCTGAATTCGCTACCTCTCAGGTTTCCTCTTGGCCTGTTCTCTATTGCTTCCCTTTGCACGACCTTTGCGCAAAGACCATCCCCACAGCCCATCCCCTCATATTCCCCAGGACAAATATGCTGTTAGTGTGTGCGTGCCTGTCATGATCCTGTGGGTTTGGCCAGACTGCTCCACAGAGCCAGCCCTGCCATGCAGCACGTGTGCACACACATGCCATTGCACACACACCTCTGCCTGCAGCTGTACCCTCTGCCTAGGGCTCTGCTGGCGTTGATGTTTGGCTCCTGGTTTCTTTCAGATCAAAGACCTATGACCCATCCTATTCCAAAGAGCCTGAAAAGGACTTGGTCTTGGGAAAGCAAAAGAATTCCTCTTCCTCGGTGGGTCTCTGCCTGGGCTGGACTCTTTGCTCTGGGGCTGGGATGTGGGTGGGATGAGTTGGCTTTGCCTGCCCACGGGCATCGGGTAGAACTGGGGCCTGTCCCGCTGCTGGATCTCCTGGGCCCCGCTGGTGTAACATCGTCCCACTGGGCCCTCCTCAAAGCCAGCCAGGACTTTTTCCGCATAAACACCCCTGCGTTGGCCTGGCCTCGGCAAATGTTGCTGGTCACATCCGTGGACTCTTTCCTCCACCCACCTGGAGTCAGGGGAGGGATGTGCTGTAGTTTCAAGGCAGATTTAGAGATTGCCCCAGAGCTACTGGGATCCTCCCCCTACGCCGCGGCTCAGCCTAGGCCCTGTGCGGAGACTTACCAGCCGTGGGGCCAGATTCTGCAGGGCTGAGCGTCCCCTCTGTTCTGTCCCCAGCTGGTCAAGCGCATGGTGAGCTTCCACAAGGCCTTCAAGGACATCCCCGAGGAGGAGGCCCTGCTTGACAGTGAGTGCTGCTCCTCCTGCTCCCTACCACATGCTCTGGCACTCCCGCTAATCCTGGCCCCCCCCGGCCCACAGGTTTTTCATGTGCCTGGCAGAAGGAAGTGCCCTACCACGGCCGCCTCTACGTGTCCCAGAACTACGTCTGCTTCCGCTGCAGCATGCTGCTCAAGGACGTCAAGGTGCGACCCGCCGGGCTGGCAGCTGTCCAGGGGTCGCTGACCCCGCGCAGTGCCCAGGGGCTCTTAGCACCTGTTCGTAGTGCTAAGGAAAAGTGGGGAAAGTGTGTGTGTGTGTGTGTTGGAGTTGTCTGGGGTGAGTGTGGGACTGTGGGGAGCAGCGAGAGTAAAGAATGGAGGATTGTGTTGTGGGGGAGATGGCACTTGGTGTAGTGTGCAGGGCGATGGGGTGGGGTGTGCTGTATGGGAGGATGGTGGTTGTTGCGTGGTGTGTGTGTCGTGTGGGGGAAGTCAGCTCATGGGGGAGGGCTGTGTGTGGTGTGATGGGACAAGAGTGCATGTTAGCAGGGGATGGTGATGAACTTGGGGGGGTGCTGCTGGGGATGGTGGTATGTGTAGGGGGGTGGTATGAGGGGGTGGGGGCGCATGGAGTGGTTTGGGGCACACTGGTGTGTGTGCACAGTGTGGAGGGATGATAGTGTATGAATGGTGTGTGGGGAGTGTAGTGTGTTGAGTGTGCTGTACCGGGAGGGTGCTATGTGAGTGTGTGTGGGTGGCGTGTGCGGTATGGGGATGGTGTCATGTGTGTGGGCTGGGGGCTTGGGCAGTGTGAGAGGATGGTCATGCATGTGACATGTGGGGGAGGGCCTAAGGGGTGGAGGACAGTGTTGTGGGGTCAAGGGATGGCGGTGTGTGGTGTGAACAGTTGTGCATGGGTTTGTATAGTTCATCTGTCCCCCCCGCCCCCGTGGGCCAAACCCTCCGCCTGCGGGCTTGGCCCCAGAGCTGGTCTGCTCACAGCTGCCCTCTTCTCCCCGCGGCTGCCCTCCGGACGTCTAGCTTGGCAGCAGGGGCCCGGTAGCTTGGCAGAGCGTTGTGATGGCTCCCCAGGGCCGGCAGAGCCTGCAGCAGCTGCCCTGGAAAGCGGTGAAGACCTCACGCCGCTCCCTGTCCAACGCGGCCGTGGTCTTAGATCTTGTTGGTAGCTCGCGGAGTGGGCGCTCGATCTCCCTGCGGTGGGTCTGTGCCAGGGCTACTGCAGGGGGCCGGAGCGACACTCAGTGCTGGGGGTCTGCTGGAGGGACCCGGTGCTCTCATCCGTGTGCTGCGGGAGCCGGCCATAGCTCGTGCTCAGGACAGTTTGCCGGAGCCGAGTGCTGAGGGTGGCAGCCCTGAGGGGGCCCCTCCGCTGCCACAGGCAATGGCGGGGGCGACTCCCCCGGCCGGCCCGGTGCCCGCAGGAGGGATTCTGGAGCCCAGGCAGCGCTGGGCACGTTCCAGGCTTCTCTGCGCCAGGCCTGTGCTCCCCACCCCATCCCCGCTGGAGGGGTTGATGGATTCACCATCGTGCCAATAACCCTTTGCTTATTGCTCTTCTGTGCTGGCTCAGGTGGTGATTCCTGTCTCATCCATCGCCATCTTCAAGAAGGCCAACACTGCGCTCCTGGTGCCCAACGCGCTCAGCATCCGGACGGTGGAAGGCGAGAAGGTAAGAGGAGGTGTGAGTTGTGTGGCACCACGTCCTCAGGGTCTCTGGAGCAGAGCACGCCCTGTTCTTGGCAGCAGGCAGCTGAAGTTTGGCAACATGGCAGAGCTCCTTGCTAAGCATCGGCGAAGACGAAGCCGGAGGGATGGGCTGAGGGGGTGGGAGGGGAGCGAGCGGGAGCCTGGGGAGAGGTGGCAAAGTGGAGACAGAGAAGTGGTGCCAGTGTTACAGGAGGGGAAGCAGTGAACACAGGGAGGAAGGTTGTGGAGACAGTTGGTGGTTTGGGTCCAGCAAATGCAAGGAAAAGTCAGGAGGAAAATTGGCTTGGATTGAACCAAATTTCTTTGAAAGATGTGGGTTGTTTCCCAGACCAAAATGGAAAACCAGAATGCTGTTTCCCTTTGACCCTGGGGCTGTGGCCCTTTCCCAGGAGGTGATGCACAAAGTCTCACTGCCTGCCTCTGCCTGAGAGGTTGAACTAATATCACCCACTTCCCAGGAGAGCCCTCCTGCCGGCTGGGGGTGCTCCCAGTGAGTTACATGTCAACTGTAACATGCTTAACTATCCGCTGAAACAGAGTGAGAGGCAGAACAGCCGTCTGGCCCAGTGGTTAGGCCATTCCCTGGGAGTGGGACCTGGGTTCCCATTCCAGCACCTGCTAAATTACCAAGTCACGCTGAACATTGAGCTCAGCCCCGGTACGGTGTGTGCCCTGGGCATCTGGCGCACTCCTGCAAGACGTGGGTTTAAATCCTGGGCAAAGCAGTGACCTGGGCCCAGCCCTCCCGCTTGCCAGGAGGGTGCTCCAAACCCTGGGCTGTTGGATCAAGGGAGGCACCTGTCTGGCCCTGGAAAATATTTTCCAGCAACATTTGGCCAGTTTGACCCAAATTCCCGAGCACTTTGGGGACCATGGAAACTGCAATTTTCAACAGATGTACTGGTTGCTAAAAACTGCCCCTGGCTCCAGGTGGGAGGGTCTGGGGGGAGCAAGCGCTGCAGAAGGGGCTCTCCAGTGGAGTCCAGCCAACACTGACCTCTCCCCCACCCTACCTGGGCAGTTTCTCTTCGTGTCGCTGCGCACCCGGGAAGCCACCTACCAGCTGCTGAGATCAGTCTGCAAACACCCGGAGGTAGGGCCCGAGCCGGCTGCCCCTGTACATTAACACTCATGGGGAGGTGGGGCGGCGTGTCCCTGTGTGGCTAGTGCTGGCCAGCTGCCGTCTTGCATAGCGCTGCATGGCTTGCAGCCCACTACCCCCCGCTGCCCCTCTGGCGTGTCCCTCCATCCTGACCCCCAGGGGCTCCTCTCATGGCTGCAGCTCCGGGGAGGCCCCTCAGCAGCCCAGACAGTTCATCCGCTCCCTTGCCTCACAGCTCGGCTGGAGCCCCTCAGGCCTGGCCCCGGCGCGCACACTCTGCAGTTATCTCTGAGCCAGAGTGGGGAGATGAGGATGAAATTCCCAGAGGTGAATGCTCCTGGGGCTCCTTGTTTGGGGGAAGCATCGCCCAGCGGCTGCATAGAGCCCCCCTTGGCCTTGGTGACTTGGCGTATGTCCCCACGGTGACCCCCCGACTTCTTGTTGTTCTAGGACGAGAGCAGGAACAGCAGCCCCACAGCCACACCAACCATCGCCAGCCCCGAGCACCTCCTCAAGAAGCCTCTGGTACGGCTGAAAACACCCCCTCTGCCCTGACTAGTGGCTGGGCACTAGGCCAAGGGGTCTAGGCTGGCGCTGCTGCTGGCATTGGTTTCATTAGAGCTGGGGGTGCTGCTCCAGGACACTGGCAGGGGCCCCATGCTGTAGCTGGACCTGCTGTGCTGGCTGGTCCGGACCCTGCTTCAGGCTCACACAGGGCAGGTGCCTTATTTCCAGCCCTTTTCTCAAGGGACTGACCTGGCTTGGGACCTTCCTAGGGCCACCCACCAGCTGGGGGCTCTCCCTGAGCTACAGCTGCCTTGCCAGGGTCCCAGGCTGGGAGTGGAGCTGGCTCACTGGGCAGCAGTGCTGGCGATGCCTGTGATTTGCTGTGGCATCTTTGCCCTCACCTGCCCATCCTTTGGGCTGCCCTGATTTAAAAGACCCCATGGGGAGCCTGCACCAGCCTGGCTGCCAATTCTAAGAGTGCCAGGATGGGAGGTGGCTCCAAATCCAAGCCCAAGGCTGACCCCAGCCTCCACGGCAGCCCTCCCTAATGAGGGATCACCCCTTACCCCACGCTCAGGCATGACTGACACGCAGGATCTCATTGCCAACATCTTTCAAGTGCTTGGAAAGGGCTCCAGGACCCTCTTTCCTGGCTCCCAAGAGAGGTGCCAGAGAGCCAGGTCCCTGGAAGGCTCAGGAAGCACCAGGTGGGGAATCTCTAGAGGCAGCAGGGCCCTGGCACCAGCCCAGCATCTTGGAGGCCCTGGGCCTGTCCCCTTTGCCAGGAAGCCTGGCTGTGTTGGATCCTGCAGGCTGTCACCCCTCCTCGCTTTTGCTGGTCAGTACCAAGCGTTAGGAGTGATGAGAGAGATGGGGAGGGCCGGGCGGCAGCAGTGGAAGGAGGGAGCAGGGCCCCTCTGTGACCAGCGACATTTCCTCTTTCAGACCTCAAGCCAGTCGGACCTGGAACACAACCCGCAGGAGACTGACAGCCTCCTGGACACGCCAGGTGAGGCTGGGCCCTCCCTGCCGGGTGCACTGACCCCTCACACGCTCACCCTCTTGCCTTCACACGTGTGCCTGCACACAGCTCAACTCTCACGCTCTCACACTCATTTCCATGTGTAGCCATACTAACGGGAGTCCACTTGCACAACTATTGTCTGTGCATGCACATTTGCACACAGGCTGCATGCTCAGTTGCATGTGCATTCATGTGCATATGTGTTTGCACTCATGCATGCTCATTTGCACCCATGCACGCTCACTTGCACATGCAGAAAGGCTCACTCATAAGCAGGCACGTGCACTTTGGTTCCCATTTGCAGTCTTTCACATTCTGCACCCAGTTTGGGAGCATGCCTCTCCTTGAAAATGCACTCATTTGCACAGAACCATGCTGCTCAGAGCCATGCTGTGCCCGTCAGCCACGCAGCCTGACTTTCATGCCAGGACCATCACCCAAGTGTTCTGGCTGGAAGGAGTCTGACCAGCCTGCTCCACGCAGCCCCTTTGGGGAGGCACAACCACACACACACACACACACACGCATGCAGCAGCCCTCTCTCCCTTCCCACTCCCACTGCCCTGCACTCACCAGAGCTCCTGACTGCAGGCTCTAGGAACATGGCCTGCCCCAGCCCACCCTGGAGAGCAGGATGCCTCTTACATCAGTGCCCGCAGTCACATATGTCGCTGCCCTGCCCTGCTGGTGCACTGACCTCCCTGGGTGGGGGGACACCCCTGCACTTGGCTTCTGCTGGGCATGTGGAGCACTTAGTGAAGGGGATCCTGTTGTGTGTGCAGATGGGCCCAGGCCAAAGCAGAACAGGATGAAGGAGGACGTGGGTAAGCGCTCAGCGGCTCTGAGCAAAGGTGAGCGGGCCCTCTGGGCCAAGAGTCACAGCCCTGGGGTGGGTGAGGGTGGGGGCCACCTCTGCAGACCCTGTCCTGCTGGGCACTGCACCACCCACCCTGTGGGGATGTGTCACCAGGCCACCTCCCCAGCGCCCATCCTTTGCACAGACACTAGGCAACAGCTCAGCTGGCCCAGGAGATTGCAACGTGTGCTACTCCGGATAATGGGAAACGGGGTCCCCATTGGTGCCCCCCAGTGCCAGCTTGTCCTGCAAACCCTATGTGTACCCCGGGCTGTGTGTTCTTCTCTGTCACAGTGACTGCTTGACAGTGGCATGGCCATGCCCCCTTGCCAGGCCTGCCACAGCTTTGAAACCAGGTGCTAACCTGCTGTCAGTCAGTCTGAAGGAGTCAGCACAGGCTGGCCCTGGGACAGGTTAGGCAGGACCTGGGCAGCTGGATCCCTTGCCCAGAGCAGTGGAGCGTCCCCTGCCATCACTCCCACAGCTTTCACGTGCAGTAAGCGCTGTGGCTCCCCTCCTTTTGCAAGTGTGAAACCTGTGGCTCTTCAGCCCCCTCGCTGGCATGTATGGGGATGCACCCACTCTACCCCCTCAATTCAGAGAGAGGCTATGGGACAAGGGGGAGGCCATGCAGTCCCCTGTACCCCCACAAGATCTTCAATGGTATCTTCTTCTGCAGGGGGCACCGGGGTCATCGGGCAGACCAAGGTGACGACGAGTAGCTGGTGGTCGCAGCTGAGCACTCTCAATGTGGTTATCCTCATCTACCTGCTGCTGTGAGTGCTGGGGCAGGGCACTGATGAGGCGCCCTCCCATGGGCACGGCCAGGTCTGCACCAGGCAGTGCTATGCCAGGGCCACCCGGTGCCTAGCACTGGCACCCCATTGGCTCCAGGTCTTATGCTGCTTGGCTGGCATGCCTTGCAACCCTGGCCTCAATCAGATACCATCTTGGCTCTGATGTCCAGAGCAGCCAAGCAAGGGTTAATGTCACTCTTTCCCCTTCCCACCCATTTCGACAGCTCTGGGTGTGCCAGGGACCATGGGCTAATGCTGCCCCTCTCTCCAGGGTGGTCATCCTGCTGCTGTCCTCGGGGTACATCGGCCTGAGGATCGTGGAGCTGGAGCAGCAGCTGACGTCGATGGGGGCCTGGCCGGAGCTGAACCTGGAGCGCCAGTGAGTGCAGGAACCCCGTCCCTGTCCTTTAGGTGCTGGGGTGGGCATTTGGAGTGGATATTTGTGGAGGCCCAGTAGCCGCTTTCTCCTGGTCACAAGGTCCTCCACACCCAGCCTGATGGGCCAGGGCACCTGCCACCAGGGAGTCTGCAGACCGGGTCCTGCTGTTGCTCATGGGACTCACTTTCCTTCTCCACCTTGTTGGCATGGGAGGGTAGGGACTGCTTCTCGCTGCCTTTGTGCAGCACCCAGCACCGCACTGCAGGCCTGCGGGGGAGGGAGCTCATGCCACTGGTGGCAGGAGTGCCACAGGTTCACAGCTCCTGATCTAAGCCATCACACCTCGCATCAGCGGAAGAGCCTGAAGGGCTCGAAAGTGGAGCTGCCTGTCAAAGGCCAACCTCCAAGGGCCGTGACCATGCACAGGGGAGACCCCACCCTGGCAGACTTCTTCCTCTGAGACTCAGGCCCTGCAGCTCTGCCCTGGGGGCCTGAGCAGAGCTCCTGGGGTGTGTAGGCTCTCGCCAGCACATAGTGGCAGGATCCTGAGGCTGGAGAATACAAGGAAGTGGATGTCAGATATCCCCTCTCCCCAGAGCACTGGGGAGTTTGTTCCAGGCCTTCGGGACTCGGACAGTAAAGAAGTTTTTCCTTATGTCCAGCCTAAAACGGTCTTGCTGGAGTTTGTGACCATTGGACCTTGAGAGCAGACACAGGCCACCTCCTGTCTTCTCGCATGACGCAGCTGCCCTCACGTGGTGCCCACACGTACACTAGGATGCAGTGTAGGGGGCTGCAGGCCAGCACCTGCAGCCTGGTCCTGTCTGAGGCAGATCTCTCTGCTGAAGCCAGTTACCTGCGGTGCTGTTTCTGGCCGTGGCTCACTGTGAGCAGCTGGCCAGGGAGTCTGAGACCAACAGGGCCTGTGCAACTGTTCCTGTGATTAGCTGAGTGTGGGACTTGCAGCAACTCCCAGGAATCTGGCTGGGAGTATGCTTCATTCCCATGACACTCACCCCTGGGATGAGCATCCCCACCAGCCCACTGCCTGCTGGACAGTACAGTACTGCTCCCTCCCTGTCCCTCACCTGCCCCATGCTCCCTGCCAGGGCTGGGGCCTTTCCACTGCAAACCTGGAGAGCCGAGGCCCAGAGACTGCCTGAGCCCAGGAAGTGCTTTGGAGAGCTGGGACCTGATCTGGGCCTTGTAGCCATGCAGGGCCATGGGGCAGCACCAGGCCAGAGTCCCTTGGGTTGCATGTGGTGAAACAGGCTGGAGAAACCATGTGGGGCTGCGGTCTGTGTTTCAATGAGGCGACCGGCATTTGCCCCAGGCCTCCATGGGGCCGGGTTAGGATACACGCAGCTCCCTGCCCTGTAGGCTGCCCAGGTGCTGCCTACAGCACAGCAGCAAGGGGAAGGCTAACTGAGGCCTCCTGGGCAAGCCCACACTGCCAGTTAAGCACTTGGCTAAAAGCATGCCATCGCAGGGCTGTAAGGGACCTCAAGGACCCCCAAGTCCAACTCCTGATGCAGGACTGCCTGTTCCTAAGGGACCCGCACACACAAGTGGCAGGACGCTGAGGGGCAGAGTGCAGCGGTGATGCCCATAGGGGCTGAACAGGAGTTTGCAGGGAACCTGTGCCTTACAACAGCGAGCTACCCTCACTCCCAGAGCTGCTGCCCTGCCAAGCAGAGCCAGCTCCCAGACGTCCTGAGCCCAACCTTCTTGCTCTTATGTATTTAGATACAAGAAGACATGAAGTCAGCAAAGAATCCGGCCCCTGGAGGTCCTTGCTTTCTGCTGGACAGAAGCCACCGCTGACCCAAGACGGATGGGACAGAGACTTCGCAACCTCTCAGCAGCTCCCCCATCACTGCTGGGAGACCCATCTTTATCTTATGCTGAGCTAAGCTCAGGCTGGTTTTAAGCAGTGTGGCAGGTGCTGGATTCGGGACAGGGCAAGGCCCAGGAAGGGACCTGGGCAGAGCTCCTCCTCAGCCGGGGCCTGAACAAGCTGTATTTAGTCCTTAGCACTCCCCTGGGGTCGGGCACCACATGCCTTCCAGAGCGACGCTCCTCCGCACCTCTCCCTGGGGCTCCCCAGCCTGCCCTCTGGGACCGTTCCCAACGAGGACCACGAAGCTCCTCCTTGGCCCTGCTGATTTCTGCCTCGGCTCTAATGACTAATGGTTTAACTGCACTGGGCAGGCCACTTTCCAGTGAACTTTGGCCACACCTCGGAGCAAAAGGGATGGCAACACCCTTTGCTGTACGGGAAAGGAAATGGGCATTTCTAGTTTCGGATCCATGTGCTTTGCCATGTGTGTAGTTTATCTGCGTGGGGGTGGGCGTCTGGTGCTCTGGCCGTGCCAGGCTGGGTGGGACGTGCTCGGAGCCGGCCGAGCCTGCGAGCAGGCTCCAGGGTTCGGCTGCGCAGCAGTGCAGGGTCGCAGCCTCTCGCCTGTCTCCTGCGACCAGGGCTGCAGCTCTGTTCTTCGCCGCAGGGAACCACGCACGGCTCTTGGAGACGGGCTTGGCTCAGGCTTTGCCTGTGCAGAGCACTGCGGTGGGGTTGTCACTGGTTTCTCTTAGCACCTTCAGTACAGTCAGCCCCAGGGAATGGGGGTGGCAGGGGGAGGAAGGGGCTGCAGCTGCTGTTACCCAGCACGGGCATGCTCCAGGGTCCCCAGCTGGGCCTGCAGTTCCTCGCCAGCCCCCAGCCAGAAGGCAACGGACATGGGGACACTGGCGGGAGCGACGGGAAAGGGCAGGCAATGCTAGAGCCATTTGGCTGTGCACCATGTGACAGCTGTGGTGGCACCACTGGTGTGAGCGGGGAGCCAGGGCCAGGCTGCCCCTGCAGCCACAGTCTGCACGGGGCTGAGTCTAGTGCTGTTGGGGACCATTTCATTATGCTGCCAGGCTGAGAGCTGGGCACTGCGGGCAAGGTGCCCCTTATACCTCTTGGTACTCACAGCTTGCGCCCAGTGACAAGCTGGTCCCTAGAGGTGTACAGTCAGGCCCTGGCCAAACCCAGGCTTGATTGCCTGATTAAGGACAGGGTGGGGGCGAGGACAGCTGCACTGTATTATCAGTAAAGGAATTCATCCAGTCCGCAAGCCTTGCTCATTCTCCACTGGCTGTGAGAGGCTCTACCCATGTCCATCAATGCATCGAGTGCTCACACTCAGGGGCGAGCGGAAGGAAGGATGGCCCTGCTCTGCTGCCTGCCCCCTACACCCCTTCCCTGCACCCTCCCTCGGGCCCAGACAGGGAGCCTGTAGGCTGAGGGGGCTGCTCAGAGCGGGTCCCTGCAAGGAGGCACGAGGCTCCTGGCCTCTCCAGAGGGCAGCAGGTCTCGGATGAGATCCAGTCGCTGGCCCAGCTGCATGGGGCGGGGGGGCGGGGGATGAGGATCTGCATTAGGGGAAGGGCTGCTGTCCTCGAGCCAGAGCAGACAGGACCAGCCGAGCTGGGAAGTGGGGCCCTTTCATGCCTGCCCCACCTGCACTTGACAGCCCCCAGGAGAGCTGATGATTAAGGCATAAGGCCTGTGAGCTCTGTTGCAGGGTCATCTTTAAGCCATCAAGGCCATGCCCTGCCTTGCTGCCCAGGCCAGTGGGGCAGCTGATGGAGGGGGAACGCATGTGAGCAGTGGGGCTGGCCCAGGCTCCAAACACCAGCACAGCAGGGAAGTGCTGCAGCCAGCCCCACCCGAGACCCCCGGGGGCACCATGTTGTGGGGGGAGCGACAAGCTCCTGGGCCCTGCTGTGCTGGCACGAGGGGAGATGCAGGGATAGCCACAGGATGCGAGGAAAGGCTAGCCCCCCACAGCACAGGCCTCAGCCCTGTGCGCAGGGCGCAGGCGGCCTGGTAGCGATCTTCAGCCCACTCTTCCGGTCCCTCTTCCGCTTGCCCATGGGCTCCAGGGAGCTGAGCGAGAGCTGAGGCTGGGGTGGCTGGTGAAGGGACCAGGCCAGCCAGACAGCCGAGTGAGCCAGGCGACTCAGAGCAGTTTTGCTGGGGGGATGCCTGGGGTGTTCCCAGGGCCTGGCAGGGACAGTAAGGCGGCTCTGAGCAGGCAGGGGCTGGGATAGGTCTGGCTCCCCCACAGCAGGTTCACAAGCCTGGAGGTGGCACTGGCAATATCAGAGCCAGGTGCTGCATGAATGCCACAGGCAGCCTGGACTCAGCTGGGCACAGGGCCCAGTAAAGCAAACAGGCTGGACTTGTCCAGCCACCCCACCGTAGTAGCAAACCCAGCCCATCCACCTCCCTCCCTCTCCCCCAGGAAAACAAGCCAGAGCTGCAGTGCGGCATTTACTGGCTGGTGGATGGCTGGTGGCTGAACAGGCTCCAGGTGCGGATGTCCCTGGTGGTGAACTGGGGGGTGTGGGTAGACAGGTAGGGGACGTAGCCGGCCTTGCCCTTCAGTTCGCTGGTGCAGCGGTTGCGGTTGACAACTGGAAAGCAGGAGAGCAGGTGAAGGGGGCAGTGGTGCAGGGGCAGCAGCAGGGCATGGGCAAGAAGTCGAGCAGGGGGAACCCCAGGCCTACTTGGCCACAGCAAGGGGCAACAGGAGCAGCCTGGGCAGAAGGGCTCCAGGCAGCCATACCCGGTGGCCAGAGCCCCTTCAAATGACTCCCTGGCGTGGCAGACTGAAAGCTCCCAGCCCCACAGGGGCACTGCAGCTCCTGGTCCTAATTCAGGGCTGGCAAGGAGCAGTGATATATTTGCCCGGGCCTGTGTGGAGTCGCACTGGGACTAGGCACAAGGAGCCCTGTGTCTGGGGTGCTCCAGGACAGGTGACGCCCCAAGTTACACCTTGGGAGGACGTGGAGCGAGGTCACGAAAGCACCGTAGTGATGGGCATGGTAACCAGCTCCAGCTGCTGCCCATCCCACCCCACCCCTTCGCAAGTGCAGCAGGGGCCCGAGACCCTCCTTCCCTTCCCCATGCCCTTACCGTACTCCTTGCCCAGGATGGGCTTGTCTCTCCAGTGGAAGGCCCCCCACCGCGTGCTGGGCTCCAGGTACTGAGCAGGTACAATGGGGTCGTACCACGCCACCTCTCGCAGGTGCTGGGCATAGGCTGCGGGTGGGAGCAAGCACAGCCATCAGCAGGAATCGGAGGGCAGGCAGACCAGGGCCCCGAGCTGCCAGGGCAGCAGCTAATGCTGGGGTTAGCCACAGGGGAACCATCACAGAGAGCAAAGGAGTTGCCTTTTAACAAACACATTCAGCCGCCTGGTGCAGCCCTGGATGGAGCCACATGTCCCGGCCTCTTGTGTCTGTCAGACACACAGCAGCCCTCAGCACCATCTCGGGGCCCTCAGCAGTGGCACGTCTGCGCTGGGCAGACACCCCCCCCCTCCCTCCTCAGCCCCCACTGTGGCTGCCATGGGGACACGATGGTTTCCCAGACACTTCCAAGGGAAGGCAGCCTGGGGCTGGGGACCAGCCCGGGAGCGCCCCAGCCCAGCGGAGGTGCTTGCTAGAAGCCAGGGAGTGAGAGTCAGGGCTGGAGTGCAGCCAGAGTGTGAAGCACAAAGGAGGTTTCAAAACAGAGGTCACATTCCCCAAGGATGTGGCCGGCTGCCGAGCTAATACAGGGCACAGCAGGCGCGTGAGTATGCAGGCACTGCAGGTGGAGGCTGGGCATGACCCTGCCAGGATCCAGCTGATGCTGCTGGATGTTGCACAACTGCTTCCACCTGCGGCTCGCAGGAGCCCAGCTGCCCTCTGCCGGACACTTGCAGCACATGTACGGGCAGGCCGATAGGGGCAGTAGCAGCAGGTGCGCGAGTCAGAAAGTGCGATGCCCCCTTCCTAGCCCTAAGCCTGGCTCCTTCCCACACTCCTGTGCTTGCAGCTCAGATACTCACCCCCAGCATCCCCAGCCCCTGCCATGGCCTGGCCACCTCTTGTGGAGATCGCAGGGCACAGATCTGCACTTCTTTTGCCGCAGCTTCCTCCCCTCTGCAGCCCCAAGCAGCCAGGATGCAGCCTGTGCACTGCTCAGGGGTACAGGCATGGGAGCCCTGTCCTTGCCCAGGGCTGGGAGGCTGAGACCAATGGTGTCTCACGGCTCCTTTGTGCTCTTCCAGCCCCCTGTGTCCCGAGGCTCTTTGCACATCAGCTCTTTGGGGCAGGAACTGTTTTGCTGCCCTGCATTTGTCCAGCCCCTGGGACCTGACAGGTGTGCCCATGGCCTCAGGCTTCTGACTCCGCGTCCTTCATTTGGTGGCTCCCACCTGCCGGCTCTTTGTTCCAGGCCTGCCAGCTCCTTGCCCCGCTTTGCTCCTGGCTCCAGTTCAAACCTGTCTGTGGCTTTACTTTGGCAGTCACCTGCATCCCTGTCTATTATGGCTACTGCTGCCTGCTCTGGACCCCCAGGCCAGTGATGCCAGTCTGGATCCCTGCATCCTGCTTCTGATGCCCCCTGACCCACTGCTTCTTTTTCACCCCACCTCTAGACTGGTCCTTTGCTGACTCCTCAGTTCCCCCGCATTGCAACTCTCTAGAGCCAGCCCCTCACCCACCCACATCCCAGTTGCTCCCCTGACCAGCACAGCAAGGCCTTGAGCTTTGCTGGCATCGATCAGCAGCACCAGGCCTAGCAATGCCCTCACCAGATCCTAGGCTCTCTGAGGGTTTTATGCTGCTGCCCGTCTCCATGGGAGCTGATAATGGCTGCTTTATAGGGCTCCACTCACGTGGTTCAAGAGGCTGGTGATTAAGAGACATTATAAACATGTTACAGCACAAAGGTAAGCAAGGGTTGTGATGGGGGCGGCATTTCAGAAGGTGACAGGATAATGGCAGCAGGCAGCTAAGAGATCTGTCACCAGGGATTAATTCTTTACCACCACCTGTCATTCAGCTCTCTACAAGCAGAGCCCCTAGTGAGATGCACAGCTTGTATCCTCAGCTTCTCCTGCAACGTGTTCCCAGACTAACATCACGACTGCCTGTTCCCTTCCTGAACAAGTTGGGAAGACACGAGCAAGACAGCAGGTGCGCTAGATCCAAAACCCCTTAGCCACGCAGCAGGGTCCGATCTCCAGGTTCAAGTCCCCATTTCCTGGCTCCTCGTGTCTTCACACACCAGGGCACAGGGAGAGGAAAATGGGTGCGAAACGTTGCCATAGCAGCCCCGGAGATCTCTGAGCACTGGGTGGCCCCTGCCACGTGCACCTGCACAGCACACGTTGGGTGACACTGGAACAGGGCCAACAGCTCGGACCATTAATAAGAGCCCCAGCAAACAGCTGCCTTTGCAAAATGCATCTCCCCAAGGCTCCAGGCATACACAGATGCAAGAGGAGGAGGACCTGCAGGGAGGGGAACCAGGGCATGTGCACACAGCACAATTATGAGGGACTAATTCAGTCCAGAGTTTACTCTGTATAAGGAGCAAATTCAGCTGTGCTCATGGTCTGCCTGCAGCAAAGAGCTATTACAGGGCCCAGCTGCAAGGCAGCAGAGGAGCTGGTCTACTCTGAGCAGACAGCTGCCCTGGGAAAGATTGCTCAGAGCAGACACCCATGCAGTACACTGGGGTAAGGATGCGCCTCGCTTTCCTGGTGTGGACTGGCTTGCACTGCTGTAAAGCTGTGCACTGTACGTCCACTCCATTTACACCACAGGAAAATCCATCTCCTTTAAAGTATACAAGCTGTGTGTCTGCATCCCTCACAAATTTCTTTTCAGGGCATCTTATTTTATATGTACTAGAGTAGCATCACAGAGCTCCGCTCCTGGCCCAGGAACTCCCTGTGATGACCTGTGTACAAGCACACACTGAGATGCTGTCAGGCACTCCAAGCCCCAGCAGCACTTAGGGGAGAGGGGATATTTGACATTCACTCGTATTCTCCAGCCCTCGTGCTCATGCACCTGAGGGGTAATGAAAGAGCAGCCAACAGGAAGCCCTGGCCTGAAGAGCCCCGTGTCCTAGGAAATGCAGCTCCCACTTGCATGTCTGCAATAACACAATGCTTCCAACGATGTTGGAAGGGAGATGCCGCTACTCAGCTGAGCTGCTGTCTTCTAGCCTGGGAAGCACGGGAGGATGGAAAGGGCAGGGCGCTGGGAAGGAGAGGGACTGTTTCAATGCCACTTCCCAGGTGTTCTCCAGAATGACCAGATGCCCCAAGGGGCTCCCTGGGAGGAAGGCACAGAGTGTTACATGTGCTGGGCTTCACAACACAGGGAAATTGAGGCATGGAGCAGTTCAGCAACTTGCCCAGCAGTCCCCTAGCCAGGCAGTGGCAGAGCTGGGGTGTGCAAGCAGTACTCCTTCCCTTCCCAAGCATAGCCTGGACCTCCTAGCTGCACAGTGGGGACAATTATAGAGACAGTGACGGGGGCCCCTTCAGGTTGCATCAGCAGGGTGCAGCAGGCAGGAAAACACAAGAGCAGCATCACAAGGAAGTACTCAGTGCATGTCAAAAGCACCTCTGCCACGCAGAGCTAATGCAGGCAACTGGCACCTAGCCCTGGTGCAAGCAGGCACTGGAACCAGCACACCTCTCTGGTGCTGTCCTCCCTGGCTCATCTCCTACAGCTCTTTGCATAAGTTGACCTACATGTTGGGGGAAACACACCTTGCCCAGCCCAGCACATAGCCCAGGTGCCCTGCCCCAGGCTTACGTTCTGGCTGGCATCAAAGTGAGGATACATTTTGGGGTCGTGGGGGCAGGGAAGCACATCCTGCTCCCACTGCTGGTGCTAACTCAAGCAGAAGGCCAGTGCAGGGCATATGACAGGGGAGGGAGGCTGTGAGGAGTGCTTGGGGCTGGGCAGGCAGCAGATACCTTGCTAAATTCAAGCCAACGGCTACTGTAGGGCAGCGGAGGCAGCTGCTGCTGGCATTAATCCCTGTGGGACCTGGCTCTGCAGAGGCAGGGCACCACCAACTGTAACAGCACAGGGTGAAACAAGAGGCCTCACAGGGCATTTCAAGAAACAAGAGGCCTCACAGGGCATTTCAAGTGGCCCAGCCTCCCCTCTAGGTCCCCGCCCTGCTCCAGCGTACCTGGGGGCAGGGTTTTCTGCTCCCGCTTGGCGTGGGCCTGGGCCCAGCGGTGGTAGGCCTCCCGGCTGACAGGGCTGGTGAGTGTGTACCAGGCATCCCGGTTGTCGCTATTGGTCAGCCCCGTGTACCAGGTCTGCCCGCAGGCATCCCAGCCCATGGGGGTGCACGACCAGCGCACGGCCTGCTTCAGGATGGGGGCGTTGCGGGGCCCACGCAGCGTCAGGTACTGGTCACTGCAGACAAGAAGGGTGGTTAGAGCTGGGCACTGGGCCTGCAAACAGGAGGTGCTGCATAGCCAGAGCCCCCACCGTTGACTTGTTGGGTCGCATCCCCTTTGACTCTGGCCTATGCCACCTGGGGCCTGAGTCAGGTCCAAGGGCACTAGAACATGGATGTGGGTGCAGCACCTGAGCCGGCATGGGGCTGCCCACAGCACAAGCTGCCCAAACCCCTCAGCTGCCATACTCCGGACTGATTTGCCTGTGCTGGGCTCCATGCCCTACAAACAGGACTCCAGGCACCTCCCATCTGCCTGCCCCAGCTGCAAGGTGAACCCCTGACATGCCCCCAGAGCGCCAGGTCAGGGCCAAGAGGCAGGCCCGGCCCTGGGAGAGCTGGCAGGGGAGCCCACAAAAAGGTGCTTCCCCACAGATGATCAGGGCTTCAAGGTTTACTCAGGTCAGAGCCAAGCCTAGGGAGCACACCTCCCACTCTCCCACCCCATACCCACAGGTGGGTGAACAGCCAGCTGCGGAAGGGGAAAGCCTGGCAGGTGGCTCAGCCCTCCTGCAGCCCACATACACAGCAGGGATTACTATGGGGGGACGTGCTTGGGGGTCTATTGAGAACCAGGAGGCAGAGCAGGAAGACCCTTCTAGACTGAGGATTATGGTGCAGGGTAGAGGGGTCCCTGCTCCCCCGTTTCCAACAACCTCTCACCCCTCAGCTCCGGTGCTGGAGACAGGGAAGGTGCCTTGTGCCCGCAAAGCACTTGAAGCATCTACACTGCAGCTGCCCTCTGTGCTGCCCGGGAAGCCAAGGCCCAGCCGGCCAAGCGCCACAGCTGGCAAAAACTTGAGGCTGCCTGACCCCAGCTGGGGCCCAGCCCTGGCTCCCACCCCCACCTCCACCGCGACCCTTTCGCTCCGAGGCACGGGGAGGCTCTCACCTGTACAAGGGGGTGGGGAAATCAGTTTCCAGAGTCCCCTGTGGGACGTATGGACGGTCTGCCTCCAAATCCAGGCCCTCCATGGCTGCCTGCTCTCAGCCCACGGCTCGCACGGCACCTGCAAGGCAGCTGCCATATCCAGGCTATTGTTGCTGTAAGGAGAGCATGGCAACCATCCCCCGGGCAACCGGGCAGCAGCAGGGGCAGCCAGAAGTCCCAGCAGGCAGGGATGGGTCCTGCGGGAGGGATGGCAGGTGGGCTAGAGCAGCTTCTCCAGACCACTGAGCCGGTGGGATTCAGGCACCTGCTGCAGTAGGCCAGAGCCGATTCCCCTTGGGCTGTTCGCATCCTAGCCCAAGGGCAGCGTGGCCTGCCAGAGCTAAGCTGAAGCTGCTTTACATCATCCCCTTGGGAAACAGAGGAATGAGGAGGCTTTGGGTACCTTAATGAAGCAGGAATTCCCCCTCTGGAGAGATGCCTGCTCATTGGTTTGATGCATTTCCTTCACCAGGAAGCTACTAGTTCATTGCTCTGCTAAAGGAAGGGCTCCCAATACACACCGAGCCTGTCCTAGCACAGCAACCCTCTCTGGGAACGTGGTCCTCCCACCCCGCTCCCCTGTCACTGGTAGCAGGGATGGGGGCAGAAATCAAGAGGTTTGGAGGGGGTTAGTTTCAGATCCTCTGCCTTGGATGCCCTAGAGGGTTTCAACGTGGAGGTGAAGCACAAAACAGGGTCAGACATCCAGGAAGCAGCAGCTCAGACAAACTGTGGCCAGCCTGGTAGTTTGATGTCTCCAAAACTATCTTGGAGGCTTGCTCAGAGCTGTCAATTAGCAGGTAGGGGAGGAAGGAGACCTGCATCCTGCCATCCCAGAGCCCTACACTGGCAATCTCCAGTGAAATACACACAGCACAGATTGTGGTCGTTCCCTACTCCCCTTGTACATGCTTCCTCTCTTGCCACCGATACCTTGGAGTAAGTATGTTAGCTACTCAGCTCAGCTTGCTGCTGTGTATGTATATGACCCACTTCTAGCGGTGTCACACTGAATGAGTGTGAGGAGCCTAGAACTGTGCAAGAGAACAGCAAAGCGGGTTAACATTCCTACTTAGTGGGCATGTCTACAAGAGATGCTTTACTGTGCAGTAGAGCTAATTACTGCACAGTAGGCATCACTGTCTACATGTGCCGACCCTTACTGCACATTAATTTCTTGTACTCAGCAGTTAATTTGCCACCTGCAAATACAAGTAGTAAATTAACTGCCGATTAATTATCGTGCAGTATGGCACGTGTAGTTGGTAGATGGGCAGCAGATTGCTCCCTCCCTGCCCTCAGGAGCTGCCTGCTGCAGGGGCAGGCTCTGCCACTGAAGCCTGGGCCTGGCCAATGTCCCCCTGCCCCAGCAGCAAGGAGCTCCCAGTCCCAGCTCTGCAATCGCTCCCCTCCCCTGCAGTTCTTTCCAAGCTCCCCACCCCAGGAAGCCGGGGCTGGGAGCTCCCTGCTGCCAGGGCAGGTGGACACTGTTGCTACCTGAGCTCTGCCACCTGCCCCTGCCCTGGCAGCAAACAGCTCCCAGGGACAGGGAGCAATCTCTCAGCCCCCACCAAGAGAACTGTCTCCTGGTCCTGTGCTCACCTGCTGGCCCCCGGGCTAGCTCCCCCTGGCTACTGCAGGGAGCCAGTGCAGGGCCAGGAGCAAGCTGCTGCCAGGAGCAGCAAATTTACTCCCAAATCGCCGCACATGTAGACACCTGCCCAGGGTGGGTTTATCTTAGAGCAGGGGTTCCCAAAGTTTTTATGCCATGGCTTGACAAACCATGGCCCAGCAGTCACAGCCAACTGCAGCCAGAATTTCTGGCTGGAAGACAAGTAAGAATACCCCCACCCCTCAGGCAGTGGGGTGGGCCACACCCTGCGCTGCCACAGACCCTGCACAAGGAGCCACAGCCTCTCTGCCTGGCTCTGGTGGGCCACAGTTTGCCAGCCCGCAACCATTTCTCGTCTGGCAGCCAACCATGCTGCAGACTGGCAGCCAACCTGCCTCATCCCAGCACTGGGCCGTGGATTGAGAACCCCTGCCCTAGAGTAATTTACTCTAGAGTAAACCCATCCTGCAGTATTTGCATGTGTAGATAAACCTAGTGAGCTCTAGGAGGCAAACTTTGCATAGAGCTGCTTTCAAGCCTAAGACAACAGATGTTAAAACTGGCAGGTCAGTCAACTGATCAGTTCCCTCTGCCAGAAGAACGGAGAGGAGCAAGACTGAATCTAGCCTAGCCTGGGGGATACTAGCAGATCCATCAGCTAAATTCCTACTGCAGGAATTACAAGAGTGGCAATTCTCAGCCAGGGTGCTGCTGCACTATACTGTACCTTGAGAGCCTTTCAAGGGTGCCACGCAAATGGTATAAACTGGTAGGTGTACAAACATGATTCACAAGATAAAATGTAGAGCTTTCACATAGGAATCTGGAGTGTCAGAGACGTTCTGACCTATTAGGATCTTTCTGAATTCTTTGCACAAAAGAATCATTTTGGTTTTGGGTTTTTTTGCCTACAGGAAAATAGAGCGAAAGCTAAGAGCTGGTATTTCCTGAGTTTGAAAAAGTTTGAGAACCACTGTATTAGACGGTTGGGTGAAGACCAGAGGAAGCCAGATGGATTTACATAACACAGCAATTGAGAATGCAATGATACCCCCACCCTTCTCCATTAAAACATCCCATCATATCTGTCCTGGGCTGTACTTTGTCTTATTATAAACAGATGTTTTTAAAAAATGACGCAAAATTTCATGTTTATATGGTCACTTTGATTGTTGTCTGAAACCTGTGGTCATATCCTGCCCCACGGCAGGGGAACTTGTGGCATGAGAGTCCACTTAAATATCTGAGCACAGTCTATTGGCATGCACAAGAGAAGACCACTCCTATACATGCGTCATGCAGTGACAGACTTAAATTCACAACTTGTTTAATGCCAGTAACATTGCTTTACATGAAAAAGTTACAATGTTCTCTATATTTTCCATATGATGTTATTATATGTAACAATACCACAAGTTCTTAGATTTATCTGCATAAACTCTGAGGGGAAACCCTTTGTTCAAACTGAACTGTACATTTCAGTACTTTTATGCTTCATACATTGAAAATACAAGCATACAAGATTTCTGCTTTTTTCCCCATTTACAACGCTAATCAGCACACGCCAGACAGCCGGTCATTTCACACTAGTTGCCTACATGAAAAATCTAGACAAACTTGCATACCCACAAACACACACACGCACACCCTGGCGAGATACCTTTTGGGGGAACTTTCATGGACCCAGCCATCTACCTTCCTTGGCAGCTGCATGTGAAGTGGGACCACATGGTAGGGGAAGGGCAGGGAGGGGAATATAGGCTGTTACTTGAACAGACATGAAGCCAGTCACTGGAACAGTTCCCTTTACATTTTGCCATCATCCTTTTTTTTTTTTTTTTTTTAAAAAAGGGGACACTATTTTACAGTTCTAGTACTATAAGCAGAAGTAAAATAACTTCCCTCCTCCTCTCTTAGCCCCACCATTCATTCCATTGGCAGATATATTTAAATGCTTGTCAGATTGCCAATTCACTCCACCCTAAGTCAGATATGGATTGGAGGCAACTATCCTCCCTGCTGAGCTGATCAAATAAGGAAGTGAAAAAGTGATGGTCCCATCTCAGAGCAGGTCTGGATTTGCTTTCTAAGCAAACAGAGGGACAGCAATTCAGTTGCCAAACCTGTGTGACTAAGTGAGGGATATATTATTGAGGGGAAAAGAGAATGACTAAGGAGATGCCCCCTCCCTGCTGGACTCCGGGAATGTAATCCTACTCTGGAGCTGCAGTAGGAAACAAGGAAGCTGCCACACATATCCCTATAGCAGCTGGACACATCAGACCACAGCACTTCTTATCTAAAGCTTGAATACTTCAGGCAAACATCTCAGCAAAAGTGGCTTTAAGGTGTATATATGGAAAAACTTGGCTAATGTCCTCTGAGCCTGCTCTGCTCTATCACAAGGCAGGGAGAAATGAGGACAAACTGTTAATAGTGCCTGCCTGAGGTCAGTGTAGTCACTCACTCCTAAAAGAGCAGACTAGGAACACTGCACATCCCAAGTTTCACCTTTCCCACCCCACAACAGTCTCTGCTGGTATGCATGGCTTTCTGCCATTCCTTTCTATAAACCCCTCCAAACTCTCTCATTAAATAGATGCGTGCATTTTCCAAACAGAAACCAAAGCATCTTCTTCTCTCAGGTGTTACACCTGCCTCAGGGGCAGCTTCCAAATTCCCCTTCCTTTGCAGATCTCTCTCTCTCTACGAGGAAGAAGTGTCTCATGATAATTGCTAATGCCCAGTCTCTAGACTAAGTGAGAGTTCTCAAAGCCTAGACTGCAGGTGCGATACTAATCCACAGAAGCAGCTCCCCCCAATATAAACACACGCAATACTTTCCCCTAGTCTACTCTACTCTCTTGGGGCAACTACAAAATGGAACAGGCAGTGTTTATAAACCATGCTGAACCGCAGGTGGTGTTTTCAGTTCAGACATGCTTGCCCAACTTAAACTAATTGGGTAACAATTCTGCAGAGTTTTATGATGGCTATTTCAGCATTGTGATGTTTAAAGATGCCAATGAATGTACAAAAACAGCAGGAGAGGAGTCTGGAAGCCATTAGACTATTTTTACAATTCCCAGTAGTTTCGTAGCGAGAAAACAGCAAAGCAGGCCTGGTTTGAGATTGTGACTGGGAAAGGAGAGTGGGGCAGGGGAATAAATAAGAATTTTCTGATCCCACTTTTGGCTTTCAAGATGCCCAAGGCTGTCAACTTTGCTAAGGAACATGGCAGGTACCTGGCACACAAGAGCCTGGAAGCATCCGCAGTACACACAGTGCTTGTGTCAAGCCACTGAGGAGAGCAGCATCCAGGCACTATGTGAATGGCATGCTCAGTCAAGGCCGTTGTGAACATGGAATGAATTAACCAATGCACTTTGCCAGCCTTGCCACCCTGGATGCCTTTGCTTTCCAAAAAAGATGGGTTAGGTGATGTTGGGGGGGGAGGGGAAAGAAAAGCAGCTACGTTCCACACCTCCCCCAGCCCCACAGTCCAAATTTCACAAAAGGTATCTGCCTGCACACTGTACTGACACAAGACAAGGTCTATACACACACACGGAAAAACAACAACAACAACAACAACAAAAAAACCAAAAAAAAGAAAACAGGACACAGCACTTACATCCAAATGTGTTACAAAGGAGGCAAAGAGGTGAGCAGAAGAGCCAGAAGCACAGCTGGGTGAGCATTGGCACACATACAAAGTGAGACAGGAAGAGGCTGCTGCGAGCATAACAGCTTCTCTTAAATTAAAAACAACATACACACTCAAGTGCTTTGCATCACATCCCACTGCACTCTTCACACAGGCTCCAAACTGGCAGGATCTCTCTCCCATAACAACTTAAAAATGGGTCCCTGGCTTTGACCTAATTCATTAAAAAAAAAAAAAAAAAAGAGAAAGAAAAAGCATGAAACACCTCTCCCTTTCTTTAAAAAAAAAAAAAAAAAAGTCTTGTGCAGAGATTTAGACATGATGTTTCCTTCTTCTTAAGCGGAAAAGACAACCACCTTGCCTTGAAAACAGATCCACAGTAGTCTTTTTTAACATACTCATCTCAACTGGTTTTGTCCTTTGAAAGACACTCTGCAGCGACTGGTTTGCAATAATTGGCACAGAAGGAAGCTCCAAATAAAACACTCCTGGGTCTTCGTAAAAGCCATTGTTTGTATGCATTCAACTAAAAATCTAAAGACCAGGCTTGAACATGTATTGTTTCTTTTCTTTTTTTTAAAAAAACAACAAAAAATGTTGATTGTGCAGTAATCTTCCCCTTCAACACATGAGAAGGCCATTAAAACCCTTCTAAAAATTGAGAGACAAGAATTAAATTTTTATAGCCAGGCATCAGAGGTGCTGAAAATTAAACTGACTTAAGTGAACGGAAATATCAAGTACTGCAGCATCTTTTTAAAAATGGAGAACACTGTGTTAAGGGGAAAAAATAAGCATTTCTCCATTTTATTTGGAAAATAGATGCAAGGCTAGAACGGTGCCTTGTTATTTGAGAGGCCATTGCCCAGCTCAAAGGTGTGTCCCTTTGCACCAATTAGATCTGATCAAGCCTGGCTAGCTCCTGCTTTCAAAGGTGTTGATCAAATTGCAGAATGAGAGACCCACAGCAGCATTTTAAAACTATTCCCTCCAAAGCGACAAGGAAACTCTTCTCCCATCATATGTAACAAAGCAGCAGTTGGGATGCTCTTGGTCTGGTCTTAGTTAATGGTCCATATCATACAAGTTCTGCCCAATGTACAACATAAGATTAAGGTTTTTTTTTCTTCAGTCTTCCCTCTTGTACCCATGCCCCCTGATGAAGAGTGAAGCCTTTGGCAGTTCCATTACCCTCCCAGTCCAAAACCCAAATACTGTCCAATATGGTTCACAATCACATATTTAATAAAGGATCTTGAAGGTCCATCCTTCAGTCCCACTGACACTTCCCTCCCCCTCTTCTGGTTGATAGCTTGGGGATCCATGCACGCCAACTTAGTGGTTTTCTCCCGGTATATCACACTGTGGTCTCATGGTGTGGAGTGGGTGGAGTTTACCGTATCCTGGTGAAGAGGTTCAGAACAGACACAGACTCCTGGAAAAAGAGAAACCAGTGTTGTACCAAGATGCCCAATTCAGTTAGTTTCTGAGAGATGAGTACAGTACATACAACATCACTAGGAAATATTCCCCCAAGAAGCTTGCACTTGAGCAGAGACAAGTCTAGGGAAAAAGGGTCTGGAACCCTTCAAAAAGGTAGGTTCAAACTCCAAGCATCCTTGTTGCAAGAGATCAGCCACTCAGAGCACATAAACATGTATAAGGAAGAGCAACTGCAATAATGGAAGAAAAGGGTTAATTCTGTAGTACATAGTTTTCATAAATCATGAGGGAATGAGTTTATTCTCCCTTCCCACTGTGCTCCCCCTTCTCAAGCCCATTCAGGACATCATGGCCCTTAGAACTCTCTACTACCTCCTTTTGTGTTTGAAGCTACTTCTTGAACAGTCCTGCAAAAGTCTACTTTTGCTGAACTATATTTTGAGGAAATCGCTATCCATGGTACCTCTCAGGGTCAAATTTACAAAATCCCCTTTTTCTTGAAGTCGTTGTTTTGGACAACTCTGCTAGAAGTTAAAGGATACCGATCCCAAGGACACAACTGTAAGCATATGGCCAAGACACAACACCATCTTGCACATGTTCTAGTGGCATGTCAGCAGCATAGCAAGACACCCAGTGTTATAAACACAGATTTAAAAACAATGTTGTGCTTAGCTGTGATACTCATCTGCGGGTGCATCTACACATGCAACTAAG
The DNA here is from genome assembly GCF_052110815.1 of Crocodylus siamensis. NCBI lineage: Eukaryota > Metazoa > Chordata > Crocodylia > Crocodylidae > Crocodylus > Crocodylus siamensis. Next base: position 8,602,923 of record NC_143408.1, on the reverse strand, counting down.
GCAATGCAATAAACTTCGGTGCAGTTCACATCAGAGTCAACTGTGCCTGGGCACAGTGTCTGCATGTATGCCTGGGACTGAGGTGGGTCTGACTGTTCTATAGTTCCCTGGATCTTTTTTTGTCCCTTTCTTAAAGATGGGCACTGTCATCATGAGTTTTCAAAAATAATGGCCAGAGGCTCTGCAATCACATCAGCCAACTTCCTCAGCACTCTTGGATGCATTGCAATCTGGCCCCATGGACTTGTCCATGTCCAGCTTTTCTACATAGTGCCTAACCTGTTCTTTCACCACTGAGGGCTGCTCACCTTCTTCCCAAACTGTGCTGCCCAGCGTAGTAATCTGGGAGCTGACCTTGCCAGTAAAGACAGAGGTAAAAAAAGGCATCAAATATTTCAGCCTTTTCCTCGTGATCTGTCACCAGGTTAACTCCCCCATTCAGTAAGAGACACACACTTTCCCTGACCTTCCTCTTGTTTGCCAACATGCTTGCAGAAACCCTTCATGTCCCTTGCTAGCTGGAACTCCAATTGCGCTTTGGCCTTTGATTTCATCTTTGCATGCACAAGCAATATTCTTATGCTCCTCCATAGTCCTCTGTCCAAGGTTCCACTTCTTGTAAGCTTCCTTTTTATGTTTAAGTTTACTGAAGTGTTCTCTGCTAAGCCAAGCTGGTCATCTGCCATATCTGCTGTTCTTCCAGCACATTAGAATGGTTTGTTTCTGTGTCCTCAGTGAGGTTTCTTTAAAAATAGAAACGTGTAGACTGTGATGCTCTACTGTGGAGCTAATTAGTCAACTCCACACTAACGTGCACATGTAGATGCATCCCATGTGAAGACCTAATGTGTAACTTTCAACTGAGGATCACAAACCCCTTTAAACTTATGCCCAGGCTCTGACCCTGGCCCCACTCCCACGACAACTTACTACACAAACAACTACGGGAAAGAATATACAAGAGGTGAACTGATCATGCAAGAGAAACACCCAGAAAGCCGATAGGACAGCTAACCATTAAGCCTTAGCCTTGGTGACTCCTCCCCTGATGGATCTAGTTTGCTCCAGAAACTGACCACTAGAGGCTATGGATTTTACCTTTGTTGAGCGGGTTTTGCTGAAAACATTCCAGAATCTCAGGGTTTCATCTCCAGCTCCTGTAACTATGGCTTCTCCATCAGGAGACATTGCCTAGGGCAAAAGAGAGAGAATAAAGAGACTGCAAAATACATTTTACTGAGCGATCACAATCCCCATCCCCCCACCCTCATTCTCCAGCAGCGTTTGAGCTGAATGGGCACCTTAGATGATTAGCCAGGAGGAAATCAAATTGCAAAATTTGGGAATAGACTTTATTTACATTCTACAGGATACACAAGGGTAACTCCTACCTTTGGATCTCATTCCTGCCTAAAGCGATGTGTTTTGTTTAACCTCAAGGGGATATGCATTAGCCTATTATAAAAACGGCAATGAGATACAGAAGTGTTGTTGACATTTTAAGCCCTGTTGCTTACACAAATGATTTACTTCTAAAACCCACTCTGGCTAGTACATATCCCTTCAACAGGTTTGACTCATGCCATTTTCTAGTGAAGCCTCCCAAAAGCTCTATGTGAGTGAGGGCTATGCACATAAAGTAAACAAGAGAAGAATCCATCCAGAGACAGAGGTGGATTAAACACACAAAAAACTCCCAACAAACAACTAACCAAAAAAATAATCACACTGGACATTTTATACTGTACTAAAAAGAAGAAAACACAGAGAACAGAAAATGGAAAGAGGGGAGAAGAGTAAAGAGCCTTTTATGCTAAAGCAGCAGCTGACTTTTACTACCTTAAGATCTAATTACCATGCTCCTTTGGGAATGAGAGAAGCTCACTTTTGGCAAGTTTTGACACCTGTCAAGATGTAAAATTCACCATACAATGTGAAGTGTCAAGTCAAGAAGCCTATTCCATGTCAACAAGTGGGAAGAGCCAAATTATCAACGGCCCTGCTACATGCAGTTTTGCTTAACAAACAGCTATAGGGAATCATAGAAAATTAGGGTTGGAAGGGACCTCAGGAGGTCTAGTCCAACCTCCTGCTCAAAGCAGGACCAGCCCCACCTACATCATCCAAGCCAAGGCTTTGTCTAGCTGGGCCTTAAAAACCTCCAAGAATGGAGATTCCACCATTTCTCCAGGCAAGCCATTCCAGTGCTTTACTACCTTCCTAGTGAGAAACCTTTTTTTTTTTTTTTAATACCCAGCCTAAGCTTCCACTGCTTCAAGCTGAGACCACTGCTCCTTGCTGTCATCTGCCACCACTGAGAACAGTCTAGCTCAGAGGTGGGCAAAATGATGGATCCAGCCGGCAGCTGGATTCCATTTCCCAGCAGCTCCTGCCTGCATCGCTGCAGCTAGTTTCCACGGGGACCCCAGCAGCATGGGGCCAGGATTTCTAGACTGGCCCCAGCAGTGTGGACAGGGCACATGGCTGTGCAGGGAACCACACTGCAAGATCCCAGCCCCGGAGCAGCTCCTCGTCTAGCCATGTGCCACACCAGTGCTGCTTGGGCTAGGCTCCATGGAAACCCTGGCCCTGCACTATCATACACACACTGCTGGCTCGTATGCAACTTACTGCCCACTGTAAACCTCCCCCCAAGTCCTTTTCTGCAGTGCTGCCGCTTAGCCAGTTGGTCCCCAGCCTGTACTAGTGCATGGGATTCTTCCATCCTAAATGCAGGACTTTGCACTTCTCCTTATTGAACCTCATGAGATTTCTTTTGGTCAAATCCTCCAATTTGTCTAGGACTCTTTGAATCCTAGCCCTACCCTCCAGCGTATGCACTACTCCCCCCCAGCTTGGTGTCATCTGCAAACTTGCTAAGGGTGCACTCCATCCCATCTTCCAGGTCACTGATGAAAATATTGAACAAAACCAACCCCAGCATTGACCCCTGGGGTACTCCACTTGATACTGGCTGCCAAACAGACATGGGGCCATTGACTACTACCCTCTGGGTGTTTATACATGTGCTCCAGGAGGTTCATAGACATTAGGGCTGGAAGGGACCTCAGAAGATTGAGTCCAGCCCCCTACCCAAAGGGCAGGAAGTCAGCAGGGGTCATAGGATCCCAGCAAGATAGATATCCAAATGTCTCTTGAAGGCATTCAAGGTAGGTGCCTGAACTACCTCCGGCAGCAGTCTATTCCAAACCTAGGGGACTTGGACAGTAAAGAAGTTCTTTCTTATGTCCAGACTGAAACAGTCACGGTGGAGTTTGTGACCACTGGATCTTGTTATCCCTTGGGGCACTCTGGTGAACAGATGTTCCCCCAGACCCTAGTGAGCACCCCTGATAAACTTCTAGGTGGCCACAAGATAACCTGAGCCTGCACTTTTCCAGGCTGGAGTCCCATAGCTCTCAGCCTCTTGTTGTAAGGTCTGTTTTCCTGGCCTCTTATCATGCACGTGGCTGTCCGCTGGATTCTCTCAAGCTTCTCCACATCCTTTTTGAATTGTGGAGCCCAGAACTCGATGCTGTACTTCAGCTGTGGCCTCACCAGGGCCGAGTACAATGGAAAAGTGATGCTCTGAGATTTGCTCGAGAAGCATCTATGGATGCAAGGCAGCGTTTTGCTTGCTTTACTGGCTGCAGCATTACACTGAAGGTTCATATTCATCTTGTGGTCAATCATGACCCTCAAGTCCTTTTTGTCCAAAGTGCTAGCCAGTGTAGCACTGCCAAGCCTATAAGTATGCTGTGGGTTTTTCCTCCCAAGGTGGAGAATCGTGCATTTTTCAGTGTTAAACACCATCAGGTTCTCGTCTGCCCACTTCTTGAGCCTGTCAAGGTCAACCTGGATTGCCCTCCTGTCCTCAGGTGTGGACGCTTTACCCCAAAGTTTGGTGTCGTTGTCGAGCTTGGCCAGTCCGCTTCTGATGCCAATGTCCGTGTAGGTGTTAGGGGCACTTTAATTACCGTAGGTCTGAGAGTTGTGCTAATTAAAAGCGCCCAGGAACGTCATGTGCATCAGCATCCCTGTGTTGAAAAATGACAGCAGAGCACTTTAAAAGTGCCACACTGGCATTTTTCAGCGTGAGCATGCTGATGCCTGTGATGCTGGGGACTGCTAGAGTGCATCAGTTTCCACACTCCAGCAGAATCAATTAATCAAGTCTGCTCCAATGCTCTACAGCGCATTGGAGCAGGCTCCCTGCATGTGTATAGGAATGCTCTCAGCCCAATGATTCAGACAGTTTTCTATGTACTTTACAGTCCACTCATCCAACCTGTACTTCCTTAGTTTGCTTGCAAGAATGTTGTGGGAGACCGTATCGAAAACCTTGCTGAAGTCACGAATCCAGCTGAAAACAGCACCTTGGATTCCATCACCGTTCATAGCATAGTCACAGCAGAATCAGAAGCTACAGAAGAGTTGGTTAAAAAGGTATGGATTATAGCTTACCAGGTATAAAACTCTGTATGAGTGCCCTGTTAGCTTTGCTACTTGGGTTAGTGAGGGGTATTTCCAGACGAGAATCTGGTTCTGCGAGTATCCATGAGTACTCACCTGCAGGAGGAGGAAAAGACAAGACAGTCAGGGGCTCAGTTCCCAATACCTGAAGATTAGCAGCAGGACACTGAATAGGGAAGCACTTACTAATTCATTGGCATGTTTGGACCAGGCCAGATTGCACACTTGTGACCCAGTATCAATACACTGTAAAGGCTGCCCAGTTAAAGTGTTCCAGAAACGTATGCAGCGATCTGCTGTCCCACCACCCGAGGCCAGCAGGCCATGCTGATGCGGAGACCATGCGATAGCTTTCACTGCTGCTAGGTGTTCCGTGTACTGCTGAACGGGACTCAGGCTGGAGTGATTCCAGACAAGGAGCTAGTGGAAAGAAACAACAAGATAAATTAAGCACACGTACCACCTTCTAGTCTCCAAACCCCTACACTAAAGGAAATAGTACCAGCCAAAGCTAGACAGAGCTAAAGCAGAACAGCTCAGCCTGAACAATTCTGCCAGCGTGCCTCCATCTTGAGTATTTTAGATTCCTGAAATGGGACCTTTCCTCTGAGCCACCAAGCATGCTCAGCCTGAGGGGAGATTTTGCAATATGAGCCTAGGGTAAAATCCCAAAGCTCATTTCCTTTGAGCCTTAGCCAGGATCTGAATTCTGGTCCATGAATATGAACAGCAAGGCCTTTATCTTGCTTTGTGACTGAATAATCCAACTACGTCACAAGACAAAAAGTCTTATTTACTGGAGGAGGAGTGCCAAAACTGGTAATACTCTGTACGCATGACTTTGGTCCAATATACATCCCATAAGTTACCTGTGCAGGAATCTATTCCAAAGGGTGCTCTCAGAACCACTTCTTAGAAATACAGGATATTTCTCTATACTCACTGGTAAACTGCAAGCTTGCGTTGCATACACCAAATTCAAAAACTTACATTTGCAGGCGGAAGTTTAATATAAGTTATTTTGAATGGCGAAATGTTGCCCCCGCCCACTCCCCCAGACCCCCATGGCTGCCCCACATGCTGCAGCTACAGACCTATAAGGAAAAAAAAAAAAAAAAAAAAAGCAAAAAACCCCCAGACTCACCGGCTCCTTGCAGTGGCCTTGGGGCTTCTGGGGGCTCGTGCAGAGCCTCCCACGCAGCACGGAACAATGAGGGGCAGCAGGGAATCGCCCCCTGCCAGGCACGACCTGTTGAGTCAGGGCTCTTCTTTTTAAAAAGGCCTAGAGCTGGGCCAGGCAGGGCAGAGCCCCCACCACTCAGCATGGGGCAGCGGGGATTGCCCCACTGCCAGATAACACCTGGTGAGTCTGAAGCAAATACTAGCCACTTTGCACAGGCCTCCTGAACAGACTATTAATCCCCATTTACTTTAGTAAATGGTAGAAGACTAGAGAGGGTAGTAGGTTAGCTTAGTTTGGCTATATTTGAGGAAAAACAAAGTCCAATTAGCAAGTTGACAGGAAAAAAAAAAACCACCCTTAAAAACATTGTAAATGAGGCTGGAATTTAAATAAAAAAAGAAGGCATATCCTTGAAGAAAGGAAACTTTTTTGAAATTGGCAGTGAAAGTTCAGAGATGAGATCAAATTTCTTTCCAACAAAAACAGTACTATACCTTGTTATCATTTCCACCAGATGCAAGGAGTTGGTGGTCTGTAGACCACTTTAGCCCACACACCTCCTGCCTGTGGCCCTGAAGCCGCCGCTCAGATTGTAGTGGTGGGGTCCGGATGTCTCTCTGAAGGATCATTCTATCCCGACTCCCAGAAGAAAGCTGGTCTGCGTTCCATGCCAAGGCGCCTGTGAAGTAGGCAAAGCACAGTGACATATTTGATGCAGTCATTAATAGTGAACTGGATTGCAGGGGGGTGGGGGTGGGGAACAGTATGCAAATGTTAAGCACCAATACTATTATATGAATATAACATTATATATAAAAAAAAGTCTTCAGCACTTGTTTGAAGATTGTAAAACAGTTTCCAAAACACAAACCTTATGAGTTACCACCACCATTTGATATGTCAATAGTGGATAAGGAAAATGGGACTCATGAGTTCTGGTCACCAGGTCTAGGTCTGGGAGCTAAAGTTGCATTGCTTTCTTCCATAAAACTACTTGCTTAAAGATAAAATGAACTGAAAACTTCCCGGTGTTAACAACTTAACTGGAGACTGGAAACCAGAAAATAAGGGACATTCAACAAGGTTAGTAACATAGCACACCAACCCTCATCTGCCTCAGGCACATGAATAAAAAAAAAAAAAAAATGGCACTTGCCAGAAGTTTGTGCTGCAATGATTCATGTATCACCACACCCAAAGCAGGTCAGTGCTGCTACAGAATGAAAATTTAAAATGAATTTTTGAAGAAAGCCCAGGAGTTGCAAGGATATGCCTGCTCCCCACATTTCTGGCACTCCTTGTTAATCAGGTTTAAGGAACTATTGCAGTATTTACATGGCTTGAATTTCATGGCTGGCAGCCTGTGAGGGCATAAACTGTGACCCACTAGACTGTCACCCACCACCACTCCCTACATTGCTGTGCCTGTAACAGCAGCCAGAGCCTCCAAGCACCCCTCTCTCCTCCGGCTTCTGCTGCCTTCCCTTGCCTCAAGGGACAGGGTGGGGAGCCAAGGCCCAGACTGAGGCCATGCAAGCATGCAGTACAGCAGTGAACTGAGGGGTGCCTGTATGGTGCAGAAGGAAGGGAGGCATTAGCAGGGAGTGCAGTCCAGGAGGCCTGTGGCCAGAGCCATCCCAGGGCCCCTGCAGAGCTGGGAGGAGTGGCTGTGGCGACTATGTACCGCCGTCGCTGGCTTTGCATCCAGCCACTCACCAAACCCCAACCCCGCCAGTGGCGGCAGTGGCTTCTTCGCATCCAGGGTGCACAGGGTCAGGGCCCTGCGCAAGCTGATTTGCCCTGGGCCCCGCACCCTGCTTGGGTCAGCTCTACCTGTGGCTCACCATGGTGCGGTCCCCGCTACCAAGGCCCACAGAAGGTGGACAGCTCTAGCTTTCATTGATCAGTATTTTACATCAGAAGGTGATATTTAAAAATAAAACACCTCATCCTTTGTCTCCCACTTGCTCCTTACCAACTCTGGCTGTGTGACCCTCAAGCATGGATAATTTCTTCCCTGCAGCTGCATCCCAGATCTGTACAAAGCCCTTGTGAGTTCCAACTGCTACTAAGTTCCCCTAAATAAATTAAAAGAAAAATTCCAAATCAATAAAGCCAGCAAGGAGAAGCACACAAAAAGACTCAGAGAGCCACACCATAAACTTGAGGTTCTGAAAGGGGGGTGGGGGGGGCGGCAGAAGGATAAAGTCTCAGGAGAGATCATCCATGCTCAAAGGAATTCCAGCTAACCTGGGAGTGCTCAAACAGGGTATATACACATCCTCAACATCTTACTACTTATATTAGGAGAAAATTGCTCTAGGAACTAAACTAGATGCATCAAGAGAATCCTTTCAAGGCAAATAATACTGGCACTTTTCATGCACATTCTAAGCACTGTAGCATCATCAAGTCTTTTATCAAGTCCTTGGTTTAGACGAGATGAAGCATCTTAAGTCCTTTGCAATGAGATGTGATCACTTTGTCCTCCACCTGTCACAGTCTAGCCTACCCTCTCCAGAATATCCAATGGTATTTGAGGACTTGGCTGCAGGGTTTCAACAGGAAGCTGAGATATTTAGCCCAGGCCTTCCCCAGAAACAATACATGCAACATGGTAGCACTACAAAGAATTACTTGAAATGCACTGACTGTATTAATTTAGGTCAGCAACTTTCCACAATGAGCAGCAAATATTAACTGAAGTTTGTGGTACTCGAGGAGTTGCATTGTGGGGTCTGACAGCATAACTTACCCACACATGGGCAGATTTCTCTACTCCATTTATGATACATTTCTACACACCAAGCCCTTATCTACATAGTAGGATAGTTGAGATGGTCGCTTTAGTCAAAGCTGACTCATCTGCCTAGCTTTTAACAAAAGGCAAAAAGCAATTAATGGTCTGTGGCATCACTTTTTTCCCCCCCCTTAAACTATACAGCTCACACGGATACATCAAACTGCATTCCTATCAATGGTGAAGCACCAAAAACAGTTCCAATTGCTTTTACACACCAAGCACTCATTTTTCTGGGTATCTTGAAATGCAACAGTAGTTGAGAGGGGCAAAAAGTCCTCAGCACTTTTGAAAAGGAAATCAATCATGTCTGACAGCATTATACGAACCCGTTCTGACCAGCCCACTGATGTTACAGAATCACCTTCCACAGATAAATCACACAACCGGGTCACCTTGAAAAGGGAAAGAAATTAAACAGCAGCAGCATAATGACAATATTAACATATTAGCTATTTCACAGGCTAAAAACTGGGACTAAGAGCACTACTGAACCCCTGGAAAATGTTACGCTTAAGACACGATTAACCAGTTACACACATTTTAAATAATGATCTGGCCATATGTTCATGATACTAACGGCATGATAGAAGGGTGAAAATAACCCCCCAAATTATTTCACAGAACATGTAATAATTTTGTGACTAGTTTTCATTACGCCTCAAACTGCACTTGTGATCAGTGCACTGAGACTGCCAATCATGTTGGCAGTCCCTGCTGTGGGACAACACCAGGGTGTGGAACTCACTCCAGTGCAGTCCTGGGGCTGTGACACCCATCAGGTGAAGGGAAGTCTCAGTCCTAGGACCACACAGCTTCACGAGGCCCATGGCTCTCTAGGGCACACTGCCAAGTAGGGTGCGACTGGGATCAGATCCCAAAAATTGCACATCTGTCATAGGTGTGGCATGGGAGGAGGCACGATTGTTGGGATAGGAAATTAAATCCCATTGTGCCTTAAGTGAACGTCTGCCAGAGGCCTTAGTGTTGCACTTAATATAAAACATATTTCATTTTATCTTAGTGCAGAGTGCGGGGGAAGAAGTGACACTGCAAATAAAATAGATTAGCTTATTACTTACTTGGCTAGTGCAAGCGCTCCACAGATAGACACAAGTACCAAGGCCAACACTGAGTACATTGAGAGATGACCAGTCCACAAGGTTCAGGTAGAAGTCATCTTGCAGCTCTGGAGCATCCAGCACTTTGAAAGGAATCTTGGATATTTTTCTTGTTGGCTTTCGAGGCGATCTTAGCAATTTCTGGCTGTTACCCAAAGATATGCATATCTTATAAGGCTCTGTGATGGTACCAGCCAGTTTACAGAAACTGCTACTGTACTGATCACAGCCTTTCTAAAGGACAGAATACAGGAGGTCATTTTAGTGGCTTGTTCATCAGCGACACCCACCCAAGGTGAGAATTAAGTTAGGTTCTTGTTCCTATAACGAAGCTAAGAAAAGGAAGGAACGTGGCAGTGGAAACACTGACCAAAAAAATCTCTATTTTTAAGGATGCCTGCTCTTCAGGAACTGGACAACTCCTACTTTCTACTCCTTTGTCCAAAATTCTGTAGCCAATTGGAAATAAGTTACTATAAAATGAATGTCAAGAACCTCATCCTCTTTTCCTGCCCAGTGGGTAGCTTATTACCTTTTGTTGCTGACAGGTGAAAGGGAATACGGGGAGACCTCATTGCCATCATCTGGACTGGAGCGTTTGGTACTGAGGGAATACTGTACAAAGAAAGCACTAGATATAACAACCCTACACAGTACAAGTCCCAGCATGAGACACTACCTACAAAACCCTGCATCGAGGCACGTCTGTTTTGTTTTCTACCTCTGTTTGTCCCTTCCCTTAACATTTCCTTTAAATATTTACTCTAAAACAATATGGAGAAGTTCATTTTTACTCAGAGAGGTTATGGAATCTCCATCTTTGGAGGTGTTTAAGACCTGGCTAGACAAAGACCCGCAAACAACACCAAGTTATGGGGGAGCGTGGTCACGCTTGAAGATAAGCTATGGATACAAGCAGATTGAGTGTCCCACAGAAGCATGGTGGGTCCCCAGTGCACTTGGCAGCAAACCCAAAAGTGGACCAGAAGCACTTCCAGTCCACTTCCGAGTCCACCTGGGAGCATGCTGGAGACCCTGCTGCGCTCCTGTGGGATGCTCCATCTACCTCAGCATCACAGCATTTGCAAGCTGTGCCTGGTACCTACCTTGTGGTATACAGAAAAAACATTTAAAGCCGTGTCTATGTCCGAATTATCGAAACTCTCAGAATTAATTCAGAGGGTTCCAATTCGATTTGGAGAGATTAAAGGGTCTCCCAACTCTACTAGGATTCGGCCACCAGATCTTCTCAGAAGCAGCACTGACTTCAGATTTGGATTCAGCCAAATTGAACCGGGACAGTGATGCCAATCAATTAATCGAATCACTGTCCCCGATTCGGGCCGAATCCAAATCCAAATCGAATGCGGCCGGTTTTGCACACCCCTGATGTCTACCCTACTTATTTAGCATCATTGTTAATGACTCACTTTAATCTGTCGAGACTGCCAGATACAGCAATGTGCCAGGTGCCTGTTAACATATTTAAGGAATGCCTGCTCCTCTCTGCAAGTTATAGCACAAGCATTGAAGATTAAAAGATGTTTTTCCATTAGCCACACTTACTGTGAAGAGGCTCTTCTTCTCTGGTGTAGACGGTTGCAGCCTCCTGTCCTCTGTTTGAGGATCCTGCACCTTCTCAATCCCTGCTCCCAAGAGTTCATTCTTCAGCAAGGCAGAGTATGCAAGGCCATCTGTATCAACAAAGACACATGCTTGAGTGAAGCCCGAAACAAACAGACTGGACTAAAGCTTGAAACCCATAGCTGGAAGCGAGGATGCCATGTCTGGTCATCCTTTAAATTCAAATCCACTTATTTGCATGAGGAGAAGACAAAATATACCGCTAACCTCATTCCTAGCTTTATTCAGCCAAGACAGACATTTTTGGGAGAGGACTGTTCAAAAGAACAGAAAAGGGACCAAAGAGCCTCTCTCTTCTAAGTCATGAGCTCAGCAGCCCACCCAAAGTTCAATCTAGTTCTTTCTAAAGAAGTATCCACATCACATTTGTGCCAGGAGTGTTAACTTCTTTATTCAAGATTAGATTGGTCATCTGGAGCAAGATATCCTTCTCCACTGAGAAATGGTTCCAAGCAAAATGCAGGTCCAACACTAAGGCACCGAGAGGAATGCTTATATTTTTGCTGTTCATGCTTGTGACTTAGACTGGACTTCAGGCTCAAATCAAAGCTAAGAATGCAGGGGGAACAGTGGTACAAAAAACCCCTAACCTTTGCCATTGTCTGAGGTAGCATCCTTTGCTTTTCTGTTTTGACTCGGAGACTTTTCATTTTCCTGAAGGAAGAAAAATGCATGCTATCAAGCCAACCCTCGCATGAACAGAGATCTGAAAAAAATCTTTAAAAAAAATGTTGTTAATGGGAAAGGCACCATGCTCTTTAGAAATCTGCAGATGTATAGTCACAAAGATCAGGGACACAGTTGATGGTAACTCTCCAAGGAGACAAGTTCTGAATCAGCAAGAGAACTGATGCAGAGAGGGGGAAGAAGCAAGATCCTGCCAAATCAGCTTTGGTAACTCCTTGCAAGGTGTCACATCCTCCCCCACGCCTATCACCACAAGGCCTTGCCCTGACATTGCACAGTGCAATACTTACATTTATCCTGTGGAAGTTAATGCTCCAGTTGGCCCCAGCTCTGGAGGGAATAAACCTGTCTCCATGTTTACTTGGAGAAGACATTGGAGAGTTGGAAGGAGTCAGTGTTCTTCTCATCTCTGCTACCTGAAATTTGAAGGGTCAGGGAAAATCATACATACAGAAATAAACACTGTCAGAACAAGTTCAAATGGACTGCAGGGGGAGAGGGTGGGGATGAGACAAGAATTTGCCTTCCCCTGTAGTAGGGGGCATGGCCCTCTTGGATGTATTTTAGCAACCCTTGCAGTGGCGAGACACAGCCTCACGGTTGTATGACGTTCTTGATTTGCAGTTTTAGGAATAAATTAGACAAGTATTTGTATGGAATGGTCTGGATAGGGATGATCCTGCTCTGAGCCAGGGGCTGGACAAGATGACTTCCTAAGATCACTTCCAACCCCTACTTTTTTATGATTCTATGAAAGAGAGAAATGCTGGTCACAGGAAGATTGAAAGACCCCACAGAAATCCATTCTCCTTCAGGCCGCACAAATCTGGGACAGGCTGTAAAAGGTTGGCACCTTAAAAGCCTAACTGCACTCCCACCCTCACATCTTCAGGGGATCTTTGTGATACAGAATCTCTCTCCTCGTGCTTACTACTCATCTCAATTGTTGAGAGAATGTCCCTTGAAAGCTGGAAGACTGAAGGCAGGGCATTGGGTACAAGTAGGTATGTAAGGGGCAATGATAGAATGAAAAAAGACCCAGTTTTTAATCCTCTGTTTATTTTGCAACCCATCTCTTTCAATCTCTCCACACGTGAATATATGCATTACAATGCAATTTTAAAGATTTTTGCAGTGTTAGACAGCAGACAATGCTTTTAAGTGCCATTTCTTTCCTTGGAGTGAAGCCCGAGTAGCATTAAACTACAGTATACTAGTTACTTGTATATAACGTGCACCTGAATACAATACATATCTTGTTTTTGAAAGGTAGAATGAAGGAAAAATAAAAAAAGATTTTTCCAGCAACATGGCTCTGTAAAGCAGAGGCAGCTTAATCCTCAGCTCACCCAACCTCCCTGAAAAACAAAGCTGCTCACTGAAGACTGGTCTCCATATGTAGGATTTATGATTTTGAAAAGAGTTAGTTTCCAAGGCTGTGAAATAGGAAGAGGTAGACCAGGAGCTGCTACCAGACAGCAAAATAGCCCTAAGGTTAGTTTGATTAATGGAATCAAGGCCATTAAAAAGAAAAGACAACTATTAACAACTCTGGAATGAAAAGCAATGAGTCATTAAATCAGACTCCTGCACCTGCCTGAATACTAATACAATGGTGACTACACTGTGGGCAGGAATCAAAGCATGGTGCTTCTATCCCAGGAAGAAAGTCAGCTTTCCTGCTTAAAAACACATCCCAATTGGGGGGGGGAAATGGTGCATGGTGCGTGCAAAAAAAATATGGTATTAAGACATGCAAAGTGTCCCAAGTACGGGCAACTCAGATATTGCTTCGCCTTCCCATAAAACAGGATCTTATCTTGAAGGAATTTCACAGGCAAAAAAAAAAAAAAAAAAACCCCTCGTGCCACAGATGTTGCCAGGCGGGGGGCGATCCCCACTGCCCCCTACTGCCCCACGCTGCATGGGATGGTTCTGCATGAGCCCCCAAACCCCCCCTACCCTAGCCCTGCCACAGGTGCCCTGCACAGGCCAGCTCTGGCCCTTTAAGAAAAAACAAAAACAAAAAACCTGAAAAAACCCCAGGAGTCACCACTCCTGCCAGCGGGGGTGATCCTCGCTGCCCCCTCGCCACATGGGGGTTCTGCACGAGCCCCTAAAGCTCCAAGGCTGCACCAGGAGCAGTGAGTCCCAGGGCTTTTCTCTTTTTTTTTTCCTTATAGAGCCAGAGCCCCAGCAGGCAAGGTAGCCATAGGGGGCTCGTGCAGAGCGCCCCCATGCAGTGTGGGGCACTGAGAATCGCCCTCTGCCCAGCAGCACCCGGTGAGCACCGGGGCTTTTCTTTAAAGTACTGAGAGCTGGGGCTGGCAGGGGTCCCCCCCCATGGTCCCCTCCCCCTCTCCTAGTACTTACCAGCTTGGAGTGGCTGCAGCTTCCTGCTGTAGCCACTAGGGACTGCCCCAATCAAAGCTCTCACAGAGAGCTCTGAATCAATTCGGACCTTTAAATTGATCCCCCGATTCAATCTGGATTCAGAGATTTGGCCACCGAATCTGGCCGAATCTCCTCCAAATCGAATCACCACCCAAAGCTTCACACAGCCCCACCCACTAGATCTGTACTGCTGTCCCAGAGCATACTGAGGTTCTGCTGCAGCATACAACTACAAGCCTGGTTGGAGTAGTTGGATGCACAGAGAAGATGGAAGGTTTTGTTAGGGTTTAAGGTAAATACTGCCCTAACGTACTGTTCCAAGGTCCTTGTGGCATTGCTATGGAGCAGTGTTATGGCTGGGTCGTGTGGGAAGTATCACTTTAACACTATTTCCAAATTCATTAACATTAGTGTACTGTTCTTTCTAGGATGTCAGTCTTTGGGTAGGAGGCATGTAAAGGGGATTCTTTGTGTGTATTACTGCAGGCCTGAGACCCCTCAAGTCATGGATCAGGACCCAACTTTCCATTTCAGATTCCTTAAGTCTGCTAGATATACAGGTGTCCAACAGCATTCCTTCAAAGAGCATTCAGCATCAGTTGCCATTTCAACTTAGTGTTGAACCTAGATCAGTTAGACCAAGAGTGGCCAAATCATTGCATGCGTGGCATAAGCAGCTGATGAGTGACACAGGAGCCCTGGGCTTTCAGTAAAGAGAAGCAAGAAATGGAGGCAGGGGCCAGAGGCACTCTGTGGAGGGAAGCAGGGGCAGGAAGGATGCAAACTCGCGGGGGGGGGGGGGGGGGCGGAGATAAGGAGGGAAGAAGGGGGCAGGGATCAGAGCAGAGAGGGTTTAAACTTATGGCATGGCTAGCAAAAGGGTTAGTCACCACTGAACTATACCATATGGGATCACTGCAGAAGAGAGTTTGTCTTTAAAGTCCAGGCTAACAATTAGTAATGTGTGCAATATCTATATGGTTAGTAATAGACATGTACTGAAACAGCTTAATCTCCCCTCCCCCACCCCCAAATCCCATGGGACGTTTTAAAAACTTTAACTAATGCATATAAATGACCTCTTTATGATGTTGCAGTTGGTGACCAAGGAGGAAGCAAAAGATAAAGGGCTCTGCAATATCACCAAGGAGTTCTGGAGCCAGCAGAGGCGCATGAAGCCAGTGTGGTGTCGGTTCTATTATACGTGTTCTAAAGTGGAATTACAGTTTAAATCTTCAAGGATCAGATATGGCTGAAACATGGGGAGAACGTGCAACTTGGATATCCTGCCCTCCGATGATATTTTCCCATGGTACTAGTCTCTCCTTCTCTAAAGCTCGATTAACAACCCCAAACTATTTACATTCCAGGAGTACCCAATGTCATTATGTAGCTCCTCAATGCCATTTTTATTATGTCAAGTACCGAGTAAAGATGCTATGTCCCCAATTAGACTTCCAAGTATTACATATATAATATAGAGATTAAACTGATTTTAAATGACAAGTTAGCTACGTTAACCAGTTGTTTGCAGCAGCTGTTTTCCAGAACTCAGAAACTCAGTGAAGGTTTAATAGTCTGATCTCCCCCTCCCACACCCCTTCTTTAATAAACGGCTCAAATTGTAAAATCTGAAAGGAGGGACAGTAAAAAGATATTACAGGTCAGGGAAACCTGAGTCTGCATACTTACACAAGGCATCGTATTTTCATTCTGTATGTTGATTTGGCGCAGGAGACGTCTCTCATAATCCTGGTCCATGGTAGACAGGGAATTGGGGAGTTCAAATCCTAAAACCTCGTATTCATGGAGTTCAATCACCAATCAGTCTGATGCAACAACAGGTTGGAATGGGGGTGGGGGAAAAAAGGGAATGGGGTGTTAAATGCAGCACATCTCTAAAACACACTACCTATGCTTTCTCCTTACCCTACTGGATATCCAAAATGCTCAGAGACATTTGTATATTAATCCATACAACTAGAAAAGTAGACAAATATCACCTCCAAATTTCTACCAACCTATGAGAAGGCACAGACAGGCTATATGAGCTGTCTAAATGCACATAAGCAAGTCAGTGACAGATCAGAAAACCCAGAAATCCCAGTTTTACTATTTTATAGCACAGTAGTCAGAAATTCAAGTGGTCAAGCTTATCAGAATGTTCTTTCAATAGGTGATTGGGAACATTACACACTAGTAGTTCCTTAACAGCTAACATAACTCTTATCATTTTGTGCGGCTAGCTGAGCACAGGGCACATTTCTACTGCAACCAGAGGGACAGCTGCAGCACCGGTTACTAAGATAGGTCAAGTGACAATAGTGAACAAATTGCAGCAGTGTGGACTTCAGCACAAATTAGCCACTTACCTACCCAAGACTGTAGGTAGACATCTAAAGACTGGGCTGGAGCCCGTGTCACTATGGTCGCATCTCTGCGGCAAGTGAAAAGGTGCTATAGACATACCCAAGGTAGCAGGGGTACAACCAGTAGCCTCATGCAATGGAGACAACACAAGCCTGCCTGGGATACTATGTAAATACTTAGTTACTGAAGCCTGTGCTGCTATCTTTCCTACCCGATTTAAAAAGCTCTCTTCAAATAGATCTATAAGAACTACAAAGACACTTTTGGACTACAGTGATCATCTCTCTCTAGTCTCTCCAGCAATGATTCTTAGCCTTTTTAAACTTATGTCACCTCTCCGTAACTTTCCTGAATTTAGCAGTACCTCATTTTCCAGGAAGCACATGTAGGGCTAGACTGGGAAGATGCTAGGGCTGGAAGGAGCACTCCAGTCTGTATTAGGTGCACCTGATAAACCTAAGGCAGGCAGGAGCATGTCCTCCTTTCAAGGGTGTCATAGCACTCGCACCAGCACCAACACTGAGGCCAGCTGAAACTGCTCCACACACCTGTTTCCAGGAAGCACGTGCAAGGCTAGACCAGGAAGCAGATGCAGGAAGAGGGGGTGCAGACAAACCCAATACCAACAACAATACTGCCTCCTGCTGCACCTGCTTCCCAATCCAGGCCCACTCCTGTATATGCCTTGTTTTTTGGGAGATTTTTGTTTGCTTTTTTTTTTTTTTTTTTTTTTTTTTTAAACTTGCTAAGTTTTCCTGAAAACTAAGGACTTTAACTGCAGCAAGGTGAAACTACCCTATGCAGGAAATGCTGGCACCGTGGCCCCTTGAAAAGGTCTTGCAGGATCCTGGATGAGGAACACTGCTCTACTGAGCATGTCTCAGTCAAGGGCTCCAGGATGCCACGACTTTGAGTAGGTACATGTATACATTTGGTCGCTAGATTTTAACTAAGTGTCCAGTACAGAATTAAGCTTGTAACACTTGTAATGCTATCTTAAAGTGACATACTCTTACAGCTTTTCAATTACTAACGTCTGTACTATTATATTACAAGATCACACTTTGTTCATCACTCATTACTGACAGGACTCTTTGAGATCCTTCTTTGCAGAAAAACAACTGAGGAAGACTTCACTCATCACTCAAATGCAGCCACTTTTTAAAAAAATAACAACAGATGGGTAAACACCCATTTTCCTTAGATGGACCAGCCGAGTAATACAAGTTTCCCTCACTTTATGTGGGTTCTGTATTTGCAAATTCGCTCTTATGCGATGAACCTTTTTATACCAAAGATGTTATTTGCAAGGTAAACTCACTCTTGTGAGATCGGTGTGGTGGAAGCCCGCAGTTAGCTGCTTTGTGTGG
This sequence comes from Crocodylus siamensis, assembly GCF_052110815.1. Taxonomy (NCBI): domain Eukaryota; kingdom Metazoa; phylum Chordata; order Crocodylia; family Crocodylidae; genus Crocodylus; species Crocodylus siamensis. The sequence goes on along the minus strand of NC_143408.1, from coordinate 8,584,881 downwards.
TGCATTGTGGGAGTGACATGCACCAAAATAGTCTCCTGTGTGGATCTGTGCTCCTCACTTGTTGTCTGGGACACACATTAGTGTAGCTGCCATCCCCATTATAGTGTCCCGCTAGCTTCTCTCCAACCCCTCTCCCTGTGCTTGTGTGTACTTTTGTCTGCTGTTGGCAAGTACCAAAATTGTCTTGTAGAAGTGGTAGAAATGGGTCTGGGGGTCAGTACAGTCGAGGTCTTGGAACATATCCCTATTTGTTACATTGTAAAGTGGGCTCCCTTTTTAAAAAAAAATCAAGTTACGCACCATTTTCCAGGAAGACATGTACAGCGCAAAGCGAGGGAAACCTGTATACAGATAATAAAGCTGATAAGAATAGGGACTACCCAGACAGGATTTTGGGAGCACAGGTACACATGCTAAAACTGTTTATGTTCTTAAACATTAAAAGATGAGGAAGAACACTGGATATGGACAATAGCCAGACAGGTTTTAATAGTCAGATCAACCATGATTTCTGTAGCTTTCCAGATTACAAGCGCTTGAAACTAAACACCTTAACTTTATATCAACACAAGTAAAAACTAAAAATTAGAGAATCAAGTAATCTGTAACAGCGGTTCTCAACCTTTGAGTCAAGGCTGTCCTCAGAAAATGCCAGATTTGAGTTTTTACTCTTTGTTGGGTACAAAAAAAAAACCAACGAGCAATTCTCTGATTGCAAAGAATTCAGGCAAAGCACAACAGGTCAGCATTTTTACCGCTATAGATGACTATTCGGAAACTCTGGGTTTACCTTGTGAATCATGTCACATATAATAGTGCTAATGTTGCATGGCCCCACCACATCATCCTTAAAAGGATTTGAAGGCATTGTGGGACACCACAAAACCCTGGCTGAGAATCAAGTCTCTTTGGGTAAATCCAGTATCTTTTATTAGACCAATTCAAATAGTTGGAAAAAAAAATCTTTGCAAGCTTTTGGGTACAATTACCCTTCAATCAGGCAGAGGAAGTGTCTGGCTGAGAATCACTAATTTAGGGGTACATTACTTAAATCACCTTACATATTTTAGTGGCTTTACTATTCCTATAGAGTTAGGTTTTCCTAGAATAAATAAAAAAGCAGAACATCAATATAGCCTATGTGCAACATCTAGCTAAACAGTTTAGCTTCAACCACAGGAAGAAATCACTTGGATAGACATTTTTAAAACCAAGTGTTCAACTTTTGCTCAATAGAGGGGTCAAGAGAGTTCCGCTATGATTGAGCTAGTGGCAAAGTCTGCGTTACATACCCAATACCAAAATTTCCTGAAGACTGGGTAGAAACAGACATTTCTCACAAGACAGCAACAAGGCCAGCCAAAGTATATAGTTTAACTACATTCATTTGAATTTTAACTATGTTGACTATTTAAACTGGCACTCAGAATGTTATTTCAAAAGAATGTTTAAATGAGCAGTCACTATTCTTGATCTTGTGGAGTTTTTGCTCTTTTTAAATGCAATTCCATTCTAAGAGATACAAGAGAAAACCTAAAATACATTTCAAGAAAATATTTCTTGTAGAACAAAAAGTTATGATGCAATTCAGTCACATTAAGTTGAGAACAAATTTCCCTCATGTGATTAAAGCTGTTCTGTATAGTTTCAAGCATTTATACCATCATTTATTGTTTTTAACTGCAGAAAAGCTGGATCAGAGGGCTGCAATTTATTTTTTCAAGTAAAAGTTAACAGGCCTTAACAACAAATATACTGTAGTCCATCAAAATATAAACCAGCATGCATTGTTCTTCAACCTACATTTTCAAACACTAATTTACAAACCTAGAATTCTTAACAATAAAAATGCCTAGTTTTGCCTTAATTTAAAAACAAAAAACAAAAACGGGGGGAGGGGGGGCAAGGAAGCCAACTTAAGTTGACCAACTTTCATGCACAAAAAACTTTCCAAAAGTTAGAAAGGCTACCCAAGAAAAAATAAATTAATGCTTAATGAGGGTTAAGTACAAGCCACAGATAACAGTAACATACTGAAGTCCAAAGTATTACCAACAACTCTCAAAGAGCCTTACATAAATTATGGGAAAATCACTTTCGGAGAGGAAAACTAGAAAGAGGTTAAATGATCTGCTTAAGGACAGAATCAAACCCAAGCCTCCTAGCTTCCAACCCTTCAAATTGTCATACAATGCTTTCGCCAATTCAGACTACTACTAAGCAACAGAAAAAGGTGTTGTATGTACAGCAGCTAATTATGAACACCTGTTTCCAAGACTGCTAAGACCCAGCTGTTAGAAAAATCAGTGCAAGCTAAATGCAAGTTGCTATTGTATAGCATGTAAGTTATTAAAAGGTCAAATTAAAACCATAAAGGATGATATTTAAGTGAGAACTCTTCATTCAGTTTAAGCCCGGATTTAAGAGGAATGAGCATCAATTCTTAGATGCATTAGTTTACACCAGTTTAACCACTGCACAGAGATGCTCCAAAATTTAAACCAGAATACTAAAGCACAAGTCCATCCATCTCATCTAAATGGATTAATAAACATTAATATTTTAAAGAGCTATAATAATGACTGATTTTTTTTTTGAAAACAGAAGCAGCTTTTCCATTAACAGAAAAAAGATAATGGCGTCCCTAGTGAATTAGTTACTATTGGCATTCAGAGTAGCTCACTCACTAGGCTGCTGAGATACAAAAATAATTTGTCACTATTCCCCAGGCTCTATCATGCATCTTGCATAGTCTATGAAGGCACATGCATAAGAAGTTTTATTTTTGACTAAAAGCAGTAACCATCAGCCAACGTCCTAGCTGCATCACAAGGGGTGCTCCAGAGGCAGCTCCAGGAGCATTAAAGAACCACCTCTTTGGGCACACCCAGGTAAGAATTAGGCCTGTGCAAAGTGGTTAGTATTAGTTTCAGATTCAGATCCGGCCAACTGAGAGGACAGCGATTCAATTCAGTGATTCGAATCACTGTCCCAATTCAGCCAAATCAGCCAGGCCCAGCCCGGCCCATCCTCACCAGCCTGGCAATGGCTGCCCCGCCTGCCCCAGCTCCCAGCACTTGTTAAAAAAACGCGACTCAGTGGGTGCTGCCAGACAGGAGGCAATCCCCGCCGAGGTGCATGGGGGGGGGGGGTGTTGCACAAACCCCTTCAACACTCACCCAGCTCTCCCACAGGTGCTCCGCTCAGGCCAACTCTAGCCCTTTAAGGAAAAAAAAAAAGCCAAAAAACAAGAAAACCCCTGGACTCATACCACTTCTGTGGCAGGGACGATCCCCGCTACCTTGCACCATGTGGGGGACTCTGCACAAGCCTCCAAAGGCTCAAGGCTGCTGCCAGAGCACTGAATCCCGGGGCTTTTCTTGTTTGTTTTTTTCTTAAAAGGCCAAAGCTGGCCTGGCCGGGGCACCTGTGGGGGGTCCGGGGGGCTCATGCAGAGCCCCCTATGTAGCATGGGGCAGTGGAGGGCAGCAGGGATTGCCCCCCCACCCCACCTGGCAGCACCTGGTGAGCACCATGGCTTTTCTTTAAAGTACCGGGGCAGCCATGGGGGGGGCTGGCAGGGTTCCCCCATGGTCCACCCTCCCCCACCCCTAGTACTTTCCAGCTCAGAGCAGCTGCAGCACCCTGCTGCGGCCGCTGGGGACTGCCTGAATCAAAGCTCTCTAAATCTTTTCAAAGCTCTCTGAAGCTTTGGCATCGATTCATACCTTTAAATTGGTCCCGATTCGATTTGGATTCAGAGATTCAGCCACCGAATTGGGCCCAATAGAATCACCACCTGAAGCTCTGCACAGCCCTAGTGATCATGCACGTCTGGTGCGTGCCACAAACTGCACACACCACGCATGCAGGCATTTGCCACACTGCTAATTTGCAGCATGGTGGGTGTTTTTGACATTGGGGTGCTGCACGTGGCTGCAGCATGCGCCACCTGAAACTGGAGCCTGGCTAGCCAGAGTCATGCTCCAGCTGCTGGCCAGGCTCCGTGTGCTGAATCACTGCCACTGGAGCCACAGGAAGCTGGATCCTAGGTAAGGCTGCTGGGATGAACCCTGGCTCTGGCCCCAGCCTCTCCCACTCCACCCGGGGCAACTTGCCATGTACCAGAGCACACCTGCAAGAGTATTCCTAGGGGACAAACAGCAGCAGCATGGCTATGTGCCACTGCCGTTTGTCCCTGGGGAAAATACATACGCACACTTGTCTGGACACACCCTTTATGGCCGCAGACTCAGGTAAGATTTCAAAGCTCACGTTACTGACTGTTGAAGCTTCTGAAGTTAGACCGCAACACATTGCCAAACCCCTCCAAAACATGGGAATAAATAGCCCACCCCTCACCAAACACTCCTCCTCATCTCTGAGCTTACAAGGATCCACAATATCCCAACTTCTTTGGTACTAAGACCTTTGGGAGAGACAAAAAGATCCCAGAGGCCTAGTGATGAGTGGTATGCAGATCTCATAGTTTCATAGTTTCATAGTAGCTAGAGTCGGAAGGGACCTAGGTAGATCATCTAGTCCGACCCCCTGCCTTAGCAGGAAAGAGCACCGGGGTCAGATGACCCCGGCAAGGTGCTCATCTAACTTCCTTTTAAAAATCCCCAGGCTAGGAGCCTGCACCACTTCCCCTGGAAGCTGGTTCCAGGCCCTAGCCACCCTGACTGTGAAGTAGCGCCTCCTAATATCTAATCTAAACTTACCCTCCGCCAGTTTGTGACCGTTATTCCTGGTCACTCCTGGCAGCGCACGGGGGAACAGGGACTCCCCCAATACCTGCTGATCCCCCCTGACCAGTTTGTAGCAACTCACACCCAACTGCTACAAAATGTAGGAAATCTGACATCTCTTTAAGTCAGCTGGCTCAAGCAGAAACCAAGACAAGACCAGAATCATGCTGGTCTGAAAGCAAAGATACATTAAAGAATTAGCCAAAACATTGTTTCTGCCTTCCACTGCAACAATACAGCACCCAACTAGGAAGAGCTGTGCAGACTCAAGACCTGTTTGACTTCATCAAAAGCCTGGATAACTAGGTGCCATCCTTTACATCCATCTCGTCAGAAAGCCATACCCCTTCCTCATAATAAAGAACTTGATCACAGTGAATCAAGCATTTTTAACTTCCTGTATAAATTTCTGTAGTTTGCTGAATCTAAAGCTGTATGCAAAGGTAATGCCAAGAGTGCAGACTGCTCACCATCTTATGACTGAAGCTGCTGTGAGCACAACAAGTTCTTCAACTGCTTCTCAGGAAGCTTCTGATGCCAATGATCCTGATCTATTAATTGCTTTGAAAATTAACCCTGACTACATTAGAGACAGCATTGTGATCTGTATGCTGGACTGCAATTGTGCTCAGCCAGAACTATACAGATGACAAAACCAGAGAAAGACAGAGGGATTAACAATTTATATTTGGCAGGTTCTAACCAAGGAATACATTTCTAGAGTCTGACCACCTTTAGGATATACCATATAGCTTTGAAAAGCTTTACATCATGAAGAACTACTACCAATGAAACCAATGTTAGCTCTTTGCTTAGGGTAGGATTAAAGAACACAGAACAAAACACAACTGAGTTTTACCCTCATACAGAGACACACAGAAGATTCCATTAGGTCCACACAAGATTTGCTTTACTAACACTTAACTGAAAGAGACATGAATACTACAGCAGTGACTGAGCATCATCTTCCCCTCACTAAGGCAGGGGAACAGTCTACCAGGAAGAAATATTGTATTCCCACCCCCCAAAAAAAGAAAAAAGAAAAAGGTAAGTATACTTTCAGACCAATGGTATAAACATGCAGATCAATGCAGGACTCAAGGGGGAATGATCGTTTTTGAGACAATGCAAATTTTATTCCTTGCATACAAATGCCATATCCCAAGTGAGAAAATTCCTACAATCCCCTTCCTCTGCCTAATCAGCTGCTCTGGTTTCTGCCCCCTGCCCTGTATTCCCTTCCTGCTCTGCTTGCTGCTCCCTGCCCTATCTGCCACTGTTCTTCTTGTCCCTTCTGCGATCTGCCACATGCTACACAGAGACTATCTATATCACTCGTGGCATGATTGCTACATGCTGTCTACCCCGACTTAGTACATGCCCAAGTTTTACCAGAGAGCCTGAATCAATGGCCTCTGTCCCCAAAACAAGAACTTTGCACTTGTTTAATAAAAAGACCTGATAAGTTTCCTTATCACAGAAAGACAAACAGAAAGGGCAACATGAAAGGCAGAATGGAAGAACAGCTCTAAAAAAAAATCTTTCAATTCAAAGGCCTCAATGAATAAAGAAAGCTGTAGCAAAACAATGCAACAGTTGAAGTCCCCATCTCCTTTGCTGCAAAAAAGACTTTTAATCAAAAGGCAGAGAAAAAAAAAATCAAGCTCAATTCCAGCAGATCTTGTCAGGAACCTAGTTTTAGCATCTGAGATATTAAATCTCAGGTGAATTTCTTCAGAACCTCTGGTTATCTATATCTACGCTATTAACTCCCACTGATATACTGGACCACATTCTTTGCTGCCTATACTTTGTATACTTGGTACCCTCATCTATATCAGTGAAAGATGTGAATAAAATGCCACAATTTTCCACAGACATTAAAGGGCTACCCACTAATAAGAGCCAGGCCTAACTGAATTATTACTTCTTATAAAGCAACCAGAAACTAAACTGAATATATCACAATTAGAGTTTGACCTCTCACTTTCTCTGTACACAAGCAGGAACAACATAGAGTATGACAAACCCAGCTTCTTTCAAAGTACTCAACTGCTGTACCAGTACTTTGAGATGGAAGGGCGCTCACTGCAAGAGGAAAATCATTCAGTTTCTATGTCCCGTCAATCCTTGGCCTCTGCCAAGACTGCCAACAGGGGATGCAAAGGGCCAAATGTGCTCACCATGCATTGACCTGGTATTGCAGTGCTTCCAGGACCGGTGCAAAAAAAGCAGAAAAAAAAAACAAAAAAAAAAACTTCATGTACTGACCCCTGCCGTCAGAATTCTTTTATCCAAAGGTATTTTACATAAATTACTGGACAGAGAACAGAAAATTAAAAGTGTGTCAATAACAACAAGGAAAATTAAAAACAGAATCTAAATATCTCAAAAAAAATAATTGCAGAAAACTGGATTGCACTCTACATAGGATACAGATTGTATGAAGAAGGGACTGTTTTCCACATTAAAGAATCCAAATTCAGACTATATGGATTCTAGATGGGGACACACAAGAATAAAAGGAAGAAAGGTTACTGTATACAGTTTCATGAAATACTCTGACTACACACAAAACATATGGGCTTACTTTTTAGTAGCTTATGTTCTAGTTAAATAGAACTTTGCTAGATGGTTTGAGAAAAAATGGTTACTGCATGGGTAATCATGAGCACTAGAGATGGTACAGCTCAGCTACAACACCTGGCCTGAAACTTCCCTACTGAGCTGTCTTTCAAACCAATACCATACAGTTCAATACAAGCCCTGAAGATCTGACTGGAGAAACATCTAAATACTTTCACTATATTCATACATATACTATAAAAATAACTATACTTATTAGAATGTAGGTACTATTAGAATTTACCTTGATATTTTGTTGTTGTTTTTTAAACAACCCATAAGGAGTACAGGTTGTTAAAAGGCAAACATCCAGAGAACATCTGCTTTACTGAAACAAAGTATTAACAGATGCTGATAGATCTAAAAACAAAACATTTAATTCTCAATTCCACCTCCTAACAGAATTTTGCTGAAAAACAAGCAATTAAAAAGGAAGTCAGTTTGATCGCTGCATCCAATATTTCCACTACTTTGAATTCAATGTGGTTCTTGGCCATTTATGAACAAAAGTAGTAAGTCACAACATTTATAAATGTAGCAGCCCCTATTGACAGTTGCACAGAATTCTGTTTGTACATTAAAAATAATTTTTAATATGACAAACTGTTACCAGTAGGAGAACTGCTTTCAGTGATGAACTCTTAAGCATGAAGCACTGGGCTAGCATCATTAAACACACTAATTTGATAAGACTCAGCATTTCTCCCCAGGAAAGTGAGCACAGTGCCTTCAAGAGAGCTACAAATCAAATAAAATTCATTCAAGCAATGAAGTTTAAGACAGGCGCTTTGACAGATAACCCCAAGATGATCTAAGGTTTCATTTAGCTTTAATGACTATTCTAACGAAAAGCTCTTCCCTCGTACAAAACAAAAAAGCTGACTTCAGTGTTTCTAAACCAGCGAGTAATAAACTGCAGATCAGGAGCAGTACCTTTTTAAAAGGTATTAACAGAACCTTCTGATCTTAAAATACATGGAAAAAGAAAATGCTTGGGAGGGGACAGTCAATAAGCTTTTACATGTTGGCTGCTTGTTTATATACAGGCCAGACCACTGATATTATGCTGTTGCTTTTAATATGTATTCAGTGGGGTTTGAGAGCTGAATTTGGGGATGGCTCCCAATGGGTATGCCCATCATGCCATGAAAGGCACCATCACAGTTACTGCTACAGCTGACAGTGAGACAGTCAGTCATATTAATCTGAAGTCAAGTAGAAGCCAGGCTAGATGTGTACATTAGAGACTAACCAAAATATGCACGTATAATTAGGGGCCGACCGAATTTGCAGCAGAAGGCAAAAACTGCTGTTCTTGCATCCTGCTGCTGATTGGCCAAAGGACCCCAACAGTCCTTGTGGTCCCTGACCAGGGTGGAGGCAAAGACAGCACCATATTTAAAACTGCAGTTTTCACTTTCCCATCAATCAAAAGCAGATGGAGAGTGGGGAGCAGCGGGGCCCCTCTGCCAATCAAATGAAGGGGGAGTACATGGGGGGGGGGGCCTGGAAAATTGAAAGCTATTGGGCACCCCACTCTGCTGTGAATTCAGTAGGTCTCTATCTAAAATATTATTTAGAGCTGTGCATATTGGATACCCGACCATCTCTTTAAGCCGCTGGACACACCACATACCGACTCAAGGATCCGTCTGCAGTCTTGTCATGAATACTGAGGCTGTACCCAGCTCACAAGACCCATAGGGACCTACTGAAGCTATAGATCACAAGTTTTTGTGGGCTGAAACTTACTTCACCTGCATGAAAGCAGATGATGAAGTGTGCTTCAGCTCACAGAAAATTGTGATGTGTGCACACACACGCACACACATGCATACACCTACTTCCAAGGTACCTCGAGATCTTTTCAAGAACGCCACAAGCTGTCACGCAACGTTAGCACTGCTAACATGATTCACAAGATAAACCAAGAAATTTTAAACAGGAATCTATGGTGTCCAAAGCATTCTGCCCTGGTAGCCCGAGTTCTTGACAGCAAAAGAACTGCACTATTTTTTCCTATCATCAAAAATAAATGAAAACCAAGTGCTAGCACTTTCTGAGGGACACCTCGAGTCTAAAAGGGCACATCTAGACGTGCTTTTTCTAACACGCATTAAAATTTAATACCTCCAATATGAGGTAATAAACAAATGCGCATTAGGCTGCCTTAATGTACAGTAATGAGCGTACATGTTTTTTAAGCGATTCTTAATGTGCAGTAGCCTATTTTACTGCATGTCAGCATAACTGCAGTTTTTTAGGTGTCACTTTAAATCACAGTACAATAGGCTACTGCACATTAAAAAGCACACGTAGATGCGCCCAAAGAGTTGAGAAGGAGTGCTCTAGACAGGTGCAAGTCTACGCAGCCCACTACTGGCTGTTTCAGCAAACAAAATAAGCAGTGACTAGGCCACAGGAGATGAACTGTCCTCTCACTTCCAAGAGAGACCCTTGCTGGCCACAGCTGAAGAGCACTGTATAAGCAGAGATGCCTCATACTCGAGCTGCGCACACTGGATACCTGACCATCTCTTTAAGCCCTTGGACACACCGTGTACTGACTCAAGCATTCGTCTGCAGCCTCATCATAAATGCTGAGGCCGTGCCCAGCTCACAAGACCTGAGGCAGAACGGAGAACAGCAGGATACGGACTCACCCAACTGTACTTAATATATGCCAAGATATTCATCAGGACATCTTCTGACAGGTTAAATTTAGGAAGCACTAAAACACGAAGACTGTTACCTCTGACAGCCGTTATATGCTTTTGTGCTACTGAGAGGTGCCAGCATGATCCTTGTGTGAAGCCCTCTCTTTCCCAGAGGAACTGACTTGGCAGTGCAAGCCTCCCTCGCCCTCCACCCCAAAGGGCCTCCTCGAGCATTTATGAAGCAAATTCACTCTGCACGGCCCTGCAGGGTTTCTGGAGCTGTCAGCCTGTGGGCACGTCCCTGCCTCCTGCCACTTACTCAGCGCTGGGCAAGCCTACACCGAGCCAGCTTGGCTGCCCCGCTGCTGGCAACCACAGGGAGGGACGCAGGTGGCCAAGACCCGGGGCTCCACCCAGGCTTCCCCGCAGCGCCCGCGGGAGCTGCCCGAGGGGGTCTGCGAAGGGACGTTGCCCCTGCCACCCGGGAGCAAGGAGGTGAGGCCAGGCCAGGCCAGGCCCGGCCCAACCCGGCCCGGCCCAGCCCCTCCGGCCTGAGCCCACAGCGAGGGCACCGGGGCCCCCGACCGCTCCGGGCCGAATCCCTCCCCAGGCCCCCGACCCCACTCACCTGCCCGTCCGGCCCTGCTCCGCCTCCTGTCAGTCTCCGCCGGCCTCACAGCTCCCAATATGGCGGCCGCTCCGCTCCCCCCACTGCCCCTGCCCCGCCCCCGGCGCGGGGCATCACGGGAGCCCCGCCCCCGGGCCCGTTCGAATCAATACAGGAAGGAAGGAAGGACGCGTTTGTTGTTGTGGCAACCGCTGCGGCCTGTCCGCGCCACCCGGCCTGTGCTCGAGTTATGCCGTCATGTTGTGACGAGATGGTGCAATGAGCCGCGCTGACGTGACTGGCAGGGGCTGGTTCACCACAGCGGGGGCAGGGGGTACTGCGCTGCGCTGCACCGCAGTGGCCCAGGGCATATCCGATCCCCCCCACTTCTTGACCGATACTGGACTGGAGGGAATGGGGCTGGGCCCCGCGCCCAGGGGCAAAGCTTCTTGCTACAGCCCAGCGGTGGCCCGTAGTCATATGAAGATGTTTCTCGGCAGGGAGGTGTGTGATGACCCAGTATGGTTCACACAACAGATTTTATTACAATCTTTCCAATATTTCTTCTGATTCTTAAAGCCTCAGCTCCTGCAGTCAAGTGCTTATACAAGACTGTTGGCTTTATTGGTTATAAAAAATAAGCCTCTGATTGCTTCTGTGCAAAGAAAAGTGTGACCCGGGTGAAACCTAAGGTCCCAAAAACCAAATGAAGGATTTTTAAAGAAGCCTGAGACCTCACCTCCTAAACCTTGTCTGACTTGATCCCAAATGCATAGATGATCTAATACAGAATATTACCCTAAAGAAATCCTTGCCTCTTGCCTAATTTCTGCACCATCACAGCTGCATCATCTGGATACTACTGGTTTTAAAGACGTCTACTTGATTTAAACATAATCACGTGATTTGGGTGGAGTGACTGAAATGCTCGGGCGTGGCGACGTTTCGGATATTTCTGCCTCCTTTCCCTGTGGCAAAAAAGTCCATTTAATACATTCACAATGCAGTGAGAACACAAACTCCAATCTGTGTTCAAGTGTCTTACGATGATGAAGGATCATCTCATGACGCCCTGTGAAAAATGAAGGGTTGGTGTATGCCTCTTCAGTCCATGGCTTCGAAGGTTGATTTGCCGTGGTTCTGGCTGCTGGGATCAAAGGCAAGTTCTCCTGGGAGCTTAGAATGAGATACGAATCGCAGGATTGCTGACGCTCGCAACTTTATGGCAAGCTAAGAGATTTTCATCTGTTTTCCATGATGCTTGCAGTTGTGGCAGGAATAGGCTGCAACTCAGAAATTTGAGTTTAGCTGACTTTAGTATAACCTGTAGCCAAGAGTTCAGCTTCCTTGGGTAGGCAGCAGCTAGCTCACAGTGACTCCAGTCTACAGTTCTCCCAGCAGAAGGCATGGTGTGATTTCGAGCCCTGATTTCGAGCTGTGACCGTGAGGAATGGCACAGCAACTTCAGGCCCAGGTTTTGATGGCATTGGGAATGGAGAGTGTTAGTCTTGGGGGAGTGCTCAGACACTCCGGGTAGTACATGGGAGGAGGAACGAATGGTGGCAGCTCTCAGCACCAGTATCAGTCTGTCTCAAAAGGAGTCCTTGCACAAATCCCAGGATGAAGTACAGCTTCAGCTGGGATTACCAGCATTTCCTAACTATGAACTTAATAATGAATTTCAGGATCAAAATGGCCAGTGACCTGTTGTATCCAGGTAATCCTTGGAGGGTTTGATAAATGTTAAAGGAAATTAAATATACCCAAGCACTTCTCTTTTAGAGGATCTGTCTTTGGTAGACAGACAGCCCACCATATTTTAGCAATACGCTGAACAAGAAAAATGATTTTGAAATGTTTTTCATGGAATCTTGGAGAAGTAGGGCGGGAAGTGACCTCAGGAGGGCAGGCAGTCAAACTCCCTGCTCAAAGCAGGATCATCCCTATCCAAACCATCCTATACAAATATTTGTCTAACTCAGGGGTCAGCAGCCTATGTGCTGGATCCAACCTGCAGAGGTCTAATCCAGCCTGCAAACTCCAATCTGGCCCAGGGGATTGGTGGCACGGAGCTTTGCCATGCTACCCAGGCCCTTTCTAGCGCTTTGCAGTGTCTGTACTTTCTTTGCTGCAGAGAGGTCAGGAATCTGCAGCAAAGGTGAGGCAGCTGTCAGCTGGAGGGGAGGGGAGAGGTGGAAGGAAGTGTGACTTCCGGCTTGCAGCCAGGGCCAGGTCACAAGCTCTGGCTGCATTGGCAAAAGGTGACTGGTCCCTGGTCTAACTCATTCTTACACTACATGAACAACCCTCTTATGCAACTGCCAACACAATGCACCAAAAACACCTAATCTGCCACAGGCAAAGTGTGGGATGAAGGCAATGTTAATGTCCTGCCACTGCAAGGACATTGCTAGATCCGAGGAAGAGGGCTGTGCCCCTACTAAAGAGGAAGACAAAACTCCCACAGTCCATGCTGATCTGATCATGGGGTAGATCTCAAAACCGTGGAGTATATCCTGATCCCAGATGTGGTGAACAATCTAACCCTGACTGGAGTAACAAGACCCTCTAGCCAGGAACCTCTGGATTTTGTAGTCCTAGTTAGTAGAAGCACTGTCATACAACCCAGTCAAAGTCCCAGCTTTGGCTACAGCTGAACACCCAATGCTTCTGAGGAGGGAGAGGGAAATGCTGACATCAGTAGCAACAGGAAGGGGAAAAGTTCCTTCCTGGCCCCATGTGGTAACCAGCAAAGCCCAGGAGCATGGGTTAATAACCAGACACTTTCCACTCTGCACTACAGCCTGGGAACTGTGAACACAACTGCACATAACACACACCCTGATTACAGAGCCAGAACTCTCTATCATCTTATCCCCAGCTCCTTTAATCTTCTCTTGTGACCAGTCTGGTTGTAGAGCTCTTCTTCATTCACCCAATGCTGAACCTGGCCCTTTCCAGTTTCCCCCTGCTCTGGGCTGCAGAGCTCGTCTCATGATCTCCAAGCAATGTGTATTTTGCTGGAGTTTCTTGAGCTTTCAACTGTTGCTTTCAGAACACACTACAGGCTTTGCTTCTCCTAGATCATCCCTGACTAACGCTTATCCAAGCTCTTCTAGAAAACCTCTGGTGAAAGAGATTATATAACTTCTTTTTGCAGTCTACTCCACAGACCTGACAGTGAAGAAGTTTTTCCTAATGTCCAATCTAAGTGTACCGTACTGCAATTTCAACCCACTGGTATGTGTCCTACTCAGCAACAATGGAGAAAAGGTGCTTTCTCTCTTCTTTATGGTAGCCCTTCAGAGATTTGAAGATTGGTATCGTATCCCCTCTTAATCACATTTCCACAAGTTGAACAGGCTTATTTCTTTGAACCTCTCCTCATATGACTTGCATTCCAAGCACTTCATCATTTTGTTGCCTGCCTTTGAACCTTCTCTAATTTTTCCATGTTGTTATTAAAATGTGGAGTCCAAAACTGTTTTATTTTATTCCTTTTTACTGCTGTAATGCCATAAACTATAGTAATATGGTTTCCACATTTCTAACAAAGCCCAATCTCCTGTGATTAATCAGATACTTGGCTCAACTCTGTAGGGATGCCTATTAACAATCAACCAAATAGTCAAGAGTGAGGCTAAGAAAGCTGAGTTTATTCATTTTAAAAAATAACCAATTTAGAACCAGTTATGCCACTGTGCTCAATCCTGACCTTTCCCAAATGTTGGGTGAGCTGGGGAGGAAGCAGTTTGATACCTGAGCTCCAAGAAGGGACCAGGGTGTAGATTCTGTGCAGGTTAGGAGTTTGGTGATAATCAGAATCAGGGTTCTGCGGCAGGTTTTGGGAGGATGATCTGCCCCTGAGTTTTCAATCTGAGCAGATTGAAATGAATTGCAAGCTGAATTCTGGGTTTGACTCAAAGGGGAATTGAAGACAGAGTTCTGGGTGCAGGTCAGGATAGGGGGAGTGTCTGAGCTCTGGCTACTAGGATTGTGGAGAGAATTGGAATTTGAGTTCTGATCACAGTTTGTTCCCGCTTCCCCTCATCCTGCCTTCTCAGGGCCCCTTGTGTTGCCCCTAATGCCAGCTGGCTACCTGGATGTCCTGTATATAATTGAAAACAAAAGCGAGAGAACTAAGCAATTAAATTCAGGATACCCCACATTTGCCAGCCACTAATTCCTCCTTTTTATGAGTCAGCCCCTTGGAGAAGGAGGCTACAAGGGGAAGCTCTGACTTTCCAGTATAGGTCTGGAAGGGGCCTGCTAGACCATCAAATCCAACCCCCTGCACTTGCTGGGAACCAAGCCAAAGGGTCTTAAAATTTGCCCCTTCAGACCCTCACACTCAGATATAGGGCACAAAAATAGAAACGCCAGGAACACCCAACAACACCACATAGAGAAAAGTAGGAGAGATGAGGGCTCTGCCAATGGCCTGTCACTTCAGCAACGGGGAAGTAGTTGATTAATATCTCTTCATACTACAGAGGAAGGCAAAAAAAAAAATCCCCACAGTCTTTGACAATCTAACCTTGGGAAAGAATTCCTTCCTGACCTCAAATCTGACCATAAGTATGCCCCTGAAAGGAAGAGCAAGCCTCTCTAGCCAGGAACCTATGATGCTTGAAGTAGTGGCAAGGCCACCAGTGTACCTCAATCAAAACCTCTTGGCCTTAGCAAGGACCAATGCCCAATGCTTCAGAGAAGACTCCTGCCTCTCCTGTGAAAACCAGGCAGTATTTATGAGGGGGCGAGGGAAATACTTGCATGTGTCCCTGCATGTGTCCAGGAAAAGCCCTGAAACAAGGGACTGCCAGGCATCTACCACATCTCAAGAGAGTTTCCTGTGTATGTCAGCATAAGGATTGCAAAAAGTTTCATAGATGTTAGGGTCAGAAGGGACCTCAGCAGATCATTGAGTTCAACCCCCTGCCCTGGGCAGGAATGAGCGCTGGGGTCAGACAGCCCCAACTAGGTGCTTGTCCAGTCTCCTCCTGAAGACCCCCAGGGTAGGGGAGAGCACCCCCTCCCTTGGGAGCCCATTCCAGATTCTGGCAACCCTTACTGTGAAGAAGTTCTTTCTAATGTCCAACCTAAATCTGCTCTCTGTCAACTTGTGGCCATTGTTGCTAGTTACTCTAGGAGGTGCCCTAATAAATAGAGCATTTCCTATTCCCTGCTATCGTCCCCTGATGAATTTATAGGCAGCCACAAGATCACCTCTCAGCCTTCTTTTGCAAAGGCTGAAGGGATCCAGGTCCCTCAGTCTTTCCTCGTAGGGCCCTGCCTGCAGGCCTCTGACTATACGAGTGGCCTCCTCTTTAACTCTCTTGAGATTGTGCACATCCCTCTTGCAGTGCGGCACTCAAAACTGGGTGCAGTTTGATACGTAGAATCAAATACAGGCAGTCCTCAGACTTGCGACACAATTGGTTCCTGAGAACCAAGTCTCAAGTCGAAACATTGTGACTCGGAACCAATTTTCTCATGAGAAACAATGTTATAAATGGGGGATCGGTTCCTAAACCAAGGCCTGATACCATATTTTCACCAAAAATACCCCAGAATTTTATATCAATTATTGACGAGTACTATAGCTACATTAATGTATTTATATTGTAAATAGCAATCATATTAATTTGGAAGGACTTGTTTGAGGTGAATTTGCTGGACTTTTTGAAAGACTCTTGGTTAGACTTTTTGAAGGGTTGTTGGCTAGAGCCTTCTCAGGAGTCTTGGCTGCAGGTTTTTCTGGAGCCTTGTCTGCTTTCTTAAAGAAAGCGCCCAAGGAAGTTTGGACAGATGTTCTCCAGGGAGATGAGTGACGCAGCGAAATTGTTCGCTGGCTTGGCGTCGCATCGATCTAGCGTTGTAAAGTCAAAACTGATGTCATAAAGTTGAAACAGGGTGTCAATTTAGAAACACTGCAAGTGGAAAATGTTGTAACTCAAAATGTTGTAAGTCAAGGACTGCCTGTACTTGATTCCACATATTATACATACTGATTGTTGAACCAAGAACTCCAGGGCCTGTCATACCATCTCTTCCATAAACTGATCAAGTTTAATTTTTAAGCAATTCAGGTTCTTTGCCCCTGTAACTCAACTTAGAAACCCTTCCAAAACTCCATTCCCCTGATAGTTAGAAGTCTTCTAATTTCTATGTGCCATGCAGGGCTCTCCAATGCACAGGACATAGTCTTGCACCTGGGAATCCTGCTGAATTCAGTGGCGTTCAGCACTAGCTCACGACTCTGCCTGTGTGCATCTGGCTGAGTTTGTTCTTTTGTTTGTACAATTTTTTTCCCCACCAAATGGTGTAGGGAAGGGAATACTAAAACCCACAAATGCTGGCAGGAGAGGTAGAGGCTGGTAAAACTGGAAACTGCTTTTCTCCAATACTTCAGAAACTGAACATGTTGCATCAGTGTCTGCAAATCAACTTAAAAATGAACACTGAAAGTAGGTGAGCATAACTTGCAACATACCCTGAGGTGCTTGGGGAGGACACTGCGTCCATGCAGACTTCATCCTGTTCTATTTTGTGGTGGTATTTTAGATAAAGCTGTTGGCGGGGAAAAACTGGAACCAGCTTTTCTGGCTAGCCCCAAATATCTGCTTCTCCTTTGTCAGGATCCACTACTGGTCAGGAAGGGAAAGTTCACATTTTGAAAAAATTATTAACATAAAATATAATATTGCAGCAGGTTTCTGTACACAGATTCCTTCAGTCATCTACAACTGAACTGCAAATTAAACATGTTATATCATGTGGCTCCCAGCACTGGGGTTAGACTAGCCCAGTGAAGAGAGCAGGACACAACCATCTTATCATTCTGAGTAGGGACCAAAACTGCAAGTCCATCTCAGATGACACATAAAGTTAGACCTCCAAAGCAGCAATACTCTAAACAACACCACTAGATGACCAATACCTCACAAAACACACTGGTATTAACAAGCAGCTGGTTTTAACATTTCATATTCCATCCAGACTCTGGCTATGTAGTTGGGAAGTAGAACAGAAATACCTGGGACAGAACCTGAAATCCCTGTTCAGTAGAAGGCACGTACACTTTTAAGCACTGTGAGTGTAAAAGTGTGGGCTCCTCTGGCTCAGAAGAGACCCATTGAGTTTAATGGGACTGCTCAAATGCATTAGGCCTGTGCAAATAGGCAGCTATTCGATTCAGCTTTGGATCCAGCCACTTCAGATGCCAGGGATCTGATCCGAAGCTCCGGATTGGTTTCCTGCTTCGAGTCGGCCAAAGCAGCTCCGAAGCTTCGGAGCAACCTCGGAGATTTGGCCATAGGGTATAATGGGGAATCAACGAAGTATCTATAACTCTGTTGTTTTTTGTCTGATTTGGATGAAACTTGCAGGGGTGCTAGCCACTGCTGAGAACATGAAACCTGCCATATTTCAAGAAGGTTGGTAAAGGGGTTTGGGGGGAACTGCACCCCAAATTCTTGAAAGCAAAACTCATGTCAGTTGTATATGTTACACCACAGGGGGGTGAAAACTGCAGGGGTGGTTGCAGAGTCGGTACCAAAGCCTGGGCTTGCAGCACAGTCTGCAGTCCGATCCATTCCTGTTCAGGCAGCATGCTCCTGCTCAGTGCTGGCTTTATCGGTCAATTTGGCCGAGAGAGAATCAGTGGAATCACAGGGGATGTCTGTCTCCAGCTGTTTCAGTAAAGAATTTCCATTACAACCAAATCTTACTTTAAAAAGGGGTTGCTATCACTATTTTGGGTTGTATAAAAGTAACATGTATACAACATTAAGAGAACTTTTTATATATGCATTTGAAAGGAAAACCACTGCCTTACCCTATTTGCCACCCACATGTTACGGTATAGTGTTAGAGCATGAAAACCAGAAATCAAAACTGAGTACATCCCCAGGTGAGGCCATGTGTGTTTTTAAATAGATGGTTTGTAACTTAAGAGCCGCCCTCTGATTTCTGGAAGGTGCTGGCCACAATTCTGCATTCACAGGTTCCCTGGGAAAGCTCTGAGTGCCAGTAGGTGGAGCTCAGCTACCAAGACATATTTCCTCCCCTCTCCTTTGTGCTTCTTAGCCATGCTCTGACCCCACAAGGAGCTCATCCAGTTTACTTCCTGGGAAGGTCACCCTCTGAATTTGAAAATGCAGGAGTCGTTGTTACTGTTGCTGTACCTGCTGATGAAGAGAAGCGCCAGTCCTCAGTGGGAGTTGGCTGGGCGATGGGATGAGATGCAGAGGACAGTCTGGCTTCAGCAGTATTACATGCAGAGACAAAAGAGACTGATGGCAGTGAGTATCTCAGTGGAAGGCAAAATAAGAAAGACTTACTCTCCAGGCACTTAGTTAACCTGGGGTCCAGGGCCAAATCCAGCCCTGCAGTCTGTGCATAGCTCTACTGTGTAGTGCTGGCTGCTGCACCCCTGGGGAAGGGGGGCATTGCCTGCAGACAGTGCTTGTGCGTGCAACAAAGATCTAACTGGGTCTCAAGCATGTGGGAAGAATTGGAAAAGGCCTTAAGAGTAATAATGTGGCTAGTTAGTACAGTACATCATACACAGCTAGGCCAGGGTGGAGGAGGACATACTAGTACAAGCCAGGGTGTAGAAGGATCAGGGTTGAAGGCAAAGGAGAGGATGACAAGGACATTAGAAGGGGAGCCCCAGGAGAGAGGCCAGGAAGGAAAAAGACTTGGAGACATCTAATTCTGTTCAAGTCTGGTGGAGCAGGCTAGTTGCTAAAATGCAAAGTGCGATGCACGTCCTTGTCAGGTTGTATTTGTAGCTCTGCAGTTATTTTATGTTGCCACTTAAACATGATTCCCAAACCCTGGTTGAAAAATCAAATAATAAGGGGAGAAAACTGAAATCAAAACAAGACGTTGTGCTTCACTGGAAATAATGTTTCTGTTTTCTGTCCCCAGAAAGTTTGTTTTGTGAAACATTTTAACTTTGCATCTCTATTCAGAACCAAAATAAATGATAATGGAAGGAATTTCCCATGGGACGGAAAATTTTGCCCAGTTCTAGTACTTACATTCTGTCAGCCCAGAAGGCCCTCAGCATTTTTAATTGCACGTTGGGCTATTTTTTGCAGTACTGTTTTTTTTGTCCTGGACTGCCTATTATTACTTTCTGCTATTAAATGGCTTTTATGGTGTGTCCCAAAGGTGGATGTATTCAATGCATAGGCTAAAGGTGTTACGGAGGCAGAGTGAGAGATGATATCTATGAACCTTCTGGAGACTAGTAAGAGTGAGAAGCCCCAAAGCGACTTAATAACAATTGATGCAGCACTTTTCAGCTGCAAATCTCAAAATACTTTACAGTGGATGATATTATTATCCCCATTTTATAGATGGGAGGTGCCTTTGATACCCCAAAGGGCAATCAGGAATACAATCCAGGTCCCTAGAGTCCCATCTGTATCTGAGAGGCCCTTTGCCTCCTGTTTCATAGTTTCATAGTTTCTAGGGTCGGAAGGGACCTGAGCAGATCATCTAGTCCAACCCCCTGCCATGGCAGGAAAGAATACTGGGGTTATTATGTCTCATTAATACTGTTCATTATGTCTCATTAATTTGTCTTTCGCATATATAGTATGATAAGGGGAATGAGCATGGGCTGAAGGTCAGGAATGACTGTGTTCCAAAGCCAGCTCCACTGACTACCTTGAGCTGGTCACTTAGCATCTGGGTGAGTCAGTTTTTCCCCTTGCAAACAGGGGTAATACTGACCCAATCTCCAGGTACGTCGAGAGGACAAATTGGTTGTCTGCACAGCACTTGGAAGATGCAGCATTATAAAAGTGCTGCAAATTGTTATATCCCAGAGTAAATGTCTGATAGAGACACTGCCTCTTGCCTGTCATCATCTCCCACGTAAAATTTCAGCTCCTGATTGCACGACGACGCAGAAGCAACTGTTACTTTCACCCCCGCGCGTGGCCCAGCATTAGGAACACTGACTGGTGGGAACGGGTGGTCCTGAAAGACTTCCAGCCCCACGACTGGCTGGAGAAGTTCTGGATGTCTAAGGAGACTTTCTTCTACGTGTGCAACCAGCTGCGGCCCAAGCTGGCACATCACAGCATCCACTTCCACCCAATGCTGCCTCCGGAAAAGAGGGTAGCTGTGGCCCTTTGGCATTTGACCACCAATGTAGAGTACCAGATTATTAACCCTCTTTTTGGAGTAGGCCCCTCCACAGTACAGAAGTGTGTCCAGGAGGTGAGCTACATGGTTGTCCTGCTGCTAAAGCCAGTCTACCTCCGCCTGCCCGGTGAAAAGGAACTGGAGAACATGGTGCGCATCTTCAGGGCCAGGTGGGGATTCCCACATTGCATCGGTTCCTTGGACAGCCTCCACATCCCCATCAACACACCTTTGCACCTCAGTGTTGACTACTGCAACAGCCAGGGCTGGCACTCCATCCTCACACAGGCTGTGGTGGATGGGTTAGGCCAGTTTTGGGATGTCTGTGCTGGCTTCCCTGGCAGCATGGAGAACAGTGCCATGCTGGAGAGTTCGAGCTTGTGGGTGTTAGCCAGAGGTGGCTACTTGTTCCCAAACCCCCCAAAACATTTCATGGGGAGGGCACAAAAGTATGTCCTACTGGGAGATGCGTCTTACCCTTTGCAAGACTGGATACTCAAGCCTTACCAGGAAGATGGGAGACTCACCCAGCAGCAGCTTCAGTTCAACTACTGCCTGAAGCGAGCCCACAGCGTGATCGAAAATGCCTTCCTGTGCCTCAAGGCTCGCTGGCCGTTCCTCCTGAAGTGCAATGACTGTAGCCTGGACCTGCTGCCCACTGTGATACTTGCCTGTTGCACCCTGCACAACATATGCGAGGCACATGACAACCCCTTCAATGATGAGTGGCTGGAGGTCATCGAGCCAGCAGAGATCCCAAAACCTTGTCACCCTGTGCCCACATCCATGGACGACAGCAGTGCTGAGCAAGTGCGAGGTCTCATGTGCCAGTACTTTGAAAGCTGTGGAGAAGGCTGATGGCTACAGAGGTAGCAACCATACGCTACAGCTCTTGGACTTTAGATTAACTCTAATAAACATAACAGTGTCCCAGGAATCAAGGGCTGCTAAACAGGAATGACATACTCGTGTCTGCTGCAACACCTTTCTGAGGAACGAGGATGGCTTGCAAGGTTGGAGCTGAGATAGCCTGGCCCCATCACCAGGTGCAGTCCAGAGGAAGTCAGTTATGTTACGGTTATACAGTTTTTGCCATAAAGATTTCAGGCAATGGAATGTATTTCATATGCTTGTAATCTTCTAGGATATGGACAAATGTGAGACATGTTCTGTGATATAAAAATAAAATGGGGGATCTAGGTTTGGACAAAGAAGTATGTCTCTTTTTTTGTTTTTGTTTTCTGTGAAGGATAAACTGGGGGGCTCCAGATTCCCAGGTAATTGGAAAAAGAGACTTTTCACTTCCAGGTCATCAGTGTGAAACCAGTCTTGGTGTCAGGCTGGCCCCTGATGAAAACTGTTAGTGTCTGGTGATTGCTTGGTAGAGTGCATGAAAAGAACTGGTGGGACTCAGGTGATAGATGCTGTGGTGATGGGTGCTCCAAAAATGCCAGATTGAAAGAGCAAAGAACTAAATAGGTATTATCTATATTACACTAGCATCTAGAGGCCACACCCAAGGCCAGGACCCTGTTTCGCTGGGTGCTGATAGATACAAAGCAATGGTTTCTGCAACATGGAGGTTACTATCTAACTAGATAAGCTGAGAGGATGGGAAACAAAGGCACAAAGAAGGGAAGTGACTTGCTTAATGTCAGTAGCAGAGCAGGGATTAGAATCTGGGTCTGGAGACTCCTAGTTTAGTACTGTATTCACTAAGATAGGCTTCCCCTCCATGTTGCTTAGCCATGGAGACTGACTTCTTGGTTTTAGATAAAAGTTCCTTCCTCTTGACTCATCTGTCCGTGAAAGCAATGTTATGAGTTGTTCTCTGGAGTAACAGGGGCCCTTCCAGTCCTGGTTAAAGCTGAGGGTTAGTGGAGTAGTGAGTGTGTGTGGTGTGGGGGTTGGTTCATGTGTGTGGCATATCTGTACTGGGTAAGTAGTTGCACAGGGCAGCCTTCAGGAGCACAAAAATAAAAAAAGGAGACAAGGTAGTGGCAAGTGGTCAGAGCTATGGGATTGCTTTAAGAGGGAAATGATCTTTCAAAAAGACTCAGGCCCCATGTGGCTGACCCTCTTTAGAGATGCTGCTTCATCAGGACTGTGTTTATCCTCATGTGCTGATACCTTTCTCTTTTTGCTAGACAAGCTTTCTGGTATTACAATGTGCCACCCTGCTCTGACCTTCAGTATTGCTACAGACATACTAATATGTTAGTCATTTTAATATCCCATGTTTGTGCCTGGGGTTAACAACCTGCTTTTTCATGGAAATCTAGCACTTTGGCTCTGCAAGATAAGCTGTAAAGGGATATTTGGGCCTTTAGAACAAGGGTCTGTGGCCTACAGTAGTGCTTGTAGGGCTATGGGTGCAAGACAAGTGATGAGCTTTATGTCCATGATAAATTCTAGTGTGGATAACTACAAACCAGTCAGCCTCACATCAGTCCCTAGAAAAATCATGGAGCAGGTCCTCAAGGAATCCATTTCGATGCTCTTGGAGGAGAAGAAGGTGATTAGAAACAGTTGGCACGGATTCACCAAGGGCAACTCATGTCTGACCAACCTGATTGCTTTCTATGATGGTATGACTGTGGATGCAGGGGGAGCAGCAAATGTGATATACCTTGACTTTAGCAAGACTTTTGATATGGTCGCCCACGACATTCTTGCAAGCAAGCTAAGGAAGTAAGGGTTGGATGAATGGACTGTCAGATGGATAGAAATCTGGTTGGATTGTTGGGTTCAAAGAGTATTCAGTGGCTTGCTGTCTAGTTCATAGCTGGTGTCAAATGGAGTGCCCCAAGGGTTGGTCCTGGGACTGGTTTTGTTCAATAGCTTCATCAGAGATCTGGAAGATCAGGTAGAGTGCACCCTCCATAAGTGTATGGATGACACCAAGCTGAGGGGAATAGTAGATACACTGGAGGGTAGGGCTAGGATTCAGAGAGACCTAGACAGATTGGAGGATTGAACCAAAATATGTTTTCAGGAAGTTTAATAACGAGAAATGCAAAGTCTTGCACTTAGGATGGAACAATCCCATGCACTGGTACAGACTAGAGTCTAGCTAACAGCAACTCTACAGAAAAAGACCTGGGGGTTATAGTGGACAACAAGCTGAATAAGAGCCAACAGTGACACTAAGCTTGTCACAAAGAAGGCTCCATTAGTAGGATCATTAACAGCAGGTCAAGGGGTGTGATTATTTCCTTCTTTTCAGCACTGAAGAGGCCACATCTGGAGTACTGTGTCCAGTTTTGGCCCCCCCGCACTACAAAAAACATGTGGACAGGTTGGAGAGAGTCCAGGGGAGGGCAACAAAAATGGTTCAGGGGCTGGAGCACATGACTTCTGAGGAGAGGCTGAGGGAACTGGGCTTATTTAGTTTGGAAAAGAGAAGACCCAGAGGGGCTTTGACTGTAGCCTTCAGTTGCCTGCAGGGGGGTGCCAAGAGGATGGAGCTGGACTGTTGTCAGTGGGGGCAGATGACAGAAGGAGCAATGGGCTCAAGCTGCAGAAAGGGAAGTTTAAGTTGGATATTAGGAAAAAATCTCTCACTAGGAGGCTGGTGAAACACTGGAACAGGTGGTGCAATCTCCATCCTTGGAGGTTTTTAAGACCTCACTAGACAAAGCCTTGGCTGGGATGATGTAGTTGGGCTGGTCCTGCTTGGAGCAGGGGGTTGGACTAGATGTGACCTCCTGAGGTCGCTTCAACCCTCATTTTCTGCAATCAGTTGTCACTGCTGCCAGCCCTGCCCCATCCACAGCTGAAACAAGCTGATCCCACAGCACAGGGTGGGTGCATGTGGCATGAGGAAGGGGGTGTGTGACACACAGGATCTCCAAAATTGGGCCTTGATTACAGTGATGCCCAAAGGCCGCGATCGGGATCAAGAGCTAGTGCTGCAGGTGACATGTGCACAAACCATGCTCCCTGCAGCTGGGAGGCGAGTTATTCCTCTTGATTAAAAAAACCCAAATTTGTAATTTAATAAAATCTCATCTTCGAGAGTTTGCTCAAAGTTTAGGGCCTCGTTTGCACATCCGCGGAAGTGCCTGGCAGGCCACGGCTGCCACCCCCCGCCCGTGGCAAATCGCCCGGTCTTGGACCTTTTATTTAAAAAAAAAAAAAAAAAAAAAAAGGAGCGAGTCTTGTGGCTCCCGCACCGCCGGGAGCATCATGACTTTTTGCCCTTAGACAAAATGGTGACTGTTTCCCACTACTTTGAACAGGCCTTGAAGTCAGACGCTGCCCTCAGTCAAGATGGCGGTACCACCGGCCACAGGCAACTCAAGGAGCACGAACAAAGCGAGGCAAGCCCAGGGAGGATGACTTGAGTTAAAGCTTCTGCGCATGCCCACTCTCCGGCCTCGCTATGGCGAAGGGGGAGGGGGTACAAGTGCGGGACGGAACGCACCAACTCCACCTTGGCGGAGGGGGGGAATTTGCGTCGCGCGCGTCACGTGACACCTCCGCGCCGCCGCCTGCTATGCGAGGGAGCCCCCCCGGGGGCCGCATGGTGCGCTCCGCCGCAGGGGCTGACGGGAGGAGCGGCGCGGGGCGGTGCGTGGCGTGCGGTGAGTGCGGGGTCCGGTCGGGGCTGGTGGGTCCAGCAGCCGCAGGGCCCCGAACCTGCCCTGGGCCCTGTCACTCGAGGCGCTCGCAGGAGCAGGGCCCTTCGCTGCCTGTGTCTGTTGTTCAGTCCTTGGCACTGCCCGGTGCTGAGCTGTGAGGAGCCGATGAGCAGCCCGTCCCCTCTTCTCCCTGCCCAGGTTCTGCAGCGTGTGACTGGCAGGAGCGCTTGGGCAGCAGGGCCCCGCCTGCTCCCCGCCATGGTGCCCGAGAAGGACGTAGAGGCCATTGGCAGGATGCTGGTGGATGCCTCACAGCCCCTGAAGGCTCGTTTCCGAGCCCTCTTCACCCTGCGCAACTTAGGGGGTCGTGCAGCCATTGACTGGATCAGCCGGGGCTTCGGGGACGAGTCTGCCCTTCTGAAGCATGAGCTGGCCTACTGCCTGGGACAAATGCAGGACGAGTGTGCCATCCCCGTCCTGATCCAGGTGCTGAAGGACACCAGCCAGGAGCCCATGGTCAGGCACGAAGCAGGTACCAGAGCATACATCTGTGAGGCTTCAGTCCTGTTTCCAGTGAAGTCTGTGGCAAGATGCCTCTCAATTCAGCCCAGAAGAGGTGTAATTGGGGGCTGCACAGGGCCAGGGATTGAAGCTCAATTTGGAGAGCAGCAAGGTCCCTGCTTCTGTTAGGGGAATAATATGCCAGCTTTCTTCCTGTACCTAGTGAGTGTTTTAATGCACATTAGCCTATTTTAATGCACATTAAAGTGTCATGTAAGCTGAGCTTTTTACTTAATGCACGTTAAAATAGGTTAATGTGCATTAAGTGTCACTTAAAAAAGCCAGGCTAATGCACATTTTCCTAGTACCTCACAATGGAGGCGCTAGATTTAATGCATAGTAACTAAAGCACATTAATGCACATGTAGACTCTGTGCTGCACCTACCTCACTGCCTGACTGCAGTACCTGGCACCTTTAGGGGCAGCACCAAAGCCCCAGTCATTTTCAGCGCCTTTTCTGTGATCGTTCTTGAGGCTAGGTCTGGTGATATGAGAAACAAAGGGGTCCCTTCATTTGCACAACTATATTTGTACAGCAGCTTGTGAGACATGGGAGAGGCATGTGTGGTGGTGTGATGTGTCTGCTTATATCCAGTCTTCAGTGGTATTAAAAAATCTGGAAAGCTTGCCAGACTCCTCTCAAATAAAGACATAGACCAGGGGTTGGCAACCTCCAGCACCTCAGAGTAAAGATCTGGTTAGAAGGGCTCTGGGGTGCCATGGCACGTGATGCCGTTTTGCTTGGCACACCACAGCCCAGGTGTGCTTCCAGCAGGCAGCGAGGAGGCTACAAGCCCTGCTGTGAGCACCCTCGGCTCCATGGCAGGCAGCAGCTGCCTAGAGCCCGGGCTGGCTGTGGCAGGCAGCCAGGGGCCTGCAACCGGTGCACCAGGATCTGGAGTTCTGGCCTGGCTCCATGGCCAGTGGTGACTGCACATATACCTAGGGGTGCACAGTGGGGAAGGGGATGGGGCAGTGCAGCCGTGGCCCCTCTCTCACTGTCTTTCTGGAAGTGTGCATGCAACAACCACCAGCAGTGAGCAGGGCCAGCACTCCTTAAACATTGGGGCAGTGGCTTGCAGCCTCCTTGCTGCAAGCAGCCCAGGCTCCGTGGCAGGCAGCAGGGGCCTGCCCAGAGCTTGTGGCAGTCAGCTGGGAGGATGCAAAGTTTGCAGAGCCTAGGCCTGCCTGGCTCATTGCTGGCAACAGGAGCATGCATGCCTCTGGGCAGACAGCGAGGGAGGGGATGAGGTTGTGATGCCCTTCCTTGCTGTGTGCCCCTGGGCACGTGTGCAGCTATCACTGGCTGTGGAGCCAGGCTGGGGCTCAAGACCTTGGTGTAACTTTCTGCAATCTGCTTGTTGCGAGTGGTCAAGCTCCATGGCTGGCAGTGGTTGCATGTGTGCCTCAGGGTGTAGGGCAGGAAAGCTGCTGAGGCAGTGCAACCCAGGGGGGGGTGTGCACCTGCTGTCAGCAATGAGGAGTGAGCCCCTTTCAGCTCCCCTGCTGTCCCTGGCTCATCAAGTTGAAGCATAGGTTGAGGTTGGGGTATTTTTGGCACTTCGGCCAAAAATGTTGTTGACCCCTGATCTGGAGATCGCGGTATATATGTTTATCCCACAACCCTTTTAACCAGATCTTTACTATGAGTTGGACTCAAACTGTCACTTGTCATTAGCTTGGGAGCTGCTCTTCATGAGCATTGCAGTCAGATCTGCACTAAGGAAGCGCTTGGTTGTATAAAAGGTGACAACAGTGGCATAAAGCCATGAAATTCCTGTGCATCTGCAGGCATCTGTACCAGCTGGTAACCTCCTCTGCCCTTTCTTTAAGGTGAAGCCTTGGGAGCTATTGGAAATCCCGATGTGCTGGATGTTCTGAAACATTATTCTGAAGACCCAGTTGTCGAGGTAAAGCTTCCCTTGAGCTGATGCCTCCTGTGGGACGTATAAACACCACTAATACTGCTGCTGCAATGGGAAAGGCTGGGATTTAGGAGGCCTGGGTTCTATCCACAGCTCTGCAAGCAGTCTACTGAGTGACCTGTGTATCGTTGTCTTGGATTTTCCCTGCTGTCTTGCTTCTGTTTGGATGCTAAGACCTTTGGGCAGGTTCCCGCTCTGTGTTTTTGTTCAGTATCCACCACCATGGAGCTCCGTTCTCCCAGGGTTCTTCAGGTGCTGCTGCAGTGCTTGGGGTGGGGATATTGTGCTATAGCCCTGCAATAGTTGGGGATATTGTGCTGATAGGCAGACACACATTTTCTTCACATGGTCTTTTTCTTGTGGATGACAGTTTAGACCTGAAGGCCTCTTAGTAGCTACGGAAGAGATGAACTCAGGTTTGTTTCCTCTACTTGTTGCCCTAGAGGGGCCATGTCAATGGGGAATAGCAGAACTTGATTTTTGTAGCCCCAGTCCTTGGCCTCCTCTTGACATCATGTTTGTGCGCATGTCCAGGAAGCATGTGTCTAGGAAGTAAATTCTTTCTTAGGAACTATGCTGTTCTAGCCTGGAGGAGGAGGAGGGGTTTATAGCCTGGTAGCTCCCATGTCAAGGTTTAGGTCCTGTTTTGTTAGGAACATGGCGGAGAACTATCCCCTGCCCTTGGACTAAATGCCATGTGTGGTGTGTACCTCATTCTTGGTGGGCTGGTAACTTGAGTCATACTGTGCAGAGGCAGGAGACGGGGCTTACAGAGCAGGGAGGTGACTCATCTGCAGTGGCAGAACTGGGAAAGGAGCCAGGAGCTGTGACTGCCAGTCCTGTGGGCTGGGCACCCCGATCTCCAGGTATGTTCTCTCTGACCCTGAGGGATCCCAGCCAAGCTTGTCTTCTGTTTTACAGGTAGCAGAGACATGCCAGCTTGCAGTTAAGAGGCTTGAATGGCTGCAGAAGAACAAGGAAGCCCCAGGCACCAATCCCTACCTGTCTGTGGACCCTGCTCCCCCTGCCGAGGAGGAGGACATTGCCAAGCTGCGAAACACCCTCCTGGATGAGTCGTGCCCACTGTTTGATCGCTATCGGGCCATGTTTGCCCTGAGGAACATCGGGGGCGAGGCTGCTGTGCTGGCGCTGGCAGATGGTGAGAGAGCCTTGATTGCTGAAGTACTCTGGTTTCTCTTCCCTTCTGCAGGATCTTCATAGGAGAGAGTCCAGGGATCCACCTGCCTGCCCCAGCTCTGGCTATCCCTGGGATCCGTCGCTCATAGGCATGGGCCTGGCGAAGTTTTATTGGTGCTTTTCCTAATGCTGTCCACTAGGGGTCACTTTGGGTAAAGACGGGTGGCCCTGCTCTAGTTAGCACACTCAGCCCTCCCTGGTCCAAAAAGGTCAAATGAGCCCCTTCCGCCATGTTTCCTAATTAACCCTAGTATATTGTCCCACTTGGATTCTTGGCTCCCTTGCGGTGCTAGAGTGTCCTGATTGAGCCCTGCTGGACTGCCGTGAGCACTTCTACCCAGTCCCTTCTCACCAAACACAAGACAGAGTCCTTATGAACTAGCCACCATCCCTAAAGACTTGTCCAAACCTTGCAGTGTGGACTGAGATGCTCATGGTGTTTCCACCTCTGCTTCGAAGAAGCTTTTTGCCTTCTAGGGCAACAGTCATCGATCTTTCAGAGCCATGGGCTGAAACAGCTCAGCTCTGGTCTGATGCAGGCTTTTGGTGTGTGGGAGGTCAGGGGCTGGGCACTGATTTGTATTCTGGTGGTGGGAGTTTTGCCTGTGCCTATGCTGGAGATGGGCAGCAGGGAGCCACACTCAAGCTACACCTGGGGGGCAGAGAGAATTGGCAGCTGGGCAGCAGCTCCCTGCTGCTTGGCTCCATGGGCTGGATGTTGCCAAGCCCTGCTGTAGGGCATGCTGGTGCTATGGCAGCTCTCTGCAGCCACGACTAGAGAGGGGCAGTTACCCATGATCCTGCTAAAATTCATAGACAAGGGACCTCAGGAGGTCACGTAGTCCAAGCCTCTCCTAACGATGGGATCATCCTTTTCTAAATCATCTTAAACAAGTGTCTGTCTATCCTGATATTCAAATTTCCAAGGATGGAGACCCCACACCCCTCTAGGTAGCCTTTTCTAATGTATGACCAGCCTCATGGTGAAAGTTCTTTCTAATCTCCAACCTAAATTTCTTCACTGTAATTTGAGACCATTGTTCCTTGTTCAATCCCATGCGCCTAGAGATAAATCTGTCTCCATCTTCTTTAGAACCACCCTTCAGGGGTTTGAAGACTGTTATCAAATCCCCTCTGTCTTTTCTTCAGACAAAATAATGTCAGTTCTTTTAGCCTTTCCTCATAAGTCACATTTTCCAGACCTCTAATCCTTTTATTTTTACTCTTACTGGACTCTTTAGTCTGTCTGCATCTTCCTTGACATGGAGTGCCCTAAACTGAACGCAGTACTCGAAGTGAGGCCTCATCAGTGCTAAACTGACTGGAAGGATCACTTCTCTGGATTTGCAAGTGATATTCTTACTAATACAGCCCCAATACGCAGTTGGCTTTTTTTCAGCAAAAGCACACTGACTCATTCAGCCTGTGGTCCACAATAAATATGAGGTCCTTTCTTCAATAGTGCAGTCTAACCAGTTGTTTGCCAGTCTGTTTTTTTGCATGTGAATGTTCTGTCTGAAGGGCAGGAGTTTGCATTTGTCCTCACTGAATTTCATTTGATTTTTTTTTTTCCTTCTTTTGAATGGGAGAAGGTGGGGGGCATTTCTCCAGTCATTCTTGATCCTGGTCCTACCCTCCAGTGTGTCTTAAACTTTTGTTTTGCTAAGTGTGCCCTCAATCCAATCTTTTAAATTATTGATGAAAATATGAATACTGGACCCAGGCCAGGACAGACTCTTGGAGACCCTGACATAATACCTCCTCCCTGACTACTTTTACTCCAACAACAGAAGCCATAAGGTTAGAGGCAGGCTGAGACCCACCTGACTCATTCATGTTGACCACCACACCTCTGGGTGACATGAGCTGGATTCGAACTCATTCATACACCACCCATTGCCAGTTCCTGGGCTCTGGAGTCCCCTTTAGTGACGGGCTCTTTCTGGCTGCCTTCCCCATGAGTGGTTGCAGCAGTGCAAGATGGGGCCCAGCACCCCAAAATGCTTTGCAATGCTGATGGCCCTTCATGGTGTGTTTGCTCCAGTTCTTCACTCTCCCTTTCCTGCTTTCTACAGGTCTGAAGTGCAGCAGCGCCCTCTTCCGACATGAGATTGGTTACGTCCTAGGGCAAATGCAGCATGAGGCCTGTGTCCCCCAGCTTACCGCAGCGCTGGAAAGAGTAGAGGAGAACCCCATGGTGCGTCACGAGTGTGCTGAGGCACTGGGATCCATCGCCCAGGCATCCTGCCTGGAGACCCTGCGGGCTTACGCCCAGGACAAGGAGCGGGTGGTGCGGGAGAGCTGTGAGGTGGCTCTGGACATGTACAACTATGAGAACAGCACAGAGTTCCAGTATGCGGATGGACTAAGCAAGCTTCAGGCCTCCAGCTAAGCAGGGGCTTCTGCCTCTGTGGGTCCGCATGCCTGCAGAAGGCAGTGGCTGGAATGGGTAAACCCAGGGCCTGGTTTCACCCCTGCACAGCCAAATTTACACCACAGAAAACTGGGTGTGATGCCAGATCCAGCTGGTCACTCTGCCCTGTGTAAATAATGGCAGCACATGGTGCAGAGCAGTGGCGTTCCAGGCTTCAGCCACTACTGCTAACTTATTATAGCTTGTTTGTTTTAGTCTAAGGGATGGGCCAGGCTCCAGATCCAAGCCCTGGGGTGCCAGAACCTGATCTTCCTGAGTTGTCTTGGTGCCTTGCAGACTCAGTTCTGTGCTCTTGGGGAGTCATGTTGCCCTTCAGTGAGCTTGTTTCCTGGTAAAACGAACCATGGCCTGAGGTTTTTCATTCTGTAAGGAGCTGTGCGCAGGCAGCAATGGGGGTTTCTGCAGTTCCCAAGCTCCTGTAAACAACAGCTGGGGATTATATCCCCCAAGCAAGGCCGGTCCCTTGCATGGGTGCCTGGCTACAGTATCTCTGAGTTTAAAGTAGTGTTAGAGGGAATTGCTGTAGTCTCTGTTTGGGCCCGGGCTGGAGGCTACCACTGCCTCATGTTAACTATACCCCTGTGGAGCCCGCTAGGCTCATGCTAGGACTGGTGACTAGGAGCAGGAGTAGTCATGTCTGCCTGCTGTCTGCAAAATCCTGCCATTTGCAGGGTGTTGGCAGTGCCCTTCACAGCTCTGTCGTCTTGGGTTTGGGTGTACCAAAGAGGGAGATGCCAGACAGCTGTCTTGAGGTGTTTTGTTGTCTAAGGCTCCTAGAGCAGCTGTCTGGAGCAGATAGCATTCCTAGGGGTCCTTGTGAACAAACCAAAAGCTTGTTTTTGATGAGGTGTGGGAAGATGCTGCAGGGGAATAAATGGCATTGCAACACTTGATTCTGTCCTTTGTCTCTTGAGTGAGGTGTGGGGCTGTTCTCTGTCCCTGTGTGGGTGGAACACGCCTTCCTGGTTCCCTCTGACTTCATGGGGCCTGAGTGCCCTGCCATATGCAGCAGAGCATGGAGAACAGCAGTAACTGGACCTGCGGGTTCCTTGGATTGGTGTTTTTCAGCCCACTGCCCCTGCCCATGGCTGGTGTGGTCTTCACTGGCAGTGGTGCTTGAGCCACTTCCATGTGCACTAGCTCCAGATCACAAGTGACACAGAAATGTCAGGGGCCCTTAGCCGACCTGTTTGCTGACCTGAGGGGCTTTTTCCTTCCTGTGCTGCAGTGTAGGGAGCCAAGAGCACTAGGGATTGGGTGTGTACATGCTTGCTGTTGCAGCATCTCTGCCACTCATGGTCAAGAACCACTGCCTTAGAATGGGACTGAGAGGAGCCCAATTCTCACCCAGTTCAGCCTGCCATCCTCGCGCCCTGAGCGTGCTGTGGTGCTCCAGCTTCCCTCCCTGAGTGGGGCCTTATGGCACTGGCTGCTTTACAGACAGCTGCTGAGAAACACTGTCTCAGTTTCCTATGTGACCCATATGAGGTCAGGGGAGGGGGTCCTAGTGCATGAACAGAGAGAAGGGGCTATGGGCCAAGTGGTATGTTAGCTTGGGGGGTGCTTGGCACTTAAATGTGCTTGGGTGGAGGACCTTGGCCCAGGGCAGTGCGGGGGGACATAGGGCAGTGCAGACATGATGGAGAAAGCCAGGGCTGTGATGAAATCCGGAGTAAAGGCCTGTGTGGAGCTAGAGTCAGCAGTGGAGGCTACAAAGTGGCATCCCCAAGTGCAGGGCAGCTGGGAGCAGGGCTCCAAGCAGGTGGTTTAATCCAGAATACAGAACTAGCTGAATCCCATGACAAACCTGCCTCTTCCCTCAAACTGCCCTCAAACACTTGTGTCGTCCTATGGGGAAGCCCTGATTTCAGCACTAACTGTGTGTGCTCGGAGTCAGCTGCAACGTGGCCTAGAGCAAGACAGCTCAGGATGGGCTTCCTGGGCTTGTCTGTCTGGGCTACCCCAGTGCTAGGCCCTGGCACTGCAGTTCTCAGCTCGGGGGCAGGGGGCACAAGGCAGCAGCTGTGTTCATTTTATTCACAGATGCTTTTCACTTGGCAAAAGCCATTTATGATTCATTCTCCCTTCATCTTCAATCCGCTTAGTGCATAAACCTGCTGATACTTCTCCAGCCATTCTCCTGGGAGCAGCCACTACGTTCTGTGTCCAGCTCTGGTGTCCCCCTCATTGCGGGGGAGGGAGGTGCAAGTCTCCAGTGCCTGTCATCCTTCGGGGGCTGGCATGCAGGTGGGTGGCATGCAGGAGCTCTGTGACAGCCACAGGGCCAAGACAACTCAGATGTGCAAATCTGGTGCTGGGCCTTGCTGCCTCCCATGGCCTGTGCTGGGGAGACGGGGGAGTTGAGACAGGAGTGCATCTTAGACCAGTACTCAGAAATCCTGCACCCCTTGACTTCCAGTGTGGCGTGAAGTCCAAATGTGGAGATACGAAGCGCTAGAAGAGAAGCTGGTGCAACCCCTGAGCTGCAAAGTCCCTGCTGTGCTTAGGGCTTAGCTGACAGCCTACACACTGGCTCTTGGCAAACGCTGCTTCACAAACACCTAGAGCTAGTGTCATTTCAGGTGAGCTGGAAGGCTCACACCCCTGGCTGGCTGTCTTCTCCAGTTTGGGCGATTCATAGCAGCCTGGACTCCCCTGGGAATGTTGGCTGGGCGGCATTGCCGTGTGCTGGCAAATGTGCTGTGCTGGCAAATGTGTCGGCCCCAGAGGGGCAGCCAGGGCCAGACAGGAGAGGCCTTCATGAAATCCACCCCCACTTGTTCTTCCCACACGGAGGGTGGTGAGAAAAGCCTCTGCTCCAGCCAATTTCAGCTGCAGAATTCACATGAGATCTACAGTCGAATGAGATGACTGCGCGCTTGCCAGGAGACTGCACTTCTCCCCTCCCCAATCAGGACCATCTTTGCTTTTTTTTCTCCCTTTGCTTATATAATACTCTTTGTTTCAATCTAGGAGCAGGGAAATGGGGGCAAAAGGGATGACAGGAAGGACAGAGGGTGTCTCTCCCACACCAACAGGGAAGCATGCTCCTTGGCACAAGCAAGAAACCAGCTCAGCTCTGACCCTGCACTCTGCTCTTCTGAGTGCACAAGCCTTTTTTCCTGGCAGGTGTGACTGTCCCAGAGCTGCCTTGCCCTGCCCTCGTGGAGTCCCTCGTCCTGCCCCCCACCCCTGCCCTCCGTCAGCCCTGTGTCAAAAATAGATGGCAATCCTCTTGCCCTGGGTCTGAGTGCGTCCCTGGCTGGATTTCACACCATCTGCTCCAGAGATTCAGGGCCCAGGTGACGGATTTAGACTAGCTTGGGGAAGCAGTCAGGAAAAGCTTCCTTTTCTTGCCCCACCCCAATTTCCAAACTTGGGATTTTCTCCAGTGCCCAGGGCTTTGTTGCAGTGAGCCAGGTATGCCCACAAAGCAACAGCAGCAGCGGGTCCCTTGCTGGGTCTCTGCAGTTCGGGTGGAAGGAGCTGGGCAGGCGTACCTGCTGCCAGAGAGCTTGGCAGAGCCTGTTGCTCTGTGCCCTGGTGGGCTAGTCCTGCGGGCACCAATCTGCAAGGGAGCTGGCACCCCAGGATTCAGTTGTGCATGAGACAGGTTGGGATCCTGGCTTGATCCTGCCCTTCCTCTCTCATTGCAGCAGAGGCAAAGTGTGAAGGCCGGGGGCAGCCGACTCCCCCACGGGCTGGCTGGGATCCAGCGGTGGATTAGCTGGAGTTAAGCTCATCCTGGCAGCTGCATTATTGTCTTTTTATTGCTGAGTGCTGCCTGCTGGAGGGTGGCTGGAGGGCAGCACCCTGCTCCCTCCTGGTGCAGTCTGGGCAGGGGCACAGGCTGCCCCCTTGCTCAGCCTTTGGCCTGCCCTGGCGCGAAGGCCACCCCTTTCCTGCGTGCCTGTGGGTGGAGGAACGCTTGGAAGAGCCCCCGAGTGAGCTGCCGGCATCCAGATGAATTCCTCTCCTTGCTGTGCATGGCACGGCAGACCTCAATCACCAAGGGAACTTTGCCTGGCTCCAGCTTTGCTCCTGTTTGCGTGGGGTGTGCTGAGCTGATGCTGGGGGCAGGCAGAGGGGGACCCCCATGCACCGGACAGTCCTGAGGAGTCACCACTGAACTAGCAGGGCGCTGTCCCCCTCAATCTGCCACTACCACTGTGCTATTCGACGCCCCGCTCCCCACATCTCTCCAGCTGTAGGGACGTTTGTTCTCACCCTGCCTGGTCTCCTGGACTCACCTACTGAGACCTTGTGCAGAGCTGCTGGCTGGCTAGTGGGCTGACTGGGCTGTTCCTCTGGCCAGCAGGACCTAGGGCGTAGGGGCCCATTTGTGCTGTTGGCAACAGCAAAAGGCAGGGGCCATCTCGGAGGGCTGCGAAGACGAGAAGAAGTCAAACCAAGCCAGGCAGGGGTCAGGAATGGCTCGTTCTGCCCTGCTGGTAGATGCCTTTTTGGCTGGCAGCAGGAGCCTGGACTCCAGCAATGGCACAGCTGACGGTGTGCTGGGCTCACGGCGCCTGCTGCAGTATGCCCCAGAGGAGGAGGAGGATGGGGTGCTGTACGTGGAATACCGGCCCCCTGCCCTGGACACCATCCGCCTGCCCCGCTACGTCGTGTACCTGCTGATGGCCGCGCTGATCGTGGTGGTTGTCGCATATGCCATTGTGGGCCACCTCATCAAGGACCTGGTGCATGACTTTGCTGGTGAGTGTCCTTGGGAGACTGCACTGCAGGTGGCTCTGGGGATGTGGCTGGGGATTCTGTGTGCAGCACATGGGTCCTGGTGGAGGGGGAGGCTCAGGGTCAAGAGCAGACATGGACCAGCAGGCAGTGGCTCCGTGTAGCGATTTGGGGTCTCAGAGGACAGGACTGGCCTGGAAATGCTTGGGGAGTGGTTTGCCAGTCCCAGGAAAACTTCTGAGCTTTCCCCATTTTTCTGAGTTTGCACCAGGACAAGCCTGAGACCTTTCACAGAGTCTTACAGGGCTGGGGGTGGAGAGCAGAGTGGGCCAGGACTCCTGTCCATCTCCCACATCCAGGTGAGCACCTGGATCCCAGGGCTGCGCCTCTGGGTGTGTGCCAGGGGTCAGGGGAGGGAGTCCCTGCCTTGAACAGAAATTCCAGCCTGGGACCTGGGGAGCTTTTCCCAAGCCAGGTTCCTCCCCAAACTGGGCTGTTCCCACAATATTTGGGGTTTGGGGCATCGTCGTTTTCTAATGAAAACCTGTTTGGTCAAAAAATTCTCAGTGAGCTCTAATTGATTTTTGCCAGAGAGTAATTGTAAAAAAGGGGGGGAGGGGAGGGGCTGGGATCTAATAGATCTAGTACTATACTGATCCCAGCCCCTTTCCCTGTTGCTGACATCACCGCAGCCCCCAGCTCTGTATGGATAGTGCCCTACAGAGGCATAACTAGGAGTTTTGGCACCCTGGGCAGGCAATGCAGCTGGAAAATCATACCCTGCTTTATGCGGGTGATGCTGCCTTGGCATGAGCTTCTGGCACACAGCCCGCTGATGCAGTGGAGCTCTCCCACGACTGTCATTTTGATGCCACCTCTAAGTTGGTGCCCGGAGCTCTTGTCCACACTTAATTATGCCACTGGTGCCTTTTCCACTGAAATGCAACCAGTTCTGGAGTGGAACGCAACAGCACACAGTAACACTCGGTGATGGGGTAGGTCAGGACCTGGGAGGGAGGCTGTGGCTGGCTGAGGAAACAACATTTGCTGTGGTTTTCAGGTGGGTTTGGATAGCAGCTCCTGGATAACCACCCCACTGGTAGGATGGGTCCCTTGAGCCTTTAAAAATAGCGTGGCTTGGTGCCTCATTCCTCTCTCTCAGCTGGAAGATGGCACATCCAGCTGTAAAAACTCCTCTGCACAGGCTCTGGGTGTGGAGGTAGGGATCCCTCCTGAACTGACCAGATTCTTGGCCTGTCATAGACCTTGCACCTGTCCTGGGTCCAGCTGCCAGTGGCCCAGCAAGGCTGCAGGCTGTTTCCAAGCCAGGCAGAGGCCCCTGCTTACACGTACCCTGGCACAGGGGAGGGGAAGCCCCTGCCCCCTTCTCATCCAACTCTCCTATATTTCAGACTGGGCATTTGGGCCTAAGGCAGAGGAGGAGAAAGGGGTCCATGAGCTGAATCTGGTAGATGCAGTCTTGGAAGATGAAGCGTGGCCAGATGAGATCGCTGTGGTGGTGGATGACAACCAAGTTGGCAAGGTCACTGGCCTGCTGCCTGGCATGGAAGACGCCCCGGTGCAGCCCCTCGCAGCCCCACGCGGGTCCATCTCCTTCGCGGACTCTCACCAGAAGAGGTTCTTCTAGACGTGGGCTGGCGCTGGGGCGGCAGATTGCGGGGGAGCAGGGGAGGCCTGTCACTGCAGGCACTGGACCGCTCTGCTCCAGGTTTCAGCCGCCTGCCCTGGGTCTGGGCTCTTTGGCTCTGCAGCTTGGGCTCAGCCTGGTAAAGGGAGGCTGTTTGCAGCTCTAGGCCCACCCAGAGCTTTTGGGCAGTTGGACCTGAGCATCCAGGTAGTCTCTTCCTCCTCCTTCCCTGTGTGGGGGCTGAGGCTGTCATCCAAGGGCCCCACTCCTGCCTGTGCCAATAGCCCTGCAGTGACCCCTCCTGCTGAGCACTGCGGTACGGCTGGATGGAGCCAGACCCAGCCTGTAGATGGGCACCCACTGCCTGCCTGCATCGCTCCACCTGAGAGAAGGATTGTGCCCTCGGTGTGATAGGAGCCAGGCCTCAAACTTGTCCTTGCCCCGCGCCTTTCCGTGAAGCTCTCCCTCATCTCCCAACAGCGACCAGCCTGAAGGGGAGCTGGGGAGGGAGGTTGGATGTTCCTGTCCCATTCCCCAGGGAGTCTCTTGGGGGATGAGGGGTCTCTGCTGGGGGTAGCTGCCCTCCCAAGCCTCACAGGGGAATTGGAGCCCCAGCTCCAGCCCTCTTGGTGGATACAGACTCCTCCCCGCAGGCCTGGCACGGTCTGGTTCCCTTCCAGCTGGGGCCCTAAGCCTGGGTCAAGGCTGCGCTGCAGACAGCCCTGCTGCCAGCTCCTTGCCCCCGTGCAGTGCAGGAGGGAATATGATGGGCATGCCTAGTCCCGTGGCAGGCCTCTGCACAGGCCAGGAAGAATCTGAAGTGGTTTTTGGAGGCTTTTCCTGGCTCCTTCCTGTGTGTTGACCCAGCAGAAGCTAATTGTGTGCCCTGCCCCATACTACCACCCTTAGATATTTTCTTTTAAGAAACTTGGAATCCCTCAACCTGTTCCCAGCTGGTGGTGAGGGGCCATGGCAGGGAGGACATTTCTTTGACAAAGCACAGGCCCCAGGGGCCTTTTACCCCCTGCGCCAAAGTCAGCTGTGACCATAGACAGGGCACTACACTGGGCTCCACTGCAAAGGAGTCTATCCCCTTCCCCTCTGCCGAGGCCCGTTCTGCTCCTGCTCCCTCCTGCAGACCCTTGGATGGGAGATATTTGCTGCCTGGCTCTGGCAGTGCTGGGGAGCAGGGGGGCTTGGGTGAGGTGGCAGGGGGCCCTGCAGCCAAGTGCAGGTTGGGGTCTGGTTCTGCTGTGTGATAAGGGCTGTTGGCGTGACTCTCTGTGCGGTCCCTCCCCACCCTGGGGAAGTCTGGCCCCAGCAGGCAGGTGTCCCATTGCACTTCCACTACCCTGAGAGTCTTGCGAGCATTGCAAATGCTTGATTTTTGGAGTCATCTGAACCAGACCCCGAGTACCAGGCCCCTTTGCTTTTGCATCGGAGCAGGAGGTACCAGCAAATCCAGCCTTGGCTCTCCCTCAGCAGTCAGGAGGGGCTGGGCCTTGAGGGGCTTCTTAGGGTCAGTTTTGGATGCTGAGGGGGCAGTTGTGGCTCAGGAGCTGTTGTCCTCCAGGGCCTGGGTCCTTCCTTCCACGCCACTCACTGTAATACCCCCCAGGGCCTGGTGGGCACCAAAATAAACCGCTCCAGCTGCAGCGCAGCCCTGTGATTCTTCTGCCGAGGAAGCTGAGGGTGAGTGCGGGTCCAAGATAAGGAGGCTGAGGTTCCTGACCACATGCTGGCATGCTCCCAGACAAAGCGCTTTGCTGTGCCCTCCCTAGCAAGGGTGTTCTCCCCCTGTGCCACTCCCACCATGCCATGTGATGGCAAATGCTCACGTCTGCCTTCAGAGCGGGCCTTAGGGAAAATGGCACTCTGAGAGAACTTGTATGCTGCCCCCCCACCCCACCCAAGTCAGTGGCATGGTGTGCCAGGCAGACGGGTGGAAAGCACTGCTGCTGCTGTGCGGGGGCAAGGCAGGTGGACTGGAGCAGGCGCCACCCTACCCACGCATGCCCAATCCCGCCCCCACACACCCTGCCTACAACGGCATGCACACGCTTGCACCTACGAAGGGCTCAGGCACATGCACACTTGACAGGGTTGCCTGGGGCTGTCTGTCTGGGGCTACCTGTAGGTGTGTTTGCTGCTGGTACCCACTAACAAGGGGCTTCCCTTGCCCCTATGTCTCTCCTTTGGCCCTGTGACCTTAGGCACTTCCCCCATTTGAGGGGCAGCACAGGGCTGTCGCACACCCCGGGAGTTGCTGGCAGGCTGGCCGTGCGCCCTCCTTCTGCTGCCCCCCCGGGAACTATTCTTGGGCATCAGAGAGGGAAAGGCTGGAGCCAGATCTCCCCTGGCTCGGGGCAGGCTGGGCTCTTTTTCCGCAGTCCCCTGCCACGTGGGTCCCTCGAGAGGCTGCCCAGGGTGTGTCTGAACAGCAGGGCTCAGAGGGGCCTCTCGGGGCCTTGGCGGTCCCTGGGTTATCACCTCCCATGAGCCTTGCGCTTGGAAGGCAGTGGCTGTTTGTTCCCAGTGACACCCTGGGGCTGTTTCCATGGCATCTTCAGGCCCTGAACCACTGTGCTAAAGTCCAAATTCCAGCGAGCTGGTTGCTGAGGGGAGCAGAGCTGGCATGAACGGTGCCAGGCACTTTCCTCAGGGGAGAGGGCTCTGGTTTTCCCACGTGCATGCCAGCTCCGCTCTCGGGCCCAGGGGACAGGCTGCCTGCACAGCCCACGTGCCAGGAGAAGGGGAGCGGGGGCCAGGCGGGGAGCTGGCCCACTTGCTCTGCTCATCGTTGCTCAGAACCTGCCCCGACTTTGACCAGCCTCTCCTGCACCCTGCCAGTAGTCCCACTGTTAAGGACCTCCAGCCCTGCCTAGAAAATGATGACCATCTCAAGATAGCCATGGGAGATGAGCCTGTCCGGGCGTATAGGCAGCCCCGAACCTCAAACAGTGTCTCTGCAGCCACAGACCACCTCACTCCTCTTCTCACTGAGGCACCAGCCTTGCAATAGACCCAGATGCCAGCTGTGCCCCTTTATCAGCATAGACTATGTCATCACTGGACCAGACATGACCTCTGCCAATGTCATATAGGCCATCACCTGCTTGCAGTGCTTCTGCTGTACACTGGACAGCTGGGCAGTCCTTATGCAAGAGAAAGCACAGATACTGAGCTGACATCAGTGGCAGAAAGACACGCACGCCCATGGCCATGCGCCGTGACCTCCCTGGACCATCCAGCGCCGACCTCAGGTAGCTGTTTTTTGACAAGGAAACTTTAAAACCCAATATGAATGCAAAACAGCACAACAAGAAATCCTCTGCAGGCTGGCGTGTGTGATGTGCAGTCTAAAGGCAGACTCTGGATTTTTATCACATTACCTGGATCAACTTTTATGGCCCCTACAGGTATACTGCCTTGTTTTCTTCTTCAGTCCACCTTTGCCTCTCAGCACTGCCCTCTCCTTCATCCCTCTCCCTGTCCTTTGTGTTTAACTCTCTCTCTCTGTTAGCACACCTGCTCCCTGCAGAAGTGAGCGGCTGCTTATGAAAGCGTATGCGCCTGAATTAGTCTAAAAAGTGCAACTCTCCTATGCCTTCTGCCTGACTCAGACTAACATAGCTAACTTTCTCTCGCTGGTCCCAAACCATATTCTGCGGTGGGAGGAGTAGGGTCTGGTGGGTTAAAGCAGTGAGAGCTGGGCACCAGGCCTGTCCAGCTCCAGGAGAAGTCTGGGGTCCGGTGGGTTAGAGGGGCTGGGAGCCAGACCCTTGTTTTGGGCAGGTAGTTTGTGTAGTGGTTAGAGCTGGGGACAGGGCCCCGGTTCCTGATCCTGCTACCAGCTCCCAGTCTGCTTGATGCAGCACATTACTACACTGAGCCTCAGGTGGCCTTGCAAAATAGCATGGCCTGCCTCTCTGGGCTCCTGTGACAGCCAAGGCGTGCAGGGCGCACAGCTGCTGCCCTGTGAGATCCTAGCCACGTGGCATCCGGGGCGCTGTGCGATCCTAACCCACAGGCACCAGCTGCAGTCGGGGGGTGCAGTCCCTGGCTGCCAGTGTAGGCGCAGGGTGCCCTATGTCCTCTGCTGAGGCAGATCTCCAGTCCTGCTGCTGGGACTGATCGGCCAAGGTCTTCCAGATAATGGCATTAATGGTTAGCAGTTTATGGTTGGCACAAACTCTCCCAGCATGAAGTGGCCCCAGGCTCCTGCTACCAGGACAGCAGCCAGGCCCACAGAACAGCAGCTCCTGGCCAGGAGCAAGCCTGGTGCCCGCAGACACCCCGGCTGCCAGCGCAGGGGCTCTACCAGGGGCCTCCAGAGCTACAGGCAGGGGCTGCTGCTGCAGCTGGAACTAAGGGCCAGGGCCTGCGGGCAGGACTGGAAGAGGCACCAGTTTGTTGGACCAGGCTGGAGAAGATCATGCCTGACCTAGGCTGGCACCACCTGTGGGGAGCTCAGCTCAGTCTGGCAAAATGGTGGTGCCGTGGGCACAGGAGCACTGTGGGCAGAGGCCTTGTCTCCCGTTTGCCCAGCGCTGCCACAGGCCACTGCATGGGGGGAGGCTGCGGCACAGCCCCCTGGCTGCAGTCCCTGTCCTCCTTCACCTTGCTCCTCAGGGAAGGGCCAGCTGGAGGCATCTGTCCCCCCATTCTGGACACAGCAGCGCTGGGTCATACCCCCACTGGCCCAGAGGCAGGAGGAGGAAGCTGCCTGTCCACCGAACCTGCAGGGGAGGCAGGTATGGCCCAGTGCTGCTGTGTCCAGAATGGGGGGACATGACATTGCACCCATGGGGAGGGGTTGCAGGGAGGTGCCCAGAGGCAGAGTTGTGACCAGTGCACCCACTCCTGCAGTGCTGTTGGCTCTCCTTGCCCCCAGCCTCCCTGCAGGTGGATGGGGTGGGGAGAGAACCGGGAGGGCAGGCAGACTGGGATGCCGCTGGCTGCAGTGGTGTTGGCTGGGTTGCCTGTGGGCACTGCCCTAGAGGCCTCGAGCATGGAGGACCAGTTACTTCCTGACGCTGCATGGCCCATCCCATGGCTCAGCCCAGTGTGCAAGCAGTGTCCGGGCTGCCACGGACCGGGGTGGGAATCTCCGCTGCGGCTGCCAGATGCCGGGTTCCCTCAGACACACACAGGCCCCAGAAAATCCTTGGGAGCTTTGGCTCACAGGCGAACACCCTGCATGGGTGCCCCTGAGCCCTGGCCTGGATCTTTTGCTCACACAGTGGGCCCTGTGTTGTGCCACGCTGAAGTCGTAGCAACCCGCGGCGCTGGCAGGGAACATGCAAGTGCCTCTTTTCCCATGCCGCGCTCTGTCAGCGCCTCCGAAGAGGTAGAGACAGCTAGGTGCCCTGGTGCCTTTAAGACCAGTGTTGGCATGGGCTCCCCTGAACAGGACAAGCCGGCTGGTGGGCTGTCCCAGGGAAACCTTCGGTGCAGGGCGGGGGCAGCTTATCAGGAAGAAGCGCTGCCCTTTGAGTTCAGGTTCAGTGTCGAGTGAGCGAGCAGCCCTGTCCACCTGCTGCTGCCGCACAGAGGCACTACCACACCCCCAGCAGGCGCTCAGCAAGCCAGGCACCATGGCCCCCCTGCAAGCTGCTCTCCTGCTGTTGCTCCTCGCCTCCTCTTCGCAAGCCCAGGACGGTAGGGGCTGTGCCCCACTCCCTGCCTGAGACCGGGGGAGTGTGTGTGTGTGTGTGTGTGTGTGTGTGTGTGTGTGTGTGTTTGGGGTGGGGGGGCACAGGGAAAAGAGGAGTGTTGGGTGCGGGACCCCAGGGTTGGTTTAGGGGGTCTCAGGTGCCAGCCCATACCACACCTGGGTCCTGACCAGCACCAACCCCCTTGGGAAGTTCCCCTGGGGATGGAGTCCGCTCACAGGCTCACAGTGACCCGGCTAGCTGTGCAGGGCAAGCCTGCAGACTGTTGGGGGAACCTGGAGGAGACCCTCCTGTTCCCCACCAAGACCAGCACCCCCAGTGCCCTCTGCCCCACTCCCTAGTTCTGCTCTGGGGGCCCACAAACCAGCATGCACCCCACAGCTTCTGCAATGAGATTCGGGAAATCCAGCCAAAATCTCTATGGCCCAAGCCAAGCGTCCCAGCAGTTCTGTTTCACAGGAAAAAGCAAAATGTCTGGTTTTGCACCAAATCACAATGGAAGCAGATTGGGCCATGCTAAGATGCAGGATGCCAGGTTTCACCCTGTTCGGGTGCAGAGCTCTGTTGGTGGCATCTGGCTGGGTTGTTTGCAGTAGCCACGACCTGGCGGGTGCAGGCTGTTGTCCTTAACTTGCGGCTGCTGTCCAGAGAACACGGCTCCTTGTAGATCTCTGACATAAAGGCCATGTCCTCATCAATGAGTACGTTGGTGGGGCAGCCATAGGTTGGACAGAAGTAACACAGGATGTTGCGCTGGCTGTGACCTCCCTGGTGGGCCCTGGGCCTCAGATTTTGGTGGAGTGACCCACCGTGCCAAGGATGTAGGATTGCTCCAACTGCTTGCCCTTTAGTTCTGCCGGCTCCATAGGTCCCTGCTCCTGCTCCTGCTCCTTGGGTTCCTTCTACTGGGCAGACGCAACAGTCGTGGCACTACTGTTGCACGCAGTTTGGGGCAGTCCCACCCCATAGGACCCCTGTGGCGGTTCAGCTCAGTCCTGTTGGTGCCAGTGTAGCCTAGAGCGTTGCTCAAGGCAGGCTTGGAGCATCATCTGGGCTGTGCTTGGGACCATACAATC
Organism: Crocodylus siamensis; assembly: GCF_052110815.1. Taxonomy (NCBI): domain Eukaryota; kingdom Metazoa; phylum Chordata; order Crocodylia; family Crocodylidae; genus Crocodylus; species Crocodylus siamensis. The sequence goes on along the minus strand of NC_143408.1, from coordinate 8,540,285 downwards.
TGGGTGACCTGCCATGCATTCTGGGTCCCTGTCCTAGTATACCAACTTGCCTCCTAATTGTATAGAGGCATTGCCCGAGCAGCCAGGTAGTATCATGGGGCAGAGTGACCCGGTCAAGGGAGAGCATACAGCGTGGCGTGGGATGATGGCTAATGCTTCTGGAATGACAGAGGTCTCCATCCTCCTCAAGGGCTCTTTGCTGCATGGTGAGGGACAGCAGCCTCTACCCCACACACACAGATGGCTTTGGATCTCATTTGTTCAGCTTGCCGTGTATCTGCAGCCACCCTGTCCTGGCCAGATCAGAATTGCAGAGCTGGAAGCTGGCTTTTATGCCCAGCACTGGTCCCTGGTGCCACAGGAACCTTGTCATCTGCTGGGCATTGTTGTCTGTGAGAGGCGGCATCTGGCCAGGTAGCTCCTCTACTGCTGGCAAGGGCCCAGCTCAGGGCCAAGAGCTGTAGCTGGAAGCAGCTGTGATGTTTATCATTCTGTCTTGCTCCTTCAGTCCCTGGCCAGTGCTTACCATCACCCACGCCTGCCTGTCCTGGTCACCATCATCAGTGTGCACCTTGAACAGGTGGGTGGGATCGGAGTCAGCTTGTGGCAGGGTCTTTGCCATGGCAGATGCTGGGGACTCAGCAGTGTCCCAACTCTCCCTGCAGCTAAGGCTTAAAAGCCCCCATTGCAGGGCGTAGAGGGGTACGGTGTGGGTGGGAAGGGCCTCTGGTATCCTGCACAGTCCTGGCACTTCTGCAGGCTTTGTCAGGACTAGAGCTGGGGAGCAAGTTTGGAGGAAAACTTTTGCTGAAAAGTGCAGCTTTGGTGATGATGCCCAGCCGTTGGACAGATCTGTCTCCATTTAGCCAAACTGTGCAAGTAAGAGAAAGAACGGGAAAAGTGGAACTTCCTGTTTTAGGGGCTGGAAACAATTTCTCAGTTTGAAACATCTCATTTCAAACTTCCCTCCTGTCCCAAAAAGCTGGTTCGTTCCATCCAACACAAAGCCACCTCAGCTTGGCGAGACTTGCTTAGAAGAGTTCTCCTTGGGGCTGGACTCAGAGCCGTTCTGGATGATGCTTTTGGGCCTTGGCAGTGACCTGAAAAATCAGACACTGCCTGATACTGGCCATGACACCCTGAATCTTCTCTGCTGCCGGGGGATGGCCCCTTACTCCTCCAGCGTGGCACAGGGAAAGGTTTGATTTTCAGTCCGTGCTGGTTGGGTGGGTGATCTGAACACCAGCCTCACATCCCAGCATCACATCCTCCCCACCAGGCCGTTCTGGTGGGAGTGAGGGTTGGTTGCAGGGGTGAGGGGTGCAACCTCTCCTGGTGAAGCTATCCTACGTGTCTGAGTCTGTATGCAACATGGAAGAGCTTCAACAAGAGGAGAGTTTTCCTGGGCTGCGTGAGACCTGTGTGGAAGTCCTTGCTTTAAGTCAGGGAGGGGACAGTCTCAAGCATGGGGGTGCTGAGTGCTGTAACCATCGGGCTGTTGGTACAGACACACAATGCCCTGGTCAGGTCCAGGCTGGTAGGTCTGTGTTGGTTTATCTGCCCTTCCCTTGCAGGGGCAGCCAAGACCTATGAGCCTGCAGTGCTGGAGAACATCCATGCCCTTTACAACGGGCATTGCTATTTGTACAGCTAACGACAATCCCCTTCTGGTGTGTGTTGGAGCCCAGCCCCATGCACCTTTGGAAGGGTTTGCTAAGTCCTGTGGCTGCCAAGGCTGGAAAAAATTCCCCTGGTGGATAATAATCACCGGGGAACCAGTGTCCAGTATGGCCCCAGTCTGCCATTGCTGAGGCTAGCAGGAACCAGGGGCTCTTGGCAGTGAATCCAGGCTGGTCCTAGTCAGACAGTGGAGCCAGAAGTTGTCCCGCTAGGTTTGGTCCTGAACCCTGAGTCCGTGGGGTGGGGACCATCTCCTCCCTTCTGAGAGGGGAGCATCAAGTCAAGGCTGGTGGTAAATGCTCTAGGAGTCTCAATGGGTTTTTGAGGCTGGAAAAAAAAGTCTGTCTTTTCTGGAAGGAGAGATGTCCAAGGGTGACTCCCAGGCACCACCAAGTCCTCCAGCCCTGGGCTCCTGGTTGGCCATGTCTGCCTGTCCTCGAGGACCACGCTACGCTGCTCAGCAGAGCTCCCTTCCCAGTGCTGGGGGCACAAGACAGCTGAGAGTCTGACTGCAGCCCCTCCCAGCCCCCCTGTGCTGTGCCCGAGCCCCAGGAAAGGCTTGGCTGAAGTCCTGACCTACAGGGCCCCAGTAGCTCCAGCTGCTGGGGGAGGCCATGACCTGGCCCAGGGACCCTGTCTGCAAACCTCAAGTCCTGTTTGAACTGCTGCTTTCAGGGGGCAAAGGGATCTCCCGTCCTGAGTCATGTGCTTCTAACTAGGCATCACCCCTCTGCTTGGGGAGGCAGGAGTTAACCCTGGGCACTGGCACCACCAAACAGTGCCAGGAACGAAGGCAGGGACTGACCCCCTCTCAGGGCTGTGCCAGGCAGTACCCCTTCCCCCACAGAGACTAAGGCATCTACCTGTGCCCTAGGGCCCCAGCAGCCCAGCCCAGCCCAAATGCCCTGCACCACTGCAAGAGGCTTTCAGCCCGCTCCTCTGAGACCGACTGGGTGGGTCCAGCACCCCCCACCCCCCTAGCCCCCTTGTGCCTGACCAGCTTCTCCCCCTTTAGTGACAGGCACCCCTTCCAGTGAAAGTCAGATCATGGTCTCCTTGTCTCTGGGATGACTCCCTTCTCCCAGGGAAAGCTCTTGCCCATCACCTACCCCTGGATAGTGGGGAGGCCGGCTGGGCCATCCAAAGGGCAGTGTGTGTCCCCTCCCTGAGCTTGGGGTAGGGGCTGTGCTCACCCCCACAAGGGTCTGAACTGCCCTGTCCCTGCCCAGGGAGCTTTATGGAGTCCCCCGAGCCCAGCACTAGCCTGGTAGCCTCCCTGCTGCACTCTGCCAGTGCCTTTAGGGAGCTGACTGTGTTGGGGGTGGACCTGCCAGGCCGGCAGGAGCACATGGAGCTCCGGGATGCTGGAGGGAACCTGGGGCAAGTAGCAGTCTTGGGGAAGGCTGGTCCCTCCAGGCCCGGGCTCAGGCTTGTGGCTGGAACTGGAGGCTGGCTGCCCCGATGCTGGGGCTGGCTAGGGAGCTCCCCAGTGCCAGTGGGCCCTATACCTGTGAGAGGATCGGGCCCTCTCCTGAAGTGACCCCTCTTCTTTTGGCTTGGCAGGGGCTGTGAAGGGCACTACGTCAGGCTCCCATGAGCTGCAGCCCTGGCTGGTGGGTCTGACAGCCGTCGTGGTCTTCCTCTTCATCGTCTTCCTGCTGATGATCATCAACAGAGTCTTGTGCTATAAGAAGCACAGGTGGGCTCTTGCCTGTCCCCCTGGGCTGCCAAAGGGATTGTCCCCTTTAACGTGGCCTTATCCTGCTTGGTCCTGAGCACCCTCTTGTGCTGCTCCTTTCCCTGTCCCCCATTTGCCTTCTCTTTGCCACTGCTTTCACAGTGACTTGCACTGCAGAGCTGGTGCAGGCAGGCCCCTGCTGACTGCTCTGAGCTTGCACAGAGTTTTTACGGAGAGACAAAAATGCTTTGCATATGGCTCAGGCTGGAAATGGGAACCAGGACTCCTGGGTTCCTCTCCGAGGGCTGAGAGGGGAAGATAGCTTCGGTTCCTGCCTGGCTGAAGGGGAGCTGGGTGGTATGAGCACTGGGGGCTCAGGCAGTGTTTAAAGCAGTGACACCTCTGCGCCAGTGCAGGAACAGGCAGCTCCAGAAAACGGCTATGCCCTTGTATAAATGCATCATCCTGGGCCCCAAAAGAGACTTTAGCCTCTGACCTCCTCGGCACAAGTGGATGCAGGATTTTGCAAAGCCGGGGAGAAGGGCTGGGGGGTGCGGAGGCAGTGACTGGTGCTTCAGGGCAGCTGCACCCCCTCCCTACCTTCCCCTCCCCCCCGCTGAACCAGGACAGTCAGACCATGCTGCAGGAGCAGTGGGCAGGGGCTATATTAGCTACGCAAAGCAGGTAGAAATTTGCCTCCTACCCAGAGGCTTGTCCCCCTCCACTTGCTGCTGTCACTGCCATCCCCAGAGCCAGCAGAGCTCCAGAGTCACTTCTGCCCAGCTCCAGCTGGGCTGCACGAGGCAGGCTCAGCCTGGGACTGCAGCAGTGGTGGCCACATTCCCCCTCCCTACATCTTTGCCTTGGGCTGACAGAGAAGGCCAGGGAAGACTGGGGAAAGGAGAGGGGACGTGTCTCTGAGCATGGAGGGGAATATTTTACCTGCTTTGGGGACTTAAAAAAGTCCCCGGCTGCTGGTCCTGCCGCATGGTGAGAAATGGGGATGTGGCCATGCCCCAGCAGCATCCCTTCTGGATCTGCCCCTGCTCCTGGGTGATGGTAGCAAGGAGAGGAGCCCAGGCGCGCGGGTTCTCCAGAGGGCTCTGCTTGGCAGCCTCCGGGAGGTCTCTGTTGGAGCTGTTCCCAGGCTCTGCAGAGTCAGGGGTACTGGCTGTTTGGTGCCTGAGCCAAAGCCTGTGGTTGGGGTGTACAGCCCCGCAGAGCTTGGCTGACTCTCTGCTTCCTTGCTTTTCTCCCAGGGACGAGGAGGATACCCAGGGACACCAGGCTGATGCCAGGTAATGCCTCCCCTCTATGGCTGCGGCCCTCCCATGGGGCTACTCTGAGGGCACTGCCCAGTGCACCAGGATCCCTCCAGCTCCATTGTGCCCCTTGGCTGTTGTGAGGGCAGAGCTGAGCAGCTACAGGCTCCCTGGCTGTTCCCATCAGCTTGGCCAAGGGGGCAGCCCAGGAGCCTGGGACCATGCTTATGGTTCTGCTGCAGGGCTTTGGACAGGTCCCTGATCTTTCTGTGCCTCGATTTGCCCAACAACAAAAGATAAGCAGGTTTCCTATAGGCTGGATCACTGCACTGTGGAGTCCACGTTGCAGTGCAGGAGGGGTGCACATGCCCAGCACGAGCCCTGGAGAGGCTGTGGCAAGCAGGGAGGGAGTCAGCACTTGGAGCTGTGGCTTAGCGAGTGGCAAAGCTGGGTGCTGTTCCCTTGCCTTCCTGTAAGCCACCAGGCCCACGTCCCAGCCACACCACGGTGAGAAGAGCACCCAGCTCCCACCTAGAGCTTTTCTGCCATCCACCTCAAAGCACTTCATGGCAGCCAGCAGCACTAGCCCCCGCACAGGCTCCCAGCCCCTGAGAGGGCTGCAGATCCCTGTTCTCCCCCATCCCAGGCAGCACCCTAGCCTTCTCAGTGCACAAAGAGACCGCAAATACTCAGATACAACCACAGGGCAGCACCTAGGCTTGTAATGCTTACCTAGAGACCCACGAGACTCAGCAGTCCTCCAAGAGCCCAGCTGTGTTGGGTGGAGCCCTGAAAGATGGGCTTGCACCACCAGCTTTCTTAGCCGCGGGTCACACCCCCGAGGCCAGGACCCTGTGCAGCAGCCCCTGCCTCCACAGCTCACGCCTGGCAGCTGCATCCACAGGGAACATGGGGCATCCGTGTCACACGTAAAGTAACACATGGGAAAGCACCAGTGCAGATGAGCTGTTACAGAGCCGGTCAAGGGGAGCTCCAGAGGCAGCCAGGGCAGCCAGCTCGCCAGGAGACCCTTTGGTGTCCAGCCAGATAGAAAAAGTGTTAATGAACGTATTAATGAGCATGTGTTAAAAATGCCCCTTATGAAGCCAGGGCCTGAGTAGACGCAGCTCTGGAGGCATCCCCGTCCCTGCGCAGAGCTGCCCGGTGACGCTGTGTCCTCTCTGTCTCTCCCTAGTCCTGGCAGGCTCACCCCCAATGGCTACGAGAACGAGGCGCTGCAGGAGCAGCCGGAGGAGCAGGAGGAGCAGGAGGAAGGGGCGAAGCCGAACAAAACCACCTCTCTGTGAGGGTGCGCTGCCCCGCTGGAGCCTGCTGCACCGATCTGCCCTGGACACACCTGCTTTGAGACAAACCAGTCAGCTCTTGGCTGCCTAGCTCGGCCCAAGGAGTCTCCTGCCCGCGTCAGACCCTGCTTGCACGTGCCACTGCCCCCAGCTACAACAGCACCACGGGCTGCTCTAGGCTGCTGGATCACATCTCGCCCCATGCCAGTGCTCTCTGCTCACTGCCCCCCAGGGCCTCCGGGCATTAACCCGTGACCTGCACTGCTGTGCCTGGCGTCATTTATTACATGTCCCAGGAGTTCACGTCGTAGCGGCCTCCCTCGAATCACTGAGTGCGGCTTGTAGCTCCGTGGTGGGCCGGGGCTTAACCTAACAACCAGGTCATGAGAGGTCCCAGAGGCAACTCCCCTGGGACAAAACACAGCCAAACATGACCCCGGGGGCCCCCAGTGCATGCCCCAAGTCCCTGGCCAGGACTGGAAGGGAGGAGGAACAGCTCAGCCCACACTCCTGTCCCCCTGCAACGCACAGGTGCTGTGCTCACCTAGGACCCTGTCCAGTGAGAGCAGAAATCCAGGCCAAACTTTACTGTGGCCAGCAGCAGGAGATCCCTGTGCTTTGAGCAGGCAGGCAGAGGGTCCCCCTTGTCCCTGGGGTTGCAGCAGGGAAGGACCTGGCCTGGATTTCCATGCCCACCTGGAACGGGCTCTGGGTGCAGGCCTGAGGAGGGGCAGAGCCAAGGATCACTGTGGCGTCTAGCACTGTGTGCCAACCCAGCATCACCTGCTGCACACGGAGGGGCTACAACAGCCCTGCGGAGGCTGCTTTCGGGGGTTTGGCTCTCCCCAGGACAGCCCAAATTGGCCCTAGCGCTGACCCCCACCTACAGAGCAGGGGTGCAGGGGCTCTGCAGAGTGGGGACTGGTCAGGGCCAGCCCCTGCAGGAGGTAGCTGGGCTTGGCGCTGCTACAGGCTGAGACTGCCTCTCCAGAGCCTGCAACTGCTGTTGGGAAGGCAGGACACAGGTGCTCCAGTCCCCACAGCCCCTGCCCTTGCTGGCCTTGAAGGGCCCAGGAGGCTGCCCCTCCCTGCCCAGTTGGGCAGAGCCTCTCTAGGAAACACGGCTGATGGGTGCCACCTGCGGGCGAGACCCTGCAACTACCCCCCGCCTTGGGGAAAGCCTGGCAGAGCAGGGATGGGAGGGTGGGGACGGGGAGCAGGAGAGCAGCGCTGGGCCTAGTAGTCAGACCCTGGGTCTTCCTCGGCTGCTGCTGCAGACTTGGGCTCTGGTGTCCAATCTGCCTTGGCAGGAGCGATGAATAAAAGCTTCTTCCCTCACGGGCACAGAGACAAGCATCCGATCTCGGGGACCCGAGCGTAAGTACCGCAGCGCTGTCAGCTGAGGTCTGTAGGGAGCAGAAGGGGTCACAGCCCTGAAGGTGGGAGTGCAGCAGTGCTGCCTGGCTCTGCAGAGAGCCTGAGCCCCGCGCTTGGAATGGCTTGAACTGCCCCATGGATTGACCAGGGGCTACCATGTCAGGGCTTCCACCCCCTCCTCCGGCCAGCACCCCTTTGCAGCCCTGGCACCAGAGCTCAGCGGCCTGACTGGAGCTCTGCAGTTGCTGGGGCGCGGGGCTGGCAGCGTGCAGAGCTCCTGCGCTGTCACCACATGGGGCTCCTGCTTGCAGGTGGAGGTGCCCCTGGGCTCACACGCTTGCAGCGCCATGGGGAGACCCCGGAGCACCCAACTAGCCTAAAGCACTTTACGTCGAACAGGGGCCACTGCACAGGGTGCCCTGTCCACACTGCTACCATGGTTCTGTGTCTGCCTGTGCACTGGGATCCCAGGAGCTGGGCACCCCCTTTTGACTGTGACCAGAGAGGAGCACGAACACCCAGGAGAGATGATGGCTGCTTTGACAGGCTTGGGGTCCCAGCCCTGGGCTAGTGCTGATGGGTCACTCCAGGCCATTGGGCTCAGAGGTGCCTGAGAGCAACAGGGGAGGCTGGTGCAAAGCTGTCGGCAGCTCTCACAGTGGTTGCGCTTGCTCCATGCAGCCCCCGTTGCTGGTCCTTCCCCCCACCCCCCTCCCTGGGCAGTGCTGGATGGGTAGGTGTACATCCCTTGTTTTCCCATAACCCTCCTTCTACCCCCCCACCTCCCCCAGGTACCTAGTGCAGGGGGCAGCAGCAGCCTGCGGGCCAGATATGACCTGCAAAGCCACTGGATGTGACTCATGGAGCCCAGGGCTTTTCCTGTGCTCATGCCCGCCAGGGCTGGACAACTTCCAGCTGTGGCCTTGACATGCTACCCACAAACCTCGCCAAGCTGCGGCATCTAGGCTGCCCCTGCTTCTCCATTTCTGCTCCCCTCTCCTACCCCGGCTTTCTAGCAGAGGCTCTGGCTCAGTTTCCCACCCACTGCAAGCTGAGTCAGGGGCTGGGGAAAGCAGTGGTGACATGGGCACAGCTTCCAGCTGCCTAGGCTGGCGTGGGTGCACATGAAGCCCCCTGCTTCTGGCGTGCTGTGGAAGCTGCTTGGCCCATGTTGGACTGGAGCTGGGTTGATCCATCCTATTGCTTGAAAAGGTTGCTGGCTGCTGCCCTCCAAGGGGTGGGTTACGGCTGCCTGTGGAGCCCATGGCTGGGTAAGGGGCTGGTGAGGGGAGCTCCCCATTCGCGGGGAAGTGACGGGCCTGGCAGTGCCCAGCACTGAAATCCTGGGCTCTGGGAAGGGGGCTGGACCCGGGAGCACAGGGCTCCAGGCCTGGCTGAGCGTGCCCTGCCCTGCCCTGCCCCTCTCCAGCTGTGCAGGGCACCGTGCTGCCCACCAGGAGGCACCAGGCCCCTTCCTTTGATGTGAGCCAAATCAAGGCAAACCAGGCTTCAGGCTCAGCTTGGGCTGGGGGCAGCGAGCAGCATCCCAGCCCAGCCGGGACCTCTCCTGCCCCCAGCTAGAGCCTCCCCTCCCACCTCATGGTTTCGCTCCCTGTCACAAGTCAGTAGCAACCCTGGGCAGAAAACCCAGGCATCCTGCTGGAGTCACTAGCCCAGGCTAGAAGTTAATAGTCTTGCTCCAGCTGTAAGCCCCAGGGCCGGTCACCGCAGCCATGGGGAAGAACTCAGGCACCCTGTGCCCCGGCTCTAACCACTTGGCCTATTGCCTGTATAATAAAATAATGATAATGGAGACTCCAGCTCCCCTGTAGCTGGCAGCATCTCAGCCTGCAGCCAGGAGGCCTCTAAAAGCCTCCATGGTATTCAATTAAAATGAATGGGAGTGTTTCTATCCATCGCAGGCTGCAGAGCCCTGGCTAGAGCGAGGCGCCGGCTCTGGGCCTTGGCTGAGCTGACTTGAAAACAAGCTGAGATGGAAGAAGGGCTGGTTGGGCCCAGTGGGGACGATGTGGGGAAGTGTGTAGTGAAGGATCCCAGGACATCGATGCCGGCTGTTCTGTGGTGCCTTTGTACCTGCCCTGCTGATGGGCTAAGCGTGCAATGCCAGGGCTGCCAGAGTCTGCAATGCCAGGGCTGGCTGGGGATCGCTGAGGCCTGGAGCTGTAGCTCTGCCGTGGAGGTCGTGTGTGGCCTTGGGTTAATCTCCCTGCCTCAGTTTCCCCAGCCGTAAGGTGGCTCATAACACTGCTCTGCCCCCAGGAGGGTGAGAGGACAGTGAGGCTCGGGGCTGCTGGGACAGGGGCTCCTGGAGAAGTCTGAGCAGCTCCAGCCAGTGGCTTCCAGCTGAAACGCACACCCAATGGGCCAAAGTGGATTTGCTGTATGTGGCGCCTTTCCAGCGCTGCCACTGTGCTCCGAGCACCCTCCATTGTGCTGCTACCCCAGGTCTGCCCAGCGTAGCCTGGCCCTGCATGTCCCGGGACTCAGTTCTGCCCCTTGAGTGGATCAGACAAGTGACCCGGGACCTGACCCACAGATGCCATCTGGCAGGACGCGGAAGCAGGGACGCAGCCCTGGGGGAGCACGGGCTCCTTGCCCCTGCACGGACATGTCTGGTGCTTCACCACCCGATCCACAGCACAAGAGGAGCCCAGGGCAGCACTAGGGACAGGGAAGCTGACACCCTCCTGTCTCTGCATCAGAGTCAGGCTCGGGCCCCTGGGTGGGTGCTTGTGCTTAGCTCAGGGGTAATGCATAGGCCTGGCAGGGAGAGCCCAGTTCAAACCTTTGGCGTGAGGCCCAGGCACATGTCCGAGCTCTGAGACCCCCATGGGACCGGGTCCTGCAGGGTGGGCAGCCAGCACCCTGGGACTCAGTGCCCAGGGAGCGGTGCCAGGAGTTGCCTTGGAGTCCAAAGCAGCAGGAAGCCCAAGTCCATCTGTTGCCCCAGAGCTCCTGTGGGCCAGCTGCTCCCAGCCCTGCCTCCCTGCTGCGAGCCCCAGAGATGGGTGGGTTTGGCCAGGAGCATCACAGAGGCCTCCAGTGGTAACCACCAAGCACAGGCATAGAGCAGGGAGGGGCTGGGCCAGACCAGGGGCTGGTGCCCAGGCAGCGGCTCAGGACCTTTTGTTTGGGACCCCTGCACAGTGCTGGCTGGGCCACCTTCATGGGGAACATGCATAAAAGTAATACCAAGTGGGCTTGCAGGGGTGTCAAGGGACTCAGCTTAATCCTTGTGCCAGGGGGCAGGAGTCACCCAAACATGTCCCCTCACTGGCACCGCAGCCTCCAGCAGAGTAGCAGCCTCCGCCAGTAAAAGCCACTCCACTTCTGCCCATCTGAGCCCTTACCGGCCACCTCGCCCACAAGGACGGAGGCCACAGGGGCCAGCTGGCTGTTGGATCTGAGCCCAGGGTCCAGACCTGGCCTAGGCCTCCAGGAAGATGTCTGATCAGTGGGAGCTGCTCCAGTGAGAGCATTGGGGCCCTGCTCAGCCAAGGCAGAGGGGTCTCTGGGAAGATGTGGGGGACAGCTGCTGCGCCCTGGCCCTGGGTGGTACCTAGGTAAGGCAGGCCTAGCTCCCAGGGGTTTCTCTTGCTCAAGGGCTCAGGGAAGCTGATGCCCCCCCTCCAGCTGGAGTTGGGATGGAGGGCACCAGCACCTGAGTAGCAGAGGGGGTGGGAAGTTGCAGATCAGCTCAGTTTGTGTGAATGGCGCTCAAGCGTGGGATGCCCAAGGGCTGCAGGTCAGGAGTGAGGGGCACTGGCGGGCCTGGGTGGGGTTCACACTGGTGTGTGTCTGGCCCCAGTGCTTTCGGCTCTTTCCAGCCCATGGAGAGCAGAGACCAGAGTCCCCAGGCATCCTCGCTGCCTGCCCCAGCGCCTCCTGCCAGGGGTCCGGGGGCAGTGGGACCCTGAGCGGCAGTGTCACGCGAGACTCACGGCAGGGCACTTGCTGGCTATGCCCGTGGCAGCACAACACAGGCCCGGACACAGCCACAAGGACAGGCGGGGTCGGGGCTGGGTACATCCCCTCCTGAAGTCTGGGGGCCCCATGTCCCTTTGGGCCAGGATCCTGCCCCCACACCCGATGTTGGTCCCTTCCCTGTGCAGTGGCAGAGGCCCTGAGCCTGGCAGCGCCAAAGTGGGTCACTCTGGAGGGTGCAGGCATCTGGCTGCTGGGGTATTTCATGTCAGTGCCCGTAATCCCTGCTAAGCCGCAGATCCCTAATCCAGCTGGGCAGACGGACAGCGCAAGGGGGCTCAGGCCGCCCCTCCCCCGTGCCTCCTGCCCTCAGCCACTGCAGCCTGCTGTCGTGACCCTGCTGCACGCTGGGCTGGGAGCGCCGCCTTGGTGACGTGCCCCAGGCCTGGGCAGCCTTGGGCTGGTTCAAGGGGCGCGTGGGTGCTCTTCCACAGGGGGTGCCGCGCGGGGGAGAGGGGGCTAGGTGCCCACATTGGGGACAGGTGAATGTGATCCCCAAGGTCCCCTGCCAGGCCAGGGGGCAGAGACCTCCTGCCCCTGGTGCGGTGGGAGGAAGGCTACGAGGCAGAAGCCCTTTGAAAAGAACCAAGCCAGCTCTACGACCTCAGTGCCCAACACCAGGTGAGGGACCCGTGTGTTAGAGGGCATGTGTGCCCTCCGGTCCAGACCACCGGCACCAACCAGGACGAAGCTGGAAGGGGTGCACAGCTCATACCTCCCTCCCTGGGGAGCCAGTTAGGACAGTGGGGTTCCAATCCCAGAGTCTTGCTACGTGACCAGAGACAGGTCAGATCCCCCTCGAGTCCCGAGTGGGGCAATGACCGAAGCCCGTTCCTACTGCCCCTGGCAGTCAGCAGCTCACAGGGCTGGGATGGACCTTTAAGGGTGATCCTGATCGTCTTTGCACTCACGGTGGATGACTAACCCTATGGCAGGAGGAGGCCAGCGTGCTGGCCGCTGCACTGGGGCCAAGGAGACGCGGTGGCACCTCACAAGGGCTTCAGTTTTTTTCTGCTACGGGGCTGCCGTGCCTCAGCTTCCCCACCTTCAAAACAATAGGGACAGCTTTCCCAAAGGCAAAATCTAAAACCATACAGGATCTCCTGAAGACCCATGAGCGGGTCCAGAGGGGACACGGCCACTGCACAGATGGGAAAACTGAGGCAGAAGGAGGTGCTGCCACTACCCGGTGGAATACTACTCTTGAACAGAGGGAGTATGAATAGAAATAAGGGACCAGGTATCACTGCCCTGCTTCATGCCTCAGTTTCCCCAGCTGAGATAAAAGACACAGACCCCCAGGTGGGAGCAGAGAAGCTAGCCTCAGGGTCAGGAGGTGCCAAAGAAAGGCCAGACACAGCGGTAGAGTTGAAGCATAGCTTGTTTAATTTTTATACATTTTTTCCTTATTTTTTTTCTTTTTTTAACCTTTTTTTTTTTTTTTTTTTTTTTTTTTTTGCATAGGGGGGAAAAAAAACCTTAGTCACTTTCAGTAAATTGTATGTAGGTAGGAGCATCTGCTAATCAGTAATGGCTGCATACAATGTTATAATCAAATATTGTGAGGCACCAGGGAAGCAAGCAAAGGGGCTATTGAAGCATGGGGGCCTGGAGCTGGGAGAAAGGGAGGCAGTACATGCAGGTGGAGACCTGGGGCAGACGGCGGGAGGGGTGGATTGCAACATTGGGGGAGTTGATTTTGATCGGAGAGCTTTGCCGACAAAGGCACCATCTAAGAAGCCATCCATGCGTTGCGCGCCCTTGGGCTCTGCTTTCCCTGGTGCGTTTATGTGTGTAATGTGGTACAGCAAGCAAGAAGCAAGAAACAGAATAACTATTACCGTAATGTCTGTAAAATATAAATGAAAGGAAGGAAGAAAATATCCTCCCCACTGGAAAAAAAAGAAGAAAAGAAAAGAAACAACTTTCCACTCGGTCTCAGCGTTTCTCAGAGAAATATCTTCTTCCCAGCGCTTGCATCGTTGCCGTTGTCATCATCCTCATGGAAAAACCACAACGGAAAGGGACGTTGGATGGAAACACAAAATTCCCCATGATGAATGGCGGCTGCTGAACATTGACATGTGCTGAAAGGTGGGGAAAGCCCCGTGTCCCTGCCGGCCATGCTCTCAGGAGCCCCAGGCCCACGCTCCCCAGCCCCAGGCAGGGGCATGCTCAGAAGCCTTGTTATTTTGAGAATGGCGGCACTGATTGTCCAGTTTACACCAACCCCACTGCCAGTCGCTACCAGGCTCACGCGCCAAGACAGGCCGTTGAATGGGCTGCCTTATCCAAGGAGCCAGGCTCTGAGAACCTGACCCACAGCCCCTGCTGCTTCAGGTCAGGCTCAAGAGGGGAGACAGAGAAATCATTTGTCCCCGATTGTCAGCTCCAATTTTATGCAACTACTCTGTCCCGCCATTCACAAAAACAGAATTTCCCGCAAGTGAAATCCCAGGTTTTATAAAGGGAGAGGCTGGAGGGGAACCCTGGGGGTTCTCGCTACAAAGAGCCTCCAGGTCTCACGAAAAGGAGACTCCGCTCAGCTGCTGGGCCCCTGCCCCTTTCCCCGCTTCCTGACAGCATGGCATGAAAGGGAAGCAGGGCTTCCTCTTGGACAGAGGCGGTGCAGTGTGTGGAACATACAAGCAAACATCCCACCCTGGCTGCTTGTCCCCACCCGAAACTCCAGGGCAGGGAGGGGAACCCAGGAAAAAAAAGCAAGTCAGACCAGCAGGGAAGTCAGAGGCACTACTTTGTCAGAATTTTTGGTATTGATGTATTTCAGGTTCCTGCTGGTCGCTTCTTTTTTTTGTGTGTGTGTGTAAAACCATCACCTTCATCATCCTCAGCATCCATACAAACAGGACTCTGGAGCATGCAGAACCTCGGGAGGTCCAAAACGGAATCAGGGAAGCCCCAGGCAACCCCGGTAGGGATATAGCTGGGCACGGACTTGCACTTGAGTAATGGGTGGGGGAGCCTGGCGGGGAACGGATGTTCTTAGTAGTCATTCCAATGCTTCCGCTTACATAAAGATCCAGATTTGCCCAATAAAGGGGCCTTAATGCAAAAAGTTCTACTTCTACCCTTGAAACCACCTGTTTGGGGGAGAAGAGGGGAAGGTAAGAGAATGGAGGTAGACCTTCTGCTGGGATAAACTGCTCTGTTGACTTAGCCCTTGCTCCTGCAAGAGCAATGCACAGGCTTCACTTGATACATGGGGATGGTGACACTGACCTCCATGAAGCAGCGCTTGGCCCTTCTTTGGCAGCCTGCTTCTCCTAAGCACAGCACTTAAGCATGTGCTTAAGGCTCACAAGACGTGCCGCGCTAGCAAGGCTGGGCTGTAACAGGCTGCGTTCGGTTGGATGGGGACCCGCATGCGCAGAAATGCTTTGGAGCATCAGGGCCTTTATGCCAGCTGAGAATCTGCCCCCATCTCCTAGGAACAAAGCTGAATTTGAAAGCAAGGGGCGGATAAGCATCTTCGCGCCGAACAATACCAAAAAACCCAAGGACCAACCCCAAGATGAATGTGCAAGTTAAAGAAACAAAAAGCAGCAATTTCAAACTCATATTACAAAAAAATATAGCTATGTGTGTATATATATATATATATAAAGAGAGAGAGAGAGAGAGGAAGAGAGGGAATATATATACATATACCTTCCTTTGCAATTTAAAGTACCTTGACTGTCTGCAGGGCCACAGGGACATTGAGGATTGTCTACTCTTCGGTTTTGCATGCACAAGTCCTGCCTGCCCAACTCCTTCCCAAGAAGAAACAAGCACAAATAAAAACAACACAGCCACATCATCTTCTCCGCAGAGGAGGCAGAAGGCTGGAGAGCTGTAGTACGTTTCACATGGTGCCTGGTTCCCCAGGCTCTGAGATTCAGCCCCTGCAGCACCATATATATATATATATATATTTTAAATATATATATATATATATATATATATGTACACAGGATTTTTTATTTATAGATCACAAGAACATTTTTTAGTTTTTTTCTTTTTTAAAGAAGTCAACAACAACAACAACAAATGAGGACCCCTCCCGAGAAACTGTAGTGCATGAAATAACTAAGCATCGTGCCTAACCTTGCTTTGCATGGAAGCTACGGCTGATTGGCGGTCGCTTGGGTCCTGCTTGGCAGGGTTAGGGAGGCTGAAGGGTGGGCACCGGGAGCCTTAGGGAGGGACGTTTCTCTTCCCACATCTCCCTTGCCACCTGTTGTTGAGGCCGGGGATTGTCTCTTGGGGAAGCTGGCCTTCGACTGCTCAGAACCCAACGGAGAAGCTCTGCTCATGTCCCACCAGCCCCCATGCAAGTGAAGGCTATGCATGCTGCCGCCCAGCCTGATTGTCTAGAGACTCTGGAAGAGCTACAAGTTCCAGGAGGTTGTCTCAAGAAACACGACCCTTAGCTTGTCGGTGGTGGCCACCGTGCTTGTCTTCTTCTACCACCCCTCCCTGCCCTCTCCAGCCAACGTCCCGCAGCACAACCCTTCCCGACAAACAACGGACAATTCCTTCTCTCCCTCCGTCTCCCCTGCCAAGACCCTCATCCACCCAAGATATTTCCAGAGATCCTTGTGAGCATACCTACTTGTCTATTTGAATGGCTGAGCTATTTGATTGCATCAACACGGCGGAGGGGAAAAAAACAACCAAACCCAACATCCCATGCTGATGATCTACTGCAGTCAGTGATGTCTGCTCTGCAGGGTCTCCCTGCTGCCTTGTGTTGAGTTAAAAAGTCACAGAAGAAAAAAGTAATAAACCCCAAAGAAAAGAACCCCCCCAAAACAGATACAAAAGAAACTAGAGATGGATTTGGGATGGAATTTGCATATTCCCTTCAGGCGGAGCTCAGTGACACATCTTGATGGGAGCGGGTGGGTGGGGGGGTCCTCAGCAGGTCACTGGCTGCTCATCCCCTTGGGAGGAGAAGCCAGTGGGCCAACTGCTGCTCTCACTTACACTGGTCTTCAGCAGGTGTAACACCACTGGGGTCAGCAGAGCTACCCCCAGAGGGGCAGTGCAAGCAACAGTGCAATTGGCCTGTTAGTCTTTAGCAACGATGGGCCTGGACCAGGACCTCAGGTCTAAACAGCCCCCAAACCTGCAGGAAGCTTGAATCTAGATGCAAACTTCCTGCCTGGCTCTTCTCTCAATCATAGGCTGAAGCCCCAACCCAGGGCCTGTCCAACCCTGGACATTGGTTGAGTTTGGATCCAGGTCTGCACCTGGGAGGCCTGATCTGTGATCTGTACAGTCCCAGACACTGGAGCCCAAAAAGACCTCCCAGGCTGTACATGGTCCATGCCTCCCCTGCTTGGGGTTCCCCCTAGTGCTGCGGTAGGCGGTGTCAGGTGTGCTCCTCTGTGGGCCCTGTGGCTGGGCGTAGCTACAAGACGGGAAAAAAAATGTGTTGAGTGGAACAGTGCAAATTTTCCCAGGGATGGAGGAGGGGGCGGTGTGTGCTTTCCTTTCATGGTGGACACCATCTTGGCAACAGGCAATGAGAAACTACCCAGGCAACCAGCCCATCTGTGTGCTCCTGGAGCGCCAATAGTGCCTGTCTGGATGTTTAGGACCATTTGGTTTAAGGTGCATTTCTCTGTAGGGATTTTTTTTGTTGCTGTCTTTGAAACAACCAAACAAAAATTAAGTGCTTTATCTCGGTGCTTGTGGGTTTGGGGTTGGAATCTGGGTAGCACTGACCTGCCAGGTCCCATTAGCTCAAGAGCTGTCACCAGCAGAGCTGCCGCAGTTGACAGCTATGAGTGGAGACATGCCCAGCAGATATCTGGCCTGGCTTGGTTTGCCGCTCCCTCCGCGGCCATGATCTACTGCACGTGGTAAGATTGCTCCAAGGCTTAGAGGTATGAGCTGCCCGCCCCCCAAACTCCAGCTGGGTTCATGAGAGTTTTGCCTTCAAGTGCAGTTTGGAGCTGGTCTCCAGGCAGGTACAACTGGAGGAGAACAGCCAGATCAGATGCGCTGAGGGAGAGATATCTGGGTAGGATGCACGTTCTCATCCTCCGTCCCCTGTCCACCAAGAAAGCTCCAGTGCCCCCCACCTCCACCCCTTGTTTTCCTCGATAAGAACACAAATCAAGTTGCTGTGTCAGTATCTCTTGCACTAAAGGGATTGGATTGTTGTCAAGGGTTTCTTTAACAATGCTACATCCCAGCCTGGGCTGCCACAGCGCCGCCAGAGTCCGTCCCCGCCAGGCATGTGACTCACTTGCGTTTGTTTTTAGGTTGCATGTGATTTTTTTTTTTTGGTTTTGTTTTTTTTTTGGTTTTTTTGTCTTTTTTTTTTTTTTTTGCTTTAAATTGAATCATTTTAAACATTTTTATCAGCAATTTTTTTTTTTGCATTTTTTTAAAATAAACTAAAGCTACTCGCGTTGCATTGTCCTTGCAGAAAACAATACTGCACATTGCATAAAGAGGAGTCTCCCAAGGACTTTCCAAGCCCCCAAAGCATGCATCCCGCCGTCCTTTGCTTCAAATGCCTGCCCGTCCGGCCCACAGCATGGAAACTCAACACAGATCATTAGAAAAGTGAGAGAGAAAACGAAACAAAACACAAAAAAAAGAAGAGCTTTCTACAAGTAAAAGTCCTTACAACACCACGATGGCTCATCCCACCCCTTCCCCACCCCGCTACCTAACGCTGCCGGCAAAAACATCTTCCGAAAACAAAGCCACGTTTTTCTTCCATGTCCAATGGCTCCGGCTGACATTGCTCATGGAGTGTGTGCGTGTCTGACTGAGATGCTGCATGAATGGAGGGAGTCTCCTGTGCTTAGCGTGGTGGCTTCCGGCACTTTTGCCTCTGTGGATGCACCATTGGTTGAAGGCATCTCTACTGGCTTCAACTCATGGTTGGACTGCAATGTAGAGGTCATCTAGAGACCAGAAGGGGGGTGATAACTGACTGCCCCCATGTTTAGACCCAGTCTGTACAGAGCTTGTTCTTTTGGGGTGGAGTTTACCCCTCTGCAGAAAGCCAGCGCAAGACCACTGCAGTCCCGTGAGCTCCGGGCCTCACTTCAAGGGCTGCTTGGGCCCAACAGGAACAAAAGTCTAGCACAAGACCTGAGCACAAGGGTGACCACTCGCTCAGGGGTGTCCGTACAACTGCTGGGTTTGCAGCGGACAGTCATTTGTGCCTTCCCAGGGTAGGGGCAGGGGTGAGGGGGGTTTGGCCCTGATCTCACTCCCCTGCTGTAAATCAGGTGTGACTCCACAGTTTGGGGCCAGGTGTTGGCAGCGGGGCAGGCCCTGCAGTGTGATGTCCAGAAGGGGGTTGGGGCCTTGCTGAATGCTGTATCCAGCATTGCCCATTGGTGCCATTGTAATCATGGACCTCACCAGGCCGGTTCTCCTCTCCAGGAGGTTCGGGGATATAGAGAATCCCAGGTCCTATTTAAAATGAAAGGGTGAGATTTTAGCCTTGGTGGGTGCATGTTGGGGCAAGTGTGACATCCCTTGGGGGACTCAGGATCCAGACGGCAAAAAGCAAGGCCCAACATTATGATGAATTCTTAAGCCAGTCTCTGACCCTGGCCCCTGACATGGGCTGTCCCACCTCTGATTGTGCGTGGGGATATGGGAAGAGCATGTCCTTGGCTATGGGATGGGGGGACAGCTAAGCTAAACTACTCCCGAGCCTCCGAGCCTCCCCCAGCCTCGAGAGGGGTCGACTCAGGCCCACCGTGCCCCCAGAAATCAGAAGAATATGTAAACTCCTGGTGAAAGGAAACCCTGGAGATGAAAGAAATGACCAAAAGGATGCCAGAGCTGTGAGGTGCCTGGGGGATGGGAACATCCCGCTCCAGCTAGTGTCATGGAAACATGTGCATGGGTTTTGTTGTTGTGTTTTTTCTCTATATTACAAAAGGTGCTTTCAGGTTTTCTTTCTGCCTTAGGGATGCACTGACTAGCTAACAAGAGCGGGTCCCTGCAGAGCAAGACAAAGGGCCCAACAGAGCACCTGGGCAGCCCCGAGTGCCAGGGCCTGGGGAGCCTGGGTGGGGGGCACACAGCTCATACAGCCCCCTCAATACTCCCCTTGCTACCCTAGCCCCAAACCAGCCTCAGCCCTGCCTGAAAGAAGTGCGCACGCAAATGTGGATTGCATATGGTAAGTGCTTTGTGGTAGCAGCATCGCTGACCAGGGCCTCAGCTGCCTGAGGGGGAGGTGGCAGTGCCACAGCCCACCGATTGCTCCTTGCTGCAGCAGAACTCCCTTCTCCTGGCTTTGCCGCTCCCAGACAGCTCTGCCCCAGGCCCGAAGGCCCTTTGGGACAACGTGGGGAGGTGGGAGATGCTTCTGCAGAAGACCAGGCGGCCTGGCCAGCCCAGGCCCAGCCCCCAGAGTCTGCATGGGAACATCTGCAGGGAAGGAGGCGACACACTCAGCACTAAGACATCTCCCATCCGCATTGCCTGCCCCTTGCTCTGCTTTTCTCCTCCCTGCCTTACCACACCAAGCCCAACGCAACCCCGCCGGGTCCCCCACAGCCCAGCCCCCCGCAACCCCTGTCCTTTGCAAAACGTCCCGCCCCGCCGTCAGACTGGGAAGCGCAGGCCCTGGGCCCCGAGCATGTGGCCGTGCCCTTCCTAGGAAACGGGTCCAGGGACCGGACTGCAGCCTTTGCTGCCCATGCTGCCTCTTGGAGCTGGCGAGGCCGCATCTCCAGCTCCCGCTCAGCTTAGCAAACCGGTGCGCTGGGCACCTCAACAGGGTTTTGTTGTTCTTCTCAACAAAACGAATTGATTTGATTGCAAATTAAGATTGCCGGGAAGATCCAAATGATTCCCCCCCGCTGGATCCTGGGACTCGGGACCGGGTGTGGGAGTGGCCAGGTGCTTCACAGCTGATCTCCAGGGTTCTAGTCCCACCCCCTTCGGAGACATCTGCCCTTTTTAAAGAAACAGCGCGCTAATACCAACGACAAATTCCATCACCACCACAACTGAAACCACCTCCCCTTCCTCCCTAATCCGCCCGGGAGGAAGGGTGTTGGCCACCTGTGCATGGCCATGCTTGCTCGCTTTGGTCAATCAAAAGGAAAAGAAGAAAAGGAACACAATGCAAAAATCCCGCCTCCCCTCCCACCCCTGCACAAAAACCCCACCAGAAGAAAATTCCCGCCCCCCCCGTGCCCGCACCCTGCAGGTTTGTAATCAGTCACTGAGAACCTTAGCTAAAAGATTTATCACTGTAGACAAAACAGGTATTGCATATTTTTCCATACAGGATGCACTTTGTATTAACAGCTGGAAGACGTATACGAGGGGAAGCTGTTAAAAAACAGAGAGAAAAGGGATGGTCTGGCAACTCTGCCCAACACAAGGAGAAAGGGAACATGCACATGGCTACTATGGACAGCTATTTCCTTGTTTGGGCAAGGGAGGGCAAGGCTGAGGGCGATATGGAGAGATCCCCTTGGCTGATGGCACCAGCAGGCTGGAGCGAATTGGGAGGGACAAGGCGCTCGATCCCGACCAGCTGCCATCAGCCCCCGACACTGCACCTGGGAGTCCATCAGTGTCAAGCGCTGCCACGTTGATGGAAACCCAATAAAGTTCCTTAGTCATTTATTCTTTATCCTTTCTGCCAATATGGAGGTGCCTGGTTAGAAAATAACATGACAGTGAGGGCAGACAGATCGGTCGTCTCAGGTACGCTGGGGTGGCACTGGAGTAACTCCATCCACACACATGGGGTTATCACGGCATAAGACCGGAGTAACTCCAGTAGCCGCAAACAGGGCCAGGAAGGGCATAAAATAGATAAAAGCAGGACGAAAAGGAGATGCCCTGGATTCACGCCGGTGTTGCTGAGACGAGAGTCTGGCACATTGCGATGATATCACAATATTTCCGAGCCACAAGGAATCTTCCCAATGGTGTCCGAACACACGGTTTAACAAAAAAGGTTAACAAACCAACAGCCCCAAATTGAACTGTGAACGTTTTTACAAATGGCAACATGTCCCATCCCCCCTTTAGTTACTACGAGACCCAGTGCATGCAGTTATTCCTGTGCAGTGATATCAGTAGAGTTAATACTTAGTCTTCGAAGGCAAGGCACATCATGTGGTATAAAATTTCGTGCAAATTAGGAAAACATGGATTTTTTTCACTTTTTTTTTTCTTTTTATACATCATTTTGGAAGGGGGGAAGGTAGAGCCAGTTATACAGTCTGCCATGCACATTATCAGCCATTCGCTGATTGGTTGAGCTAGGTCACATGAGTTCCTGTTAAAGCACCATGCAGTTTATTTGTAATTTTTTTTTTTTGTAATTTTTTCTTTTTTCCCCCCTCTCCATCAATTGCCCTTTTCTTTGACTTCCTGCATCAGGCCTTTCCACTAGGGGTCTCTGCACTGGGGCCCCTCTTCCCCCTGCCCCTCCCCTGTTAAGCTGGCCCTGGTCCTCGGGGCTCTGCAGTGCTGACGGACCATGCATATAGCTGCTTGGGATCAGGTGGCTTGACCCCAGGTGCCTGGCGTAGAGTGGGGCCTACGTGACAGCCCTTTGCTCAACTCTCCGCTGCAAAACTGGGCTGGGATCCAGCAGGGTCCCCTCCCCAGGGCTGGTGCTGGCTGTGGTCGGTGTCCGGCTGGGATGCAGGTGCTGGGAGCTGCAGGAATCGTACCGGGGCTGGGCGCTTCGGCAGAGCGACTTGCTGGAAGCTCCAGGGAAGCAGGGAGCAGAGTGGAAGCTGGATGGGAAGGAGCTGCCGCACGTCCTTCCTGTGCGACTCAGCCTTTGGTTTAATGCTGCTTACAAAGCCACGGGTACCTGCATAAGAGGAGCAGCTGGATCCCTCTGTGTTGGGCTTCAGGGACTCATTCGAAGGGGAGCTCGCTGTGTCACCTTTGGGATCAGCACCCAGATGCCACTGGGGACACGATGCACAGATGCGCACTGCCTGAGTGGGAGCCCGGCTCTGATGGGCATGGAGGTGGCGGGGCGTTTGTGAGTGACTCTTGGAGGTCGGCACCTACTGCAGCCTCCGCTCCTGCCCAGTTACTGATCAGGTATCAAAGCTGGGCCTGGATCTGTCTGTGCACCCCTGGACTGGACTCAAGGTGCAGCCACGGGCTGGCCGGTGGACGGACTGGCACTGGAGCTCTTTGCCCACCTGGGATGACTCGTGGGCACAGGGGGAACCTGCCTGGCACTGCCTGAAGTGGATGCTGGGCCCTCTGCAGACAGGTGGTGGGAGGTGCCTGGACCGGAGTGGACCACCTGCCTGGAATGGACGCAGGCTGGCGTAGAGGCGGCTGAATGTTTCCTGGCCCCCAGATGGGGACAGTTCCTTCCCCTCGCCCATCTGCTCCGTTGCCATCAGCCTGCACAGCCCTCTCTCCTCTGCTGTCCCCTTCAGGTTTCTTGTCACCTCTTTCCTTCTCCTGCCTCACCACTGCTGGAGTCAATGTGGCCTGGCTGGTGGTGGCATCCCCATGTTCCCTGCTCCCCTGCACAGGGAGGAGAAGAGCAGCATCCAGCACCCTGGAGCAGGGCAGAGGCTGGCTGGCTCTGGCTGGCAGAAAGCAGGGCGGGTGGGTGATGGGCCCAGCTGCAGAAGGGGCCCTGGCCTGGGGATATCTTTCAGGAGTGGGGCACAGGGGGTGAACTGGGGACAGGCTGTGACACTACTGCTCATGGGGGTGTCAGGGTTTCACCAAGGGTAGGTGGGCAGGTAAGTGCCAGCCCTGCTGTGAGTGGATGAACCTTTTCCCCACCTCCCAAACGGCCTCGATAGTCCCAAGGCCAGGGACTGACATGATTAAGTCTGGGATTCCCCAGCCCTGCGGTGTCTGGGGGCTGGCCTGGTGCTGGGGCTCTGTAGGTTGGGTGCAGGTAGTGGGGTTTGCTGGATTCCTGCAGAGCTGGTGCCTCAGTCCTGCTGCTGAATCTCCCTTCCTCTCCCTCAGGGTCACTAGGGGAAGGAAGAAGGGGGAAAGCAGCCCCGTGTCTCCTGCAGCCTCTGTAAAGCAGAGGAGAGCCCTAGGGAGGAGCCCCTGGCCCTGTGGTGGGTGGGGTGGTTGGGGGCAGCCCACGAGCATCCTCCTGGGGTCTAAGGCACTAACCAGTGTGTGGGCCAGGGAGGGAGGAGAGCGGATCTGCTCCCTCAGGCCCCGTCACAGCCCACGGACGGCTCGGTCAGTGTCCAGCGTTGCTCTTCTCCATGATGAGACAGTGCCTGGGCAGGAACTGGGCTTCAGGCATAGCAGGGGGACAGGATTTTGTGTCCTTGGTTGCTGAAGACCCTGGCCATCGCCCTGTGCAGACTTTGCTGCACCATGTTACTGTGCAAAGTAAGCCTGTGTGACTGAGAGCAGAGTTTGGCTCAGTGGGTCACTTTTGCTGCCACTCTGTTTGCTGGCATGTCCACAAAGATGGGCCCTTCCCAGCCACCCCACGCATCCTGGCAGGGGCCTTGGGTCCATCCCTGCCATATCCTTGAGGCTTCCCAGGCAACATTACCACCGTGCACCTGTTCCTCGCAGCAGCAATGATCGAAGCCAAAACCCAGGTCCAGAGAATAAGCAAAAGCTGTTCTCAGCCCAGGAGTTGCCAGCTGTCCAGGATCATGTGCTGGGCAGTGTCTGCGAAGAAGTGGGTTCATCTGCTTTATTCCAGCTGCTTGGCATCTAAGGACACCTTCTAGGGCCCTGGCACAGCAAGGGATCCATGTGCCAGCCTAGGAGGCAGGAAACAGGCAGGAAGAGAGAACAATGGAGAGGTTTGCCCTGCCAGGCAGGTGAAGTCGCAGGTCTCTGTCTTGCAACGAGCAAACCGCGGAGCCAACAGCATGCAGGTGCCTCTGCCTCCCACAGCTTGCTCCATCCAGGCCAGCTCTGCTCAGGGAGGGCAGGAAGCAGGAGTTTCCCAGTCCCTCATGGCAAAATGAGTTGACAAATGGTGAGGCCAGATGCCCTGGTCTCTGTTGGTGCAGCATGTGTGACACGGGGAAGCTGGGCCTCTGCAGCCAGCCGGATAGTGCTGTTCTGTCCCCAAGATCAACCAAGAAGGTCTGTCTGATGTACTGCTTGTGATTCATGATCCGTGACCGTCTGGGGGAGTGAGGCCCCATCGGACCTGTGCTGGGGTGGTCTCTCCTGCTTGGTGCACATCCTGGCTCTCCAGCTCATGGAGTTGAACTCAACTGATTTCCCCCAGTATATCTGCACTTGGTGCTCTCCAGCCTAGGCCAGGCAAAGGGTGTTTCAGTCTGGCTTCCTGCCTCGTGTGCAGGGACCTCATTAACGCTATGGGGAGAAGGATAGATGCAAGGCCCTTGCAGGCCAGGGGAGATGCCACAGCTCCTGGTGGCCTGGCCCTTCCCACCGCACTACTCTCCGTGGGGTGTGAGCTTTCCAAACCAGGAGGACTGGGATACAAAATTCAGGCACTTTAACCAGTCAGTGACGGCTTTCTGCCTCCGAGCTGCGGTTGCTGGGAATGTGATGGCATCACCTCACAGCAGGGCTGAGCAGGGAGGGGCTCACAGTGGGGAAGGGGAGCCTGCGAGCTGGATGGGGGGGGCTTCTGGTCCCTGCAGGTAAGAGCACAGGACCCCTAGCTAACCCGAGTTGGAGTCAAAGGCTGACTTTGCCACCGCAAGGGGGGCTGTCTGCTTGCGGCGTGGCCTCTCAGGGAGAAAGACTCTGTCTCTACAAACTGTCCCAGCAAGCCAGTGCTGGGAACCAGGTGCCACGAATGGGCTTTGCTATCATTCCCTCTTCAAAGTGCATTTCCTACAAAATGTGCAACACAATCACAGCCATCTTGCCCCCAGCCCACACAGTCCCTGCTCACTGGCACGCAGAGCTTTGCACATACAGCTGTGCCCAGGTCCCATGCCAGCCCTCCCACCCAGCTGGCCTGTCTCGCCCTGCCCAGACCTGCCATTTAGGGACAGGCCTTAGCCTAAGTCAGTCTCATTTCCAGTATGACAGCAGGCCCTGGCCCATCACGAGCTGCTCTTACAGCTTACCAACCCAGAGTCTGTCCCCGCCTCACCTCCCTGCCCCAGCACAAAGGAAATGCACAGAAGGAACTGTGGTAGCAGGAGACATGGCCTGCGCTTGCCAGGAGCTGCAAATGGAAAGCTACAGTATGGGAAGCTCACCAGGCTACATCACGGAAGCCACGCGCCACGGTCATCCCTGGCCAGGTGCTGGTCCTGGCAAGACTTGGGGCAGGGTGGCGGAGCCGTCATGCTGCACTGCGGAGGAACCCAACCCTGGCCTCATTCCTTCTGCTGTGTCGAAGGCATTGCAGAGACAGACCCGCTTCCCCTGGACACTGTGGCTGTCCCAGGTCTGGAGTGGGGCAAGAGTGGGGGAGGTGCCAGTGGACTTGATTGTCCGTGGAGGAAGGGTCTGGAATTTTGGATTCCAGGAGTTTCCATAATGCAGTCGTTAATCTGTAATTAAGAAATTTCACCTCTGGGATTTGAGACCCAGTGATAATTTGCAGTGCCTGGCCATGCCAATCCACACAGCAGTATGCTCTGCTCTTTGTGGGCTGCCCTACCCTCCTGCTGCACCCACTTGTGCCCATCACAAGTCTTGTGCCCCTCCCCTCCGTCTCCTCCCTGCAATGCCCGTCGCACAGTATCTCCCAGCTGTGGAAATGCCACTCACCGAAGCCCAGTGCCCTGCTCCACGGCCAGCCTGCCCTTGACCGGGAGCATGGGGCTGGGGTGCTGCTGAACCCAGGTCCTGCTCCCCACGCACGCACTGAGGGTGGAGACCTGAGGCAGGAGTCATGGAATCCCCTTCCCCTTCCGTAGATGGTCACGGACAAAGGCAACTGGAGAAGTGGGAGGATGAGAGGGGCCGTGTCCCTGCATCCCTGCAATACTGCTGCTCCAAGGAGTCCCGCGGGGATGTCGCTCACTCCTGCCCCCAAAGAGCATTTAATGGCATAGAGGATTTCAGAAAAAACAAAGGAAAGGTGTACATGTCGTCCGAACGCTGGGGCAGCGGGAGGCCGGAGGCATCTTGTTTGCAGCGTGTCTGGGGTGGAGCGGGAAGCGACAGCACTAACGAGAGATCTCCTGACCCACCCGGCGCCCATGGGCTCAGAAGCAACTGGCCGCTGTGCTCTGAACCCGCCGTCTCGTTCCTAGAGCCCTCCCGGGAAGTAGAAAGTTTGCTGCGGGGCGGGCGAGGGTGCCCGGCGCGGTTTGTTCTTTTTCATTCACAAGAGGCAAAAATGAAACAGGAAACGAGAAAGACAATTTTGCATAAACAACCCTTTGGAGAGTGGCAGCAAGACTCCAGCGCCGTGGCTGCGGAGACGGCCAATGGGACGAACTGCGTTGCTTCTCTTGCCAGGTTGACCGATGGGACAAATAGTGTTTGTGGCGAGTCTGCCTGGGCGGCCATGTGTGCACGCGGGGCTCGCTTGGTTTTTAGGGGTTTTTTTTCTTGGTTTTTAGTTTCTAAAAAGGTTTGAACCTTTTTTTTTCTCTCTCTCTCTCTTTCCCTTCGTTCTTCCTTCCTTCCTTCCTTTCTTGTCACGTTGTGTGTTTGTCGTCGTCATCATTGTGAATTCGCTCTCTCCGTCGTCACCGAAAGGCTGGGCCTGGTCCTGTGGTACGTTTTCCTCTCGGGATGCCTAAAGCAGAGGAGGAGGGAGGCGAAGGAGGGGGCAGCTGCAGTTATCCTAGGTACCAGGACTGAAGCAGCGAGAAAGGGAAACAAAAGAGAAAGGCTCATGTTAGCGATTTGCCTGCTGCCTGCTCCTGCCACCCCCTTTCCCTCCCACCGGCCGTCGTTCTGTAGGGGCAAAAGGCCACTGGCACTGCCAGCTGCCACTTTGATCCAGGCCTGAGCCTGTGGGTGTTGTGCCATTTGCAGGCAGTTGCGACACAGCTGTGCTACCAAGAGCACATTAGGGCAAGAAGAGGGGCAGGGAGAGAGAAGGGAGGCGGGCACTGACTGGGGAAGGGAGACATGGCTCTATGCGGGTAAGTCCCTTATTGGCTTGGTGCCTCAGTTTCCCCACTGGTGTGAGGGGCATGTATGCATACTCTGAGGTTTGGGGTGCCCTGAGCAGCTCTGCCTGCTGGCAGGCCTGGAACTGGGAGGCTTCTAGGGAGAGAGGGAGCAAACCCCAGCACAGCGCCTGTCCCACTTGGGGAGGGCATCCACCCCACCGAGCAGGACACGGTGACCCATGCCTGCTGCTGGAGTCTGCCACAGCTGCAGATCACGAGCAGCCTGGACAGCTCTTCCCATGGGCTGGTCTCCTCCCCTGCCTTCTGCACCCCCAGCACCCCTTCATGTTCACAAGCAGGCACTGCACATCCTCACCCCTGTGCTCTTTCATTCACTTTGAAGTCAGGGCATGTTGGACAGGGGCCCCCCACTTCTCACCCAGACCCGCTGCAAGGGCAGGAGTGTCTGGCTGCCAAGGCTCGCTGAAGCGGATAAAAATAGCAGGGCTGGGTCTTGGCTTGCATGGTTCCCCCTTGCTCTGAGGAGGGAAGGGGCTGCCTGTTAGGGAGGCGGGTTCGGGCGCTGCAAAGCAACTCCGGGAATCTGAATACCATTCTGAGCCCCTCCGCCAAGTCACCCTTCCTGTGCCTCAGTTTCCCTGTCTTTGTGGTAGGGACAAAGATGCCGACCTCCTTTGTAAAGCACTGATCACCTCGGAGACGGGCACCATGATCTGTAACTGGACTTAACCCTTCCCTGCCTCAGAACTAGGCTGTGAGCATACACCAAGTTACCGTTGCGTACCCAGGGCCTCACAAACATCTGGACAGACAGCCGGGCATATGTGGGTGTCATGGCTGCAAAGATCTACTGCAATCTTCTAGATGGCCCTACTGCCCAGCCTGGGCCACAGGCTGCACTGAACTCGGTGCTGCTTCTAGTCCAATAGCTGGAGAACGTCTTGCCCAAGAAGCATGCATCTGAGCTTAAATATTCCCCGAGATGGCAAATCTCCCTCCTGCCACAGTAGCACCACCCTGGCCTGCCTGACTTGAGACTATCGTGGCTAACTACATTTCCCTCTCCCATGGGAGCCTTACGCCCCATCTAGCTGCCCTGGGACCTTGTTGCCGCCCTACTCTGATCTCAGAGGCTCCGACCACGCAGCAAGCGTGCCCTGCCATGCAGAGGGGAACGCACCAGCCCCCCTGCTGTGCTTGGCCTCTTCTGACACAGTTCACTGCTATGACTGGGGCACAGGGATAATCACTGCAGAACGGGGGCCAGGACTGTCTCCCCGGAGGCTCATGGGGAATTATAGTGCACTGACTCCGGCCCACCAGAGCCACCAACATGAGCCAGCAAGCACCAGTACCATGCCAGCCTTCCCCCTCCCAGCTGGTCTGACAGTTCTCACCTCTCAGCCCTGCAGACCCACATGCCCAAGAGCTCAGATCAGGTCAGGAGCAGGCCTTCCCCGTCACCCCGCACCTCTGAGGCCACGTTCAGGAGTGACAACCCAGGGGCTTCCGAGGGAAACACCTGGGAAACCTGCATGAGGGGGACACTGGCCAGAGCAGACGGGGCCTGACCAGCTGCGCCCTTCTGGCCCATGGCCCAGGGTGGGGACAGGCACCTCTTGCTCCTTTGCCAGCCGCGGATGGTTTAGTTTGGCAATGGGCTCCTTTTTAGCCCCGAGAGCCCAGGTGCAGGGTCCTGGCCTGGGATGCTGGCAGCCCTGAGCTTACAAGGGCCTCTGGGATCTTGGCAAATCATAGATGGCAACATGCAGGCTGTTTTGGCCCACAGGACCAAGTCTCCCCATTTCTGTCACCAAGCTGTGGGGCATCTATATAAAGGGGTAAGAACAAGGTTTCCCCGCAGGTTGTAATGCCAGAAGGGATCATTTGCAATCATCTAGTGCGGAGGTGCTTAAATTTAGTGGTGGGGGAGCAGTGCAACCACTCCCGTTACTAATTTCCAGACCTGTGGGGAGCTCCACAGGCCAGACAGACAGGGCCTTGCAGGCTATTTTGGGTGTACAAGGTGGAGTGGGCCCAAATCCTAGCATGTGGAGCTGGGTAGGGGCAACATGGGGCCTGATCCTGGCATGCAGGGCCCAATTCTGGCACAAGGGACCAGGTGTGGGTGGCATAGGGCCTGACTAGGGAGACCACCCATCCCTAATTGGGCAGGACAGTCCTGGAATGAGAACATCAAGTCCCAGTCCAGGACTGCACGATTCTGGGACAGCATTTGTCCTGGATTTGCGATATCATGCAGGGATCCAGGTTTCCCATTTGCCAGGGAAAATAGTGGGAAATGGCAGGTTGCCCCTGGAATGCTGCTTGGGGCTGGGGGAGGGGTGCCACGTGCATGTGCGCACCTGCATGCATGCACATAGCCGGGATCACAGCCAGGCAGCGCAGAGAGCAGCTCCTTGCAGGTAAGTCTGTAAGGAGGAGGGGGAGGCAGATTGAGGCCACCACAGCAAGGGAGGGAGTGTGGTTGAGGCTGGGGATGCTGCTCAGCCAGGGTGGGGCATGAGGCCTGGGTGTAGAGTGGGCGGCTTGTCCAGGGGGCAGCAATGGGGCCAGCTCCCTGCTGCTGTGTGTGCCCCCTGTGGGGACAGGGGGGGACATGTGCCCCCCCCCCCCCGATTTGTACGCAGGGCTGGGACAGATATGGGCTGCCTGTTGCGGTCTCAGGGCTCCCCGTGCCACCATGGTGAGGTCCCCCTGCCTGCCTGGCTGTAGCGGGGGTGGCACTGGTGTGGAGTTGTGCCCCCCACTGCTGCTATGTGGGCAGGGGGTGCCTTGCCATGGCAGCGTGGCTTCCTGGGGGAAAGGCAGCAGTGTGGGGAGTCCTGAGCCTGCAGTGGGCAACCCATTCCTCTCTGCTCAGCTGTGCTCCAGCCGTGCCTCCCCGGCAGAGGAACTGGGGGTTGGGGAGGGGCAGGCTTGTGTCCTGTCTTTCCGTTTTGAAAAAGTGGTCACCCTAGGCCCGATCCCAGAGCATAAGATCTGATCCCAGCACGTGGGGTCAGGCAGGGCCCCAGGGCCTGATCCTGGCATAGGGTCTGATCCTGGTGTACAGGGATGGGGTGGGGCCAAATCCCAGTGTATGGGGTTGATCCAAGGCCACAGGAGGCTTACTCCAGCCTATGCACCAGCCCCATGCCACTCATCTGGCCTGCCCAAGTACCCCTTACCTTGTCTGAAGACCGGCAAGTGCCCAGATACAGCATCAAGATATACAAGATAGGTGTAAGACGGACAGGTCACTGGGGTGGGGTGAGAGGCTGGGAGGAGTCTCCGGCACAAGGCTGGAATGGGGCCTGGATTATGTATTTTATCAGAGTGTTTTTCTCCCAAGGGTCACTCAAGTGGTTGTGTCAAGTGGGAGTTAAATATAGCGCAGCTCAGAAGCTGCAATGCAAACTCTTTCCCTTCTCTGTTCAGTGGAATTCCCTTCTCCCTCCTACTACATCTCCAGCCACCATAAGGCATCCGCCAGTGGAGAGGACCTGAATTTCCAAGGTGTGTCACCTCCCTCAGCCCTCGCTATGTCAGAGGACGGCAGGCAGAGCTTCCAGGATTTCCCACCCCAGCACCCAGGGGAGGTTCTCTGGGCATGGTCACCTCAAAGGCTGCGCGAGCCTGAGGGCATCTGGACAGAAGCAATTGGATCGGCAACCCCAGCCAGGCGAAGGCAACCGGAGTGCGCTGTCACTGCTGCTCTCCAAACCCCAGCTGCAGCCCAGCCTAGGGAGAGGCAGCTGTGGGGAGGGACAGCAGGGATGTAAAAGCCTCCATTAGTGCCACTGCCGCCTCCTCTGATCCTGGAAGCAGAGGTCTGTAATTTGCTGGATTCCTCTGTAATCACACAGCTTCCCTCCTGGTTAACTGGCACTGGGTGGGCGCCCACGGTGTGGGCTGGCCTCTGAACCCCAGCCCGTGGGGCGGATCGCCTCCACCCTCCGCAGAGACCAGGCCTTTGGTGTGGTTTAGGCCTGTTATAATTAGCCAAGAGAAGGAACATGTGCAGGGCAGGCCTGTCTCCTCCTCGTGGCCCCAGCGGAAGGTGTGTGGGGCAGAGGGCAGCGAAGGCTAGCCCAGCCTCCTCCCAGCCGGGGGGGCGGGAGTCCTCCCTGCCCAGTGGCGCCTGTTCGGCAAGTTGTCCTCAGTTCTCGGCTCCCCTTTTCCCACAAGCGCTTAGTGTCACACCAGCAAAATCCTGGCCTGCTCAACACAGGAAGAGGGAGGGAGGCAGCCAGCATCCCAGAGAGCAGGAGCAGCTTTCTGGCCGGCTGCCCTGGGGCACTGGCTGCATTGGGTCAGTGCTCACACCCAAGACAGCTGGCCCCAGGGACGGGGCCTCTCTGCTGGTGTCTGGATCCGCATAAGGGCTCTTCTGTGCTAGGAGCTGCAGCAGGATGGCCTGCCCAGGGCAGCCAGTGGCAGAGCTGGTCTAAGCCCCATCCTGGAGCCATTAGGCAGCACTGCCCCAGCAGGAGGCCCCGAAACCCACCCTTGCATCTGCACTCTGTGCAGGCCACTGGCCCTGGAGCAGGCTGTGGCCTCAGCTGGAGGGTGGTGGCAGGGCAAAGGTGCTCCAACCCAGAGCTGGGCGAGCCGCCACAGTCTACCCTGCACTGTGCCCCAGGCCCCCACTCCTGTCCTGCCCCTGCCCTTGCCCCACCCCATGCTGTGCCATGCTCACCTCACGCCCACACAGCCCCAGGGTTGCAGTGGGGAGCCTGATGGAGCTGTGCACCCAACTCCCCAGCCCAGGCAGAGCTGGATGTGGGTGCTGCTGCCCAGCCACCACTGCAACACTTCCCCCTGCACTACAGCAGCTGCAGCCTCCCTGCAGTGCCACCAAGCACTGATAGAGATGGGGAATTGCTTCCACCTCCAGCCAGAGAGGCTGGAGGTGGCCCAGGATCAGGCCCAGCAGAACCCCGGTTCTGAAGCAGACCTGGCCCAGCCCTTGAGGCCCTGGGGACCCTGTGCACTGCCCACCCTACGCAGCCCCCATCTGCCCATAAGCCATGCCCTGGATCAGGACCCTGGCTCCCTGCCACCCGTTCCCCATGGTTTCCTCAGTGTCTGGGCCTGGGTCACTTCCTGCTCTGCCACAGAGCAGTGTGTGACCAGGGCAAGTCCCTGCTGCTCAGGGTCTCAATTTCCCACCCTGGCTTTTTCTGGGCCCTGCTGTCAAATACTGAAGAAAGAGCAATGGGGCAAGGTCCTGGTGCCTGTGGGCACAGCGCCAGTGCTGTGAGGTTTGTAAACTACCCAGGAACAAAGCATCAAGGCTGCTGGTTGTGACCCCTGTACAGAACCAGGCCCCTTGCCAGACTCACAGCTCCCAGAATATGTACCCCCACTTCTCCCTGAACCCGATACAAAGCCATGTCCTCAGCACCAGGCACTGTGTGACCCCTCTCCAAATTCATCAGCTTCCTCCAGGTGGCAGGGGCTGGAGGCCCTGCCCACAGGCAGGCATCAGAGCCTGCAGGATCTCTGGCACACCTGTCAGTGCAGGGGTCTGCGCTCATTTTGCCTCTGTTGGTCCCCAATGTCTCCATTTCTCTAGGGCATTGCAGCAAGATCTTGCCTCCCTTTGGAGATGCCTCCCACTCTGAGTCACTCAACCAGAGAGCCATTGCTCTGGGTCACTGGGTTTCTCTGCCGTCTCAGAGCTTGACTGCCTGCCTTTTCCCAGCGCTGTGCTACGACTGGGCAGTGCTGCGGGCCTAAAGGTTGTGCGAGCCCTGGGGGCTGGCCGCATGGGACCATTCAGAGTCTGGTGTTCGTCAGGCTTGCTTTGCAAGAGTCAAGCTGTCCCAGGCAAGTTCCACGGTGGGGCAGGCACCTCAACCCACCGCTGCTATCCCAATGCACAGGGGCCTCCCGTGCTTTGGGCTCCATCCCTCTGTGCAACCCTGTACAATATTTAGTAGCCACTGGGACGCACCCCAGGTGGCTGCATCCTAAGAGCGGGAGAAGTGATCCTCAGCCCTTGGATGGTGGAAGGGCTCTGTGGCAGAAAGCCACTTTGGTTTCTCCCCAAAATCTCTGCCCTGCGACAATGTGATTAGATGGGCCAGCACAGAGGAGTCACACCTCAGCCGGTCTCTTTAGGTAACCTGAGCTGGCTGCATTCCTGAGGGAGGGGGGAAACCTGCTCCCTCTGCCTACGTGACTGGCATCAGCTACCTGGGCGAGGGGCATCTACCTGGGGAGCTGGAATCTGCCCGGCAACTGGTGATGTATTATAAATTGGTTGGCTGACAGCCAACTGGGGCTGACCTCCACTGGCCCAGGTGAATGAGGTCACGGTGGCTTTATGTCAGGGGGGGAAGGAGGCTCGCTCTCTTTGGCCATGAGGTGAAGCAGCAGCCATGCAGGGGACACAGAGGAGCTTTACCATCTAAAGTTGCCTCTCTCACCCCAAACTCACAAGCTAGAAACCGCCTGCTTACAGAGGGGAATTTCACCAGCCTCTGGAAGATGCTTGTGAGTAAGCTACTTGAGATCTGATTAGATATTTAGCTGGCAGTAACACAGATGCGTAATCAAAAGGCTACCTCAGCCACACTGTTTGCTCTCTAGGATTTCTAAGATATTGCTCAACCCTGTACCCTAGTTTACCCTACCCCTTGTAACCAATAAAGTTCTCCTTTTTGACTGGTGTGGGAGACTTATTGAGGGGTGGGTCTAAATTATGCCTAAGAGACCTCTTAGATCTGTGGACTAAGGGAGACTTTACTTTTTGCCCCCTGACTTGGGGAAGTGCCCCAAGTGCCTGTACTGGGTCGAGTACCCGTCGGACTATTAGGCCTGTGTTTCCCTGAGGACACGGGGCCAAGACAGTCCCTTCTTGGGGTGGTGGCAGCGATGTTACCCCCAGACTAGCGAGTGTGCTCCGGGAGAGGGGTCAGCCGAGCATAAGGCGCTCCTAGGGAGGCATTTGGAGCCTGGCAGGTGGGCGGGCACAGGGAGGTGGGCGGCTCAACGCAGGAGCGCCCCCTACTGGCCTGCCACAGGCTCAGCCCTGCTGTCTTTGGAGTTGTTAGGAGTTTCCCAACCCCTCAGTGCTGAGCAGAACGGGGAGGAGGCAGCTACTTTAATACAGGGACAATGAACACACTACATGAGGGTCTTACAGAATAAGGGCCTGGATGGGACAGACACATGGACATGAGGGGAAGAGATGGTTGAAACAAATAGAAGGTAAAGGGTGTGCCAGTGGGAGCAGAAGGCAGGTGTATGTGCAGGTTGGGCAGCCTCCAGGCTTGCTTGTCCCTTGCCCAGGTGCCTACTTGTCCTCACCCCAGATGGAGCATGCCCCATGCAAAGGACAGCAGGGACAAGAGAGAACAGGGCAGTGTGCATAGAGCCCCAGCCTGGGTCCTGGGAGCCTGCCTCTGACTTGTAGGGTGGCCTGCAGGATGCTCCCTGGCTCCTCCAAGCCCCTGTGTCTACCTGCTGTGGAGCCTGTTTGCTGTCTGGGGTGAGGATGCTTCACCCTGGGGCACATACAGCCCCATGCTACTGCCATGCTGCCAGCCGGGAGGGCTCACGTGTCCTTTGAAGGACCATCAGCCAGGCACAATGCTCTCTAGGGGTTGT
Organism: Crocodylus siamensis; assembly: GCF_052110815.1. Classification (NCBI taxonomy): domain Eukaryota; kingdom Metazoa; phylum Chordata; order Crocodylia; family Crocodylidae; genus Crocodylus; species Crocodylus siamensis. Next base: position 8,505,343 of record NC_143408.1, on the reverse strand, counting down.
TGTTCCCCAAGGAAAGTGTTTGCAATTCCCTGTTGTTGAGTATCAGAGGTGGGGACACATAAGACTTCATGACAAGTTCATACGAAGCTCCCACAAAACTGCAGGACAAGACAATAGCAAAACCTGGCAGAGAAGCCAGGAGTCCTAAGCTTCCCCAAGCTGACTTGGAAAACAAAGCCTCCCCCCCATCCCAGAGCTGGGAACCTGCACAGGGGTCTAAGTCTTGCACAACAGATTCAGACCTCTGGCAGGCTGGGTCATGTGGAGCACCCAGGAGCACCCAGCCTGCTTAGATCAGACAGCAGGACCCTGCTGGGGGCATCTCAGCACCCCCTGCATCCTCCCTTACCACCTGCTCTGTCCATCAGCAGGGCTTGGGCAGGGTCCCTCTGAAGTCCTGGCTCCTGCTGTGCTTTGGGCGGGAGAGGGTGGGGAGAAGTTGTACCTCTCGCCTCCAACTTGCTGGAGAGCACTATGAATTATTTGCAGCTCCCTGCATCCCTGGGGCTCCAGCAGCTCAGCTCTGAGCATGGACTGACTGAGTTATATTAATACTTCATGTAGCTGGGGCTGCTCTCTGCATAGGGCCCAAGGGTGGACGGTTAGGGAAGAAACTATGGCCTGCTGGTGTGGGGGGCTGGCACCAGGGGAGACGCCTTGTTGGACCTAGTGCTGGCCACGGGTGATGACCTGGTGAGGGGGCTGCGGGTGATGGGCCACCTGGGAGACAGTGATCATCGCTTGCTGGAATTCACCATCCAGCGTAAGGTGGCAAAGGGCTGCAGCAAGGCAACAGCCCTAGACTTTAGGAGGGCTGACTTCAACAAGCTAAGGAGGATAGTTGGGGAAGCGCTGAGGACCCAGAGGGGAAGGGAATCAGATGTCGAAGGTGAGTGGTTGCTCCTTAAGGAGACGATCCTCCATGCCCAAAGGGAGGTAATCCCAACAAGGGTCAAAGGGAGCAGGAGGGCACATAAACCCCCATGGCTCACTAAGAGCATCCGGGAATGTCTCCTTGCTAAAAGGGAGGCATATACCCAATGGAGAGATGGGGTCATCGCCAAGAAGGACTATGTTATAGTCGCCCGAGGATGTAGGGGGGCAGTCAGGAGGGCCAAGGCAGAGTTGGAGATAGGACTAGCTTCCCGGATTAAGGACAATAAGAAGTCCTTCTTCAAATACATAGGGGGTAAAAAGAGGGTCCCGGGTAATGTGGGGCCCCTGCAGGACACGATGGGCAACTTAGTCATCACGCCAGATGACAAAGCTAACATATTTAACGATTTCTTTGCCTCTGTCTTCCTAAGTAGGGACCAGTTCAGCCACCTCCCTGCTGGGCCCCCCTCGGGCCCCGAGAGAGACACGCCTGGGCCAAGGGTTAGCGAGGAGTTAGTTAGGGTACTTCTGGAGAAGCTGGACGTGTTCAAGTCCGCTGGTCCGGACGATCTTCACCCTAGGGTTCTACAGGAACTGGCTGAGGTCATTGCGGGACCCCTGGCACGGCTCTATGAGCACTCGTGGTGCTCTGGCGAGGTGCCGGAGGACTGGAAGAGGGCCAATGTGGTCCCTATCTTCAAAAAGGGAAAAAAAGAGGACCCGGGAAATTACAGGCCAGTTAGTCTGACCTCAATCCCGGGTAAGCTCTTTGAAAAAATTATCCTGGCACACATCCAGGAGGGCCTTGCGGGGGAATGCATGCTCAGGGGCAACCAACATGGGTTTATCAGTGGCAGGTCTTGTCAGACCAACCTGGTGGCCTTTTACGATCAGGTCACCAAATCATTAGACGCAGGGGTTGCTGTGGATGTAGTCTTTTTGGACTTCCGGAAGGCTTTCGACACTGTCTCTCACCCTGTCCTCATCAAAAAGCTGAGAGACTGTGGTGTCGATGCCCACACGGTCAAATGGGTCGCCAACTGGTTGGAGGGCCGCATCCAGAGGGTGGTAGTGGATGGGTTCTTCTCGACCTGGAAGGATGTGGGCAGTGGGGTTCCGCAGGGCTCGGTCCTCGGGCCTGCACTGTTCAACATCTTCATCAGTGACTTGGATGAGGGGGTAGAAAGCACCCTGTTCAAGTTTGCTGATGACACTAAGATGTGGGGGGATGTGGGTGCACTAGAAGGGTGCAATAGGCTACAAGCTGACCTTGACAGGTTGCAACGGTGGGCGGATGAGAATAGGATGGGGTTTAACACTGATAAGTGCAAGGTGTTGCACATGGGGAGGAAGAACCGGCACCACACTTACAGGTTGGGGAACTCTCCTCTTGCCAGCACGGAGACGGAAAAGGATCTTGGAGTCGTCATTGACTCCACGATGAACATGGGCCGGCAGTGTGGGGAGGCAGTCAAGAAGGCCAATCGTACCCTATCATGCATCCACAGATGCATCTCGAGCAGGTCCAGGGAGGTGATCCTCCCCCTCTATGCGGCACTGGTCAGGCCGCAGCTGGAGTACTGCGTCCAGTTCTGGGCGCCACACTTCAAGAGGGACGTGGACAATATGGAAAGAGTTCAGAGGAGGGCCACTCGTATGATCAGGGGTCAGCAGGGCAGGCCTTATGAGGATAGGCTACGGGACCTGAACCTGTTTAGCCTCCACAAGAGAAGGCTAAGGGGGGACCTTGTGGCCTGCTACAAACTGGTCAGGGGGGATCAGCAGGTATTGGGGGAGTCCCTGTTCCCCCGTGCGCTGCCAGGAGTGACCAGGAATAACGGTCACAAACTGGCGGAGGGTAAGTTTAGATTAGATATTAGGAGGCGCTACTTCACAGTCAGGGTGGCTAGGGCCTGGAACCAGCTTCCAGGGGAAGTGGTGCAGGCTCCGAGCCTGGGGATTTTTAAAAGGAAGTTAGATGAGCACCTTGCCGGGGTCATCTGACCCCGGTGCTCTTTCCTGCTAAGGCAGGGGGTCGGACTAGATGATCTACCTAGGTCCCTTCCGACTCTAGCTACTATGAAACTATGAAACTATGAACCCTGCAACCACCTTGCAAGTGCATGCACCTGGGCTGCACGCCAACGGGGGCACTGCTCTGAAAAGCGCTCAGCCTAGTGACTAAGGGACTGGCAGGTGGCAGCCAGTTCCTGCTAGCCCAGCACAGGATGCCACAACACAGGGCAGGATCCCTAGTGGGGGATGTGCCTAGATCTCTAGAGTACCTCAGTCAAGTCTCCTCCATCCCAGCAGAAGGGAAGTGCTCCCAGCTCTGGTCCCAGGCCTGGCACCACACAAAAGCTCAGGGGGACTGAACAGAGAAGTTGTAGCATTCTCATGCTTCAGAGCAGGGACCTGCAGTGTTCTGGGCTGTCCTCAGGAAAAATCACCCTGGTTTGGCCAAACTGTGACCCTCCATGTCTTACTTTGCACATGCTCAGCGGGCAAGCGGCACTCCTGAAAAGTTCTGCTCTGAAAAGTTTGTCTGCAGTGAGCATGCTCTGCCTGCACTCAGCGCATCTGTGCATACACAATCCCCATCTGGTGACACGCTACATTTTAGTCCAGCACTACCACGGCTGAGTGGGACTTTCCCTGAAACTGCTTTACCTGGCACCCAGGCCACTGCAGGGCCAGGCACGGGAACTAAGTGTGTGTCTACATACTGCAGTGCCATGCAGAGTTCCCCATGCTAAGGAAGCAAGTTCTCTGTCTGTCCGTCTGCCAAGGTTAATTAGCCAAACTGCTAATTGGCAAATGAGCATGGATATCTCTCGGCACCATGGCACTGCATCTTGCTGTGCAGACATCTCCCCAAGTGGGTGCAGGGAGCCTGTCCCTCCTGTGCTTTTGATGTCCCTTTTTCTGGCAGAGGCAGCACAGGGGAGGAGGAAGAGGAAACGAGCTGACTGGAGTGCAGAGAAATAGGAGCCAGGCTAGCTGGGGAGAGGGGGAGGTTGGGACGAGAGGCCGGGGAAATGGGGAGAAAGAAATCTCATTGCACGCAGTCCTCTTACGTGGGCGCTCTTTGGGCCCTTCAGCTGAAGGCTTGGGGATAAGGAATGCCTCAAAGGCTTCTTGCCTCCCAAGTAATTGCTAGGCATTGGAGTCAAATAACATAAAAGCAGACATGAAGGTTTATGACTAGCTGACAAAAGCCTTGTCCACATGAGAGAAGCTGCACTGATTGAACAGCCTGGATTTAAAACCCAGCTCTTTACAAGTGGTGCTAATCCCCCAGACAGACACACATTGGTTTGATCCTTGCTTAAACACATTTAGCTTAACTCTAAACCTTCCTCATCTAAACCCATCAGCAAGGCTCACTCTAGCTTAAGAGCACCTAAGTGAAGGACCTGCACCCTTGCAAAGGAATTGATGTGAAGCCATGCAACCTTTCTGGTGTGGACTATTCTCTTTCCCTCTCCATCACTGGACCCTCAGGGGTTGTTTGCATGACGGCATGGCTGACGTCACGGCAGTGCTGGCACAGCAATGGTAGTGGAGTTCCCTGGTGGACACGGGGAACTTGGCGGGAGAAGCAGCCTTTGTGCCAGGCTTGCCTTGCCATTTCCTGAAAGACAAGGTGTAGCTGGCAATAGCCTTTGCACGTGGGGACAGGAGGTATCTGGCATATCTGCATCAGCCGGAGTGTGCCAACGTAGCTAAGCGGAAGTCTCTTGTGGCATTCACCAGCCACCTACAGAGACTTCCAGAGTAGATACAGCCTGCATTTCTAGGCAGAAAAAAGCCAAACCTTATGCCACTTATGGTTCTAGACAGACTCATGGATTTGGACTTGATTTGGCTGATTTGGCTTGGGACATGAAAAAGTTCTTACATGTCCCAGGCCAGAATGAATCATCAGAAAGGACCAGATGCATTTCCCAAACCCTGGCAGGGGCTGAGTGGCTGCTTTCCATAAAGCCAGGACCGCAGTAGCAGTGAACGGAGTTGCAAACACTTTCAAGAGACCCCCCTCCTGCAGCCCTGCCACCTCCCAGCAGGTGGCAGCACCAGTGCCTCACCTGCCAGCATCCCTTGGCAATGCACTTTGCAGCTGGACTGGAGGGGACCTGGGCTCAGCCCCAACATCCCATGCAGTTTCCCTGCTGGCTGCCATCAGGGACCTGCCAGCAACACCTGCCTGCTCAGAACTGGACTGAGCCCTCAGATCATGCACATGGGGACATATCTGAGAAACTGAGGCAGAGGCAAGGGCTAGGGCAGAAAGGAGGGAGACAAGGCGCTTTTGTTCCCCAGGATGGAGCAGAGACACTGGCCGGGCAGAGCAGGGGGCTGCGGATGGCTGGAGCTCTGCAAGCGCTCCTGCTTTAAAGATCTGCTTTCCCTTGGACAGTTCATTCGATCCAGTGGGCCCAGGCAGGGCAGGCCAGGAAGTGGGGAAAGGCCAGGGGAGGGCAGGCAGAGGCAGACACAGTTTCGGCATTCACGTGGCTCTGGGAACACTGTTCATGTACTGCCGGGCACCTGGGAAGCGCCCATCACTCGTGTTCAGGAGGGGTGGGGTAGGATCTGAGGGGAGGGTGCCCCCTTCTGAGGTCCCATCCTACCCCCTAACGCTGACTGCCAGGGGACAGTGCTGCCTACTGAAGTCCTCCCCCATGGCCTGCAGCACAGCACCCTCTGTCTCCGGGCTGGGGGCCACTTGCTACTGACTTGGGGGGAGAAAGCACTCTGACTGCATGGTGCCGACTGCTGCACGGCTGGGTCGCTGCTCCACAGCTGACTCAGTGGAAGAATTTTGCCTGCATGGTCCATGGCTTATCTTCACCACACCAGCTGGTCCCTCCTCCCAGTCCACAGCTAGGAACAGCCCTCACAGCTCATGCACACACAGTATTTCTTTTAGCTACAAGTATAGGGGCTATGACACACCTTTGTGTACTTCCAAGGCCAACCAGTAGAGGTGCAGGTGCACGTGCACACACACACACTATAGCCCCACCCCCGCAAGCTCATTGCTACCCATTGTGTTGCTGGTATCATGGGAAAAAGCAATGGTGTAATTAGCGGCGAGGTACAATGAGGGAAGGCTTTTGGCTCTCGTTAAGGATGGAGCGAATGCAGGGGGCTGACTTTGTCGGGTCAGCAATTATGGGGTGTTTCTGAGTGAGTGAGTCCCCGGCAGCAGTCCCAGAGCTGCAGGTCATGCTAGCCAGGGCTCTGCAGGCAGCCTGCTGCATGCTGCACCTGGTCTCTGTGCAAATGCCTTTGTTCCCTGGGGATTAAAACCACAATGAATGAAGTCAGTGTTCACCTGGGCTCCCTCCCAGCCTCTGGCCTCTCCAGAGACACTAGACAAACAGCCCTGTGTTTATAGCCCTTGCATTTATTCCACAAGCACGTGGGACGCAGGGAGAGAAGGGGAAAGCAGAAAGGGAAGGAATTTCCGGCAGGCCGGGGCTCTCTGCTTCCTGACTGACGACTGTGCAGCACCAAGGCGCCAGCACAATGGGCACTAATGGGCACTCTGGCTGGTGCACTTTGGATAAGGGCTGGATGAGTCAGAAAGGCTGCCAGCCCCTCCGGCCCCTTGGCAAGGACTGGGCAGCGCAGGGGGAGCTACAGAGAAGGCTGCAGTCTCTAGGGGCTGGTGAGCCACTGCAGCAGCCACCACCTCTGCAAGGGGGTGCAGAAATAGCCACCATGGCAATGGCTGCCCTGTGTAAGCCCTGAGTGTGGAGCCGCACTGCTGCATGTCTGAGGCAGTGCCTGGGGACAGCTGAGCCTGCCTCACTTGTGTTACGTGTGACTGTGCTGCCAGGTCAAAGCCAGAGTGGGAAAGCTGGAGCATCCCTCAGCAGAGTCTGCTTCTGAGCCTGCATGCACACACTGGGCACCAATAATGCCTCATGCAGGAGTTTCCACCTGTGAGCTGCACAGCGCTTCTCATACACCAGCCCATCAAACCTGGGTGTCTGGGGGGGCAGGTCACTGAGAACATTTCACCTCCTCCTGAAATGCAGCTAGCTCTGGGGTGGAGCACAGCATTGAACAGTGGCCATGTAGGATGGGAAATAAGGGCTCCTAAGCCACTTGGAAATCCCAGGATCATTTGGAGAGAGCAGAAGCCCTGGCAGGATTCTGGCCCTCACTGTACCCTCATGAAACACCCCACAAAACTGTGACCTCCCCCCAGGTGCTGGGTTTTATGTCTAATTGCCCTAGAGTCACTTGGGAGCTCCTCTGCCTGTGCCTCTATCCTCCTGTCTCTTGTCTTATATTCAGATGGGAAACTCTGGGAAAGAGGCTTTTTCTGTTCTATGCAGACATGGTGCCTAGCGCGATGGCTCTGGGCTGCCACGAGGAGCAGTCAGAAGACAAGGCGAGGTGGCACCTTACAGACTAACGTGTTCAGAGAGGTGTGAGCTTTCACAGCCTACCATCAAATTACTGACAACCACCTGCGGGTGCGCGGCACCCCCAGCGTGCTGCTCCCCACTGGTGCCTGGGGGGGAAGTGTGCCCTCTAGTGACCCAGGGAAGCCCACTCATGGGCAGGAGCATGGTGCGACAAATGCTGTGGATCACGCTCAGCGCTGGGTACACATCAGCTAATGAATTATGGATTAAATAATAAGTGTGACTAATTAAAAGCAGCTGGAAACGCACATGCCAGATCCCACTGTGGCTCTAACAGGCCATCGGGGATGCAGTGGCGGAGTGGCGGAGTGTACGGACGTGGCCTGGGGCAAAGGCGCTCCCAACAGCAGGGCTGTGCCCCAGTGGACAGTGCCCTGGCACCGCCGTGAGCTGCTGGTGCAAGGCCCTGTCTCTTTAAGAGCCAAGAGCTGCCCCTTGGGGGGCTTCGTGGGGAGCAATATCCTCGCGGCCCGGAAAACCTCGCCGCGCCTCCGCCCGGCGCTCCGCCTAACGGCCCTGCCAGGTGCCAACGTTGCCCGAGGAGGAGGAAGAGGAATCCCATTGGCTGATGGCCATCACGCTACGGGGCCAACCAATCAGGTGCCAAACGGTGGCTGTGCCAGTCGGGCGGCGGGGGCGGAGCGTGGATGCAGCCTCGCCAGTTACTGGTGCCAACTTTTCTTTCAGTGGCATGTTTGTGCCGCGGCTCCGCCGTGCTGGGTGGGTGCCAAGGTGGGAGCAGGGCTCCGAGCAGCTGCAGTCCCACAGAAGCAGGCTGGGAAAACACGAGGGACTCAAAAGCAGAGCCAAGACCTGGAGAGCAGAGTCCAGGATGGGTGTGGGAGGTGGGCCAAGCCCCAGCCCCGAGCCAAACCCGGTGGGGCGCCTTCCCTTGGCTGCAGTGGGGTTTGGGTTCTGCCCGTGCTGGGCGCAGTGTGGACGTCAGTGGGGACATCCTCCTCTGCCTGACCTGTGCCCAGGAGGGATCTCCATGCAGGACACCCCAACTCACAGCCCAAGCAGGTCTTGGCCGCCCTTCGAGGCCACTGAAGGCGACTGTTTCCTGGGAACTCGGCTGAGAGTCCAGCGCCCTGCACAGTGGTGCCTGCAGCTTGCACGGGCCAGCTGGGCACCAGCGAGGGGAGCCTGGCTCTCATCCTGGCCCCCGCAGCCCGTCTCTGGCAGCTCAGCCTGTGCCAAGCCTTCCTCGGGCTTAGGAGGACCAGAGTTGCACTGTCCTTTAAGAAGGTGAAATAACTGCTGACTGAGAGCAGAGGCCCCTCCTCTAGCTCCAGGCTCCCCTCCGTGCCCGTGCTTGGCACAGCTTTTATCTGGGTGTTTCCGCGGCGGGAGCAGAAACCCGCCCTGCCGGTTTGTACAGTGCCTGGCGCATCAGGTCCTTCCTCGTCCACTCGTTGCAGCTGGTGCCCGCTCGCACATGGCCGCTGCTGGGTCAGTAACCATGGCAACTGGACCTGTGCCACTGCCACAAGCCTGGCCTAGCTCCTGGGTGTCTCCGTGGTAACCAGTTTGGGCAACATCTCCTTCCTCCCTGCGTGCTAACATAGCCCAGAATGCACTGCACCACAGGGTGCTACTGGGTGCCCTGCTCTGGGTGATGAACCCCCTGCTCAGGCACCATGGGATTGCTGCTGGAGTCTCCCACAATGCCCTGGGACAAACATAGACTGAAAGCGTGGGCAGGGCAGACGCACAAGGCAGCAATGTGGACGCAACCCATGGCTTGGGGGCAAATCTCGGCTGCATCTAGGCTGGAGCACAGGCACAGACATGGAAACCGGTGCGAGCCCGATCCTCGCAGCCACTCAGCTGTCTTGGCTTTAAGAAACCTTAGAGTTGGCATAAAGGGCCTCCTACGAATCTTCCTCTGTTAACATCCCTGGAGCATGCCTGCCGCAACCACCCTGGGGCTGCCCGGACTGGTAGAGCAGGTCTGCCCTTAGCTCGAGTATAGGGACAGCCCAGAGACAGTTTCAAGCTTCCTTATCCTGCACCTCCCATCATGGCTGTGGCTCAGGCCTGGGCAGCATTGCTGGTGCAGCACGAACCTCTGACCTGGGGCGTTCTTCACCCCTGCTCCCTGGGATAAAGTTCAGCAGCCGGCGCAAACAGGGAGCCAGGCCCCAATTCAGCCACCCTAGACTCCAGCGAGCTACAAGGCTTCATTTGCTATCACACGACACTACCAGCTGGGGTGGTGGCTACACTCCACCTTTGCAGGACACCTGTCTGTCTGTCCGTCCAGGCATTTATACCCTAGGAGGCATGGCCCCTGGGATTATTCACATCCCCCCAGGCAGCCTAGGCTCCAGCCAGGTGCCTCGCAAATGCTGGTCTCCAGTGAAGGTCTCGCCATTCTGACCATGCTCCCTGGCTCTTCCCCTGCCTAGCTCCTGACCTGCCTCCTCAGCACAACCTGCTTGCACTTCCTTGCCACAGGACACAGCTGCTGGCATCCAGCTGCCTCAGTGGTCCCTTCTGTGCAAGTGTCTGGCACATGGACCCGGAGGCAGGAGGCCCGAGACCTCCCCCTTTGCCAGAGCTGGGACAGGCTGGGCCGGAAGAGACACCTGTGGGGAAGAGTCCCGCCCGCAGCGCTCACGGCTCTCACCTGTGCCTGATAGATACTCCCAGGATCCCTTGGTCCTAATCCCACGAAGGAACGGTTCGCAGGGGGCGTGCCTGGTGCAGAGTAGGCTGGGGAAATAAACCAGAGAGCTCGTTAACTGGGCTGAGGGCAGACCCCCTGCTATGCTCATGAACCAGTGCAACCCCCTGAGGAGCAGCTCAGCATCACTCTCTCCACATGACAAGCAAGGCTCAGAGGCAAAGTGGCTTGGCCAAGGCCACAGAGTGACACTGCAGAACGAGACCCTGGCAGCTCCTGGCTTCCCGGCCCCTTGCGGCTACTCTGTGCGTCTCCTAAAAGGCATGGCCCAGTGCTGCTGGCTATGGTGGGATGGGGGCTGATGGCAGGGTCAGGGAAGCAGGCTGCAGCCCATTCACACAGCGGCTTCTCAAACGCATTTGTTCAGCAAGAGCAAAAGGTGCTGTGCCAATGTCCTGGTGAGGCTGGAGTCCTGGTTACCCGCAGAATCCGCCTGAGCAGCCCTGGGTTGAGACTGCAGTATGGGGGCTAAGATACACAGCTCTAGTCATATTCAGCACCGGGATGGAGTAACACACACAAGCCAGCTTATCATCATGCTTTGCCCTCTCTAAGCAAGAAGCAGAGGGCTTCACAAGCATCCAGGTGACAGCCCTGGCCTGGGGCAGAGGAGCACTGACATCTCAGAGACACAGGTAGAGAAACCAAGGGGTAAAGCAACCTGCCCACGGTCACATAACAGGGCAGTGGCAAGAACAGTACTAGCCCAAGGGAAGCCTGGCTTCTAGCTCCCTGCTCTAGCCACTAGGACACACCGTTGCAGATAAGCTACTGCTGCTTTTTTTAATGCTATTCCCTGAAGCAAGGCAGCGTTGGTTGCTGCAGGGCATGCTGAGAGCTGTCACACCCAGAGTGCCCACGCGCCCACGTCTCCAGTCCCCTCTTTGGTCGGGAGGGATTTTTTTTTTTTTTTTCTGTTTTTTTGCACCGGTCCTGGAAGCACTGCAATACCAGGTCAATGCATGGAGTGGATGGAGCACGCTCCAGTTCCACCACCCAATACCAAAAAGAATCTGCTCAATATAGACCTCCTATGGAGGACATATCAGAGACAATTACCCTGGGGAGCTCGCCCACGTGGTCACACTGCTTCCCCTGCCAGGTAAGTAGCCATTGCAGGGGCCTGTGTGAGGGCTTTCCTCCAAGCAACCCCAGCCGTAGTCATTCCTGGCTGTGACCTGGGCACCAGGCTGACCGCATGTGGTGACCTCAGGCCAGTGAGCCAGAGCTTCAGGTCCGTTGTGTGCTGCTGCCTCAGGCGGGACCTGTGCTCACTAAGGGGGGCTCGCTGTCTCCCTCTCATGGCTGGATCTGCTCCTGCTGCTGCTCCCTGAGTGCTGGCTCTTTGTCTCAGCTTGCCACCTTCTGGGCTGTGGCTCTGGAGGAGCATGTCCCACACTACTCTTGACCCCTGCTCTCCTGCTCCCAGGGGCATGGAGCTAACCCGGCCTGCACAACACCCTCTCCTGACTGTTGTCCCACCACTCTCTAGCTCCCAGGATGCTCCTCTAACTTGGAACCGGCTCTCAGGTCCTGCTGCCCCCTGCTAACTATCCAACCGAGCAGACTGCATGCACAAAGAAGTCAGCCTTCAGTCTTGGAGGGGAGAGGCTCCCAACAGGGCCCCCAGCCCCCTTTCCATCTTGCTGCCTCCCTGCTACCTGGACAGGTACTTCCTCCAGCTCATGCAAAGCGGGCCTGTTCCTAGTGGACAAGCCTTAATGAATTTCTTTTGATCCATCCATCTATTTACTATCCAACAATATTTAAGTGCAGCAGTTACATTTCTCTAGCAGGTAAGGTATTCTCTTCACAGAGGCAGGGCCTGGCATGGATGAGCTGTTTCAACTCCACACAGGGCTGGCACTCAGCTCTGCTGCTTTGCAGTTTAGTGTACGTTCACACGCAGGCAGCTCTGAGCCATGCCAGTGCCTTGCACCAATGTGCCATCCCCCCAGGTCAGGGGGCAGCAGCAGTGCCCAGAGAGCTCAGCCTCTGTGGTGCGATTCATGATGAGATGCTGATGTTGCACAGGGATTCCCCAGTGTGACTTGCCCACCATGATTGTCCTGATGAGACAACTGGCAGCCAAGCAAAGCTGAGAAGATGCTCTCTGGGCTGTGCTATCTAACAGTGGGCAGACAGAGCAGGATGGTGGCAGGTGGACTGGACGGCAAGGAAGCCATGGAGGTAGCAGTCCCTGTTTTGTCCAATCCTGAGTCCCCTACTTGGCTCTATTGCAAAGCCACATTGCATCACAGTTGCTGGTACCAAGGAAAGGGCTGGGGCACCACCAGTTGCTGGTGGGTCTGTTCTCCAAAGCAGCCAAGAGCCTCACTAGGTCAATAGTGCCACTGCTGATGCTCAGCAACTCTAGGAAACAATGCCATCCAAATGCTTCTCCCAACTTCTGTGGGGACCAGGTCAGGCCTTCAGACTGACGTGCTGCATGAGCTGCCCTGGAGATGATCATGGTTGGAACTAGGTTGCCAGCTTTAGCAAAGCCCTTTGCTCACTCTTTAAATTTCTCTTTCCTTTAAAGCCCAAGGGTTTTGCAGCTTGCCCCATTGTGGTTTTTTTCCATGCATCTCCTGAGAGCTCCATGGGACAGAAGCATGAAACTCTTAACACAGGACTCAGGAGTAACAATTCCCCTGCTGAAGAGACAGTCCAGCAGGTGCTACCTATGCCAAATGCAGGCTGGCCTGCTGCATGCAAGGGAATCATGGTTCAGACTGGCTAGGCCATCCAGGGCACCATGCAGGCAGATGGGGTGAGCAAGCCAAAACCACCCTGCTCAAACACTTTCATCTTGAGCTCCCAATGCGCCAAAAAACCTTACTGCCACCCCAGGCAGCATCCCACCTCCATTATTTTTCAGAGGGTGAAACTGAGGCACAGAGAGGTGACATAGTTTGCTCAAGACTGGTAGGAATCATGGGTCAGAGAAAGGAATAGACCCAGGAGTCCTGACTCTCCCCGACACCCTGTGTTTTACAGACCTACCAGTTTAGTGAGACATGCTTGGAGAAGGCTCTTGAGGGCACAGGGTCACTGGGTGGACTGGGAAGCAGCCCTGGGTGGGGGTTCTCAACAGCATCAGCTCAGATCCGCTGCCCAGTAACTCTCCTCTGCGCATGTTAGAGCAGCTGCAGCAGAGACCGATACCCTACCAACCTGCTTGGGAAATCTCCCCCAGCAGTGTGCTGCCCTGACCTGACCCAGGGGCCAGGTCTTATGAGAACAAAGGCAGCCCAGCACCCATGGCTTCTCTGGGGAGAATGTCCCTGAGGACTAACCTGGGCTTGGGATGAAAAGACCTGCCCATTGAGAACTAACTGAGACCCAGCAAACTCATTCCACACAGGCTGTCAGGTGGCAACTGCTTTTGCTCATTAGTGGACAGGGGGTCCCTGTCTACGACATGGCGCCACACACCAGCCCCTGAGTCCCTCGGTCCCAGGCACAGCCTGCAGACTGCCCCCGCTGCTCAGAAGCACTTAAATGAAGCCAGGTTGCCAGCGAGATGGGAGAAGGGTAGCCAGAAGGCAGGGAGGAGGTATGTATGATGGGAATGGCAGGGCGAGGCCTGACTGGACGGATGGCACCAGGACATGCCAGCAAGGGTTGGTGGCACCGCGGGCTGCTTACTGGGTGATGTCGGTGAGGTCGTCCCGCCCTCGGAAGTTGTCGTGGTGGATTTGGTGTCAGGAGAGATTGCCAACCGGGGCATGCCAGGGGGAGGTGGCGGCGCCAGCATCTGGGTGGAAATGTAGTGGCTGGGCACTTTCACTTGACCACTTCCATTTAACTGGGGACACAACACAGACAAAAAACAAACAGCAAGCCATTAGGAAGCAAGAGCAGCACAGAGCCCAGCTGGTGTGCCCTGCCCAGGGCTGCCAGTGCTAGCCTCCCCCCAGTGCTTCAGGGGAGGCACCGGCGGGAGGTAGGACAGGGGCCGCAGCAGCAGTAGGACAGAGGCAGGGAGAGGAGAGCCCCTCGTGCCCATAGGACTGTATGGGCATGGAGCCCTGAGCTGAATCCTGACTGACCCTGAGGGTCCCCAGGGCTGCTGGGAAGGAGGGGCTTCTGGCACCAGCTGATAGAAAAGAGCGGACACAAAGCCAAGGGGTGTCCCTAAAGTCAGGGACATCACAGAGGGTCCCAGGCCATGGTACATGCAGGCTTGCAGTCACTCAGAGGCCTGGCCTAGGCCAGCAGCCCAGCACCTGCCACCTCTGATACCCTACACTAGCACTAGACCTGTTTGAGGCGAGGCCCTGGCACACAGAGGAGAAGCAGAGGATCCTCTGGATAAAGCCAGCAACTGAGCCCCATGGCAAGAACCGGGGCTTCCCCAATGCCTGGCTCACCAGTGGAACGAGTTTGTTGGGTCCCAGATCAGTCCCTAGTGGGTGTTGCTCTAGATCACCAAACAGCCACTCAATACCACAGGCTTAGCCACAAGCAGCAGGAACATGCAGCCGGGGCCGAGGGGACCAGAACGGCTCTGTCGGCACCACTGGCTGGAGTAGCCGGAGGCTGCAGGCTGGGCCTGAGAGGCAGAGCAGGAGCAGGGAAGCCAGTACCATAGAAGCAGGGGCCGTGGGTCAGGAGCGAAGGGCGCCAGTGGAACAATAGCAGTGCTGTCGGGGGCAGCCCTGCGCAGGGATAACAGGGGGTACACAACCAGATCAATGGGTGCCGGCAGGGCCCTGCGCTCACAGCCTCTCTCTTTAAACTCACTAAAACTGGCCAAATTCAGCTCAGCATTCAAAAGCAGCAGTACGGGCTGAATTCTGTAGTTGGGCCCTGGTTTGGGCAGCGTCTCTGCTGCAGGTAGCTGAGACAGCAGGGAGCTCTTTGAAGAGACCACCCGTGGGGAAGGGGCACCCAGCTGGGTGGCGCACAGGCAGCTGGGAAGCAATTGCTGGTACATCAAAAACCTGGGGGTGAGGGGCCTGGTGAAGACGGAGAAGCCAGAGAAAGGCTTCAAAGGCTGTGGAGCCCACTCCTTTCCGTCTCCACCCACTGTGACTTTCAAAGGCTCCTTTGTAATCTCCCCTACCTGACACTGGCAGGGGGCTTCTGCCTTTCCTGCTGGAAATGCCTCCAGCCAGCCCTGCCTGCTGCCTGGGATCCTGGGTGCTGCTCCCTGCACTTCAAAGGGGGAGGGCAGCAGCAGGCAGCACAGGGGAGATCTCCTTGTACTCTCCACAGAGCTGGGTTTCAAGGAAGGAGGGAGATGGGGGGATTTTAACCATGCCCCTCACTCTGGCCTCTGACTTTCTGGTTCCTCTGCCTAGGAGTTTAAGGAGACCCAGTAGTGGTGCAGAAGGCTGCTGAACAGGTGTCTTGAATATCCTTTTAGCCTCCTATCCTTCTGGGGCCAAAATGAGTTGAGAGAGAAACCCCCAAAGGCTCCTGGGGTTGTTCCTGGTACACCATGAGAGTGATGTGCAAGCTCGGGGCATGGGGTCATGTTACTTGCTGGTGGCCACTGATACCTGGTGGGAGAATTGACTTCCTCCGCTCAACTAGCGGGTGCTGGGATATCCAGTGCAGGGAGTCTAGCCCTGGTTGCTAGCCCTGATGACAGCAGTTTTCTATCAGCGTCCCTATGGATGTGGGGAACGAGGGTGGTGAAATGTCCCCGAGGAGGCCTGTTCCTTCTAGGAGGGCCAGTGGAGAAGCAGAGGTTTCTTGTTCACCATGGGAGAGGGGAGTCTCTCTGGGGAAGTCCCCTGCAGTGGGTGCAAAACTCAACTGCAGCCCACAGAGGGGAACCAGGAAAGGGGCTGAACGAGGCAACATGCTTGAGCTGGGAAGACAGAGGATGCCTCCTGGCAGCAGAATAGATATGGGCTGGGAACAGGGGCACGGCTGGGGCGCAGCCAAAGTCCCACGCTGGGGAAGGGAGCCCAAGGGCAAGTGTGCAGAGATGAGCTGAAGGCTGGGGTCACTCACGGGCCATGCATGGGGCAGCTGGCCCAGCACCACTACTACAGACAGCAAAGGGAGCGCGCTGGTGCTGGGGTGTGGGCAACGCGGGAGGTGGGAGGTGGGCCGCGCCTGTCCCTCGTATTCGGAGCTGTCCAAGGTACTGCAAGGGGGTAGGGAAGGAGGGTCCAGCGAAGCCGAGAAGGGGGTTCATAGTACAAGATGACACAGAAAGAACAGTCCCCTCCCTTCTGCCCCCTCCAAGGACGGACCACTACATAAGATGGACCGGGGGCTGCCCTTCAGCTCCAAGCATGGGGCGAGCGGGGCACAAATGTGTGCCCAGCTATTCCCGTGCTCCAGGGGTCAGGAAGAACCTGTGGTGCCCACCCAGGGCAGGGCAGTACAGCTGGGCAGTACAGCCGGGCAGGGGTCACGCCTGGCACTTTCCTGGACTCTGAAGCAGTTCATGGCTGGTGGGATGGGCAACGAAATAATGTCCACGTGTCCTTCGCATTCACCAAGGATGGAGTTTAGGATTTCAGTAGCTCTTTACTCTGCAAGTCTGTCTGTCCGTCTGCCTGCCCATCAGCTTTTCAGCCTGCTCCGTGCCACTGGCACCATCAAATGTTATGAGCGATAGCCGTTCAAAGACTGACTTTCCCCTCCCCACTGGCTCAGGCTGCTCATTCCCCGCCATGCGCTCACTGTTTCATTTCCTGCTCTTCACCAGCAGGTTAGAGCTGTGCAGCTCCCTGGGCTTTGGGGAAGGTCTGAGTCCATGTTTTCCACCACCCCCCTTAGTCCTCCTTCAATGAATTTAACAGGAAGAAAAATTTTGAAGCTAATCAAGCCTGTGCTGCCAGGGATTGGCTTTCTTGGGCCATGGTCCCTGCTGTCCCAGGGGAAGAAGGGTACCTCCTGGGGAGGGGGGTCGGGACAGGGTTTTCCTACCCGCCCCCTTCAGCTAGGGAAAGAGTTAGGGCTCTTATCTCTTTGCAGCACGTGAGAGGAAGTTCTCCCAGGGTGAGGTATGTCCTCACGCAGGGGTCAGCACAAGCCTAAATGCCAGCCAAACTAGTGCTTGGAGTGGTCTGTGAGGGATGATGGGGTCCGTCACCAGCCCCACATCCGTTGTCTGTCACATTCCTGCCAGGACAGGGGGCAGTGGGTCAGGCAGCACCGCTTGCCCTAGATGGTACAAAATAAAGGTGTCTTCTGCAACTGTATTCAAGCCAGCCCACTTGAAGCACTGAACAAAGCACCAGGCGAGCCCTTACACAGGGGCGTGCATGGTGTGCTCCATGTGTGCTAAGGAAGTCCTGCCCTGCAGGAGCCAGACAGACCACTCTATCTAACCTACTGGCCAGATGCTCCTTCAGCCCCAACCCCGACTGCCTCGGGACTGGCTGTACCACAAAACAGGGATAATCAGGGGTTCAGAGGTGCCATTGAGTCTTTTGCATTGGGTTGGTCCCGCCTCATGACTTGCTTTCAGGGAGGGATATACCCAGCCAGTCTGGCAGGAGCCCAGCGGTATCGGCCCAGTCAGGACCTCTCCCCCACCCAGGCCCCAGGCCGGGAACAGTGGTGGTGGGAGGGAGAGAAAGGGACGATTCTCCAGCTCCTTACCGGTCCAGGCTGCTGGTTGGACGGGTCGCAGGCCAAGGAGACGAGATCTTTCAGAGGGTCCTGCGGGTTGAGATGAGGCGGGTACCGTATGGCGGTGTGGGGGAAGTAGGTGGAGGCTGTTTGGGGGAGAATCGAGGTGGTGGGGAAATGCAGAGTAGATGAAGGGTGTGGGCTTCGAGCGATACCTGGAGGGGGAGAGAGACAAACAGGAGACCGGGCGGCCTTCACTCCAAGAACCAGGCCAGGCAGACACACCCAGCGCCCGCTCCTGCTCCCCAGCCCCACCCCAGGAGCACTCTGGGCTCATGGCAGCAGGAGAAAGGCCCCTGAGAAGGCCCCTGTTTTGGCAGCCCCTGGTGACCCAAGCTGCTTCACACCTATGTCTCTGTCACACAGCACATGGGCAGTGAGGTGGGGGAGTGGGATCCAGGCACAGGTCAGGGAGCCAGGGGCTCTCCCTCCCCCTGCCTCTGACACTGACTCCGTGCTGTGGTCTTGGGCAAGTCACCAAACATCTTACTGTGCCTCAGTTTCCCCTCTGTGAAGTGAGAACAAGGATCCTTACCTGCCTTTCAGGAGGGGGAGGCATGGACGCCTCGCCTGGTGCAGGAGGCATGCTCAGTACATGAACAGTGGTACCCATGGTCACTTCCAGTTCAGCCCCACTTAGAGAAGCTGCTGTGGGAATGGCCTGGCACAGATGCCCATCATAGCCCCCCTCTCTGCCAGGTTACATAGGCTCAGTCCACACTAACCATCAGTACCAGAGGGAGCTGGATGCCTGGCTGAACTCTATCTGCTCCTGCCTCCCCGCATGGATGTGGGCCCAAACAGAACAGAGACTTCCTGGCTTCCCTGTGCCTGCATGGCCTCTGCTTCAGCTCAGAAGCTCCTTAGCACAGGCTGGCTGTGTTCCCATGGGTCTGTACAGCACCACTTGGTCCCCCAGCAGTTCCCCACTGTGTTTGCAGCAGTGTGGCCGCCTGCATCTGTCCTGATGTCACACAGGCCATGACTGTCTTGACATCACACAGCAAGAGAGCCATGCCATTGTGCTTTGGGAGACTCCGAGAGGACGCCCCAGAGGCGCCTGACTTACCGCTGTGCACGGCGATGACTGGACGGTGGTGCTGCGTGAAACTGCTCAGCCTTGGGGAGGAGTCCTGGGGCGACGGGCTGTTGAAAGGTGACTTGTCAATCTCTGTCTTTTTTACGGTGGGGGAGATGCCTGGGGGCCAAAAAAGCAGCAATCGTTAGGGTACCACCTTTCTTAAGGTTGAGACAAAGGGGAGGGATGTAGCTGGGTCTGAGTTGAGTGGTGCTACCAGGGGAGCATTTCACTGCATAGCCTGATCTCCCCCAGGTTAGGAAGGCTATTCCCACACCCCCAGCCCACGGTTTTATTGACTTTTCTGGGGTGCTGCTATCGGGGCTGCATGTTGGCCTAGCCAGGCCAGCACTCTGATCCAGTAGGACAGTAATCCTGAGTGAGAAACAATTGCCCTGATGGGCTGGCAAGCCTGCTCGACAGCCTAGGGAGGGAGGGGAAGAAACCCCTTTGGTTGGGCCTAGCTGGGCTGTTCACCTCAGCCTGGGTGGGGGGCACACTAGGGTGGGAGTATGCACTGGTGTCAGGAGGGGGCGCACACATGCCAAGCAGCTAGGGGTTAATGGGAGCTCCTTGACCGGGGTAGGGAGAGGGTGTTTCAAGTGTCTGGGGCTGCACTGAGGAAGGTCCCATCCCTGCAGTGAGGCTAACCCCAGCACTGGCCGTGTCTGGAGACAGCAAGGATAACTGCTGCACTGAGTCCATCGAGCTGAGGAACAGGGGAGATGAATGGGGGCACTGGTGTCGGAAGATCAGCCTGGAGAATATGGGGAGGTTACTGCTGCGGCAGAGACGGCAGGGGGCACAGGAGCCCGAAGAGAGACCTTGGGCCCACAGGCAGCAGCCACTTTGCTCTTGGCTAAGGAGGTAGAAACTGAGGGCCCAAGTCACTTGCTAAGCAGGGCATGTCAGCTCTGCCAGCACTGGCCTCTGGGGATGCCTAAGTGTCAACTGGACCACTCCCAGGGCGGGCACAGCCGTGCTGTGTGCACATGGATGAGTATGGCTGAGCAGCTATGTGTACAGCTGGGTGTGCAGGTATGGGATGTGTGCACGTGTGTGTATACTCAAGTGGATGTGCAGGCGTTTGTGTAAATGGAAGCAGATGTGCTGTGTTGTGTGTATGTTGTGGGTGTGCACAGATGTGCATGTGTGTGCCTGGGTGTACAGGTGTGTTTGTGATGAAGGGTTTGCTGCTGTGTGTGCAGGGGTGTGAGTGGATGTGTGTGTAGGTACCCACAGGTGTGTGGATGTGTATGCACGTGACCTGCAGGTGTGTGAGTGCAGGTGTACACTGGCATGCCAGCATGTGTGTGCGTGTGCATCTGCGGAGGATCCGTGGGATGAAAGTCTCTCTCCCCTTTCTAGTGAGGAAGCCTGTGCCCTTCACCACCTGCTCCCAGTATACCCCTGCACAGGACAGCATTTCTAACCTGCCCCGGGTCTGCCTCCTCCTGACAAGCCCAGGGCAGGGGAACAGGCCCGGGGCACAGCAAGTGCAGGCCCAGGCTGGTTACGTTACTGGTGCCAGACTGCAGTGGGGCCACACAACTGGAACCAAGCACACCCCGGGGTGCTCCAGGGCCCAAGGAAAACGAAGCCACGTATGTTCCCCCCAGTTTCTCTGTGGGAGTCGGGCACCTTGCCCCAGAGCCCAGCAAGGCTGCTGGGCTGTGGCTTTCTGCCCAGGTGGGACAGGGAGGTCTGGGAAGGCAGGGGCGAACAAACAGGAGGAAGATGCTGTTTCTTCCCCTAGCCCCGAGCGCCGCCAGCACTCCCTGCCCCTCACCTGTCCAGTGGGGCAGCAGGTCGTGCTGAGTCACCGGCAGGCATGGGACAGGACACCCTGCAGCCCAGCCCTGCCCTGCCCCATTCTGGGCCCCAGCTCAGACAGTTGGCTGCTGATTTATGAGGAAAGATTAAGAGAACTAAAAATATGTCTGGCTTGGCCGGGCACTGACCGGGAGGAGATATGAGACGGAGCACGAGGATCTGAATGGCATAAACACCAAGGAGGAGGGGCGGGCTCAGGCTGGCTGGGGGGTGGGAAGGCTGATAGGAGGCCTCGGAGCAGGGAAACCATCCTGATGGGGAGGCTGTTGCCCACAGGATGTGGAAGCTTCCTTGCCTGGGACATTTCCATGCTGATGGATAGGACACCTTCTTCCCCTGTGGCCCCGTCGGGTCACTACACCAGGGGCTTCTTGTGACATTTTTACTGGATCAATCATATAGCTGGGAGAAGAGTTGCACAAGCTTTGGGGCATGCACTGCCCTTCCTTAGGCCATAAGAGAAAGCCCCCCGTGCGGTGCGACCTAGGTCTGATGCAGGCAGCCCCAGGCACCGGAGTGCTGGGGAGGGCGCTGAGGTGCGTGCTTGCTCTCCTGTGCTGCACAGCGTGGGGGGGGCAGGCTGCCCCGGAGGTACTGTACCCATACCAGGGTCTCCGGCCCCCAAGGGCAGCCCAGAAGGGGGTCTACATAGGATGCCACAGAGCCACCTTTGTGCACTGGTTCCTTCCCTGTCTGCTCCCTCTTCCTTGGCCTCTCTGTTGGCTGGACATGACAGTGGCAGATGGACTGCAGCCTCCATCCACCCCTCTCCCTATTTCTCTGCTGCCCCTCCTTTGCTGCCAACTCCCCAGCTCAATCCTGTGTCCCTCTCTCTGCCCTCCTTGCACTCAGCCCCACCATTGCTTTCCCTGGTACCTCTGTGCCAGGAAATCCTGCAGTCCTCCTTGCCCTGTGCCCAGGCCCTGTAAGTCCCTGCAGGATGCTGGGCACCTCACTAAAGAGGGGGTCTGCTTCTCTGCCCATTCCCATGACAGCATATTAGGGACCTGGCCCTAAGTGGGGGCATGGGTTGTGCCATGGGCTGGCACTCCTGGAGGGAGGCGATCCTGCTGCCACAATGACACAGAGGCTTTAGCTGTGGCCATGTGGCCTAGCTGGCGCTAATGGGTTTAGCCCTTTCTCAGACGTTCATTTAGGAGGATTTCACAGAACATCCAGTACAGGATTGAAATAAACCCCCCTCCGACGCGCCGGCTAAGCACGTCACTTCTCACAAGGCTTATTGCCCCCACCAGCCGGCGTAGTGCACTGCTGGGATGCCAGGCTCAGGAGGGCGGTGGGGCGGGGTGGGGGGCACTCATATGAAACAGCGTGTGCACTTACACATTTGCACATAAACACAAACCCATGTGAACACATATACACATGCACATATACGTGAGCACACATACAAAAGCACACATCCACACACAAATGCATGCATGTGTACACACAAATGAAAACATCTGCTCATTCTCAGGCACAGGTGAACTCACAGATATGCCCCCACACATGAAAATACATGCACACATCCACACACACCAGAGCACATGGATGTGTGTCTGTGCACACACACCTGCAGCTGATGCACCTCTCTGATCCCTGATGACTTCAAGAGCCACTGAGCCAAGACTCCACCATAGGGAGCTAACCATAAGAAATGAGAAGCAAGCTGCAGGGCAGGTGTGCAGGGCAGTGAACGGAGCAGGTGTTGGGGGGGAGCAGGGGTGGGGATCCTGGACACACAGCACCATTCCCAGCTCTGCACTCCCAGCTGCGTGAGTCAGAGCAAATCATTTCAAAGACCACAAGGATGCTGCTCCCAGGGCAGCTTTGTGTGTGCAGTGCAGAATGCCTGGGCTCCCGCAATACGCTGGCTCTGGACCATACCAGCCTGCCCCTGTGGACAGCATTCCTCAGCCTATGCTGCTCAACTAGGAGACAGCAGCCTTGGGAGGGCACGGGATTGAACTGCGGGTATAGATATACATACAGGCTGCCCTGCAAACCACAATGCTGCCTCTTAGCAATCCTCCTTTGCCAAGATGCTTACAAAGTCTCAGCAGCTGCTGTGCTGACACTTGCACCCCTCAAGCTGACTTCTATCATCTCAGTGGTCCCGATCAGTCAGTTAGTCTGTATCTACCGGCAGAGATGACCACAGCAGGGTGCGGGGCCTGGACTTGGCGGTGGCATGGTGGTGGGGGAGGGAGGGGATGGCGAGTGGCTGGACGTGAAGCTGGCCTGGCTCTACAGGGCCCCCCAAAGCGCAGGGTCTCAGGTAGTCATCCCGATTCGCACCCCCTAAGGACAGTTCTGTCTACTGGTTAGCTCCTACCTTAAAATGTGCCGTGTGTGCTGGTTGATCTGGGCCCTGCACTGCTCTGTAGGCCAGTGGGTAAGGAAGAGCCACCCCAAAGGTATTCAGCTGCTTGCTAGGGGTAAACTGGTCCCAGTGCAAGCCCCTAGTTGACAACACCCAAAGTACAATCTAAGTTTGAGGTCCTAGTGACATTTCTGTTCTGCAGTCCTCCAGAGTAGCCTGCCTGGCACTCTGCAGATCTCATGCAGTTTGCTCACAACTCCAGGATACACAAAAGCAATTGTTTGGGTTTGAACGAGACACATTAGCTGTCCTGGAGCAATTTTTAAGCCCTTTTTAAAAAAATAAAATGGAGGGGAGCAGCCAAGCGAGGCGCAGAAGTGAATGGGAAAACAGAAACATTCTTGAAATATTTTGGTTTTTTTTTTCCTGGATGCAAACAATTTGGCAAAAAAGAGGCGAAAATGGGTCCATGAGGCCAAATCTACATTTTTTACCTAACCCTTTTTTTTTTTTGGACTTCAAGTTTTACTGCACTCTCCTGCTGGCCCCTGAGGCAAAGCCATAACCAGAGCAAAAGATCTACTGAAAAATCCTGTGAAATCTATCTGGAGCAGCACCCCAGGCGCCAGCAGGATCCGGTCACTATTAGAAGCTGGTCTTTAATGACAGGTCGAAAGAACTGCAAGAACCGCAGATGGGGGGCTCTTGCTATCAGCAATGAATAGCAATGAGAACAGGCAGCTGGATAAGGGGGTTTGCTACTGTTTGGTGCGAACAACTTTTCTTTGTTTAAATAGCCGCCTAGTGCGTTTGGTCTGTTAATGTCCCCACGCTTCAGCAGGGCTCAACTATTTTTTTTGGAAAAAAATCATTTAGGGAAAAATAAGTTATTTTTGTCCAAAAAGTAGGAACACGGGGATGGCCGGGTGCCTGCAAGTTCCCAGAGGCTCACCTCGCAGCCAGCCGGGTGTCTGGGCACTGCTGGTATTCCCCAGCCTTCCTGCTCCAAGGGTGAGAAACCTTCTCTACCATCCAGCTGAAACCTGTTCCTGGCCCCTTTGCCCCTGCTGGGGAACATGTTGGGCAGCTCAGCGTGAGCAGGCTTTGCTGTGAACAGCTTCATAAACAGGACACCTAGAAAGCCCTTGTCGTGCCCAGGGAAGGTGACCATCTGGGGCTTGCAACAGGCCACAGAGACTGCTCCCCAGCTGTTTCCCCATAATGTGTTTCATTTGACTGGGTGCTGGTGCCTGGGTTGATACATCCTTTTGCAGCAGTTTTGCTGTGAGTGTGGCTGACTGGGCCAGAGGAAGAATGAGGCTCTGAGAGAGATGGGGAGAGAAAGGCATAGTCCCAGGATAGAGCTAGTGAGACAGCAGAGTCCAAGGGAGGACTGGGGGAACAGCATGGCACAATAAAGACTGCCTCTTGTGCAGCTTGGGGAGTCTCTGAACCCTCTTTGAGGAGGAATACCCCCCCTTTCATAGATTTCATAGACATCAGGGCTGGAAGGGACCTCGGGAGATCATTGAGTTGAACGAAGGAGCTCTCTGAGTGGGGAGTGCCACTGATCACCAGGGAAGCCAGGGACAGAGAGGAGCTGCGATCTCAAAGCCAAAGGCTTGTCCCTTCGAATCGGCACTGGGGGTCCTTGGGGAGAGCAAATGAGGCTGCTTCTTGGGGTGCCTCAAGGAAAAGCTCCCCCTGAAAGGGGCAGATCTGTGATAGCAGACACGCATGCATGCAAGCACTCAAATGGACACACATGCACGCACACACACAGAGTGGGGCTGTTGGGATTGGGGTTGTATGGATGTTGAGGGCAACGGACCAGACTTATGCTCCCAGTTTGAAAGCAAAATGGCCCCTTAAAAATTGTCCCTGGACAGGTAAAACGGGTGGCAAGCCCACTTTCTGTCATGTAGCTGCTGGCATCCCCCATGGCTCTAGCCCAGCAGCTCTCCAGCATCCGAGGGACACCTGCTCTTCCCAGCAAAGTCTGTGAGCCACCCCCTCCCCAGTTTGGGCTGCAAGTGGTGCTTTCAGGAGGCAGGAGAGGGAGCGGGGAATAGATATTGCTGCATTAAAACAAAGTAAAAGTTGCAAAGACTCCCCCCACCTCCCCTCACCCCTTCCATGGCTCTAAGGAGAGAAACCCAGGAGCGTGGGAGTCTGGGAAGCAGGCATCTGAAAAAGGGGCAGTATCACTTTAATTAGCTCAGCCCGTCCCACTCCTCCCCTTTCTTAATGAACAGCTAATTGGGCTGTCTAGACAGGAAGACAAAAACCTACACAAGAAAGCAAGCTGTCCCCAATAATATCAGGCACCTGTGGCGCGGGCAGTGGCGGGGCAGGCAGGCGCCTGGCCGGGGTGCAGGGCTAGTGTGACGCTGAGGGGTTATGGGGTAGGTAGATGAGTGTGGGAGACAGGCAGGCCCGGCCCTCCGGTGCACGGGAGTGGGGGCTCTGTGGGCTCCTGCCTGGGGGGACTACTGGAGCAAGCATCTGATCTCTGCCAGCAGATTCATTCAGACAGCCACAGTGGGAATCTGGCCCCACCAGAGACCCTGCACTGGGGACACCCCATGAGTGCCTCCATCAGGGATATCCTGGGGGCACCCAAGGGGCTTTCCTGGGCAGGACTATTGAAATGCCAACAGACCACGGGACACTGCCCTAGTGATCCGTGTGCGCCTGGAGAGAATACACAGCCTCTAGCGCAGCCCTGGAGAGACTGGGCTGCAATTCCTGCTCCTGTGGCCACCTGCCCTGCTAGGGAATTTGCCCCTGAACTCAGCTCAGCCCCAAGAGGTATTGTGCATGTGGCCATGTCCGCTGCAATGCAAAGCAGACCGAGAAGGAGGTCCTTCGGGGGCCAGACGGGAAGAGCCCCATCCCTGCCCTGCCCCATGCCCTGACCCTCCCTCCCTCTGCAGGGCCTCCCTGAACTTGTAACCACCTCGGAAGCCAAGCTGACACAAAGCCAGGAAGAGACAGTGGGATCAGAGGCCAGCCTGGGCCCTGCAGGCGGGGGCTGCCTCACCGGGGAGAGGGGCAGGTACCGCATGGATGGCAGACCTACCCCCTTCCATGTCTTCTGTCCAGTTGCGGCTGCTACTCGTGGGCGAGTTGGGTGAGGTGTAGTACTCTCCCCCCGGGCTTGTGTCTATGTCGTCCTCCATGGAGCCAGATTTGTGCCGTTTACTCCTGGGGAAGGGATGTGGTTAGTAGTGATTAACCCACAGGGCTGTGTCCAGGCATCAGTTCCAGCTGCCGTTTAGCCCAGCTGTGTCTGCTTTTGTCTCCGAGGCCTGAGGAAGAGCACTGTGATACTCAAAAGCTTGCCTATATCTGTACCATTCATACAGCTGGTCCAATAAAAGATATTGCCCACAAGAATTCTTGCTTTTCATGTACCTCCTGGACCATCATGGCAACAACATCACCTCAATAATACCCAGGCACCAAGCCATTTCACTGGAATTGCTTCCTGAACAGAGCTGGGGGATGGGAGCTAGGACTCCTGGGTCCCACCAGCAGCTCCAGCGTGGACCAGTCTGTTGGGCAGAGCCAAGGACTGAGAGCTGAGACACCTGGGCTCTACTGTCAGCTCGAGGAGGGAAATGTCATGCAATGGTTTGTCAGGGACAGGAGTCCAGACCTCTGATTTGCTGTTTGACCCTCAGCAAGTCTGGGGCGGTCTTGTAGCCCTTATCCCATAAGTCAACAGCCCAGGGTCATCCAGCCCCAGAGCCACTGGAAAGCTTTCTTAGCTACAGGGATACTCTCCAGTGGAGCAGTGGGTCTGTGGAGGTCACGGGGGTCTGCACATCGGGAGAACCAGAGACTGGAAACCCAACATCCAGAGGGCTTTGCTTTGGGATCCTTACAACAAGGCAGTGGATTTTAGCAGCAAGGATGGAGGCTTGGCACCACACCACTGCAAATGGGGCGCCAGGGGTGGGCTCCTCACAGGGTGCCACAGAGTCTGTTCTCACCGCAACACTAATCGAGTTACACCAGAAATGAACTTGGCCCAGCAGAGTTTCAAGATGCTTAATGCAGCTATATATAAACTCAGGGCATTGTGCCGCTCACTTTGTCCTTTCAGCTGAGACTGCAGCTACAACCCATCTAATATCTAGTGGGCCTGTCCCGGCAAAGAGCAAGGCTGCTCTGGGCCAAATTCTGCTCCCAGCCCCAGCCCAGGACGGACTGCTGCCCAAAGGCCCAAAGCAAGCGCTCAGCTCCCCCAGCCTGTGATCTTGTACCGACTGACATGACAGGGCACTTAAACAATAGCTCCCATCTCCCTGTGCACAGGGCGCCTGGGATGGAGCGCGGGGGCTCTTTGACAGCCACCGTGTCTGGGACAGGAAGTGATGAAGACCATATTCTTGGGAACCATGAGAGGGAGTCGAGGGAGGCAGATCCACCCACCTGAGGGTGGGAGCTGTGTCTGGTGCTAGCAGTTCTGCTCATTCCAAAAGTTCCCTGAGCCTCAGAGGTCTGTTCCAGAGGAAATCACCTCCAGCAGCGCGTGGCCCCGAGCAGCGTGCTGGGGCACAGCTCCAGGCCTGCGTCACAGGGAACAGCCCCCACTGCTGGGTCACCCAGCTATTGTCTGCAGAACCTCAGGGCTCCTCAGCCTGTCACCCATCCAAGTCATAAGTAGCCTTGGCCCTGCTTCGCCTGCGAGAGCTGACAAGACCATCTCCCCCACCCCCTTCCAGCACTACAGCTGCCAAGGTCAAGGGCATTCGAAGTTGGGCCTGGAAGCCACAACGCCAAAAAAACACGCAGGTTAACCCTTTTACTGCTGGATCTGTTCCCTGCAGGGTTGTGCTGGGCCCCATGTCCCTGGCATGCGAGGCAGCGCTGATGAGGTTAAACAATAAGCGCTCTCCTCCTCCCTCCCCATCCCCATCCAGGCTAGGGTTGCATTGCCTGGTGAGACAGCCCCAGCTCGGCTCTAGGCCAGGTTGGAAGGAATGCATTCACCTAGGTGGCCGTGTCAGGCAGGGAGAGGGCAAAGAATGAAGGGGAGGAGAGGAACCCAGGCAAGCTGGCTGTGCCCACCTGCCTGGCCCCAGTTGGCAGCCCCAGCCAGGATAAAGCTGGACCTGGATTTATACCGAGGGGCACGGAGCAGAGCAGGGCCAGGGGAGCTGTTTCACAACTCTGCACTGCATGTGTTGTGAGGGAGAGGACTGTCCACATGATCCCACGTGTGAGATGTGTGTGGGTGGTTCCCTGCGTGGCCCCGTCTCCTTGCTGGGATCTCTGGGGGGGCTGTCTCCACGTGGACATTCAGGGAGGAGGCAGGTGACTCCATGTCCAATGTGCACGGCGCCAGGCTCTGCTTCCGTGAGTGAGTGCCCCCCTTTGTGCATCGCGGGCATCCCTCAGAATGGACGCGCCATGTGTGCACGAGTGCCTGGGCAGCTCTGCATGTGCTCACATGACTCTCATGCAGGCTCCATGCACCAGCTAAGGATATGCATAGGGCTGGGCCTTCCCATGCTGCGAGGCACAGGCAGGCTCTAGGGAAGGGCCAAACCAGCCAAGCCAAGCCCAGACCTGCCTTAGCTTTTCCATCCGCTCTGTGCCGTCTCCTCCTGGACCCGCTAGTACGTACCCACTGGAGGAGGTGCTTGGGAGCGTCCTCCTCATCCCGGTGCTCGAGGGGTTCAGGTCATAGGCCAGATGACCTTGCAACTCTCCCAGAGAGAAGTTTGGCCCTGTACCCGTCACCACCGGTGCTGTGGACCACAACAGAGAGAGGTGCGTCAGAGAGGCAATGGGGGAGGGCTGGAAGGGTGTGCTCACCCATGCTGGGCACAGTGCCCCCATCCCAGGCTTCCCTGGGCCTGTGCCAAGGGAAAAGCATTTGCTGACTGTATCTCTTAACCTGCCCCAGTGGTACACTCAGCCCCAGATCCAACAGCCTCCCTGCCTTTTCACCAGTCCTAACCGGTGTCTTGCAGGGGCTCTGTAACACAGCTACTGACACAAGGCCACCTGGCCCTGCCCAGACCTGTTCACCAGGCCTGCAGTGAGCTCTGCGTGTTCTGCTCTCCCTCCAGGGGCTGTGGAGGTGGAAAGGGAAGTCTGTCTGGATGGCTCTGACACACCCAGGAACAGCAAGTTCACCAGCCCCCTGTGAACACACCAGTGCCCTGGCAGCTTGCACCGCTGCAGTGACGCAAGCTTGCCGCCACTCACACGGTACTCACTTCGGGAGACTTGGATGAGCTCCGTGACACTGAACACTCCCGAAGTGACGAAGCTTTCCTGGAAGTCTGTCGAATCTGCCCAAGAAAAAGAGAGGGGAAAGCTGAGAGGAGCTGGGCGCCGTGGGCCTGGCCCCACTGAAGTTACTGGCAGAGGCACCAGCTGACCTCAGAGGGCACCACCACCCACCTGCCCCTGCCCTTCACCATGAATCCCATGGCCAGCTGCTCATCTGCCCTTTGCACTGGGCCCTGCTGGTGGACCCTGGAGGGGTAGTGTTTTTTGCCTCCTGCTGTGTCAGGGGTGCACCAGCCCCGGGATGAGGTTTCTGTGGGGGAAGCTGGCAGGCTCATCGGCAGTATCTGGCTTTAGGAAGAGGAGGGAGGATCCCATAGAAGCTCTGGGGCTTTCCTCTGCCCACACTAGTTTTCAACCTGAGTTACTCAGCAGTCAATAACTTGAGTTAGCTGAGGCCTCACCCAAACCACCAATGTTTATAGCCTAGACTAGCACATTTGAACATGCGAATGTGCTTAACTGCAGCCTATCAACTTGGCTTAAGAGCTCCTACAGCCAAGCAGGCACTGATGTGGTGCAGAGCCACTGATGTGCCCTGCTATGGCTCCAGAGGTCCACCATCGTGCCCTGCTTTGGGGTCTTGCTATGGGCTGCCCCCACTTGACCAAGTTGTAAACAGGCTGGGGAATCAAAGGCACCAGTGTGACACAGGCCACATCACTCCTTTTGTAGCACTGGCTATAGAAACTGGTGGCCTTCATTCTCACCAATGCAGTTGGCCATGAGGCTCAGGGAGACTTGGCTGTGGCAGTCACAGGGCAGGAGGCCTCTGAGTTGGGAATAGAGGGAGAGTCTTTTGCCCCTGCTAGCACTTGAGTCACAATCCAGCCCACCTCCTTAGGGACTGAGAGCCATTGCTCCTCAATAGCCTACAGAAGGGGAGTGACAGACACTTGTCAGACAGCTGATCCCAGGTTGGACCCAGTCTCAGTAGAGAGGCTGGGACCATCAGGGCTCTGTCCCTGCCAGGCCATGTTGGGAAGTTGTCCCTCCTGCTTCCTGCCAGGACTGGGGTGTCCAGATGGTGCTGTCCCCAGGCCAGTGGCAACCCTGCAGATGAAGGTGAGCATAGCAGCAGGTGTTTCCACCTCTGCCTTTCCTGGTACCTCCTTGAGCTGCAAGGGGGGGAAGCCTGCTCTAGTGGTGACTAGCACTCCAGGCCATTCTGCAAGCAGTAAAACTACAGTTGCTGCCCTTGGGACTTCTGCCAGCATCCCAGACCAGTGAGCAGACAAAGCCCCCTGGGCAGCATTGCCAACACCCTGGCTCCCCCCATTCACTTTGCTCCTTGTTGACAATGCAAGAGCAGCAGCCCACAGTGCGCTGGGGGGGAAGAGAGGGGCTCCCTCTCCACCCTATACTGCTGCCCACTGCTCATGGTTTGCCCCTGCCACTTGGACTCTGTTGGGCTCCGGCAGAGCAAGGGGGCTGGGTCACTTGCCACTGCCACTCGGCTGTGAATCTAATTTCCTACCACGTGGCTGGCGCTGGCTCCCACTCCTTGCACCTGTGTGTCAGATAGTAAAAAATGACGTACGTGTCAGGCTGACCTGGTTTCATTTCGTGCACACACATTTTCTAGAGCCCAGCCCCACAGTGCAAAAGCAGATCTAATTCATGCCATGGGTGTACAGGGGCTGATTTACAGGTGCCCGGGGGGGCTGCAACTTTGAATTTCCTGACTTGAAATGGCACTGTAACAGGGATACACCACAGGCAGAAGAGGAATCACCACACTGCATTGGACCCAGGGCCTGACCAACCCAAGATCCTGACCCTGAGAGCCATCAGCAATAGCTGCCATGGTGGAAGGGGCAAGACCCCAGGACAGATGTGAGAATTGGCGGGGGTGCTCCTTCCTGACCCCGGTCAGATCAGATCCCCTGAAACAGGAAGGTTCAGCTCCCTTCCAAATCTCCTCGCTTTTTTAAATATTTATTCCTGGATTCTTACCACCCATCTCAGGGGTCCATGGGGCAGGCACAGGTCTTACAGTTGAGGCTCCAGGGTTTGAGTCCTGGCTCCATTATTACTGTTGTGTGCGAATCAAGGCCCTTAGCTTTTCCATGGCTCCATTATTACTGTTGTGTGCGAATCAAGGCCCTTAGCTTTTCCATGGGCAAGAAAAGGGACCATTGCAATCATCTTTTTTGCCCTCCTGCACAGTGCAGGCCTGGCCAGCCCAGGACAACATGAACAGAACTTTTGGAGAAGAATGAGCCTTGATTCACGATCCAGTGGTGGGGAATCTGCCCCGCACCCTGGAAAGCTGTCTACTGGCCAGCTCCCTTCATGGGAAGAGGGCTATCTCTGACTTTAGCCTGTGTTTTCCCAATTCTTTTATCTCCCTTGTGACTCTTCTCTGGCCCTTGTATAATTTATCAACTTCCTTCTTGACCTTGGGACACCAGGACTGGCCACCAGATTTCAGTAGCAGCCGCACCAGTGCCAAAACCTGAGGGAAGAGGACCTCCCTGCTCCTGCTCAAGTCTCCCTAGCTCACAGAACCAGGAGCTGCATTAGGTCTCCAGGCTGCAGCATCACCTGGAGCCCACAGCTAGCTGATCCTCCCCTCTCTCCCCATCCTTCCTGGTGGAAGGACCTTACATATGGATGCGCTGAAATGTGAACGGTTTCCTGCTCCCAGCTCTCTACATGATACACAGGGCTCCGTGCCAGCCCCTGCTCCCTGTGCTGCTTACACCTCCCCAGCTACAGTCACCTGCCAGCTTTGTCAGCGAGGGCTTTAGGGCTCCCCCCAGGTCACTGATACAAAGCTGGGAACAGAGCCCTGCGAGACCCTGCTAGAAACAGGGTCACATGTGGGTGATTCCCTTTCAGATGCATTCTGAGGCCCATCATTTGGCCATTTCAATGCCTGGGCCAGGTTCATCTTAATCGAACTGCTGTGCAGGGACCAAGTGGAAGCTCCACAAACTACGTGATTACATGATGTATTTGCCTGTCACAGCAGGGTCTGGGCTCAGTGACTGAGGAGCCCCCTGCCCCCATCCTCTGTTCTCTGCTCCTGACAGCTCAGTCCGTAATATCCACATGATGACCTCAATCAACCAAACTTGTGATCTTGTCAAAAAAAGTCTCAACTCATTTGACAGAGGATTTTTTCCTGTGCCTCAGTTTCCCCCTCTTTGAAATGTGGCCAGCGCCCCGTCCCCGCTTTTGTACCAGGAGCCTGATGTGTGCTGTCTCGAAGCCAAGAGCTGGAGCATGCCGTTCTGCCTGTGTGACTCATGGGTCCGTCACATTATGCTACTTGGGTCATGCCAGCATTCACTGTTTTTAGTAGCAGGGCTGCCGGTAAGGGAGAGCGGCCTGGTAGAGAGGGCGCTGGCTGGGGGTCACGAGAACCTACTGCTCTGCCTTCCAAGTCCTGCTCTGCCACAGCCTCTCTGCCAGGCTTTGGGCAAGTCACTTAAACCCCGTAGGCCTCAGGTCCCTGCCTGTAAAAAGGAGCTACAAATCCTTCCCTGATCTGTCTTGTCTCTTGACAAGCTGGAGGCAGTTCAGGGCAGGGCGGGACTCAGCTTTAAGTCGGTGCAGTGCCTAGGGCTCATGTGCCTCCAGGCTGAGAATTGCAAATACTCCTGTGCATATAATACCCGATGGCTCCACAGTCCATATTGCAATCCCTAATTCATAGGATACCCCCCATGCGAGAGGGGCAGGTGGGGAGCTGCCCTTGGCAGCCCTGTCAGCACTGTCTGGGCCTGGCATGGTGGGAGGCTGAGGGAGGGGAGCCTCTGAAACCTGGAGAGATGCCTGGGCAGGAAAACAGACCTCACCACAAGCAGGACTCAGCAGAAAGCAGTGCAGGTGTTGGTGGAAGACTCCTTCCCTATCATTGCTTCGGGTGAAAAAGCTGAGTGGGAGCAAACTGGAGACTTGCCAGCCGGGGAATCAGCCCAGAGCCCTGCAGCCCTTCTGCCCCAGGCAGCCATCCTAAAGCCCTGACCTGGCCACCCCTTGTCAGCTGCACTCCAGCCCAGGCCCAGGCAAATGTCCATCTCTCTGCTGAGCCTGTCAGCAAGGAGTCCTGTTGTCAGTGACAGCTGCTGTGACATGGAACTGGGCTGAGACTGCGCCACACTCGTGCCACGCTCCACAATCCAGCTGATCCAGACTCTGCTTACGGCCACCCAGAGGGGTGGCCGCCTGGGCCCAGTGTCCTCAAAGAAAGCTATTCAGGATCTGCCTGGAGCCGCAATCCTTATCCGGCATACATAATTCACACCCGCGTGCCTTGGAGCCGATCAAATGCTGCAGCCTCCCTTTGCCGACTCAGCACTTGTGCTGCGGAGGAGAGCGCGCTGGGTCCGTGCAGCAGTGGCCCGGGGTCGGGTGGGGTCTACGCATCACCCGAGGCTGAGAAGCTGTTGGTAGAAGCCTGAGGCTGCGAGAAACTCCTTGCTCAGCAGTTTCTCCTTTGTGGCATTTATTTCATCCAACAAAATCCAATCTTTTCCTTCCCGTCCCACCTCGTTCCTGACCTTTCATACACTCTGCGCTTCCTGTTTGCTGTTCCCAGGGAAGTGGCATCCAGTACAGTCTGCCCAGTGTGGGCTAGGAGCCCCCCCGCCACCCTCCAGCCTGCGTCTTACTTGTGAGCCAGACAAGGAGGACAAGGAGGACTCTAGGTGACATGCAGGACTGCGCTCTCTGCCACAGAGGGTCCCAGGGCTGGGGGTTTAGATCTAGTGCATGGGAGACTGGGCATCGTGGCTCAGCTCTGCTGCTAACCACTTGGGCAGGTTTCTGTGCTCTGACTCCCTTCTCACCCTTGCCTTGTCTTGGCTCCTAGCATGAGTGACTGGTGCCTCCTCAGTCTGGAGGGGCACCTGCAGAAGCCACCAAAGGCAGCAGCCCTGTCGGGGGGGCACCAGCCCTACCGACAGCATCAGTGTTGGCCGTCAGGGGGGCACCAGCCCCATTGGAGGGGCATGTACACCCCCGTGTACCCCCTACCAGTCGCCTATGGCTCCTAGACTGTCAGTGCCTGCCTCTCCCTATGTGTCTGTGAAGTATGTGACACAGCAGGGCCCTGACCTGTTTTGGGCGGGCTTCTTACTGCTCCCTGGAGTGTGATAATGAATAACAACGATAAAGCTACGTGGGCCAAATACATCTTTGATGTGGAAGCTAGTGGTGTTGCACTAGCCCCTCCGCCCTATGCTGCCAATGTATGAGCCTCCCAATTACAGACTAAAAACCCACTAACTCTCTGGTGGTTTCTCAGTGCTGGGCTAGCACACTGCAGCTGCTTGGTAGGGGGAGTCAATTCTTTTACAAGCAACTCTTTGACTTGCAATAATCAGAGACCAGCAGCACCTCCAAAGCACGTTCCTGTGAGAAATATATGGGTCTGAGCTGGGAGCTCTTTAATTCAGAGGGCTTTTATCAGTAAGCTGTGCCCTGCAGCCCTGGGGCCAAACAGAGCCCAGCTCCTTTGAACACCTCCGGCAAATGGGGGTGAGCAGTTCTTGAAATCAGATGCTCAACTTGCCAGCAGCCAACCTGAAGCTCCTGGCCAAGCAGGCTGTGAGCATCACTCGGATACATTAACTTTGCGCTGCTGGGTGCATCCACGTAAGGTGCTCCTGTCCTGTGCTATACTGTCCTGGTGCTCTCTCCCCTGTGCTGAAGGTTTCCATACTAAGGAATCTGCAGTGGGGACAGCCTGGTTTCAACTGGCCTCTGTGCTCCTCAGTATCTCATTGCAAGTGTCTGCTGTTTTAGAAAGAAACTGGGAGTCAGCTGGATGAGAGTCCTGGGCGTAGTGTGGGGACAAATTTGGCATGATCAGCTGTGCAAATGCCACACAATGCTCCCAGCTGCCCTCCTTTCATGCTGTCCTGGTCCTGGGCTCCTCAGTTCAGCAACACGGGCCTCTCTCAGCCCTAACCTACACCCTCTGTGCCCCCTTGATAGTCCCCTTTGGGTCCCACCCAGAGCAGAAACCAGTTCTGCCAACCCTAGAAGTGAGGCAGGCCAGAAAACAGCATATGATTTAATAAAGACAGTGATAAATGAGGTTCTCATTCTTTG
Source organism: Crocodylus siamensis (assembly GCF_052110815.1). Lineage (NCBI taxonomy): Eukaryota > Metazoa > Chordata > Crocodylia > Crocodylidae > Crocodylus > Crocodylus siamensis. The sequence continues at coordinate 8,470,115 of NC_143408.1, read as the reverse complement.
CCTTTGGGTTTTAAGACTTCATATCACATTCACTTAACATTTTCCAACTTTTTCTCCAGCCACAAAGGCTGGAAAATCACCTCTTTTTTAAAGGAAAGCTGAGATTCTCACCTAATCACCTGACTCCAGGAGCTGGGGCTTCAAGCAAACATAGCACCTATCATGGGACCGACAGCGCTGAGAAGCTGTTAATTATGCCCCTTTGTGCCATGATTTCCCAGTGGGGGCATAAGGCTGAGCAAAGCCCCGAAACTCCTTACTTTTGCAACCTCTTAGGGATTCACATCCCGTTTGCAGACGGGTAAGTGAGCAGGCGGTTAACCCTTCTGAGCCAGCCCCAGCGTGGGGTCCTTCTTACAGCAGGCGCCTCAGGGAAGAGCTCTGAATAGAGTTGGCATGTAAGACCCTACCCATTGCCTCACGCAAACAGGCAGGGGAGAGTGGGGCCTGGGTGGAAGAGGGGGCTGCAGACACCATCTCAGGACCCCCCCTTACTTACCCAATGTGATCGGTTTACTGTCCTCCTGATCTGAGCCGATCCCTGTCCTCGGGCTGCTGCTTTGCTCTGAATCTGAAATGAAAAGTGACATGTGAGGCACTCTGCCCAGTGCCTAGAGACATCACCTTGCCAGCACCTCTACCCAGCCCTGCCCGATTCCTCTCTCCATCAGTTGTAGAGGCACCACCCTGAGCAGCACCCCCACCGCTGTCTGGACGGTGGGACCTGTTTGCCTCAGCCACGGCATCTCAGCATCCCTCCCAATCAAGAAAAGGTGGAACTAGACTGTAGCAAATAGGAAGGGAGCGGGGGGCAAATCTCTTCAGAGGCTGCTGGACCCAGACAGACACAGCGGTTCTCCCTGCCTCCCAGCCAGCACTGCCTCAGGGCCTCAGACTGAGTCTTGCTAAATCCTGGCTGCACTAAGTGACAGCAGGAACAATGACAGCATCAGAGCAGGGCAACAGATGGCCACTGGCCACCACAGCTCTCGCTGGACCAGCAGCACCACCCTCTCATGCTTCCCCTGCGCAGCATGCCCCAAAGAGCCTTACACCAACCCACGCTGAACCTATGGTTAGAAATGGCCCCACATAAGTGACACAGTCTCATTCCCCCAGAGGTGTAACGGAGCAGCCGTGCAACCAGGGAGCGGTGACACAGGGGCAGTGGCAACTTCTGGCTGCTGCTGGCAGAGTTGTGCAGCTGACAATTTTGCCCTCACCAGTTCACTGCCCCGGTTGCCCGGCCTTAGTTACGATGCTGCGCCCTGTATCGGTTAGACGCTGGATGCTGACACTAGGGTTTCTGTCTGTCTGTCTGCCAGCCCCACCCAGAGGACCAGTGAGAAGTCAACCTTGTATGGGAATACGAGTCATTGACATTGTTTTAAGCAACCCGCTCTGGGATTGACCACAGCGGCCACCTAGCAATTCCAGACAAGCTTCACATCCCCATTTCAGCCCTGAAATGCATCCACCCCTGGGGTGGACCCAGCAGCCATTTCCCAGGGCACAGCACTGCAACTAGAGAAGTATGCCAGATCCAGATGAAGCTGCAGAAGGCATGGGGAGGGGGGATGATGGAGGCAGACTGGAACTGCCCAACGGTGGCTGAAAGAGGAGCCACTGAACAAGAAAGGCCCTTCCCTTATACAGTTAATAATGAATAGTGACCGTGAGCGGTCCTGGCCTCTTAGGGTTCCCATGGCAACAGACAAACACTAATGGCTGCTTTATGTAATATCATTTGCTGCCGTAATGGCCCCCTCCGTGGTCTGCACTCACTAACCAGAGTTCACTTTGCTGCCCCGTGCGATGATTAATGAGCCGCTGTGCCAGACGGAGCCTCCTCACCTCACCGCTGCCCGCCCGCCGCCGGTAATGGAGGAAGCGCGTGACCTCAGAACAGATGGCGCCATTAAACAGCCCCAGGTTACACCACCGTGGCTTAACCCTCCCACCCCCTCCAACGAGGCGGCCGTGGATGCCTGCAGAAATCACTGCTCCCCACTGCAGCTGGGCTCCGGAGCAACGGCTGCCTCACTTGCAGAGCCTTTGCCTTGGCCACTGTTCCCCTGTGCAACAGCAAGTCCAGGCCACTTATAGGCAGCGGTGTCAAGGGAAATCACGGAGCAGCTGGAACTGCTTTTTCCAGCCTGTGAGCCACTGCCCCATGGGGCCAGCGGCTGCCCCCTCCCATGGCTGGTGGTACAGCGCTGGCCCCTGCGGGGAGCTTGCAGGCCTGCGTGGGGCCAGTGGGTCTTGCAGTGCAGTTGCAGAGCACGAGGCCTGATGTGAAGTCATAGCACAAATAAAGCAACACCGTGTCAGCAAGCTGGGCAGGTTGGGCAAGCTGGTGCCCATCCTGAGTCTGACACCAGTGTGTTTGCTGCCCGGAGCATCTGCCTGGGCATTCCCCTGCTCGCTCTGCCACGTGGCTGGGTGGCTCCCAGTCTCCATGCTTTGGCCATGTTCTCTCCCTGGCCCAGCTACCGGACATTGCTCATGGCTGAGTGTCCCTCCTGCCTCTTCCCTTCCTGCCCCAGCTCCGTGCACCCCAGCATACATGTCTGCCTTGTGTCTACGATCCCACTGCCCAGCTGAGGAGCCTTGCCCTGCATGGTTTGGCTCTGCTGTGCTCCCAAAACCCTCTGACCCTTAGGCAGGAAGATGTTCAGGGTACTCAGCTCCCAGCCTGCCTCCAGCATGACGCCCTGTCCACAGAAACTCCTAAGATCAGCCCTACTGTCCCCTCTGTGTTAAGTCCTTGTCCTTGAATGGGGCACACATTTTTCTAGGGCTTCCATGATCCCCAAGTTTTGATATGTCTCCTTCAAGACCTTTCCCCACTCCTTTCCTGATCCAGGACCCATGGCATAGACCAGGGATTCTCAACCAGGGTGTCAGGGCACCCTGGAGTACTGTCAGATACTTTGAAGGTCGCTCCGAGGTATGGGGAGATAAGCAGATTCAGGCTTGTCCCTCTGCAAGGAGGTAAGCACTGCAATACATAACTTGGTTTTTTTAAATTGGTGGCACTCAATTCACATGGAGAAGTGCCTCGAGTCCAGTGAGGGGTGCCTCAAATCCAAGAAGTGTGAGACCCACTGACACGGATGCAGTGCCAAACCTACTGCATATACTGCCCTCTTACACGTGTGCCTACCACGTATTGCCATCCACTGTCACATACCATGGCATATCCCCTACAATATATACCCAGTGCATGTGCCCCTTCCACGTATCCATTGCCCATACCCAGTGTCTCTGCACCTGAACACATTAAGGACAGCACCAATTGGGATGTATAATTTTGCTCCTTTTCCTCTTGCCAGCTCCTCTGACTTTCTCAGCCAATTTACACGGCTGCCTGAAACCGTGGCATGCCTGCTCTGATCTCTAGGGGGGAAGTGCCTATTGCCATCACGTAGCAGGTGGTGGCATTTTGCCTTCCGGCTTGTGAAATGTCCATTATGTATCTGCCACCTGCGTGCCTAGCTCTTAGATACTCCAGCACTCCCTGCCCCAACTGCTGGTCCCACGTGGCAACTGAGCGATGACTGGGCAACTTATTTCCTTCATTAACACCAAGGACTAAAATACATACTAAGCCCAGCCTCGCTGCTCCTGTGATGGAGCCTGTCTCATGTTATGCAACCGGTTCCTCTGTGTCGGGGGGGGGGTACACACGTGTGAAGCGTATGTGTGCGCGCGTGTGTCTGCGCATGCGTGCTACCAGCTCTGCATAGTGTCCTGCAGGATATTTGGCAACTTTCAACTTCCTGCAGAAGCTTAACCCTTTGTACACTGGGACCTGGAACCAGGATCCTGGTCCATTTGTGGTCACTGCAGAACCCGTGACAATGTCTGGGCATTATTCCCAGCATCCTGGCCAAAGTCCTGTCAAACAGCTTCCTATGATTCCTCCTGCTTTCTCATCTGGAGACAGACTCTCCCTTCACTTCCTGTTTCACGTGGCTCTGAGCAGTGTCACAGCCAGCTGTGAAGTACACCCGCTCCCCACCGTGCAAGCTGCTAGTCCATCCCTATGGGGCTGCCTTGGTTGATCTTCCTGTTCAGAAGGAGCCTTGACTGTGTACAGACTGCCAGATCTGAGCCTCACGGTACCCTCTGTGTCGAGCCAGCTCCTGGGAGCAGAGGCCAAATCCTGGCTTCAGTTTGGGCCGCCTAAATCCTGGGCAGCTCCACTGATTTGGGGAGGGGGGGCGGTGCTCCAGTTTTGCAGGGCTCACATGCCCGCCAGTCCCTCCCAAGGGAAAGGCAAGAACACATAATAATACTGCAAAGGAGAGCCCAGCCTGGCTTGCATTTCTGAGAGCAATCAGGCAAAGGAAGTGCTTGCTGCAGCCCCCTCTCCCCTCCCGTCCTGTTCCTTCCGCGCCTCATCAGAAACACGCTCACGCTGGCGGGCTGCAGCCCAGCACTCCCCGTCCCTGCTCCATCTTATCTAAAAATAATCAGACTCCTTGGGCAGCCTTGCAGACGCTGAGCTCAGCGCTATTGGTTTCTAGAGCATCCTGGATTAAATTCACAGCTGGCTTCCCTCCCCCACCCTCATCTACCATGCAGGGCCGTGCTGCTGCTCTGCTCGCTGCCCCGGAGCGTGGCGCAGCAGGCCTGACCACAAAGCTGAGGTTCAAAAGCTGATACCCCTGGCTGCTGGGGGAAGGCCCGTGCCAACGATGGGTGCAGAGCAGCCAGTGCCAGCCTGGCTCAGGGGTGCTGCAGCTGCTGCCAAAATTCAGCCTGCATGGCCTGCCTCTCAGCTGGCACTGCAGGACCCCAGGGGAAGGTCCTTCTGACTCTCCTATTAGATGCTGGGTAGCCCCGGGTGCCCTCCTCTGCACTTGGGCACAGCTTTGGGCCCTCATCCTCAGCTAGGCCCAGGCCTGGGTGCCCCAAGCAGGATGAATGTGATGCTCCAGGGCAGGGCTTGGTCTGTGCCCCAGACTCCCCCTAGGCAGGATGCAGTGTCTGGGCACAACGAGCCCAGGTTGACTCTTCACCACAGCATAATGCTGCAAGCCATCCCGTCCGACTCACTGGCCCTTGGACCAAGCCAGAAATGAAAGTGAAGCCCTCAACCAAACAAAATGCCCATTGATTTCAGCTGGGGCTCTTGCCTGAGCAAGGACCACCGAATTGAGCCCCCCGCATACAGCCAGCCGAGGGAGGGATACTTTTCTGATGACAATGCTTTACCGAGACTGATGCATTGACCCCAGTGCAAGGCTGAAGGAAGGGCATATCCGGCCCGGGGTCCCCATGCAGTGCCCGAGCAGGGCACGTGAGAGCGAGCGGGCTGTAGCACTAGTAGGACGGACCCACATACAGATCACTACAGATGAGATGCTCCAAATCCCCTGTGCTGGTAACAGGGGATTTCAGTCCCCCACAATTTGTGGGGCTGTGGGATGCAAACCTGGGGGTAGGAGTCTGATTTGAATTGAATTGTGCAAGGGGATGGCAGTTCTTAGGGAGTTCAGTCTCTTCCCTGCTCTGAGCATCGGCCTGCCTCACCCAGCGCTCAGAGGAGTGGAAGTGCGGGCGCTGTCTGCGGTCTTTCCACCCACGGCACGAGCGATGTCTGAAGGGTCAGGGTTCTCTCCTCCTCCTCCTCCTTGCTCACGTACTTGAAGCATGTAGCAGAGTGAGACTACACATATCCTGTGTCTCTACTGTCCATGTGCCTATCCGTACCATGCATATCTGGACCTCCCTCTTCTCTTGCCAGGATCAAGCTGGGATCCCTCTTCCATTAGCAGTCCAGGAGGGAAGGGTCATCCTGAGCCCTGAGCTGGGACCCCAAGGGCCCCACAAGGACAGCGCTCCTTACCACATCTCAGCTTGGACACTGGTGCTGGAAGACTGATGCTGCGGCCCGATCCTGCTGGGTTCGTGTGAGTGGAGGGTGCTCAGCAACTTGCACTGACAGGCCATGGATCTTCCCAGTGGCTCATTTCCTTAGGTCTGGGCAGTGCTCCAGGAGCCTCTACTGCTTCTGTCTTCCCCTCTTTGAGGCTGCTTGGAAGAGACCTTGTCCCAGGGAAGCTCATGCCCCTTGGGGGCCATTTTTCCACACATCAGCGGTGGGAACCCTTGGTCCAAGCATCCCTCAGGGTCACCTTAGAGCAAAGCAGCATTAATCACAGAGGCAAGGTCCGTCTACTGCGCACCAGCAGTGCTGATAAATATGTGCAGCTTGTTTGTGTTCATGCATCCATTCAGCCTGAAATTAAAGAGACCTTTGGGGTCTGAGGGGGAACCAGCGCTCCCCCAGGAGAGACCGGGACAGGCCCCCCACTTGGGAATTGCTGCTTGTTAGGTCTGGATAGGGCATGAATTTGCAGGAGGTGAGCAAACATATCTTTGCCCAGGGTAAAGAAAATCCCCATTCCTTGAGCAGGGGGATCAGCTGGGCTTTCAGCTATCCCATAGCCTGGCTGTGGGAGAAGAGGGCTGGCTAATGGTTAGAGAAGAAGCCAGGGAGCCTGGATCCCTGGGTGCCGACACTACTCCCGGCTCTGGCGCAAGACATGGGGTAGTCACAGGAGTGGGGCACCAGGAGTCAGCCGTTCAAGGACAGGTCCGCGAGCGCCTGCACCCCAGGGCCCATCGCCAGCCTAGTGTTTGGCACGTGGGGATTAAAAGCCAGAGCTCCCGGGTGCCACTTCTGCCATTCCCCCTTGTGGGTTTGTACAAGGCACTTCCTGCCTCGGTGCCTCAGTTTCCCCCAGGACAAAGGTGATAATCCGATTCCTCCAGTCCACATAAGGAGGCGGGGTGAGTGTCGCGAGTCCTTCTTCAGTGAGCGCCTGTGAGGTGCTTTTGAGATGCTGCGATGAAAGATGCTTTTTAAGCGGAGAGAGCCTGGTAGCCTCTTTATTCCCAACAGGCACAGTCCTTGATTAAATGAAAAGTTGAGGCGGCTGGAGCCATTACTATCGCTGCAGCAGCGAACGGTGGGGCAAGCACTGAAAGCCCGGGGCCTGGCTGGGCCTTTGCTCTCCTGCGGCGCCACGGTTCGCAGTCCAAACGAGTCGGGCTGCGGCGTTGAGCTGCCGAGTTGCTTCCCCGGGAGTCTGTCCCGTGCTTTCCACCAGCTTCACGCTCCGCTCTGGGAGCTGGTGAGATGCCAGGCTGGCTTCAAAGCGGCCCAAAACTTGTTCCCCTCCTCTTTTTCTTCCCTCTCTCTCTCTCTCCCGTTCCCTCCATCCTTCTCCTCCTCCTCCCACCCGTTTGGCCTTCGGCATTTTTCTTTCGCAGATTTGGCCGATGCCGGGAAAGGGCTCAGACAATCCAAACAACGCAGTCAAAACACAACGGCCCAGCCTTGCCAACCAGCCTGGCAGCTTTTTATTTTTTCACATTTCCTTTCACGCGCTTTCCCGAGACCTTTTTGGAAGCGCGGCTCACGGGGCAGCGACTGCTATTTTCGGCCCCGGGGGACAAAGAAGCGTGGGTGGTTCAGACCTCGGTTTTCTCCACCACCGCCCCCCCCCCAAAAAAACAGGGAAAGGGCATTGTTTTCCCAAAAACCCCCGCGGCACACGTTTTTGGTGGGCGGGGAGAAAAAGGGAGAGAGAGAAAGAGGCGATGGGGAAGCCTTGAAAAAGCAGCGCATCCTGCTTGACGTAATGGGAGAGGGAGCCATTTTGTTTCTCTGCCCTCCCCACTTTTTGGTATTACCCCCCCATGCCGGCCCGGCGGCCATTTTGTGCTCATGCTCTAGCCATCATGCATGGCGCGCGCGCCCCTCGGGGACGCTGCTCCAGCCCAGGCAGGGTTAAATGATACCCGTCGTGCCATGCTGAGAGGCTTTCTCTTCTTCCCCCCCACCCCAGGCACTCCTCCCTCGTCCATTTTCGGTTTTTCCTCCTCAATTTACATTCCTCGCTGACCAAAAACAGCAAAGAAACCGAGTCTGGTTCTAAGTAAATGTCCTGGAATGAGGCACGCGAACGAGTCCGATCCCTAATCGGGGACGGGTTATTATTGGCGGGGGGGAAATAAAAGAGAGGAGAGAAGACATGAATGAGAGAAGTAATCCAGGGAAGGAAAATACATACTCCACTCCCTGCCTGTTTACTTATGGGTCTAATGCTTGGCTGCGCTTTCCTTCCACACGGCATTTTTCTCTCCCCTCCACTTCCCCCCCTTCCCCGCCGCATGCCTCCCTTTTTATCTGGCAGCCATTTCAGAAGCGTGAGGGAAGAGAAATCCAACACACACCCTCGTGCACGCGCACTTGCACACACACACACACACACACACACACACACACACACAAAGTTTCCTCTTGGCAGCCATCTTAGGTAGCATGAATTCCTCCGGCAGTCCAGGGAAAGGTGCCAGCGGCGGGAGAGGGGGGCGCATGGGGATCGGTGCCAGGGCTGAGGCAGGGGAGAGCAGCAGGGGTGGGTGGGTGTCTTTTTTCCTCTCTCCCCCCCCCCCAATTCCTTTTGATTTAGAAATACGTCACTCCCGGGCAGAGAGGAGGACGCGACAGCAGGACGGGCTGTGAGTAGTGCCAGGAAAGACAGAGAAAAGGGCTGCCCTCGGATCCCTCCCTGGCAGCACCAGGAGAGACTTTAACGCTGTTGACCCGGCTCCACGTGCGCGTACACACAAACACACACGCACGCTGGCGCTTATGGACAGGACGTGCCTCCCCTCTTCCTTGACCATGAAGAGTCATGTAGCATCTGGAAGTCGTTTGTGACGGAAACGGGCAGAGCCAAGTGCGGCGCCCATGGACGGGGGCGTGCCTGGTGGTTAGGGCGAAGAGACCTGGAGAGCTGGGAGTCCAGTCCCGGTGCTGGGATGGGGGCGCAGCTACTGGAGCAGGAAGGGTAGGACTGGGAATCCAGATGCCCGGGCTCTACCCTCTGCTCTGCCACTGAGTCCTTGGGTAACCATGCCCCTCCCTCTGTTTCACTTGCTCCCCCTCTGTAAAATGGGCACAATACTGACATAAGTGACACTGAGGGGCTGGGGGCCAGGAAGGAGAGCCAAGGAAGAGCTAGGCCCCAGGGAGATGTGTCACCAGGCCTAAAAAGGGGCAAGAAGGGCAGTTCAGGTCAGGAACGCCATTCGAAGCCATTGGGCTGCACTGCTGCTTTGCTGGATGTGGCGTCCCCAGAAGTCAGTGGGAGAAGTGCGCACGCAGCCGAGGGTCAAACTCAGACCAGAGCAAGAGAAAGCCCAGCCTGGCGGCACAGTGGGAGAGCAGCCTGCCATCTGGCCGCAAGGAAGCTTGCCACGAAGCGAGAACTTAGGCTGGTGCTGGAGCCCCGGAGACCTCTTTCCCATCTGCCCACCTTAGCAGCCACTCTGTGCAGCCCTGCAATGCGAGGAAGCCACAGCCCGGGTGCACTTTGCCAGGTGGGTTAATAATTGATGTGTGTTTGGTACTGGCGGAGCTCTGTGGGACAGCCGCAGCCAACTGGCCAGCGTTACTCATGCTTGGACAGCACTGCCAATGGGCAAACGGGCACGTGCTGCAGAAGCGGGAAGAAAGCCAGTGGCATCCTGAGTCCTAACCCTAAGTTGAATCTACCAGGCCTTGCAGCTTGTAGAAAACCAGCTTGCTTCCCCAAGGCTTGACCCAGAACGTGACTCTTTTCGATCAAAAGCATCTGAGCAGCCTCCCACAGCCCAAGAGAGACATGTTTAGGGGTCAAAGCATCCACAGATTGGCACATTTGGCCCTGGGAAAACTCGTCTGAGCCAACCCTCCCCAGGTCAAGCACTGCACAACATTGCACAGCAGGCTGTGCGCTTCCCTGCTCCTGCAGAAAGTGGCTCAGATGTGGTGGAGCGTTAGAAGTGCAGAGGAGCTCGGATAAGCAGGCTCCAAACACGGTTTAACTTGTCATAACTTGCAGGCTTTGCTGTCAATAGCAGGTAAAGGTGGATGCGTGTTAGGAAAGAACCCCATAAAACAAGGATTACCGTGCATAGGCTCCAGGCCTGAGGTGTCTGCCAACTGTGGCAGGGGATGGCGAAGGGCAACACCTTCCAGGTGCTCCACTGTGCTGTGCAGCCCAGATCTTCCAAAGAGCTCCATCCCCACCCAGGCACCAAAGGAAGGGCCAAGGGCAGCTTTTTAGCTGGCATGACTCTGTCAGCTCCACTGGATGAATTGCAGCGTGCTCCCAGATCCCTGATTAATAGGTACGGGGCCAAATGTGGCCTCCGGTGCCACGTGACCACTGAGTTATGACAGCCAGAGCTGCAACAGGGAACACAGAGTATAATTTGTGGAGGGATCGCAGACCTCCTCCTTGAGGGTCTGAGGCAGTTTCTAACTAGCAGAAATTAGCACAAAGCCATTTGTATCCCACAGCTGCCTAATGCTGAATGCAATCGGGGCTGGCCACTGCACGGACATGCTGCTGTAGTAGCTCGGCCTTGGCCCGACACAGCCCAGCAATCCCCACATTACTCTGGAAAGCATCACAGAAAGAGTTACTTTCTTCTGACAGCGAACAAAGAGCTTTATTAGGACATAAACAGGATTATCTCTACAACTATCCTTTCCCCCTTCATCCTCAAGTCTTCCCAGACCCCTGGCTTCCTGCTACAGGTTTAAAGAAATGGTACGCACAACCCGCTGAGATCAAAAGCTGGGGAGTAGGTGGCAGGGCAGAGTTTTGCTGCCTCTTCCTTAGACCCAGATGATTTCCTGCAGAAATTTTCTTTTGTGTTTTATGCCTAGTGTGGTGATAGCAAGTGCATCAGTTAATTTGCAGGAAAGCATTTTTGCTGTACGCGGTGTCCAAAAGTAGACAGGCTCTGATCTCAGATACACCCAACAGAAATCCAGAGAAGCTGCGTTGCTTTCCTGGGCTTAATCTGGATTTGCACTAGCGTCTATGAAATCAGAATCTCTCTGTCTGCCTCCCTCTCCCTCTACACACACGCGTGCACGCACAAAGTGGTTTCCCATCATTTGAATGCGCTGTACAGTACATCCTAGACTGATGGTGCTGATGTATTTGACATGACAGATGTTCCATGTATTCATTAGGGCTCCTTTAATCTTTAACTGTCTGTAGCATTGCTACAACTCTGCTGTTTTTGCTCTCAAGCTCCGTGCTGGGTGTATTTCAGATCTTTCCTTTCAGGGTCTCCAGAGTGGTTCTAATGAGAGGAACCAGCCTGCAACCCTCAGCTCAGACTCACCCCAGGCCTGAGCTGTTTTTGAGGTTTGATGCATCTGACTGAGATGGGTCTTTTCTAACCCCTAGGGGCTGCTGCTCTCATGGGTTTTGGCCCCTGGGTTCCAGGTGTGGCTGGGACTGCAGGTGACAACACTCAACGAGGAGGCTGCCTGTGAGTATCTGTGATTAGAGACAGGATCCAGCTGTGCAGGGAGACCTTGAGAGCCAGATCTCCTGCTCCTCTGTGCTGCCTTCACCCCAGTGACCTCAATGGGGTTACTCCAGTTTGTCCCAGCACGTGTGAGCCTCCTATGCAGGGGAGGACATGTCCCTGTCTGAACCTGGAGTGCTCCTGAGACAGGCGGTGTGTGGGAGCCTCCCCCAGCTTGGCTCCCACTAGCCTGCTGTTGCTGCAGCGGAGAAGCACTGCATTATCATTTCTGCTGCTGCTACACTACGGTTGCTTCCTCCATCCTTAAAGAGCACAGAAGTCAAGACGCTGCAGAGATCCATCCCCTATTGCAGTGGCAGGGTGCAGGGCACAGCGCCAGGTGTTGGAGAAAAACAACCCACACTAGGTACCATGCACTTCCTCACCCCCCACACATTACATTAACACCAATGCTGTACTATTACCTAAAAACACAAGTCACAGCCCTGTTGCACTGAGCATTGCCCTGACAAGTCCATGGCCCAGAGACCTCACAGTCCAGATACCAGAGAGGCAAATGAGTGGAGCCAGGTAGGGAGGGAGCAGGTCACAAGACAGCCTTGCCATCTGAGAGGTCAGGATGGGAAAGCACTGTAGGCTCCAGGAAATCTCACTAATCAGCTTGCTATTCAGGGTCCCCCTCTCCTCCCAGCCCAGGGCTTTAATACATCACATGCCTGCTCCCTGGGCCAGGTGGATTGTGGCTGCTGAGATACACTCTCGCATGTGCTGGCTGGTAGCACTGTGCCCTTCCCCTCCTTAGGCTGGAATTAGGCTGAATCATGGCAAGGTGCAGCCCTTGTCTTGCTTTGTCCAGACCCTGACATCTTCACTGAGGCCGCCCCAGCAGAGTGAACCCCATACATTCACTGATACACACCAGCTGGCTTCTCCCGTGAGGCTGGAGCAAATACAAATGACATTCTCAGAGATTCACAGGACACCGGGAGCTGAGGCTTTAAGAAAATTCATGTGTTGCACAGAATAGGCTACGCTGCAGCATGCCACACCACCCTGGTTCTAGATACCCCATCGGGGAGTCCTGCAGATAGCATGGGTAGATGACTTTTGCTGAACCAACCCAGGAAGCCCATAGGGGTGCAATGAGTCACTGATATGGGGACAAGGAGCCTACATTGCGCTAACCCCACCACCCAGGAAAAGCAGTAGGGCCAGAGGGGTCTGGAGAGTAGTGGAGCTGTTCTTTCTTCCCAGGGGAGTGAATAGCGGCCTGGTGATACCAAGTTATGTGGTATACAGTCATGGAGGAAGAGGCCTTGAGAGCCTGTGATGACCAAGGCAGAAGCTTGTGCTCTTGAGCCAGCTGGAACCAGACCAGACAGAGGCACATGGGAAATAAGGCTGTCCGGGGCCACAGGCGGGGTGAGTTCTTCAGGGCAGGCTGCCATCTCCCATGCATTTGTCCAGGGCCTGGCACGATGGTGCCAGACCTGGTCAAGCCCTCTGGGGATGGCCATGCCTGTGAGGAGATAGGCACTGCTCACACTTCTGCTGGCACAGACCACAAGCCCCGGAGGCAGCGGAGCAGGGAGAGAGCTGCATTCTTCATCCCTCAGAGTCTCTGAATGAAGCTTGGCCGAGATCTGCCTGGGCTCATCCAGGCACTCCTGGCTGGGATGCAGGACTCCGGGTTTGGGCAGGACAGCCTGCATCTCCCAGTGATCCCTGCCGGCTTTAGTGCTTTCATCTCCAAGCACATTCGCTAAGGAGCCCTTCCCCTCACAGGGGGCATCTTCCCTGGGGAAGCTCATTCTTGGCATCACAAGGATGAGGACAATCAGTATGACTAAAGCAGTGGCCCCCAGAAGCCCTGCCCAATGCCAGCCCCATGTGCTGCACACACAAGACCCTTGTGCCCAAAGACCTCCCAGTTTAAGCAGCCAAGAGTGGGAGGGGAAACTGAGTCCCGGGGACTTACCCAAGGCCACTCCTCAACCAGTGCCCTACCCATGGGCCCACACTGCCTCGCGGCACTGTGCCATGTGCCTCAGCCTGCCTGCACCACGGTGTCTCGGCCAGGTGGGGAAGGGGGAAGCAGATTCTGCCAGGGACCCAGTCCAAGCCCACCTGCTAAACCACAGACATGTGGTCCAGGCAGCCAAGGGGTTAACCTCCTCCCAGCCCCTCCTCCCCTCTGCTCCTTCCACCCCACACAAGCTGGGGAAAAAATATCAGTGACCAAACAGATCAATAATTTGTTTTCTTAAAAATAGCACGGTGGGGGAGGGGTGGGCGCACGCTGGGCCGCCCGAGGCCTGCTCGCTGGCAGCTGGATCAATGCCATCGATCGAGCGCTGGACCCCAGCAGCACGCCGGATCCTGATTAACATTTACAACAGGGCTCGGCTGGAACGAGCTTTCCCTCCCACCCTCCAGCTCAGCCGCCCCCTCCCCGCCCCCAAAATGATTGAGCATTTAGCAGCAAAGCTAGGCAAGTGCAGATGCTGCGCCCTGTGCCATCTGGGCGCCGACGACACGGCCATGGCGGGTCCCTGTTGGTTTGTCCCCACCGCTGGACCTCAAGCATGGTGCACAGGAGGGGGCTCTGCCAGCCCTGACACTATCCGAAGCGCCCCCGTACTGGGCGACACGTTGCAGCTGCGTGGGACACTGGGGCCAGAACCGCGCTGCCTCACAGCCTGATCCCCACGCTCCTTCCAAGCTAGCATGTAGTGTGCAAGCCTGGCCGAGCTGCCCCTTAAAGAGGCACCACACCTCCCTGGCAGCTTAGAGAGAGTCCAGTGCCCTGTCCACCTACCCTGCAGCACCCAGTCCTCCCTAGGTTCATGCGGATGGGGAGGGCTCTCACACCTGGGCTGCCCCTGATAAGGCGACTGCACTGTCAGGGTCCCATCCTGTCTTGGGAAGGGTGGCCCTGGGTAACGGTGCCCAGCAGACTCCCCTGGCTCTGTGCTCTGGCTACCACGCAGCAAGGCCCCATGTGCAATGCAGGGAGAGCCCGGCTCTCTGGCTGCCTGCCCAAGCAGTTACGGTAACAAGGGCAGTACTTATCATCAACTGCAGGAGGAGGAGAGACAGAGGAGAGGAAGGCAGGGGAGAGCCTGGAGCCCAGAGTGCAGGGTTGGCACTGGAGGATGGATGAGGGAGAGCAGGGGCACCAAAGGATGCTCGACAGCATTACGGGTTCCCCAGGCATCTGGCCGGAGCCAAGGGGTGGGCCCCAGTGCCCCATCACAGCTGTGCACCCACTCCAGCTAGGGCTGTCACTGGTTGGGGGTGGGGAGGGTACAGGGGAGCAGTGTGGGGTCCCCCTGCCTGCTCCTCCCTTTGCACACCCATGAGGACCAGCACTTGTCCCACCTATAACCCGTCAGGCCTGTTTGGGGTCTCACATCAGCTGCCAGGAAGGGGCTGAAGCTCCTGGGATTCTCTGGGCAGTGAGTTTTGCAGCCTCCATCACAAAGGCTAACCCAAACCCCAATTCACCACCCGGCTGTTGAGGGTGAGGGGCTCTCACTGGCCCCAGTGGCCCCCTGCCCCAGGCATGACAGCTCTGCTGGCAAAGGCAGCCTGTCGTTCTGAAATGCTCCTGGGGGATAGATAATTCAGTGCATTCAGAGTGCTGCCCCTCCTGGGGCTTCAGCTTGCTGCCTCTGCAAACCAGGCCTGAGAAATACCAGGGGGTGCTTCTCAAATGCTGTCAGTGGGTCTAGAAAGCGCCCCAACCCAGCTCTCTCCTCACTGTCATCGGTGCTGCCACGCTCACCTATGGCCCTGCCAGCACAACAGATCCAGCCTTGCAACATTTGTACGGGTTCACAACCCTCTGCTTCACGTTGCACAGACAGCTCGGGCAAAGCCCCGTGCGCGCACGCATAGCTGGAAGGTCACTGGGTGCTCACTTCCCTTCCATGTTTGATATATGGCAGGCCACCAGCTCCACAGAGGAATGGCCAGTGGCTTAGCTGAGCCACCTGGGAGACAGAAGACCCAGGTCAATTCCTGGCCTTGCCATTGCCCAGCTGAGTAAACTTGGCCTTGTCCCTCCTCCTCTCTGTACCTCAGTCTCCCTGCCTCTCTGGCACACCTAGACCAGGGCGGGAGCTGTTTCTCACATGGACATGTGCAGTACCCAACACAGTGGGTCCCACTGCAGCAGGACGGTTCAGCCAAGATCACTTATGGCAGGCTGTTGGCAATAGGGTCCATCACTAGGGACCTGGATCAGCAACCAGCTAAAACAAATGCAGAGGCCTTGACAGAGAGCTAATGCACAGAGGGACTGAGAGAAGGGGCAGATTAAACGCACTCTGCTGCTGCCCCTGTCCCAGAGAAGCGGAGAGCCTGAGAGGAGGCATGGAGGGGAAGGGGAAGAAGAGGTCTGGCCCCACACTGCACAGAGGCCTGGATACCAATGAGCCTGGGAGGCAGGAGGCTGAGAAGGATGCAACCCAGTGAGCAACTGGACCAGGAGGCAGCCTCCGGAGCCAGGTTGAATCCTGCCCTCCCCCTCCTCACACCCTCCCATTTTCTCCCAGGCTCCGTCCTGGCTCTGGGCTTGGCCGGGCCCCTTCCCCCACCCGCTGCAGCCTGCGCTGATCATTAATGCATACTTAAGCTGCTCTCCCCGGCTCCCGCTCACACACTCCGGGTAAAGTAGCCCTTACATAAAACCCGGAACAGCGCCGCTTGTGTAACCTCTGCTTATATAATACCCTCACAAACACCGCGTTCTCCCTGCAAATCCTGGTTGAACCTGCCAGGGTCAGTCCGGCTGGCTGAGCGGGCATCTGCACAGGGGAGGCGAGGGGGCACCTGCCAGGGCAGTGGCTTGCTCGCCAGTGCTGCTCAGCCTAGGCAGGAGAAAACTGAGTCACTCGCCTTCCCCTACAGCGCTGGGTGGCTACAGCAGGGCGATCGTACCCCACCTGTGCCAGGACAGGCCTGGCTTTGCCAGCACAGTTGGCTATTGGCAATCACAGGCGAAGTGAATTTGGCAGTTCTCAGTCCAGTTCCTGAGCACAAGAGGCTCCAGCTGCAGGAAACCCGGAGGCTGGCATCAGGATTTAATTGACCTGTCGGCAGGTTTGTTAGGCTGGACACCGTACAGACCGGGTCCAACGTGAGGGGAGACTTTCCCTTTTTTCTGCCAGAGGATCACTGCCTAGTGGCAGCCACGGTGCTGAAGTGTCCAGGGACTCGCGCCAGGGTGCTCACTTCCCTTCCATGTTTGATATATAGCAGGCCACCAGCTCCACAGAGGAATGGCCAGACTTGCCCTGGGGGACAGCTGAGCTCTGCATCCTGCTCCCTTGCTCAGGTACGGGCAGGGGCTTAGCAGGCAGGTGGGATGTGGCTGGACCTGGATGAACAGAGAAGTGCAAGATGGTTTGTACTGGGCTGGATAGAGTCCTCTGTAAAGGTTGCTGCAACCCAAACCCCAGGGGTTGGGCCAGCTTCCCTCCAGATTGGGCCACAGCAGCCACCGCCACCTCTGCCCCCGACAGCCCAGCCCCTCTCTCCCATCCCGCTGGCCTCTGGGGGTGCTTCCAAGACAGGAAGGCGCTGGCTCACAGGGGAAAGAGTCTCATCTCCTGCTTCCAAAAGAGTGTGGAGCAGGGCTGAGCGCTCGCTGGGTGGTCCCCAGGTCTCCACTGCTGTCTGAGCACCGGACCCAGGAGGAAGGGAAGCGCTGACTTTGGCGGGCTGGCTGGAACAAGGAACACAGAGCAGGACGGGTCGGCTACCGCTTTTCCTTTTGGTCCAGCCTACCACACGGTGGCTGGGGAAGTGCCTGGTGTGGTGCTACGATACCAGCTCACTGTTGTGCTCTCCAGTTCCTGGCATTAGGAAGCTCCCAGGGATTCAGTGCATCCTGGTGCGGCCCAGATTCCCCATCATAGCGGGTCTGCTGTCACCCTAGCCCTGCCCCTTGAAGCACAGCTCCTGCGTCTGACTCAGGGAGCGAAACCTGTCCCTTTGTGTGGGGGAGGCACATGTCCGAGGCAGAATGTAGCACAGCATGGGGACGAACACACCAGGGCACATGGGGAGCATGGCACAGCAACCCGTGAGAGCTGCAGCAGACCTGGGCTCGTCCCACGCAGCTGGCACCTGCGCAGACCTCTGCCTGGCACATGCCGGGGCACCCTCCCCAGCCTCACCCACACTCCTATCCCCTCTCTGATGCCGGGCTTCATGCCCACCTCTGTCCCCCATGCCATGGACCAGGAAGGATGCCTCCATTGATCTGCTGATCCAGTTCTGGGATTCATGCCCTGCTCTCACATGCACTGCTTCACCTGGGGAAGTGCTGCTGGTGAGGGTGGGCATGATCCCAGCTGAGGCCAGATCTGCCCCCAACCTGGCCACTCTCCAGCTAGAACTGTGAGGAGGGGGCGCCTGTTGTCCCATCAAAAGCAATCATTGGTTGAGCGACAACAAGCCCAAGACAGCCCCGCTTGTTTAAATTTGGTGGCAGGAGCTCAATATGGCAAAGAAATAAGCTGACAGCTGCGCCCGATTTTACTGACAGCCCGGGACTATCAGCTCATTTAATTAATAGCTTTCCAAAGGACGGACCGGAAATCCCTGGTGATAAACTGACATTAACCATTGCAGTGCTAGGCTCACCCCTCCCTGCAATGGGGCTCTGGAAGCTGTGGTGATGGGGAGAATAGACAGAGCAGACTCTGGGTGGATGCCATGCTCCGTTTTCTGGCCCCAGGACACCCGCCTGCAGCTCTGGGCAGGTGGCTGGAAGCCCAGGGGCCTGATTCTCCCACTCCAAGGGAAGCAGACAGCTGACTTACGCGGGACAGCTGGGTCCCCAAATGCACATGGCCTTCTCCACCTCAATGAAGATCAGGATTGGGGACACCTAGTTTCCTGTTATCAGTGGGGGCCAGCCAGGCCTGACCAGCCAGAGAGGCCCTGGCCCCAGCTCAAATCAAACCCCTCCGAGTTTAGCAGCAACTGTGCCCCAAGTAGTTTTATGTCCCTGTGTTCACCCTGTGTAACAATCCTGTGTGGTGTTTCATGGTTTTCTTCAACCCTATTTCACATACTTGGGAAGTCAGAAAACACCCAGACTTCCAGCTGCTGATCCAACCTGAGCCTGAAAAGAAAAGCTACTTTCCCGCCTCTCTTCTGCCCAAGGTTCCCAATGACACAGCTCCCTGATGAACTAGCCCCTGAGAGGGGTGTGGATATCCCTCACCAAGAGGACGGTTTCCAGTCGACACCAGTTCTGAGATCCAGAGTACCATTATCATCATCAGGCTTCTTGCTCTGCCAGCAACCTACTACCCCCAGCTGTGCCAGGGCCCACAAAATATCATGCCCTCATTCCCAGGCCAATGTGGGGCCAGAGTCCCAGCACTCACTGCTGCTAAGGAGCTCAGAAAGAGAACAGCAGCTGGCACTGCTCTTCAGAAGAGCACAGCATTGCAACTGCAGCTTTGCACAGCTGGGGGAAGTCACACAGCCATGGGGAGGACGCCACAGGGAGAGCGGGGCACACTGCAGGAATCTGTCTTGCCTAGCCCCTGCAAGCTAGTGCTGGGGTTCCCATTGCCCTCCAGTCGCTGGAGACCCAAGCCAGCACTCGAGTGTAAGGCACTGCTGGAAGGAAGATCCCAGCGGTAGTGGCCCAGCTTACTGCTGGAGCAGAGTTCTCAGCACCCGGGTGGAATTGGGAGCCTGGTGCCAGCCCTAAGCCCACAAAGGGACACTGCACCCACTCTACAAGGCAGCCCCGCAGGGGACAGGCCTGGGCAATGATGCACAAGCTGCTGTCACTAGGCAGCGCTGGGATCGGAGTCTGCAGGAGCCTGCAAATGCAATCAGAGGCCTGCAGCAGAGCGCGCCCACTGCCACGTTAGAGGGCTGCGTCCAGCTGGCGGAGGCTGTGCGGGGAAGGACAGGGCCGCGCTGTGTGGCAGGGAAAGGCGGCTGCAGCTGCGCCTTTAAGGCTGCTGAGCTGGGAGTGCTGGCTCTGGCTATCCTCAGCTGACCCCAGCCAGCAGCATAAGATGGCAGCAGCTCTGCGATGTGGAAACCTCCCCATTGGGCTCCGAGCGAGCGCCTGGGCTGACCTACATTCCTGCCAGCGCTGGGCCGAATCCAGGGGCTGGCTGGGGTGGGGGGAGTGTGACAGGGATGCAGGAAAGCAAGGGGGAGGAAGGGACAGATGGAGGAGACAAAGCGGGGGGGCGGGGGGGAGGCTACAGGGGAAAGGGAAGGGCTGGGAGAGGAGGAGGGGACAAGAAAGAGGGAGCTTGAAGGAGGTGGAGAGAGCAATGCACAGCGGAAAGGGGGCGCAGCGTGGAGGAGCAGGCTGGGGCCAGCTCCCTCCTGCATGGTGCCGAACCGAGCCCCGGCTCCCAAACTGCAGCCCCAGACGAGTCCCCTCCCTGCTCTGTCAGGCTGGGAAACCCACTGCCGGCCAAGGCAGGCAGGGGTGGGCACTGCCCAGGCCAGGGGCCTGTCCAGAGATTGCTCAGGGGCTGATGGACCGTCCTGCCTCTGCCCCAACAGCCGGGTTCAACCCTCCAGAGTGAAGGTGATGGGCACTTTGGAGTCGCCTCTGGGAAGGGTGGGGGCGTCGCTTCCCAGCCCCCAGGAGACATCGTCGTCCCACAGCTGTGGATCCCTTTAAGGAGGAATCCGCGGCGTGAGCATCTGCGGAGGCGTCGGGAAGTCGCTGAGTGCAGGGGGGGCCCCGCAAGGATCCAGCATCATGGGGCTACCCCAGGCGCCAGAGGGGGACCTCAGTCCTGGGCTGCTCATGACATCCTGCCCTCCACTGTGCCCACGCAGAAAGGGGAGAGGCAGCAAAGCCCTCTCCAGCACTGGCAGCCCTTGTCGGCTGGCCTGGCCCCTCGGCCCTGCGGGGCGCATGCCATCCCGCTGAGTCACAGAGCGAGAGGGATGAGGAGGAGCGAGGCCGAATGTCACCCAGCAGCATCAGGCAGTGCCAGGACGTTCCTGGCCGGCATGTTCCCTAGGACAACCAGCCTCTGTCACTGCGCCCAGGGCGCGCCACAGGGTGCTGGCAGGCTCCTCAGACAGGCTGTCCTCGCCAGCCAGAAGAGATCGCCTGTCGCTGGGGCTCTTCCTGCCCAGGGACCTTCACGGCTCCAGGCAGCTGGGCGGCCTCTGATTAAGCACTTAGTGCAGTGTCCTGAAAGCCTCTTCCACCACCTGCTCATGGCAGCTGCCAGCACTGCCCCTTCCTGGCACACGCGAGGGGGAGGGGACTGCTGGTTTCTGCAAATGCAGCTTACCCAGTGAAGTGCCCGAGCTAATGTGGGCGAGGGGCATGGGTGGGAGCAGGGTCTGTGGGAAAGCTTCCGGGGGAGGCTCTGCATGGGGCTGGTGAGGGAGAAAGAGGGAAATGGAGAAGGAAAAGAAGGAAAGAAAGGAAAATGAGAGGGGAAGGAGATGGCGGTGGGGGGTGGAGGGGAGGGCGGCAGATATGGGGCACCGGCAGGGCTGTGACTGGGGCTAATGGAGACATCTGCAAGGTTGTAAAAGCCCTTTGCCTCCAGAGCTGAGAAAATGGTGAGGCTCCTGTAGAGAGGGACTGGCTTGGGGGTGCCTGCCACCTGCCACCATCTGCCCAGGACTGGCACTGCTAGCTGCTTCATCTTATCAGCACGACGCCCCAAGCCTCAGACTGGCAGCTGGCGTTGGTCTGCCCTGGGCGTGCGGCAGTGCCAAGGCTGGAGGGAGCGGGGAAGGCTCCTCCTTGTCTCTGGGCTGGCACGCTCGCATGGCAGCTGTCTGTCTGCCGTAGATGGCAGGCGAGCCTGGAGCAGCCGCTGCCTGGGGATTGGTGCTCCCTTACCATGGGAACCACTGGGGTTGTGTTGGGGGTCTATTTGCAGGCCAGGGACTAGGTGCATAACCACATGGAGAGAAACGTAAACAATAGCCCACAGCCGGGGAAGCTGATCTGGGCCAACTGATGCCTCACACCGTAGCCCTAACAGCTGACTTGCACTTGGCTCCTTTTGGAGCAAGAGGCATGCATCCGCTGATCAATGAACCACATGCCCACCCATGGATGAGGTCACCCTGCCCGAAATGCAGCCTTCTCTAGGGTGGACCACAGCAGCTGCTGCACGGGGTCCAGCCATGCCACAGTTGGGGACAGACTGCTGTACAGTTCAGAACGGCAGACCCCGGTGAAACTCCATGGTGACACTTGGCAGGCAAACGTGGACTTTGGGGTAACAAACTGTTCTTAGAAAAAGGGCCAGGGGATGCTTAATGGCCCAAAGCTCCCTGGAGCCATACCCAAAAGGCAGCAGCTTGGGGCTCCAAACAAGAACACTGGCTCCACCTTCCGTTAGTCTCCAAAGCCTCCTTTCCAAGTACCAACCAGACCTAACTGCTGAGCTTGCAAGGAACGGCTGGCGCCCAACTGGAGCCACCACCTCCTCCCACGGCAGGGTGCACCGGAGAGCCTGGTACACGCTGGCATGTTAAGGGTTAACTCGCCAAATTCTTCTGCCTTTCCTGTTTCTTCATCAGGGCACCTAACAGGGGTGTGGTGGGGCGCACCGACCCCCTGGCCAAGACCCCTTGCTAGCCCCTCCAATCAATGGGGCGAGATCCATGGGGCTCTGGACCAGTGTATTGCCACAGGGCAAGGTGGGGTTCCCTATTCAAGCTGCTTCCCAAACCTAATCCACATGTCCTCCACTTAAGGTGGGCCCACTGCCCACCAGAGACTCCTGCAGGGAGCTGGGCTGCCACCTGCCCTGCCAGGAGGATTGCCAGGGCGCAAGGTGGAGAAAGAGAGAACAAGGAAGGAGACTGCAGCCCCCTTCTCCTGCTCGCTGAGGCAACCTTGGCCAGAAGACGGGAGCCAGCATACTCCTGATGGATGCGCTGCACCAGGGTCTCATTTAACAGCTGTTTATCCCATCCAGATGCAAGAGGGTGACTTAATCAATGCTAATTGCTCAGCAGAATCCTGTACATCTCTCCATGTGGAGATGCTGCTGCCTTCCCTCCTTCTGCCCAGTCTCCCCCTTCTCCCCAGCTTGGGCTGTGAGCCAGCTGAGCATGCCTTCCTCCGTGGCAACCTCTGGGTGCCACCAGCTGTCTCAGCTGGCAGTGGCGGGGGGTCTCCCTGCTGCTCCTCCCTTTCAGGCTCTCTGGGGGCTATCCCAGCACATTGGGCAAGCAGCAGGGCCTGTTTCAGGCCCTGGGAAAGCTGCTGAATCTCTTTCCTCCCCCCCCCACACCTCAATCCTGTGTCTGTGGGGCAGGGCCTGTCTTTCCCTGTGCTTGTGTAGCACCCACCACCCAGGAATCCCACTGTTACAAGTGCTAAGAGCTCCCTATAGGCAACCAAAATTTCAATCCCAGGGCCTGGCTGGTGCTTGGTCTCTTTGCCGAGGCAGCCCATGGGATATGGCTGCTTGCCCATGAGGAGTTTTGCAAGGTTGTGTCTTTTAGGCTCCCAGTAGGTCACCCCACTGATCCCACCCCACTGGGGTCTACTTGGCAGGTTTGCTCATAGCCATCCTGCAGGTCAGGCTGGGTCTGGATCTGCATCCGCAAGGCTGCAGACCTGTGCATTGTGGGAAAATCCCACAGTGCCTCAGCCGTGATGGGCTGTGCACCAAGCAGCATTAGTGAGGCGATGAAGCCTGGGATGTCCTACTGCCCTGACAAAGGGAGGCTATATAAGCTGGATGAGTGCAGTCAGGGGAACCCAGTTACACTGCTGAACCAGGTCCAGGAAGGCAGCAACTCATCAGCTCAGGCCTTGGCAGGTTGGCTGCCACGGCTGCTAACCATGGCCATGGCGTAGAACCAACCGTGTCACTGGCTGGCTACGGACTCCGCTCGCGGCTCTAGGGCTTGGCATGTACACAGCCAGAAGTTGCTCTTGACTTCAGATGGGGCTAGAGCAGCTCCCGTGCTTTGCAAATCAGACCTTCATTGTAGAAGCTCTGCACTGGGTCCTGCCTTAAGCAGCATGTCCCTAAGTGGACTCCGATGCTTAGGTTTGGTCCTACCCCATCCTGCCTGAAAAGCTGCTTATGCAAAAGGTGGGCGGGTCCTCCCCCTCGCTGCTTTTTGTGCCTTAGTTGAGGCTCCGATGACAGCATGTTACAAAAATAGAGGCAATAATGGGTTTTCAGGCACTCGAGCAGGGTTGGAATAGGATTGCACTGAGGCATTTAAGTCCGCTGAGGCACTTATAGGGGGGTAGGGTCTGGCCGGACAGAGGTATGGTACGGATGAGGCCCCCCTGCCCAGTATTCAGCCCCTCTGGTCTCACCCCCAAGTTCCCTCAGCGCCCCCGACTCTTCTGCTCTGCATTGAGCAGGTCTGGCCAGCTGGCCAGTCTCACGCCATGACATGGCACCAGCCGGTCGAGGCCTGATGGGAATTTGCCACAGGGGCCCCAGGTGCAACAAAACAAGGTGCAGTGTAACCACAGTATCCCCCCGGAGCCCAGAGAAGGAGGGAGGAGGAGGCTAGATGGATTCTCGGGCTTCTCTCCCTCCCACGCCACCAGTAATAAAGGTCCTGCACCGGGCTCCGGCTGGGAGGTGATGATGACACTGTGCTGGCAACGGGTGACGTGGGGGAGACTCTTGTTCTGGTTCCCCCACTGCTACCGGCCCCCCGCACGGACGGGCATGAGCATGTGTCTGGGCTGGTGACCCCAACACGCTGCAAACATGCTAAGGAGCAGACGGGCTGCGTGGAACCGGGCTCTTCTTCCCTGTGCCGGCCAGAAGGGCTCTTTCAAACCCTCAGTGATCCAGTGCCTCAGTGCTGGGGCACGCAGCCACAGTCCAGCCTGAGCCACGTGGATGCTACCCTGGCACTGTCTCCAAGCCCGTCAAGGAGCGTGCATTCATTGAGCCTCGTGTCTAAGCTAGGCCTCGTCCCCGCCCCAGGAAGCAGAGGGGGAAACTGCGGCAGAGAGTGGGGATTTGCTTTGCGCAAGGCTGTGCCCTGAGACAGCGGCAGGGATCGACCGCCACAAGTCCTGCTACAGCTAGAAAATGCCCCTTCCCTTGCTGTTTAGGGACATGGCCTGAAGCAGTGGGGCTGTCCCACATGCAGCTCAGGGCTGCAGCCACTGGCCAGTAGGGATTTTAAAGGAGTTCAGAGACCAGCTGGGCAGGGCGGGAGGCAGGGGCAGTTGCGGGTATACACTGCAGGCGGAGGAGGAGCCCTACTGGGGGGAGCACCGGCCCAGAGCTTGGCCTTGTTCTTCCTGTCAGGACTGCAGAGGCTCATCAGAGGGCCAAGATACAGTGAGCAGTCATAAGTTGTATGTGGCTGGCATTGGGCTCAGGTTTCTGTGATGCTGCTTCAAGGAGCAACCAGCTGGCCTGGGACTAGCAAGGAAAGACGTTGGCTCTGCCAAGCCAGTTCAGCACCTCAGCAGCATCTCTCTCCAGCAGCTGGAGGTAGAGGAGCAATGTGATTCCCCTCCCAGCTGCCTCCCAGTACTCTGTTGGTGCTGGGATAATAGATAATAGCTTGACAAGCCCCAGACCAGCTCTGCTGTGCCCAGCACAGAGACCGAACAGAGCCAAAACCTTCAGCTCTCTTCCCCCAACTAAACCAGATCCCTGAGCACAACAGTCTCTGGTTTTGGTTTCACGGGGGAGATTTCCTTTTGCCCTGGATGTGGATGGAACAAAATCCAGAAGCCTTAATCCCACTGATGGGAACTTGGGGGTCAGAACCCCCTGTGGGGGGAGCCAATGTTTGCAAAACCAAAGTGCTGAGCACAGCTGAGACCAGGAGACCCAGGTTGGGCCACCCCTGCCAGGCCTACCATACTTCAAGGGGCTCATCCTGATCCACACGGACGGGGGAGCACCCTGACAAACTCCAGGCAGTGCTTGGCTCTCCGGGCCTTGGCGTGGACGTGCCCTGTACCCAGGAAGCCAGTGGGCTGCCTGCAGGGCTGCAGCTGGGCCGGTCACCAAATGTCACACTGAAGCGTCATGGAGGGTTCGCTCCTCTGGGAATTAGCACCCTGCCCCCGGCCGGATCCTGAAGGCTGGTGTTAACACATGCCTTTCCCTGCTCAGGGGCATCTGCAATTTCAGCCTTTCTGGACTCTGAGTACATCATTCCCAGCAGCTGAGAGGAGGCGAGAGGGGGTGCCTGGGAGGAAAGCATCGGCATCTGCTGGCCCAGCTGCCCCTCCCCGCACCACAGCACGGAGCGAAAGTGGGCAGCCGGCCAGGGTGGCAACTGCAAACCCATTAGAGGGCACCGAGCCTGCCAGAGTGTGCAAAGCCACGTCTGTGCGCGGGGGGGGGAGCGTGACAGGTGCAAGCCAGACAAATTCCCGCTCATCTTTTATTCATCAGCCCCTGAAATGCCGTTGGAAAAGGCTTCCCTCCCCTCTCCTCCCTCGCTGCCAGGCCTGTGCGTGCCCAGGGCTGTGCGTGCACGGAAGCACTGCCCGTGGGATGCTTTACAGCCCTCTCGTGCCGGGTTTAACTCCTGCCCTGCCCCTGCGCTCCTGCCGCCTGCTCTCTCCCCATAGCTTTGGCCCGTCCTTCTCCTGTGCAGCCATGAGCTGCCCCTTCCCTGTGTGCATCTCCCCCAGAGCCAGCACTGAGGGCCCTGTTTCCTGCTCCCCGAAGGGGGACATCACGAGTTCTCCTGATCTAAACGCCCAGCCCCCAGGACCGGCTTCTCTGGAAGGCTCTGGTTTGGGTCCCTGCGCCCAGGGGTCTGGCCCCCATCCGGGGCACTCACTCCTACCCTCTACCCCAACCAACTCCCCCGCCACTGATCCAACTAGGTCTCTGCCCTACAGCCCCTGCACCAGCATTTCCCCCTCGCACCTCCAACCCACCCATCCAGTTGCCACCAGGCCACCCGTGTCTCAAATACCTGCCCTACCCCTCATGCCCGCCCAAGCCCCCATCCTTCCCTGGTGCTCACTCAAGCCCCCCCCATGCCCTCCCCATAGCCATCAGCACTGTCAGGGAAGCTGGGCTCTGCGCCCCCCACACACGTGGCCTCTCTTGCTGGCTGCTCTCTCCTCCCCTTCTCTATAAATAAGTAATAGGAGTGGTGTCTCCGACAGCCGCTCTGTATAAACAAACCTCGCAGAACAGCAATGTTCTCGGAGCGGATCCCAGCAGACTCGGCAGATTCATTTTTCATATTGCTGGGCTGGAACCCAACTCAGCAGCCAGCAGCCGGGCCGCTGCAGCAAAAGCCCCTCTCTGCTCTGCGGCTGGATCCCGCTCTCCTCCTGCTGTGGGCTGGATCCTGCTCTCACTGCCTGGGGGCTGGGGCGGGGGTACATCTTTAGCTCACTCCAGGTCTACACACATTTGCTTCCTTCAGGCCTGCTCTGGTCCCTTGTCAGAGCCAGACTAGAGGGGGTGGGGAGGAGAGGGAGGAACTGCAGGAAGGAGAGAGAAAGCATGAGCAGAGAGGTAAGGGAGGAAGGCAAAGAAAGAGGGGGAGGGAAAGGAAGACGAAGGGAGATGGAAGGAAAAGAAAGCACGAGCTCTGGCAAGGGCCCTGCTGGCCCACGTGGCACCCACACACCCTGCTGCACCTGGAAGCATGCCCTACCCCGCTGCACGGGCATGCCGGGCCCCGGTCGCTCAAACGCCCCGCTGGGTTCCCCTCGGCTGCAGCCTCTGGCGCCATCAACCCCGTTGGGAGAGCGAGGGGTCCGGAGGCTGAGTGCACACGCTGTGCTCCTGAGGGGGTGGCACTTTTTCGGTAGGTCCTTCACCAGCCCAAACCTGTGCACGCTCCCGGAGAGGCCTCTGGCGTCTAAGCCCAGAAGCCTGCTGAAATTATGACTTGTAAAACTCAACTGCTCCCGTGACATGCACCCAGGCCAGGAGCCAGCCCCGCCACTGCTCACTGCAGTCAGGGCTCCCCCCTGCCAGCGCTGCCAGTGCAGCCTGGTCCGCACCCCTGCTTGGCCCCGTCCTGCACTCGCCCTAGCTCTGAGGATGTCCCTCCAGCCTGCTTGTGGCTCCTGCTGTGCTGCGCCACGGGTCTGATCCTGGAAACACAGCAACCGGGGGAGATCCCCACGGGCCACTGCGTGATCCGGTGCTGAGCAGCGCCGCTTCCCCAGGTGAGCTGGAGCCAACGACAGAGCTCGCAGGTTTCCCCGCACGGCTTTGCCAATCCGCCTCTGTCCTGGCCTACAAACCCCTTCTTATTCCCATCCTCGGCCTCTTCCAAGCACAGACAGATGGTGCCTTCAGCCAGACACAGACTACACAGCTTCCCTGGCACTGCTCTGCCAGAGCACCTCCACCCTGGCCTGGCATACTCACCGCCTCTGCCCGCTCTGGTGCTGGGGCAGTCCCAGGCTTAGCAGTGGTTTTCTGAGAGCCAGAAAGCTGAGCCTGGCGCACTCGCTTCACTGGTGACAGCTCACTGGAGCCACTAGAAACCCACCCAGCTTTCCAGCAAGGCAAGCGTTGCTCTGCCGGGCCCATTCCCACCCCTGACCCAGCTCAAACAACGACCTTTCCTGCGGCGGTGAAGCCTGGAGCCCTGCCAGCGGGGACAGCATCTCATTGCTTTTCAGAGGCTGGCCTAGGAGCCCAGCAGGTCTGAAGCCAGCTGCTCACAAGCTCCTCCCAGCCCACTCAATACTGCAAGCTTTCCCACACAATGCATCAAACACGGGGAAGTCCTGACCTAGCCAAGGTCACTGGCAAATTGATTCAGGAAGCTTAAGATCTTCAAAACCGCCCCAAGTACCTAAACCAAATAAAGGAGAGAAAGGGAAAACAGGAAGCGTTGAGGGATTAGAGGCGACTCGGTGCTGCCTTTCAAAGGGGACAGGCCTGCCGCATCCCTGGCTGGCGGGTCCAGGACAAGTCCGGGGCAGAGGGGTCACCCTGGCAGGGAGCGTGTCCAGATGACACCACGGCGGGGGGAGTCGCTCCTAGCTGGGCTGGACTTGGGAAGGGAAAGGGGTGGATACTTCTTCCTTGACTGGCCTGCTGCCTGCCAATCACTCCACTGCAGTAGCAGGCTTACCCTGCCTGGCACAGGAGAGGACACGGTCTCCCTGGGGTGTGGATGCAGCCATGCTCTGTGGCTCCCGTGGGCAGGGTGGAGAGGAGGCATGTGATACAGCCAGGGGCCTGTGAAAACAGCACACGTGTCACGCAGGGTTTCACTGACATCATCACGTGTGGGCAGCAACCTTGCTGCTAAAGACCATCAGTGCCAGGCCAACCCAGATACAACCGTTAGGAGCTCGCTGGCTCGTGGGATGCCCCCGCCCTGGGTTTCACAATCCTAGACTGAAATTCATGACTTGGGCTCTAGTGAGATCTCGCTCCATCTGGCCGGCTGGCTCGCTAGCTTCCACCTTAGGCTTTTCTATAATGTTCATCACTGAAATACTTCAGCCTTCAGAATAGGTGCAGCCAAGCCCCAGATCCAGACTGCTCCCCAGTTTGGGGGACGTTTGTAGCCAGCCGTGAGGTTCATGCCCCTAGACCTGCTGCTAGAAAGGCTTGACTCAGAACTCCAGAACGAAGGGAGCCTGCGCTGGATTCTCCTCCGGAGCTGGATCGGGGTGTCACACCTGGGATCCTCCCTTGTTCCCACGATGGCACACAATCTGTAATCACTGGACTCACGATTGCAGTTCCCGACATGACAGCCCTCCTCCTCTAGCTGGCTGGGGCGCCAGAAGCAGTCAGGAGATGCCTAGCTCATGCGCAATCCCGTGCTGCTACTTCCACTGCTACAGTTACCTGTGTTAGATTAAAATCCCAGGGGTACGCCTCTCCCTGCTACAATCAGGCCTTCATTTGCAGTCCTATGCAGGACTCCTGGTTCATTTCCCATCTCTGCCACTGACCTGCTGTGTGAGCTTTGGCAAATCACTTCCTGCCTCTGCTTCTCCTCCTACCCTTCGAGTTAGAGAGGTTTTAAGACAGGATCTGTGTGTATCCAGTACCTGGCACAAAGCAACCTCTAAGTGCAATTTTAATATTAATAACAGCGCACTGCTGCATGCTAGGAACAGCTATAAGCTAGGTCATCCTGTTACCCTTTTCTAAGCAGCGTGCTCGTAAGTCGTCAGTGAGAGGCTGCAATGTACTGTGAACGGTGCTGCACAGGAGTTATGAGGAACCACGTGGCCTGTCGGTAGTTGGTTTTTATGCATCAAACCTCGGCTTCACTGAAATCAATGGCACAATTCCATCTGTTTTCAGTGGGGGCTGGGTCACCCTCCGGCCCTTTCCAGACAAGCGAAGCTCTCTCTCGTACCCTGTCCTTGCTGCCTTCTTTCCAGCCAGTACAATTTGAACAGAGCACTCGCATTTCTGCCAGGCGCCATATGGCAAATGTCCCTCTCCTATGCCGTTTACAGAGGGATTTGGCAGTGTGCACCCACACCCTGAGGAAGGATGCACACATGCATTTGGTCAAATCATTACTTACCAAAAAGAAAGAGCAACCCCTTTGCAAATACTAGTGATCTGTGCTGAACAAAAGTATTCAAAAGCTGTCTTCCCGTCGCTCAGGCAGCTCCGTGACTTGCTAATTCCCAAATTATTTGCAAATATTCTTTGCCAGCGGGTGAATAATATATTTTTGACTAATTTATTCTCACTCTAAGAACGGGTTTAATAAAAGAGAAAATAGGGGGGAACCACCCCCTGCAATATCTTTAAAAATCAGATGAAGCTGCCACAAACAGGACCTCCCATAACACGATGGGATGGTGCATGCCCGGAGTCCTGACCAGACAGCACAGACTTTACCCTGGTCGAATCTCGTCTTGGAGTGTTTGTATCTTTGAATTCATTGGGTTTGCACTGTTTGCTTTGGGCTAATTGCAACAGCTCTGTATTTCTGGGTGCTTTATTATACTCTCAAACTACATGTAAGCATCATTATGTGTGTGGGAGTGCATGCATACATGTGTTGGGATGTGGATGTGGATGTGTGTGCATGTGCGTGCACAACCTCTGCATGTGTCTGCAACAGACACATTCAAAATATTGTGAAAGTCATCAGTTCCCTTGCTTTCTCGATGATAAATATTTGTGCCCGGGTTGTTTGGTGCATCGTGTACAGCCTGCGTATGAGGAAACACGTTCTTTTCCATATGGAAGGGCTGCACAGACTTTTGGCACAGACGCCCTGGCAAAGACATCAGGCACGCTCAGGACAAGAGGCTTGGCACATGGTACCTGGCAGATTGGTGCCATCTGCCTTGCTTTTTCTCCAAGCATTAGGCTGGTGAGTGGAGATAGCTGGCTGCTGGAAAGCTACAGATGGGCTGGCTGAGAGAGGAGTTCCCTCCCCTTGTCCTTCCTCTGCCACCTGGGAGAGCCCCAAGGGTCCTGGATCTCTGAGATGAGGACAATGAGCGGAAGAGAAAAGGAGCTTCACACACAGCACAGCCCCTTCAAGCATCAGGGGAAACTCTAGGAAAGAAGGCAGCAATGGCTAGTGGATGTCACACTGGCCTCACCTCCCACCTGCCTTGCTCGCATTGTGTGTCTCCTTCCCCTCCTGCTCTTGGTCTCTTCCACCCGCAGCTCCTGGGCAGGGCTGTCCCTCGCTGTGTGTGTGAGCGGTGCCCAGCGCAAAGTGTAGAGTTTCTCCTCCCTTGGCTCCACCTTTTCTGTCCCACCTTCTGCCAGACCAGCCTGGAAAACTCGCCCCGAGGAAAGCCGACAGCAGGGCATTGGAAGGGAAGCAGTTCTGGCTCCTTTGGTACCCTGCTTTCTGAATCTCCACTATCGCATTGCAGTGGGATGGGCTTTAGCCATGCTTAAAGTAGCACGCAACAGAGCCACAGCTGCAGAGTTTTGTAGAGGGACCAGCATCCGTTCCACGGGGCACAGGCCTCCAGATCGTTTTCTTCTTCAAAGTGTTTGTGCCCAAATCCAGTTCAATGAAATAATTTATTCCAGTCTGTGTTTTATCTATGGCCCACGGAGGTGAGCACAGGGATGCAGGACTGGTCCTTTCCCTTGCAGCCTCGGAGCCAGAGCCCAGTCCAGGTGGGCAGTGCAATTCAGTTCCAGTTCTCTCGGGACAGCTTCCCAGCCCATGGCACTTGGGTAACACAAATAGACAGGAGAGCTTCCCAGACTGGCTCTCCGTGCTGCATTACTCTGCCTCCTGCTTCTTCCTACAAGGTGCTCTTGACTTGGGTGCTGGGCTCAGGCTTCAGTTTGCAGCAATGCCCTGCTTTTCTCTGGGGGGGCGCGACATGGCTCATACACACTGAGGCTCCCCCACCCCTCAGCATGGCCCTTCTCTGCTGGCCTTCCCTCCCCCTTCCTGCGCTGGCTGCATTCACCCCGTGGAGGGTGGGAGCTTCCAACCCCAAAGACCCCACGTGCTCTGCCCTCCCTGCCTGCTCTGCCCTGCACTACCACCAAAGTGCTGACCAAGCAGTTCCCAGGCCGCTCTAAACCAGCCCTGGATTTAGAGATGCTGCAGAGACCAGGAGGGCTGAGACTGAGTCAGGGGGAGGAGATAGCCTTTGCCTGGGTTACCCAATGTGCCCTGAGTTTAACCAGTCCCACCCCTGCTATATCACTGGCACATGAGGGTCACTCCACAGAGGCTGATGCCACGCTTCAATGCCAACCTACCATCTCTGCC
This sequence comes from Crocodylus siamensis, assembly GCF_052110815.1. Taxonomy (NCBI): domain Eukaryota; kingdom Metazoa; phylum Chordata; order Crocodylia; family Crocodylidae; genus Crocodylus; species Crocodylus siamensis. The sequence goes on along the minus strand of NC_143408.1, from coordinate 8,438,093 downwards.
TTGCTCCAACCAGCCCTTTAGTCTGGACTGCCCTGAAACCTCTTGCGACTGGCCCCAGGTCTGACTCTGCCCCTGCCAGCACATGGGAGTCAGGGATTTACCGCTACTGGGCATGAACGTTTTTGTGCGGGGTGGGGCGGGGGAAGTGGGGCTCCAAGTTCATTGCCACGTGACTGAGGAGCAAAACAAAGTCCCTGCCACACACCAGCAAAGCAGTGGGATTGTGCCTGTGTTGCTATAGGAATCCAGGCTGAACACCTGCTCATTTGGCAAGCACAGGCAGCCGAGTGGGGGAGAGACAGCTAAGGAGAGGGAGGGTATCGAGAGAAGACAAGGACAGGAGGCAGCTGCCAGGGGAAGCAGGAATCAGACGTGCGGTTCAAAAGACTCTGGGTCGGTGAGATCCTCCAGCAGCGGAGGTGTCAGAGCTTGGCGTAGCCCAGCTTGCTGTGAGGGCATCTGGAAACAGGGCTGGGCTGGATGGACAGACCAGATCTTCGCAGAAACACTGGTCTCATGCGGTCACTGGTCCAGTGATCGGTGACCTCCTATCAAGTTAACTCATGTCGCTGAATGTGGCACTCCTGGGAGTGCAGCTCACAGCACTCAAGGTTCCTCACAAACACACAGAGCAGGGCACTGCTTGAGGGAAGCTCACAGCACTACTAGTTGCTCACTAGCACGTGGGGCAGGCAGTGCTGGGCAGCGCTGGGGCCCTGTCTGGATTCCAGCGGGGCGTGGGAGGACTGGCTCCTGCCAGCCCCTGGCTCTCCCCAGCCCCAGCGGGGAGCTGCTGCTCACACCTCACTCTTGCTCCAGCTCCCGCCTGGCATCGCTACCTGCTCTGTGGTAGCCTGGCATTTCCGCTGCTCTCTCCCCACCTTTTATTTAGGGGAAGGGGTGGCAGGCAGGGATGGGGGAGGAGGGTCTCCCCCCAAACTGACTCGAGTCAGCAATAAGCAGCGCTAGAGGAATCTTTCTTTAATGCTCAGGAGGTCCCGGCACAATTGATCCGGGAGATTGATTACCATTATACTGCAATGCTTTTGACTTTCATTGGCGACCTCCCTGCCTCCCCTCCTCCCCCAGCGCTCCCAGCCCAGGGCTGCAGAGCGCGGCCCCCTCCCCCACTGCAGTGGAGCCAGCCCAGCCCTGCACCTGGGCTGTGCAGCCCTGGCACCTCCTAGAGACAGGTGGGTTTGGGTGGGGGGCCCCGGCATTACTGATGGGCCAGTGTGTGCTGGGAGCACTGGGAAGGAGCGGGGCTATGTGAGGGGACAGACAGGGCTGGAGGCATATGTGGGGGGGTGAAAGCTGGACCTGGCTGTAGGAGCTGGGGTCCTGGAGCCGGACAGCCAGAGCTCTGCTCCCACCACTGCAATGTACTGCCTCTGTCTCCCGCCCCTGGGAAGGGGCATCCTCGATCAAGCTAGCCGTAGCAGCGATGCCCTGGATGAGATGCCTTCCCCCCGCCCTGGCCTGCTGAGTGCCCTCGGTGAGGAGCAGCCCGCACTTAGGGCTAGGCAGCAAGGAGGAGGGGCTGTGCCATGCTTTGACTTGAACAGGGCTGCTGGGGGAAGCAGGAGCTCGCAGTGCTCAGCAGGGTGCTGAGGACCAGGCCAAAGGGGCAAGTGCAAAGAAGGGGCAGGTGCCCAAGGTCCCACCCATGCTTTCTGTTGTGGAACGGGCATGGGCTGGCTGCGCGCCACAGCTGGGATCAGCCCAGGGCCCAGCCCTGCCACCCCCGGAAATCCTATCTACACGGCGGCAGCCAGGCTGCAGTGGAAAGGGGAGGCTGGGACTGGGGGAAGGGGTCACTCACCGTGGAGGCACATCAGGGAGGTTGAGCAACGGGCCCAGAGCCCCAGGGCTGTTTTCTCCCTGTGCTCAGGAAAGGGCCAGAAGGCAGAGCACAGGCTTCCCCACGGCACACTCCCACCACCCAGCCCTGCTACCCCAGTCCTAGGCTCTCCAGCACCACAGCCCCGCCGGTGCCCCCAGGCTCAGCCCACAGCCACCTGCCATCCCAGCCCCGGGTCCCCACGATGGCTGCCAGCCACGTCTCCCTGTTCACACAGTCCCCGTGTCCACCCTGCATCGCCTGCCAGCTCAGTGCAGCCGGAGGAGCAGCACTTTCCCTGCACCCAGACACCAACAAGCTCCGGTAACTGGAGCTCCTTGATGTTGGGAGCAGAGCGGGGTGACGGAGAGGCTGGGACACCAGACTGCTACCGGCCCCATCCCCATCCCCATCCCCATCCCAGCCAGTGTCACTCAAAGAGGCTGAGCTCCTGTCTGAGGTGCTGTTTCCCAGTAGGGTGAATCTGCCTGAACCTTGCCCTCTAAGGTGGAGGCGCTCCCCCCAGATCCTGGGGCCCCTTCCCCTACTCGTGGCCATGCCTCCTCCTCTCCCCCTTCCACCTGATGCCATCTCAGGGAAGACCAGGCCTTCAGCCCAGAGGCTGCTCCAGCTCCCCCCCAAGTCAGGTTATGGGAGCCACCCCTTCCAAGTGGGCTTTGACCCCTGGCCTCCCACCCCCGCTATAAATCTCGGCACTGATGAACGCCTTAATGGCAGGTGCCCAGTGCTTATTAATTCCAGATGCCCTTGAAGGCAGCTCCATACTGGGGGCTTCCCCCGCCTCCCGCCCCTGCCTTTCCATTGACCACCTCAGCAGGAGGCATAAACCACAGAGACTCGCTCTCCTCGGCTGCCGAGGCCCCTGCAAGATAATGTGTAATAAAATCAATCCGCTCTGCAGAACGGCTTATTTATGGCATCGCTCCTGCACCAGGAGGAAGAGCCGGCACCTCTGTGGAGCGTCAGCTCTGGGACACATGGGGCAGTGCCTGTGCTTGTGGTGCCAGCCTGGTGGTGCCCAGGACTGATGGCAGCACCAGGACCCTCCCCCTTGTCTCTGCTGTCAAGGGAGGGGGCGGGGGATGGCAGGCTGTGCTGGGGTCCACCCGCGCGCTGCATGCGAGCCTGCAGTCAGCACCGTACCTAGACTCCTGGTGCCCTTGGGCAAACTTTTAGCTGTGGGCCCCCCTTTGCTAGAGAAAATGATAATAATAATTTAAAAATGACCATTTTTGGCCCCCTCTCTGTCTGGGCCGCAGGCGGCCGCTCGGTTCACCCATGCCTGTGTCCAGCCCTGCCTGCAGCCTTGCCTCTTCTCCAGTGCTGGGGCAGGGCCTGTGCTGAAAGGTGAACATGGAGCAGGAATCAGGGTTTCTCTGTCTCATTGGGGTCTACAGAGGTGCCTTTCCATGGGCTGAGGGAGGAACCAAAGGATCCACCATTTTGGTGGAAGGACTCTGGTGCCCAGGAAAGAGGAGTTTGGCACGGAAGTCTGGTTCAAGCCTATCTTTCTGCTTCCCTGCTCTGTGCCTCAGTGACTCTATCTGGAAAATGGGTACGGACAGCTGCGCTGCACATGTGAGGCTGCCCTGGGGCCTGTGTGGTGCTCTGGGGCTCTCCGATGAAAGAGGCATGGCAAGCACGTGGATAAGAGCTGCTGCAGAGCTAGGCTGGAGGAAAGGAACCCCCAATGGATATGGCTGCTCCCCAGACAGTGGTAGGGGGTGTGGGCGACAAGGAGCAGGGGCAAGCTGAGCTGTGTCTCTGTGTTACAGTGATGAAGGCGGCCTGGGTGCACATCCAGGGGGCTGCTGGGACTCCCCATAGCATTTAGACCATGTTGGCACCTGGGCACACAGAGGCTCCCACGGCGGGAGGCAGTGGGCACGGCCAGGGCTGAGGCAAGCACTCATCCCTGCGTCCAATCCCTCTCCCTGCACATCCTGAATCCCAACCCTGAAGCCCTGAGAAAGGCCCCGTCCAGAGTGGAGATACTGCTATGCTTCTGCCGGGGATGGGGCTGATCAAGGGGGACTAGGATCAGCACCGAGGCAGGGAGAGGTGCTGGGGAGGACAGTTTAAGGGGCACGGAGGATGGGAAGGCAGGGGCTGGGGAAGGGTGAGGGTGGCACTGGGGCAGCCGGCAGGAGGGCTGTGAGGGTGAAGGAGCCAGGATGGGTGGAACGGGCCATGGAGGTGCAGGCATCTGTGTCCTTCTTCCCATATCTCCCGCTCCTCAGTTTCCAGAGCAGCGGCTGGGAAATTGTGCTGACACCAGAGCACCAGAGAAGTGCTCGCGCTGCTCAGCCCGTTATCAGCAGGGCTGGGAGTGGGGGGCGGGGGGAGCCACTCAGACATGCTCCAGACTGATAAAGTGGGGAGGCAACAGAGGCTGCATCTTAACGAGGCTTCTCCTACCAGCACTGGCCTCAGTGCCCCAGGATCTGGGCTGGTCTCGACCCTTCGGCCCCAGCTGGCTTAGGGGGAAATGTCCTTCTCTCCCCATCCCAGGGCCCCGATTCTCCTGCTCTGGGTCCTGCACTGGGAGGCCTGGGGCCCTGGTCCCTCCCTGTGTGTGTGTGTGTGTGTGTGTGTGTGTGTGTGTGTGTGTGTGTGAGAGAGAGAGATTAGATGTGTGAACCTGGGCATGCACATGTGTGTGAGATAGCGCGTGTGACTCAATGGGCAAGAATGAGCGTGAAAGAGGAATGTGTGGGGGTGTGACAGAGACAGTCTGCTCCAGAGGGCGAGCGGGAATGTGCGCGAGTCTGTGTGTGCGACAGACAGTGGGACCGGGCGTGTATGCCAGACCGTGTGTGTCTGAGCATGGAGAGAGTGACTGCGGGTTGTGGGGCACAGGAAGTGGGAGAACGTGGGTAGCATTCGGGGGGAGGCTGTGGAGGATGGAGGCTCCGAGGAACTTGGTGACCTTTATGGGACATATACTTTATGGGACATTTCCTCCTGGGGGAGGGGGAGATCAATCTGGTTGAGTTCATGAAACAACAGGAGTTCAGGGCGCTCGCAGCCTCTCTCCACTCCCCTCCCCATTCAGCAGGGCTGCGCAGGGCCCCAGCGCTGGAATAACAGCACGGTGCACGGCTCAGGACTAAGAGCATCTGCAGGGGGGTGTCCCAGCATGGCTGCCGGTCAGGACTGAGGGGCACTGGCGGATGTGGGCGCATGCGCGAGGAGCCCGGGCCTTGGAGCAGCGGGGCTTTGTGTCCGGAGGGAGAGGTGCTGGCACATGTGAGGGTGAAGCCCAGGCTTGGGGTAGGGGGCGGGGGTGGCGCTGGAGCATTGCACAGTGCCTGCTCTCAGCATGCCTGACTCTACCGATTGGGTTTGATCCAAGGACAGGGATCTGGGGAGGTGTTACCAGAGGATCGAAACCCGCTGGCAGCCTGGCGCTGAGGAAGCCTGCAAGCCTCTCGCCCACGCTCCGACTGGCTCCAGCTTCCCGATCCAGCCTTGTGCTTTTACGAGCATAAAAATTTCAACGTCCCCTCAAAATAAACGGAGCAGATGAAAGCTGGCACCGCCCCGCCTGCTCCCCTGCCAGGTGGGGGCTGGGAACGACAGGACCACGGTGCAGGCAGCGAGGGGCCACGGAGGCAACGATCCCATGCTGGGAGGTGGGTCTGGAAAGAGACGGCCCCGTGGGCTGGGCGGTGGGAGCCCGGTGGGGCAGCTTGGCAATCTGGCTGATTTAGACAGGGCTAATCCTGCTCTGAGCAGGGGGTTGGACTAGTGACCTCCTGAGATCCCTTCCAGCCCATTTTTCCTGTGATCCTATGCCAGGACTGAGCTCCCAGATTACTAGCATGAAGGATTTGATACGGGTACAGAAGCTCTTGTGTTAAATGCCTCGCTAGCACACACACAGTGCCTGCTCCCCAGGACCGCCCCAGCCCCAGGGAGCTGATTTTCAGCTGATGGAGATTGCCAGGTTCAGGTCCATGCTCCCGTCAGAGCCCGAGTCCGATGCACACGCCTGATACCGAGCCCCCACGTGTGCAATGCTAGAACCTGCTCCCGGGGCTTCCCGGGGGGCACGGGAGAGAGCTGCCAGCAGCCGCACACGGGCCTCTTGCCTCACCTCCATGGCTGCACGGTGGGAAGGCTCTGCAGCCTGGGGCGGATTGACAGACTTACGGCTGCACAGAGCAGGGGCAGGAGCGAGAGCTGGAGAGCCCTGGGGCACAAGGGCCCCTTGCTCCCTGCACCTAGCCCCAAAGCACTCAACTGCCCACCTAGGCTGCCTGCCAGCGCCCGGAGCCCAAAGCCAGGATCCTGCATTCAGGGATGTACAAGGGCCCAGGCAGCAGATGGGGTCAGGACTCCTGAGTCTCTTTGAGCACAAACATTTTTTAGTGACTACAGCACAAAACAGGGTTCCCCCCCACCCATGGGTCTCGCTTCGGCTCTGCCCTGCCTTGCAGAGTGACCTTGCATGAGGGTCTCAGTGTTGTCAGGCCTCAGTTTCTCCTCCCATGACACCAGGCTAGTGACACGTGTGCATTGCAAAGCACATGCTGAGGCTCAGTTCATCAGCGCTCCGGGATCCTCTGTGGAGCCACAGGGCAGGAGGGCATGGGATTATTTTTTAGATCAAATGCCACATCCATTTAATCTCTGACCTGGCCTCTGTCAGGGGATTATATCCCTGCCTTTGAAGGGGAAAAGAGGTCGCAATGCAATAAAGAGTTCCCCTCGCCAGCTTCCAGGCTCCCAAGCATCCTCGCCTCCCTGCGGGCTCTGCTAGCTCAGATGCTGGGCTTCACAGGGCGAGATGGGGGCAGCCCCAGCGCTGCAGCCACTTCACACAGGTGGCTACTCCAGGGCGCTGGCCTGCCAACTACTCTGGGGCAGGGGTCCCGGGCTCTAGCCTGGATCACTGCCTGCGTAGGGGGCAGCCCCTGGGCTGGGCACTGTCTCCACGGTGGGAGAAGAGGGCCCCGGGCTTGGCATCCCCTGAAGTGGATGCACCCGGTGCCCATGCCATTTCAGACCGCGTGGGAATGCCCCGAATCCCGCTGCTCCAGAGACGTGCTGGAGGCCGCCCGGTCCGCCTTAAACGGGGGCGAGGAGCCACCTTAAGGGCTGCTCCTCTCCGCCTGGAGAAAGTGACAAGTTAAGAAGCCTTATCAGCTGAGTATTTACAGCCCAGGGTTTGTTACCAATTAGACAGATCAGGTGACTCCAAGGCTGCCTCCAGGACCCAGACGTCTGGGGTCAAGGTCGGGAGGCAGTGGGTGAGGAGGAGGACTCAGCCCAGCCGGCCACGCGCAGCCAGAAACCAGCGAGCCTGGGAGCCGCCAGTGCTCGGGGCTGGTGGACTGTCCCTGCCCGGCTGGCACCGGGACGCGGCGTGACGGCCTCTCCTCTCTCCTGCTGGGCCCGCAGCCCTTTGGCGCGGCCCTCTGCCACGGCAGCCGCTTTGCCAGCTCCGGTTCTGGCCACGCTCCTGCTCTCCTCCGACGGGGAGGGTAGACACGCGCACGTGCACAAACACGCTCCTGGGCGACGAGCCCGACTTGCTCTCTCCGGGAAGGCCCGGGCTGGCCTCGCGAGGCTGACCCCTGCTCCCAGTGGGGCCGGGCGGGCGGACTCGGACCCTGGGTCCCGCCTGCTGCCCAAGGCCTCTCCTACGCTGGTTTTGAGGTCCCCCCTGGAAATGCGGACGGGTCCTCCTGCCTCCGGCCCTTCTCGCCTCTCCTGTGCTTCTGCATTCGCGGCTGGTTCCCCCCATGCATCGCAGTCCCAGCTCCTCTCAGGCTGCAGGAGCTGATGCAAGAGAAGGAGCTGAATGCTGATGTCTAAGGGTCCCGGGAAATGGCTTGGGAGTCGCAGGCACCACCAAAGTGTGCCCAGTCTCAGAGCCAGGGGCATGGCCTGGCTCAGCACCCACCCCTGGGGTCGCTCTCGAAGGGCCTGGCTGTCACTCGAGCCAGCCTGACCTGCTGAGCCTAGAGCGTGCAGCGAGGGCCTGGAGGAGGTGCAGAGGCAGCTGCGATCCAGTTTCTGTCTCTGTGATCCAGTTTCCTGCATTTGTGGCACTTTCCCAGGGAAAGTCTGGGAGCAGCCTGGGGAGGGAAGGGGAATCCGTCCTGCCCTGCCCACCGCCCCCCACTGCCACGCAGTCCCATTCGCAGCAGGAGAACGCGGGGCCTGGGGCATGCCAAGCCCTTGCAGAGCAGAGCCAAAAATATGCGCTGCAGCCTCCCCGGTGCCACCCCATATCAACCGCCTGCACCGGCCAGGCCCGGCACATGGAGCACGCAATGCCACGCTCTGCTCTGTAACCACAAGGATAGTCTGAAAAGCCCTTCTGCACCCAAACCAGGACTCGAGACCAGCGAGGGGCTGCGGAGCAAGAGAACCACAGGGACGATCTGAGTCCTACAGCCTCAGCACAGACCCCACTGTGGATTAATCATGGCCCAGAGACCCTATGGACGCCACGAGAGCCTCCCTGAGGCTGCACTGCAGATCCCAGTGCCCCTCAGGTGTACGAGGGCTTCTCATACTCCCAATGGTGGCCCTGCCCTGCGCTAGCCTTGCTCCTTGTTGGCTTGCTTGTAGAAGCAGCAGCCCATCAGAGGAGAGGGCGAAGATTCGGGGTGGGAGAAATGACAGGGCAAATCGAACCTCCCTGTGGGGCAGAAACGTCTTCTTCAATTTCCCCGCTTCCATGTGATTTAGTCAGACCCCCTTCACTGGAGTTGCAGCCATTGAGGTGTCATTCTCTGTCCTTGGGCCAGGGAGCCAGGAGTGGCAGATGGAGAAGCAATGCTGAGCCTGGCCTCTCCCAGCCCCGTGGCAGTGAGGGGAGGATCCAGCAGCGCCGGGGCCTGCATGAGGAGGGAGGACTGCAGTGGAGGTGCCAGCTGCCCCTGGACCTGCTTGTTCTGATGTGCAAGTGTGACCCCCTGGTCCTGGTACCAGGTGCAGGGCATGCCCAAGCCACCCGCCTGGAGTGAAAGAAGTCTGGGCCAGCACCCACAGGGCCAGAGCTCTCTGCCTCGGGGAAGCAGGCTCCCTAAGGGAAACTGCAGTTATAATACCAGGAATCCCAGGGCGACTGGCTGAAACGCTCTGGCCTCAGGCTGAAAGAAACCTAACAGAGGACACCCTGGCCTGGAGCAGTTGGGGGACAGCACGCCTCTCCTGTGACACCCCCGTCCCTCCGCATGCTCTTTCAGCCCCCGTGCCAAGGGCCCACAGAGGAGCTCGAGCAGGGCTGCTGGAGATCCTGCTAATGCCGGAGCTGGAGGGAGACGGACGGCGTGTGCGTCAGGGTGATGTGGAGTGTGAATTACACAGGGCGGCGGTGAGCAAGATAATGTGAGACCTTTTATTGGACCAACAAATCATGTCTAGCACTCAAGCTTTCAGGCCAAAAAAGGCCCTTTCCTCCAAGAGCTACACCTGCAAGTCCCATCTTGGCCCAAAACTCATGCACTAGAAATGATTTGTTGGAGAGACGCAAGCCAGCGCGTTATCGCCCGGGGATGGGACCTGTCTGGATAAAATAAGAACTGACCTGATCTGCTACTTGAAACACTTTGGCTCTGGCTCCCTTCACATGTGGGAAGGCAGCATGGGCTAGTAGCATCTTTGCCACTGACCTGCTGCTTGACCTTGGGCACTTCACTTCCTCCCCTCCCCATGCCTCAGTTTCTCCTCCGGTCATCTTACTATGTACACTGTGAGCTCCTTGGGGCAGGCCCAATCTGTTATTTTGTTAAATCAGTCCAATCTGCCCACCTAGGTCAGACTCCCCTCTGTGCCAGTGCAGAGGGGCCCTGATCGCAGCGTGGATCTCCAGGAACCATGGGACTGCCAGTAGTAACAGCATTCGGAGCAGCAGTCACCCTCTCCTCACCCCTGCACATCCAGACTTGCTCCTGTTCCTGCTACATAGCCAGGAGACACAAAAAGCCAGGACCTGAGGCAGTGTCCACCCTGGTCCGGCTCCCTGGGGTGAGGCTGGCTTGTCCCCTGCAGGCTATCCTCCCGTCTACATTCAAACACCTACAGCATCCATTACTTCCTTGAGGAGAGTAGTCCACTACCCACAAAGCCCAGCCAGCCTGACCACCCCTGTCCTGGTTTCACCTGATCCCTGCTGGATCAGGGGACACAGAAGCCACAACTGCTTGGTAGTAGGGCTGGCCTGTCACCGTGCCACCCTTCCCCATCCGTGACCCCATGCAGGCACAGGGAGCACTGCCAGGCCCAGGTTGCCCGTTCCCTCCAGCACATTTCCCATGTGGCAATGCAGACGCCCTAGCACTGGGATGCCATGTCTGCTTGGCACTGCATCCAGGAGCCTGGGAAACATGGCAGCAATAGAAGCAGACCCTGCGGGGCGTGGGAGGGGGGCAGGAGTCTCACTGGTGGTTTGGGAACTAACTTGTCTGTGGGGCAGACTGCAGACGAGTTCTTTAAAGACCCAGTTTCCAGAGTCTCTCTATCTCTGAATACCCAAAGCAGCGCAACAACCAACATACTCCAGTGTGTCTCTAACACTCCCACACCCCACCCCACCCCACCATGGTGCTCCACAGGGTGCAAACACACACAGCCCCGGCACCCACGCACTCGGGGCAAAGTCGTCGGGGACAAACCCCACTGGCAGCCAGCATCTATTCCAGGTGGGCACAAGATGGCACCCTTGGGCTGAGGTTTTCTCTGTGCTAACATGGGGAGCAGGGGTCAGGACCCCATAAAGAGGAGGCATAGGAATTGCGGAGGAATTTGGCAGGGAACTGGGTGGGGGCACTGGTCCCAGGGGAGAGAATTTGATGCGTGCTGGGTTTGGCTATGCAGGTAAAAGGAAAAGGCTGGATGTTAGTGCACAGCTGGGGTGAGCTCAAGGGAGGGAAGAACCAGAACTAGATTCGTGGTCCTTTGGGATGGACTCTGAGAACAGCCAGGTGAGTTTATGTGCCCCATGGAAGAGACCATGGGTGCCGCACTGGGAAGAGCCTGAACTGGACCCCCATTTCCCCACACAGTGGGATCTGGATAGGTCCTCTGGCAACGTAAGAGGCAGAGCTGGATTTCAGTGCCCACCTGGAATGGACCTCTGCACCCATCCTCCTCCCCTCTCTGTCCAGATCTCCTCAGGAGAAAACCGCAGCACCAGCTCTCACGGGGTCTCAGACCACAAAGAAGACGCCACCAGGCCAGGCCAGGCCGTGCGCAGCACCTACCTCTCTCGCGGACAAAGTACGCCAGGTAGAGGTCGAGCTCCTTGACAGAGACACTGATGTGGTGGGGCTGGACGCACAGGATGGGGTTGGTGCACTGCGTGGACTTGACCAGGCGCTCCCCATCCGTGCTCTCCAGAGGGATCCCTTTGAAAAGGATGACCATGACCAGATCCAGGCGCCACACCTTGTCTGCCTGGCGCAGGCAGTCGATGCGGCGCATCTTGCCCTTCTGATCGGGGTTGGAGAGGACACAGCAGGAGGGCTTCTTGCCCGTGATGGAGAGCACAAAGTCCTCGCGACACTCGGGCCGGATGTCCTTGCGGAGCTTGGCCAGCAGCCGGGAGGCCCACTTCTGCTTGACCTCGGGCTTCTCATTGAGCAGCTCGTCCTTCACTGCCCTCTCCTCATCCTTTGTCATCCTCTTCTCGTGCTTCTTGAAGTACTTGCGCTTGCGGGCCTGCAGGTTGAACCACGTGTAGGCAAAGGCCCGGACATGGGGGAGCAGCGCCTCGATGAACGGGTGGAATTCATCCTGCGGGGAAAGCAGAGACGCACCATTAGGACAGACACAGCACGGGCCTGGCAGCACAGGCAGATGCCCAGAGCGCCCCGCATGTGACACTCTCATGGGGCCAATGGTCCAGTAGCAGCATAGCCTCCTGAGCAGAGCACAGCAAGGTGGGGAGGAAGGACTCCTGGCTCCTATGGCCAGACATGTAAAAGGACTGAGGTCCAGGGGTTACAGCTTAGGGGACCCAGGGCTGGGACTCGTGCATTGTCTCCCAACCCCGCGTAGGGAATGGGGTTTAGTGCTCAAAAAAAGGGTGGCTCCGGGTTCTGCTCCCACCCCAGAGCAGGCTAGAGGAGCCCAGGGTTTGGGGCACAACTCATAGGTGGGAAGTGGAGGTGGCCGCTGGGGATCCCCCCAGGAGTGTGATGTGAGCAGTTTGCTGAGCAAACAAGGGCCCGTGGGTCTGTTTAACAGACAAACCCAGCCTCTGCGGCCCAGCCAAACGTGCAGAGGGGCTGGTTGGGGTCAGGCAGTGCTACCGAGTACGTGCGCTTCCCTGGGGAGAAGGAGGCCTGCTCCCAGCTGCCCGCTCGCTCCCAAGGGCCTCTGCCTTCGCAGCAGCCTACAGCCTTGGGGGCTCAGGGGTGTGAAGCGCCTGGAGTCTGCCCTCCAGCCCCCGCCCCACTGCCGCAAAGGCACGGGAGGACACAGCCTTTGCAGCAGCTCCAGCACAAGTGGCTGGAGTTTGCTCATAAATCCTGCAGGCTGTAACTCTCCAGGCCGGCTTGGGCGTAATGGAGCTGATCGGGCCAGGGAGGGAGAGGCGTTACGTAACCTGTGCTGCGTCTGCAGTAACCTAACCCTCTCCCCTTCCCACCCACGCGCTAGAATCCATTCCCAACGGGCACAGGAATCCAGGCTGAGATTTCACGGAGGCTGTGCCAGGTGTAGAGCATCCCTTGATGCAACCTGTGTTGGTGCCAAGCGAGGAGAGGAGAGGAGCCACAGGCAGCTCCTCTCCCTCCCGAGAAAAGAGAGCAAAGCCCTGGCTGGGGGGTGCTGCATACTTCCAATAACCCCTCCTGGAGGGAAAGGCGGATTGGATTTCCGTGCTGGAGCGGAGTTGAACTCCTGGGCACTGCCGCTCGGTGCCTGTGCGCGAGGGCAGTGAAAGTGCGCAAGCTCAGGCGTCCCCATCCAAGCCCAAGGGTGCAGGGGAGCACCTGTGGTCACTCCTCTCCCAGGCCTCCGCACCGAGATGCTTGCCCAGGCACAGACAGGTGGCACGTTAATCAGCGGAGCTGTTTTGCTGCCTACTATGCAGGGAACGCCCCAAGTTTGCTCCAGTTCTGGCCCGTCTGGCCCCTGGCCATGGCACTGGCAAGCCGCTCAGGCTCTGACTGCCTTTTTCCACTTGGCGGGAACTTCCGATCGAGTCCATCCCAGAAAGAAAACATGGAAAGCATGTCTCTGCCCCCTCCTGTGTCTGATTTTCCCATTGCGGAAAATCCTGCCTTCCTGGCTGGGGGAAAGTACATGTGAGAGTGACTGGAAGAGATCAATAACTGTTAGGGCTCTTCACAACAGGGACAGGCTGTGGGATGACTCTATGGAGGCCTCCTGCCACTAAAAAAAACAGCCCAGCCAGGTTCCCAGCCGCCCTTGCGTGTGTGTGTGAAGGAAGGAAAAATCCCGGTTGATTTTGAACCAAGCAGAAACCCAAGAGCCAGTGGGTTCCTTGTGCCAGACCTCCCTGAAATGCTGGGCTCTTTCGTTGCTTTGAATATGGCTCGCATTAAAGATAATTGGGATTGCATCAGGAAAAAGGCCCGCATGCCAAGACCGCTCTGCAATGGCAGCAGTTGGGAAATGTTTTCCTTGAACGGGGCTGCAGTGCTGAATCTCCGCTCAGCACGCTCCCGTGGCAGGAGGTTGCAAACCACAGCTCAAGCTGCTCCTACTTACTCACATGGGGTCCAGATCCTGTCCTCCCTCCCCCCACTTGCCCCAGGTGTAAACTGGCACAGCCCGCCTGAAATCAGTGCAGCTACCTCTGGGTGAAGCCGGAGTCAGAGGAGAAACGGATCCATCCCCTGGAGCTATTAAGAAAACACCAGAACTGCGAGAAGCAGCACTTTTACCCAAGAATTTGGAAAACCACTTAGAAATGATTTTGCTTTGGAGTGTGGTTTTGCTCTGACAAATATATAAAAGCGGCCTCTTCTTTGGGGTGCTACCTGCCCACTGCGTGTTCTCAGGGTAAGGTTGGCTGACCCCCGACCACTAGCCAAGGCTTTGCTTGCTTTTGTTCTTCACGCCTGCAGGGACATCCCAATTCTGGGAGAAAGAGCTGGATCAGACCGTGGTCGGCAGGACTCGCCTGCTGTGTGCCAGGGAGTTGCACCCCAGCAGCCCCCTCAGTGGGAATAAGAAAGCAGAGGCGTCACCAAGAACAGGATTCAGAGGAAATGAGGTTGTCACGGAGGGTAGGAATTGGCCCGGGAGGCCTCTCATTATGGGGTGATGATGTGGGAGTAGGAAGGAGCCCAGCTTGGCTTTCGGAGCCCAGGCAGCATTTGCCAAGGGTTGGGGAAAAAAGCTACCACTGGCAATTTAGACTAAGAGCTCGATGTTTTAGAGGCAGGCCGAGCGCATCGGCTACGGGCCCGCAGAGGGACGACGAGAGGAGCGCGGGCTTTTCGCAGCTCCTTCTCAGCGTAGGGTTACACCCGAGCGGATGTCGTGCCAGCGGAAGGTGCTAGTTTGACAGCCCTGGGGAGCCAGCTCTGAGCTTATGCAAAGAACAGGTGCAAAACCAGCACCGCCATCACACCGCCTCCTGCCATGTGCTGCAGACACATGGTGAAGAGCGGAGCGAGGAAGGGGACCCAAGAGTCCCGCGTTCAGGCAGGCTGCTGTCAGCACTGCTCAGCTGGGCGGCTTCTCCTTTCCGCACAACTTGTGGACATGCTGAGCTGAATGGGCTGCCAGTCGGGGGCCCGGTGAGAGCCCACGGCACGCGTGCGCCCGGGGGAGGGGATTCCTGTTAGGGTCTGTCCCAGGCTGTGCGCACGTGCACAAGGTCAGCCAGCAGATTATTTCAGCGGTGTGACAGACAGGGAGCCCTTGCCCAGCCTGACCTTGGGGCAGACTCTGCTGTTCCCAGGCCGAGGAAACCCTGTCCCTGAATGACCCTGTGTAGCACCTACAGCTCCCAGCCCTGGCAGCCCCCCAGCCCTAGCACAGACCCTGCGATTCCCAGCCCCCAGGCCCCTACCCTGTCCCACTCTGCTGCAGACTCGCACTTTATACTTGCAACCCCCCGCCCAGACGAGTCCCCGTCCCCCTGAGGGGGACACAGGGTCACAAAACGCAACGGTCCTGAGTGAGAGAGAGCTGGAGCCCAAAGCCTGCCCCATCCCCAGGGTCAGGTGGGCACTAGCCAGACTGGCTGTCACGGCTGGGCACGTACGCTGGGTTTCAAAGAATCACCGGTGCTGGCTCTAATCCCGGTGATGCATGCAGGGCGGGAGGGAGAAGCGGGGCAGCAGCACAGCCAGGGGCCTCAGACAGCAAGGGAGCTGCTTACTTGGCCCCAGGCCTCTGGAGAGCTGCTGCCTTAGGTCAACTCCAGCACTCAGCTGGAGCACAACACAGGGAGTGGAAGGGATGGAGCGGCACAGGGGAGGACGGCCTTGATCGCCTATCAGCCTCCCCAGCACTGACAAGCTCCAGGCACCACCAGCAGCCCTCAGCAGGAGCTGCTAATTCACTGCAGCTGGGCAAGGGCTGGGCATGTGTCTTAAATCAGGGAAGAAGGTCAAGGAAAAGTAAGACAGGAGCTGAAAAAAGCAGCAGCTAGTTCCAAAAACAATACTTGGCCGGGGCTGGGGCCGGGGCCTCGGCTGGTTGATCTTTCACGGTGGCCAGTTATTCATGCAAGTCCTACAAATTGTTGCTGTGCCCCCCTCCCCCCCAACCAGCCCTGCCTTTCAGGCCCTTCTCCAGCCAAGCAGCCAGGTACCAGAACTGGCTGGGGGGGAGGCGGGCAGGGAGGCTGGGGGGCCAGCTTGCCCCCTCCAGTTGGGCTGACCTGCTCCCTGTAGAGTGTACAGCCCCATGGAGCAGCCGGTGTGCAGTGACCTCTTTGTTCCCAGTGATGCCCACGAGTCCTCGTGTGCGGCAGCCTGTCCAGGGGAGCCCACAGCACTTCCTGTAGGAGGGAACCCAGGGCACTGAGTTAGGGGAGGGGAATGGACCAGGAGCCTGGGGGCAAAGGGAGAGGGTGGGACGAGCAGTGAGCGTGCACCCAGTGGGCTACCTCCCGGGCATCTCTCTGCACGGAGCCGGTGGGGGCATCCCTGCTCTGCTCTTCCCTCCCTCTAGTGTTGCTGGCAGGGTCAAGAAGTTTCTGCATGTCCCTCCTCAGAGCCATCAGGGAAGGGGACATAGAGCCCTCCGAGGACAACTGGCACCATTCGCCAAGCCCTGGAGCAGAGGCTGTAGGGAGCAGGCCCAGGCTGGCCCTGAGGGGTGTGCATGGGGGTGGTGGGCAGAGGAGCTGGGGGCTCTGCTTCCCCTCTCCAGGGGAGGCAGAGATCCTTGCTCCCAGGTCTCTACGAGGGCTTGAAAGCACATTAATTTAGGGCTGGCAAGGGGCAGTCTTGGAGGCCAAGTCCCATAACTCACTACAGCAGTTGCACCAGCTCCTGCCATGATGGGCCCCAGGGGCCACTGGATGCCCGAGCAGCCTGGCCCATTTAGCCCTTTCCCCCATGAAAAACAATGGGAGAGAAGAATCCCTGCCCTGATCTGCAAACATAGCACGGAGCAGACAGACAGAGGCAAGTTTGGGGCTCAGCTTTCTTAGACACCCTGGGCCACACAGGCCGGGGTTGCGCCCACACTTTCCATCCCCTCCTTCTTGACCCAGAAGGGGCGGCCACAGTTGTGGTGATGCTGCAGGCAGCTGCCACCACTGTGATGGCAGTGGCACGTGGTCCCTGGGCACTGCCATTCTCGTGCCACCTCTGCATCGGCACCTGGGACTGGTGCCCTGCTCCCCCCGCCCCACAAGTATGCTACTACTCTGCAGCCCACTGCCCATCACCAGCACTGAGCACCACATGCACACAGCTGTGCCAACCCCGCTTATGCCAAGCTGCAGCCTCCTGCTGTTCCAGTCCCGGGCACCTTACATGCACAGAGCACAGCAGATACCCCTCAATGCTGACCCACCCCCTCCAGCTCCAGCCCTGGGTGTGCCTGCATACATCTACACACCAAGAAGAGCAGACACCAGCCCCACTCCTGGCCCCTTCTGATCAGACCGACTTTCTTTTTTAACATGAACAAACTCCCTGAAGGGGCTTTGCTGAGTCCCAGCAGACTCCAAAATGGAGAACCAGGTCTGCGGAGCTGACGGCTCCATTGCATCATCCTGCCCCATGATTATAATGACTATTTAAACTGCAGCAGTGTCCAGGATCCAGGCCCCAGTGGGCAAATACCCTGCAAAATGCAGAGCAGGCCTAGAAGGGCTCCCAGCCTAACTCTTCAGCCACGTTCCTGGGGCCGGTACAGATCAGCCCTTGTTCTAGCAGGAGGGCCCATAGTTTATTATTGAGTCCCTGGTCCAGTTTCCCTGGACTCTCTATTCCCAGGGCTTTGAGGAAACAGCCAAGCTATCTTCACATGTGACCTGTCAGGAGCAGAAGCCCCCCAAGCCCTGAAGGGCTGCGGCACTGATTTCAGCACTGGGATTAAGCGGGGATTGGAGACGAACTGAAAGCAGGGGCAGCTCCTGAAATCCGATCAGCCACTGCAACCACTTTCCCTCCCTGCCTGGATTATCTCTGCACAAAATTGCCACATACAGTTAATCTGCTTTAAAAGGGCCAGGCTGGGCAAGGGAACATAAATACAAGTGTTAGTAGGGGAGCAGCAAGTGACTGTCCGGGTCTGAAATTAGCTTTATATATAGTGGAGGGAGGACTGTCTGTGAGGGTTCGGGCCTGGAAATGCCCAGTGGAGAGTTACATTCCTGATGCAGAACAGGCTGAGGCTTGGGCTCTTCATGGAAGGGCAAAAGGGCAGAGAAAGCAGTGGCAGGAGGTCAGACTGATGGCCAGTGAGCATTAGGATGGATCCTCACCACTCAAGCATTGGAGGCAACATGGTCCCCAGGAAAGTCTACATCAGGCCAACCCATCGGTAACTGCATGTTATCATCTCCCCCAGCACTTCAGCGGTTCATCAGCATTAGCATCTGAGGGACCCGGGTTCTTGTAATAGAGCCAGTTTCTGATGAATGCAGGGTTGTGCCCCCCTCCCATCCTGAAATCCCTGTGCTCCACAACCAGCACTATAACGCATAGGGTTTCTTTAGTCCTTGCTCTATCACATTCGGCTTGTCACGCTTTTCTTGCCCTTTTAGTTGAACGCTTGCAACGAACAGGTATAAGGAGTCTGCAATTAAGCACTCGCCCTCCTCGTCATCACCACCGCTTCCTCGTTTTCTAGCACCTACTTTCCGAACAGTAATGACTGAGACATCCCATACTATTGCTATGCTCTTATTCTCTGCATCTGGCATATGGCTTTCTCCCATGCTTCCCAGAGCGTGCCCAGCACTCCCGACCTGACCGTGCTTGTCTTGATACTCATCTCCAGCCAGCTTGGTTCATCCATTTATAATATGACTGATCCTCTCTTGAGCCTGAGCACGTGCCCTGTTATTAGGACTCCTACTACTACTGTAGTACCAAGGAACCCCACTTACAGACACTGCCCTCAATGTGGTAGACACTGTATATGTAAAGAAGAAGAAGTGAGGCCCAGCCCCGGTCCACATCAATACTGCGGGATGGAAGGACAGAGGAAGGCTTGGGGTTACGCTGATGCGCAGGCAGGAGTGAAAGAAGTTCACTGTACAGAAGGCCAGAACATCTGGGTTCGATTCCTAACAGCAGCCTGCTGGAGGGGCTTGGGTCCTGCTCCGCACCCGCGTTGATCTCATGTGGAGACTGGAAGCTCCTTGGGGCAGAGGCTGTCTACACCTTGGCTGCGGCCTCTGGGTGCTACTATCACATAAGGGAGATGCCAGGAAGCAAAACACAGCCCTGCTGCCCTGAGCTGCCAAGAGCAAATGGCACAGAAACCTCGCCCCCCAGCCAAAATGTTCCTTCCTTCATTGTTTCCAGGATGGCCTGTCTGTAGAGCTGGCAGCTCCAGCCCAGCTCAGCTTGGCCAGCTGGTGCCACCCCCTCTGCCACCAGAGGAAGGCTTGGAGCCCAGCCTGCCTCACATCTGCTCTTCCAGCTATTTACTTGTCTCAATAACATCACAAGTTGTAGGTGGACAAACACTGATGCCTGGCCCCAGCCCAACAAACTGCACCCCTTACGATTTGATGGGTACGAGCTGAACTGGGGACAGCAGCCACCTGGACATCTTCAATAGCAGGCGCAGAGGCACAGACCCTCCCCCCCACCCACTTGGACTATAGGAGGATCACATCAGTTGGCAGTATAGGGTATATGACAGGCATATGACAGGCATTGAGTGACTCTGGCTTTCCTCCCGTAGAGGACGGTTGGTGTACACACCTCCGGACACCAGCCAGGTCATCACAGCATCAACTGCAGGAGGACGAGAGACGAGGTTTTGAAAAAGCAAGGGCCCCCCACTCGCCTCCAAGTCAGACCAGCCCTTTCCAGCGGCTCAGCAACGGTCTGGTTAACTTTCTCCTGTGTTGTTTTCATTTGCGCGGCTGCCTGCTGGAGCAGACGTGCTGCAATACCACAGCAAAGGCTGTTCTTGTGGCATTTCCGGCCAGGAATCTGGCAGGAGATCCTGTCCTTGGGAGATTTCCAGCCCGGTTGTGTGGACTCTGCAAGGTCTGGAGAAGCCTGCCAGCTTGTGGGGTCCTGCCTGAGCAGAGAGGGGGCCCTGTCCTCCTCTCCCAACATAGCTGCCATGTCACTGTGGCACAAGCCAGACCAGCCCGTCCATGTCACTCCTCCGTAGCCTTTTTGAACCAGGGGGCCCAGAACACGGCGCAGATGCACCGAAGCCTGAGCAGGAAGGGGAGCAATAGCCCCCACTCACAAGTGGAGAGCTGAGACATGAAAACCCATGTAAGATCAACACAGAGTCACTGGGGAAACCGGGATAAGACCTCAGGAGCACCTGGCCCCTAGTCCCAAGCAGGGCCGGTAAGCCAGACTGCCCCACCTGCCCAAAGCCACCCTCTCCCAGCTCCTAGCTCCCCCATGCTCATGGCAAACAAGGGGAGCAAACTACAACGGTGCTTCCCCTCCGCCCCGGCTACAGGGGGAGAGAGAAGGACTTCTGTGCCCCCGAATCCAGGGTCTTGGCTCTGTCCTGGGGTGGAGCCCTAGAAGCGGAGTTTGAGTTCAAAAGCAAGCTGGAACGAGCACGCAACCCCATGGCTCCAGGAGCAGAGGAAACCACTTTCCTCCCTGGGAAAATGGCTGAGATTTCCAACCTTTCCCCACCCTGTGCTGGGAATGAAACCGAGACATCTGGAAGCTTGTCATGAAAAATAAGGAGAGGCTGATTCTGCAGCCCCATTAGGGCCCCCGTGGGAGACCCAGGGCAAGTCCCTTCTCCAAGGAGCACGGAAGTATTTGTGCCAGGTGGAGCTGTGCCCAGCGGAGGCATCAAGACCATCCTAACCTGGCCGAGGCCTGTACAGACTACGGACCCAGGACTATGGAGGCGTATGCTTGGAGTGGGGTGAAGGAGGCACAGGTCCCTCCTCCGCTGCTTGCAGGTGAGGACTTGAGCCCGGGTCTCCCACTCCCCAGGTGCGCGCGCCGCACGCCCGGCTGCTCCGGGGTGGCTCCAGCTCTCTCCCTGGGACCGGACGTTCTGCCCCAGCCAGAGGAATCTTCCCCGGCGAGAGTTTCGCCAAAACCGCTTCATTTCCAGGAACGGTTTTAGTTTTGACAACCTGAATTTTCCAATGAAGCACTGTTTCATCCGGAAATTCCCGACCTGCTCGAGCAGGGAGTGCCAATCCCGGAGCGCGTCAGCTCTGCCGCCCGCGGTGCGAGTGTCCCCCACCTCTCCAGCCCCTGCCCCAGCCACTGGCCCTGGCAAGGCGTATTATGTCTTCAGAGCTGAGGAGAAGAGGAGGAGGCTGTTCCCACAGGGAGGCCCATAGTATGTGGAGAGACACCAGGGCAACCTAATGGTATCCTGGCCTGTGTGGAGACCACACAGGGTTTATTTTACTAAAGGATGCTTCGCCGCTCTGCCAGCCAACCGCACACCTCAAAAAATGCTGCTGGCCTTGGCGGCCTCCTCTTCCGCCCATCCCCGAAGCCGGAGCTCCAGAACCGGCCCAGAGAGACCGGTAAAGGGGGCTCCTTGGCCGAGGCCACGCTTTGCCGTCCCAGTCCTTGCAAGCTTCCAGTCTCCACTTCCAGGCCGCGCAATCCCTTTGGGAGCAGAGGATGGCACTTGGCAGGGAGCAGCCAGGTCTTGTGCCAACGGCAGAGGGCCGAGATCCAGCGGGGAGCTCTCTGGCTTGTTCTTTCACAGCCAGAGGCCCAGAGGGATGGCTTTGCATGTCGTGCTGGTTGCTGAGTGCTGGTCCCGCAGTGCTCCCCAAAGACCAGGACCCTTTATGGCCACCTGGTGTGAGAGCTGCATGTTGGGGGCCACACGTGTCTTCAGATTTGAGCTCGTCTTTTTACGCCGAACTGGGAGCTGAGCCCTGGCCTTGATCAAGGCACTGGAAAACCAGGCCCTGAATGCCTCCTCTTACCACAGGTACCCTGACCAGTTCCCCTGCAAGCTGGTTGTGCTGGGAGCCATGCTTTAGCCTGTGGTAAGCCTCTCATCACTGTTCACCATGGGAGGCTGGTTGAGTCCGAGGAGGTGAGCATCAAAGAAGCAAGAACAGCAATCTGGCCTGGATTTGAACCACTGAGTAGTAGTTATAGATCAGAATAACAGAATCACAGAAAATGAGGGTTGGAAGGGATCTCAGGAGGTCTGTTCCCAACTAGGTCATCCCAGCCAAGGCTTTGCTTAGCCAGGTCTTGAAAACCTCCGAGAATGGAGACTCCACCACCTCTCTGGGTATCCTGTTCCAGTGCTTCTCTACCCTGGTGAGAAAGTTTGTCCTAATAGCTAACCTAGTATCCTTAACCTGTATATCATACCTTTATATGGCAGCATTCACCCCCAGAGTTTGGTCTGGGGCTGTTATAAACCAGGAAATGCTGGGAGAGTAAACCCAGGGGCTGGGAAGCAGGAGACCCGAGTTGCTGCTGAGCTCTGAAACAGATTCACTCTGCAGTTTTCCCTGCTTTCCAGCCTCTGTTTTACACCACCTGATTTTTCCCCCTCCTTCATAAAATGCACCAATGTCCGCAGCCACCACATGCTCCCTGGTCTGGGTTCACCATGCATATTCCCAGTCCCAATCAGCTGCCTGCCTGTGCGTGACTGTGCCAGTTTGGGGGCCACGGCCTTCAGACAACAGGCCCAACCAGCTGGAATCCTGCATCGCCCTTGCCATAGCTCTCCAAGTCTGGCTGCACACACAAAGCCTCCGGTAGCCGTTACTCAACGGCACATAGATACGGCTTCTGGTAATGCGTTACTACAGAAAGCTTAGAAACCTGTTGCAAGCTAATACTAATGAGTTTAAAATCCTTACTTATAGGATGTTATAGCAACTGTTACACAGCACTTAGCACCTGAAATATGTACAGTCTTTCAAAGGCACGCTCTCTCTGCAACATATTAGAAACCATTTTACAATAATTGATCAAGAGGCGGAAATCCATTTCTACTCATCATTAGCTAATTATTAAGACGAGTCTGTTTATAATTGTAGCTACGCCTCTAGCACCTTTCATCTACAGCTCTCCAGGTGCCTTGCAATAATCCGGCCATGCAGCACTGCCGGGAATGCTCAGTTATACAGGGGAGACCGAGGACCAGAATTGGCAAGACGATGGAGGCCCGGACTACACAGCGGAGCTGTGAAGACATCCCAGGCATCCTGGCTTCCAAGTACTTGGGTCGCATTGCAGCTCTCATAAACACCAAACAAAAGAGCCTTCAAGAAAGGGACAAAGGCAGAGAGTGTTAGTTTAGGAGGAATCAATGCAAATGTGAAAGGGAAAATGATGAATTGCAGAATAAAATCTCCATCGTCCCCTTCCTCGCCTCTCACTTCCTCTTGCCCAGGCAGCCCAGCCTCAGGCAACGTCCCATGACACATGCCCAGAGGTGGCATTTAATCATGTTGCTATTGGGAGCCAGCAGCCAGCTGGCTCCCTGCAATCACTGGCATCCCGAGCTCTGGCTGACCAGGGCTTTGGAGAGCAGCTCAAAGTGAGAGGGCTCCAGGGAGCAAGGAGACGGGGTGAAGAGGAAAGGCGCTGACAAGATACAAGAGAATGGCAGGCTTGCCTCCTGGGCAAAGCGCTGCTCTGTGGCTGTAGTCAATGGGGGGGTCATGTCTCAGCTCCCCCAGAAATGCCCTTTGTGGCTTTAAGCAAGTCATTCCTTGTGTGCGAGTCCTGCCTGCTTCCTCAGCACCCAGGAGCTTAGGGGGAGGGAAGCTCAGTGGTTTGGGCACTGACCAGGGCTTGAGGGACCTAGGTTCAAATCCTCACTCTGATGCTAGAACTTCAGACAAACCAAACAGTCCCCACGTGACAGTGTGAACAGCACTGCCCTGCTGCACAGGGGTGTGCAGAGACAGCTGTGTTACAGGTGGTGCCATGCCTGGATAGAGCATGGGTCCAGCAGAAGCTGTCTTCTTGGCACAGGTGTGGGCTGGGTTTTGCTACCAGAGGCCACAGCCTGCCCGAGCAGGAGGAGAAACCTCCCCAGTGCACCTGGGCTCAGAGGGGCCTGGAGTCCTGCCCAAATTGTGCACTGGGTGCCTGATCTTTTGCCCTAACCACTGGACTCCAAGGCAGCACACGGTATAGAAATGCCAGTCACTGGAACTGAGCATTCGGCCAGCTGGGGGTTACACCGGGCTCTGCTGAAAGTGGGTTTTGGCCCATCCACCCCAAAGCTGTCAGTCTGAATCCTGCCCAAGGCAGCAGCCAGAAGACTGCTGCCAGCTATCTGAGAGCCTAAGCCCAGCTGGCAGGTAGCCATGCAAGCACCAGTGAGGCTAACTGGTCTCCTCTGAGACTGAGCATCACCCTGAGAACCCAAAAATGTGCTGTCCTGGTTCCAGCTCCGGCACTAGCACGCTGGCGGTGGAGCAAGCTTGGGGGCATCAGAGGTGCAGGAAATCTGTCCAGGCTGTA
Source organism: Crocodylus siamensis (assembly GCF_052110815.1). Classification (NCBI taxonomy): domain Eukaryota; kingdom Metazoa; phylum Chordata; order Crocodylia; family Crocodylidae; genus Crocodylus; species Crocodylus siamensis. The sequence goes on along the minus strand of NC_143408.1, from coordinate 8,414,186 downwards.
CCCGTCAGTCTGCAGCATTAACACGCCAGGACCTTTCCCAGGCACTGCTTGTTCTTGGGGTAATCCCAGCCTCCAGGAGGGTGCAGGGCCTCTGGCAACTGGGTCCGTGCCTGCAATGCAGCTCTCCCACTGGCAGGTCAGCAGGTAATGCTGAATTCTGGGTCTGCTGCCAGCCCATGAAGCAGTCAGAGGAACGGCACAAAATGTGCTTCACTGCTTCTTCCTGCCAGGATCCTGGGTGATCAGAACAGCACCCGGTGCCTTTGAACTAGTCTCTCACCTCAAGGCACCTCCCCAGCTCCCTGCACATACTCCCAGTATGAAGCACTGAGCAAACAGCAGCCAGGTCAAAGGGTGTGTGGATTTAACTGCACCAGGTGCTCTGGGGTAATGGCCTGTGTGCCTGCTCTTACCTGATGGCCATCAGAAGCTGAACTGAGACAACTGAGCCGTATTTCAGTGCAGAGAAAATGATGGTTTCTTGCTTACGGCTGGGCTAGAACAGGCACGCAGGCTAGAGCGGGCACACGGGCAGCTGCCATCACATGTTCATTCATCCATACCCACAGCTGCAGCCACCTCTGAGGTGGACACAGTCACTGTAGGCTGCTACACAACAGCTCGAGGCAGGGAGTGATGAACTCCAGATCCAACTGCAGGGAGCGATCGGGGGTAGGATGGAAGGATCCACATCTGGCCCCAGGCTGCTGTTCTGTGCAGAGTAGTGAGGGGGTGTGAAGGGCTGGGGTAGATGTGGAGGTCTGGGCAAGGAAGCAAAAAGCAGGCATGACTGTGGGTGCTACCGGATGCCAACTTGATACAAGCCACACTGCAGCACATTGGCACAGCGGCCAGCACTAGTGGGTGCCAATGAGAAACAGGCTACCCATGAAGAGCAGCTCCATATGTACCCCTGGGCCTGAGCCCCGCGGCAGTCCCAGGTGTTCAGGACCCACCAGAATCAGACCCTCTGTAATACAAGGGGTAGCAGGATAATACAACAACCACAACACGCAGCCCCTGCCCCCAGCAGCTCACTGTCTGATCTCAGATATGGATGCTGTGTCTATTGACCTTGAGAAGTGCTCTGGAGTAGGCTGTTCTCATTACACAGGCCCCTGCCCGAGGGAGCTCACCATCCAGAGACAAGGAAGGAATCACGGGGGTGGGTGGGAATTGTTTTACAGGCTGTCCCAGAGATGAGGGAAGGGGCCTTTCAACGCTGCTATAAGAGAAAGCAGTGTCTCCACTGGCTCTCAGCACGTGACCTGCAGCAGGCCTGGCCCATGAATCCTCCCTGGAGCTCATTTCCCAGCTGGGCTCCTCAGTCACCACCCAGGCAAGCCGGTGGGGTCAAGCAGCCTGCATGTCTCCGCTGGCTGCAGCTGGAGCAGTATGCCAGTGGGTCACCTTTGCGGATGGCGTGGGTTGTAATGGGAAGCAAAGAGCTGAGGCTGTTTCTGTGGGTCGCTGCGGGGCTCCATCCAGCCCTGGGAGTGGGAGGTCACTTTGAAAAATGAAGGAAAAAGCTGCATTCCTGCTATTGAGTCCCTAGGACAGGACAGAAGGCTCCAGGGCAGCCTGAGCTGGCAGAGGAGCCTTGTTGCTTCCCTGAGAATTAGTGCAGGAGTTGCTAAGACAAGCCAGGACCTGTTTGTAGCCCATTGCTTCCAACTCTGCAGCCTGGGTTGGCCCCAGGCTACTGCTGCATCTCCCGCATGTCCACCACAGCTGTCCCTGTGCCAGGAACTTCAGAGTTAAACATTACTAGCCAGTGCTGTCTGGTGTTTCTTTGGTGCGATCCAGCCCAGCTATCCATAGCAGGCGTCAGCATGGGAAGAACCGAAACAACTGGCTGGTGCTTTGCCTCCTGGCTGTGAGATCACTATGCCAGCATAAGCAGCATTGACTGATGGGGAAACTGAGGCATGGACGGGGGAGGGAGTCTGCAGGAGGAGCAGGACTAGAGCCCAGCTCTAAAATACCAAAATGCCCCACCTGCTGCTTGCTGGGCTCTGGAGGCATGATACCTGCAGGGATATGGGTAGCAGCTACACCAATGAGAGATTCCTGTGGAAATGTCTTTGTCAGGTGGATGGAGCCCACCCCTTGACAGCCCCCAGCTGTGCTAGGGATCAGTGGTGCCAAGTAGTGCAGGTCCTCTGGGGAACAGCTGGAGAATCACAGAGCTGGAGCCACGTGGCTTCCCAGCCTCCAGCTCCCAGGGGTTCAGACTAAGGGAAATGTTTTGCGAAACTGGAAAAAGTTTTGCAAAAGACACAGATCCTGCCAGCTCCCAGCCCTGCCCTGCCCCCTCTCTGTTTCCTTGCCTGCCGGGCCGGCCTGCTCGCCACGAGATCGGATCCCCGCAGCAGGGCACCATGGGCAGCCCCTTCCCCGTTCCTCCTGGCGGTTTATACGGACTGCTCAGCAGCCCTCGGTGACTTCCCTTGTAGAGATCTGAGAGATGGGACAGGTCTTCCCTACACAGACTGAGCTAGGGCCAGGCTGAAGGGATAGCTGACTTCCAGTCCAGAGACGAGGAAAAGACTTGGCGTTGTGTATTTACAGCCACTGACTCCTGATCTGAGCAGCGGTTGCGTCTCCACTCGCTCGACACATCGCTCTGGGAGGCAGGGACAGCACAAGGGGACAGCGCTGCTGCAGGCAGGGACGAGACTGGTAGAGAGGGCAGGATGCAAAGGAGTCCAGACTCTGCCCTCCTGGGAGCGTGTGGCCTGGTTGGCTGGAATAGTGCAGCCCTGTGCTCAGGAAAGGGCGATTCATCTCCATGAAATGGGCAGGACCATAACACTCCCCCATCAGCCACAGCCACAGGCACCTTAATCCTGTGACCTGCAACCTCAGGACCCACTAAAACCCACAGGTGAATAACCAGGGGCAAGACCTGCGACTTTCTGCCCCTCAACCTGGGCACCTCCAGGAAGCATGGGGCATGGGACTGCCCACATGGTATGCTAGCCCGCCGGCATGTGCCGGAGCCCAGGAGGGCTGCCTGGAGCCCTGCACCCAAGACGGGGGAGATGGAGGTGATACCTTGGGAGGGAGCACAAGTCTCACCCTGTCTACAGAGACTGGCTCCAGCCCTGACATGGGGGGGTGGGGGGGCTTGTACCCCATCCAACACTTCCCTGTTATACCCCTGGGCCAACTCATCCCATTGAAATGCCTCATCTGCTGGGGATCTTGCGACAGTCCTACCTGAGGCATCGCAGCAGCAACCTGTCTGCTCTCCTGCATTTCCTTGCCCAGGAGAACACCCCTGGGCTTTGCAGGCTCTCTCCCAGGAGAGACTTCCTTGCCCCCCTGCCAGTCCTACACATCGGGGGCAGCTGGAAGATGCGGGGTCTGGATAGGGGCAGCGGAGGCAGGGCTCTGTGGGGTGCGGAGCAGCTCTGCCAGGGGAACTCATCTCCAGGTGAGCCAGGGCGCCATGCTGGGCTCCCCACCGGGGGCTGCTCCCATGCTGCCTGGCGAGCTGCGCAGACAGCCTTTGCGATGCCCACCGCTGCCTCACTCACACCCACCCACCCCACCCGGGCATCTCCTCTCCAGAGTTAGCTGGTTTATACAAACAGACATTCTGGGGGTGGGGGATCCCCAGGCCCTTGGGCAGCCACGGCTCAGCTTGGCTCCAGAAGATGCCTGGCTTGCAGAGGCTGGTGCCTTGAGCCCAGCTCGGGCATCTCCTGGAGTCTGAAGCAGAGGTGGGAGCCTAGGCAGAAAGGGAATCTACTTATCACCCGGGACAGTGAGGTGCCCTGGCACGGACCATGCCCCAGGCCACTACAGACACAGCAGCCTATCGTCTGGAGGAGGAGGGTCTTTGTCCCGTGCTGCTGCCCTTGGGGGAGCAGAAGGAGACCCGGCAAGGGTCACACCAAGTCTCTGCCTGCAAGTGAATCCCAAAGCACAGCTAAGAAACCGCCCCCCCAGCAGGGGCGGCTTGCACAGAAGCAAACCCCGCCCTGAAACACACCCCCAGGAAGAACCCAGACCTCAGCCATGCCTCAACCACCCGCTCCCCCAAGAAACATCCCTTCAGACCAGGCACAGCCCCCGCTCCACTACAGGACCGTCACAGCACATGCACGCGGGCCCCTGCAGCTGCTCGAGGCTGGGTCGGCAGCCTCTGCACGCTGCAGGCCAGCAGGAGCAGGGGGCACAGCTGCCCGCCACAGGCCCCGCATCCCTGCCGCGGCGTTGAGGGCATGGGGCACGGCGCCACGGGCTGGCTCGCGAGCAGCACCTTGGAGCTGTCCTTGCGGCCCGGTCTCGGGAGCGGGCTTCAGGGCTGCGTTGGTTTCCCCCCTTGCTCCACAGACGAGCCCTGCGCACACCTCGCTAGCGTGTTTACTGCACTGCAAATCAAGGCCCCAGAGAAATAAGCTAAGTCACCGGTTAAAAATAACCCAGGCCTTTCGCAGGGAAGCTGGTAACCTCGCAAGAGGATTGGCTAGCGCAGGCCGACAGGCTTCCTGTCCCTAGATTGGGAGGTGAAAAGTTCACGTCCTCCGGAGGGAGGGAGCAGCACCAGCGGGCTTTGGCCCTCGGACGCAGCTGGCTTAGGCAGCGCTCCGAATATCTGCACAGCGTGTGCTAGGGGAAGGAGCTGCACGTAGCCCGGCGCCTGGCTAGCACGGTGGCTGAGAGCCCGGGGTCAGAGAGCCCCGGCTTGTGACCCAGGCAGGCGCTGGGGGGGAGGTCTGTGCAGAGCATGCGGTGCAAACCCCGTGCTGGGACACCCGGGCAGGCAGCGAAGGAGGTTAGACAAGGAGCTGGACAGCTGCGCCTCTGGACAAGTTACCCGTTTCTGCCCCGTAGGAGCAGGAGGATGCTAAAAGCACGCGTCTGGGAGGGCTTAGCCACGTGCCAGGAGCTCCACAGGTGAAAGGGGCCCGAGCCATGAAAGGTGGAGTCATATCCAAGGGGGCTTCAGTCCGGGGAGACTAGCAGAGCTCTGCCTCACCTCCCTCCCACGTCAGCCAGCGCTCAGCGTGTGGCAGGCCTTCTTCATCCAGACCCCAACGCTCGTTACAGGGAAATGCTGTTCCTAGCCCCGTCCCCCGGCTAGAGATGGGGAAACTGAGGCCTGGAGCAGGTGGAGTGGTAAGATACAGAGCTCTCCCGCAAGGTCTTTCCAGAGACCTGACTTTTGTTCTTTCCTGTTTTATTGTTCCCATTGCAATTAAAAGCAAGTGATGGCTTCTTTGTGCTCCCCTCTGTCCCACCCCAAAAGCAGGCTGGTGACAAGGAAGGAGTCTCCACCCAGAGAAAATAAAATCAAAGTCTTGGTGAGACACAGAGAGAGAAGAGGGTGGGTGCAGGTGTACATGTGCATGCGTCACATCCTGAACCACAGGCTGGATGTCTAAGTGGACTTAGGTGCCTCAGTGTGAATCTCTTTTACCTTGTTCAAGTCCCTGAAAAGACAGTACCGTAATTCACCTGCTCTTGTAACACCCAGCATCTTCCCTTAAGGCTGAGTCACAGAAAGCAGCACCTTTTGCATTACCAGTGTTTGTCGGGTACTCGGGTAGGATGGAATAGAGCATTTAGGCGCCCAGCAGGTGGAAACAAATCTGCCCCCTCCTTGATAACCTACTGTTTCTGCTGCATCCCAAACCACCGGCCAGCAAGACCACAGCAGAGCTGCATAGGCGATGCCAGGTCTCCTGCCCCCAGCCCTGTGCTCCACCCACTGCCCCACACTGCCTGGAGGCAATGGAAGTCAAGTGGCACCTGGCAGCTAATTTGCCAATGCCCTCGTGCCTGAAGGAGCCAGGAGAGTTCCTGTTACACTACAGTCCTTTATCTCCACCAGATAACTAATTTTATGATAACTTTCTTGAGAGCTGCTGCTATCTTTAAAGCCCCAGCTCCTGGGATCCTGTGATAACAGGACATCCTCAGCACTTTAGCCTTCAAGGCTCGAGGAACAAGCTCTCAAATAGACAAGAGTGTGACCTCCAGGCTCAGAAATACAAACAGAAAGGCACCAAGATAGATTCTTTTAAAGACGCTTCATGATTTTAATGCAAACTCCTGAGCTTTGGCCTGTCCCACAATTTTTGAATGCTTGGGTTGGCGACATTATGTTTTGGATGTATTTTGGAGATATCCCAAACCTTAGGTGAGCTGGGGCTTTGGATCAGCCAGAGGACAACACACGGAGAGCTCTTAATTCCAAGTTGTAACATGGGGATGGTCTGTCTAGACTAGAGATTTTTACCTCGATCACCAGGGACTGCATTTCCAAGAGCTGGTGTGGCCAGACACACCCTGAATCCGGCTGAAGACAGCTGTCCTTGAGGGCTCTTTGGCCCAACCAAGCAAGGGCGGCTTCCCAAGGCTCCTAAGTACCTCCCCAAGTTGAGCAAGTCTCCGATTGTTCTCGGCACTTCACAGCAGCCGCACCAGGATTCCCCAAGGACCTCTGCAAGAGCCCCAAGGACCTTGGCACCTTGGCGGCAGCACCCAATGCAGAACCTGTTTGGCAGAGACCTGCAGAGCAACCCTGGGAGCAGAACTGCACCATGATGGGCACGCCTCTGCTGGGTGCTCCGCCAGCCTCCTGCACCTGCCTCCGGCTCAGGCAATGGCCCACATTGCTAGTGAAGTATTAGTGACCCCTAAAACCAACCCCAAGGCAGAGCCCTGGATCCAAGAGGGGGTCTGGCTCCAGCCCCAGGGCCCCATCCTGCAGGCTGTCTCTGTACCAAGCCAAATCTAAATGATGGACTGCAACTCTAAAGAAAAGGCAGCCCAGGCCCACCTGGGCCGAGGCTTCATGGTCAGGGACAGCAGCAGCAACGCCTGACCGGCTCCAACTATCCATCACTCCAGCGACTGACTGCCTGCCGAACTCCTCAGATATGGCGAAGGCACCAATACATCCTGGTGCATGCCTCATGGGGCGTCCTCTCTCAGCCCCTCAAGGTTATGGTATGTTCCCAGCAGCCCTCACAGCCCCACTGACTGCAGCTGAAGTAAGAGGCTGCAGCACATTGGACCCTGCTCGCTATAGCACTGCCCATCACACACATTCCCCAGCGACCCTCCCTTGGCTAGCTGCATTAACCTTGTCTTACAGATGGGTAAACCGAGGCACAGAGCACAGAAGTGGCTGACACAAAGTTATGGAGTAAATCAGGCCCTCCCACACACAGGCTGCCCACCACCATGGCCATCCAGCAGCATCTCAGGGGATATGTCCTGTAGCCCCCTGGGCCTCGAGGTCACCCTGCAAGCAGCGACCACGCCAAGGACACAACCCAAGTCTCTGGCATCTCAGGCCAGTCCCAGGTCCCAGCCCACCTGTCTCCAAGAGAAGGAAATTCCAGCTGGAGGCAGGCAGCATGCTCTTGGAGCAAGGCCAGAGCTATATTGGCCATTCATTCCTGAGCTCCTCGTCCAGCCAGCAAGGCCGGCAGACACCTGAACAACCTAGGAGACCGGCTACAGGTCTCTAGTGGAATTCCTACTTGGGCCTGTGTGATTAGCTCAGCTGCACGGCATCCCCAGGGGCTGGCTACAGCGCGTGTGACCAGGGGAAGCGAAATGCCACAGCGATGTGGAAGGACCCGAGCCTGCTTTCAGACAGCCCAGGCTCCCCATTAACCCTTGCCCTGTTCCCCACCCTGGGCTGGACCGGGGGGTGAGGGCTTGGCCACGCAGCTCTGCCGAGCGCCGGGGCCTGCATGCCCGCAGCAGGAGCACTTGATCAGGTTTACGAGCCAGGAGGTCCAGAGGGTGGAAAATCGCGTGGTGCTGCAGAGAGGCCGAGAAACTCGCTGCGAAGGCGCAGTACATCAGACCGCAATGCTGCGGGGAGTGGGGGGGAGGGAGGGGGGCAGCCACAGGGGAGGAGAGGTTGGAGAGCGTGAAAGGCAGAGGGTACACAAGGAGCCCAACGCTGGCAGAAAGGGCTGCAGGGCCAGAGCCTGGCTTGCTGCTGTATAGGATATCAAGTGCCCTGGTCTCTAGGTCTGCCCCACCAGCTGACAGCCCCGGCCCCCACGCCCTTTGCTGAACCACACTAACACCCAAAAACATTGATGGAGCACAGAGGAGCAGCCAAAACCACCAAGGGGCTATGACGTGGGTATGGCACTGAATGGTGGGAGCAGAACCTGCCTGTGTGGGGGTAGACACCAGGCTGGCCCACGGACCCGTCTGCTCCACTGCAAGCAGCGCCACACTCGGTCCGGGGGGCTCAGCAGAGCTCTCTCCTGGCATCTCAGGTTTATGCTCACCTGTGGGGAAAGATCTGCTGGCACATGGGGCCCTTGGCACTGCTGGAACACATCAAAGACAAAGACCAGGTAGCCCAGTCCCTCAGTGACCAGAGCAAGATGCTTCGGAGGACTTTGTTGTCCTGGTCCCCTGGGAACACCCCCATCGCTGTTCACTGCAAGAGCCATCCACAGTCACCCAAAGTGGGTACGGCCTGGAGCCAGGGTCCGGGAGCTCCCACCTCCTGCATGCATTATCTACGATATCTACACCACGGCAGTAGCCTCCCTGCATGGGACAGTCCCATGGGATGCTGCAGCAGAGATGGCTGAAGAGCACTAGAGCCAGGAGGGTCCTTGCCCCCACAGGTACAGCAGTCACAGTCAAGCCAGGCACCCTGCTCGCAGCGCTGTTCAGGGTCTATGCCGGGGCTCAGCCACTGCATGGCGATTGTGTGGTCATCCGTGCCCCAGTAAAGCCAGGAGATGCACATGGAGACCAGGCCCGCTGTGCTCCCCCAATGCCATGAGTGATAATCCCCACCCAGAGCCCAGAGCCCACATATACAAGAGGAGGCCGAGGCAGAGGGAGGGGCATTGGTTTGGGTAGGGTCCAAGTGCCAGGCTGATGTAGCCCCCTGCGGTGGGGGCAGCCAGACCCTCATGACTCCCCAGATTTACAACCTGTGCTGGAACCAGCTTCAGCTCCAGTCATTGCACAGAAAAATCTGAGCACTGGTGGAGCAGACTATCGATGCCAGGGGAAGCAGGTGCCCAAGAAGGAAACGTGGCAGGACCAGACATCTGGGCCGAGAGGAGGAATTCATTGGCGTACAGAAGCCCTCAGCAGACGGGTGACTCTAGAGAGCAGGAAGATAACAGGTCCATGACATGGAAAGTGTCAAGCTAACATGTTATCAACATGTCCCATGCTGCGCTGCCCTTATCTCAGCCCGCTAGGTCACTGATAAAATTGTGACGCCTACCGAAAGGAGCACACACCCCCTCGCAACGGTAGCCCAGCAACACAGCGAGGTTTGAGGCTGGAGGGCATAATGCAGCCCTAGGAGCCAGCTGATGGGAGTGTTAAATGTGTGTGTGTGCGCATGTGTGTGTGCATATTAGTGCACGTGTGTAGAGGGTGGGGTGGGGGGAGATAACAGGAAATACTTGAGGAAAAGAGGATGGGGGTGGCCGAGTCCCTTCCCCACCACCAGAGAGCCTCTTGGCTAGATCACTGGCATAGAGTAGTGGGCAGGGCACCAGCCTGAATTAAGGGACTGGGGTCATCATCCCGGCTCTGCCATGGCCTTTCCTCACCCACACTCTGCCTTGTCTGCTCAGACTCCAAGCTCTTTGGAATGGGGGCTGTGTTGTCTTACAGTATGCACATTGTACAGCACCTAGCGCAATGGGTCCTCTATGGTCTCTCAGGCCAGGAAGGCACTCTGAGAGCCTTCTGCAAAGACATGAAAAGCTGTCCTGCCCTCTAAGCAAGGGGGCAGGTTTCACTGAAGCCAGTAGATTTACACATGCTTTGACCGTGTGGTGCCAGACACCCAGGGCAAGGAACAGGGGCTTCAGTCTGGGATCAGCGCCACTGGCACTGCAGTCAGCCCTGCTGGCCCTTCCTCCCCGGGAGGCCAACAGTGGGACAGCTGACAGAGACCTGCCTTGACCCTGACCCCAGCCCAGCCCTATGTACCTGTAAGCCGGAGCAACCCTGAGACCTTGCTTTATGGCACAAGAAAGAAGTATGTCCCCTATCCCCCCCATGACAACAGCTCCCCCCGGTCCTCCTTTAGGCCAAACTTCCTGTGGCCAAAGACCAGGGGATGGGGCCAAGAATTTCCCCCTGATCCTGAGCCCAAAAGCTTGCTATTATTTAGCTGAAAATGGGCTCAATCTGGGGCTCGAGCCATGCCATGCTGCAGTTGCAGAAGAGCCGGCAGGGGGCAGGGAGTGGCCCACTCAGAGGGTCTGGAGCAGGGGTCTCCCATCAGCCAGGACTGGATGTGCTTCCATCTGACGCCTGCTCTCCAGCCTCTGCAAAATGCACGGGCAACCTCAGCGCGGCCCCCGCTCCAGAGCTGCCGGTACATCTGGCCCCAAATCGGCAGGCCCAGCCGAGAGGCTAGAGCAGCGAAGCTCCCGCACCAGCCAGCCTGCGTGGCCGTGGGGCCGGGTGTCCTAGCAGAGAGCGGGGCATATGCTGTGCCTGCGCGGCACGACACTCAAGCAGGCCTCAGCCCTAGCCCTAGCCCTAGCATGATCAACGTGCCAGCACGTGAGCAGATCATTATTTCAACCTCAAGGATCACCAGAGGGACAGTCCTGCATTCCCTGCCGGCCTGTGACAGAGAGAGGGGGCAGCACTCAGCCTAGGAAATCCCTTCTGCATAGCTCCGGGCTCCCCTTCTGCACCTCCCCAGCCTGGGGTGGGGCGAGGCTGCTAGTCTCTGAAACAGCCATGCAGGGGGCAGCTACCACGGACCTCAGTCTGCTCACAGGCTACTATAACTTCTACCTGGAGCAACCCTGTGGGCAGAGCTCCCCTGTCCTCAGCAGCCCTGGCCTGGGCAGAGCTCTCGCGGGAGGGCTGGAAGGAGACGATCCATCCCTGTTACCACTGTACTGCTGCAGCCAGAGAATTTTGCCTGCGTCCCTGCTTCCTCTGGCACTGCCTCAGGATGCGATGCAGTCACTGCTAATGCATCTGGACTCATTTACAGGGATGGAAAATGTTTCCAGGTTTCCCACAAAGTCCCATTAAGATCCCAGTATGACTATTTTTAGAGGCCTCGTCAACAATGCCTCTTAAAAAACACAATGGCATTCCATTACGGCGCCCTGCCTTCAGCCGCCTTAAAGGGGACGTGGCCGTGTGGGGCAGCAGTTAGAAACCCGCCAGAACGGCCTCGGAGTCTAAGTCCCATGGGCTGCCAGGGAGACCCGCGGCCAGATTTGCACGGGTCTTTTGTGCCGAAACACAGAGGGGTGCTCCGTCAGATGCAGAGAAGTCTGAGTCCCACCAAACAGCTATGGGAGACTGGGTGCTGCACTAATTCCCCTAGGCATCTATCTGCTGCTGTAGGGGCCTTTAAACAGCCAGCTCCTGCATCCAGATTCTGACCAAGGTATTATTTAGGCACCAAACTCCCACTGATCTCAGTGCCCAAGTAACTTCAAGGATCCGGCCACTATGTCTCTAAGTCACTCTGAAAATGGGACCTAAGATCCTAAATCACCTGGGAGCTTCTGATGGTTTTATCCCTAGTACTTCTCAGACATCAACCAGAAAAGGGGTGGCTAACATACTCTCCCCTGGGGCAAAAGCCCCATTTAGCTCTCTGCTAAGTTAGGGCCCAAGAGCCTCATCCTGCCAGCAGTGCCCAATGCGAGGCTACCAGGGTGGGCAGCCCCTTCACTGCAGAGGGAGTATTCATCAAAGTGGGCACCTCGGGATTGGGCCCAAGCACTTGACGCTACAGTTCACCTCCCGCAGAGGTTTTGGTAGAAGGCAGGCTGCTTAACCTCTACCAGGGCCACAGCCTCATGCTGCCCTCTGCACTAACCCTTGCAGAATCAGGACTGGCACCGATTCTCCATTCAGTGCCCAGGTTCCCCAAGCAAAAGCAGCAGCCCGAGGGTGGCAGAGAAGTGAAACCAACTCTCAACGGGCAAGAAACAAAAGTGAAAGCGACACCATCTTTGGCCGGCGGAGCCTGACTCAGAAGGCATAAGGGAACCAGCACAGCCCGACGAAGTAATAAAAATCCAGGTCTCCAAAGTCCCTTCACTGCCACCGCTGATCCCGGTGCTTAGCACACACCGGGGGGAGGGGGGGCAGGGTGCAAGGGGCAGGACTCTCCCCAGCACCATGCCCAGTCTGTGCTCCCCTGGCACTAGGACCCACGTGGGCCAAAACAAGCCAGGAGACTCCGCGTACACTTGGCAGCAGCGCCAGGGAGGAGACGCGCCTGCCTCGCTACCACAGGGCGTGTGTCGGCATAGCCGGCTAGGGCCTGGCTCAGCCTCCTGCTGCATGCATGGGTGCAAATCAGGGCTGTTGCACTGCAGACCAGCAACCGCAGGCCCGGAGGCAGGCACTGACGGCCTGACGGGACGAGCGCCATCTTGGCCCTGAATCAGCGCCTTCCAGACGGACAACGCTGACAAAGGGGTGCCCTTCACTTGGCTGGGGACCGAACTCCAGCTCTTACCCAGGGAAAGCCCCAGCTCCTTTGATTTCACTGCTAATTCAACCTGAGCTGCTAGCCTGAGCGCGGAGCACGTGTTCCCCTTCGCAGGGCACTGCCGGGACTCAGGTGCTCTGGGGCAGGGCATGCCCCACTCATGTCCCCCTCACACCACCCGGGACCTCGCTGCAGGACGTCTCCCGCTGAAATCAATGGAATGAGGTGCAACTCAGCTGGAAAACAGCACCCAAGAGAGTCCCACGGGTTAATACAGGTCAGGCCCCAGTTAGGCTTTGTACCTCTGGAGCTGGCATGTGTCCCTCATTGGAATTACGCTTCAGTAAGCTCTAATATTGTCTTAGCTGCTGCTCATCTACAACGCTGCCGGCTATCTATAGCCATGACCTAAGCTGGAGCCTAAGCAGACTCTCAGGCCCGCATCTCCCTTTATTAGGTGCGGCAGTCACCGGAGCACCAGACCTGCTAAAGAGATTAAACCGTCTCCAACCGGAGGCTTTGATTCCTGTTAAAAGCTCACTCCACGAAGGAGTTTTGATTTCAAAGGGTTCCCAAAGGCGCATGGGCAGCTTTCAAAGGCCCTTTCAAGACAGCAGTCACAAAACGCTGGGCAGAGATAGCTGTGGAACCACAGAGTCGCTGGGGATGGAGAGGAACCAGATACGCGCACGAGCTGCTGAGGATGACGGGGCTGCCCGGCGGCATCAGTGACACGGGGAGAACTCCCCAGATGCACAGACCGCCAGCTGCAGCCGCCGGGAGCTCCATGGTGAGAGCAGAAACAAGACTCAGGTCCTCCAGCTCCGGAAAGCACAGTGCCCCCCTTCCCCGGAGCTGCCTTCTGAACTAAAGGAGCCCCCCAGCTCCCACTTCTGAGTGCATCCAGCGGAGGGTAGAGGCGCACAGTGATGCTGGCCCCTGCCATCAGAGTGGTCCAGGGAGAGGATGTCCTCCCCCACTGCCACAAGCTGGTGGAAGCTGGGGCAGGAGGCGAGCCCAAGGCTAACCCCCATCAGGCGGCACAATGCACCGTGACACACACGCCTCGGACCTGTGGGTCACGGCAGGCAGCTCCTCGCCACCGTGCCAGCCGGTGGGAGCGTGCAGTTGGCGGGCCCTGGGTGCTGCTCATGGCTTGCGCCCTGGGCAGACCACGCTCCCTGTTGTCCTTTGCCTCCCCTAGTCAGAGCTGACGCTGCCTGGTGCAGGGATGCCAGCACAGCGGCAGTAATGCCAACTCTTGTGAAATTATTGTGAAAGTTGCGATTTCTAAGTAAAATTAAGTCGGACTCGTGATCTCGCGATAGAACTCTCAACTCTTGGGATATTTCCGTCTGGTGCATCTCACACGAGACCTGCACAGCCTTCCAGGGCCGGGCAGCAAGGATGAAAAGGCAGGATGGCCCCTCCCTGGCACAGAGGAAGCCCCCTCCAGCCCTGCACTCCAAGCTATCCTCAAGCATGCTCCCCTTCCCGCGACCACCCGAGTGCCCAGCATGCAGCATGCAGCTCCCTAAGTCCCACGATGCATCCAGAGGAAAGAAGTAGAGGCCACTCTGCATGCCCAGCCAGAGGGACAAACCACCCCAGGCCCTAGTGCAGCCAGATGTCACCCAAAGACACAGCCTCTTTGCACTAGAAGGGTCCACACCTAACATGGGGTGGCCCCAAAACAGGTTGCTAGGAGAGCTGGGTTGGGAGAGATGGTCAACAGCTCCCCAGTCGTGGACTACAATCATCAAGCTACTTCTCACACCCCGGCGCACACACACTGCCCCTCTTATGCTCAACTCACTTCTGTCATAGCGTGGCACAAACATACCCTCATATTGCTGCTGCTGCCTTATACACAAACACTCGCATACCTGCCCCGCAGAAGCAGGTTGGACATGGGCACCCCCTTCCCACAGACCCCCAGTGCAAGTACTCACACGTAATGTATCCTCCATGGTCCCCCCCTCCCATGTGCAAGCTCTCCTGTGTGCATGTGCTCTATTGCACACCCACTCATGACTCCTTACACACACACGCCTGTGCACACATGCAGTGTTCAGAGCCAGCCCTAGCCCTGGAGGACCGGGGGGGGCCATGGAGGGGGCGTTCTCTCCACGCACCCAATGGGACACGTGCACTAGCTGAGCCTTGCGGGGCTCCCCGGCTGGAGCCGATGCAACCATCCTGGCTGCCTGCCCCTTGAGCTGGGGTTGCGCACGCGCTCACGCTCCTGCATGCACTGCCACTTCCAGCAGAAAACCCTTTGCTCGGCACTTTTCAGCAGCACCACTTCATTTGTATTCACACCGTGGCACTCGCCCGGCCTGGCGCACAGGTTACTAAAGGAGGTTTTATAAAGGAGGTTTTATAGCCGTGCTCAGCGAGGTTTGCATTACAGCTTTTTCCGCTGGCTTGCTTTCCTGAATCCCAGAGCCAGGAGCCAGGGACTAGGGGTGCTCAGGGGCAGCAGGGGCACAAGGGTCCCAATTTCCACACATCCCTTTTCCATCTTGCCCCCTTTCTCTCCCCCATGGTGGTGAAAAGCAGGTGTCTCTCCGCACACAGCACTCTGCTGCAAGCACCACAATTGGCGGTGACTGAGGAGAAGCTGGCAAGCCACCAGCTCGCGAGATCCTCCCCAAGAGCAGGTGCTGCAAAGGTGGGAGCCCAATAGTGAGAGAAAGGGGCACGGCGCCAAAATCTGCTACGGACTTGGCACCTGAAAACACCAGACCCAGCACTCAGCTCCACTCAAGAGGATGAGCCCAAAGCCCAGCCAGGCTGTGTGGAGCCAGTGGGAACAGCATTTCTGGCTCATGAAATATTCAGACAAATGCAAAGAAGTTTGGACAGGGGCTCTGCAAGCGGAGCGGGGCATGCTGGACCCGGGCAGAACCTGCAGTTCCCTGCCCTGCGTGTCCTGGGAGCCCAACACTCCCCAAGGTGCAGCTGCAGTTGGACACATTAAACAAATAGCATTAGCAAGGCCCCCCAGAAAACAAGGCAAAGGGGCCCTTCCCTGCAGCCCCCTCCAGAGTCTGGGGACAGAGGCATGCTGGGCAACCAGAGGTCAGCACCACGAAGGAGGTGAACACCAGCGTCCAGGGCAAGCCCTTGCCTTCTCTCAGGTGCCCAGATCCAGGGCCTCCAGCGGATCCCAATCAGCCTGGGCTGGAGGGGAAGGGCCTGGTGCAGAGCTCTGAAGTCGCTCCCCTGACTTCAGCGCCTGCTGGGATCAACGTCCAGCCTGTCAGCCCGTAGACACCAGCCAGAGGAAAGGGCTTATGCAGATCGCAGCCAGCCTTTGAATGGAGCCTGGCAAGCGGCTGGGAGGCGGAGCAGGCTCCTGGCTGAAGATGCCATGTGCTCTCAGCCTGACCCAGAGTAGGGCTGTGTGCCTGCCGCTCCTGGCACGGCAAGAGCTGGTGGCTGCGTCCTGCTCCTTCACAGCAAATCCCCACGCGTGTGGGAGGACGAGGCCTGAGCCTGAACTGGGCATCTCAGAGAAAGCCACCCGCTCCCCAGGCCTTCGAAACAGCAGTGAGGGACCCAAGGGATCCAAACACGGACGTCCCCACCTGCTCTCCTGATCCATCAGCTCCGCCGCTGGAACAAACACCGAGGCCCCAGGCTGGACATACTACCAACCCCTTTCTCTCCAGGGCACCGGGGCAGCTTAGGGGAACAAGAGTTGAGCTGCGGAGGAGGGCTGCACGCGAGCTGAGCGCCGGCACACCAGGCTCCAAAGGGGTCTCGTCCCACTCTCGGCCATGCTCAACCCTGCCCATCACCGCTCGGCAGCACTGGGGTCTTCAAGTGCATCACGATGCCAGAAGAGGCACCGGGGAAGGGGGAGGTGTAATCTGGGCTGGCGGATATTTTTTTTGTCCTCTATTCCACCCCGAGTGACCCTGCAATCTCCTGCTCCTTCCCACTCGCTGAGTGCGCAGGCTCCCACCGGGCCTGAGCACAGTGCTGCAGAGCCTGGCTCGTCCTGGAGAGAGGGGGGGACGTGGCAAGCCCAGAGGGTGGGACATAAACCTGCCAGGGAGATGCGGGCCCAGCTGGTCTGGGAGCAGAGGCGAGGGGGGGCGTGCAGAACAGCGAGGGAGAGGAATGGTGCGTGTGCGCGCGTGTGAGACAGGCGGCGCTTGGGGCTGTATGTGGGAGAGGAGAGTGCGAGCGTAGTGCTAGCGTGTGATACCGAGAGCCCGAGTAGGTGCAAGAGAAACTGGGAGAGCGAGGGCGAGGGAGACTCGTGCAAGACAAGGGAGGACAGACAGGCCTGCCCGCTCCTGCCGCAGATCCCGCAGGCTGGGCCGCAGGCCGGCTCTGGGACGCCCAGCTCTGCGCATCTCAGTGCACGAGGGAGTCAGGGGCTGTGCCTGGCACACGGGAGGGGAAGGAACGGGGCAGGCCCAAACGTGTCCCCGCGCTGCAAGGGGAGCAGGGTCCCTGTCCTGTGACATGGTGCGGGGCACAAAGTAACCTCAAGAGAGTCTCTAGTCCCCTGCGCGGAGAGCAGACAAAGGCACCACTCCGGGGGAGGTGGCTGCAGTGCTGGTGACAGCAAAAGCCAGGGAGGAAAGCCCCAGCGGCTTGGCTGCCCTGTCAGATCTGCCAGCTGAAAAAATTACAGCCTTCTCGTTTGTATGGGGTGGGCGTGAGCTTCTAAAAGCACAGGGATCAAACCCAGAGGGCCTGCTTCCGACCAGTGCCTCCTAATTAGAGACAGGGCCAGAGCCACAAAGTTCAGACCCAGGACACAGATGCCCTAGCGCTGGGGGGGGGGTGGGGGGGGGGGTTGGGCGGCTGTTCAGACAGGACAACATTCACCCGCGGTGGAGGGCTGCGATCTGTGCAAGTCCCAGCTGAGACCTCAGGACAGAGCTTGAGCATGGCACAGCACTGCTGCAGGCTCTAGCATGGGTGAAACTCACCCACGTGCCCAAGATAAACCCTTGTGAATGCCTGCAAAGGGCAGACGTGTGAGACGGATGGGGCCAGCCAGGAAATGCAGGACTGGAGCCAAATGTCACCAGTTTGCCGAGGTGTCTGAATGAGGCACACTGGGCTTAGATCAGCACAGTTCAGAGAGCAGGCAAGAGTGTGGGGGGTGTCCACATAACTCACTTAACATCCACTGCAGAGGAAGTCACTTCCCCGCACCGTGCCTCAGTTTCCTTCTGCCCCAGTAGAGGCCCTGTCTAAATCACAAGCTCTCAAGGATGTGCAATGTCTCTTTGTGTGGGGAAAGACTGAGGGAGGGGGATCTCAGCAGAGGTCTCTAGGTCTCATAATTAATTGGCACAATCTCCAATTACACTTTGTGCCTGTAAAAGCTCCGGTGCCTATTGATTATGGACCAGCCGACCCCCCCCCCCCGCCACAACGATTGGCCAGGGAATCCTCCCGGCAGGCTGGGCTCGTGGCATCCCCATCCATCACAGCGGGGCTCAGCCACCAGGAGCACGACCTGGATCCCAGCTCCCCCTTAACAGCAGCAGGCCGTGTCCAGAAATAGCTCGGGGATCCAACGCCCTCCCTGCAGCGGCCAACAAAGGAGTGTGAGCAACCCCAGCTCGTGCTGCCTTTGCCTGCCCTGGCTGGAGCTGTCCTGGCATGGATGGAGCGAGCCTGCTGTGGCTTGGGCAGGTTTGAGAAAGGGCTCAGACTGTTCCCTGCTCACTGAGGTCTGAAGCGTCTCAGGCACGTCAGACCTGCCCTGCCCGCCTGCGCTGGGGCTCTCGGGAGGGTCGCACAGGAGGACGCTGTGCTGTATGTGTACGCTCTCTGTGTAAAGAGATTGTCGCGGGGGAAGGAGATCAGGCCTTAACAAATCTCAGTATTGGCTTTAAACAGCTGGGACAGCAACAAAAGAAAGCCCAAAACAGGGTGCCCGCGTGGGCAGACGGGAGCAGCCCCGTTCAGGCCCACTGGGGCGATACGGTGCCCTTGCTCGCCCTGCGCTCACGATCTGTCCCCCGGACACGGGAGGGCACGTCCCAGGGTCCCCTGTGCCGCAGTACACAGAGCAGCTCTAGGGTTCCCGTCTAAGGGACGTGTAAGAGAACTTGTTTGTCCTCTCTGGGCGCAGGGGGGAATTGCGGGAAGGCCCCGGAGGACTATCAGCGCTCGAGGGATTGTAGCCTGCATCTACACTAGAAAGTCAAAGCAGCTCCTTGGCTGTACCCCTCACCCCCCGAAGGGGAGCTAGCCCATGCAGGAGCCAGCACCCGACCCGGCAGAGGGCTGCGTGTGGCCAGGGCCCAAGCCTGGATGAGAGGCCACGCAGGCTCTGCAGCAGATGTAGTTTTTAATCAGCTTGACGCAGCCTGGGCCTGTGCATGGCTCTTGTTTGGGTAAAACTACTGCAGTCGAGGGCGAGATGGTTTTTAATCAGCCACGTTATCCTGGTCCAGCCGCATTGGGCATATCTGTGTGGGGACAGCTGCATGCACACGGTACTGGCTCAGCAGCCCAGGGCAAGGAAAGGCTGAATGTCCCTCGCATGCACGCCTGGGTCAGGAGTTCTCCCGAGCCCGTGGACTGCTTCTGCCTCAACAGCACCCCAAATCCAATGTACGATGACGAGGAAAGAGTCAAACCAACATCACATCCTCTTTGGAGATCGCCAGGCTGACTTTGTCCTCCCCTTGTCACCTGTACCTTCCTGCCCTGCTCACAGAATAGCTGAGACCAGGTTCCCGCCCTTGCTCTTGGAAACCAGTTCTCGTTTCTGCCACAGCCAAAGCAGGCGAGTCACAGCCTGGAGTCAGGATGAGCAGCCGGAGGAACTGAGTTCGGTGTTTAGACTACACTTCCCAGAATGCTGCTACTGCCAGCGCAGCTAAAACAAAGCCAACCAGGCACGCTTAGCCCTTTCCCGCTCACTTAAAGAGACACGGCTGGAGAGTTTGAGCCCAATGTTTTCGGTTCTGGCTGTGAAAAGCCCCAGCTTGGCAGGAACACGCAGCGTTCGCAGCCCTGCGCAGGAAAATCCACCACCAGCGAGAAACACGTCCCTGCCCAAGCCGAGTGAAATGCAGCACATAAACCCACCGCAGAAAGAGTGCAAGGAGAATTGGGTGATTAGCATTAATTATTAAAAGCTGTTTTGCTGAGGGTAAGGGAGGAGAGGATTAATAAATGAACACGTGGAGCCGAAGTCAAGCCCCGAGTTACCCTGTGCAATCCCAGGGAAACCCAGGAGGCTTCTCCAAAACATCAGTCTGCCCCAGCACTTCTCCCCTCACAGTGGCCCCGTTGGCAGGGCTGTCATGCTGGGAGGGCCGGACTCTGCCCTCGGTTAGCCTGACTGCTCCACGGCCAGGATGCCTCTGGTCTGGCCAAAAAAGGAAGCTAGGCCTGATGTCCACATTCGCACACACATGCCAAGACAGCCCCTGCTGCCTCCCTGGTACTGACCTAACTCATTCCTGTGCCCTCTCTGGCACTGCAATCCCCACTCACCTCAGCGCCCGTTGCCCCGCTCACATCCGGGTTCATAAATTGCACTAAAAGGGGGATCTATTTTTACCGGCTTGGGATTTAAAATTAGATCAGGCAGGAGTGAAATCCATTGCTAAGCTGCTGCAGGGGAGCGGGCTGTGGCGAAGGCACGACCAGCGCCCGGCTGCATCCCCTGCGACAGTGCCCAGCTGGCCGAGCCCGGGCACGGACAGTGGGCGCATGCTTGCTGGGTAAGCGTGAGCCCGGCGAAGGCGCCGTCCAAATGAAGGGCCTCATTGTTTTTCCTAAACAATGCTGGGTAGATGGGAGAATTGAAAGTATGTTGCAACCTTCTACACCCCCCCGCGCGCCCCCCCTGCGTTCCTGGCTAGTGACTCCTCATCTCCAGCACATGATCTGAGATCACGGCTGGAATTCAGCTACTGTAGGAGGGGAGCAGCCCGCTCTGCTCTGCTCTGCTCTGCGCTCCCTTGGCACGGAGGTGCCCAGGCTCCCCTTCCTGCAGCCACTGGGGCTGAGCCCTGAAGCGCTGCGGAGACGGCTGGGCCTGCAGCCACCAGGCCTGGCACACAGTCGCCGCAACACGGGCCAAGTTCGTCTCAAGTGAGTTTTTCAAGTGGCTCCTGCGTACTGTGGCTTGCTCCAAAATGAGCTCTGCCTGGCTCTCCTCCTGAGGATACCTGGGCAAGCTGGCGTCACTACTCACGGCCCAGAGCTAGTGCCAGCGGGGAGGTCCCGGTCTGCATCAGTTAGGCCCTTTGCGGAGCTTCCTGGGAGCTGTGGACAGGGTGAAGCAGCAGCGACACGAGAGACAACATCCTGCCAGTCCCAGCCCTACCAGTTGGATGCACGGCCAAGGCCCAGGTGTGCAGACGTTGGTGCAGGGGCTTCTCACGCCGGACAAAGCTCTGCCTGTGCCATAGGGGACCTCACGAGGCTCCGACAGCCAAGGCCCGTGGCAGCGAGGTGCAGAAGGCTGCACTCCCCTTGGCTGCCACTGCCCCACTCCTACCCCTGCCCACGGAGGAAGCAACCCTGTGTTTCCCTCTGCCCAGGACTCCTACCCTAGGACCACGTTAAGCAATGCCTCTTCATCTTCCCAAGCAGGGCACCCCTCAGCACTGCCTGCCCATGTACTCAAGCTTTTGGGATCTTCTCCACATCACGGCCCTGAATCCAGACACCTCCAGACTCAGAGTAGGGGAGTGGGAGAGGGCATCTTGGAAGCAGATCCTGGACCCTCACGCTGCTGGGAGATCACTGCTCCTAGCTCAGCCCTTCAGGACCATTTCCCCAGTACTGCTCTTCTCTGGACACCTTCCACTTTCTCTGCACCTTTGTGGCACCGAAGGGCCTGCACCAGAGACCGAGACCCAGGACAAGCCACCAGGGATGCAGCAAACCAAAGGTCAGAGGGGGAAGGTGCAGCTGATGTGGGACTGCAGCTGCTTGGCATAAGGCCAGTCGAAACAGCAGATCCCAAGCCTCAGCCTGGAGCAGCAGCCAGGAGCTAGGGCCAGCAGTGCCTCGTGCTGTCAGCCACAGCAACACAGCAAGGATTTTGCACTCATTTGCACCAGCAAAAGGAATGGTGTAAGGCAGTCGGGGGTAGCTCCCTGGTGGGCAGAGCTTGGGGCGGTGGGGTTCAAATTAGTGCCTGCAAAGGGGAGCAGGCAAAGCTTCCCAGGGAGAGCAGGAGAACAGACGCCACGAGCACAAGGAGGCCCCTCAGGCTTTAATAGCCAAGAGTCTTCTCCAGGAGCCTCTTTTCCCCCAGGCCAGGTGGAAGCCAGCTATGGGTGCCATCAAACTGCATCCTACAAAAGAAGCAGTTGCCCTTCAAAACTAGCTTGAAGACCCTTGCACAGAAGCTACAGCCTGGCTGGACAGTCTTAGATCATCTGACAAGCAGAGGGTGGATGGATGCAGCCAGAAAAAACCACCACCATAAAACAACATTGACATGATGATGAATTTCATTGCTACTGTTATCTGCTCCTTAAAAACTTTCCAAAAGAAGATCTCAAAGCACCTCACAGTTACTAATTCAGCCTCACAGCCCCCCTGTGTGGAGGCAGGTGATTACTGCTTGCTTCAATTTACGGAGGGGAGAAATGAAGGCGCAGAGAAGGAGTAGTGACTCGCCCAAGGTCATCTCAACAACCAGTGGCAGGGCTGAGCGTCCTCACCCCCAGTCTAGGCCACTCCCCATCTGTCCCTACACCATCCCAAGAAGGGAAGGAGGTGAGCTTGGCTCCAGGTGGAAGGAAATCCCGTCAGGGAGACACAGCAGGAGAGCATGCAATAGCGTCATCGCGCTTCTGGCTGGGAATCAGGCAAATCATTGTGGAGCCCTGGCCAGGGCTGCGTTAGGCGGCGGGGCCTTGCCAGGGCTATTTTGGTGCTGCTGGGTTGAGCTCGGAGGCTACGCGGCTCCTTCAGTCAGCAGCGCCAGCCTTGGACAGGCTCCGGCCGGGGAGGGACATTCCCAAAGGCCGAAGCTCCCCGCTGCCCTCCCCCAAGTCCACAAGCGAGGAAGGAGGGAGGCGTCTGGGGGAGTTCTGCAAACCCCAACCCAGGGCGGGTCTCGTTCACGTTCCATTGCATCCACATCACCGTTTCTGCAGCTCCCCGAGCCCGCGTGAGTCTCCCTGCCGAGCATGTGGCCTGGCAACGGCTTCGCCCTTAGCTTGCCCTGCCTCTGCCATGGATGGTCAGGGAGTATCCAGGACAGCCCCGAATCTGTCCCTAGCTCCTCTGAGGCTGCTGGCGGAGCACTCGCCTCGCGCAGGAAAAAACAGCGTGCTATACTAGCAAAGCGCCCTGAGCGCTGAGAGACGCCAGCTCCTCCAGCAAAATAAGCTCTACCGCCCAGAGCTCCGTTTTTGCCAGTAGACCTGCGTCTACGCCGCGGGCTCCGTCAGTCCGGGACCACCATGCCACCTCGACCCCTAGCGAGGGTTCACCCTGAACAGCCAGCCTCAGACTGGGGAGCTCCACACGGAGCGCCAGCAATGGCAGCCAGAGGCAGCAGCCTCCCAGGAAGTGCTAGCTGAGAAAGAAGCTGCCTCCCAGGTGTTGGGTAGGTGAAGTCAAGTCCCCCCCAGAAAGAAGCACCAGGCCTACGGTCACTTGTGCAGCCTCCTGCATGCATTTTGCTTCCCAAAGCATCCCCCGCTCCCACCCTCGGTAGAGCAGTGAGTCCTAGTAGCGAAGCCAGGACCCTTCCTTTCACAGCGCAGGCCCGGTCCACTTGAATGAAAGGGAGAAGCAGCAACAGCCGTAGGCTATTACCCACCACGTGGCCCAGCGCCTGCCCCGAGTGAAACCAGCCCACACTTTGCCAATGGGCTGCGCAGTTAGTTACTAGGCAGCTGTCACGCACTGAGGATCCGGATTGCGGAGTCCCAGCCCGGCTCCGGGAGCAGAGCATGATCGTGGGGTCGGAACAGCCCTTCCAGGCGCCACTCAAGCACACAGGCTTGGCACGTTCCCCCAAAGGCAGCAGGGCCGAGGCAGCGGGGCTCGGGCTTGCCAAACGAGACAGCTGGGCTCTAGCACCAGCTCTGCCAGGAGTGACCTTGGGCAGCCTTATATTTGCAAAATGCGAGGAGCGTGACAGATTCCTGGCAGAGGGATGCCAGGCCTTCATCATGCCAAACGGTTGTGGTGGGCCTGGAAACACCAAGCAGTAGAGGGAGCAACACCAGACTCCAGCCCTTTCTTCTGAGAGGCGGGCAGGTGGAAGGAGCGGCAGGATGCCTGCACTGGGGGGTGGGAGAGGCTAAGAGCAGAGAGGTTAGCTTGTTCCCAGGCGCTGCCCCAAGCACCCCCGCTTAGACCGTGGTGGGCGGGGGGACACCTGCTCTCTTCGCAGCACCCAGATCCCAGGCCCCTTATGTCGCCTCCACCTCACAGGGCTCCTCCCCACGCCTAGCAGAGGGGTGCCCGTCACAGCCACCTTGGGAGGCGTGGGTAGGAAACGCGAGAACCCAACTTGGACCAACTTTCCCTGGATAGAAAAGTCCCAGCACAGAGGGGCCAGAGAGGTGGGAACTGCTACCCCTGCTGCCTCTGGCAGAGCAGCCCTCCCTCCTGCCCAGGCCCTGCCCCAAGGCAGTCACTGGGGCTGCCACTTCCCCTGCCCTCCAGCCCGGGCAGGGGCCAGGAGAGGGCCACTCCGCTCCGGGAGCCTCCAGCCGGGAAAGGGAAAGGGAAGAGGCCGGCTCCCTAATTAAACACACATCAAGGATCAATAAGGACAGAGCAAAGGCAGGCGCAGCTGCGCGGCCCAGCCTCCACCCAGGACGCTGCCCCCGGTGGGGCACACGCGCCCGCGGGAACAGCGCCCACGGCCTGGGCACGAGGGGTGCCCACCCCCTCCAGCGCTGCCGTCGGAGGCGCCCGATCCTGCGCACCCCCGAGCCGCCCGGCGGGCGCAGGGCACGGGCAGCGAAGGCAGCCGAGCCCGGGCGCCCCCCGGGCCCGCGCCGCCCCACCCCGCCCCGCGCAGCCGTCCTGCCCGGGCCCCGCCCGGAGCCGCAAGTTCTGCCCGACTTGGAGCGCCGGGAGGGACGGAGAAAGACAAACCCCGGCCCCCCTGCCTTCAAATCACCCGCGCAGCCCGCAGCCCGCCCCGTCTGCCTCCCGCAAAACTTGCGTGGCCCCGCGGGGGGACGAGGCAGGGCCCGCGGAGCAGGCGCCCGAGCCCGCGGCCGGGCCTCGTTACCTGGGTGAGGCAGAGCGGGGACGAGTACATGCCGAGCCGAGCTGGGGCAGCGGATCGCAGCGGCGCAAAAGTTACTGAGTCATTTCGGAGGCTGGAGCTGCTCGTCCGCTCCCCGCCCGCGCCTTCTCCGGAGCCTCCCGCCGCTCCCGGCGGTGCAGAGGGGGCGGGGAGGGGGCGCGGAGAGGCCGGCCCGGCGGGCGCGGGGGGCGGGGAGACCCGGCTCGGAGGGAACCCCGCGGCGGGGGGCGGGGCGCGGCCGGCGGGAGGCGGCGGGCAGCGCCGCGGCCGCGGCAGGGAGAAGGAGAAAAGGCAGAAAACAGCCAGCGGCGAAGTGACGCGCCGAGACCGCCCGTCCCGAAATGTCCCGGCCCATTTAAAGATGCAGGGTCCCCCCTCCCGGCTGCGGCCCCCGGCCCGACCCCGCGGCGGGCGCAGGGAATCCCTGCCGCTTCATTCCGAAAGCGAGAGCGGGGGGCGGCAGCTCTCGAGGTTTGTCTGGGACGGACCGACTCGCTGCTCAACTTCGCCGGGCCGGGCCGGGGCCGGGGCCGCCGCGGGCGGGACACCCCGCCGCCTCCCGCGGGGCCCCCGCGCGCCTCGTCCCCGGCCCCGCCACGCTGGGAGCGGCCCCGGCCCACTGCGGCACCGCGCGCTGCGCCCGCCGGCCCGGCGCGGACTCGGCCCCCCGGCCCCGGCTGCGTTTCGCTTGCAAAAAATAACTTTGCGGCGGGGCCCGATCCCGGCAGGGCGCCGCGGCCCAGCCGGCCCGCCAGGCCGTGAACTTGGCCGGGCGCGGGGAGGCGGCGCGGCGCGGCGGGGACTGATCGCGCCGCTCCTGGGCGTCACTTCCAAGTTCAAGTCGGTGCGGCTGCCAGCGCTCCCGCCCCTTTCCGAGCGGCCATTTTCAGCTCCATCCAGCTCTGCGCCTGCTGAGCCGCCCTGGGCTGCGCAGCCCCCCCCGCGCGGCCGTGACCTCCATCCCCGGCCCCACGGAGCCGGCGGGCGGGGCAGGAGACGCGGCAAAGGCTCCCCCGCCGCGCGCCCCCCCCCCCCCCCTCCCCGCCAACTTTTGCCGCGGGGTCCCCGCGGGGCACGACCCGGCCGCGGCACCTACCATCGCCCGCGGGGACTAGCGAGGCTCCAGGGCAAGTTGCCGCCGCCGCCAGCAAGAGCCGCGGGGCGAGCGGGGCCGGGCCGGGCCGGGGCGTCAGCGGCGGTCGCAAATGCAAGCCGAGTGTCCTGGGCGCCGCCTCCTGCCCCGCGCTCCGGGGCCCATGGCAGCCCGCGCTGCGGGACGGGCGGTGCGGGCGGCTCAGCGGGGCGAGCGGCGCGCGGCGGCGGGGCACTGCGGGGCCGCCCCGGGGCGCATCCTCCCGCGACGGCGGCGGAGGGCCGGACGCCGGGAGCGGGGGTGTCGGGAGCCCCCGAGCCGCAGCCTAGAGGCCGGGGCGGGCGCCGCCTCGCTGCCGCCGGAGAGTGAAGCCTGCCCGCCCCCCCCGCGCCCGGCTCAGGACGGGCATCGCCGCAGCCGGCAGCCCGGAGCGCCCCGTGCCCGGCCCCGGCCCCATCCCTCCTCCCTCCTCCCCCCGCAGCCGCCGCCTCTGCCTCCGCCCCCTGCTCCGGGCGCCGGCGGCAGCGCGCGGGGGAGCTCCGGCGGCGGCGGCGGCGGCGGCGGCGGCGGCGGCGGGGGCTGGGCCGCCCGGACAGCGGGGCAGAGGCGCCGGTGCCGGTAGGGCGGGCGCGGCGGCGGCGCGGGCACGGGCTGCGCTGTGCGGCCGCCGCGGAGCGCGCGTCGCGCCCGGGAGGCCCCCGGCACGGG
This sequence comes from Crocodylus siamensis, assembly GCF_052110815.1. NCBI lineage: Eukaryota > Metazoa > Chordata > Crocodylia > Crocodylidae > Crocodylus > Crocodylus siamensis. The sequence goes on along the minus strand of NC_143408.1, from coordinate 8,387,699 downwards.
CGCGGGGTGCGGGGCGGCTCCCCCGGGCCGGCGGCGGAGCAGGTGCCGGGCCGGCCGAGCGGGGCAGGGTTTGCCCGGCACCGCACCGCGCTGCCGCAGCACCCCGCTTCCCCCGCACTGCTGCGTTGTCCGCCCCCCCAACACACACGCACTGCACTGCACAGAGCCCTGCACACACACACACTGCTGCACGTACACGCACTGCGCCTTGCACACACACACATGCACACACCGCACTGCCCAGGACCCTGCACACATATACTGCTGCACGTACACGCACTGCACTGCGCCTTGCACACACACAAATGCACTCACTGCACTGCCCAGGACCCTGCACACACACACATGCACACACCGCACTGCCCAGGACCCTTGCACACCGCACTGCCCAGGACCCTGCACACATATACTGCTGCACCTACACGCACTGCACTGCGCCTTGCACACACACAAATGCACTCACTGCACTGCCCAGGACCCTGCACACACACCAATGCACACACTGCACTGCCCAGGGCCTCGCACACACACAAATGCACACACTGCATTGCCCAGGACCCTGCTCATATGCAAATACACACACACACTGCTGCACATACACGTGCCAGTGTCCAGGGCCTTGCACATACACCTGTACCCGCGCACACACACTGCTGCCAGGGCTCTGCTTTTCAGCTTCCCTGCTCCTCAGCACTGTGTAGCGGAGCCCTGGCTAGAGGTGTCTGCATGCAGGGCTCTTATTTCTACCTGTTACCGCAGGCTCCCCAGTAGGGGCCTGGCCAGCAGATCCGCAGGGGAGTACTGCTGAGCCCTCCCTTAAAATCAGGCCGTTTCCTCCGCCACCACCGGTACTGTTGTCTGCCTCGCGCAGTGGTTCTCAGCCTTGTTTAAACTCAAGGTGCCCTTCCCCAGACCCGAGCCCCCCTCAAAAACTGCCTGTGCTTAATTTTCACTTGTCAATACAGCAATTCTTTTTTTTTTTTGAGAAGCACGCAGACAGACCCCAGCGGGGTTTCAATACTGTCAATTCCTATTTGAAAGCTCTGAGTTGAGGTGTGCAAACATGATTCAGAAGATAACAGCACTAACATTACGTGGCATTTGCGGCACCCCTGAAAGGGTCTCAAGGCACCCCAGGGTGCCCCAGGACCCTGCTTGAGAATCCCTGGCCTTAGCGGTGGTAACTGTTTTAAATGGACCATCCCTCAAACATTCCTGCATGTTTGGGGGGAAGCGCAATTCCTTTTGCAGTGAGCGCCTCCGGGTAGAAACTAGCTGGGCTCATAGTTCTGGGCAGCAACCAGTGACTGACTTCATCCTCACCGTACAATTTTAACTGCAGTTTTCACTGGGCTGGCTGAGAACTGCAGAGTCCCACCTTGGATCCGGGTCTGGGTTACCCAGCTCCTGCAGAAGGGAAATAATTGGAGTTGAGACAAATAAACTTGACCTCTCTCTATCCACATCAATATGAGACAACCTCAAACACCCTGACCTTCTCTCCCTTGGTCCAACTCACTCAGGCGGTGGGGCCTGCAATTTTAATTCCAGATTGGTGCTGCGATCAACAAAAGCTTTACATTTTTTTAATGCACCCTGTTTTGCTTCATAAAGGCAACCAGCATCGGGTACATTTTCAATTTATGCAAAAATTAAGTGTACAGCAGCATGTTTCTGTAGCTTTATGTATGATTCATTTGCAGCATGTAACAGGAAAATAACCTGTTGTTTTTCTGCTTGAATAATCCTCAGATACTAAGATATTAGTCTAACTAAATTCCTTTTATTTTAAAAAAATTATAGACAGTTGCATAGACGTTCTCCTTTATTTTCTTTCATTTTTAATTTTTTTCCCCTCGATTTTTTTCTGGCATGATCTAGCTCAAAATGCACGGGCCATTTTTAAAATCAGTTTGAACAGGGATCTTGTATACTCCAGAGATTTCTATTATGCATTCATACCTCCCTTCATAGCCATTAAAACATACAGGACACACAATAAGATACTGTATATTACCTTGAATAATCTGTGTATTGATTCCATGTATATTTTATTGCAGTTCAAGTTGTTTGTCATGTGTCTACGCGCAGAGCTTAGCAAGCTGTAAATGAAGATCTAATTTTGTTTTAACTTTCTAGTGAAAATATATTTCCATGCTGTAAAACTTTTTTTTTTTTTTAATCGCCATCTGCTACCCAAAGAAAAGCCACTTCCCTGTTTTGAATGTAAACAGTCTCCCAGCTGAAATAAGTAGTTAACTTGCATTCTCCTAACTAAATAAGGCTTGTAGAATTTAAACCTGCAAGTAACTTTGTTACAGGGGCTATAGTTTTTTTCTATTATGCGCTTAGCATGAGGATTTACGGGGGGGGGGGAAAAATTGAAAAGGACTTGCCAATTTCTTATTGCTTCCGACTCAGCAAATTGGTGCCCCCGTGTTGCTCAGTGCCTGCATACTTGAACGTCTTCCCAGAGTGTTAGAGTAAATCGTTCAAACCCAATCCGGCGTCAGGGCCGCAGTGAGCTAGTCACCGTATTTTTGTATGTTTTTAGGAGATATTATTGTTCTCACCCGCATGCAACAGGGGTCTGATTTAGTAAACACAGCAGTGGTTATTCAGAGAGCAAATTTGAGACCTGCAGGGGAAGTGCAGAGCAGTTCTGAAAGTGCCTAAGGTGAGAGGCACTTTAATGCCAGCGACTCATACAAAAATATACACACAGGATGTTTTTAATAGCAGGTTTTTCATCAAAGGGCCTTAGAGTTGGGGTGTCATTTGTGACTGCCGGCAGGCTGGCAAGCCCAATCGAAGGAACAACCGGGTTTAATAGTAGCCCAAACAGGAGTTAGGAACGAAATAGTAAAGCTGATCTGCAGAAGGGAGGCATGGGTCTGTGCCTTTTTCTATGTCTTTATATGACAAATAATGACCTGAAGGGTGTCTGTGTGAATGTGTGTGTATCAACAGAAATGTCAAACGTCATGTTTCTTCCTTTCCTCTCAATCGTTCTTCTTTTTTTTCGTTCTTTTCCCTCCCTTTTTTTTTTTGCTGTTAAAAGGCTCCTCCGCAAGTTCAAAAGCATGAGGTTTCTGAGCCCGCAGTTGAATGTCTGAGGACTTGGATCTTATCTCCTCAAGTCAGTTTAACTTTTGTTAATAAAATCCACAGAGTTTTATAAAGCCCAAATAAAAACCAGTCCTCTTTTTAATTACTCTGATTAACTAAAAATACAGTGAAGGGTAGAGTAGTAGATCCTGGCTATATTATTATTTTTATTAGTACTGCTACTGTTACTATTACTATCAATATTGCAATATATGCTAGGTGACCCAAGTCAGATTTTGCAGTGTAAGTTTGTATTCCTGCAGGTACGTATCCTATGTGCCTAGCTTTGCCCATGGTTAGCAGTTTGCTGACTCCGGGAAAACTACCCACAATGCGAGCAGATCTTTTTGCGGAACCAGGGCCCAGCTGGATGGGACAGACAAAGGGAGAGGGGGAGCCAAAATAGGGCTTTTGTTCAAGATTGTCCAGCAAGGCTGGCAGACCCCGAGCCCAACTTTCTCCGCTTGCTTGTTCCTCCGTTTCCCCCCAGAGCTTCCCAAAGGGGCTGTGTTAGATCCAGGCAGAATGGTACAACTCACGGTTTGTTTAAATTCTCTTTTTTTTAGGCCTTTTCTAAATAGGATCAGAAGGAAGCAAAAGGCAAGTGCCACGTGCCCATCTGAACTTCTCTCTAAGGGTCTCTAGGTCTTGGTATAAAATAAATACATAAGGCAAAATTTGGGGTTGGAGCCTTAGAGCTATTTTCCACCTGCCATACCCCATTGGCCTCTCATGCAGCTGCTTCTGGTTTGCACTGAGAGGAGGATCAGGCCCTTTCTTGAATTATTTAGACCTTATATCACAGCAAAACCCAAATTGCCTGTCAGCCGCCAGACAGCATTTCTGCTCTCACCCTGGCTGGGAGCAGCTCCAGATTTCTCCGTGGCCGAATACTGCTGCAAGAAGCCTTTGAAGTCCTTCGGTGCCACTTAGGTGGGAGATAGGACTTGTGTGCTGGCTTTCGCCCAAAGTCATTGGAAAGTACAGATGGGCAGAAACACCTGATGTGAAGTCTCCAAACGGGGGAGGCCAGACCCTTGTCTGGATTTCATGGTGGGCCCCTTGCAAGGGTGCCCTGGGCTGCACCTCACCTTAACTTGGAAAGCACGTCGGGCTACAGCGTGCTGTCTGCCGCGCCGGCCCTGTTGGAAGCGTTATTTTTTAAAGACCATTTCACAGTTTATTTATGGTGACAAGAGCTCCTCAGCATGAACTTTCAGACTGCTGGGCTCAGCAAAATGGGTGCAGTTACTCTTTAAGCAACATTGGGCAGAACACAACCCCCTTGACATGGAAGAAAAATATACCACTGACACATTAGCCTTTTCCTAGCTAATTTTTAGTGTCTGTGTCTCTCGTTTAGTCCCCTGCTAGGGTCAAATTCTGCTGTTGGGTGCACATGTCTGGCTGGCCCCAGAACCACAGACGTGCATAACTGAGGGAGGGAAACAGGATCCCAGAATATTGACTGTAGCAGAGAGGGTTGGTAGGTTTTACCCCCCTCCCCCCCAGATTATTTTGCTTGATTTTAATGCAACTTGGTTAAAATACAGCGAGCTATAATTTTCTTTTGACGCGCATGTGGAAAATCCTGCATTGTATTTGCTTTTGTGGGCCGGACCCTGAACAGGAATCAAATATTGTAGCTCAACTGCAGTCGGTATTTGTTTAATGGAGTTTTTCTTTCTTTTGGTGTCCTATACAGCTGTACATCGAGTGAAGGGTGTCCCAGTGTTTGGGAATTTCAATAAAAATCTGAAAAGAAATTTGATGAATTCTTTCGTGGCCTTTTTGGGGGGCAATTTTTTTTTTTTTTTTGCAGTAATTTTTAGGTGAACATTTGCACAGGAATTTCTGGTAAAAAATTCACAGCAAAATTTTTCCTCATTTTCCCAACAACTCTAATATTTACTGTTCACCAGGAGAGAGGGGGAAATTGGTCCATTAGAAGTGAGGAAAGAGTGAGAAAAATTGCTTGCAGTTATTTCGTTAGATTCAAAAGTAATTTTGCTTTTGAGCATTTTTTGATTCTGGGACACACAAAAGCTTCAGTTTACTAAGGCAGACCTCGCAGAACAGAATTTTAAACTCAGTCATTTTTACCAAGAGTGAGTTTTACTGCTTGTATTCAGTTGTAAAATTTTCAATTTGGTGTGTAGCCCCCACTTTGAGTGCACTGACTTAAAACTAAACACATGCACCAGTGTTTCCAGAACTGGGTCCACAGTTATTATAAAGGGACTAATCAGTGGTTATGATTTCAATGGGGTTTAGATCAGGGCCTTAATTATATATACTTATATAGTTTGTTTTTATATATATATATAGTAATACATACAGAGGTTGAATTTTTTCAAATGGGAAATTAATCTTTTTTTTTTTTAAATCAAGTCACATTTCAATATTATATTTTACAAAAAATAAACCCTGGTTTAGGGAGGGTTTTTCTGTTTGTTTGTTTTGCTCTTTTTTTTTTTAATTTTCTGATTTTTCTATAGATCTGGCCAACATTTTTCAAAATATTCCAACATTTTAGATTTTGGGAAAATGGAAGGAAAGTTGGAAAACACAGGTCTGTTTCCAGTTAACTATTTATTTGATTTTCCTGGGCAGAACTGAAGATACTTGAATGAACAGGTTATGCTGTAAGTGTCGCATTGGCTTTTCTTCAGGGATCCCGAGGCGCTCAAGTGTCTGTCCCGGGCCGTGTGCTGTTCATAGGTCCTTTTTTTTGGTTTAGCTCAAGCACCAGGATGGGCAAGGAGGTCTGAATTGTACTCTTGTGGGTCCAGACAACTGCAGATAGCCCCAGCATGGACCGATCTGACAGCAAGAAGATTTGTTTAATGTTTAAAGAGGCAGCAGAAGCTCAGTGCAGGCACACAGTTTTGTTTCCCATTAATGGGGAAATGTCTCTAATCTGGGGGGAGATATTAATATTTCAATTAAAACGTGGTGGGGAAGCACCAAAGGGGTGGTGAATTTTCCCCTGGCCCTGCACGGCTGGAAGCTCTGGTGCAGAGGACTCACTGGGAAGACCAGAAAGTGAAAGTGGCTGGGTGATGACACTCTTCCTTTTAAAAGTGATCCTGAGCAACAGTTGCTGTGTTCCACAAATTGCTGCGAATTGATTAATGCTCATTAAATGGCGCAGCCTGGTACACACCCAGGCACGCATACGCCCGCCCGACACATGCACACCAACACACGGGATTAACCCTTAAACACCCGTGCCACTTGCACACGCTAAGCATTCAGCACACGCTTCCTGGTGGCAGCCGGAGGACAAAAGGAGGCCGTTGTTTCCTTTCAAAGCGGAGAAGGGAGGAAAGTAATCTTGGAGTTTTTAGTGGTTGCCAAAACAAACTAACCGACTACCCGATCCCGACCCGCAGCCTGATCCCCATCCTCATCACCGAGAGGCGAAGCTGGAGGACCGCCAGGTTGAAATGGTGACATCAGAATGTGTCCTGTTGAGTCTGAATTTTTCCAGGACAGCTCCTGACTGGGAATCTGATTCTCCCCGAGGGTCTTTGGGTTTCAGCAGGGCACAAACCCAGCCAGCCGGCTAAAATGCTTGTGAGAGTTCCCGAGCCAGGCCGCTCTGTTTTGCTGGTGAAACACCAGTTACCTCGAGGGAGTTATTCCACCTTTACACCCAGGCACATTAGAGAAGACTGAGGCCTAATGGGCTCTATGCCTGAACAAGCAAAAGGTCGCTGCAATCACTGGAAAGGCTTCCACTGACTTCCCTGCACCTCGCCTTGGACCCCGTGGTTATGTGAGCTGGTAGGTGAGGGGAAAGCAACCCCACAATATCCCTGGATACAGAGAAGGGCTGGAGAGCAGCACATGCACCTGATCCTGCAAACAGACACACACAAGGAGCTCGACTGGTGTGAACGGGCCCGAAGAGGTCAACGAGCAGTCTACCTCTGCCCTCGGCAGGCTGCAGAGCAGTCAGGAAAAGGTTTCTCTGCCTGCTCATGTGCGAGGGGAAAGCTGCGCTGGACGGAGAAAGGAAGAGTTTGAAGGGAACTGTAAGAGCTCTATGTGCTTCCCCAAATGATCTCCCAATGCTTTGAGGGCAGGAAAGCACCAAACCAAAAGATCACATGAAAGAGAAGTATTGGTAGAAACGCACCTTCCGAGGGAAAACTTTAGCAACTTGCGTAATCAATTTGCAGCACATTTCTATAGCGAAATCCAATTACTACAGACAAATTGGCACAGATCCACCTCACAAACCTTTCTGTAAACACAAAGGGCTTTTTTTTTCCTTCATTCTCCTATACCATTTTATGAGAGAGGAAAATTACTCAGACGGTGAAAGTCCTGTCGGTAATAAGGGCTCTCAAAATAGGATCGTAAGCAGAAATGATCCCATCGCACATTTGTTTGATTTTTTGAGAACACAGACTTTTGTCCTGCTTCTTCGTTAAAATGTTTGGGGGGAGGACAATGACCCGTCTTGCCTTTCCTTTCTGGGATCCAGCTTTTATTTTCCTTCCCTCCCTCTGGAATCTGCTTTGAATTAATGACATTCGATTCCAAAAATCTGGGAAGGATCATTATAGCACTTTCCATGTTAGTATTATTTTTTTTATTAGGCGGACTCTGCAGCTTAAGTCGGTGGGGAAGAAATGGGCTTGTGGTCAGCGAGGTGCGGGGGACTGGTGAGCTGGCTCCGTTCCCTGCCTGACCAGGGGCAAAATCCTTTCTTTGAGTTGGGCTCAGCTCCTTTGTAGGCACTCAAGGAAAGACGCCAGATTCCCCAAATATCCAGCACAGGGCAGTGCTGGATGTCAAGCCTTTTTAAGCAGCTGAATGCCTTTCCAGTGGATATGCTATAGTTGAACCAGAAATCACAGGCTCAGGTCTGTGCCAGACTTCAGACCCTCACAAGGGACCCTCTGGCCCTGGCAACCTCTGTCTGTCTCTTGGCCTCTGTTTCTGCTCCACACTTTATGTCTGATCAGTCCCCTCCTTCACAGGCCAGCATGCTTGGATGTTCAGCCACTTGGTAACAGGACCATGCAAGCACCTGCGTGGGAAGGCTCTTCCCTTGCCAACACTGCCCACAGTAGGATTTCCATGGGAGGATGGTGCTTTTGAAAATCATCTGCATCCTCAGGTGCCTAAATATCTGGACCTAGATGAGTTAAACAGACCTAGGTGAGGTACACAGCAAAAAGCCCATCTCTGCCCAAAGCACTTTAAAGGAGGGCACAGTTCAGTCATGAGTGCAGATACAGTATGGACACACCAACCCTTTCCAAAACCATGAGTCCAGCCCCCAGAAACCTGGGGGTTGGCTTTATTAGGAGCTTGATTCTTTCTTAAAGTCATCCTTTCTGTTTCTTTTGATTTACCTTCTGGTTTGGAGACTTGGTTTACATTTTCCAATTTTTCTCTGCCGCCCCAAAGAGAAGGGACTTGCATCAGAGTGAATGCTGAAAGCAGCCATAGCCCCCTATGCCATGGGAGCTTGGGCTTTAAGAGACAGCAAATATTGCAAGCCTCATGAACATTGGCACATCCAAAAACACATCAGGAGGGAGGAGGAAGACAGCACTGGGTCTGAGCCAGACCTCCTGCTGTCTAGAAACCGAGATTGGAAATTGTTGCGGGCAGTACCAGAGCCCTGGCTTGCTTTGGGGACATTTTTGGCCTGATTTAGGGATGAAATGAAAGAAATCCGACCTCAGTCATGCCCCATTTATCCTACTGACATGCATGGGGCTGCAGCCCAGTCTGTCCAGCTTCAGTTTAAATCTCCTGCCAGGCTAAGGCCAAGCACCTGAAGCTGTTAATGATCTATTGTTACAGTAGCAAGCCCTGCTTCCCAGAGGACAGGCACCCCGTCAGGCCAACCATCTGCCCCATAAACACTGCTAATTGGTCCTCCGGTCCGCAGAGCCACGGCTGGAGGTTGAATGGGCCCCAGGAGCTGAGTGCCTATCCTGGCCCACAGAGCTGGCCAAAGGACATCGCTGCAGTAGAGTAGTGCACTCAGAGACTGAGTGGTGGAGCTGGGACTCGGGATAGTCGAGTAGAGGTGGTGGCCTGCGGGGTGACCCAGGGCAATTGTCTTCCTCTCTCTCCCTGCCTCAGTTTCCCCATTTGTAAAACAGGGTCATGCTACCAGCTTTGTGATGCACTTGGAGGTCTTCCGTGACTCTTGCTGCCAACTGGGCTGTACAGCCTCTGTAAGCAGACAGGAGAGGTGAGCTTCTGGGGCACCTCGGTTTCCCCATCTTCAGTCGTAAAGAGGTATGAGCGGGGAGTTTAGGCCAGTAGCACCTTCCATCCCAAAGCGCTCACATGCTTCACCAGCCCTGAAATGCAGCCAGCTCTGGGATGATGCGACAACAGATGCTGGTAAATCCCAGTGACACTGCACAAGCACCTGGCTGCTGCGATGGCAGGAGGGGAGGAGCAGGATCCTTGAAGATGTGGAATTAAAGCATAATACATGGACTTTGGCTCCTGTGGGGTTTTATATGTGTACTGAAATCAGAACACAGGATATTTAACCCTTTGTCATGACTCCCAGCTGACATTTAAGAAACAACTGTTTTTAAGGCACTTTCGCTGATGCCTCAGTTGCATTCCCCAGAGGCCAATTAAATATGGCTGCTCCCCTTGGAAAGGGTGCCCTGTTTACCCCAAAGGCACACTGTTTATTGCCAGAGCTGTGTAAATATGTGTTTGGGACCCATGTGATCAACCCAGCAGACATCCTTCCGAGTCTGCCAAGGCCTAGCCTGTGTGCCCACTGCCCAGCCAGCTGGCCTCCTTCCCTCCCACCGGGGGGCTGGCAGCACCTGCATGTGTCACTGGGGTAAGGCTTTCAAAGGTACCTTGCACCGTGGCGTATCCAGCTCCAGCCTAGATGTTCAGAGATTGCTGGGCACCTGCGCTTTGCAGTTGAGCCTTGGCAGGAGGGGTCGATTCAGGTGCCCACCATCCAGGCGGCTTGGGGAAACCTCAGCTTTGATTCCTTGCATTTGCTGTGGACTCAGGCTCTGGCTAGGACCTGAGTTCTGGATCCACTTGCATGAAACTTGGATCAGCCTGTGGCTGCTTGTGAGCTACACACTCCACCAGGAAGGTGAATGAAAGCCCCTGCTGCTCCTCCCTGCAGGAGGGGTTTGCCCTCCTCTTGCTCCCTGCTTTTTTGTGTAGCACACATGTCTGAGGTGTGAATGGGGTCCTCGTTACATGATACGTTGTGCACCTCACAGCCAGGGTCCCCCAAGCCCCTTTGGAGGCCACAGAAGTACCACTCCTGTTTTACAGATGGGGAAACTGAGGCACAGAGCAATGAAAGACATCATCTTGCACCTTTAAAGATAGGCGGGCAGAGTTTTCCCACTTATTTCACTGGGAGTCAATTGAAACCCCAGGGCAAGGTTTTCATGTGGGGTACCAAGGCCTTCTGGAATTGCAGTCTTGCTGTGATTTGAGTGCCAGGGTTAATCCGATATTACATGACCCAAACCCACGCAAGGAAGCTGTAGCACTGATGGGAACTAAATGTTATGCTGCGGCCCAGTGCCTTAATCACAATAGCGCCTATCCTTGCCCTTTCCATATCTTCCCTAAATCCCAAAGCACCAGATATAGGCTGGAGAGGATCTTTGTCACCAGTTTATCGGCAGGGAATGTGACGCATGGAATAAAACCCAGGAGTCCTGCCTGCCATCTCAGTGCAACCTGCTGGCCCATGCAGCTTGCTGCTGAGCTGCTGAACCAGTTGAGGAGGTAGGAAGTTAGATGCAAAGGCCACAAACACTTGACTTGGTTAAAAAGACACTCTGCCCAGGTTATTATAATTGCTCCTGCAGCTATGGGTTACACCTGAGAACAGGGCTCCATTGTGCCAGGCACTGTAGTGTACATATGAATTATTATTGCTGTGACCCATCAGTCCTCCTCGTTCTAGGAGCTGTATGTAGAGATAGAGAGGGAAGGGCAATGGGGGAAGGGGATTTCTGCAGCTCTGCTCAGAGATAACGCTGAATTCTCGGGTTTATTTCCCTGCCTTCAGGTCTCAGGTGCTCAGGGGTGTAGCTGCAGTTAGATACTTGCTGGACCCACATTCAAACAGCTTTGATCTATAGAAGTAGGCTGGCACTCTCCGGCCAGTCAGCCTCAGTGATCTGCAGAAGGGCCAGGCTGATTTACCATGAGAACAGGCCCTCGTGCAGCCGTTCCAGCATCCTCTCTGCCAGCTGGAAGCTCCAAGCACCGAGGCAGCCCAGCCATACACTAATGAGAAATTGCCTAAGGGAAGCACCTGGACCAGGACCCAGGAAGTCTGGGACTGGTTCCTAGCTCTTCCATGGACTTGAGTGTGACGTCAGGCGAGTCATTCGTGGGAAGATGCCCAAAAGCTTGTCAGGTGTGTGAAAGCATCGTTCCAACTGAGTGACAGAGACTCGTGCCCCAAACTCCTTAGGGCCTCTTGGTGCTTTCCCTTGTACCCTCCTCTGCCTCCCTTCCCCATGGGCACCGGGTTTGTCTCATTCATTCAACTGGAAGCTCATGGAGCAGGGACTCTCTTGTGTGTACGTGTGGAGCAGGGACTCTCTTGTGTGCAAAGGGCCAGGTCCCCATCAGGAGCTCTCGCTGCTGCTGTGTTCCCCCAGTAATAATGTTATCCAAGATTTTGGAGCCTCAGGGAGAAAGTTTCGGATGGAAAGGTCAGAAGCCAGTTTTGTGTTACTTGAAGGACTTAAGGAAGAAGGAGGTCTCCCTGACAACCCCCTTTTCTGGGCATTGCAATGGCCCCAGGAGCTCCCACCACCAAAATCCAGCCTTTTGACATCAACATGGTCTCCCTGACATGGCGCCGTTCCCCATGCTCAGCCTCCAGGGTTTTGCTTTTTCATTGCTGGCTATAAAAGAACCCCAAAGACATATGACGAATGTATCATCTCCTGGCAAACGATCCCCCAGGCTGCCGTTCCCTGTGCAAAGGGCACACATTTGCAGGAGCTTGTCAGCCCTAAATCAAACACAGGCAGAGAAGCCAAAACCCAGCAGCTGCGCACTGAGGCTCCCAGCTGAGAGAGGAGGTGGCAACTGGCAATGCCTCCCCACACCTCCTCCAAGCACTGCTCCCCTTCCAGGAACTTGGATCTGAAACCACCTCAGCGCTTCTAGCAATTGCAGAACTGGACTTGTGTGCTGGAGGGGAGGCCGTGGTGCTGCTGCACTCCCAGCTGGCCTCCCTGGCTGCATGTGGGTGCTCAGAGCCTCTGTGAGGCAATGGGTAGCCTCAGAAGAGCTGCTGGGAGGGACTTGAGAGCTGGAACCAGGGTGAACAAAGACTTGTCTCTCAGCAGGTGGTTGGTCCGTGCTGGGAATTTGCCCAAGTTCCCCCTGACTAGGGGCAAGCCCCACTGGACTCCTCCCTACCTTTTCCCCTCCCCAAACCCAGGCTTGGACCAAGCTCAACTGCCCCTCTGCAGCCATCTCTTCCTCAGGGTCCTTGAGCTCAGAAGCTCCAAAATGCTGCCGACACGCTCAGCGCTCTGGCTGGCTGCTGGCACCCCGCTGCTCCCTGCCCTCTTTACTACCGAACTTGCAGAAGCACAAAGACGCCCTGTCCAAGATGCAGCTCTGGGGGTGAGGCAGTGGAAATGTCCCGTGCTGGAAAGCATATAGCCTGAGCGGGGCAGGATGACAAATAGCTTATCACCCATTTCACAGAGGGGAGACTCTGACCCAGGGCAGGTCTGAGGCTGTTTGAGGGTCGCTGTGTGGCCGCACGTCTGAGCCTTGGCACGAACCACTGACTCACGGGTTTCACACAGCCCTAGTCTGGTCCCCAGCCACCAGCCCACGCCTTCTTGCAGGTCAAGCATGGCTTTTGGTGGGCTGAGCTGTGCAGCCATTTTACACTTCTTTGGCCTGTTCCCCTTGCCTGTATTTCAGACACCCCACGGCCTTGTTTCTTATGGGGTAGGGTCCCAGTCTGCACGTCCCAAAACTTGCCATGTCCCATAACAGACAGCTGCTGGGAGGCCCCACAGAGGCATTCCCAAATGAGAGTATTTCTGCACTGGATACTTCCCTGGGAAACTCTGTGGACACCATTTCTGATCAGATCTCTTTCCTGACAGGCCCCGCTCAGGACAGCCTGGGGAATCTGGTTTCATGTGAAAAAACTAAAGGTTACTATCTAGCCTTTGTGGTTACAGAACAAAGTTGGAGATGTGACATTTCAAGGCTCAGAAGCCAGAAGACAAATAGGAAAGGGCCTGAGCATTCATTACTTTTAAAATGCCGTGGCCACTGAAAATATCTCTGTGCCTTTTAGGGCTCCGATTCAGTATTTTTAGGTACCTGGAGCCAACAACGCTGTGAACACACTCCTCCCACTCTCTCCACCCAATTTGCCATGTTCAAAACCCTTCCACACACTTGCCTCCTTCTAGACATGCCACGTCCCGCTGACAGGAGTCAGGTTATAGGGCTGGGGGACTCCTCCTTCCTTACAGTGCCTGGCACAAGGGGGCTTTGGTCTAGGTGCCACTGTAATTAAATGCTGGTACTTTTCTTTCTTTGCTTCTCTCCCCCTCCCCTTCTCTCTCTTTCTTCCCCTGTTTCACCCGTGTCATTTGATCGCTCTCTCCCTGGCATCCCACCCACCTTATTAATAGATCTTCTGAAGACACACACATTCATTGCAAAAAAAGCCGATAGATAAAATGACGAGGCGGCAGAGAGAGCCCTTTGTAGACACACCAGCCTCCGAACAATCCAGGGTTGTTCTGCCAGCCGAGCTGGGCACTGGGAAATGAAAGGAATTCCTCGCCCTAAATGGGGCTGGCGCTGCTGCCAGATGGCATGGGGCGTTTTGCATTGCATGGCAAAAGGAGATAAAAGGAGAGCAGCAAACCGCCTGCCCGAACCCTGCGAGTTCCTGCACGTTCCAGGAGTTCAACAGGAGGAGCCTGGCATCTGCTCATGGCTCGGCTCTGCCATTTGCCTCTGCTATTATGGCCGCTCCGATGCTGAGGTCTCCGAGCGCTAGGTGCTGTGCAAGCAGGGCAGAGGAGGCAGTCCTGGTCCCACAGAGCCAACCCGTTCCAGAGACAAAGAGAACGTAATTGTCCTCACTTCTCACATGGGGAACTACAGTTAAAGGCATGCCCAGGGCCACTCAGGTTGTGTCAGGGCTGGGAATCTATAGTATAGTAGAGCAGGCACCGCCGACCCTCTGAATCATGGTGTAAGAGATCTAGCAAGAGACCTGCCTGCTGAATCTGCTTGTATGGAGTCCTGAAGTCATCACCCCAAGACCTTCGATGCATGCACCTAGGAAAGAGTACAGAGGAGTGGAGGCTGCCCAAGACCAACCACCCGCTTTAGACGACAGACAGAATCCAAAGGCCAGACCGAGTCCAGATGTTCAGTGTCCTGATGGCTGTAACTTCTGCCAGAGAGCAACCGATAGGAACTGCTGCTGACTGCCTAACACGTCAGCAAGGGCGCGTTTCAGTCAGGGTGATGCCCCTTAGCCTTTCTCCAACCAAGGAGTATCTGCAAGGCAATGGGGACTAGGGTTTTGAGGTGCCCTCTACTCGCCTTACTCTGGAGGTTGCAACATGGTGGTATTTTACAGGAGCTCCCGATAACATGGGAATCTAGCAAACCTGTGAAACATCCCCCACCAAAGACAGATGAAGGAAACAGCCACCTCTCAGCCCTTTCCCTCCACTCCTCCCCTGCAGCATACACTGTACAGCGCTACCACCACCAACGCTAATAGACAGGGCACCAACCCCTGGGGAATACCAGCCTGCCACCACCTGCTGCTCTTGCCTTTGCTCACACAGCTCTTTCCCAGCCACTTTCTCACAGGGTAGCAGCTGTTTCACCCTGCTTGCACCAACACTACTGCCCAGAAGAGAACAGACTTGGGAGCGGGGGTGTGGGGTAGGGCACAAACGGGGACAGAGTTAAGGATGCAGTGCATGCCCAGCAGCATAAGGTGGCTGTACTCATGGAAAAGGGCACGGGGCAGGACACGATGGCCTGTAAGGGCTTGTCTATACTGTATCACTAGCAGGTCTCGGGGACAACAGAACCGAATGTGCCCCATGTTCTGCCGTCGAGTCCACCGCCCTCCAGAGCCAGATGTTCCCCCATGAGGCTGCTAACCCCAATGCCTGCTCTCACACCCTCTGGCTCTGGTGGGCCTGAGAGCAGGGGACGAGTCCAAGACAGCCTCACCAGCAAACCTCCAGCTCAGGAGTTTATCAGTGGCCTTGGGGGATGAGACTGCCTGCTCCGTCCTGTCCTTCATGAAGTCCCAACAGTGACTGGGGACAGTCCAGCCCTGCTAGCAATGCAGTATAGACAAGCCCTTACAGGCCTGTCTTTGCTGTCCTGCTCCCTGCTCCTGTGGGTTGTGGGAGCGTGGAGCACCCCAACTGTCCCATAGCGTGTCACGGCCAGCAGTGAGCAGAATGACTGATACATAACATGTCAGTGGCTTTCACCAACCCCGTGTACTGGTATTATTGCTCCCAGCTGCCTGTGTGAGCAAACCAAGCTTCATTTAACTATGGGGTTACCCAGTTAAATGCCGTTGGTACTCCTTTCGGTGGAATTAGTTTATGTAAATATAAGACTATCCAATCAAGGTACAGCAGTGACAGTATGGGACTTTGGTGGCCAGATCCATGGAGCATATAGAGAAAGGGAGACCTAAGGTCAGCTCCCTCCACTGCCATGGACCTCCTGTATGACCTTAGGGAAGCTCCATAGCTTTCCAGTGCCTCAACTGGAAACTGGAACAGGCTACAGACACCAAAGGTTATGAGATGCTCACACAGTAGGTACAGGGGCCATATGAGCACCTAATTTTGATAACTTTGCTGTGCATGTCAAGCATGGGAAAGTAGAGCAGCAGGAAATAGCTTCTCATGCATTCACTGGTGGTGGTGCAAGTGCAAAATAGAGTCACACAATCCTGAGCAGTAAACACATTTGTAAAATGACAGATTTGTTCCTGATCACTGGTTATTTGCATCTCCCAGCCCTGTCGGGTGCTTGACCTAAGTTGTTCAACCAGCTTTCTCAGTGCTGAGGCAGAGCAAGCAGGGCAAAAACTTTGCAAGTGTTTGGGGACATTTTTAAAAAGAAAACTTCATGGTTTCAGCCGTTTCACTCCACAGCTGGCACAAATGTCATGATCTGGAAAAGGTGTCAGAATTTTAAAGTTCCAGAAACATCTCCAACTCTTTCCTTTTTCACGTCCTTGTGACAAGCTATTAGCAGAATTCACAGATTTATTAGACTATGACAGGGCAGTGCCATGAGCACTTCTGCTGTGGCTTGCAAACTCACAGCCTCAGGGCTGGTAACTGTGCACCACAGCACATACCCCACACTACCCCAGTCTCTTCCAGATCTAACAATAGCTTTGAAGACCATGGGAACAATTCCCTGGACTAGGCCTACCATGTGATGCAGACAAGATGCTGAAAAGGCTTGACTTGGCCTTGCTTTGTCATTTCTGCTGTGGTTGGTAAGGTTTCCACATCAGTGTGCTCCACTCCCTGGCACGGTCGTGGTAGTTTGCAACCACTTTGCACAGCAGCAAATGCCAATGTAAAGGCCTGGTCAAGAGAAACCCAGACCCAGTTATTATATAAATCATATATACTCCCGGGAATCTTCATCAGTACCAAAACCACAGGCCCTTACCACTCAAATTGATGGAGAGCTCCTCTAGGTCACAGCAATAGTACGTCTATAGTGTCTCTGAGCATGTCTCCACAAGACACTTTACTGCACAACAGATTAATTTACTGCACTGGAAAGTGTCACAGTCTATACATGCATAGCAATTAGGGTGCAAGAGACTCATTTACTGCACTGCCAGATAGTCTTGTTAGATACAAGTGGTATCCGTTCAGCACGGTAAATTCTTGCGCTTAAACACACATGTAGATGGTGAGGTATGGATTAGTTCATTCAGTTGCATGAATTGAACGTGCCCTTTGAGAAGCACCCGCTACGGGAAGATGTTACAGTCACTCTGCTTCAGCGCCATGTAAGTTGGTATGATCTGCCACCCGTAATTGTTAGAGGTGAGAGTGAAGCAGAAACCTCAAAAGGTCTAGGAACAAGAAGGTCGGGTGGATGATTTCCTCTTCAACCTTCCCTCATTATGTTAGTACAGGCATACCTCGTTTTATTGTGCTTCGCTTTATTGCGCTTCACAGATATTGCGTTTTTTTACAAATTGAAGGTTTGTGGCAACCCTGCGTCGAGCAAGTCTATCGGCGCCATTTTTCCATTGGCGCCATTTTTCCAACAGCATTTGCTCACTTTGTGTCTCTGTGTCACATTTTGGTAATTCTCACAATATTTCAAACTTTTTCATTATTATTATATTTGTTATGGTGATCTTTGATGTTACTACCGTAATTGTTTTGGGGCGCCACGAACTGCGCCCATATAAGACGGCGAACTTAATTGATAAATGTTGTGTGTGTTCTGACTGCTCCACCGACCGGCCGTTCCCCCGTCTCTCTCCCTCTCCTCGGGCCTTCCTATTCCCTGAGACACAGCAATATTGAAATTAGGCCAATTAATAACCCTATAATGGCCTCTAAGTGTTCAGGTGAAGGGAAGAGTCGCACGTCTTTCACTTTAAATCAAAAGCTAGAAATGATTAAGCTTAGTGAGGAAGGCATGGCGAAAGCCGAGATAGGCCGAAAGCTAGGCGTCTTGCGCCAAGCAGTTAGCCAAGTTGTGAATGCAAAGGAAAAGTTCCTGAAGGAAATTAAAAGTGCTACTCCAGTGAACACAGGAATGATAAGAAAGTGAAACAACCTTATCGTGAAAGGACGAGTCAATCAATGCGGCAAACTTCATCGTTGTCTTATTTTAAGAAACTGCCACAGCCACCCCAGCCTTCAGCAACCACCACCCTGATCCGTCAGCAGCCATCAACATCGAGGCAAGACCCTCCACCAGCAAAAAGATTACGACTCGCTGAAGGCTCAGATGACGGGTAGCATTTTTTAGCAATAAAGTATTTTTTAATTAAGGTATGTACATTGTTTTTTTAGACATAATGCTATTGCACACTTAATAGACTACAGTATAGTGTAA
Source organism: Crocodylus siamensis (assembly GCF_052110815.1). Classification (NCBI taxonomy): domain Eukaryota; kingdom Metazoa; phylum Chordata; order Crocodylia; family Crocodylidae; genus Crocodylus; species Crocodylus siamensis. Next base: position 8,369,447 of record NC_143408.1, on the reverse strand, counting down.
ACATAACTTTTATATGCACTGGGAAACCAAAAAATTCGTGTGACTCGCTTTATTGCGGTGGTCTGGAACCGAGCCCGCAATATCTCCGAGGTATGCCTGTACTTCCTATGGGCAGAGAACTGCCCTTATAGCATCGGTAACATTGTGCCACTGCAGGACCAACACATGAACACCGGTCATCTCAGCCCACCCCTTATCTGTTAAACCCTGAAACAATTCCCTAGAAACATTCCTCCAAACAAAGGAGCCTGAAGAATGACATAGATTAATTAATAGGTTCATAGAGATTAAAGGACCCAGCGATCCTCCAACCTGCTCTCCCGTGTTGTGGAGTTTCACTCAGTTACTCTTGTACAGAGCCCAATCCTTTGTCGTTGGGTTAAAGCATCTCTTCCCAAAAGGCATTCATCTGCTGCACTTCATTCAAGAATGGGGTGTGAAGAAAGCATGAGACAGTCTAAAATATTTGGTCCCATGGTGGTTCTTGGAATAGTGATAATTAAATTCAGATTTTTTTCCTTTCAAAATGCCGTGGAAAAATTTAATCACTTTGCAAATCAAAATAAACATCTCCAATTAATGCTCTAACTCAAACCACATGGCTTTTACAGAACTCTCTCACATTCGCTGTTGAAGCTTTATACGAGGTTTAGAAAAGATCAGCAAACGTCTGGTAGAAGGTTTAAGCAGGTTGTAAATGCAGGGATTGATGGTTAGAAGCACGGCCCTGCAAGGGGTTTGCAAGTTAAAGTTACAAGATGTTGGGTTTTGTAAGGATCAATTAACCCTTTAATGCCTGTGTGATGGGTAGATTGGGGGGGGAGGGGTGTCAATAAAAGAAACCCACCCCCAGACTGTCTGAAGGGGACATGTGGAGAATGTCTGCCGTGGCCCTTTCAATGTGAGACTCTCACGGCGTGAGCTGGAGTCAACGGCAACACTGGGGGTTTTTTGGGCAGAGCTGATGATTTCCCAATCCAGCCCATCCATTGCCGCCCTGTGAAGTAGTTAGGTATTTCCCTCGTTTTACTGAAGAAATATAAAGACTTGGCACAGGTGCCAGGCTGAGTTGGGCAAAGAGCCCTGATACCTGGTCCTGCACTCACAGCAAGTCTCTCACCTCACCCGGGTACTTGGGTGATTTCCCCTCCCTGCTTTGTGCTGTTTCCCAAGTATCCCAAGGTGGATAACTTCCACCTACAAAGGGCTGAGACTGACTGAACTCACTGCACGGCGCTCAGGGCACCAGCCAAGTCTGCTCAAGGTGGGAGGGAGGTGACGGCCTTTGCGGGTAGGGGTGCAGGGGAGGAAGAAAATAAGAGGGAGAAAACCTGGTGCCTTGGCAGAGGAAGAGCGGACAGGAAGGGGGTGCGGGAGACAGGCAGAGACAAGGGCTGGGCGGGGATGGGAGCAGCACTTGGCAGCACTCGGTGCACCTCTCAGTGGCTGCTGCAAGCCAGGCTACGGCTGGACAAGCATGTAACAGGATGCAGAGCTAATGTGCTGGCACCGATGCCATTGTGGGACTCTTTAAAAGGCAGATAAATCAGCCGCTCCCTGTTTTGCCTTGTCAAAGGCAGCCACGACCTGCAGGGAACAGACTTCCCGAGGTGCCTTCCCCTGCTGTGTCCCACGGGGCACTGCCAAGCCAAGTCCCATCTGAGGAGTAGAACTGATGGGGGAGTGGGGCTAAAATGTGGGGTGCAGGGCTGATAGGCCATGACCTGGCTGTTCCTTGTGGGACCGAAAGTTTTGGGGGGCTGTGGGTCACTGGGCTCTAATATCCTTCCTAAATGCCCCCCATAGCCCGGATGCCACCCTGAGACCCCCTGCTCCAGAAAGCCCACTCTGCTCCAAGTTTCCACTTCCCCAGGATGCTGCCAGCCCACTGGTGTTACTAGAAAGTGGAGCCCCTCCAGCCTGGGGATGGGGAAGAAGTTGCTGCAAAGCAGGAGCCCTTGTGCAAGATGCAAGCAAGGTGCGTTTGCCGCTGAAGCAGGAGGGCTGCCCAGCTCCAGGACACCAGGGGTTGCTGCCCCCCCACTGCTATGCAGGGGCTTTACTGTGGGCAACTGTGCTGGGAGTAGCAGGCTCACAGCTCAGCTCAGCTCAGCGTCCTCAGACAGCTTGGGACCAACCCTCTGGCCCATGAACGTCCCTCACCTTCTTTCTCTGCCAAGCCCTCTTTTATTTCCACCTCCCAGATGGCCTCCTCCTTAAATGGAGGTGAGATCTCACAGCAGGGAGCAAGAGTCGCCTTGGTGGGCCGCAGCACGCAGATCCGGCACCGTTACGCTGGAGTTAGGCTTGGGAGAGAGAGCCCAGAGGGGTTGCTCTGTTTGCTGCACAAGCTGGGGCGGGGTGCATGGTCCTGGGGTTCACACCTGCCAGGCCCATTTCCAGCAAGGAGAGGGAGGTCCTGTGCTGCCCCAGGCAGCCTGTCCTCTCCAAGATGTGGCACCTCTCCCCTTGTGGTGCCAGTGCTGCTCTAAGGCCCATGACCTCCTGTTGAGCCCGAGGGCTATTTTTAGCTGCAGATAGGGGGATTTGGATGATAAGAAGCAGGCAAGGAACAAGCTGATTTGATTGCTAAGCTGAAAAGCCAGGGATGCAGCAAAGGGAAGGGCTGCTACTACCTCCTGGGCTGGGTGGGCCAGCCTCTAGAGCAGGGGCTGACAAAGTTTTTGGGCAGAGTGACACAAACCCACGCAACCTCAACTTGGAAGATGTTTGCGTGGCAGGGCGGATGGCAGGGGAACCATGAGGGGCCTGAGGCTTGTTGTGGCAGCACAGCCATGGCCCATTCCCTGGGGTGTGAGTGCCAAGCAAAATGCCTTTGCATGCCATGTTCTGGCACACATGCTGGGGGGATGCCTGTCCCTGCTCTAGACAGAACCCCAGCCCAGGGGCTGTGGGGGAAGTGGGGGAGAGCCACCCTCCATGGAGGCAGGAGACTGGGGTTTGGGCCAAAAAGGCTTTAAGACATGCCAAAGAGGGGAAGCCAAGGGGGATTGTTTGGCGGTTCCCTGCCCCTGCCTTAGAGGTCTCTTGCCTTGTGCCTGGGAGTTGTGGTGCAAGTGCAGGGGGGAGCCTTCATGCAGGTTGTAAGCAGGGTCTGTGCCCTTGCATGCAGGGAGCATTTGGGGGGCATGCACAGGCATGGCGCTGAGCACACAGGGTGTGTGCGTGGGGTGGAGGGAGATGTCCCTGCCTGACAGTCAGTTGGCAGCCCAGCCACTGGATTTCCCCAGCCCCATGGATGGGGAGGGAGATGGGATGAGCCTAGACACTCTTGTACTTCATGGGGCTTCATCAGGCTTAAAGTGGCTTTTATATAAAGTAACATAAGGTGGAAAGACAGACAGACGGATGGATGGACGGACTCCTCATATTCAACCTGCTTCACTCTGGGGAGAGTTTCTGACCTTGCCGTTTCAGCATCAAAGCAGGCAAAATTCCAAGGGAAAACCTGAGCTGGAGCAGGGATGATCTCCTGGTTTGGGGCCAGCACTGGGTCCACCTTCCAGAGCGCCAAGCCCAGGTCCAAGCTCCTGCTAAGTGCTCAGGATGTTGGATCTGGAGTCCTGGCCTCCGCCCATCTCATGGCCAGCTACTCAGTCTGGACCAGGATTCACATTCCCCAGATGTTATCACACTAGGATCCAGGACAGCCCCACATTCCCGGGCTGCCTCCTGGTGTCTCTGGGGGTCCCCAAAGTGGGGCTTTTCTCTCAATTTTGAAAAATTAGTCCCAGTGTGGCAGCAGGCAGAATCCTGTTGTGTCTGCTAAGAGCTCTCGGTATGGTGCTGCTTGTTTCAACTTCATATGGTGCTGAGCCCCACCTAATTAGTTCTGCCTCCCAGCACCAAGAGGGCTACAGTAACCAGACCCAGACTCGGGGTAGACTTCTGGTTCCAGGCCCCTGCAGAGTGTCTCAGGCTGTGTCCCAGGTTATCTTCACTGGAGGTTGGCCACTGTAGTTTCTGCTCCTGGCCTTCCTTTCAGTCAAAGCTCAATGCGATTAGGTACCCCAGGCTCCCTCGAAAGGTTTTCAAAGCCAGTTTGGGGTTGGGGTTTGCCTTGAGCTGGAAAGCGAGCGATAAGAATCTGGCTCACACCCTTCTCATTATTGGCCCTGCCTCCTCCTCAGGTTGGGCGGCTAACTTCGGGGAACTCCAGCAGGAGAAAATCAGCATGAGAGAGGGAGCAGGCCAGCTTTCCTCATTTTGCAAAAGGCCAACGAATGGTGCCGGGCCTAGGCACGTAGCCAGGGGCCAAGGACACAGACTTTGTGCCACACAATAACACCAAGTGTCCCCAAATGGAATATTTGCTTGGACCAGAGTCAGCCTCGTTAGGCAAATGGGACTGGCTCTTTGCATGAGCTCATCAGAGAAGGGATCTGCACCTGCTTCTTTTTTTCTTCACTCTGCAGCGACAAAGAGGGGTGCTGCCAGCCCTGGATTAGGTGCAATCATGAATTAAAAGCTCCAGCCCAGGGGACATTTGAAGGCTCCCATCTACACCAGCCCCCGCAAGCACTCTGAGGAGAGGGATTACGGATGCTGCCTAGCCAAGCGGTCACACGGGTCAGGCCATGAGAAAGTAGAAGGATGCACTGAGACTGGGCCCTTTACCATTGACCTGCTTGGTGATGTTGGCAGGCTGCTTAGTGATTGTTTCCCTTCCCACCCACCATCTATCTGGACCTCAGTGTCTCCAGGGAGGGCCTGTCCCACACTGCAGTTGTTCAGCACCTAGCATCCTTGCACCCTGACCTCTGTTGAGGCCCAGAGGTGCTACAGTCATTTATGTCATGAGATGGACGCCCCGGGTGTGTGAGTGGGGAGGCCTCAGGCACAGCTGGTGAGGCTCAGGCTGTCAGATGGCTTTACAGCCCCCCCCTTGCAGCTGAGCTGGAGGTATCACTGCTTGCGATTAAGACCCTGCCTTCAGCGCCAAGGACCCTGAATTGAGACCCGATGAAATCCCGCTGTCACGCGCAGCGGTCTCTTGGGGGCCGAGGGGCCGGAGCAGGTGCCGGCTCTCAGGTGACGGGGAAGCCTAGAAGCACATCCCGGCTCCGCAGAAAGCTCCTTCCCCGGGGAGCTGGGGCTGGGGGAGGAGGGAGACACGGCTGCGTGGTGACAGCCGTGCGGACCTGTTCCCGCTGCAAGTACCGAGACATCCTGCTGCGTCAGCACTGTGCAGCTTGTGCTGTGTCATCTGAGCGAGCAGAGATGGGGGATCGCTGCTGGGTGAACGCGGGGGCCTCTTCGAGGAAGGGACCGACAGCGCTGATGGGAGGAGGGGACGAGATGGCAGGTGCTGGCCGTGCTGCTCCCATGCCATTCGCAGCCCCACCTTCCCTGTCCTGCCCCGGCCCCGCTCCTATTCCAGCACCACGCAAAACCCTGCTGCCACTCAGCAGATCCCCTCCTCCCCTGCTCTGCTCCCAGCCCCCAGCTCTTCCAAAGCTGCTCGGTCCCAACCTGCAGCACCTCGGCCCTTGGCTCTCCTGCAAACGCCCACCGCTTTGCTGGCGTGTCCCCAGCACCCTCACCTGCTCTGCGGGGGGGCTTCCCCTGAGCAGGGCCGGAAACACCACACGAGGGCTTGGGGGTGAACCCGTGTGGCAAGCAATGCCCTGGCAGGCTCCTTTCCCCTTGTGACCTTATCCGAGTTTGATCCCAGCCTGCCATGGAGCACGCTCTTGTTCATTCATTCGTGCCTCTCACTAATCCCACTGGGTAATGAGATTACAGGATAATCTGAGGAAATTAACCAGACCCCGGCCCTTCTCCCTGAGAGCAGAAGAGGTGACGGCCTCGGACGTGCCCTGAAACCAGCCTCCTCCCTTCCCAGCCCCATCTCTTCCTTCCTGCTAGAAGCAGCCGACTGCATGGGTCTGCCCTACTTGGGAACTCCCCATGGCACGCTGCTGTTCCCCAATGTGCCAACTGGCCTTTGATCATGTCTTCCAATCTCTTGGCTTCCTGCACCGTGAATGCCTGACTCTCTGCCCACGCGCACTCACTGCAAGGCCTCCCCACAAACCCACACTTGTCCGCAGGAAGCCTGCACCAGGCAGCGTGTGATAGTCAGCATCGGAGAGGACGGGTGCCAAAACACCCGGCCTGACCCCTCTCCCTGCTGCAGTGTCTCAGAGGGTGATGCAGACGTTGAGGCTGTTCCTGCAGGGAAATGATTTGCCGTTCCACTAATGACTGATTTATCGCCCTTAATAGCTGTTGTGGTCCTCGCTGCTCTGCACATAGCACCCCACCGCTCCAAAGAGAAGCTGAGAGCGAGAGGCAGATACTTACGGCTCCTTTAGGTCTTCTCCAAGGGTTCTGCAACGCTCTCCGAATACCACTTATCTAGTTGTTGATTGATCTACCTATTTCTCTGTCAGTCACATCTGAATCCTCACTCTCCTGGGGTCTTTCATTCTGGGGATCTCAAGGCACTTTACAGATAGGACTTTGCTATGCACAATTATAACTCCCAGGAGAGGGCAGCAAGCATTGATGGCAGTTCCACAGGTGGGGAAACCAAGGCACAGGGCTGGGATTTGCCCAAAGTCATCCAGTGAGTTAGCAGTGCAGCTAGGATCATCCCCGAGCAGCCCTGATTCCAGGGCCGACGCTGTAACACCCAGACAGCGTTTGCTGTCTGGGAGCAGAAGGAGGGAATGAGACATGAGCTCCTGATGTGACGGAGCCAGCGCTCTCTGGTAGGAGAAGTCCCGAGTCGGCAGAAGCCAAGGGTGGAGGGGGCTGTGCTGCTTGGCCGTGGGCGGGGATGGCCGTGCCTCTCCGCTCCTCTAGGCTCCAGAGGAGGGAGTTTCAAAAGACGCAATGTGCTTTGCCTCGGGCACCAGCACTGCCAGGAAACGAACTTGGATGGCACGGCCCTCCCGAGGAACTGCACAAATATCAAAGCCAAAGCACAGACGCGCTGGCTGGAACGTCGAGTATTCTGCCTCTGGCACAAGGAGCATCTTGGCAGCCTCAGTGCAGTTAACCAACCCCAGATTCTCCCATCTGGCCGCGGCAGGCGGGCTACCTACCTGTCGGCTCCCGGCAGGCAGACCTGCTATTGCAAGGGGGCAGCAAAGCTGCCCAACCTCATCAGCAGGAGGCCCCGGGAATCTGAGGCCAGAGCCAGGAAGCTGCCCTGTCAGTGTGAGGAGGGCTGGAGGGCCCAGAGCAAAGAAAAGGAATCCGAAGTCCTATTAACTGCAGCTCCTTCACTCAAATTGCCTTCCTGAGACATCGCCAGACTGCAGGAGTCACCTGGACCTGGGGCCAGCGGGCAGAGGAGGTAGAATTAGGAGACGGCTGAAGAAAGGGATGTTGGCTCTGAGTGGTGCTAGGTAGGGCCAAGTGCAGGAAGCAGCAGGGCAGTGCAGGAAGGTGGAGCCTTGGCCGCTAGGGAGAGACCGGGGTGCAAGAGCTGAGTTTTGCCTCCAGCTCTTCCCCTGGCTCCCCATGGGGACATGGGGATGTCTTCAAGCCCCTGCTGGGAGGGCAAGAATAAGGGGAGCTTGGAGGAAATGGCTCATGTGATAGGAGCTAATGCAGGAGTGGGCAAAATGTGGCCCAGGGGCTGGATGCGGCCCACCAGGCCATTCTATCTGGCACACAGGGCCCCCCCAAAATTTAGAAAATTAATATTTATCTGCCCTGGGCTGCCTGTTACGCAGCCCTTGATGGCTTGCCATAACACAGTAAGCGGCCCTCCACCCGAAATAATTGCCCACCCCTGAGCTAATGGATGGCTATCCATCTCCCGAGGGTTCCCAAGTTCACTGCTGAGAAACCTCTCTACCAGTGTGATGGTCCCTTTCTGGATCTTGGGGGTGCTGCTGAGATCAGGGCTGGGTGCTGGGCACTGGGCACTGCTCCAGCTGTAGCCACATGCCGCTTTCTCAGCACACAACATGTGCAAAGCAGGATTGAGAAGGCAGTTCTTGCTGTCCCCGTGGTGGCAGTAGAGACCTGCCATTTGGCATTTATCTGACCCCTATTGCCCTAAAATCTGTGCATCCCACACTATTTAATGTATTTATTCTACTAGTGGACAAGATAGGGCTATTATCCCCAGTGCAGAGGTGGGCAGCAGAGGCATGGAGAGGTGGAAGCTGAAGAAGGCACGAGGGAACTCAGGGAATGTAGCCCTGGTTTTATAGTCCTGGGTAGCCCCTAGCCCCTGGCTCAGCCTTCCTTTCCACACCCTGCTCTCCAGGGAGCCTGACAAGCCAGAAACAAGGTTGTGGAGTCTCCTTACTCTCAGCTTCTGAACTGACCCAGAAGCACATGGATGAAATGAGATAACCATGTCCTGGGCTCCCCCTGGAGAGTGTGACCAACTCCATTCTCCAGCTGGGTTTACTAAAGAGCAGAGAATGGATGCTACATGCCAAAGGCTCCACACAAAATGTGTGGTAGAGCCCTGGCCCCTGTGGGGAGGGAGGATCCGGGGCAGTTCTGATGCCCTGGTGCCCAGATGCCCATTAAAACAGACCCTTGACCCCCCAAGGAGGAATTGTAAGGATTTTGCTCCCAAACCCCCATGGGGGGGGTTAACATATGGGTTAAATGGAGTAGAGTAGGGACATCCTGATTACGCGGGGCTCCTGCAGAGAATATTGACTCCTAGGACCCAACGATGTCCCCAGGAACGTGTTTGGGTTTGGCAAGGGGGGCTCTGGTCAAAATGAGACCAGGCAAGAAAACTCCCAGTCCAGAGTGGCTAACACTCAGGTCCTGTTCCACTGGGTATAAATAATTAGGGATTCATTAGAGCAGAGACCTGAACCTTGATCTCTCCCACCGTCAGCAACTGTCCAGACTCCCGGGCTATTGAATGCGTCTCTCTCTGGCCTACTGGGCATCATTCATTTACACAAAGTGGAACAGCTATAGCAGGTGCACAAGGGAAAGCCTTGCTCAGCTGAGTCACCTGCTTTTGGATCCACTGTTTGCTGGGGAGGCAGACTGAGGTTGAAGTCTCTACACACAGCAGAGCACCCTTGGAGCCTCAGTGTACCATTCTCCAGGGAAGGCCGGCCAGGCTAGTTCCCTCTCTCCTCGTTTAATCACTTGGAAAAGTCTCGGTTCATCCTGGAGAAGAACAGGCCCATTTTTGAACTCCCAAAAGACTTTTCCACAAAGCTGTGCTGCTAAACGAAGTGAAGGGAAAGGCTTCCTCCTGGACAGCACCTTTGGAGCGGTGGCTGCATAGACCATGCCATTAAGAAAAGTAAAACGCTGCCTTATCCATTCCCAAAACAATCCCTAGCCCTGAAGTAAGGCTGTCACAAGAGTGATGAAACATGCAGCTCCTTGTCCTTGACAAGGAAGCTGCTTGCGAAGGGCACCTCCTCAAAAATGCACTGGTCAGAGTTAAGGTTATTGGAGAGCCAGGAAATATGCCTCCCCGTTTATTTACTAATTGAATAGGGTGAGATTTGCAGAGCCTTTAGCCATTCATTTCCCTGCTTATTAAAAGCCTGGGTTTGGTAAAGGAGGCAACCTGCAAAGTATGTCGCTGTCTCTTAGCAACGTTAACTGGTTTTGAAACAATTTTGTTTGGTTTTGGAATATAGAAGAAACTCACCAGGAAATCTATGAGCCAGAGCCGGGTTCATCTGAGAGCAAGGAGCAATCCCATCGAAGGCAGAGACGCAGCGCAAGGCGCTGGCCAATTCCCGTCAAGTGTCATTCTGGCTTGAAACTAAGCCGGGGAATTTCCAGGATATTATAAAGTGAGAGCGACAGGGAGTGGGCAGGATACTTCGCTCTGGATGGAAAACCTGAACAGCAGAATCTGGAACGCGGGTCAGGAGGAGCGACCCCAAGAGAGAGCCGCGGGAGGAGCTCCGGTCAACCAGGTCTTTCCATGGGAGGGGGAGGAAGGCGCCACTTGAGCAGTGGAACAAGCTGGGCGGCTCCATGGAGGCTGCTGGTGGGGAGATGGCAAGAGGGTCAATGGGGAACGCATGGCTCTGGGTGCAGGAGCTGGGTCCTGGTGGGTAAATGATTGCACGGCAAAGCCAGGGGGTGCCTCCCTGAAACAAACTGGCGGGCAAGGACCCACTTCGCATCAACTGCCCCCCAGCATTGACTGGACTGGGGCAATGCCCTTCCTGGGTCAGCTGGGCTCCTGCCTCCCTTGCACCGAGGCCTGCAAGCGCTTCCTTCCAGCGCTGAGAGGAGGAGGAAGGCAAGCTTCGCAGCGAGCTCGCATGCCCCTGGCCAGCTCCAGCCACGACGCAGCTCATCCCGGGGAGGGAAAGGGCCGCTGCTCCGGCCAGGAAACTCTCCCCAGCCACATCTGCGTGTGGAGGAGCTGTCTGTGGGCATGCACCTGCTCTCTTCTCCAGAGCCTCACGCAACACCAGGCGTGCACGGAGCCGCTCGAGTAACATCTGTCTCGTGGGATACCTCCCCCCCACCCAGAAGGGAGCTTACCCAGCCCCCAAGCCCGTCACAGCCTTTGCCACACATTCTCACTGCACACGCAGCACAGAGGCCAAATGACTTGCCCAAGGGACAGAGCGAGGAATTGACCCAAATCCCCCGAGTGCCAGCACTGGGCCTCTCTGGGAGGGAGCCTGACTTTGAAGGAAGAGGGTGTGTAAGGGGCAGAGCAAGTGCCGCATGGCTTCACCTGTTTTCAGCCAGCAAGTGCTCTGCAAGAGGTCGACGGGTGCAAGTTAGAGTAGCCCCTGGATCACTCCAGCTTGTGCTGAGCCAGAGCTGGGCATGGGAGACCCTACAGCCGTGCCCTGGACATGGATTTTGGCAGGAGGGCCTAGGCCTGAGACAGTGACCCTGTGCAATCCCCACACACCACTGCGCTCCCCCAGCAGCTGCACCACCCCAGCGCGGTTAATGTAAAACAAACAGCAGTGGTGTGGTAAGAAAAGCATTCGAGCAGGGGGAAAAGCAAGAGTTTATAAACAAACGCTGAAGGTGAATCTGTAACCACAGGAAGTCAGTTATTAATTCAAGCAAGACATTTGCCCCTTTGATTTCCTGTAATAGTGAGTTTATGTAATGGAGAGGGGGGAAGGGTTGGAGACAGCTGCCTTTGCGGGTGGGGGGTCAGCTGCAGGAGGGGTCAGGATGAGGGTGGGGGAAGGGGAAACAGTGGGACCCTGACACTGCATGATGAGGGGGCTCTCTGGGAGACATACCTGGCAAACACCAGGGCCCAGACTCAGTGCAGGGCACGGGGCGACACTGAATCTTACGTGCCAGTGCCCAGTCCAGCTGTGCTAATGGTTCCTGTGGCCTTTGCTACTATAGATCCATGAAAACTGGGGCTTCACCCACACCCCAGCTTCCCAGGGACTCCCAGCCACGTCCCTAAGTGCCAGGCCCTGTTGCAACATGGCCGGGAGCATGGCTCTGGAGTGCTCTGGGTTCTCTCTCTCCCATACAGTGGCGACACGTACCCCCTGAGAGTGCCATACACCCCCTGACCACTGAGGTGATGGGCAGGGGGTGCAGGCAAGAGTGCTAGTGCCCCCCTTGTGAACACCAGCCATCAATGAAACTGGCCACTGGAGGGGCACATGCCCCCCCTGACTAAGGTGGCACCACTTGCCCAGGCTCCCAGAGCTGGTGGCATTGTTCAATGATGGGGCTGGAAGGCAGGGCCAGGGGTGAGGGCCCTTTTCCCAGTGCTGCCCCAGGTATCCTGGGTAACCCGGGGCAAGTTCCAGCCCAAGTTTCATCTCTGAATGGGGGAACCAGCCCTCTGGCCACACTTTGCAGGGACACTATGGAGCTAAATGCATTAGAGGCCAAGTGTGCTCAGGCGGTGGACCATTGTCAACCCTCAGCAATTGCCATCAGCCTTTAAACGGAAAAGGATACCCCATTTGAACTATGGGCTGCATCCCATGGCTGTGCAGGCACTAGTTATCCATGTGCCTGTTTTGGGAACTGTTAGCCTAGCCAGACATATACCTTAGTGCCCTGGGCCCTGGTTTGGACTCAGGGCAGATTAGCCACTGTCCCTCTCTTCCAGTCTGTTCTGCATCCTTTTCAAGCCAGATTGCAGCACCACGGATTTGTTGTGCTGTGCTGGGTAGAAGAGAGCTTGCTGTGGCCCCAGGCTGCACGCCCAGCCTTTGCTCACTTGCATGTCTCCATAAAAGGGCCACATTTGCACACCCAGATTTCCCCAGTTCTCATGGTTAGAGCTGGCATCAGGTAAACCAGCAAGAACATTTCTCTCCCCAACCACTGCAGCCACCTGAGGGGCTCAAAGTCTTTGACTGGCATTCCCCAGAAGTGCCTGCCAACCCCACTGTGAGCCAGGTGTCCCCACTCCAAGGCAATAGATGGAGGAACTGAATCAAAGGAAGGGAAGCAATGCTTCCCTGTTTAATGATGATGGCACCGGAGGCACTGCGAGCAACCCTGAGACCCAGGGTACAACAATCCTCCTGTTCAAATCAGAAAGAAGCAGGCCAGTGTATGAGTGTGTGCACATGCATGTACATGCATGTGTATGTATGCAGAGACGTCCTTAAGGCCTGCAGGTGTACATGTGTACGTGCACACAAACGTTTGTGTCCATACAGAGGTGCACGTGTGCCCGAACGTGTGTAGCAAAGATGTGCAGTGTGCATGCGTGTATGTGTGCAACATCAAAGTTATACGCGTTGTATGTGTGCATAGGCATATGCATCCATGTTGCGGGAAACTCTGTGTGAGCGTACGTACCCATGCGTGTGCAAATGGATCTACGCAAATGTGTGTATATGCACATGCACGTGCATGTGCTGTGCTCTACCAGGCGGGGAGTTAGGCACAAGAAGATATCAGCCAGGGGAGGAATCAGAAAAGAGCTCTTCACATCCAGGTTTCCTGTCTTCATTGTTTCCCTGGCTCATCCTGACCCAGTGAACTCCAGCCTCCCTGTCTGATCCCAAGCCCGGCAGAGCCTGCATGCCGGACAGCGCGAGGGAACTGGAGGTGGGGGAGGAGGGCCTTCATTCCTCCCTGCCCAGTGCTGCTGGGTCCCTCCCTGGACACCAGTGTTGCAATCAGGGGAGGCTCTCGGCCCTCCACCCCTAGGCCAGGGTGGCAGGAGGGGATGATCTGCCTTGGCCCTGACTCTCAAGGCTGGTATGGAAGCGTTTCCTGGAAAAGCCCTTGGAAAGGGGGAGAGGTCAGGAGCACAGAGGGGCTTAGCCGCGCCTCCCAGACACTCCCCTGGCTGCCATTGGCTGGACAGTAAATAAATAAAAGGGTATTAAATAAATAGAGGCCAGTTGGTTTATATAATCACTGGTACAGTTTGTACTGAAACGCTGCATGGATTAGAGAGCTGGCACTGGTCGCGGGTCATTAAACAACCGGGCTCCGTCCTCCTCCCAGAAGCTGCAGCCAGGGGCCAGCCCACCTGGGTCATCTCTCTCACAGGCCCAGGTGACTGCACCCATAAATGTTAGACAACTATTTATCTAGCTGGGTACTTTTTAACGAGCAACCTTGGGGAGGCAGGGGGAGCAGACTTCGCCCCAGTTACTCTCCAGGCTTGGCACAAGGAAAGAGAAAGGGTGCCAGTCTGGGAGGGAAGGAGGGGCATTGCCCAGGAGCACTCAAAAGAGGGGCAAGGCGCAGCTGATCAGCCAAGAGAGAGATCCAAAATAAAAGCCTGGATGCAAATGGCTCCAGGTCCCAGGGACCCAAAGCCATGTCTCACAGACCACCCGCAGCGGTCGAGAAAAGGTCAAGCAGCGGGCAGAAAGCGAAGGGATTCGGACGCAGACAGACCCCGGGGGTCTCTCTGGCTTGGCAGCTTCCGGTCTACGCAGGGGCTTTCAGAGTCCTGGCCAGTGTAGAAGGACCTGGTGGTTACCCCTAGCCATTATCATGGTAACAAGGGGAATCAGCAGCTCAAATCCAGACAGGCCTGGAATCCAGATCAGAACCTCGTGGCAGGAAAATGCTTGGGAGATTTCCATTTTGTCTCCTGGGGTGGCCATCCTAGAGGACATCCCAGTTTTCTGCTACTCTGTCCTCTGTTGATACGAAACCCAACGCCTTTATGTCCTCTATTTTTCTCTTGACATAAAGGCGTCCGGTTTCGTGTTAATAGAGGACAGAGGACAACTGGACTGTCCTCTATGATGGCCACCCTCTCTGCTCCCCAGGGACTCAGCAGCATCTCCAGCGCTGTGCATGGCTCTAGGGCAGACTAAACCTGCAGCCTACAGTTCCCAACCGCAGTGAGCCCCAGGCTGACCCCCACACAGCACTGCTGGGATGTTCCTCACCGCAGCGGTGGGGCAAGAAGGTGCCCAGAGGGGACTAGGAAAGAGGAGCAGGGGCTCATCTGATTGCCCGTGTCACACCAGGATGGAGCTGGAGTGACATCTCAGGTGGAGCCTCAGCTCTGCCAGGTTCTGTGGGTAGGAGGTAGCGGGTGTTTTAAGGTTGAAAGAGAAAGATGAAAATAGCTGTTAAAGAGCATTTGTTGTTGGCAGCAGATCTGAGGGGAGACCTGCTCCCCACGGGCTGCAGAGAGGGGGCTCAGAGTCTGCGCTACAAAAGCACACGGGCCTCGTGGGGGGCACTGGACGCTCTCAGCCCCCTGAGCCTGGGACGAGGCAGGTGGGCATCGAGGCAGAGCTCATCTGGCCTGCAGGAACAGTGCAGATCAGGGCAGCCGTGGCACCCACAGGGGCTGTAGCAGCTCTGTTCAGGTCTCCGAAGCAGACTCTGCCTCACGGTGCCCACCATGGCAGGCACAGCCACGAGTTCAAGGGCAGTAGAAACCAAGTGACTTGCAACCTCAACATCTTCATCAGTGAGTTAGACGAGGGGGCGAATAGCACCTTGTTCAAATTTGTAGATGACACTAAGATGTGGGGGAGGTGGGCATGCTTGAAGGGAGGAATAGGTTGCAATCTGACCTAGACAGGTTAGAGGGGTGGGTGGATGAGAACAGGATGGGTTTCAATACTGACAACTGCAAGAAAGAACCAGCACCATACCTACAGGCTGGGGAACTCCCCTCTCGCCAGCACAGAGGCAGAAAAGGATCTTGGAGTCATTATTGACTCAAAGATGAACGTGGGCCGGCAGTGTGAGGACGCGGTCAGGAAGGCCAACCGCACCTTGTCATGCATCCACAGATGCATCTCGAGCAGGTCCAGGGAGGTGATCCTCCCCCTCTATGCGGCACTGGTCAGGCCGCAGCTGGAGTACTGCGTCCAGGTCTGGGCGCCGCACTTCAGGAGGGATGTGGACAGAATGGAGAGGGTCCAGAGGAGGCCACCCGCATGATCAGGGGGCAGCAGGGCAGGCCCTGCAAGGAGAGGTGAAGGGACCCGAACCTGTTCAGCCTCCAAAAAAGGAGGCTGAGGGGGGATCTGGCCAAATGAGACCAGCAGGCAATGGGAGAGTCCCTGTTTCCCGAGCACTACCGGGAGCAACAAGGGACAAGGACCATAAGCTGACAGAGAGCAGATTCAGGCTGGATATCAGGAGGTGCTACTTCACTGTCAGGGCAGCTAGGATCTGGAACCAACTTCCAAAGGAAGTAGTCCTCGCTCCTACCCTGGGGGTCTTTAAGAGGAGGCTAGATGAACACTTTGCCGGGGTCATCTGACCCCAGTACTCTTTCCTGCCCATGGCCAGGGGTTGGGCTCGATGATCTGCTCAGGTCCCTTCTGACTATGAAACTATGAAACCTTGGACACAGTGCTGCTTGGTCCATGGCAGGCTGTGATGGGGCGGCTGCTTGCCCATCTGCCGCCCCCAGAAGCAGGTCAAGTGGCCAAACCAGCAAGCCTGGGAGGGTACCTGTGCTATGAATGCCCCTTGCTTTGGGGTCTAGGCACGGTCCCCAGGCAGCTGGCACTGCCAGACCGCATGAGCCAGCCATGCGCCCAGACACCATGCGACGGGGCAGCCATGAGAGAGCCCAGGAGCCGCAGGGTTTCTGGGGGTGCCGGGGCAGGCCCACGCGCTGTGTCGAGGCGGTGCTTGCACAGCAGGCGGGTAAGCCGGGTTATCTTTTCCTGCGTCTCACAGGTATATGTGGCAAAGGTCACTTCCGTGGGTGCCGCTCGCAGCCACGCTCACTAGAAACCTTTTCACATTGCCATTTCTCTGAGCCCAGCCTGCTGCTCCCAGCCCGCCCGGCTGCCTGGCCGTGGCCGCCCACTGCCCTCTGCTGGCAGCCTGGCCGCAAGTGGACAGCGGGCAGCTGGCTGCACCGAGCACTTAACCCAGCTGGTGATAACAGCAAAGGGCTTTGCAGGCACTGGTGCCCAGACAGTGCCAGGCCCAGGCTTGGCTCCAGAGTGCAGCATTGCACAATGGGGAAGTGCTGTTCTGGCCTGCGGCGCGGCGCTGGGCGTGCAGAGCTGCTGCTGAGCTCACCAGGAGCTGCTGACAAGCCACTCTGTGCACCCCAGCTTGTAGGTCTAGGAGGCCAGTGGCAAATGGGCAGGCAAAGGATGGGTTGGCCCAGGTCGAACAGGCAAGGAAGACAGCCAGCTGGTGTGGGTGGAGGGGAGCATTGCCCAGAGGCAGATCTCAGGTGCCCGAGTAGGTGGGGCCCACATGCAAAGCAGTATTATGCAAACAAGGTGCCTGTTTATGAGCTGCTCGGCGGCACCTAGAGCTTTACAAAAGCATAATCCTTAAGAACTTGCCTGTCCCGGAAGCGGCTGATTGCTATTTATTTTATCCGTTGGATAATATCTTGGGCCACCTCCCACTGAATAATCATCACAGCCGGTCCCTTCAAAGAGCTCAGTATAAGCATAGGCTGAATGGCAAACACTTTGATCCAACATTTCAGTTAAGGGTGCAGGTATGGTTTCCTTATGGGGTCTCTTCAGGTGTAGAGGGGAAGCAGTAGGTCACTGATGAGCTGGCTACGCTGTAGCTGCACTGGCTGAAATACATAGGCATAAAGGTGGGAAAACTGGAATCAGTTATATTGTAAGCTCCAGACTTGCCATTTAGCCACAGGTGAAAAGCAGCCAGCACAGGCGAGATGACAACTATCCACCCCACATGCCTCCTGCAGCTGCTGGTGGTTGCATGTGACAACAGAGCAGAGAAATCTCTTGGCTGACACCGCTTCCATGTTGCATTGCTCTTGCAGAGGCCATCGGCTTCTTCCCCAGGGTGATGCCTGTTTTGGAAGCCCCATCTCCCTGCCTGTCGTCGTTGGTGCTGACCAGCTTGGCTGTAGTGCACTGCATGCAGTCGAGGCTGGCTGGGACATGACGAGCTCCATACATCATAAAACAAGGCAAAAAAATGTCGGTGGCCAGGTGCATCCTCTAGAGGATCCCAAGCATATGGATGTGGCGAGTGGAAGCTAATGAGGGCGGTGTGTTGATTGCCCCGGTGTGCGTCAGGGAGAGAGCAAAGCCACTCAGCTGCTCAGTCACCTGGCAGGCTCTGACGCAATGTTCCCGACAGATGGCTGTTCTGGCTGTTACCGAAAATTGTTTTCTGCCATATCCCAACAAAAAGGAATGGAGGGAACGCCCCTGGACACTCCGCGATGGAGGCTTGTGCCGCGTATGTGCACTGTAATGGGCTGCTCACTGCAATGCAGGGCTGCGCTCCAGAAAAGCAGCCGCTCCCTGCTCCAGCTGTAAGGGAACCCAGACCTCCAACCCGCACTCCAGGGCTCTGCATCTTCTGTGCTGCCCAGCACCCAGCCACATCGCTGATCCCTCCTCTCTGAGATCCCATTCCTGTGCCCTGACTTTAGACGGAGTCACCCGTTTCTTTTAAGCAGTTGGAGAACGTCCCTACACAGCGTTGCAGTGACTGCACCAAACCATCCCTTTTGTGAATCGGTGCTGAGGTGTGTATACCTGGACTAGAGACTGGGCCCACAGGGAACCTGGAGTTGAAGCCCGACCCAATGTTTTGCACCATCTGCCCCTTCCACGCTCCTGGGCAGAAGCTGCAAAGTGAATCTAAACAATGTCGAATTCTCCAGGCAAACTTCCAGCAGGATGATGGCCCCCCGGGCCTGGCACCCACCTGAAGGAGACAGGCCCTTTTCATTGGGCAGTGCCTAAAGCACCACTGGGTGTCTGACCCCCGCGCCAGCCAAGCTGCTGGCTCTTTCCAAAGGGTTGCTGTAGTTCAGATCTAAAATACAGACTGGATGCAGGTGTGACTGTGCCATGCCGGAGCGTAGACTGGAGAGGCAAAGCAGTCAGTGCTTACGCCTTGTCCTGGACTCCTCTGGGCTGCTGGATGGAGACCTCCAGCCTAGAGAGATACACCTTGCTGGCATGGGAAGCGCTTGATCTGCCTAGAGCCAGACACCAGCCAGTACCTGGGAAATGCCTCCTCCCGGTGTACAGCCAGGCACCCATCAGCCTGCTCCTCTGCATGCCCTTTACGTGCTGCACCAGGCCTCCTTCCACGGCGGGCTGGGGATGGTGTGCGCCTCCGAGGCTGTGCTGTAATGCCAAGGGCCTGGCTCCCAAAACTCTGCCCCAGCTTAGTTTGGCTGCCGTCTCACGTGCTCTGGCACTGCCACCTAGCGCCTCCCTGGTACAGTGCAGCATGTTGGGCATCCCCACCCCACCCCTCACAGCCTCCATCCAGGCTGAGGCTGGGGAAGGGGACTCCCTCGGCTAGGTGCGAGGAAGCCTGGAGAGAATGATCCGACCCACACCCCCATGTCTCCAGGGCCGCGGCATCTGCTGCTTGCAAACTGGAGCTGCTGTGGAGGTGTCGACAGCCAGCCCGAGACCATGATCCGGGGGAGTTCCCCTGCAAGCTGGTCATTTGGGGTTACACCACAACGGATGAGCCCTTCCTCGGGGCAGCGCCTTCCCGTGTGCAGATCCCCGGGGTGGAGTTCCAGGCTGCTCCATCCGCCCCGCGTCTTTCTCGGGAACCTGGTACGAACACTTCTCACTAAGTGCACTTAATAGATACTTTTCTGCCAAGTGCCACGGCCTCCTTCCTGGTTCCATGAGAAAATGGTTTTGTTTAAAGCAAGCAAAGAGGCTGCCCAGCCCCTTGCCCCTCCTCCTGGCGCCACTCGCACCCCCTGGCTTGCCGGGTTCATCGTGGGCTCACTTGGAAAGACTTTGTGGAGCCCTTGTTAACATGTTGGCAGCCGTGCCAGGAGCAGATGCTACGTTAACGTACAGGCCAGCACCAGGGCTTGCTCCTGTTTGTGGCTCCACGCAGGTAACCCAGGACTCCTGGGTTGTATCTCTGCCTCCCCTCACTGACGCACTGGCCCCATCTGCGCCCTGGGATTGTCCTCTTTAAAAAGGGGACAGCTCTGGTGCTCACTCATGCCGGGAGGTGTCAGGTGCAAAACCCCTTGAAATCCTCAGTTCAAAGGTGTTCACAACAAACAGGGCCCCTGAGAGAAATCTGGGGGCTCAGCGCCTCCTGGAAGGGGCCTCCAACCTCGCGTCTTGGGCACAAAGGAAGTATGCATATGAATGCATATGTTCTGCTCCTCATGTGTCATTTGCAGCTATTATTTTACTCACTACATTGTAATGCCTATGAAAAAAGAAAATTCTCATAATTTGGGGGCTCCAGTACAGCATTGCTCTATCCCCGCCTTCTCATAAAACCTGGCAATGAGGCAAAGCGGAATTGCTGCTCTCCATGCCCCAAATAAGCTCTGGTACAATCCCAGGCCTGATTGCCAGAGGTGTTGTGCAGTCGGCTTGTCATCCGGCCCTGGGTACCCCCTTCTGCTCCATGCAGGGGCTACTCCTATAGCTTGGGCAGTGGGTTCCTAGGCTTTTGGTGCCAAAGGGCCCAGGTTCAGTCCTTGTGAACAACTGGGCTGCGGCCCAGGCTCAGCTGGCTTGCAGCTGCAGCTTGTTACCGCTGAGACTTAGGCTTCCTGTCCCCAGGCGACTTTCAGGGAAAGGGCTGTGATGCTACAGGACTAGTACTTTGCTAGGAGTATAATAGTGGTGCCTAAAGCACCCTGCTGTGATCTAGGCAACTGCCCTAGAACAACTCAGATGCATGCCCTGAGAAGGCCAGCATCCAGGCTAGAAGAATCACTTCCATTGTACGGATACTGACTCAGGTGCAAAGAGGTTAAGTGATGTGCTCAGGGGTACAGGGGGGTTGGTGGCAGAGCAGGGAACTGATTGCTAGTCCCTGAGCCCCAGTTTTCACTTGCCTCTTTCTCCCTTACACACAGGCTTTTCTTCTTCTTCTTCTCTGCAGCCTCCTCCCTCCCTCCTGCACCCTAGGTATCTGACCCACGCCACGCAGCGTTATCGACACATCCCCAAGTGACTGCTCCTGACCTTCTTGTTCACCCCTTCTCCAAGGAGATGGCATTTCAGTGCCCCCCTCCGCGCTCCAGCTGTTAGCAATTCATCCTGAAGTGGGGTCATTAGCACAGCTGAGGGAACAAGCAGACAAGCGCTAGTTTAATTTTCCGCTGGGTCACACGGCTCATTATTTGTCTGCGGTCTTTCCCTGCAGTAACCTCCTACGAAGGAATGGGGAGGGGGGCCGCAGGAGAGGGGGAGGGAGCTGTCTTATGGGCGTTCCTGAGTCAGCGGCAAAGCACCCCTGGGTACTGTCAGATGGGGATGGGGACCGGAAGCCAGGTAAAAAGCGGGGAGGCTCTGGCATGGATGGGCCAGGTGGAGCACTCACTGCTGTCCCCTCCTGTCTTTCTAGAGGAGGAAGAAGAGAGGATCTTGTCTGCACTTGGGTGTGACCTGAAAATGCAATCGTTATTGCAGAGTAAAGGTGCAGAGTTTGCTCAGGGGAGGCATTCAGCCACCAGCATCCCTCCCACCTGGATGTGGGAATGCAGAGCCAGCAGGCATGGAGGGCAGGCTGGGCACGTGGCAAGAACACGGGGCCTAGACTGGAGTCAGGCCAGCATAGGGCTGTGTTGGGTCAGGGCTAGCCCATACAGTGCAAGCTCATAAACATGCTGTGCATAAAGCCACCAGTGACTCTTGGCCACTCTAGAGCAGCTTTCCTCCTTAGATTGCAAAGTGATTTACAGAAAGCCTAGTGGCCCTGGCATGGGCCCTGCCTCTGACACTGCCGCCCTCTCCAGCCTGACTGTGCTCGCATGGCTGCACACCCTTCTTCTGCTCTCAGCAGTCCCACGCCAGGTGTGAGAACAGACAGATGCTCAGTCCCATGTCGTGTCCTGCCCCATCGTGCTGGTCCCGATCGATGATGCGGCTACTTCAGTACCACGCCACTTCTCATACTGGCATAGACCAACGGGCCATCCCAGCCACCACTCCCTCTCCTCTCCAGCCCAGGGCTGGGTGGTAGCTCCAGGATGGCATGCCAGCACCTCTTCCATGCCACCAAGCTCTAGAGTCTAAGCTTTCCTTTGGAAGAAAAACTCAAGCTGTAGCTGCTCCAGTTGCTGCAATCGCCTTGCCTGAGCACACAAATATAGAATAGATCCGGCGGTGTCCTCCACCTGCATTAGGAAAATCTGGAACAGTGGGTCCTGACACACTCGTCTCACGTGCCAATGATGCCAAAACTGGCACCGAGCTAATGCACTTCTCAAGTGCATGGCACAAAGGCGACAAAGAGCCTGATATGAAGATCTGCTCTGCCAGCTGAGAGAGGTGAATCATTTTGCTTCCTTGAGTCCACAGGCTTGAGAGACGCCTTCCCCATCCCCAGGTGCAACACAGCCAAGCTCCATAGGGAAGCAGAGCCCAGAGACCTGTCTGCCTAATGTGTGACTAAGAGTTGTGAGCTCCCAGTTGTGAGCCTCAGCAGCCAGACGCCCAGGGCAAAACCTTGAAGGTCACTTCCCCTGATATCACGAATTAAATACTTGGGTTTTCCCAAGTACATTCCCTGCACACAGGGAAAATCATATGGTTCTCCTTGATCCTAGGGGATACACTGTTGAGTTGGGTAAAGTGGTTTTCTAGCTCGGCAAAGAGTTTGAAAAATTCTTCCCACCCTAACTTGGAATGAAAGTTTGAACTCACCAAATGTTCCTGAGCTGAAAATGTGAAGGGAAAAAAAAATCATTTCAGGTCAATCAAAAGGTTTCCTTTGGATAATTTTGCAAAGCGCAATTTGAAATATTTCATGTCAACTTTGACCCTTTTTCTATTTAACGTTCACTTCCGTCTCAAAGGAAACATTCGTTTGGATCCGAAACACGGAGCTTTTTGTTTCAACAGTATCCAAAGTGGGATATTTTGACCGTTTGGGGACTTTGATCTTTTCCATGTGGGGAACTTGTCAAGACGGAGCCTTCCCTCTAAAAGTTTCAGCACCGATGAATTTGCCTTTTTGACGGAAAAATGTTTTGTTGAAAACTTCCTCACAAGTACCTTGAGAAGGCCAGCTGGCTGGCTATGTGGGAGGGGAAGCTATGTGTGAACAAACTCCCAGGCCCTGGGGCTTTGTTTGCTTATAATGCCTTTCGATAGAGATGCTTAATTAGATGCCCAGCAAACCAACTTCCTTTATGCAAAATTCCTCAAAAACAAAGCTAGAAGGTTAGAAGTCCCAGCAGCCGGGCAGCCTCTCATTTCCTCAGCTCTAATCACCACCCTCCCATGCCGTGGCTGCTGGCGACAGACTCTGTGACGGGGTGGGGGGGAGGATGGGGCTGTATTTTTAGCACTGACCAACTGTCCAGCTCTGGGGACTGAAGGCATCCTAAATGCCTGCGGCTCCTCACCTATGGCTCTCCCCCAGATGCCTAATGAACCCATGTATTCATGACCAAAGAATCAAATACAGTGAATGCAGCAACTGCTCGGGGGTGGAGATGCCCGCTGTTACGTTAGGATGCTGTTGCTGCCAACAGAAAGTGGCACTGGCTTCTTGTGCTCTTGTCTGCTTGGCACACCCATCTCTTGGTTCATACTTAGGTCTGAGTGGCCAGATCCTCACAAGTGTTTAGGCACCTATGTCCTATTGATTCCAGAGGGAGCTAGTAGGCACCTAAATCACCTTCCAGGATCTAGGCTGAAGCTCTGGGTGTCAGGAGTCAAGGCAGGCTAAACGCCCGCAGCTGGCCCTGGTTCCCTGAGCAGGGTCTAGCGGCTGTAACTACTCCCAGCTGGGCCCAGTGGCCTGCATGGGTGCATGGCTGCCTGCATACGAGCAGCAGCTGTTTCCATGCCTAGGGGGCTACTCAGCAGGGCAGGGGCTTTTTGTCTTCCTTTGGGCTTCCTGCCTATTTTTTGCTAGCTTAGCTCCTACTTCTTAGTTCCTAGTTCCTTGTTTCCTGGGTCCGGCTTCCTGGCTTCCTCCTAGATCCTGCCTGCTGACCCCTTGTTCCAGAGTCCATGGTGGGATGAGATAGTTGGGTGCAGTCCTGCTTTGAGCAGGGGTTGGACTAAGTGACCTCCTGAGGTCCTTTCCAACCCTCGTGTTTTGTGATTCTGTGACCCTTTTGCTCCAGAACAACTTGCTGGCTTGTGACCCCCTTACAGGGACTTCTGCCTGCTCTGGGCCCCCTGGCCAGCGGCTCTGGTCTGGATCCCTGGTTCCTTCTGTTCCTGAACCCATAGGTGACTGATAGGGGGTGCATATGCCCACCCCTCCCCTGCCCTTCAGCCTCCTGACCTGCCTCCTCCTGATACCTGGCTTGACTCTACTCTGGGGCTTGTCTGCTCCTAATCCTGTCTATGTTCAAGGCCTTGCCACCCACATCCTGGCCATACATGAGACCCATGTGGTCCTGATGTCTGACTGGTGCCCCTGACTTATTGCAACACAAATAACAACAATTGTTAGGGAATTCGGGTGTAGGAAAAGCACTAGGAGGACATCAAAGAGTAGATGTACCATGGGCAACAGAAGCCGTGGCTTCTGTTGTCTCATGCAGTCATCTCATTTATGGTCTTTGCTTTGGTCCCTGCATAAGTTCCACTTCTGAACCTTTCCTTTGTACCAACAGCCCCAGTGAGCATGCATCAATGGCAACGCAGCCTTGGGTGCAGTGGCTTTATGGGCTTCCCTGCAGTTCACAACAGCATGCAGTGGCATTGCAATTGCATGCTGTATGGAAGCAATGGGGAATTGGCTTTCTGGTCTGAAGCCCTTGTCCTTCCCCAGGCTTCCAGGATTCCCCATAGATAGCAACGGCAACATCTGGGAGGACCGGGCCGAGCGCAGAAGACTCGGGCTGGTGGCGGTAGGATCTGAGCCATTCCACTTATCTGTAGGACAGGGAGGACACAGACTGCAGCCGGGCAAACTTCCATGCCCTGCATGCACAAGTCCGGGTCATCCCTGGGAGCGAGGGGGAGCGTCTCAGCCTCTCCTGACACAGCTGGCAAAGGCTTCCATTAGTCCCAGCTGTGCTAGTGGTTTTGTAACACAAATGTGAGGAGTTAGGCTGGGATTCACCAGCCCCACATAGCCATCAGATGGGACTTAGGGTCATACCTGAGAGATGCTGGGCCTGGAAGTGAAAGGCACTTTTATGACGGGGCTTACACACATCATTCAGCTGTCCCTCGGGATTTCTTGTTTGGTTTGTGTGCATCATATGTGGCACAAGGAAGGAAAAATCTAATGTAGACATGTAAGAGGATTTTACTATGCGATTATTGGGAAACTAAGTATATCATGTCCCTCGCCTGTAAAACCTGGTGCCTTAGTTTCCATCAATCTAAATATCCAGGGCTCAGCAGAGACCTTGAAAACCACTACAAATGACTTGAAATAGTTCTTCTGAACCTTAACATGTC
The DNA here is from genome assembly GCF_052110815.1 of Crocodylus siamensis. NCBI lineage: Eukaryota > Metazoa > Chordata > Crocodylia > Crocodylidae > Crocodylus > Crocodylus siamensis. The sequence goes on along the minus strand of NC_143408.1, from coordinate 8,344,719 downwards.
AATAATTGCAAGTTCATTGTAACCAGACTTACAGTTAAGGGTGTCACAGACACAAGCTACCTGGCCTGAAAGCACAGCAGCAACGTAAAATGAAAGCTCCTAAAGTACATCTCCTCTGCGTCTCTATAATTGTCCCTCACCAGAGCCCTTAACTCTGTCCCACCACATTGCTGTGCAGATAGACGATGCTTTTTAGAAGATTTCAGCTGACCTCCCTCCTTCCACCTTCCACACTGCAAAAGTCAGATTGCCACCAATAGGCCAATTTCAAATGCTCCTTCTTTAACAATTCATGGCAAGCAATCAAACAAAAGCTACAGAGAAAATTCAAAGGGTAGAACTGGGGAATAACTATATGTAGTGAAAAGCAGGAATTTATGCTTTACTGCAGGGTTGCTTCCAGAATATGACCTTAGTTGTAAGAGTTGTGTCCAGTGCCGCCAGCATATACATCCACATTTACACCAGGCGTATCCATTCCAATCCCTTCCCCAACAATCAGGGGTACCCAGCACAATTTTAGAGTAAAAGAGTATGGATCTCACAGGAGCTGTGCAAACGCATCATGGAAAGTAATAGCTGAGCAGGACTTAAGGGTCATGGTGGAAACTAAGGGCTGGAGCCAGACTGGATACTGTGTCCAGTTCTGTTGTTCACATATTAAAAAGGCCGTTGAAAATTTGGAAAGGATTCAGAATGGAACTGGAGGACTGATGAGAGGTCTGGAAAACCTGCCTGGAAGCGAGAGACTGAAGAAGCGCAATTTGTTTCACTTATCAAAGAGAAGATTAGAGGTGACTTGATCTCGGTCTGTTGTACCTACGTGGAGAGATTTCTGATAGCAAAAGGCTCTTCAGTCTAGCAGACAGACGCAGTACAGGATCCAATATCTGAAAGTGGCAGCAAGACCAGTTCAGGCTGGAGATAAGGCGCTCAATTTTAGAGTGAGAGGAATTAACTGTCGGAGCAACCTCCCTGGGGATGTAGTACATCCTGCATTTTTTAACATCTTTAAGTCAAAATTGGACATTTATTACTAATAATTATGCTATAGCTCAAGCAGGAGGTATGGTAGCTTTACTTGGTGGTTTTCTTTGGGATTTTCTTGGTGGCTTTGCATCAAACTAGATGATCATAACACTCGTTTCGGTCTTTAAACTCTATGATTTTATGAGCATATAAGACAGGCTGAAGAGTGAATTGCAAAACACATTCACTGCGAATTTTGGCAGTGTTACCACAGACTAATGTTCACGAGGACCTTTTCCATTTCTTCCCCACCTCTGGCTCCACTGGAGAAGTGAATGCATTGATTCTATTCATCTGCATGAATCCTTGTCGTTTCATTTTAGCCTGACCACTGTAAAGAGTAGCTATTACTTAGATGGAGAGCAGAGCATATGTCATAAAAACCCATTATATGAAAAGTTTCAAAATTTCAACGTTGTATTTATTTCCTAAGTACTTGTTTTAGGAAATGAAAGGCTTCTTTCCAATATGGTTTATTTCCTAACTAGAGACCCATTTCTCTTTATCAAAATAATTCTTTTTTTTCCTTTTCTTTTATATTTATTTTGAAAATGCTACAGAAATAATCATCAATATTGTTGGTAAGTAATATGCTTGTATATTGTTTCAAGAACTGTTCCAATATTTGTTATAAGTCCAACAAAAGATGCATTTTTTGTGAAAAACAAATTAAATCTTCACTGCTAGCAATGTTTTGCAAAAGAACAGGTTTCAAACAGGCCATTTTCAGTTAAAAGCACCCTCTTTCGCTTGAAAGATGTTGACCAGTTCCACAGTGAATCCAGGGATCAAATCGTGGCACATACAGACTTTATCTGCAGTAGCTATGTAATTCCAGGGACCTGACTGTAAAGCTACTCAGGCAACTAACCCCCACTGCACTCAAGGGCCTTTAAAAATGTCTCTGGGGCCTGTCTCATAGTCAGCTGGAGCTGCTCTAACTTATGGTGTGATCTTAAACTGATCTAATTGAGTTGGTGCAAAAGGTTCAATTCAGTTTAAGTTGATTAGGAAGAGGTTTAAGATAAGCTGCAATAACCCACTCTTTAACTAAACCAATGCCAGTTTGTACATAGACAAGGCTGAAGAGAAGCTGATGTGATGTCTGACTGCTCATGTGTTTAGCATCCTCTAATTATCACTCTCTGTGGGTCTGATTTGCAAATGTGGGTGCCTAAATAAAGACATTCATAGTCCACATCTGGAGGCTGAAGTCAACCCCTGAGGGTGTAGGAATGGGCATTTGCTCATGCAGCAATGGCAGGGGCTGGACATCTTGTTCCAGGCCCACCTTGGCGCAAGAAGGGTGGTTGGCTGGTTGTTACGGTGGGAGTCTCTCTGTTGGCAGGGGTGGAGAGAGTCCAGCATAACGCCGATGCAGTGAGATCAGCAACCAACCCAGGCAGGCAAACCAAGTGCTGCTCGCTGTTCCTAGCAGGGCACATCAGGGGTGTTACAATGATGCCAAGGCTATCAGCCAGCTCTATACAGAGACACCCCTGCCCCCACTCTCACCCACCTATCTAACCAGGACTACAGGAGCCTTCAAAACCCCTTGCAATAAGCAAGCCTGGTTGCTCCCGTTCGAACAAGCCCTCATTCCTTCCAGCAAAACACCAAGAGCTCTCACACCACCACCATGTCCATGCCCTCCTTTGTCACTGGCTTCTCTCTCATGACCCTCTCCTCTGCTCCAGTGAAAGCATCTGCTCATCTCTGCAAAATTTCTGCAGCACCTTGGCTCTGCCTCTCCTGCCAGGGCACGTCACAGTGTTCCAGCTGTGGGCCGGTTGCTGCTTGGGATTCGGGTTGCCATTGCACTACACTGCACGAGTGAGGAAGAAGAAGACCAACGGGAAACAATGGATCTCAGAAGAACTGCATGAGCAAGCAAAATTGGAAAGGAGCTCAGGGTTCGCTGTGTGACCTTGTGCTCGGTAGGTACCAGGGCAGGCAGCTGCTTCCCTGGCTGCAGGACAGGAGGGGCCAGGCCAGGGCAAGAATTATGACAAAGGCAATCAGATCTCATGCCTCAGGGCACCAGCTGATCATTTGGGGGCCAGGAAAATATATCCCAGTTGCTCGGTTCATCTCTCTGTTAATCAAGTTGTTTATAAATTGACGTCTCAAGGGCAGTGGCACAATGGGCTTGGCATTCAAGAGGGGGGCAGCCCTTGGGATAAAAATGAGAACAGGGGTGGACCTGTGCTTAAAAGTGAACTCAAACCTCCTTTAAGATTCACAGCTGTGTAAGAAGGATGGTCCAGGCATGAGAGCTGGAGTCAGGACCCCTGTATTCTGCTTCCATCACTGCTCCTATTTGCTGTATGCCCCTTGGGGAGTCCCTAACGCCGGCTCCCCTTCTGTAGAGAAGGGATGATCACTCGGCGCTGCCAGCCCCACAGAAGCACTGTGCGTCTCAGGGGCTGCAGCAGGCTCTGAGACCCCTGGCTGAAGGGGAGATTGCCCCTTTGAGGGCTGGGCTGGCTCTCAGATGAGACAAAGGCAAAGATGTGAGGCTCACCTCTTGACGTGATGCCCACCTCTACAGCCGGGTGCCTTGGCAGCTCTTGCATTGAGGTGACACACTAAAGCAGCTCCTGATTGCCACCAGTGCAAGAAAAAGGAGAGCCAGGCGCCTACATTGCAGACTGCATCTCTACTAACTATCGTGGAGGCAGATTTTTGTCATCTCACTTAAATCAAGATTTCCCAACCTTTCTAAAGCAGGGTTGGGCTGTCGAAGTTGAGACTGTAGTTTAGCCGAGGTAACCGAAGTCCAGTTCAGCTGGTTACACACGACTGCTTAGAACAATTTGCAACTTGAATTAGTTCAAACAGAAAAGCTTATGAATGCTCACCAAGCCTGTTAAGACCATGTGCGCTAAATGAGGGGAATGTGAACTAGAAACCAACAGCCTGGACTGGAAATGAGGCCTGACTGGTGAACAAAATAATGGGAGGATGTTCTGTCCATCATCCCTGTTGGGGGAATCCTTAATGTGACGAGGCAGCCAGGAGCGAACATAACTTGGTAGTGATGCCAGGGCAAAGGGTAGATAGAAGGAAGGGAGTTTCACCAGCCTGGCCACCACCATCGCTGTCTCCTGGGACCTTGGGCCCACCATAATACCACTGGGCATTGTCATGCCCTGACCAGACCAGGGAGATGGATCCAGTGACACTAGTGGCAGCTCCACTGGCTTTGGCTAAATCCTGAACAACACAAGACAAAGTTGGAGCAGCCACCCCACTCCCTTGTGTTCCTTCTCCCTTCCTCACTGCATTTCTTCTCTTTCACACGTCTTGCCATTTGTTGTCTATAAGAAAAACCAGTCCAGCGTAGTCCACCAAACCTGGCTTGGCCAGATAAGCCAGACTCTTTGTTTTCCCAACTGTGCTGTGAGCCTATGACCAGAAAAGCAGCTAAGCACTGCAGCTAAAAGCCAGGTGTATAAGCAAACCAAAGCCGGCTCTCGGAGGGGCTGATAAAGCTGTGTGCGGGGCCTGTATTTCGCCAGCAGAGAGGCTGCAAGTCAGAGCCAGAAGCTGCAGTTTGTATCTTTGCTGCTCTTTTCTCTCTGCTTCTGTGCGTGCCTGTTTTGTCTCGGATCAGAGTCCAGCAGCCAGAGGAGCAGCTCCAGCCCAGCCCAATTCCCTTTTTCTCTTTTCCCTGGAAAGGGCGGTTATCACCACCGAGAAACCTGCCACTGGGTTATTTTGTTTTCCTCCCAAGAGCTCTCTGCAGTGAACAGGACAAGGAGCAAGGGGTATCGTTACAATGAAAGCCTCCCTCCCTACTTGACTTCTCAGCTGCTGCAGTCATCCCTGTCCCCGTCCCCCTCCTCTCCTACACCGCTTTTCTTTTTCTCTCTTCTTAATTAATGGTTGTAAAGGTTTCTAAGGGTGGCTGTTGCCATGGGATTGGGCAAGCCAAGGTCCCTGTATGCCAAACCCTGAGGCTTGTTTGACCATCAGGGCCAGGCCTACACTCCTCTGCTGAGTGGCATAAGGCTTCTGCCACCATTGAGCAGCTGGAGAAGGATGGAAGTAGATATTTCTGTGCCTGCTGCCAGCGGGAGCATCCTTTCAGCCCCTGGCACCTTCCCATGGTACCCTTTGGGCATCCGAGTGGAGCTGCATGGAGCTGGTGAAAGCATGGTGGCGGGGTGGGGAGTGCATGTGGCAGCTGCTGTCTGTCACCCGGACCTGGAGTTCATGCAGAGCAGTGAAGCCCTGTGTTAATGCCTGTTTCTCTGAGCCAATTTTGACCTTTTGTATTAACACAACAGGCCTTCGTTGCCCTGTTCCCACGTCCTCTGAAAAGCCCCAGATGTCTACTCAGGATCCCTGTCCTTTTAGCCACATGGGAGGGACAGAAGGATAGGCATTCACCACTCTCCTGGAGGCAATGACTTAAAGCTAGAGTGAGCGATGGAGAAAAGGTTGATTCAGGGTCCCAGGCTCGCTATCTTCCCAGCATCAGGTACAAGAAGTGTTAGCAGCAGGAACTGGAGAGTAGTGTCCCTGGGACGTGGGGTGAGGGATGCTGGGGGAGCACAGATGGATGTGCCAAGTGTACACTTCGGGGCATTGCCCAGCTATTGAGCAGGCCTGGAACAGCCTGGGATTCTCCTGTAAAGCTCAGGAAGTTTATGGTGGCTGACTTAGCTGGTCCCCTCCACTGTCTCTGCGTGGCTAAGCATCCTGCTCTTCTAGCGCCACCGTCTTCCTCAGTCACGGCAGGGTTCTCCGTCAGCACATGCCAGCACCCACCGGGCTTGAAGAAGGGGCAGCGTGAGGGAGAGGGGCTCCAAGGGTCTCAGTCTGGTTCCTGCTCCTCACTGCCAGCACGCACTGGCACTGGCTGCCTTGTTGGGGCCAAGGCTCAGGCTCTGTCCCTGCCCTGCGCACCTACGGAGCCTCCTCTGCCACTCCTGCTCTACCTCTAGTCATACGTGTTGGCTGCACAGGGGACTCGTGCCTCCTGGCTCCTCTGCATGGGTGTGTTGGCAAGCTCATGAGTTACCAGCAGGGTGTTAAGTGAGCACTGCTGGATCTTGTGACAGTAAGTGATGCCACCAGCCTTGCCTAGGTATCAGCTTCTGCACCCAGGAGGGCATCTCTCCAAATAGACACGGCGGATGTGTGGTGCTGGAGAATACCCACACGCCCAAATGGCTGGACAAGAAGGGGAAAAACATAGCCCCAGGACCCAAAACTCCCTAAGGGGGGTCCTTAAAACCTCAGTGTCACTGGGTTTAGAGCCAGAGAGCATTTCTGCTGTGAATGCATTGTTTGCCAAGAAATGCACTGAGTCGACCCATGCAGTTCAGGAGTCCACGGCAACATTGTGCAGGAGGAAAAAATAAGAAACACATAGAAAAATGTAAATCCTGGTTTCTTAATGAAAGGGTTTGATTTGTTTGTTTCACAACAGCATTTCAGATGTACCTTTGGATCACTTTAGGTAAAAAAAATATATAGCCCCCTTCCCCAAAGAAAAGGTTTTGTCCAACTCAAAGCACATTATTATTTTTATTATTATTATTACTATTATTATTCTTATTATGCATTTCATTGGAAAGTAAAAAAACAAAAGCATTGTTTCAGGTTGACCTCAAATGACCTTTCCCCTGTTGTATTTTTTTGTGGCTGTGAAATGAATCATTCTGCAGAGCACTAGTGGGGAGGGTCAGGGCGGCTGGCAGGAGTCCCCCCATGCTCCCCATCCCCCAACCTCCCCTCCCCTGCCCCTGCTACTTACTAGCTCGGTGCAGCTCCCTGCTAGCCCACCCACCCTGTGTGGAGGGGTTTGCAGGGCAAGTGCAAAGCCCCGTGGGATGCTGGGGGACTGTGAGTTAACTTGAATTCAGAGGGGATCTGGGACAGGAGTTCAGTAAACTGATTTAATCTCAATCAGTTAAATCTGTTACAACATCCATCCAGATTTATCTTAAACTGATTTCAGCCATTTTTAAAGCAGTTAATATGTACAGAACTTCTGCTGTGTTACAGATTTGAACCACTTTCCAATCACTTATACTGGTTTATATGTAAGTTATGTCCCCAGGCAGACTGTTACCAGGGATTCACATTAGCAGGGGAACTGATTTACCTGACTTCTGAGCAGATCTAGTTAAATCCCTCATGTTCACCCTTTCTCTAGTACACAAGGTCTTGTGACAGGAGTGGGCAATTATTTCAGGCAGAGGGCTGCTTAATGAGTTTTGGCAAGCCATCGAGGGCCTCATGACAGGCAGCCAAGGGCAGATAAATGTTAATTTTCTAGATTTTTAGGGCCCTGCGGGCCAGATAGAATAGCTTGCAAGCCACATTCGGCCCGCAGACCGCATGTTGCCCACCCCTGCCTTAGGAGGAGCCTTTAGGACCTACTGGGCATGTCTACCAGTTCATTAATGTGCTGTAATTACAGTGGATTAAGTTTAATACCTGTAATTACAGGTGCTAAATGCGCCATAATTGGAGCTACTGTGCATTAGTGCCAGGGCACACTTTTTTGTGACACTAATGCACAGTAGACTAATTCTACTGTGCATTAGTGCATTAGCATGGGTTTTTCCTGCCACGCTTGCATGCAGTAGAATTAGTCTACTGTGCATCTTGTGTAGACATACCAACTATAATGTAGCTAGCAGGAGGAGATATAAAACGACTCAGATGGCCGATTCCTGATTTCGTTCCACTGCAGCCATTTCTGAGGAATTCCACTGACCCTGCACAGCTACTCTGGATTCACAGCAGAGTAAACTGTCTAGTCTCCTTTAGGCCAGAGACTTTAGCAAGGCACCACTCTGCCATAGCTAATGGAGCTGCTGTTTACATGTGTGGTTGGCAAAAGCTTTCCTCTTTATCATCTCTGGGATTCTGAATTACTTCAAGATTGACAACTACTCTAAGCCACCAGTAAGTGCTGACTCAGTCATTTGTAGACTAATATTGATTGATCGGTCTTCTCTAGCATCTCTGCCTGTCTCTCAGCAGCAAATCAACATCCCCCAGCACTCTAGCTAGAAGAGCCAATTAAATATTTGTACTTGGATCCCTCACAGGGCCTTGAAGAAAGGGAAATAAATGATCGATGAGGCATCAGTGGGATTTGGGCTCCAGCTCTCTGCAGAACTACTGGAGTTTTGCTCTGGGGACATCTTGTCCTGAGACAACTCAGATGTATTTTTAGCCTTGTAATTCATAGCTGCCTGCAGCCCGATTAATTCTTTTCTCCATCAGTCAATCCATCACACTATCCATCTCTGCTTTAGAAGCAGGTCATAGTGGGGGTGCCAGATCCAAAACCCTAAAGCAAAGCATTCCAGAATTTAAGATTTTGATTCCAAACCTGGCTTCAGATTCACGTCGAGCAGTTGCACAGCATTTATATCAGGAGTGTCCAACTCCAACAGGGAGGCCGTATACCGTGCATGCCATTTGCTGTGGGGGTGGCCCCCCAGGATCTCTCCCTGCAGCGCGGGCTGTGATGGCAGCACTAACGGTATGCAGCCCCCACTGCGTGTGATCCCTGGGTCCCCTTCCACTGCACACCAGTGGGAGAGATGGCTGCAGTGGCCCACCGGCCACTTTTGGACAGCCCGGATTTATACTGCGGTTTCACCTCTGGGCGAGATGATATCAGGATCCCACTGTGCTGGGCAGAGTAAGAGCAACCTCTGCCCCAAGGGGTTTATGACTGAACAGACAAGCAAACAGTGATGGTTTACAAATCATCCCCTCTGGCCCGAATGATGTATGCTCCTCAACATGGCATAACTCAACAAGGTCTGGGACAGATGTGGATCTGGATTCTGTATCCTAGTCCTGATGATCACGTGCTCACGCTGAGCCGGTATCAGCACTAAGGTCCAAACTCAGCAGCCGCAGAGTTAGCACATTGTCTCCAGACCCCTGCTAGAGGATGACAGCACCCCCTGCTAGCAGCTGTGGGAAACTTAAGTCAAGAGCTGATAGATGCTGCTTTTGACAAAAAACTGGGTTTCTGAGAGAATAACACTTTTTTTTTAAAAGGAACTGCTTTCTAAAGAAAAGATCTTTTTTTTCGGTCAAAGTCTTCCCCCAAATGACGACCCCATGGAGACCTTTGTATCTGATCATGCCGCTGCAGCCTTCCCTGGGAGCTGTGGTCTGGATGCCTCCTCTCCCTGTTCTCATCTTTCCCATGAGGCAACGTGGCAGGAGACTCCCAGATGCGCTGTCTCCTCTCTCTAAGAGCTCACAATAGGGTTATTCTATGATTTGGGCCCTGATTTAGTAAAGCACCTGATTGCTTGCTTAATGTCTTCTTAAAACTGGACATTTCTACCAGCCTTTTTGTGGAAATTTTAAATTTCGACCCCAAACCACAGGAGGACTTTTTTTCATAAAAATTTGGATTTTTTTTTCTTCCCCTCCTCCATTTTTGACATTTTCTCTGTATGTGACAATGAAGGGTTGGTCTATCAGTGAAGGCAATTCTAAAGTCACTTGCTGCCATCTTAATTTGGAAAAACGCCATTGAAATGAATATAGTTAGCCCAGATCTACAGGTTATACTGGAAGAACTGAGCTGACCATTGGGCCCCAGGGACTGAGGTGCAGATCCCAACCTGGGGCAGCACTGTGGTGTGATTTCCAGCAAGACACCTAGAGAGAGGTTTTTTTAACGAGTCTGTGCCTTCACTAGGTTAAAAGGGAGGGGGCTGAAGAGGGTAACAAGCAAGTTTTAATTAATATGTTCTAAAATTAGTATACACAAGGCCAAGGCTGCTATGCTGCCAGCCAGTGGGAGCTGACACACTTTGTTAATCTCTACTAGGGTCGCTGGACACGTGCTCGTTCTTCCCGTGCCTCATTCCCAATGGGTAGGACCATTAGCCCCTTCCTCGCAGCCCTGGCTGAAATTTGCATTACCATTGATGAGATCCGAGTTAACCCAATACCAAAAGCATCTAATGAGCTGACTCTTTGGGCCAGGGGCTGTGTCTTGCTCTGTGCCTCTATGTTTCCTAATACCGCCGGGCCCTGGTCTCAGTAGGGGTCTGCAGGAACTGCTGTTATTCGGATAATAAAGAGAAGGCTCCAAGGGCATGTAGATCATGAAATGAGAGGAGTGAATGTCCCTTTTGGAACAGGGATCCCCAGCTGGGTAAGTTTAAAAACATTTTTTTTGCTGGTTTTTTTATAAATTTGTATCCGAGACCAAATTAGCCCAAACTACTTCCAAATCCAAGAGTCCAGAACCATAAGTGGCCCTACTACGGGCAAACATCCTCCACCCACATCTGGGGCTTCAGGTGTTTCCAAACCCTTTGGTGGGCATCCTACTTGCAGCCTGGAGGCTTGGGGTTCAGATGCCCCCAAGTTTTGTTTGCCCTTAGCCCTCCGGGAAAGCAAGGCAGGCAACTCCCATGTCCATGAACTAGGCTTAAAGCCACTGCACCTCGGCAGGTACCGACCCATGCCAGAAGAGCTGTTCTCTTGCTGCCTTCTTGGACACAGATACATGGTATTTCCCCTGCCAGGTTAAGAAGCCACTACGCTTGATCTGAGCCTTCAGGAGGCTAAGAAAAGTGCCTGACTGTGAGCTCAGGGACTTTCCAGTGAGGTGGTTAAATAGGTCTTGGGGCTGAGACCTGGGGCTTCTTCCTGCTGCTCCAGGTTTACACTGACTCACCATCACACTTCAGTGGAATGGGGCCCTACCGACAAGCCCAGGTCTTGGGCACCTCATGCCTTGCTACATTTTCCAGCTTCTTAATAACTGGCAAATCATTATGGGATCTGCTCTTGTCCTGGAGTGAACCATCCTTTTCCTCTGCCCGTGCCCCACTGCATCCTGGAGGTCACAGCCACCCTCTGCCCCACCGCCCTCTAACTCTGGCTGATGAATGAATTCTCTCCAGCAGAGGCCACAGCAAGAGGAAGTCCTGCAGCAAGAGTTTGCGGGGGCTATTGAAAGGGCCCAGTTTTCTCGCTGTGAAGTCCCTGCAGTGTTCCCGGCAGGCAGCACAGACCCCTTCGGGATGGACGTGGCCGGCGTGGGTGTTGCCTGGGGAGTCGGCATGCATTGAGGATTAGCTAATGGGCAACCATTGTTCCAAGGAAACCGAGTGAGGGCAAAACAAGCCTCATCCTGAAGGGTCTAAAGTCCCTGCAAATCTCAACAGATGCTCACAGCTGCAATGCAAAACACAGGAGAGCTGTGGGAGGAGGCCAGCTGCAGATGATCTAGGGGATCGGTGTCCTCTGTGCACGCAATACCATGCAGCCCGGATTAATATTATTATTATTATTATTGTTATTAGTGTGGTAGGGCCAGGGAGCCAAGGTCCTGAACCAGATCCTGACAGCGCTGGGTATGGTCCAAATACAGCCCCTTGCACCACACAGCTCATCATATCCTTCTCTTTGCAGCCTACGCACAGGTTGGCCACCAGCAGACATGCTCTGCTCCACACCTCGCAGGCAGCACCTCCCTCACTGCTGCATTTGGTCACCATGGGTCAGCTTTGTTCCTCAGTGTCCCAGCATTCATGCAAGACAGCGATACCTGCCCTGTCCGCCAATGCGCCATGGATCTTCCCGAGCTTGGGACATGCACTCGAGACAGTCAGAGGAAGCTGTGCACCTGGGTCTTGCCTATGTCACAGCCTCTGTGGAGCAAGCATGGAGAAGACCCGTAACCCAGGGGCTTCCCACAGCACCTGTCCCAGATGGTGGCAGTGGTGGTGTGTACACCATGAGCATTTGCCACCTGTTTTAGACCTGCATCCCAGTTGCATAGGGGGCCATGACTGAACACCATGTGGCAACAGTGTTTGGCCAGTAGCAGCTCAGGTCAGAGCTGGACTGATAGCTGTGGGCTAAGGCTCTTAATGGGAGTAAGTCAGTCAGCACTGCTTCAAGAACTCCAGTGAGGATCTGGTCCTGAGATACCAGAGGCTTGTCTACACCACAGCGGCAGCATGTCCTGGCCAGGGAGGGCCCAGGTGCTCCCTGCCCCTGTCCTGCCCCTACCCCCCAGCATGACCTGGCAAACCTAGCGATGCGCTACTGCTGAGGCCACTGCAGGCTCATCCCCATGTTAAAACACACCGGACCAAGGGCCTGAGACCAGCCTCAGAGCTGTACCCTGAGCAGCCTCACCACCAAATGTCTGAGTGTAAAGTGTGCCTGCGTGTACAGGTGCGTAGATAGGGGCTCCTCACCCATTGCCAACCAGAGGCTCTGTCATTTTGCTTAGGAACCTGACATGCTTCATTCATAGGGTTTAGGATCAGAAGGGCCATTCGCACACCTTGTCTGACCTTCTGGAAAACACAGGCCAGAGCCTTTCTTCCAGTCACTCCTGTTATGAGACCACGAACTTGTATTTGGCTAAAGTAGCTCTTCTGTTTTGGTCTGAGCACATGCAGAAATAGGGACTCCATTGCGTTCCTTGATAGCTCGCTCTAAGGGCTGATCACCAGCACAGTTAGGAAGTCCTGCCTTACTTCCATGTAAAACTGAGCTGCTGTCTTTACTTGGAGAACCAACAACCAAGCTCTGTAACATGCACACTTATATTTGATTGCTGATGTGTGCAGTCCATTTCCGACACTCCTTGGAGCTCTGCTTAGGTGGGAATAGTCTCAGATCAGCTGTAGTCCACGGTGCCCAGTGACCAACTTCCTAGCTCTGGTGAAATGTCACATGAACTACAATGTCCCTGCAAGGTTTGACAGCTGGTACTTATATGGGACTTCACAAGCTTTGCCACCCTACTCTGAGAGCTTGGCATAAATCACAGCCCTACCTGCTTCCACCCCGCTCTGGGGAGAGGATCTTAAACCACTGATGTATCCAGGTTGGAAGCCTGGATTCAAGTTCCCTGAAGTGTTAACCTGGATTGTACTGCAACCCACTTCTACTCCAGAGGGCAAAAATGCCAAGGGAGATTCAATTGTCTAGAATGGCTGCAGTCCTGAGAAGGGCTGAAAGCCAAGGCTGGCTTTTTGACTGTGGAGGTGTGTATGAAGACCTGGGTTTAACTCCTGACTTAATCACAAGCTTCTTATCAGTCCATGGATGAATCACTTCATTTACCTTTGCTTCAGTTCCCCAGGGTGATAATGCCACCATGCCTCATGGAGAGAGGGAGTTGCGAGGGTACAGTCCATTACAGTGTGATCTGTTCAGATAATACGGTAAATAGCTTGACCCCTCCAGACCAGGCATTAATCAGCTGTTCCCTTTTTCCTATGAAAGCAGATACTTAACTGATTTACATCCAAGGAGAGTTGTGCTCTCATGGCTTAATAAAGACTTTGAAAAAAAAAAAGCAGGCACCTAGTTAAACTCCTAGCAATTTTCAGCGCATGCTCCTAGGACAGCATTAGCTGCACCAAGTGCAGGCCCTTTACAAAGTTTTTAGTGTTGTGTTTCAAAGTGTTATAGTTTCTTACTAAATCCAGCGAGATCAGAGACCCCCCCTCAGGTGTCTACACCTTGTGTCACTTTTACACTCTGCCAAAATGAGTGCCAAGTGAGCGTGGGCCTTACCAGCTTGCATCTGACCCAAGGGCCCCGTAGCCCCATTGCCTGTCTTTGATAAGGACAGAACTGATAAAGACAGACTCTCCCAGGGGAGTCTCTTCCTAAACCTAGATCTGGCCCCTTTAGCTGTGTCTCCGCTGCAAAAAGGGGCATCTCTCCCATCCAGCCTCCACACAGATGTGCAATGAAAAGGCAAAGAGTTTGCATGCAGTTCATTCATTCATTCACCACATGGATGAACGCCTGGTTAAACTGGTATGATTTGGATTTTGTCTTCCCTGTAAAATAAGGCACAATTTTTATGCGGAGGCAGCTCTCTACATGTGAGATTACAGAGCTCTCCAGTTTTTAACAGTCAGTCCCTGGTGATGGAGGGTCTAGCGTTGACCTTGACTAGCTGCATTAAGATCAAAGTAACCTGTACGTGGTCTCCACTAGCATTTTCAATCTAGATAACTATCTTCTTGTAAAAAAATATGATGTCAAAGCCAAAGCTGCAGCTGCTTAACTAAGAGCTTGTCCAGATGGGGATGGAATAGAACTGGTTACATTCACACCCATGTTATTTCTGCTTAAAGTCTCTGGGTGGACACTAATGTTTTGGCAACAGATCTGACTTCATATCAGCGTAGTTACCCTGGAAATGAATCCACCTCAATTATGCTGAAACAGGAATCTTTTATACCAAAAAGATACCTGCACATACTTAAATTGAAATGACCAAAAGGAAAACTATCACACATTGACCAAGTTCTGTCCCATTTGCTATACAGGCAAGCCCTTTCCATGTGATTTTTATTCCGATTTCATTAAATCACTAGAGTTTCAGACTGATATCAATTACAAGCTTGTGTTACTTGTATCGATAAATGTATAGGCATCAGTCAAACAGAGATAACCGGTTGTTAACCAGAATAAGAACATTAGTGTTGGTTTTTACTAAGGACACCTAACTTTTTAGAAGTATAATTGGCTCAGGATTTATTTTTTTTACAATACAGTTTCTGTGATATAATCCCGCACTAGTGTGACTGCAGTTACAGCTATATAAAGGTATTAGACTGGTATAGCTATTCCTCTAGGAGAAAAGTAATAAACTTAACCAGAGTATGGCACCTGGAGACAAGTATACTCGACCGCCCTCCGGGTTGTACTGATTGCAGTCAAAAATCATGCCCCCAACTGTAATAATTACACAGATAACAAAAAACGGTGTAGATGAGGCCTTTGTTCTTGATAGCCGGTCTAAGCAAGGACTTTCCATAATAAGTTGGCATGTGTATCCCGGTTCAAAAACCTGCACAACAGTGGAGAGGCTTGGGGAATCAGCTCCCTATGCAAGTTAGAAAACATGAATTCTCTTCTACATGAAATCACAGAGAGACGAACACGACAGCTTAACTGGAATAAAACACAGCTATTAAAACCAAGAAACTCTCATGTATAAATTGGGGGTTATTGCTTGTTGCCAAACAGCAAAGGATTTTGATGCCTGGGAAGGCAAAAAGAAATGTTCAGCCAAACAGAGCAATTGTGTAAAATACTTAGATTTTTAAAAAAAACCAACGCAATGACAATAAATCAATCCACCTACCAGCCACCAAACTGAACGGGAGAGGATAAGACTGAAAGAAGGAAGGAAGAAAAAAGAGAAAAAAGAAGGGTCGGTGAAAAGAAAGGGAGGATTTGGGGAAATATAGGACCTGATCCAAAGCCCAAAGAGTCAATGGAAGTTGAATGTTCTTAGCAGGGCCCAGCTAGTACAGAAACAGCCGAAGATTTCTTTTTTTGGGGGAGGGAAGGTTTTTCCCCGTTTGATCAGAACTATAGAAAACTGCAGATTTCCATTCACCGATGCCAGGTCCTTTTGAGGAACTAACTACACCTGCCCATGTGGTCAAGGATTCAGGGTGGTCAACACTGTGCCGGGAAGGAGCCCAGAGGTTATTCCAGGAATGGATAATGTCTTATCTCTTATTTGTCAGCTGCACCAGCAATGCAAACGCCGTCACAAAATCCCAACACATACACACACAGAGTCCCTCCCTACACAGACGCCTTTTACAGGCACCCAGACGCACGGAAGGCTACCGAAGTTAGACACCAAACTTCCATTTCGATGCAACAGAATTGGGGCACCCAACAGCGTTAGGATCCTCTGAATCCCGGCTGGATTTGAACACATGCTCACACAGAAAGTGAATATACAAACTCACAAGCAAAAGCTCATTAAAGGATGATGGATTCAGGGAACACACAATCACAAGGCGGAGACACTGGCAAGCTGGCTAGGTCCTGAACAAGCCCATCTTGCTCCAGTGATGGGTATAGACCTAAAGATATACCGGGGGACTTTTAGATGAGACCCTGGCTGGCCTCCTTGCTCTGAGACGGAGCAGATCTCCATTGATGTACACACCACTGGAAATGTACACCCCAGTTACCAGAAGCCCTTTCCTTCCCAAAGAACTCAACCCCAGAGACTCTCAAGTCCAACTCACCATCCACCAGGTCTTGGCTGTCATGTCGTAGCACAGTTGCCATTTCACGGAGCTCTCTGCAGCTTTTCCAGCCATGGGTGTGCCGGTGACCTCCATGCTGCTTCGCTGGAGACAGGACCAGACACAGGCTACTCCGAAGGGCACCCAGCGCTCCAGCGCCTCGCAGCCACCATAGATCGGCCGGCTTCAGTCAGCATCCTGGAGCACAAAAAATGCACCCCTCACCCCAACAGAAATGGAGGAAAAAAGCCCCAAAACAGAGCGAAAGTGTTGAAATAGCAACACAGCGCGGAGGGGACGGGGGCCTTAAGCCGTATAAACTAATGCACCATGGCGCTGAAATAATCCTAGGACTGCACTGGATCTCGGCCTCCCCCCAGTGCCAGCCCAATCTCCCCCAAAAAGTCAAAAGGAAAGAAGTGCAGGCAGATTGGCTGGTTGTGCTACTCCAGTTCACTCTAGTCCGGTCTGGGTTTGTGGGTGGTCACTTCATCCGAAGAGGCTGTCCTAACATTATGGTACGGTGTTTGTGTGTCTGAGGGGGTGTGCGGGGTGGGGGGGTGGAATCCACTGCAACGGGCTCTCCATGACTGGGTTTGCTTCACTGCGGTTCACGCCCCCCGCCTCCCTCATTTCTGAATGAACAAGGAATAGAAGCCGATTTATGAAGGACCGAGGGAAGATATGAATGGGTCCATGGAAGGATGCATGGGCTCCGTTGTAGTGGTTTGTGGTTTCAAGGGTTTGTGGCTTCTTTTCTATTTATTGTTTTTTTTTTAACTCTTTTTTTCACCCTTCCGCGCTGTGGGTGTCACGTCCGTTTGGAACACGCAAGTGTGCATGTACACACACACGTAAAGGCATGTGTGAAACGTGCAGATGTATATGCACACAAAAATGCACAAAATACCCGCGTGCATGCAAACAGCCTGAGCATAGTTAGACATACACCGCACGCACGTACACACACACACATGCATAAAATATGCATGCAAAACCAGAGAAACAGCACTCGCATATGGAATAGTCTCCTGTCTCTACAGAAATATATCCCAAATCAACGCTAACATACAAACACCCATGCTCAAACTGCAAGGGGATGTGCAAGCACGCACAAAACGCACACAAATAAAAACTCGGGATGCGCGCATCCCAGGTGCTCGGCAAGGCAGAGGCACACAGCTCAGCACAGACCTGCCAACGCACCATCTCGCGCAGAAATGCAGGAGCCAGGCGAAACACAAAGCAGGCACAAAGGCACTCACACCGGCTCTGGCCACAAGCTCACAAGACGCGAAAACAAGAAAGAAGCCCTGAGCTGCCC
Source organism: Crocodylus siamensis (assembly GCF_052110815.1). NCBI lineage: Eukaryota > Metazoa > Chordata > Crocodylia > Crocodylidae > Crocodylus > Crocodylus siamensis. The sequence continues at coordinate 8,327,316 of NC_143408.1, read as the reverse complement.
AAATGCAGGGTTGCTGGTTGCCATTCTCAGCTAAACACTGTTATTGCAACAACTGGAGTCGTTGGAGGAGCTGAGCGGGGCGACTTATATTGTTTATTCCTGCCACACACAGAAAGCCAGACGAGGAAATGAAACACAAATTAACGCTGGGCCTGGGCTGCCCATATTCACGCTAACTCCTCGCTGTTTTTTCTTCTAAAGAAACCTCGGCCATTGCATCCGCCCAGCACTGCCTACCCAACCACAGAGGCCCTGCAGCGTGGAGGGACTTCTCTGTTCCTTCTCCAGCCCAATCCGCCACTCTTGGCTTTACTGGACCCACAGACAGGAGGCCAAGCTGTCAGAGCCCAAGCAGCTGCCAAAGGGAAGAGCTTTCTTCCTTCCACTCTGCTGCACAAAAGCCTGGCCCCAGCCCCAGCCCCTTGTGGCTAAACGGGATCCAGAAGGTCCAAGGAGCCTGTACGAGCGCAGCTGCTTCTTCGGAGCAGCTTTGTGCACGCGGCTCTGCGAACCTCTGCAAAGGCCTCCTACGCTGCTCCCCACCACCGCTCCTGCAGGGGAAGGAAAGGACAGACCGTGAAATCCTCCCCCGCAGACATCTGGCCTGGGGGGATGGACTGGACTACCTGGGAGCTCCCCCCTCCGGGATTCCTGCTCCCCCCCACAGTGCTTCCTGCTGCGAGAAACCGGGATGGGAGCTCCCTCGCAGCCAGCCCTCCTGCCTCAGCCCCTCATAGCTGCAGGCCAAATCGAGGGTCGGAATCCCCCGGATTTGGAAAGCGCTTGGGCGGCTGAAATCTGGCTTCATACTCAGCCCCGCTGACTCCTGTTGCAGACCTTCGTTTGGTGCCTGGGCCCCGTGTTTGCAGAACAGTCGGTCCTGCACTCTCGGGGCAAGACTGCTCCTGTTGCCAGTGGTAGCCAGGGCTTTATTAGCAATGCCTGGCCCTTGAGAGCTTTAACAAGTGGCATCTTGTTTTATGGAAAAGGAAGGGCACCGAAAGAGGCAGTGCCTGCTCTGGGTCACAGGGTGACTCGTTGGCAGGCTCAGGACCTGAGTGTGTAATTCCTGCCTCCCTCAGGTTGCTGTAGCCATTACCCCTGCTCAGCCCTGCCTTCCCTGGCGTTCCCTAGGGCTGCTAGCAGAAGTGTGACTGCAGACTACGTGGGACTCAGATTAGTTCCCTCTGTTGGTCCAGGGTGCAGTGGGATTGCAGAGGACATCCCCAGACAGCCAGGATGAGCGCTGCTGTGTCATGGGTCCCCTCACTTTACTGCTTGTAGCCTAGGAGTTCCCCAGCGTGGTCCAAGGCTTGGGACCTGGGCCACAGCTAAGTCCTATGGGTCTGAATGCTCCTGCCTGTAGTTAGCAGCCAAGAGGTTCCTTGTAGGAGGATCTTGCTCTTCTGCTCATGGTCACTTGGGCTCCCGAAGGGGTTTCTACCCCAGGATGGGTTGCCAAAGCCTGGGAGCTATGGGATTTTTCTGCACGCCCTTTGGCAAGGGGCATGCTTCTCAAGCAAATCTCAGGATGTCATCCTCCCACTAGACTCGGCCTTGGTGAGGCCACAGCTAGAGTAGTGCGTCCAATTCTGGGCTCCACAATTCAAGAAGGATGTGGAGAGGCTTGAGAGAGTCCAGAGGAGAGCCCCGTGCATGATCAGAGGTCAGGAGAACGGGCTTTATGGACAGGTAAGAGCCATGGGACTCTTCAGCCTGGAAAAGTGCAGGCTCAGGGGTGACACAGTGGCAGCCTATAAGTATATAAGGGGCGTGCATCAAGATCTGGGAGAGCACCTGTTCACCAAAGCGCCCCAAGGGATGACAAGGTCTAACAGTCACAAACTCCTGCAAGACTGTTTTAGGCTGGACATAAGGAAAAACTTCTTTATGATCTGAGCCCCCAAGGCCCGGAATAGACTGCCACCAGAGGTGGTGCAACCACCTACTCTGGACTCTTGCAGGAAGCGTTTGGATGCTTATCTTGCTGGGATCCTTTGACCCCAGTTAACTTCCTGCCCCTGGGGCGGGGGGCTGGACTTGATGATCTTCCAAAGTCCCTTCCAGCCCTAACGTCTATGAAATCTTTGCACTAACACAATGGAGACTAGATGAATGACCCAGGGCTTTGTCTACATAAGGATGACGAGGCAAATTAATTGGAATTAGGGAAAGGGGGGATTTCAAAGCAAATAGCAGAACAGAGTCCTGGGTTGGGAGGGGCGTCCAGGGTCATTTAGTCCACTCCTCTGCAAAGGTTCAGAGTCTGCTGCTCCTAAATCACCCCAGGCAAATGCCCTTCCAACCTCTTCTTGAAAACCTCCAGTGGGGGAGGTCCCACGACTTCCCCTGGTGGCCACCGGTTCCACTGTCTTGGTGCTCTTCAAGTTGGGAAGGTTATTTCTGAGCTTTCATCTGAATCTGCTCTGCTGCAGTGCAAGCCCACTGTTTCCTGCCCTGGCTGCTGTGGCAGGAAGAACCGTTCTCCCTTTTCCTTGTGGTAGCCTTTCAAATACCTGAAAACAGCCATGAGGAAAAGGGAGAACGGTCATGCCTCCACCCCAAATCTACTTTTCTTCAAATAAGCATACAAGCCCTCCCTGCCTTTCCTCCTTCAGCCTGCATTTTAACCCCTTTACTGCCGTTGTCATTCTCCCTGATTCATCTCCACTTTCTCTGCATCCTTCTTAAGACAGAGCTCATTACTGCACCCAATACTCCAGTGGAGGCCTAGCCAGCTCTGAGTAACATTGCCATCACCTGCCGTGTCTTGCATAAAATACTTCTGTTAATGCAACCACCCCATTACATTTTTTTTTTGCAATAGCATCATACCGCTGACAGGTCCAGCTTGTGATCAGACATAACCCGTGGATCCTTTTCTGTTGTGCTGCTGCCAGGCTGGCTATCCCCCTCTCTGTACTTGTGCATTTGGCTTTTCCTGTCTAGGGGCAACAACTTACATTTGTCTTTGTTGAATTTGTTTTGATGTTCTCTAATTTATCAAGATCCTTTTCAATTCTAATCCTACCCACCAAAATGCCTGCAAGCCCTCTCAGAGTTATGTCATCCATAAACTTGATTAGGAAGCTCTGTTCCTGCATTTAATCCTTGTAAACATTTTTATTCAGAATGAAAGTGCCCTTCACTTGATTTAGTTTAGTTCACTTCCAAAGTAATATGTTTTTGAATAAGAGCATCCACACAAGGGTTTAATGCAGTTTAGTACACTTTAAAAGTTCATTCTGATCATTTTTCCTGACCATCCCCAAGATCTGGGTTTAACCTAAATCAGTTAAGTCTTATACTACATCTAACCAGGCTTATCTTCAACCAGTGTTGGCCATTTTGAAAGTGGTTTATATGCACCGAACATCTGTTAAGGGACTACATCCTCGTCCTGCCCTGCCTTCTGCCTATCTTCAGACTAACACAGCTGACTGCCTCTCCTGAGCCCTCCTGTCGGTTCGCTCTGGTCCAGAGATATGAGTCTGAAGCTACAAACACATTTTTGACCCAGGATACACCATTTTATTCCAAGACGAAGTTCAGTTTTTGCTGCCACACTTCCAAGGCCACCCCCAGCTCCATGAACTGGATCCAGTAGCTCCATGAGCTTCATCTGTCCTACAGACCACACATTAGGTCAACAGAAGGAAATAAAAGTATTATAACTGGAACCAGCTATCAGTACGGCCATTTCCATTAAGCCAAAAGATAACTGCACTGCTCTCACTGTCATGTAACCTTCCCTAGTCATAACCGTGTGGTTATAGCGTGACGTCATTGCAAGGCAGAGATACGGTTATTTTGGTGATTTGGCTTCCGCATCTGAATGTGGTTGGACCCTCTCTCAATTTCCTTGGATGTATAAAGTTTGTTTTTGGTAAAATCAACATCCCTCTGATGTTCTCGCCTTAAAATGTTGAGTCCCGCTCACAAACTTAATTCAAACGTATTGCAGTATTGGTGTAGGACTTTAGGTCTAAACGTCATGTTAAATTGGTTATACCGTCAGTGATCTCAGTGTCCGCTTCTCCCGTGTTGGGACATCTGGAGGAGGGTGTTTGAGGAGACAACATTTTCCAAATCAAATGATCACTTCAAAAAAAAAAGGCTTTTCCTGTACATTGGGGTCTCCTTCAGGTACCGCTGTTCTGAAGCAGGCAACTGGTTCTGTAAATTATCCAGGCATGTTAGCTTTTAATATCCATCTTCCCAGTAATTATAATTTGACTTTGTATCTTGTGGTCATAAGATGATTATCTCATGTACATGTGGTTAAAATATGGGTTGTTTTTCTCCCTTCAGTCAATGGGTTGTACTTTCCAAAGAGAACACAGATGTTACATGCTTCAGGAGGCTAATGAGAAGAAGAGACGATTTAGTCCACATGCCTTCGTTTTTGATGATGTTCGGGGCAAGCCCGGCTGTGGAGATCCTGAAAAGGCACCCGAGATCCACTGCCTGAAAAATCTGAGGAAAGCTTGGGTCTAAAATTCACAGCTCAGGGCAAGCTCTACACCAACTTTCTTCTTGCAGCTTTCTCTCTCTCCGTCTTACACACACTCTTCCACCTGAGACATGCATGTTGCAGAACGAGTTTTCCCAGTGGCGTGAGCTGGAGGGATGTGGTATGTATACAGCACACATGTGTCACAGGAAGGCATTCACAGCGCACATGTGATGGTATAGAGTAGCATTTCCAATACACACGTTAGCAAGCGGTAGCATATACCGTGCACATGGCATGGAGCAGCGGGTGGGTATCATACCCCTACACAGGGGACTTAGAGATCTGGGAGCCCTCCGCAGTGTTTTGTGCAGTCAGTTCAATCCTGAGTTGGCCCAGGGAGAGGTCAAGACAACTTCCACCAAGTTTTTCCCTCAGGACGCCCTCTCCTTGAATGCTGCCCTGGGTGCTGTGGCCTGCTGCAGCCCACAGCACACTACCATGAGCCCCAAGGAGCTGGGCCACCTCTTGGGAAGCACCGCCGGTCACGAAGGACAAGTCCCCTCTGCACGGGCGGAAATACTCTGTTCTAATTTGTCCCTTTCAATGGGTTTTCCTCCTCTTTCTCTCTCTCTCTTCCCCCTTTTCCCTTGTCCTCTGTCTCGTCCCTTCTCCTCCCCTCCTTTCTGCTGCCCTCCCCTTCTCCTCACCCTCTGGTCTCGTCCCCGCTTGGTTCTGCCCCTCCCTGCCCTGCTCTCACTCTGGGTGGGAAGCTGCGCCTGCTGCACTGTTATTTTCCAGCCCTCACTAATTGCACATACCATTCAATGGCAGCCCTGCTCTTCTGGCCTCCCCCGCCAGCTCCGCAGTGACACCGCCAGCCCTGCACACACAGCAGATCCACCCTGCAGGAGAAGCAGTGCTGCTTGAGCTTTGCTGGGCCGAGTGTGGCACAGAGAGCTGGTGGCAAAGAAGGCTTGTGGTCGGCCTCTTGCCTAAAGCTGCCCTAAAGGCCAGGAAACAACCCTTTGATGAAGAGCAGAGGTGACCGATGCAGCCGAAAGCCTCATGGGGGCAGTGTCACCCTTTTGCTGGCATCGGGCAGCTGTGGTGGCAGTATTTTTTCTGCCTCCCCTCCACAAGGCAGTGATGGGGTGGCAGTCCTGGTCACCCTGCCTTCCTTACACTACAATTCGAGGAGCTAGAGCTGGTAGCAGCTCCCAGGATTTTATCACGAGTCTCATGGTATTTAGTGGCTTTTCCATAAAAGCCTGAGCTCCAGGCATCAAGGGGTTATGGGAGGATGCTGGATGTAAGGCAGGAGTTGACAACCTATAGCCCAACAGGTGGGATCCAGTCTACCAAGTGACTGGATCTGGCCCAGGAAGCCTGGATGTCTGTAGCAATTTGACAGTGGGGGGGCACCTGCAGCCGCTGCGGGGTGGAGAAGCAGCAGTGCTGGCCGACGGGTCGGAAGTAGCCCACTACTGCAAAAAGCTCCCGACACCTTCTGGAAAGAAAGACTCCAAGACGTGACCCAGCACATCCCATGGGCTCAGAAAGCAGGAGGCAAAAAAGAGAGAACTGCACAGGGATTGTGTTTGAGAAAGAAGGAGAAAAAGGAAGAGCAGGAAAAGGGAAAGAAAGGACCCCAGGCCCAGGTGTAGTTTATGCTAGGGTCTGGTTTTTTTCTAGTTTGCTTTGGTTTTTATTTCCATGTTTGACCCAAAGCCAGAAATTCATGGAAGGAGGAAATGCCAGGAGATTTTCCTGAGGGGCCTGTTCCAAAAAGGCCCGTGCAGCAGTGCCTTGGTTCACACGTCGAACGCACACACGCAGCCTCGTGCTCCTGCCCTGGGCTCCTTGCTCATCCTCCCTCGCCCCGTTAACTGGACAGAGAGCAATTTGGGATATTGTTTTCAAAACTCTTTTTTTTCCCCCAGCCCAGCCTTTTTTTGAACTTCTGGCACTGCTGCCCCCTCCCTGCCTTGCAGCTGAGAATGGAGCGGGGTGGGAGGAGGCTGCCCCCATAGGCCAAGCCGCCCGAGGGACACAGCACCAGCGGGTGTCAAGCAGGGCAGCAAGCACGGGAGCACTGCCTGTAGAGAGGGGCCAGGTGGGTGCAGGCAGTGCAGAGTTTGAGGGAGCAGCTGAGCTTCGGGGAGCAGAACAAGCAGCCAGGTGCCTGAGGAAGACCTGGCGGGAGAGAGTTAGCTTGGGAAGAGAGGGCTGTGGGAGCTGGATCCTGGGAGGAGGAGCTGCTGCCCTTGCAGAGGGGTGCTCTAACCAGCCAGGCGCTAGGGGGTGAGGCCTGGGCCTCCATCCGGCCTGACAGCCAGCTAATAGGAGCCCTGTGACGGGGTGACTACATGGAGGGGACCCAGAGCCTAGCCTTGGCCTTAAGACTCGCTGCCCCTTACAGCTTCTCACAGGACAGGGGACAAGGTGAGGCTGAGGGGCCAGGCTAGTGATGCCCAATGCAGCTATTCAGCTCAGCAGGGCACGTGCTGCCCTAGTGACCTGTCCCTTTGCTCCATCACCATGCCATCTGAGCTCTGGCTCTGTCCCACTAGGAGCTGGCGTGCTCAGCACCTGCCCTGAGCCACAGAGGTCCCATGCCACTGTGCCCCTGGAGAGCATTAGTGCCCCGAACAGTGCAGTGCTTGGCTGCAGCCACTGCTGAGCAGGAGGCCTGCGGTGGTGACAGGGGCTGGCAACCGCTTGTGGGGCAGGGCCACCAGTCGAGAGTGCAAGAGCCAGCAATGCCCTGTGGGGGCTACTTGGGTGAAGTTTACAGTTTACACCCCAGGGTACTCAAGGAGCTGGCTTGCATCATAGCCCAGCCAGTGGCACTGATCTTCAAGAGCTCCTGGCGCTCTGGTGAAGTGCCCGAAGCCTGGAAGAAGGCCAATGTGGTGCCTATCTTCAAGAAAGGGAGGAAAGTGGATCCAGCAAACTACAGGCCCATCAGCTTGACCTCTATCCCTGGGAAGGTCTTAGAAAAGATTATCGAAGAGGCCATCCTTAATGGACTGGCCAATGGCAACATCCTAAGGGATAGTCAGCATGGGTTTGTTGCGGGTAGGTCTTGCTTGACCAATCTCATTTCCTTTTATGACCAGGTGACCTATCACCTGGACAAGGGGGAAGAGATTGATGTCATATATCTTGACTTTAAAAAAGCCTTCAATCTGGTATCCCATGATCACCTCTTGGCAAAACTGTCCAACTGCAGCCTTGACCTCACCACGATCCGCTGGCTGGGGAATTGGCTCCATGGTCAGACCCGGAGGGCAGTGGTTGACAGAAGTCAATCGTCGTGGTGCGCTGTGACCATTGGGGTCCCCAAGGGCTCTGTCCTTGGCCTACACTATTCAACATCTTCATCAGTGATGTGGACATTGGTGTCAGGAGTGGACTGACCAAGTTCACTGACAACATCAAACTTTGGGGTAAAGCATCCACACCTGAGGACAGGCGAGTGATGCAGGCTGACCTGGACAGGCTCATGAAATGGGCGGACGAGAACCTGATGGTGTTTAACACAGAAAAATGCAGGCTTCTCCACCTTGGAAGGAAAACCTTCAGCATGTCTATAGGCTCGGCAGTGCTACACTGCTTAGCACTACGAATGAAAGGGACTTGGGGGTCATGTTTGACCACAAGATGAACATGAGCCTTCAATGTGATGCTGCGGCTAGTAAAGCGTGCAAAATGCTGGCTTGCATCCATAGATGCTTCTCAAGCAAATCCCAGGATGTCATCCTCCCCTTGTACTCAGCCTTGGTGAGGCGGCAGCTAGAGTACTGCGTCCAGTTTTGGGCTCCACAATTCAAAAAGGGTGTGGAGAAGCTTGAGAGGCTGCAGAGACGAGCCACGCACATGATCAGAGGTCAGGGAAACAGGCCTTATGAAGAGATGCTGAGAGCAATGGGACTCTTCAGCCTGGAAAAGCGCAGGCTCAGGGGTGATCTGGTGGCCACCTATAAGCACATCGGGGTGCTCACCAAGATAAGGGGGAACGTCTGTTCACCAAAGCGTCCCAAGGGATGATGAGGTTGAACAGTCACAAACTCCTGCAAGACCGTTTCAGGCTGGACATAAGGAAGAATTTCTTTACTGTCCGAGCCCCCGAGGTCTGGAACAGCCTGCCACCAGAGGTGGTTCAAACACCTACATTGAACACCTTCAAGAGACATTTGGATGTTTATCTTTCTGGGATCCTATGATCCCTGCTGACTTCCTGCCTCTGGGGTGGGGGGCTGGAGTTGATGATCCTCCAAGGTCCCTTCCAGTCCTAACGTCTATGAAACCAATGAAATCTATGAATGGCTTGGGGGACAGGGCCACCAGTTGAGTGTGCAAGAGCCATCAATGCCCTGTGAGGCCTTCTCGGCGGCAGGGGATGAACTGCCTGGAAAGCAGCCTGCAGACACCAGAGAGGGCACAAGAAACCTGTGGACCCTACTGGATCTTTGCACCAAAAGCCCCTGGAAGCCCATGTGGTGGTGCAGCAGGTCCAGTCACGGCCAGCACGAGTGGCCATGGCGGGCCAGCTCTGGCAGCTGGGCAGGTGCCACCAGCAGCGCCCAGGGTACATCCCAGTCTGCCCAGCACCAAGCTCTCAAGGCAGACAGTCTACAGAGGCTTGGGTGGCCTGGGCGGCCTGCCCAAGGCCACGGAGAGTGGGCAGCGCCCTTGGTCCCAGGGGCCTTTTGTCACCTGCAGCAGCTCAGAGATGAGGCATGGAGCAGGACTGCCGGATCTCTGGGAGCTTGCCAGGGCAGGGATGCTGGGCAGAGCTGGGCAGAGCTGAGCATGGAAGGCTGCAAGCCTGACCCAACCAGGGACCGCTAATGATCTGTAATCGCTCAGCAAGGTGTTGCTCAGAGCTCAGACAACGATGTGAAAGACCGTCGTGGTCTCCGCTTGCCAAGAGAGGGCGCCGGCCGCCCACAGACCAGCAGGACGGCTCAGGGAGCCATGCCCATAGGGTTCATCCAGGGCTGGCTGGGAACTAGCTGGATTTCCAGCTAATAAAGCAGGATCAGCATATCGCAGCCGTCTGTTCGGCTCCTGGCTCCAGGGCCACTGCCTGGACCCCACTACAGATGTTGTCATGGATACGGGACTATTTAAAATGCCAGAGAGCAAATTGCATGTCTTTCCCTCCCCCCACCCCAAGGCCCATGCTGGGGCTGGGCAGAGCCCCCCCGCCAGCGCCACGCGCAGCCCTTGCAAGGAGTTTGGATCTCGATGCCAAGGCGGGGGCTCGGGCCCTGCTGTTGCTGCAGTGCTGGGGAGTGGCCTGGGAAGCAGAAAGGAGAGGGCAGAGGCAGCGAAAACAGCAGTGGAGTGAGACTGGAAGACGAGGGCAAATGGAGGGAGGAAGAGAAGGAGAAATATACTGCGGGGGGCGAGAGGACTTGAGGTTGGGGAGGTACAGCCGGAGGGTCCAGGGGGCAGCTCAGGGTGCTGGGACCCAGGACACCTGCCTTCCCTTCCTGGCTGTGCCACAGGCCTCCTGGGGCCCTCAGCCAAGTCACTGCCCTGCTGGTACCATTCAGTGGTGACCTTCCTTCCTTCCACACCCAGGGGTGTCAGGACAGGACCCCACCTCAGGGTCTCTGAGACCCCCCCCATAACACAAATAAATAGCTCAAAGGCGATGAGGGTGGCAAAGTACCCAGGTGACCAGTGTGTCCTGAGCCCCAGGGCCGCCCCGCTGCCTCGGGAAGGGGCAGGGCTGTGTCCTGGGCAGAAGTCTGCTGGGACTGAGGGTCCGCATGGGGCATTCGCTTGGTATTGTGTGGGCAGGAAGGGCAAGAGACAGGACACAGAGCCTGTCTGTCAGCCCGCGGTGCGATCTATGGGGCTCAGGGGCTGAGCCCCTTACAGGGCCAGATAGGAAGTGCCCAGGGCTCGTGGCATGCTGCATCCCTATTTGGTTTGCTGTCCTGGTATAGGGGGCAGGTACCTGCCTTGTGAGGGACAACAGAGTGGAGAAGCCCCGTGGCTGAACAGGGCCTGAAGAATGGATGTGCTGCCCCCTCATGTGGGGGCCTGCAAACAAGGAGGCTTCAGGGCACAGGGTCCCTTCTCTTTCCATGGCTTGGAAGAATTACTTATCCCAGTGAATGGTGCTGCCCCATGAGCTCTGGTTGGAGACATGCTGGCTTTTGATCCTAGCTTGTGACTGTGTGCATGGCCCTGGGCAGCGGTGTCAGCTGGGAAAGCATGGGCAGGGGCCACGTTGTACCACTGACCTTCTGGGAGACCTTAGGTAAGTCCCTGCCCTTCCCTGTGCTGCTGATTCCCCCCTTGCCCTTTGTCTGGGCTTTTGAGCTCTTTGGGCAGGGCTCCCTCTCCTTGCGTGTCTGCCAGCACCCAGCACAGAGGTCCCACGTCTCTGTCCGGGTCTGAGTGTTACCGTAATGCAAGCAGCAGCCTACTGGAAGGCAGCCTGGCTCGGAGCATTAGCTCCGGCACTGCAGCGGCTGAGTGCTGGGAAGGAGAATAAGGGAATGTAAATTTGCTAATTGCCGGATTGACAGCGTGGCATCTCCAAGCTCTATTATTCACTTCCCTGCCGCGACCCCCACCTACCAAAGCGCCTCCCCACGCAGTGACTCAGGTGTCTGCGCCCGCGGGTCGAGGCCACTGACGCACTGGGCATGTCTCATGGGCACTGTGCCAGCAGCGCCAGTTCTCACTGCCTCCATCCCTGCCAGGCAGGGGAGCCTGGTGTGGGCAGATTGGGGATGAAGGAGGGGGCTCTTCATGGGCAGCTTTGCCAAGTCTCCAGTTGGGATGTGGGCTGCCCTGGGGAGAGGTGGGGGAAATCAAGCAATGTCCTGTCTCTCTTCCCAATATCATGAGGTATTAGAAGCTTCCCATGAGGGTATCACATTGGATTTGGTGCCTGGCAGCGATGGGCAGAGGGGAGAGGGCCATGTTTCATTGAGCTCCAGCTCTGAGGCAGACCAAAGGGGTCTTGTGGTAGCACCTAGGCAGCTGCTGTGTTTCCTGGCTCAGCCCAAAACTTTCTGGAGAGGTACAACAATGTCCCAGCCAGAAACTCTTGCAAATTAGGAGCCAGATCCTGTTTAAGCCTCTGCACCTCTCAGCATCTAGTTGGCAGAGACACAAGGAGGAGGAGGCCAAGCTAATCCTTTCAACAACATGTCTGGTGGCAGCGAGGGACTTGCCCCAGACCACTTTCCTGCTAGGCCTGATTGCTTCCCCTTCGGGCCCTGGGAAGCAACCATTTACCCCTGCTGCTAACACCTGCCCCTCTGGGGCTCTGTACCTGGGATTTCCACAGCAAGTCCTGCACCCTCTTGCCCATCCCTGCAATTTTGGCCCCTGTTTGAGCCCTGCAGGGCAGATGATGATCCACAGGCTGGATCCAGTGTGTGGGGCTTATGTTCGGTGCCCTGTCCTAGAACATCCCCTCTGCATGGGGACAGAACGGCACTGGCCTTGTGACCAGGCTGGGGCAAGTGCCATGCCCCCTGTAGCTGGTCCAGGTACCAGAGGCAACCACCGACTCCTGGTGCCCCATCCTTCCCCCACATCCAAAGGAGACAGGATACCAGGCCCTGTTTATAGCTCCTTGCCCATCACTAATACATACCATGCCCCACCTTCAGCCTGGTGGATGACACCCTGACGGGCACCCGTCTGTCCTGATTTCAGCTTCCCAGCTCCTCTGCAGGAGAAGGAGGAAGCAATCCCATTTTACAGAGAGGGGAACTGAGGCAGAGAGGGGCAGCACCTTCTTCAATGTCAAACTGAGTGGAGGGGAATCACCAAGTCTGGCCCCAAGTCCTGGGCACTACCTGCCAGCCTGGGCAGCAAGGCGGGCAAAGAGTAGCAAGGACCAGGTGGCGAGCCCAGAGCATCCAGAATTTGTCATCATGATGAAACCATGGCTGCTTAGCACACTGTCTTCCACCCACCGTTGGAGAGCAGGTGGGGGGCTAGGACTTATCAGTGTGGGCTATGAAGCCTGGACCAGTTTATCCAGGTGCTGGGGGATCTGCTGCACTGGCATCTGGCAGTCAAGATGGGATGTTTCCTTAAAAGATCTGCTGGAGATCCAACAGGCATTAATTCAGCTGCATCCTTGGGCTGGTGCTAAGCAGGGGTCAGACTACACATTCACATTGGCCCCTCCTGGCCTCATGGTCCATGGGGCCACCAGGTGTCTTGAAGCAGAAGGAAGCTTTTTACCTTGGCACAGGGCTGGGCTGTGAAACTTGTCCCTGGCCTGATGTGCTCAATCCCAGGATGGTAGAGCTGAGAAGTGTGAGATGGTGACCCCCCCTAGCCTGGCATGCAGAGCTAGGCTGGGAACTTACAGGGAACAGGAAGGGGTGACGGGCTGTCAGCTCTCCTAAATCAGCTCTGAGGAGTTTGACATGGTTCAAAGCGTGGCCACTGGGAACCCCAGTGTGCACAGCTGAGACAGCTGCCACGTCCCCATCATGCCACAACCCACCGGCTCTCACAGCTGACGCAGGAGGCCACAGACTGAGGGTGGAGATGTGAGACCTCTCCGGAAAACCCGGGTGCTGTGGGGTCAGGGTGCACTTGGGGGTGTCTGCGCCACCCCTTTTAGTCAGCTCGGCACTGGGGGACGTGAACACCGCAAAGAGAGATGATGCAAAGCCCATGTCCCACTTGATTAAAGATCACACTGAATTGTTTCATAAACACATGGGTATTAATTCTGGTTCCCTGGACAAATTCCAGCTCCCCTCCTCCCAACTTTTCTACCTCCAGGGGGCTCTAATGGGACTTGACATTCATTTTCACTTTGGGTCCTAATCTCCTACTCAGAGAGCAGCTACGGGGCTAAATGTGGCAGCTGTGGGCAGGGCAATGGGCTCTTTGGTCACTGCTGGCATTTCAGTAGACCCAGCTAAGACCAGGACCATGTCAAGCCCAAGACCCCCCATATACCTTGCCCCTGGCCACCTGACTTACTCCCAAGGGGGTTCCAGTCTGGACAAAGAACGGCCGAAGGGAAGACTGAGCATCCCCCAAGTACATCCAGGGAACCGAAGCCCACAGAGGTGAAATGGATCCCATCATCCCAGCACTCCACCGCACGCCAATTCACCTAGGCTTCCTGGTTTGTACCTTAACCCCAGGCACAAACTAGGAGCCTGTCTCTCCAGACAGCACTCAGCAATGACACTGCCACAGACCTCCAGACTGCGCTGGCCTCCTGGGCCAAGGGAGAGTCACTTGCTCAGTGCTCTAGCTCTGACAAGCCTGGGTGGAGAACGTGGCTGGGGGAAGGGAGAAGCTCACACGGTCTCATTCCTCCGCTCCAGGACCAGGCACATTCATTAGCGGAGACAAATGACGGTCTGCCCGTGCCCTCCGCGCTGCATTCCCTTACAGGCTGAAATCTCCTGGCATTCCTGCAAGGAAAGCGCTCGCCTTCGGATGTCTTAGTTTATCACCTCACAGGGAACCTGCAATGAAATTATAACAAGGGAACACTGGCAGGGCTCTGAATTTCAAATGGCCATTGATTCAGTGAGCCTCACAGACCCCTGCTGCAATGCATGGAAGTTTAAAGCCGCTTTCTTAAAGGGACACAGAAAAGGGACTGAGATGTAACATTCAGTTCTTAATGTTAAAATTAGCTCGGCTGCTAATGGGAAGGTGTTCACAGTTTCCGTCTGACTGCAGTGAATGCCATTGTCCTCGCTAAAGGGAACAGCTCTGCTTATTGGTGCCCCAGCAGGGCACAGAGGCCCCAGCAGAGAGCCCGGCTCTAGGGTGGTGGGCACTGTATATATGCACGGTGAGAGTCGGCCCCTGCTCAAGAAGCAGAAAATGGAAATAGGGAGTTTGTCCATTTGTTTTCCCATGCAGAAGGAATTGGTGTGAACAAGCAAGGATTCACTTCTGTCCAGATTTTCCACTGAAAATTTCGGGGGGGTGGGGGTTTCAGCAGAAATTTAAACACTAAAAAGTGTTGGCACCTGAACGACATGGGGCAGGGAAGTGGCTGGGAGTATATTTAAGTTGGAAATGGGGATAGGGGTGTCTGACCCACAGACACCCCTACGGGCACTGAGAGCAGACAGACCTGGCCCGGGGCAGGGTGGATTTGATCACTGTGGATGGGGCTGTATAGCCTGCTAGCTACCTGGAGGTGATGGCCCAGAAGATCCCTGTGCCAGGGAAATCATTTCAGTTGGGTGAAACCCAGCTTTTCTGCCAAATAACTATTAAAACTGACCCCCCAATACACTCTACCCGCCCCCCCGACTCACTGGACCAGTCGAAGGAGGGGTGTTAGCCCCTTACCCCAAGCCACCTCTTCTCCAGGTGAGAGCACTAGTAATCTCTCACTAGTGCTCCGGCCAGGCTGCCCACAGGATCTGTGCAGCTGCTAGACAGCGGGCTGGCTCCTCGGCTCTTTGGCATGTCAGCAGAACTGCTCTTCTGTTTTTATAATCAGATGCTAAAAGCTCAACCAGGCCCAGGAGGACTTAAGCAAGCGCTGTACCTAGATTGCACCAACCGATCCTCCCAGTCATTTCTAGTCAAAACTGAGGCCTGTGCTTGGTGGCAGGGGCAGGCTCTGCACCATTTCAATGCTCTCCGCAGGGCTCTTGTTGGGCAGTGGGGCTGGAGGGATGTCTGGCTGCAGCAGCATGTGCCTGGCTTTGGGGACCCTTAGGATATGACATGCCAGCTTCCTGGGAGGGATACCCAAGAGCAGGGGATGCCTGAGGGACAATGGCAATGCTGGGAACAACACAGGGCATGGTAAGGCAGCAGGCCTGCCATCCTATCTGATGCCCTGGTGGCAAGGGCCTTCCAGTGGGTGGAAATGGCCCCAGGGGGCTTTCCTAACCAGTCTGAAACTAAGGTAAGGGGTCCCTGGCCAGGCTCTGGTGTGGTGGGGCATGGAATAGGGACTGGCTGGAGTATACAACACAAGTGAGGTCTACTGGGCAAGCCAGAACAAAGCCAGAGTAGGGGATTGGGACTGCCCCTGAGCACAGGCCTCCTGATTTGTTACTGCCCCATGGCACAGTTTCCCAGTCTATGAGCCAGAGAGCTCTGGACTCAAACACAAGTGTCTGGGACTTCAGCTAGAGCTGAGAGCTTGGGGGGTGTAGCAAGCTCATGAATCTCAGGACACCCTGTGACCTGAGTGATGCTTGTGCAGCTGGTGTGAAAAGCTGAGTGCTGGAGGGGCATTAGATATGCTGTACACGTTGCAGAGTCCCAGGGGCATCTGCAGCCCCTCCTCACCGCTCATGAACCCTGAAATCAGATTGGGAAGCAGCTGGAAATCTGGTCTCCAGCCGCATGAAGGAAGGCTCTTCCAGCTTGCTATCCAGATGACTGGAGGGAGAAATAAACCAGATCCCAGACACTGGGTACAACCCCAGACACAGCAAAACAGATCATTTTCTTCAGAGTATTTCTAACCCAGTTCAAAAAATTCAGATGGATCCGTTTATGCAATGGAAGCATTGTTTTAAAACAGTAAATGTTATTGGTTTTGGCTTCTTGGAAGAAAAAAATTCCTCCTTTTTTCCCCCTGCAACAGGGAACCCCAGCTTTGTTACTGAGGGAGGGCTGAAGGGTAAGAAAATCCCATCAGGCCCCTTTAAGAGCAGACCCTTTGTGGCCTGGAGGGGCAAAGAGTCAGTAGTGTGAACCTGGCTGCAGAGGGGCTCAGCTTCTCAAGACCAGCAGATAGGAAGTCTCTGGTCAGTAGGCTGCAAGGGCAGAAAAAGGTTGATCCCTGTGGCAGTAAATAGCCCTGGAAGGGCAGTAGCTAGAATAGCAGAGGCTATCAGCTCCTATGGGGAACCAGCCTAGCAGTAGGCTCCACGGATGCTGAACTCCAAGCCAGGGTAAACTGAGGGCTCCAAGAAAGTACAGAGGCTGCTTAATGAGCAAGCTGCACAGCCAGCTGAGAGTAAATGAAGCTGTAGATGGGATAATGGGAAACCTCTGTGCGGGGCTGAAAGGCAGGGATCAACTGACTGGTAGGGGCAGGGATAGCAAGTATATAGGTTTGTCTCCAAGGTAGAGAGAGAGAGAGGTGTTGGCATTGGCATTGGCATTGGTATTGGTGTTGGTGTTGGTGTTGGCGTTGGCGTTGGCGTTGTCAGTGTAGGGTACTTGGGTCCATAAAGACAGGAGCCGCTACTAGTAATGGTAGGAGAGCCTCTCCCTCTTAATGAGTGTTCCTGCATAGGTTAAGGTTTTAGTTCATGCCTTTTCCTGTGTTACCCTGAGGATTATGTATTTGTCAAGAGTTTTTTTATAACAACTGGAGGATTGGGCATGCCTCTACAGGGGGAGTTTGGAGGCTGTGCAGCAGGGTAGTACCCTGCAGCAGGCTGTGACATTTAACCCTGTAAGGGACAAGGACCTGAAGAGGGAGAGGCTGAAGCTGAGAGACTAGGATCAGGGGTATGAAGTTCAGAAACTAGGAGGGTCAGGAGGCCCGGTGAGAAGAGACTGGGTAAGATCTGTGAGGCATAGGTGTGGTTACAAGACAGACTGGAGACCATAACTGGGGCCTGTGAAATACAGGGGAGGCACCAGAGGCTAAGACTATGCTGAGGATGACAGCCCAAGACTCTAGGGCAACCTACCTAGGTACTGCATTGCATCAAGGTATAGTAGGTGAACAAAAATGGGGAAACTATCATAAGGGGACTGGGAAATGCAGGATTAGCCAGCAGTCAGGGGCATTGAGGCCCCCTGTCCCCATGTCATATACCCATCTTTAACTTGGCTAAAACTCTTTGCTCTGAATTGGCAAAACTGATCAGCCAGAATCCAGAGAAACTCTTCCCTGAGAAACCCTCCCCTAGTGCTGGTGGCCTGGGGCTGCTTCCATGTAATCTGAACTTGAGGCAGACTTGGGGCCTGACTTCTCCACCCCCCGCCAATCGCTCTGCACCACGGTGTAGTTACTTGCACCAAAGCAGGTGTAGATGCCGCCATCCAGATCTGGCGGGTTTTGCCTCGCTTGCTCTTGTGCAAAGGACTGGCCATGGGGGCAGAACAACTGGACAATCGGGGCTTTCATGTCTGAAGTGAAACCTCCAAAGTGTCTGCTAACTTCATTACAGGAACAAATGAGCCTCTTCTATCCATTCTTGTTGATTTTTTTTCAATACCTCTTTCCTCCTTCCAGAGCTAACAGGGGGATGCATGTTCAGAGTGTACCACAATGTTCCTGGCTTCCCATGGCCTGGCATTAAAATGATGATATGAAGCTGGGCAGATCAATGCAGCTCATAATGAGTTATAGATTGTCTGAGTTAACACTTCCAGAATTGCAGGGTGTTTTCAGGCTAAAGAAACCCAAGAGTTCTTCCTCAGAAAGTGAATGTGAACGTAGCCCAGAGCGCTCTAAACTGTCGTGCCCTGCAGAGATGCACCAGGGACCCCAGAGGGGTTGGGTTCCTGACAAGTGTGTTGGGGTGGTTTGAAGTCTTTAAATCAAGACTGGATTTGTTGGCAAAGGACACATGCAGCTCAGACAAATTAGCTGAGGCATGCACCTCTGGTGGTGCTCTATGGACTGTGCTGTGCTGGACGTTGGCCTAGATAATCACAGCCTTTACTCAGGGACTGATTCTTCCCTTTGTTGCAAGAGACTACACAGAGCAAACATCCCTTAGGTGTTTCTAGGGCCCCTGTTACAAAGCCACCTCCCAGGCCCTCGTGTAATCAGACACCCAACCCACTTGCTACTTGAGGAACTTGTATCTTCAGCGTCCCTGTGAGGCTGGGCAAGGCTATTGTCCCCACTGTACAGAGGAAGATTAAGGCCCACATCTTAATCCATCTCAAAGCCCATGGGCAGCACAAGAATTATGCATCCTGCCTCTGAATTATGCATCCTGCAAAGCAGAGCCATCCGTGGTGTTGCACCTCAACGGGTAGCCCATTGCATCCAAATATCTGGGCCTGGAGCACCCCAAGTGGATGCCAAGCTCTTCTGTTTTAACACTAAGCAGCCTGCTCCACCCAGAAAAGCATGGAGCTCTCCCCTCCTTTCAAGGGGGATGTAGATAGGGTGATGTTGCACAGGATCCAGCTTACTTTGAGGGAGAAACTTGATGAAGAAAGAGCTAGGAGCACCTTCCCACTCCTGGTTCTCAGGGTAATCCTGCCTTCCAGCCAATGGTCATTCAATGCAAAATGAAGGGACAGTGCTGGGGACAGAGGCTGGGCACAGGAGATGGAGCCCATGGCACCCTCCCAGCTGCAGCCTCGCTGTGGTGTGATCACACTCCATCTTACCAACCCTTTCTAGCCTGATGATTCTTCCCCTTTGGCTACCCAGTAGGTCAGCTTCAACAGGGAGGGCTGGAGGGGGCTCTTCGGTCTACACGGCGCACTGGTGGGAAGTGGGAGATGCAGTCCAAGTTGCCTCTGGTTGCAGAAAGCCTAGAAGCTTGTTCTCCCTCTACCTGGCTGAGTGCCCTGACTATGGGGCTGGAAAGTGGCCAGACCCTCCTCTTCCAACACTGGCAACTTCTTGTCATGCTTCTTCTGCAGCTAAGAACTGGAGATTTGCATGGACCTGAGATGCTTCCCAAGGTGGATTAGGAGCACAATGGAGCTCTTTGATGCATGCTCAGGAGGCCTGCATGGAGATGCATAAGGAATCCAGGCATCCCAGGGACTAGGTGGCTGTTGCACAGAATAATTAGGGCTGGATTTAGTGATTTAGACACTGATGAGCTGTGAGTGACTCAGGCAGGTTTGGAGTTGGCCCTGACTCACCAAAGATGACCCACAAAGCTGTAACACAGCATAGGATCAAAGCTGGTCTCTGAGATACCTCCCTGCTGCTTTAGACTCCCTGACTAGTGCTTTAGACCCACTGAAGAATGAGTCCCTAAATAAGTAATTTCCTGATGTTGCATCATGAATTTATTTCCATCTGCTCCACAGCTGTCTTGCCATTCATGCTGGTTTGTTCAATTTTGTTTTCACAGGGAACGATGCAGTATTTAAGAAAAAGCAAAATCAAATCCAGTTTGTGGGGTCCCCTACCATGGTATATTCAGGAGCGCATGCTGTCTCAGACACTAAATGAGCCAAAGCTCCAGTCTCCCTCAGGGGAGAGTTGACAAGGACAGTTGGGTGCACCCAAGGGGCTCTGAGGGTCAATTCAGCCTTGACTTTGAGGCTCAGATGCTCTGGTGGTAGACGCCAAGACTAATGGCCAGCAACAGGAAAATCCAGGTCATCCCTTCAGGAATGCAACCATTCAGAGAGCTTCGCCAGCTCATGTGTCTGGACATGAACGCAGCCCCGCGGTGGATCACGGCAGCCCTCGGGGTACACCTGCCATGCAGCAATGGCATCTAATGCTGGGACACCAAGTCACAGTGGGGAGGGATGCCAGGACAATGGAGGGGAGACGTTCACAGGAGATGCTGCGGATTTTTGTTTGCTCCTAAGAGAGAAGAGAAGGGCCCCATCTGCCTCTAAGGAGCTCAGCACATGGGCCTGGTTGGCAGGTGGGCAATCCTGCTGCAGCTCAGCATCTGCCTTTGTGTGCGCATTTCTGGGGCACATGCCCAGGCCCCCCGACAGGGAGGCCTGCCTTGTGTTGGCATCCCGAGCCCCCACAGCTTCCAGAGGGGTGCTGGCACCATTCAACCCTCCGTGGCAGGACTCCTAGCCAGCCTGCAGCGAGGTTTGTGCTGGGTCTCTGAGGGCTGCGGACTGATGAAAACGGGCAAGGCAGCGTGAACATGGTAGGTGTGGTGTGTATCTGTGCAAACACGGCGCAGCCCAAAGAGGATCTCTGCCCCAGGAGCTATCGGGCAAAGCAACGCCTTGGCTCTGTGCCTCTCCCCACTTGCAGCCACAGGGCGGGACAAACGGGAGGAGAAAGCACTCCGGCTGGGGCAGGACAACCTGGTGGCTTAAGCAGCGGCTGGGCGCTGGCCCCCACCATCAGCCCGGAGGCGGCTGGTGCTGCATGCAGCCACCACCCGCTGCAGCCTCGGGCACCTGCGGCGTGCTGGCCTGGCAGGGCTCGTGGCGTCGGGCCTCGGGGTGCCGGCCACACGGGAGACGAGGGGAGCAGGGCCGCAGGCCTCGCCTCAGCGCCGGGTCTGCCCCGGCACCCCGGGCAGCTGCGCCAGACGGGCCGCTCCTGAGCGGAGCCGGGCGGGAGGCCCCGGGTCGCTCCCGAGGGGGCCGGCCCCGCCCCCGCCCTCGCGGGCGGGCGGGCGGAGCGCGGGGCCCCGCCCCCCGCCGCGTGACGTCCACGGCTGTCCATAGGCCGCGGTGCTGAAACAAAATGGCCGCCTGCTAGTGCGGGAGCGAGCGGCTGCCGCGGAGCGGGGAGGCGGGGCAGGCCGGGAGGATGCGACTGCCCAGCCCGCGCCCAGCCCCCCGCCAGCCCGCGCCCAGCTGAGAGCGAGCCGGCTCGGGAGCCCGCGCCGCGCCGCCGGCACCATGTCTCTGCTCTGCGTCGGAGGTAAGCGCGGCGCGGCGCCCGCGGGGCCGGGAGGCGGCGGGGCGCTTCCCCGGGCGGGGCGCGGCGGGGGTCGTGCTGCCGCGGCCGGCCCCGGGGCCGCCGGGCCGCGGGCCGCCGCCTCCACCGCAGGCGCCCGCGCGGGGCTGCGCCGGGAGCCCCGCAGCGCCCCCCCCCCGCGCTGGAGCGGCGCCCCGGGCCGCGGGACCCGGGAGCCCGCGGGCTTGGCCGCGGCGGGGGCGGGCTGCCGCGCCGAGCGGGGCGTGCCCGCGCCCGCCGGCTCTTTTATGAATGAAGCGCTCCGGCGCGGCGGGTTCGAGCCCGGCCCGCGCGCCTCGGGGCGCCGGGGCGTGGGCGGCCCCCCGTCCTCGGCACGCGGGCCCGGCGGCTCCCGGCTGGGGTGCCCCGCGGCACCGGGCGGTGGTGCCAAGCCCCAGGGCAGGAGCCGCTCGGTCCGGGCTGCCCAGCTCCTGCCGCGCTACAGTGCCCTTCTGTGGGGTCCGGGTTTGCCGCCAGAGCCTGGGCACGCGGGCCTGCGCTTTTCCATCCCGCTCGTTGAGACAAGGGGCTTTGGGGGTGTAACTGGACCCCTCCCCCAGTACAGATTAGCCGGGGGAGGGGGGGACTATTCATGCAGGAGAACCCAGAACCCATGCGGACATGCAGCCAGCGCTCAAAGGAAAGCCAGGTCTGGCCCCAGGCATTTCCAGCTGTGAGAAACCGCCCAGGCAAATGCCACCGAGAGCCTGGTCCCCTTTCGCAGACAGGGGTCTGTTCCTCTCTGTGCAGAACCTCATGCAAGGAGCCCCGGTCCCTCCTGTCCTCACACCCAGAGCGCAGAGCTCCTGCTGGGCCCAGCACAGTGGGCGTCCGCCTCCGAGCAGCGCCTCCTTGGTGAGCGATCCAGCCCATGAGGGGACTTGCTCAGCATCCTGCTGCTCGAGAGGATTAAGAGCAGGCGCTGAGGAAATGAGGCCAACTCTGAAGTGCAACAAGTATCTGCCCGTGGTGGCCTCTGTCCCGTCCTGCAGGCTCACCTGAACGCTCGAGTCCCCCCGGCACAGGAGCAGGACTAATGCTAGCGTTGGGGAGGGGACTCAGCCTCGGGCAGTGGCAGCGCTGGTGGTGGATCCTGCGTCGGAGAAGAGCCATCCCGGCCATTTCTCACTTCCAGCAATTCTATAAATAGGCAACTTGGGCGCTGCTGGGTTTTCTGATGTCACCAAGCATCTTCCTGAAGTGCCTGTGATGCCGAGGCACTGCCACCTGTTTGTTCAAAGCAGCAGCTTAGCCAGGGGCGGGGGGGCCATGCACCAGCCCTGGGCACTGATGTGCGTGGGGGGAGAGGGCTAGAATAGCAGCTGGGGGGAGCCTGTCCAGCCCTTGGAGCTGCACTCGCAGCCAGCCAGGGTGCAGGAAGCCAGCCCTGAGGCAGCGGCAGTCAGGGTCAGGTAAGACCCTCTGGCACACAGCATGACCCCCGCCCTCCTCGCCCCCATCTCTGCCCATGCCTCTGGCTCCAGGTTTTCCTTACAGGACACTTCAGTTCAAGTTGCTCAATTAAATGCTCAGCCTTAACGCAGCAGAAGAGCATGAGATGTGGGGGAGAAGATGGACCGGGGGGTGTTTCCCCAAAGAAACTACAAGCTCCGTGGCAGTAGAAGCCACTTTGCCAGCTGACATTTCAGAATATGCTGAGCGGAGCAGGCAGCCGGCAAGGGAAAGGCGTCCCCAGCATGCCGGCAGGGCAATGCGATATGTCACGGCAAAGAGCCTGAGCCTCGCTGCTCCCTGCCTTCATGCTGTGCCTTGCTGCTCCCCCCCACTGAGCGTTATCGACAGCACCTGTGCACAGCAGAGAATCAAACTCTGCCCTTTGCTGTGGCAGCACTTTGCTGTGGGGCCTCTGACGCTGTGGGGTGCCCAGCCCCGGGGGATCCACCCGGTGCGTACTGCTTTGGAGAGCACAGAGCGCCAGGGGTAGCAGCAGCCGCTGGGAGCCATCTGTGTGGCTGAATGGGCTTCGTTCGGCCTTCGCGGTCTGAGCAGAGAGCTCCCTTGCAGGCAGGGCTAAGTTTGCAATGACAGGTCGATTCACTACATAAACGTGTCCTCAAGATCCTGCTTCTGCTTTCACACTGGTGTCCACCTGTGTTACTCCAATGGCCTCAGTGCAGTTACGCCTGATTTACACCAGAGGGGGAGGAGAGCCAGGCCCTGCCTCATTGCTTGGTTCTGGCCAGGCTCTCGCTGCCCTCTGTAAAGCATGCTCAGGGGTTGCACGTTTGAGCCTGCCATTCTTTCGAGGAGGGCTGGGCACCCTGGCTGTGGCACTTCCATGCTTTAAGACACTCTGAGCTCAGCCAGAGAGCAAGGGCCCGGCTGTCTGTAGCTTCCCTGAGCAGGTAGAAAATCCAGCTCATGCCAGGGAAACGTTATGGGCAGAGCAGGCGCCTTGCGGCTCACGTGCTGGCTGACCCTGGTTGTTCTCAATCCTGTCTTCCTGGGCAAGCGAGCTCTAGCAGCACTGGTTCATCCTTGGGCCAGATGGTCCCTGGGTTTCAGGTGGATGCAGCTGCTCTGGCAGACCCCAGCTTCAGGCATCTTTTATGTGCGTCCAGCTGCCCCCTCCAAAGGGACCCTCCCATCCAGCAGCTCAGGGAGCAACGTCCATGCTGCCCGGTTCGAAGCCCAGATCCTGGCGTGCTCCTCACCATGAGCACTGTGCTTCTTGTGGGGAGGAGGACAGGGCCCGGGAGCAGCAGCCACTGCAGGGCCCAGCCTCCACTGAGCTCCCCACTTTATTTAACTCAGTTAAGCACCTGCATGATTTAGTGCTCCACTTGCTTCAGCTCCCCCTCAGCTGGCCGAGTCTGCACCAGGCCCTCCCAATCTGCCTTTGCCCTGCATTGATTCCCTTCACTAAAAGGATTTACCCTCTTTTAAACAGAATAATTATCAGTCCCCTTCCCTGCCATGCCCACACTCCCCCCTGGGGACCCAGGGCACATGGTGAGCAAAGCATAGGAGACACACAAAAACTGGTGCCAGGCCCTGGGGCTCTGAGGAAAAGGAAGGAGGCTGGGCTTGCCTCGGCTGGAGTCAAGCTTTCAGGGGGGCCAAGGTGGAGGGTCCCAGAGCAGCTCCAAGGCCAGAGGAGCTTCCCCACGTTGCTGTGTGTCCCGCTTGGGGCATTGGCTCACAGGTGAGTTCATGGCACTGGCAGAGGAGCCAGCAGCTGTCATGAGCTCTGTCTCCGCAGGATCAGAGCTTGGAGCCATGTTTTCTAAAGGAAAATGATCCCACATCTGAATCCAACAGGAACAAGTGTGGGGCAGAGAAACAGCAGGAGAGCACATGGGAAATCATTGGGGAAAGGAATCTGAGGGGGCACCTCCGCCATCCCCTGCACCAGGTGGGAGCTGTCTTCCTGGCTGTGGATCAGCCCAGGCCTGCAAGTTAGCATGGCTCCACTGACATCCGCTGACTCTGCCCATCTTGGTGCTCTGTGTTTGTACAGCACCATGCAGAGGGGGTCCTGGGTCACGCCGAGGTCTCCTTGGCCCCACTACCGTACAGCTACCTGCGTCACAGCTAGCACTGCCCTTCTCCCAGCTATGCTCAGGTTGCTTCGTGTGCTCTGTTACCATAAAGTGGCCTGGAAGTGGACAAAATCAGTCCTCAGAGCACAGCCCTCTGTAAAAGGAGCGGGTCTGGGGCATGGCCAGGACTGCTCTCAGTTCCTTGCAGGGGTCTGCAGAGCAGAGAGAGCACCTAATATCACCCCCGCCAACACATCCACATGCACCATATCTGCCTAAGCTTCAGGTTCAGCTGATGCTGGTCGAATGCAGGTAACTCACTTCCCTGCCCCGTGCCTCAGTTTCCCCATCTCCAATGCAAGAATACAGGCTCCCTCCCAGCAAGAGAGAGAGCTTTTGTCTGGAAGAGCTCTGAGCACCCACCCAGTGCTATGTTGTGGCTGATAAGAATGAGTTGGGCTGTCCAGATCCAATACCAGTTTAATTGTACCCCTGCTATTCGGCCCCAGCCGTAGGTGCTGTCCAGCTGTAGTTGGAGCACGGAGGGATGGGCTATGCTATAGCCATGAGGTTTGCATCTGGACCAGCTTCATTTTGTGCTCAAAGTTCCCGGCAGCTGGGGTCACAGTGCTGGAATCACACCCAGGAGCAGCCACGCACCTGGACCCCCGCCAGCCACAGCAAAGGGCAGCGTCTATCATGGCAGCATCTACAGGCTGCAACAGGAACAGGGGCCTGCTGTGCTGGGTGCTGCACATCATGAGTGGCCCTGTGAGCTGGTGAGATGGGAGGGGAAGTGATGTGCCCAAGGCCATTGAGAGGCAGGGCAGAGCAGACCCAGCGCCTGGGCCTCTGAGTCCCGGAGCAATGCCTGGTCTGTGAAGCCACAGGATCAAACCAGCCCCAAGCTGCTATTGAAATCCACAGCCTCTGTCACTCAGTAACTGGCCTGGGCCACAGCAGCCCCCTGCCCCCTCACAGTGCTCCTCCCGTCATGGCCCTAGGACTGCTGAGCTGCCAGCACATACGTTGTAGCCAGTGCCTGCCCAGCTCAGTCCAATAAAGCCGGAGGAGGCCTCCCCATGGTGCTTGCTCCTGTCCTGCTGCAAGCTAGTCCTCCAGGGAGAACAACATGATTCAAACACAGCCCCTTTGATCCTCAGGGCTGTCACTGCTGGCTCGCCACTGCCCGGGGGTCATTGGTGAGGCTTAGCACAGCACCAGAGCATAGAGGTAAGGGCCCATAGCCATTGCCATCCCTTTGATTCTTTCAGCTCAGTGGGGGGGAGCCCTGTGCTCTTGCCTAGGGTCAGCAGGCAGCTGCATGGAGCCTCCAAAGAGCACAGTGTGTGCCCTGCCCACAGTTATTTCTGCCTAGCTCATTAGCCATTCTCTAACGAGCTCCCCAGCAAGCAAGGTTTGGGGCCAGGTATTGGGCAGGCTGCCTGGGAGCCCTCGGGCGTCTCTCAGAGTGCCTGTCACCAACCTGCTGCCCAGAGAGGCAGGAGGTGCTCGGTTGTAGCACAGAGGGTGTCAGCCTTGGCCCTGTGTCCCCAGCTAGCAGCTGCTGCCTGTGTGCTGCCCCAGGGACCAGACAGGCCGTGGAGCTGGGCTGTGCTGGGATCCAGTTGCACGTGGAACTTGGATGCTGTGATGGGGCCAGAGCAGGCAGAGGGAGAAGACTTGGGGAAGTGGGGGTGTGGGCAGGGGTTCTGCCCAGAAAGTGCAACCTGGACCAGTGCTGGGAGAGGGAAGAGCAGCTAGGCACCACCAGACATGTGGGCAGAGCCACTCACTTCCACATGGCTCATAGGGCTGACAGGTGCTGAGGTCTGCATGCCCTGAACAGCAGACAGGAGCCCGCACCACTGTGCTGGGGGCGATGCATCCTCACCCACCCGCAGGGTTCAGCTGCAACCTGGGGGGCACCCACGAGGGCTGAGGAGAGGAGGAGGCCGCTGTTCTGAGTGGGTGTTGCTGGCTGGTGGATGCAGCAGCAGGCTCAGACCTGTGCTCTCCTCCTGGTTCTGCCCCAGGCTGCTGGCTGCCCACACGCAGATTGTTTTGCCACTCCCTGCCTCAGTTTCCCCATGTAAATAGGGCTAGTGGTGTTGACCCCTCAGTCGTGCCCTTGGAGCTCTACTGGTGCAGACTGTACTGCCTTCATCCTGGCTGTGGCTGGGCTGGGGACACTAGGAGACATGGTCTCTCCTTCTCATGCTGGCGCATGTGGCTGGCACCAGCAGAGCGGTGCTGAGCCATCTGCTCTGATATCAGGCACCAGCAGCTGATGTGACAGTTCGTTCTCTGCCGTTGGGGGGTGCTGGGCCAGAAACAGCAGTGTTCATGCACCGGGAGAGGGATAGTGTACCTGCGCCCTCCCCATCTGCCACAGGTAAACCAGAAATAATCCCCTTGCCATCCCTGGACTTGGACTGGGGCACTCAAAGCAGAGCCAGGCCCCAGATGGACCAGCCAAAGGGAAAGCCAGCCAGCATGGAGGGGCTCTGGGGGCCAGGCTGGTGCTTCCTCTAGGCCTGGAGCTGTGAATACTTTATACATCTGGGGGACAGTGCATCATTAAGGGCTGTTTGCATTCACCCTGCTCTACTGGGCCAGTGCAGACTCACACAGTCATTGGGAAGCCCTGGCACTTCCCTGCTTTGCAAGTGTCTCTGTCTTGCCCACCTGGCCCTGGCAGAGGCCCTTGGCCTGGGAAAAGTAGGCTCCAGGGCAAAGCAGCGTGAGAACCAGTGGGCTACCAGAGCCCCTGCTTGTGAGAGCCTCTGGCTGCTTGTAGCCCCATAAGAACCTCCCTTACTGCTATGGGCTGTGCTCCCGTGGCAGTGGGCTTGGCTGGGGCTGGGGCTGGGGCTGCCAGCCTCTACCGGGTGTCCAGCTGCTGGAGTGGTCCCTGAGGATGCTTGGGAGCTGAGACAAAGCAGAGCATCCTTTAGGCTGCTCTGCCCTGCACTGAGGACCCAAGTGGTTGACATCAGGGGAACATGATGACGCTTAAAGATGCCCAGATGGTGACCTACTGGGCTTTCACCACTATGAATCGGGGAGATTTTTCTAGCTCAGGATCTAAGGTAGCTCCTTTCAAAGGTGGAGTCTTTGCCCCAGCCCCAGAAGGTCTTTAGCTGACTGGGGTGAGGAGCTGAGGCCCCAGGAGGGAGCAACATGAGCAGGTGCCCTTAGCCTCACACAGTACTTCTGGAGATCTTCACCCCAGCAGGTGCTTAACATCAGCTCTGTGCAAATGCAGTGGTAGGATGCAGCTCCTGGAGCTAGTATGACCCTTTCCTTCCCCAGACAGGGTGTGGGTGGGGGGGCTTGAGAGTACAGAGCCAGCTTTAGGGGAGAGGGGCACTGCTGCCTGGTTCTCCAACTGCGCTGAGGTAGGGCTGCATCTCGTAGGAGAGACCCTGACCTGTCCCCTTTCCTTTCTCCCCCAGGCCCCTGGAGTACAGCAAGGATTCATTAGCCAGGGGTGGCACAGTGCTTGGTTGCTAAGCATGGCCCAGACTTCCCCATCCTGTGTGTTATAGAGTCCAGTGGTTAATCAATGCCATTTAGCCCCCTGTTTCCAGCTGTGGGACTCAAGGGCCTAGAGCTGCATTTCAGAGGAGACCTAAAATCTTACTAGTCACTTGCCAAGCTAGGCATGAAATCCAATATTTGCCATGGGAGTGCAGCAGGGGAGGACTGTGAGTGTGTGTGTGTGTGCACATGTGTGTGCATGAATGGGCACAGCCTGAGCAGACCTGGCGTGACCGTGGCATCAGATCCCCTGCTTATTAAAACAGTTCCTTACCCACAGCCTTGCCACAGAGTGTGCCCCCCTGCACCTCGTGTGCTGCTGGGGGCAGGTTTCAAGGGACATAATAGAATCAATGAGCTTCGGCCTGAAGCTGGCACAGCTTAATTGCACCCAGCGCTGTATTTAACTGGGCGGTATTGCATGACCCCTGGGCTACTGCCAGCCTCACACCTCTTGTGGGAGTGTGAAAATCAGATCTAGCTGCATGTTCTTTTTCTTCCTCTCCCTTCCTGCAGTATCTGGTGGGTCCTGAAGTTTCTCTGAGGTGGTCTCCAGTGAAAGCTGAGCTATTCCCCTTCACTTTAGGGCCCAGCCCATGTTTGCTCTGTGTTTGTACAGCACCTGGCACAGTGTCCTGCAGGAGATGGGGGTCAGAACAGGGGCAAACCAGGCCTCTGCTCCTCCCTGAGCCTTCCCTGTACCCCCTAAGCTTGGGGAGGAGGGGAGAGGGGGGCTGTGCCAAGGTCTCCAGAGACCTGGCAGGACTGAAATGGCTGCTTAGCTCTCCTGGGTACCGTGGTCACCTCTACCACTGTTGCCAGAGGAGGTTGGAGCCTGCTGGATCTGGGATCCTGAGCAGAGCCAGACCCTGTGTGGACAAAACCAGGGCTTCCAGTTTGTAGTAGCAGGTGCCAGCAGCCAGGCGGAGCTGCCCTGCCTCTGGGAGGGGTCGTGTCCCAGCCCAAAGCTAGTGGCAGGCACACCCCAAGCTGGAAGGACCCCTGTCTGGCATGGAGCTGCTTGATCAGGTGGCACAGTGCCTGGCAGCAGATCTGGGGGCTCCCAGCCAGGCTCTTGTGGTGGTAATTTGGGCAGTTGGGCTGGGGGGAGGGTGCTGGGGAGAAGACCCCACTGGGGAGCCATGTGCTGTGTTCCCCTTGGTCAGCGATGGTCTCTGCTCCCCATCTCAGGGCATCCGGAGCCTGTGTGTGTGTGTTGTGACTCATCCCCAAATGCAGCAGCTCACTGCTGCAGCTAGGGCCAGCCTTGGCTCCTCACTCCCTCCCCTCCCCTCCTGCCCAGGCTCAGTCCAGGCTGCTCCCTTTGTCTCCTTGCACAGTTTTGCAAGGTGCAGCATGGGGGGCAGCACTCCAGAAGGGAGCTCCCCAGCCTGTGGGTGGGAGCGGGGCTGAGGATGCACGGAGCTGTCTCCCCAGCCCCCTGGATCCTGGCAGTGTCACTCTCCCTGCTCCAGCATGGCAGGTGCCCGGTGCTCCCTGCATGAATGATGCACAGAACCAGATGAATGAAAAGTGCTGTCGCGGAGCTTCTTCGCCGGCTCCGGCTGCAGCACGTGGTGAATACCAAGCAGCAGGCGGGGGAGGGGAGCCAGCAGGGGTAAAAGAAATGACAGCGGAGGCGTTGGCTGGGGGTGGCGGGAGAGGGCGGCGCGGGCGGCAGTGCCACGGCTGGAATTTCCAGTGCAGCCAGAGGAGATGGAAATCAGGTCCCCCGGCCTGGCCTGGGTGAGGCTCTGTGGGCCTGCTTCTCTGCTGCCCCGACGTAAATCAAGAAGAGCAATAGATGGATTTGACCCCGGTGGGACTCAGGGGGAGTTGGCCCCACTCCATCCCGTTCCACCTCTCAGGTTCTCCAGGCAGGCCCACCCCCTCCTCTGTGCAGCCCCTGGCACCCAGTGCTGAGCACTGGCCAGGGGGTGCATGGAGCCAGCTGGGCCCCGCAGGACTGGGCTTGCAGGTCTCACCCCCTTCCCATTCCCCATTGTGCTCGCTGCTATTTGAAGCCCCTTTCTTGTGTGCCTGTGCGCTGCATGGCACCGGTGCTCACCAGCCCAGCAAAGGTGCTGTGGCAGTGGCTAAAAATACCCAGTGTGGGGAGGAGCCATCCACGGGGGATGTGGAAAGCAGGAGAGGAGCCAGAGCTCCCCACCGGGTAGCCAGGCAGGGCAGAGCTGGAAAAGAGGCACATCTAGAGGGTTCCTACTGGGCCCAACGGGGCACAGACTGCAGCAGAGAGGTGGCGATATGGGCAGGGAGACAAACTGGCCATGTGGGTGGCGGGGCCTGCTGCATGGGTCTGGCACTGGGAGGCCTTGGCTCTCCACAGCTGCTTCTTGGATGCACCGGTTCATGCTCAGCCTTGCTCGATGCCTCAGTTTCTCTATCTAGTACCAGGGGCCCTGCTTTGGCTGCCAAGGCACTGCAGGTATCTGGCCAACCTAGTATTGGCCCCACTCTGGGGCTGCAGAAGCTCCCATGTCCAGCTCTGCCGCAGCGGGCTCTGGCATGTCATGCAGTGCTGGGAGCAGCCTCAGTGCTGCACCAAGAGAGGTGTGGGCAGGTCTGGCCTGTGGCCCTTACATCCGGTGAGTACCAGCCACATGAGCGAGGCCGGTCTGCCTCTCGCCTGGGCAGCCCTTGCAATGCAGTATGGGAGCAGCTTGGGAGTGGGCTAATGTGGGGCTGCAATCAGGAGAACTGAAGGCACGTCATGGGGTGCAGGGCACATCATGGAGATGAGAGCAGGGTCTGAGACATGAGGGATGGCTGCCTGCCTGCCAGGGCATTGCCAAGGACAGGGGAAAGCTGGTTGCTGGCCTAAGACTGAGACTTGGGAGACCTGGGACCACCCCCCCAGTGTGCCCTGGGTCTGCCCCATGCCTCTGCCCCTGCCTGTGAAATGAAGCAAATGCTGCACAACCTCTGGGCTGAAGCCATCCTGGATGCAGAGGCCCCAGGTCCTGCAATGACGAGAGCCAGACCTCAGACAGACTTTGATTGATTTGCTTCCGATTGCTGTTTTAATAACAGGCTGGAGCTGGCCCCCTTACCACCAGGGAACCATTTTGCCCCTGCTTCTTAGACACAGCGGGCGCGGGATCACGCTCCCTGCGGTGCTCCCCGGGGAGCCCTCCTTGCCCAGAGCGCTCCCTTGGGAAGGGGGGCTGTCCTTGGTCCTGAAAATGCTGCTTCACCGTCAGCTCCTATTTTCAGAGCTCAGCAACATGCTGCCAGCAGTGACATCGTCTGCAAGTCTAACCCATCAGAGCTGCTAACTGTAGGCCCTGGAATAGCATGCAGGGCTATGAAGAGGACTGGGAGGAGGAGAGTAAGTAGGTCTCTTTGTACAGCCCCATGAATTTAAAATAGCCCCGTGTCCACAACAACATTCAGGAAAGGAATACCAGTCCAGGCCAGCCCCCTCCTCTTCCTCCTCCTCCTCCCAGACACAGTAGCTGGCATCATGTTAAATTGCAGCCTATTTCCTGCTGTCTGCAAAGGCAGAGCACAGGACTGACACTTCAGTGAAGCGCTGGCTCGGCAGGCGTTGCTAGCACCGTGGGAATGCAGGCAGGGCTGGGAGCCTCCTGGCTCTCTCCAGCTAGCGAGGAAGCCCGGCATGACCAGTCCAGGTCCTGTTCTTCATGAGCTGTCTCATATCCACCGTGGCTGCCTCATTCATTGCTCAGCGGGTTGGAGGGAGGTGTGCGCACGAGTGCAAGGGCCTTGTTGCTCATCCATTCCCATTGACAGCCTGGGTTTGGCAGCAGGCCAGGGTGAGAGGGCCTTCACTCACCGCCCGGGGTGTTATTCTTCCCAGAGCCGCTACTGTTAATTAGATATTGGCATTGCCTTTCCCACCCACATTCCTAAACATTTATTACAGCTGGTTCCAGGCTGGAAGTAGATTTCCCAGAGGGGATTTGCCTTTGGTGAGGGTCCTGTGAAAGCCACCTGAGGCATTTTAACTGGAGCAGGGGGGTTTCTGAGAAAAGCTGGTTGTGTCAAAGGTGGGTGAAAAATTGAAGGGGGATTTCAAACGTCTGGTCAGCTAGCTCAGCTCATTCAGTGTGTGTGAGAGGGGGAGAGAGCGAGACAGTGAGAGAGAGAGGAACAAGACAACAGGAGTGACATGGTACAAAAACCCGACAGTTTTTATATAGCTCAGCTTCGCACAGTTAAAACTGGAGACTGCTTGTTTTTTCTCAGTTTTTTTTTTTCCTCCCTTTTTTGTGCCATATGGAAACTAAAGCGCATAAGGCACAAAAACCTCAGTGTGAAAACATGTGAAGGATCTGAGGGAAAAACACGGAGAGATTTCAGCCGGGAAGAAGAGGGACTCTCACGCCGAGCTGACGCTCCGGCCCTGGCTCCGAGCACCTCCCTGGGGGGCGACCCTTAGTGCTTCAGTAACGGAGATGATAACTAGGGGGGTATCTCTCAGGTATGGAAATTGCTGAATAAATGCTGCCTGGCTCTACTGTCAGAAATGGCTGGTGGGTGTGCCAGACCTTTATTTAAAGAGCCACGTCAGACTCCACCCTGACAAGAGACATGATCTGCCCTGGTTTTGGGTTTTCTCAGCCTTTTCTGTGACCGGATGGTGATGTCTTGCTAGGAAAGGAGGAAGCACAGTGAGCATGGGGGTCCAGGCATAGACCAGAAGCTAGTTTACCTGGAAATGATGCCAGTGATTTGCGACCTGCACCTCAGCTTTCTGTGCCTCAGTTTCCCCATCTACAAAATAACACCACTGAGGGCCGTGCGATGGCTACTTCACTCCTATGGGTGAGGTGCTTTCAGATCCACACCCAACAGGCACTAGATGAATTCTCTTCTTTCCGTCAGCTCCACATGTAGAGCATTGCTTGCTGGAAGCTGGTGGCAACCTGTATTAGAGGCAAATGCACTGGAAGCTAACCCTTTAGGAGTGGAAGGGTGTGTGATGCTGTAGTAAACTATGGGCCATTTACTCAGCTACCCAGGCATGGATTTAGGGCTGGGATTTTTGAATGGCCCTTTTGCCTCCTTGGAAATGCTAGCCTAGGAGCTCAGTGGTAGACGATCCCTGATCCATGCTGGCTTCAGCACCTCTGGAGATCAAGGAGGTGGCTGTGTCTCATGGCCATCATGGGTGTAGTCTTGCACAAAGAAATGGTCAGAGAAAATGCTAAAGCCAGGCTAGCGCTGTGAACGTGCCTTTCACCCCTCTCTGGGAGCTGCCATGTACTGACAAACCCAGGACTGGCCACGTGCGCTGGGGAAGCAATGGAGAAACAAAACTGGGGCAAGGATGGCGGCAGCAGCACACCACTTAATAGAAGCTGCAGGTGGGGAACAACAAGACATCTCCTATCGGCAAAGCTGACAGAGCAGGAGAGACACATGTCTCGTGTAATTGTTTGTTCCTGTCAGCCTGGATTTTGCTGCCTTTATTGCTTTTTTTTTTTTTGAGGAAATGTCTAACTAGCTCTGTGTGTTCCTGCCTTTGGAGAGGAAAGGGAAGAGCTGTGGGCTCATGTCTGTGCCATGAAGAAGCTGTGTCAGATTCAGGAAGCATTGTGATGGGGGAGCCAAGTGGCAACGGGCCTTGCCCAGGGTCACACGGGAAGGCTGTGGCAGAGCAGGGAGCTGCTCCCAAGCTCAGCTTCCAGTTCTGGCACCTCTGAAAAGTGGCAGCTTTTCAGAGAAGGAGCCAGGCTTCAGCAGTGAAAGTGGTGGGAGAGGGGGCTTTCCCTGGGCCCAATGGGCACTGAGCATGGTGGAAAGCCTGGCCATTTCCCACAGGTGCCTACGTGGGAGCCGTGATCATCTGACATCCTGGCCCTGCTTCTGGGAGCAGCCCACCCCAGAATCTGACCACCAAGACTGCGTGGGTATGAAGCCCCAGGCCCCATGGGCAGAAAGCTGCTGCGTATCATGGACTGAAGCTAGTAGATTTGCAAAGCAGGTGCTGATTTGGGGCAGCATCCTAATGAGGGGCATCGTGAGGAGCAGCACCCCAGGGGGCAGAGCTCCATGGATGGGGTGCTCAAAGGAGCGGCACAGAACATGCTGCGAGAGAGGAGGGTCTTGGGTAGGCTGGTCCTTGTTGGGCCCCTGCACATGCAGCGCTGATGCACGGTGCCATGCAGCTCTGCTCCCAGCACCCAACAGCCCTGATAGACTGTCTCCACCCAAATGGGGCTCTTGGCTTTCCTTCTCCTCTTTGCCATTGCGTTTCTCCTCGAAGGAGTAGGAAGTGAAGTCCTTTCCCCAGCCGAAAAGGCTCCTTTTGATTATCTGGCTTTTAATGAGCCAAGGGGAGACTTTCAGGGCAGAAACCCTTTTCATTTGGAAAAAAAAAAAAAAGAGTCTTTGCTGATGCAGCTAATGATACTTGCTCCGGGGCTGCAACAGGTGGGCAACGTGCCAGGTCTGCACAGCCACACTGAGCTCGTATGTCAGGGTTGGGTTTTCTTCCCTCTTTTTTAAGCCTCCCTCAGAGGCATCAGGTGTTGGCTACAGCCAGAGCTGGGGACTGTGACTGGGCTGCACCAGTGGTCCTGCTCGGACTTAAACCTGCAGGATCCTGGCTAGAGGGTCTTGGCCTCCACTCAGGGTCAGTCCAATCACCGTATTTCAGGTCAGGAAGGAATTTTGCCCGTGGTCAGATTGGTATGGGCTAGGCTGGGGGAAGGGGTTGCCTTTGTCTCTAGCAGGGGATGTGGCCCTCTGCCTGGGATCTCTTGAGCATATAGCAACAACCTTTTACACAAACAGGATACTGTCTGCCTTGGCTCCCCTGCTTTACCTGGGGCTGGTCAGGGTGTTAGGTCTTATGTTGTGTCAGGGCTGATGGTAGTTTTACTAAGAGGTTGGACTTCCCTTCCAACCCTACCTCTCAATGGGCTGATTCTCAATGGGAACAGCAGGGACCAGGAAGAGAGGACCCAAGTGACTGAACACCTGAAATGCCAGGAGGTCAGAGGGCTGCAGGTTCAAGCCTGTGTTGGGTAGAAGGCCTCAAACCTGGGGTTTTGCTCCCTTGGTGAGTGCCTGAGCCAACGGGCTATTGGGCTATGTGAGAGGGCTGCTCCCCTCCTAGCTTTTTCCAGCACTTACTCTCAGGCATGAGCAGATGTAGCCACCTCCTGGCCCAGCCTCTGCATGGCCTTTTGCAGAGGTCCTGTCCTTGTGCACACCCTCCCATGCCACATGGCAGGATGTCAGATGATCACAGCTCCCACATAGGCACCCGAGGGAAGTGGCCAGACCTTCCACAGCACTCGGCGCCCACTGAGCCCATGGAGAGCTCCCTCCCCCTCTGGCTTCACTGCTGAGGCCTGCGCATGGCGGAGTATCTGGGGCAGGAGTAGGAGAATTGCAGATGATGCATAAATGTTTAAAAAGGCTCCATGTGTGATGAGGAAGTGCCCGCAAGGTGCACACAGGTACTGGCACCCTGCCCCTGGGGCGGCCCCCTTGTTTGATGGGAGTGCACTGTGTGGCCAGCCCCTGACTGGGCACAGACACAGAGAACAGCCCGGCCTCCCTATTGCTTTTCACTTTATTAAACAATACATAAAGCTGGGGCATGGATTAGACCAAGGCCCACTTGCAAGGGGCCTTCCTTGGGAAGCTCCTAACTGGGCCTTGTCTATCCTGGGCAGGGAGCAGGGGGGTGTACGGATGGGCTGGCTGCTTGCCTACAACAGGGTGTGACATGGGTCTGCTGCCCTGTCCACCTGTGGCCTGGCCCCACTGCCAGTGCTGGGGCTGTGCAGGGGCTTTGCTTTGACTGGGGCTGTTGGGGTAATCCTCCCAGCTGGGGACCTCCCTGTCTAGATTAATGAGGCCCTGGTTTAACTTCAGTTGTGTGGGGGGGGCGGGAGGGGAAGGGGGAGAGGAGCTGGCATGGGCACTGGCACTGGCACTGGGGCGGTTTCTTGATCAGTGGCCTAAGCCAAGCCTAAGCCTTCTGCACTGGCCATGCAGCACCCTGGGATGGGGCCTCCTTTTAACCCTTTGGTGACAGACTCTTCTCCCCACTCCCTGGCAGCAGTGCCCTCAACTTTAAAGGGAAAGGCTAGATGTCAGTGTGGCCCCACACAAATGGAGTGAATCCGGTACTGTTCCTGAATCAGGTTGCTGGGGCAAATGACATGGCTCGACCTCTGCTTCCTGCAGCTGTCACAGCCCATCTGTTGGGAAATGCAAGGGAGGGGGTGATCTCCTTCCCTCTGACAGGGAGGGCTGGGTCCCGGGAGGTGGGCATCGCTGGCCCTGGAGCAGGAGGACGATGGATGTCCCAGGTGCAGTGCTGAAGGCATTGCTGGTCCTGCCTGCCTGGTGGTCAGGTTGCAGGGGTGGAGTGAGAAGTCCTGTGGCTCTGCATGGACACGGGGCAGTCACTTAATCACTCACTGCCTCAGTTTCCCCTTGGGTAAAATGGAGGTGGCCATAATAACCCACCCAAGGGCATGATGTGTAATGCAGGAGGCAGTAAAGCGGGGAGACGGCTTTGCTACTGATGTAGCCTCTCTAGTATGAGGAAACCCCCCTGGCCCCCTTGTGTGGTTACCTGGCTGCTCCACGGGGAACCTGTGCCCTGTCCTGGCCTGCTGAGGGAGGCTAAGGAGCAGCCAGTTTCCCCCTGCCCTGCCCCCCACTCCCACGTGCCAGCCCATGATGAGCTCCTGCATATCTGCACGTCTCATAACTGACATGCCCATTGGTTTTGCAGAGGGCTATTTTGGTCCCTTTCAAGGATAGTCAGCTCACTTTCTCTCCCTCTCTCCCCCTTTTTAAAAGCAGAAATCCCTCTCCCTGAACTGGCTCATTATTTTGCCCCCTGCCAGCTGGAAAGCCTAGTTAGAGACACTTCATCATCTGAAACCAGGCGCTGCAGCAGGCACTGAGCCCAGCCCTGCCAATGCCCAGGGAAGCTGGTGCCCTGCCTCTGTTTGCTCCAGGGGCACAATGCTTCTGCTCTACCCTGGGAAATTCCTCCTTCCTGGAGGCCCTGTAGCCCATCAACACCACCCCTGCTTCAGGGAACAAGCTGCAGCCCCCAAGGTTTTGATCCCAGTAGCTCTCTGCATTTCACAGCCCTTATTAACCAAAGACTCCCTCCTGGGAAGTGACTGCCCCTCCACCGTTTTGCAGCCAAACAAGCAGAGGGCAAAGCAGACCCCTTCAGGCCTAGCCAGCCCCCTCAGGCGGCAAATTCATGCATTTCCACTTTGCCTGCTGGCTTTTGGATGCAGTAAGTCCAGTTTTCCATGGGACGTTGTCCCCCTCCTGTGGCCAGAGCAAGCTAAAGCTGTAGGGGTCTGTGGCCTGCCCAGCCCAGTAGCTCCGGTCTAGAGGCTTGTGTTTTTAGCTTCACAGATCTTGGGTTCAGGCTGTGCATGTGCCCCAGCAGGGATGGCCTGGATGTTGGCTGTGCAGTTCCCAGCCCTAGACCAGGCTTGACTCCCAGTAGAAGAAAAACAGCATGTAGCCGTGTAACAAAAGCTCACATCAGATCACGTGCACACCAGAGGCTGTGGGAAGGCTGCCTGCACAGGCCAGGGTCTTCCAGCAATTCCTGGCTCCCGGGGTGTTTGAGCTGACCACCTCAGGGATGCTCCTGAGGTCAGCCATCATTGTGACCCTCTATCCCCCACATCCTACTGCCTGTCCCATATGAGAGGACCTGCAGAGTGCCATTGGCAGGGGGTTCATGACTTTTACCCAGATAGGAGCCCCACAAAAGTGCATCACTCCCCAGGAGATGAGTGCACTTGCAAGACCTGAAGCTGTATGAGCATGCCCTGAGCCAGCCCAGAGGATCCAGTCCCCAGGGTTAACGAGATCCCTGGGCTGATCTGGTGCAAAAAAATCAACTTGTGCAAAACCTCAGCTCCATAGCATTGGCTCCAGGATGGCTTTAACAGCCAGGGAATGCATTTGGAGGGATGGCCCAGTACTGCTGCCCTTTCAGGACTTGCAGTGATTCTCAACCCAGGTACAGCTGCAGTGAGGTATGAGGAGATAAGCATGGGCCCAGGCTCAACCCTCCTGGCCATTCCTCCACCCTTGCTGCTGGGCCCTCTGCTAGGAGGTGAGCACTGTAATAAGTGCCTTAGTTGCTGAAATGGGGCACCACTCAATTTGCTCAAAATCTGGAGGGCGCTTTGAGTCTTGAAAGGGTGAGACCCACTGTGCTAGAGCATCACAGCCATAGGGTGGGATGAGCCTGGGACCCCAAACAGCCTGAAGGCCTGAGGAGGCAGGGATGCAGCTGCAGCTGGGTTGCCATAGACGGCATCCTGGAGAGCAGGTGAGACCCATCAACTCATTCCCTCCAGCCCCAGGGGCTGCTCCTCCTGGTCCCTCCTACCTGGGAAGAGGGGATTGAGCCATTTAGAAAGGCTGAGCCCTGCAGGGCCCCTGGGGCACAGCCCTCTGTAGTAGGCTCCTCAGCTCTGGAGCCTTCCCAAGGGCCTGGCTTTAAAAAGGTTGGTAAATCTTCAATTAAGAGGAGTAATCTGTGAGGGACTCATCATGGGGCTGCACTTGGAGCATGTTTCCCAGCCTGCCTGGTGAATGGAGCAGCGATGAACCCCTTTGGGAGGGGG
This sequence comes from Crocodylus siamensis, assembly GCF_052110815.1. NCBI lineage: Eukaryota > Metazoa > Chordata > Crocodylia > Crocodylidae > Crocodylus > Crocodylus siamensis. Next base: position 8,288,643 of record NC_143408.1, on the reverse strand, counting down.
TGTTTTTTAACTCTGGTGTGTGTATAATTCAGGAGCAGCTTGAGTATATGAAAACAAAGGAGCCCTGGCAGCAGATCAACCCATAACAGGGCTTAGAGACTTAAGAGCTTTGCAGAAGAGTTAAAGAGCAGCCTCAGTCCTGAGCCCCCAAAACCAGCTGCTCTGACTTGGCTGCAAGCTGTCCCTGCTTGCTGTGATCTCCCCATGGCAGCTGACAGCAAGCAGCCTGCAAAGCGGATGCCGCAGCCCAGGCAGGCTCAGAGGAGGGGAAGGGGCACCTGTGGTTAGTCATAATCTATGGGTTGATTTAAGAGCTCTGGATTCTCATTCTCACTCCGCAGAGGGGGGAAACTGAGGCACAAAGAGGGAAAAGAGCCTAGGTTTCCTGAATCTCAATTTAGCTGTCCACTACAGCTTTCCTTAAGGCAGCAGCTTGAGAGTCAGGAGTGATAGGCCCACCCCTTGCAACCCCCATCCCCAGCTCCAGGGGTGGCCGGTGGCTCAGTAAGCTGATGCTCTTTGGAAAATCCAGCCCTGAGCCTGTCTTGAAAATCTTGTCCTGCTGCCATAACCCAGCTGTCCCTGGCTGGGCTCTGCAGGGAGTTTGCCCCTCTAATTTCTCTGCTCCTCAGCATCCTTCTGTAAAAAGGGGGCTGATGATCCTTCCCTTGTCTAGGCTGCCGGGAGCCCCTCTCGCTCAGCCTGACTGTGCCCAGGGGCACCTTGTTGGTGCCACTGCAAGATATTCCAGACAGCACCTGCAGAGTAGAGTAGATACCCTGCCTGGGTTCAAATTGGCCAGTTTGGGGGCCAGAAGGCGCTCAGCACAGACTACAGGACCCGCTGGAGCAGCCGTGACTGCATTCTGCGCACCTCAGGGCCCCCGTTTCCTTTCAGCAGGGAAGTTCTTCACTTCCCCCTGTGGGGTGACTCTGTGTCTCAGGCGAGGGCAGGGGCTACATGTCCACCCCCAAGTGGCTGCATTGTGGCTCTGAGAGAGCAATCCTAGCCGTGTTCTGGACCTGATTCTCATCCTGCTTGCCCCAACAAGCCCAAGCTAGCTGGGAAAGCCCGGGAGCAGTCAGCAGTGCAGGAGATGCTGGCTGGGACACCACTGCCCCTTGGAGCCTGTTCTTTGCTGGTGTTGGGCCAGCATGGCTCGAGGGATGGAGGTTGGAACTTGGTTGCCTGTGGGCACAGCAGAGCACCCAAGGGAGCCCTGAAGAAGAGAGCAATGCAGGTCTGCATGGGGTGACGGGACCTCCCTTTGACCCTAGTGACTCCAGCACCTTAGGAGTCACTGCACTGGAATTGCACACTGGTATAGAAATGGTGTGAGACCAGGATGTTAAAGGGGCCAGGAAAGGTGTAAAAATGTTCTTAGCTGTGCAGAGTTGTAAGACTCAGCATCTGGCTGCCCTCATGCTCCAGTTGTACTGCTGTGCAACTCCCGATTTACACCAATGTGCCTTTGATGAACTTTGGGCCAACAAGCTGAGAGCCCCAGATTCAAGCCCTGGGAGCTGAAAGAGCTGGTTGTCGGGGAGAGAAGTGGTCTGGCCGCCCATGGGCTAGAGTCTTGGTGGGTGTAAATGGGTGCTGCTGCAGTGACGGTGGCAATTTACCCCAGGGAAGGAGCCACAGTAGAGAGTCCAAGTAATGGAAAAAGGTGGAGCTGGGCGGGGAACTCTGCCGTTATCCAGAGTCTCTCGAGGAATTTATTCTGTGCCCTAACAGAGGGGAAGAGTGATGTCTCTGAGGCTAATTCACAATCTCTGCCAATCAGAGCAGGAACAGTGGTTTCCAGGAACAGAAACCACTGCCTGGGGAAGGTGACTTAGCCCTCGGTGCCAGCCAGTGTCGAAGGGGGACACAGCTGACATGACAGCAGCAGAGTGAGGAGGTGTGGATTCAGCTCCTGCCACGGGGTGCTCCTTGGAGGCCCCCACGATGCAGTCCTCCGAACTTCTCCTGTGGGCTGGCCCCTCCACGAAGCAGCAAGGCTGTGGTTGTCTTAGTCTGTCTCGAGCAGACCCCGCAGCAGGAAGGATGGGTCCAGCCCAGCACAGCTAAAGGTTGTGGCAGAAAGCCACTTTGTTTCTCCCCAAAATCTCTGCCCTGTGACACTGTGACTAAAATCTCTGAGCAGCAACCATTTGATTAGGGTGGGTCAGCACGGAGGGGACCGCACCCTGGCCGGTCTCTTTTGGTAACTTGAACTGGCTGCAGTCCTGAGGGAGGGGGGAAACCTGCTCCCTCTGCCTGCCTGACTTGCATCAATCACCTGGGTGGGGGGTTTCTACCTGGGGAGCTGGAATCTGCCTGGTGACAGGTGATGTATTTCGAATTGGTTGGCTGACAGCCAACTGGGGCTGACCTCCACTGGACCAGGTGAATGAGGTCACGGGGGCTATATAGGTTGGGAGGGGGAGGAGGCTCTTGCTCTCTTCGGCCATGAGGGGAAGCAGCAGCAAAGCAGGGGAGACAGAGGAGCCTTGCCATCGGGACCGAGCTCTCTCTCACCCCACGACTCCAGAGGGGAAACGGAAGAACTCTGGCAGATGCGTGTGAGTCAGCTACTCAATCGGATTAGATATCTAGCTGGCAGTAACACAGATGCGTAATCAAAAGGCTACCTCAGCCACACTGTTTGCTCTTTAGGATTTCTAAGATATTGCTCAACCCTGTACCCTAGTTTACCCTACCCCCTGTAATCAATAAAGTTCTCTTTTTTGGCGGGTGTGGGAGACTTATTGAGGGGTGGGTCTAAATTATGCCTAAGAGACCCCTTAGGTCTGCGGACTAAGGGAGACTTTACTTTTTGCCCCCTTGACTTGGGGAAGTGCCCCAAGTGCCTGTACCGGGTCAAATACCCATTGGACTATTAGGCCTGTGTTTCCCCGAGGACACAGGGCCGAGACAGTCCCTTCTCGGGGTGGTGGCGGCGAAGTTACCCCCAGACTAGCGAGTGTGCTCTGGGAGAGGGGTCGGCCAAGCATAAGGTGCCCCTAGGGAGGCATTCGGAGTCTGGAGGGTGGTGGGGCGCAGGGAGGTGGGCGGCTCAATGCAGGAGCGCCCCCTACTGGCCCGCCACAAAGGTCACTGCTGAACTCCTTCCTCCTTAAACTATATGAGATTGAGGGTCAGTTGTCCCCAGTAGCTGATCCCGGATGGTGTGGTGGTGGCAGAGAGTTCACTGCATGTGTCTGGTGATTGAGGCATCCAGGTGGTGAAAGGGGAGGGATTGAGAGCAGCACTGCACCCCTCTGGGTCTGACCTGGCTTGAGGAAATTGGGAGCATCTTGCTTGGAGTCAATGACGTTGGGCCAGCGAGAGGCTTGCTAGGCTCGTCCTGGGGTTACTCCATGCTGCTTGGAAGGGCGCAGCTTCTCCAGACAGTCGTAGCAGCAGACAGTGCAGGAGGGAGTTGAGACCTCGTCAAGGCAAGACCCGTCTCACTTGGCCGCTAAACAGATGGGATGTGACCCTGAGGTGAGATGAATCCCATCTGACAGGCGCTCGGGGTCAGGCTTCCCTGTTGTGGCCTTGGGTGCACTGTGGCCTTGGTCTCAGCTGCTCACAGGGATCTCTGCTCCGAGATGCTCACACCACAATGCACACCTTGCCTGGCTGCGTCCTGCAGCTTTGTCTCCATGATAAAGATGCCAGAAGGTGGAAACTGTCTCCTGCTCTCCCTGTGCCTGCAGAGCTGAACCAACCAGGTCCCTCATGGACTCACAAATGTCATGGAGTGGGAGTCAGCAGGGCTCCTGGCGGCTCCCAGCCTGCTCTGCTGCCACATTGCTGCTTGGACGTGCCGCTCTCTTCCTCTGCACCTCGGTCTCCTGCATATAAAAACACTGGGAAACTCTTTCCTCCCTCCCTGGCATCTGGGGGGCAGCCACACATGCACCTTCACTGTGACAGGGTGCCCCACTCGGGGAGGTTTCATAGATTTCATAGACATCAGGGCTGGAAGGGACTTCGGGAGATCGAGTCCAGCCCCCTGCCCAAAGGGCAGGAAGTCAGCTGGGGTCATAGGATCCCAGCAAGATAAGCATCCAATTTACTCTTAAAGGTGTTCAATGTAGGTGCTTGAACCACCACTGGTGGCAGGCTGTTCCAGACCTTGGGGGCTCGGACAGTAAAGAAATTCTTCCTTATGTCCAGCCTGAAGCGGTCTTGCAGGAGTTTGTGACCGTTCGACCTCATCATCCCTTGGGGCGCTCTGGTGAACAGACGTTCCCCCAGATCCTGGTGGTCACCCCGATACACTTATAGGTGGCCATCAGATCACCCCTGAGCCTGCGCTTTTCCAGGCTAAAGAGTCCCGTGGCTCTCAGCCTGTCATCATAAGGTCTGTTTTCCTGACCTCTGATCATGCGCGTGGCTCTCCTCTGGACTCTCTCAAGCTTCTCCACATCCTTTTCGAATTGTGGAGCCCAAAACTGGACGCAGTACTCCAGCTGCGGCCTCACCAAGGCCCAGTACAAGGGGAGAACGATGTCCCAGGATTTGCTCGAGAAGCATCTATGGATGCAGGCCAGCGTTTTGGTCGCTTTACTAGCCGCAGCATCTCATTGCAGGCTCATGTTCATCTTGTGGTCAATGATGACCCCCAAGTCTCTTTCTTCTGTAGTGCTATCCAACATAGCACTGCCGAGCCTATAAGGATGCTGCAGGTTTTTCCTCCCAAGGTGGAGAACCTTGCATTTTTCGGTGTTAAACACCATCAGGTTCTCACCTGCCCATTTGCTGAGCTTGCCCAGGTCAGCCTGGATCTGCTGCCTGCTTATCACTCGGGAAGGTCCACTCAACTTGGGGCTTCCTGCCACCCCGAGCTGTACTAGGATGGCCATCGTAGAGGACATTCCAGTTTTCTGCTACTCTGTCCTCTGTCCTCTATGGATGCAAAACCCAACGCCTTTATGTCCTCTATTTTTCTCTCAAAGAGAAAAATAGAGGACATAAAGGCATCTGGTTTCATATCAATAGAGGACAGGGGACAACCGGACTGTCCTCTGTGATGGCCACCCCGGGCTGTGCCCCACACTGGGTGCTGAAGGAGGAGGAAGCCATTAGGATCAGGGGGAGGACTGCAGCAAAGGGGCTAGCGAGTGCCAGCTCAGGCCCTGGTGCAGGAGATGACGGGGCAGACAGTGACAGCTGAGGCAGCAGCAGGCTGGCTGTGAAGCATTGCTTGTATCCTCTCCCCCATCCCACCCCTCCCTGAGGCTGATCTCCAGCCCATCAGTGCCTGCCCAGCCTTTGGGACCATCCCTGGCTGCCCAAGCCTGCTCCAGCAACTGCCAGCTACCCCTTGCCCTTTCCCTTTGAGTGGCGAGTGAAGCTGTGTCCTTGTTTGAAGCTCGGCTCCCGCGGACAGCACTGTTGCTCCACCCCTGCGTGACCCCAGCAGCTGTGCTCTTGTCTGGAGACTGATAAGAGCTTTTCCTAACTCCTTTCACTCAGCAACTTAAAAGCCAGCCCAGGCTCTTTGCTTTGCCAGGGGCCATGCTACCTCCCCAGAGAAAAGGCTGCTGGCTGTTAGTGCCCCCGCAGCCAGCATAGCGTTGGATTAGTAGAGCCACCCCCACGATGGGCCTTTCTCAAGTGGAAATGGGCTCATTTACAACATTGCAGACAGAAAAGCCCAGTTCCCCTTCCCACTCTGCTAGCTGCTCCCCAGCACCCAGCCTCGGGGCTTTGGCCAGTACTCCCCAGGTGTCTCAGACCATGGGAGTTGTTCTCCATCCCCGAGGGGGCTGCTGCCCAAGCTAATGCCTCTCACGTGCCCAGAGCTGTGCCTCCTGTCAAAGGGTCCATTTTGCCTCTCACTGCGGTGTAAACCAGCAGTAGCACCATTGAAGTCCAGGGGAGTTTTGGCCAAAGATGTTGTTGCCTTACAAGGAGTGGATACTCGACATGTTCAGTCCTGGGCGTTAGCGGTTTGCTCTGGAGAAGTGGAGTGAGAGCACAGCCCTGAGCATGAGCTCCAGAGGCAATGCTCAACTCTGGCATCAGGTCCCTTCGGAGGGGGCCCAAAGGCAGGTTTCTGTGGTGTAGGTGGCATGTGCCCTCTAGCAGTGCCAGTCTCACTCTGAAGTGGTCGTTTGTTCAATGCAGACCAGCTCCCCGTGCCATATTCATGAGTACTCTGGACAGGCAGCTTGGAAGAGCTCCTTGCTACAGAGTAAATTTACTGAGCGGTCAAAGCCAGAGGAAGTTATCCCAGAGTAGGTATGTTGTGTGTCTGGCTCAGAGAGGGATATTCCCTGGTCCATATGGATATAGCTTCCTGTACTAATGCAAAGCCAAAGCCCCAGCTCAGTTACCCCTGATTTACCTATGACTAGAGCCCAATCTTTGCTGCAGCCAGAGGACACAGTCTGGGCATCTCAAAGTGTGGTTTGAACTTGCTCACTTCAGTGCTGATAGCAGCAGAGCCTCAATAGCGTGGACTTCAGTACAGGCCACACTCTGGGCACTGACTTGGCCCCTGAGTCCCCTGCCACCACATCCTCACTGTGTATGCGGTGCCTCTGGGAGTTAGTGCCTAATCAGAGCAATGAAAGCGTGTGATCCTGTGGGAAGCCATGATACGAAAGCACAAGTGGTGCTCTTTAAGGCTTGTTAATGGAAAAGAGCAAGTGGTGGTAGAAGCAAACCAATCCCAGTTTTAGCCTGCTCACGGCAACTGGTAGTAGAAAGGCCAACTGGTAGCAGCAGGGCTCAGCCATATTGTGTGAGGACGCCCACTGATTTATCAATCAGGGAAGATGTTTTAGGCCTACTTCCTTTACAGCAAAGCACATTTCTACTAGGTATAACTTGGAACAAGTCTTGAAAGGATTGCTATGGGAGACTGAGGTGGAAAAACCAGAACAAGGAAGGACAGAAGTAAAATCTCCGCAAGAGAAGGAGAGCACAGGGTGCGTCTTCCCTACCACAATCTGCAGGAGGCAGAACACAATAGCAATGACTTTCAGCATTTTAGAGCATTTGTAGAGGTTACGTATAATAAAGGCATAATGCACATAAAAGAAAATCCCAGGACATACAGCTACATGCCGTTCAGGAGCATCCAGAAAATGGTTTCTGGATTGTTACTATGTAGGTGACTCTGTTTCCTTTGATCTTGAGATTTAATTTTTGATTGATGGCAGAGGAAAATTGTTTAAAAATGGGACTTTTTAACTAGACATGTGCTGCACGTGAACTATCAATTGTGTCAGCTAAAGATATGATATGTGATCTGGGGGAGTTGTCAGGTTATTATTGGTGTGTGGGTGTGTTGAGGCTGCCTGTGTATTAATAATGTGTCTGCTATAAAACGTATCCGTAAACCAAAAGCTGTAACTAAGATCTACTGTGCCTTAGAAGGACTGTGTGGTCCAGGGGATAAAGCCAAGAAACCCGGGTTCCAATCTTAGCTTTGCCACCGATCACCTGTGTGATCTTGGTCAAGTCATTTTTCCTCGCTTTACCTCTGTTTTCCCTCTCACCTTCTGGTCTATGTAGCTCATAAGCTCTGTAGGACAGGAACTGTCTCTTCATATGCATTTTTTTAGCTCCCAACTCAATGGAGCCTGTAGGCCAGTGTCACCGATGACCACACTTATAAGTGTGACCTCATTTGTGGGGATGACCCTCAGTTTGGGAGCTGCTGCTAGAGGTGCTGCTATGTAAGAGCATCGTCATCATCCTGTGCCGTGGGTGTAATAATACTTGCACATCTCATCAGGTTTTGCAAAGCCTAATTAGCATCTCCTAGGTATGTTGATCTCAGTGGATGACAGGTGCTACAGGAGAGAGGGAATGACTGATTAATTACTCCGCTCCCGTAGAGAACAGTGGTTCTCGGGCATCCCATCCAGCAACACTGCATGTCATGACAAGATCTCAGCTCCTGCTAAATACAGACCTAGTGGGACATTCCCTTCTGAGATCAACCCCCACTCAAACTCACACCCCCTCCGCCAGCCAACTCTACACGCTCCCTTCAGGGCTCCACCGCTGTGCTCGTGCAAAGCGAGACATCCAAAGCAGAGCTGAAATCCCTCTCAGCCTGAAGCCTCCCCACGATGCCCAAACTCAGCACGATAAATATTTGAAGACCCTGGGGCTTTGTACTAGGCTGCGCCTCTGCAACTGCCAGACGCTTGTAGTTGTAATGTCAAGTTGTTTGTGGAAAGCATTGTGGGTAAAAGCTGCATGGCTGGGAACTAAGGCAGTGGAGCTGGGGCAATGCCAGTGCTAGGACGGGAAACCAGGGTGGGCCTGTGCGAGGGGCAACGATCAGAGGGCTGACGTTGCAGCCCAGCCTGGTAACAAGGTTATGTAAAGCAGACGTTCAAGGAGGTCCAGGTTTGGGCAGGTCGGGCATGCCTTCACCCACCAACATGTAGGCCCCTGGATCCGAGAGCGTCTGTTGGGCTCACAGGAGAGCAGAGGGCCTGGGGGTGGGAGGGAGCGGTTGCTGTGTTCCCCGGTGGTGCTTGTCAGTGGGAAGCAGGTGTCATTCTGCCTCGGTGGCATATTCTGGAGCCAAGGTTTCAATCCAGCCCCAGTTCTAGGGTGCTCCGATCTGGGGGTTCCTGGGCTTTGAGATTCAGACCTGAGCATCCACACCGTCTGGGTTTCTGAGACAGGGCAGATGGACCAGACCTCCGAGTTGTCACCGTGACTGTGGACTTGTCCCTTGACCAAACTGCCCCTCCAGGCTGAGCAGAAATGGCCCTGTGTGCACGTGACGGTGGCAGGGAGGAAGAATGGGTGCCCCGGGCTCTGGCACGGGCGGTTCCCCGGCAGGTCAGAGCTCACCAGCAAGTGGCTGTGTGCGGGGGCTGAGCTAGCCGGCTGTGTGCGGGGGCTGAGCTAGCCAGCAAGGTGCGGAGAAGGCGGATTGTGGGAAGAGGCAGAGAAGAGGGACGTTAGCTCTTGACTGGGTGCTTCCATGTGTCTCTCGGTCTAGCTACTAACACGCTTTGTTCTCTCTCTGTTTTCAGTTAAAAAAGCCAAGTTTGATGGGCCCCAAGGTGAGTAGCTCCCTTATCTCCCCTGTCAGGTGCATGATGCAGAATGGGCTTCTCCCACCCAGCCCAGGCTCCTGTCTAGGGGGCTTGGTTTTCCTGGCCACCTTGCTCTGGCCCTTTGAGAAGGAGCGCCTGGGGCCATCTTTAGGTTTGCTATAGCAAAAGGCAGCTGCAGGCAGTCCAGGGAGAGCCTGGTGCCTCTGGGAATAGGTTTGAGGGGAGCCCCTGCTGGGTGGGAAGAGCCCACGGGGCTCTCCAGGCTGGGGCAGGCAGTGTGTGCTGCCCTGCTTTGCTGCATGTATGGGGAGGGGGCTTTCACCCCCGGTCACCTCTGCCCCTTTCTCTGCAGAGAAGTTCAACACCTACGCGACGCTGAAGGTGCAGAATGTCAAGAGCACGACCATCGCCGTGCGCGGGAACCTGCCGTGCTGGGAGCAGGACTTCATGTTGTGAGTGCTTCCCACCACCCAGGGGGCTGCAGGGCAGGCGGGCAGGGCCAGGCTCTCTCTCCTGGGGCAGAGGGTATCTCTGAGAAGCCCCACGGGTCACGTAAGCTTCACAGTGAGTGTGGGCTGGGAACAGGCTGAACAGACTGGGATGTCAGGGGCCTGTGTCCTGGATCCCCCCAGGGCTCAGGCAGAGCCAGAGTATTCAAGGGTACTGTTCCTTGTATTGAAGGGTCCCTGCTCAGGTCCCTGCACTGTGGCCAGGGGCTGGACCCATATCCCCTGTGTGACACCATATGGTATCCCCCTGGTCCATGCTGAGCAGACAGGTTCACAGCCTTCCTTCCTCCTGCTGGCACTACTGTCTCATGGGCCCTAGCAGAGGCTTCATGAGGGGTGCCTGAGGGGCTGGGATGTCTCTAAGCCCCCCCCAGAGGCACTTAAAGGGCTTCGACCTGCAGTGACAGGGCCATCACACCTCCCAGCCGTGGCGCCTGTCACTGGGTAGAGAGAGGAGTGAGGCTTTGCCAAGGCATCAAGGCATCCCTAGCCCTCAGTCTTGCCAGGTACCAGGCAGACCCAAGGTCGCTGTACTCCACCTGGCTGAGACACCCAGCTGCCACTGGGGGTGGGGGAGCAAGGGGGAGGCCTGGTGGATGCTGGTTTTGCAGAGGGAGCCCTGGGGACTGGAATGGAGGGGTAGGGGGACCGCTATCCTCCACGCTATGGTAGAGAAAATTGCTGCCACGCAGCCCAAGAGGGACCAGGGCCAGGCAGAGAGGTGGGTCCCGAGGAACAAGGGACCTCTTGATTCCCAAGACAAGGTCCTGGAGGACTCCAGCTGGCAGGGTGGGAGACAATGGAGCATGGGGACAGCACACTGCAGGGACAGGAGTTTGCACCTCCCGGTTGCCCCGAGCATGCAATGCTGGCGAGATGGGTGGGGGTCAAACCCTGAAGCCCCGGCCTGCAGCAGAACTGCCGCAGCTGTAAGTCATGTAGCTCAGCTGATGCCACCACTCTGGCCCGAGTGCTCTGCTGCGAGATTGAAGTGACAAGTGATGAGTCATTTGAGGCTCCAAATTTGTCTGCGCTTAAAATGGATGTCATCTGCTGGAGGAAGGCTCCTGCATCCTACGCCCCTGCGAGGGGAACGCGCGAGCAGCGTGCGAAATTCACAGCTCAGAGACAGAGCGATAGAGGCACCGGGCTGGGGCTGGCTCTGAGACTGGTCCTGTAGCCACAAATTAGCACAAACACAACTCCCAGCGCCGAGCTCCAGCCAGGGGGACCCTCCCATCAGGCTGGTCTGTCCTGTTCTTCCTGCAGCCCGGCACAGATGGGAACGTGGGCGTCAGGGGAGCTCCAAGATGCTCCAGTCCCGGCTTGCTCTGACTGCTGTGGAGGCACTATTTTTTTTTAAAATTTCATGCCTCAGGCCGAATCAGCCAAATCAGTTTTAAATTCTATCAACTGAGCAGAGCTCAATTGTTCACATCTGTGGCGCGATCCCTGGCAAGTCTCCTCCTCCCAGACTCTTCGGTCTGGTGGTTCAGATACTCCCAAATCCATGACGGATCCTACATGCAGGTCCCAATCCCAAAGGTCTCGGGGTTCATGCGCCACAGTCTTGCTTGCCCCTAGCCAAAAAGCCAAAGGATCAAGCTAAAGGGAAAGCCCAAGATCAATCCCCCATCACTATACATCGTGTAGCTGAGATCCTCCACAGGGAGACTATAGTAGACTCTCATGGGGTGCCCACCCACAGTGCCGTGAACAGGTCTCCACCGTCAACTGCATCAAGTTGTTCAAGGCTAGGGAGAAGGGGATCTCCCCTGGCAGGTTTGTAAAACCACCTAGGCGAAAACAATCCTCATGCTATGGGAGCAGGGCAGGAAGGCTGCCTGTTGGGGGAACCAGTGGAGCGGTCTCAGGCCCACGTGGGGCATAGGTGACTAGTAGGAGGTGCACAGGGGTGCATGTGCCCTCCCTGACTGGGCCAGTGCCCCCCCAGCAGGTGACACCAATGCTGTCAGCAGGGCTGGTGCTCCCCCTGGCAGGGCTGCCACAGGCAATGGCTTCTGCAGGTGCCCCCCCAGATTCAGGAGGCACCAGTCACTCGTGACGTGGCGCACGTTGCTGGAGCCCCCATGGGGATGCAGGGAGCAAGCTGGGGCCAGCGCTGGCTGTTGTGTGACTGCTCTGCTTTCTCTTCCAGCGAGATCAACCGCCTGGACTTGGGGCTGACGGTGGAAGTGTGGAACAAGGGGCTGATCTGGGACACCATGGTGGGCACCGTATGGATCCCCTTGAGGACCATCCGGCAGTCCAATGAGGTAGGTGCACAGTCGCCCCACCAGCTCGCAAGTGTTGGGGAAAGTGCCTCGCATCGGTCCTTGGGAGCCCAGCCAGGATGTCCCATGAGCCATGGGCACCGGGGCTGGCCAGACACTGGGGCCATGGATGGAAAGGAGGGTCTGATGCAACTCAGGACTCCAGGATTTGGTCCCTGGCTCTGTCATGGACTTGCTGCTTGTCCTTGGGATATCACTGTCCCCCTTGTGCTTGAGTTTCCCCACTCATCACAGACTTCCTCAGTACCCATGGGGGCAGTGAGGCTTAGCTGCGCCACTCTGTGGAGCTAGGCATAGAGGACGGTGGTAGTAATACCCAAAGCAGCAGAGTGCCCCAGGGTCAAGGACAGCCCCTGTCCTCGTGGTTCGGTGGGTTTTCAGACCTGTTGCTCTTTCTCGGTGTCAGTAGAGGGGGGAGAGGGCGCTTCCCAGCCAAGCCAAGCCCAGCCTGGGGGAGATCAGCTCCATGTGGCCACTCCCAGTACAGCCCAGGGAGAGGCGATGATCAGCAGAGACCAGCCTCACTCTGCTTCTGCTGCCCAGCCTGGGCGGACTCCCAGGTGGGCAGGATGTCTCTGCCTCTTTCTGGTACTGGCTACCTGGACATGTAGGATTGATGGCCAAGGGAGATGTGGCAGCCGACTCCATCTGCACCTGGGCCTGCCGATTGCCTGGGGCTCACTAAACGGCACTGCTAGCATGGTGCCTGGCCTTGGGGAGCACCCTGCCCTGAGCAAGCCTCTTTGCTGACTGCCGGCGCTCTCCCTGCAGGAGGGCCCTGGGGAATGGCTCACCCTGGACTCTCAGGTCATCATGACCGACAACGAGATCTCTGGCACCAAGGACCCCACCTTCCACCGCATCCTCCTGGACACCCGCTTCGAGCTGCCGCTTGGTACGTGCTGCCCTGGATGTACAGATGAGGGGCCCTGGCAGAGCTCAGCGGGTGCCCAAAAGTGGGAACGCAGCGGTGGGGGTGGGTGGGAGCTGAGGGGCGCTGACCGGGTCAGGACACCAGGCTGGAATAGCAGGGGGCTGCGGCGAGCGTGGAGGGGCCTTGTCACAGAATCCACTCCCATGGGGACAATCCTCTTCCCCCCCCGTGCCCCTCTCTTTTCCCTCCCAGGGCTTGGGCTCCCCAGCTCTCCTCCCTTCCCTCAGGGCTCCTGAGCCAGGGAAGGGCTTCCTCCGCCCTCGGGCCACTATTGCTTGATCACCATCAATGCAATGGCTCACTGCTCGCTGTGGTGAGGACTGCCACCGCCTGTCACGGCCCGTCACCAGCAGCCCACGGGACAGCTGTTCCTTCTCCCGTCCCCTGCTTTCCCCTCTCCCCGTTGGGTTTCCTCCAGGGGCTCTCCCTAGGAAGGTGGGCAGGTACCTCTGACTCATCCTCTCCTCCCTGCCTTGCCAACCGCCCCCCATCTCTCCCCCACCTCGCACTTCCCTGGCCCCCAGCTAGGGGCCATGTGCCCCCCGCCCAAGAGCTGTGCTCTGCGTCTGTGCATCTGGCAGCAGCAAGCCTGTGTTGAGAGGGAAGGGGGCAAGCTGCAGAGACACTAAGGGCTGATGGCAGAGCCTTTTTTGCCTTCCAGACATCCCCGAGGAGGAGGCCAGGTACTGGGCCAAGAAGCTAGAGCAGTTGAATGCGATGAGGGACCAGGATGATGTAAGTCAGTGCTGGGGCCTGGCTCCCCCCACCATCGCCCGAGCCTGAGTGCATCTCCTTGGCCAAACCGGCAGCCTTGGGGGGTTCCCGCTGGCCTGGGTGGCACGTGCTGCAGTGGCCCCAGGTGGAGGATGGCATGGCTGAGTGCACCTGCCAGAGCTAAAGGAGGGAGACGGGGCAGGAAACAGGAATGTCCCGAGCCCACCAAGAGCCCTTCTGCCCTGCACTGGGCACTGTGCAGCTCCGAGAAGGGAAGGGGCCTGGAAACCCTTCCCTGATGCTGAGAGGTCCTCAGTAGGACCAGGGCAACCTTGGGGATGGCCATGACCCTCGCTCTCTGTCCTCTCCCCAGTACTCCTTCCAGGAGGAGCAGGAGAAGCCACTCCCCGTGCACGGCTCCCAGTGCTGTAAGTACCAGTCTGCCCCTGCTCACAGCAAGGCCTCAGCCTCCCACCCTCTTCAGCTCCTGCAGAGCTGCGCCATGGGCCCCTTGTGGCCCCTGAGATGCCTTAACATGGGGGCAGGATGGAGCATGGAGGGGGCCATGGGGGTAGCAGGGGGTAGAGGCTGTGGTGCCCCAGGACACAGTGTAACATGCTTGGCCTCGCATAGAGTGGGGCAGGCATGACAGCAAGTTGCACCCCCTGCCCCAGCACCCCAGCTTGGGGTGCCCCCCATCCCACAGCACAGCCCCTGTGTCCCATGCTTGAAACTGGGACAGCTCGAGGCCCTGGGCCCACTCTCTCCAGACTTGCCCGCATCTCACTGCCTTGTAGCCGGCAGCAGTGAAGCATGCCTAGCGTGGCAGGGCTCCTGGGCTGGCACTTTATAATGTTTGGATGCGGGGACTCGACCTGGACCGCTGGCCCCAGTGGGGCATGAGATGTGATTCCCTCTCCTCCAACATGCGTGGTCCCTTCCCTCTCTCCCTCCCCTCCCTCTGCTCCCATTTTCCTCCCTTCGTCTGCCTGTGTTTTCTCTCTCCCTTTGCTTCAGTCCTCTGCCTTGGCAGGGTCCCAGCCTTGGGTCAGTCCTGCAGGGGCAGGGGGAGTGGGGCAGGATGGCAAGTGGGGGCAGGCAATGGTTGGGCCACTGACGGTGGGGGGGAAGCTGTGTTGCCCAGGCTCTCTGGCTGGAGAGCGCGGAGCCCCTGCCAGGCCCTGGAGAAAGGGAGAGTGGGGGCCTGTTTCCCTCTCAAGCTTCTGCTTTGCAGCAGAGAAGCTGGGCAGGTCCCTTCCCTTCCTCACTGCCTCGGTTTCTCCAGCTGTGGAGCAGAGCCCATAACTGGGCCTTGGAAGGGCTGAGTGCAGAGGGGTGAATCGGGCAAGCCCCTGCCCCACCAGGCCAGGGGCACTGCAGAGCGCTTGGTGTGCCCCACTGTCCGTACCACGCGACAGGAGACGGGATGCTGTGGCGCGTGCCACGCAGCCCATCTCTCTGCTGGTGGTGCCCGCATGGCTACAACCTGCTGTATGTGGGCCTTCCTCCTACCCCAGGCTTTCCCCTTGGTGGAGGAGACCGGGGCAGTGTGCAACCTCCTCGTCTTCTGGCACACGGATAAATTAGCCCTTGTGGGCCAAGATCCGGGACCAGCTGAGGGACCTGAATCCGGGACCAGCTCAGGGCCGGAGTTCAACCTACGGGTGGCAAGGGCAGCTCCAGGGTGGGTGGGTTAATGGCTGGTCGGGAGCACCGCCGCAGCGGGACACCTGTGGGTACCCCCCACACACTTCCTGGGGGATACCAAGGCCACACAACTGAACCCGTGCATGGGGCAGGAGCATGGGGAAGACCTGGGTAGAGCAGAGCCGGGCCAAGCCCTGAACTGATGAGCCCCCTCCTCAGGCTTACATGGCACAGGCAGGTTGGAAGGTTACCCAGCGCGTCGGCTGCCCTGGTGACGCTGGCCGGCGGGACCAGCGCAGCAGCTCCTTGGTGATGCCGGATCTTCTCTGCACTTGTTTGGGCTGGAGCCAGATGTGGCCATGACCTGGCTCCACCAATATTTCAGTCCTGCTGCCTGGACCTTTTCTTGCAGCCTCACCAGCACCTCCGACATGTCCCCCTTTCCCTCCAGCCCCCTTCCCACATGGACTCCACCTCAGCCCTCTTGCCCCCACCCCCAGCTCACTGCAGCAGGGGCTTAGTCCTCGCCCCCCACCCCAACTCTGTAGCAGCTGAAATGGCAGGTCCCATGTCCCCTGGGTGTGCTGTAGAGACAGGCCAGGGCAGCTCTGGGTCTGGATCTGTACCAAGCTTGGGGGGGCAGGACAGGACTGGTCCCTGAGCACCAGTGCAGCGCTGGAGCCTGGGAGCTACACACCATCGTCTGGGCTGGGAGGGGAGCTTGGGGTTTGTTTCGGGCCTGCTCCTGGAAAGGGACATTTGCTTTTCCCATCTGGGCTCTGACACCTGCTCCCGGAGTCATGTCCGTCTTTATTGTCTCTGCCCCTTTTCTTTGTAGGCAACTGGAATTATTTTGGCTGGGGAGAACAACAGAGTAAGTATCCGCTCTTCTCTCCTACATGGCAGGCAGCGCTCCCTTCTCTACCCCGATCCCTCCAGAGGCCAGCCGTCCCTCCCCACCCAGCAGAGCCCACCTTCTAGCTCCAACCCCGTGAACAGATTATAGTTAATGCAGACAAGCCCTCAAGGGTTACAGGGTGGCACAGGGTGGCTCTGGGCTCTCATCTCACCTCTGGCTTTCCTATACTTTAGCTGGCATGTCTTGCAGTGCTCGGTGGAGACAGGTGGCAGCCCCTGCTGCGACACAGGACCATCTGCAAAGCCCTGCTCCTTCTGGGGTAGAAGGAGGACACGACCCCAGGGAAGGAAGTGGGGCTGGGGAGGGGAGCAGTGTGCAGATGGCACTGTAATATTTTGGTCAGGGGGTATGGGATGGTCCCAGTGTGCAGGGTGGGTGCTTTAATCAGGTGCCCGCAGGGTTCACTGGTTGTGACGCAAGGCTCTGTGCTTTTCCACCAGTTGCCCCAGGCTCGGGAGGCGGCCTGTCCATGGCAAGAGATTACTGGGAGAATGTCAGCATCCTAAGGACCCCTCACCATGTCCCCCTCCTCTTCCCCTTCCCCCGACCCCTTATGTATAATCCCATTTCCCTCCTCCCCTCCTCACCCCCTATGATGTGGTTACCCCTACAGTCTGCCCTTTGGGCTAAGGAATCCCTTTGGGCTCCAGTGCTTGCTGGGGGCAGGGCCTGTGGTTTGAAGTGGTGTGAGAGGATGGTATGGTGGGTTATTGCCTCTGGGGCCTCAACCCCAGGGTTTAAATCTTGGGTAGGAGCAGGCCAGGAGCTCCCAGATCCTGGGAGAGGTTGAGTTATGTCCCCAAACCACGTCCCAGCTGCCAGCCCGGAGTTTGCTACTAGAAGGAGCTTGGGGAAGGGGCAGGTTGAAGGGGATGCCTACACATTTGGTCATCTCAGATCGATGCTCTAAACCTGGCCCTGGACTGGGTCCCCAGATCACTCTGCAGCTCCCTCCCCAGACCAGCTTGCAAACATGTGGCCTTGGCGATGCCCATCACAGTCCAGGTGCTGAGGGGACCCTGCACATCCCCAAGCAGCCAAAGGGGCCATCACCCTGTCAGGGGACAGATAGCAGCCCTACCTCAGGCAGGAAGCTGGCAGGCGCCCACATGCCAGGACCTGACCTCTGCCAATGGTCCCTGCCCAGGAGGTGGCCTGAGCCTGGCTAAGGGAGCAGTGGGCATGCTGGTGCTGAGGAGCCTTGCTAGAGCAAGTGCGATGAGTTTCCGGGAGCGCTAACACTCGCCCAAAACACACCAACCCCACACATGCACAGGGCTAGCAGGGCACAGTTCTTGGGCACCCACAGCTCCCACAGACACCCGCACCAACTGGGCCCACAGTTCTGCCGAAGGGCCTTTCTAGACTCCTTCTCTTAAGACTGAGTCTCACTCGGGTGTTGGCTGTGAAGAAGTGGCACAGTTCTAGCTGATGCACGTGGCAGCAAGGGCCACGGCCTTGGGGTAACTGAAACACAGACATGGGAGCTGGTGTTGCCTCAACTGCTGAGCACAGCTGTTGTGGGGCTCTGTGGTCCCATCCCGTGTGAAATGCTCCTGTCCAGCTCACTGGTGGCAACTGGCCCTTTGCAGATGACGACCCTGACAGCACCGTGGATGACCGGGACAGCGACTACCGAAGCGAGACCAGCAATAGCATCCCACCTCCCTATTACACCACCTCCCAGCCCAATGCCTCGGTCCACCAGTATCCCATGAGGCACCAGCAGCAGAGCTCCCGGGACTCGTACACGGATTCCATGCAGAGCTACGAGATGGACTATTCGGATCAGCGGCCCATCAGGTAGAGACGGGAAGAGATTGCTCCACCCCTTTAAAAGCAGAAGCGGCTGGTAGGAAGCCACAGCCCCTCTGGGGAGAGGTTAGGCTAGTACCTGGTGACCTGCAAGAGGCACCTTGAGGGATGGGTACGGTCTAGAGGGGTGGCAAAGCCTGACCCTCCTGCGGATACAGCTTTAGTGACTGATACAGATGGGGCTCGTCCACAGTGGTGCCACATCCTAGCATGCTGGCTGATCCCAGCTAGCTCCTCCAGCACCTTAGCTCTCTTTAAATGCATCAGGGGAAACCTTTCTGGCCCTGACCCTACTGCTGTGCAGTCTGCAAAGGAGCAGGGACCCCCTGCTCCTTTCTGGGGAGGGTGTTTTAGTGATGCCTGATGACAGCGGCAGCAGAGATATTCTCCCCTGTTTGCTGCTGCCGAGTCTGCAATGCTGGGGCCCTGGAGGGAGCTTGGGACGGTGGGGGTAGCTTGGAAGTGTACCCCCACCCCCCAACCTGTAACCCCCACTATTGTGAGATTTCCAAAGAATAAGGAATGGCCCTTTGGGAGAGGAAGGTATGAGCGGTGTCCAGCTGAACCCCAGGGGCACCTGGCATGTGTCGAGCAGGGGTGGCCGGGGAGGGCGCTGATCGCCATGTAGCAGCCTGGCAGAGGTGTGGGAGTGGGCCAGAGCCAGGGCCTGGAGCAGCAGAGGATGCTGCAGGGCAGGAGAAGAGTGGCAGGTCTGTCAGGAGGAGCTGGCTCAGCGCCTGCCTCCCTTGCACCTGATCTCAGTGATTTCAGACCATCCTGGCTTTTTCATGAGAGTTCAGATCCAAGTGACGTATCCCCCACGTCAGAGAAGTCTGACTGGGAGCATCCTCCCAGATCTGGTCGGGAACCCGAGCTGAGGTCTGACCTGGCCACATCCTTGCTCTGCCCAGATGGGATCCTCACCCCCCGGCTGCTTTGGCATGGGGGCGGACACTGCGGGGAAGCGGGGGGCAGCACCGAGGAGAGGAGTGGCGGCTGCGTGGCCACGGCAGGAGCTCGTGTCTGTGGTTGCGTGTTTGGTTGTTGGTGACCTTTGCTGACCGTGTTCCTCTCCTCCCCGGCAGACGCTACGATAGCGTAGATTCTGCCACAAACGGGCGCAGCGACGCTGAGTCCGCTTCCGAGTCGAGCAGGCGGACCAGCCGCCAGTACTCCCTTGAGAGCAGGCGGTCCCTAGACCTATCTGATAGGTGGGTCTCTACCTTGTCTCTAGCCTTGTGCCTTATGCAGAGTGCTGTGGTTGGTCCTTGCAGCCCGGGTTAGGCCGATACCAGTCCTGGCAATGGCAGCCCAACACAGTCCGCGGCATCAACAAAGCCCCACCCCCACCCTACCCCCGTACCACCACCACCATGTACCAAATTCATGGGACAACATGTGACCTTGGAGGTGACCGGTGCAGTCTGCGTTGCACACATGTCCAGCCACAGCAAGAGATGCCTCTCTAGGGAGCCACCTGCCTCGTGTGTGCTCCTGACCTACGCCGGCACCTGCCCCACTGTGGAGACATTTTCTGAAGGACTCTCACTCAGGCAGGGACCCCCAGGCAGCAAAGCACATGTCCCAGGAGACCCCAGTGTGGAAGGCAGCAAGGACCTGAGATGGGTTTAAGGTGCGGCTGGCTGAGATTGGACCCAAAGCCACTTGACTTTGTCTCCTCTAGCCCCCAGTTGCTCCTTGAACCGTACCCTCATCCTCTGTCCACCCTAGTTTGCAGCCCCTCTCTTGGGCACCTAATTGCCCGATTAGGCCGTTCCATGCAGTTCAGCCTCAGATGTCTCGGTTCAATCACCGGAGCATCCAAGCCCCAATCCTAGCACGGTACAGTGTAGAGAGGATAGTCCTTAAGGAGCGGGGTCACTTAGCCTATCCACGGTCATTCCTTTCACTCCAGGCCAGGGCTGGAGCACAACCTGGGCTGGGAGAAGGGCAGGACACTTGTGCGAGGTGTGGTGTGAGGGCTGTGGATGGTCTCGGGGCTCGGGTCTTCTGCAAGACCCCCGGACCAGGCGAGAATCCCCTAGTGAAACATGTGGCCTCCGATGGCAGAACTGACTTCAACCCCAGCTTTAGGGCTGCTGCCAATTCCCCTGTCTCACTTATGTGTTTGGAGCAGCAAGGGGCCAGGCCTCAAAGAGAAGCTAGTCGTGAGACCATGCAGTGCAGTCATAGTTTCCACGAGGGCAGTGGGGCTTGCTGGGGAAAGCAGAGGTCTGGTCCTGAACGTGGGGTTACAGCGTGAGGTCTGAGGCACTCGGTCAGTGCTCTTGTACATTAGGCCAGCCCTTTAAATTCTCTCTGGGGCCGAGCTTGCAGGAAGGTGACGCTGGGACCCGGAAGAGTCCAGGGCTGAGACCCCACTCAAGTGGTGCTGGGAGAGCTCAGTCCTCTCTCCATCTCCCCTTCAGTCTCTGCCAAAATCTGGTTGCGTCCTCTCCCTGATGGGTCCAGCCTCTGCCCAGCTTGCACAGTCTCCCCAGTGCTTCTCTCCTTGAGCTGCCCAGGATCTCCCAGGTGCGGCAACCCGGCCCTCCCACCAGCTTCCCACAGGGATGGCACAGCCACATCCGGGCACAGGGCTCAGCCCGAGGGGATCTCGTGTGTGCCTGCGTGTGCCCCTAAATACCGCCCCCCCTTGCTGCCGGTGCTGGAGACGTGGTATCGGCCTACCCCCAGGTGTGTCCCTGTACTATGTCTGCATGCGCGCTTACTGTGAACCCTCAGCTCGGAGACGCCGCCACCATCGCTGCGGTGCTCGGAGAATGGCACCCGGTTTTGTTTCTCCTCGTTTCCAGTGTTTGATTCGATGAGGAGTCCCCTTTCCCCAGTCCCTCCCCTGCCCCAGTCTCCCCCCATTGGAGTCCTGCAACGTTCCCGTCCCTGAGCCCCAGTCTCATTCTGCTGTGAGTGGCCCTTGGGCCCATGTGTGTTATGGGTGCATGGGTGCGGGTGTAGGGGACGCGGTGTGGCTGATGGAGGAGATACAGGGGAAAGGACAGCATGAGGCAGGGCAGAGAAGACCTGCATGGGGAGAAAGAGAGGAATGGGGGGCTGTGAGGGCAGGAGGGATGGGTGGAGAGGAAGGGATTTGGGAGGGCAGAAGAACCACCTGCAGGCATTTGATGGGCAGAGGAGGGAGGAGCTGGGAGGGACAGAGGCGGTGGAGGACAGGAAGGAGCATGGCCACAAGTGTCATGTGCGAGGGGGATGTGGCTAGAAGAAGCGCCCCCGGGGCTGGGAGGAGCACAGGCAGGGGGTACGGAGAGGTGGGAGCAGCAGGGAGGTGCACATGGGGCCGGGTGAGGGGTATGGGGGGAGTGCCCAGGTCGGAAGGGGCATCTCCGCAGTGGGGTTCAGGGTGCAGCTGCTCTGCAGCCATTGCTGGAGGGTGGCGCTGCTGATCACCCATAGACTCCTGGCCTGCGCTGCCAGCTGAGGAGTGGCTGGGGTTGGGCAAAAGGGGCCCGCTGGTGCAGGGGACGCCTGGCCACCAGCCTCTGGTTGCCAGTAGCTGATCCCTACACAGCATTATTCCCTGGGGACTGCGGGCACCACAGCAAAGGCACCCTTTGGTGTCCTTGCCAAGGTACCCAGGGAACCTCTGCTTTGGCTGCTGTGTGAGCTGGAGAGTCTGAGCTGTCCTGACCTACCTCTAGTCACCGTGCACCCTAGGGCTGCCCTGGCTTAACTCCCTGTTCTCTCCACCCAGCTGTGGGGTGCAGGATTAAGGACATAGCAGCAGTATCCCAGGAGTCATTTAAGGCACCTGGTGCTGCGGTGCTGGGCTGCAAAGCTATGAAGCTTCCCCCTCTGGCCCCATGTGCCTGCACTACCCACTGCCTGCCTGGGGGTACCGGAGGCAGCCCTCTTGGACTGCTTCCCAGCATCAGACAGCACTACATGGAGGCGAGGTTCCCAGGAGCCTAGGACCAGAGGCGTGAGGTCTTCCTCAGGGTCAAGCTGGCCAGACAGGGAGAGATGCTGGCTGTGACTCAAAGGCCCTTTTAAGCCTCTGTCTTTCTCTCCCCTCCAACCCAACCCCTACCTGCCCCATGCAGCCCCACTGGGAGCAGCCGCTACGCCT
The DNA here is from genome assembly GCF_052110815.1 of Crocodylus siamensis. Lineage (NCBI taxonomy): Eukaryota > Metazoa > Chordata > Crocodylia > Crocodylidae > Crocodylus > Crocodylus siamensis. Next base: position 8,266,674 of record NC_143408.1, on the reverse strand, counting down.
CCTCTGGGGAGCTGAGCCAAGGGAGCTCCCAGCTCAGCGACGACTTCGACCCCGACGAGAGCCTGCGGGGCTCAGAGATCGACGAGCGGGATGGGGACTCCTACCACTCCTGCCACAGCTCGGTCAGCTACCACAAGGACTCACCCCGCTGGGAGGAGGAAGATGATGACCTCTACTTGGAAGAAGAGGACGAGTTCAATGAGGACTACAGCGACAACGAGGAGGACTACCCCAAGGCCGAGGAAGACAAGCTGCAGGGCCGTGAGGCGTACGCGTCCGAGCCCTTGGAACGAGAGCCCTACCAGCAGCAGAAGCAGCCGGGGCAGCTGCAGCAGCAACAGCAGGAGTCGCTGCAACAGGTGCCGCAGAAGCAGCAACAGGCGCCGCAGCAAGCGCAGCTACAGGTGCACCAGGCGGCGGTGCAGCAGCAGGTGCAGCAGGAGAGGAAAGAGGAGAAGGCAGGTTATGCCCTAGAGGAGACTCCAGACGTCCCCCAGGAAAAGCTGGCAGAGGAGCAGCCCCCAGTCCCAGAGAAGGGACAAGAGCCTGAGCCCCCCAAACCAGAAGAGAGGTGAGGGGGAGAGGTGGGTGGCTGCTGGGAGGTGAAGGAGTGGAGCAGGTCTCCGTGCTGCCCGCTGTCATGCTGGGCCAGGCAGCTAGGCCCAGGTGGGGTGAGCTGTGTGCTGGTCTGCCCTGGTTGATTGAGCTGTAACTTGGAGTCCTTACTGGCTTGGGACTCTGGCTGGAGCCAGCTGTCCAGTCCCAGTGTGTGCTGCCCCAAGGCCGCAAGCTGTAGCTCAGTGTACCAGCGTGCACTAGGCCCACCTCCCTAACGCTCCTGGGGACGTGGCTCAGTCTGGTGATTGCCCGCACAGGCTGCTCCAGCGTCCTGTGGCTGGCGGCAGGGTCCTGCGGCTGGTGTGGACATAGCATGGCTCTGCCCAGCTAGGCTGTTTGGGAGGCAGCGTCTAGTTCAGGGCCAGACTGGTGTCCCACTGAGGTGTGAGCTGCGCTCAGCTCAGCACCTCTGTGTCGTGTGCGATGTAACCAGGCAGGCCGGCATGTCAGGCCCCCTGCTCTGAGCAGCAGCACGGGGACACTCAACCAGTCTCATTGTGGGAGAAGCAGTGAGCACAAGGCCAGAGTTATCCTATATAACTATGGGGGGATCATGAAAACCCACCAGAGTCAAGTGGGAAGAGTCCCGGCTTTGCCTATGCTGCAGTCGGCCGTGTGACTCATTGCCTGTGGGCATGTGTGGGGGTTAACTGCAGCAGGGTTGGGTGAGGGTGGTTGCTGAAGACGCAGCGGCACTAGCTTCGGTGAGGGTGAGTTAGTAGCTCATACTGAAGTTTTTGCAACCAGATCTTCACCGTTTGTTTTGCCCAAGCTGGCTGGGTTGAAGTTAGCTGAGTAAGGCTGCTGCTGCACTCATACTCCTTGCCTTCAGTGTAGACATTGCCTCAGTCTTCCACGTGATACAAGGCCTTTAATATTATACTTCCCTCCAACCCCTCCAGAAATGCTGCAGGGCCTGAGAACAAACCCTGAGCTGATGCCTGGGTGCCTCATGCCCTTATGCAGAGCTCAGCCTGGTGCGAGTTATGTTGTCCACCCTCACTGGAAAGGGGCCCCTGATCCTGATTAGCATCTAAAGCCAGTTGGGGAATAAAGCATCCACTGTTGGACTGCTCCTCCAACAAAAACCGGGTAGGTGGGGGTGGGTAAGAGTTAAGGGGCTCTCACCGAGCCTGTTGGCATTTCTTCTAGCTGGGTAATGACTTCTTTTGGGTTGGGATGGAAAGGGATGTCCTTGGTTTGCCCTATACATAGGTCCAGCAGGCAGGTTATGTGCCCGGGGGCCAAAGAAGAGTTTTTGGAAGCCGTTACCGTGCTCAGCGCCACTGCAAAGCCTTTCCATTCCATGCAGGTCCCTAGCGACCGATGGCATAGCTGAACAGCCACCAAATTGTGGCCTTCGTTTTCTTTTTCTAAATGCCTCGATGATTTTTAGCCCGAGGACATTCTTTTCAGCCATTCACCCTTCACAAAGAGCCCACGTGGTTTCTAACCAGGCTCCAAAGCATGTAGTTTAATTCACCGGCCTGCGGTCACGCAGAGTGAAGTCTCATGAACTGGAGCAGAGTTTGACTGGAGGGTGCACGTCACACCTGGATGGTGTAGTCTGTAATAGAGAGGGGGAAAGAAAACTTTCTGCGAGACAGTGACCTTTCCGGGCTGTTGATAAGAGCCCATCCATAGCCTCCCAAATTAGAGATTATTCGGCAGCTCCATTCTGGTACAACATGTGACTAATGTACAAACATCAGTCTCTGCTTTTAATTATTGAACACATCTATTTTTCTATGGTTCAGTGAGCACAAACGCTCCCAAATGGAGGGGGAGCAGTGATGGGCATCTTTTGGTTTCTTATTTTGTTTAAATTATAGGCCAGACTTTGCAAACCTCTGATTTACAAGAACACACACGGACGAGGTTTGGGGAACATGTTAAACAATTTTAAATTTACGTATTTACAAAGAGGCTGAGGGTGACAGGAGTCTCCGAGGGGTGGCCTCATTTTGCATTTTCTCTGCAACATGCTTGTAAAACGTGCGTTGTTCGCTCTCGCCCCCTCCAGCGGCTCCTCCATGTAAAAGATAACAGCCTGTTAATGCTGCCTAAACCTGGTAGTTTTATTGCTTCATGTCACATGAGAGTGGCCTGTTCTTCGGTGCTGGTGGCTATGGCATCAACCCCTGCTAAGGACCTATCAGGAGTTGTTTCTAATCAGATTACTTTAGAGGGGATAAGCTTCAGATAGAAATCTTTCCGGGCCCTTTCTTATAAAGATCAGCAAAGCAGACGCCTGGTATTGATCTTCGGTTAGGGTTAAACCAAATGCTTTGTGGGGCTGAGTCTGTTGGGTTATTTTTTTTCTTTCCCTCTGGCTACTCTTCTGGGCATTGCATCATGGCCTGGTTTTGCCGGAGACCAGAAGCAAAAGTATAGTAATGCTGTGTCTACACTAGACATTTTCCTGACCCAAGTCCTGGCCTAATGAGTAGCTAAAAGAAGTTGTTATCTTTTAATCATGCTGCTGTGAGATTTCCTGCCTGGCTGGAAAACTCCCTGACTCACGTTGGGCTTGGCTTGCGTTTTCTTTCCTACCCTTTAATTTTTGAAGAAGGGGCTTTGCCACCCCCACATCTGATGAAGGGCAATACCTTCATAACCCAGGAAACCCCCCTTCTTCCAGCATAATCAGGACGGGGGTGGCGTCCTTCTGCCATAGATGCCAAAACCAGGGCTCGTGGATGACATATCCATCCATCCCTGCTAGACACGGGCATGTTGCGTGTAGGTAACAGCATGCTCTCAGGTGAACTCCAGGCTGGGGTTGGTGCATTCTCAGCAGCACATCCCTGGCAAGCTGGAAATAAATGGTCCACGTAGTGTTGGATAAATGGTTGAAAAGAAAAACCAGATGGAGACCCCTCCCTCTGGAGGGGTCCTGGCCTCTGGAGCCAGATTCCTCCAGGAAGGACTTTGGGTTTGCAGGAAATGGGTATGCATGTACATGACTGTGCTTTAGCCTGGGCTGGGTCTGAGCCCCTGTTCCTGAGCGATGCCCCATTCAGTGACTGATCTGTGTGTCCAGTTACAGAGCGAGGGAGGAAGTGGAAGTTCAGGATGCCAAATCCCGAGCCAAAGCCAACTGGCTGAGGGCATTCAACAAAGTCTGCATGCAGCTGCAAGAGGTGAGTGAGCTCCTTCTGCGTTCCCCCTGTCCCCTACCCTCCCTCTTCTTAGTTAGAGGGGACTTTAAAAAGTGGATGAGCAGAGTGGACAGTTGACTTGCCATAGGCAAGTCAGTTCCAGAAAGGAAGCCACCGAGACTGTAATGGGAGCTGAACTAGATGGCCCTTAAGGCCCCTTCCAGCTCTGCGGTACCTGCCTGCCAGGCTGGGGAGTGAGTGTTAGCAAAGGGAGAGCCTCTTGCAGCCCTGGGTCATGAGAGCTTGAGGTTTCTAACTTAAGGGGAAAACTCCTCTAATTTCTCCCTTCCACTCATATCCAGAGCCACCAGGGCTTCCCCAGGTGGGGCTCGGTGCTCCTCACCTCTGGCCACATAATGCCAAGGACTACAAAACCAGTCTTGATGTCAAGGGCAAGAAGGTGTCTTTGTAGGGAAGGAATGTGCTGTTGCTACTTTTGGCCCCACCGGGGCATTTTAGTGTCTGGCACTAGAGCACCGGAGCTGGCTGGCCAGGGTTAGGGATACCTGGAGCCAATGGGGAAAGGAGGGGTAAGATGAGGGGGCTTTGGATGGACCCAAAAGAGCCTTTGGATGGCCTGACTCTACACATTCTTGGTCTCCAGAGCAAGCTTGGCTTTTACATCAGGTCAAGAGCGTACAGCACCAGTGCAGGCAGAGTGGCTCCCTTGGGCATGGCATGGCAGTGGCAGGCACACGCAAGTGAGCTTCCTCGTCCCTGGCGTAGGTAGCAATTGCAGTGAAGTTGCGGCAGTGTGGGCTCCGCTGCGGGCAATACAAGCCCAGCTGTGCCACAGGGCACATGCTCAAGTGGCTAGGCTGAGCTGAAGCTTGTCCTGCTGTTCCCAACACTGCCGCTAGCTCCGGGACACTCGCCCACACCTCCAGCTGCGGCGCGGGCTCCCCGGTGGGCACGGAGCGCAGCCCGCGTGTGCTCCATGGCGTGGCAGTCTGTCAGTGCTGCTCCCTCGCCCTCATACCTTCTGTTCAGTTGACAATTTTTTGTTCTGTTTTTAGACTCCATCCTCCATCTTTCTTTTTTCTTTGGGCTCCGGATTCGCCCCCTGGGGCTTTGGTTTCCCTCCCCACCGCTTCTCTTTTCAGTTGTTCACCACCATGGTCCTTGTGTCCACGTCCCACCTTCCCATGGGGAAGGGGTGTAGCATGCATGCAGGTAAGTGTGTTTGGTTTGAGCCCTCCTCCCTGGTGCTGTGTGTACCCAACCTGGGGGCTGCGTGTGTGCAGGGAGGATAGTGGTGCCACGCTCCGGGGGGCTCTATTGACATGGCATCCCCTTCATATTCTTGTCCCCCTCACAAAATTTCTTGGCAAGGGAAAAAATGTACCAAGAGAGAAAAGCTGACGGTGGCTACCTGGCCTCTGCATGCACCCCTCTGCAGCACGTCCCAAGTAGAGGACTCTGTTTGGTGCTTCCAGGCTCCCCTAGCCCATGCACTGTGGCTGTGCTGCTAGCAAAGGGTTAACCGGCTCTGTCCCACTGCTAGGTAGCAGCTTGTCCCTGCTGCTTTGCTAGACTCGGTGTGGATGGAGGTCTGTGGGTCTCGTTGCTCCCGTTCATGCAGTCAAATTTAGCTGCGATTCATCTCAAGACTGTCATACATTGTTCTCCCGAGGCAACCTCCCCCGTGGGGACATCCTTGTCTGCTTCAGTCGATCCGACGTCTGCTGCCCTATGCAATCTCTTCCCAGGCTTCCCCAGGTGCTTGCGAGCACCAGCTGGGGACACGTTCTGAAATGCAGCCATGTCCCAGTATATCTCCTGCCTCTTTTTGCTATTAATTTTGTGCTGAAGGTCGCATGGTTTACAGCAGGTAACTCTGAACTTTCTGCCTTGCAGGCTCGAGGTGCTGGAGAAGCTAAGTCTCTCTGGTTCAAAGGCGGGTGAGTAAGAGGGTTTCCCTGAAATCTTTGTCTCTCTCAGCCCCGTGGCACTTGCCCAACCCTTCTCTCCTCTGTCTGGGATGAATGCTGATTAAGAAACCTCCTGGCACTGGCGGTTCCAGTGCCCGTGCGTTCATGAGCTAAGGACAGAGCAGTGAGGAGTGGAGTGCAGGAGGTATTGAAGGGTAGAGCACCTCCGCCCATGACCGTGACAACCATGAGGCCACTTGGTTTTCAGAGACAGGCCACCACGGTAGCATGTTGAAGCGGGCATGGCGTGAGACACGGCAGATGCTGTGTCTTTAAGGGAAGGCACTAGGGACCCTGCCTGCCTGTGCCAGGACCCTTCCAACTAGCGGTCCAAGGGAGAATGCCACCCAGCAAACCAGCCCCACTTCTCCACTGGAACGAACTGGTTGCAAAAGTGCCAGTGGGAGAGCACCAGCAGGCAGGGGTGGGGAGAAAGGTTGAGTTGCAGAGGGCTCCTGCCTCCTTTCAGGGCTCCAAGTGCCTGGCATATCTTGCACTGGTGCAGGCCGTACGCTTTACCTCTGGGACATATCTAGTGTCGAGCTTCCTCTGGAGGCAGCATGTCCCAGGCTCACATCCAAAGGCTCTTGGGAAGGACTGTGCCTGGCAGACTTCCCCAAGGCAGGGTTCAGCTGGGAGCTGACATGAAGAAGTGGAGACATCTTTGTCTTTGACATGGCAAAGTGCCCACCTGGAGAAGGCTAGCATGGATCAAAGAGGAGTGTATCAGCCTTCCCTTGAGCTGAAGCATGATGCAGAAAGAACACCATCCCTTGGTGTAGGATGCAGTGAACCTGCTAGCCTTGAAGTTTGGTCTCGGTGGGACTCATTAGAAAGACACAGAAGTGAAAGCCCAGTGATAAGTTCCCTTTGCATGTCTTTCATAAGACACCAGGCTCGCCTGTAATGGATCTAAAGGGAGATTCAGTACTGAGGCTGGTGGATGCAGACAGACCCCGTGGTTGTCTCTGGCTGGCTGTCCCTCCGCTTGGAGACTCTAAGACCTGGCCAGGAGTAAGTGTTCATTGGATCTAGCTGGAGAACCACACTGGCCAGTGAGAAATTTCAAATGAAAAATCATGGCTCACAGGTTTTCAATGGGGAGCTCTGGGGTTTTCGGAAGGAATTCGTCCCCCGCTGAGATTCATGGGAACTTTGAATCAGAAATCCAAAACAAAAGGAACTTTCCTATTTCAGCTTTAAAAGCTGCTTCATTTTGACTCTGGAAAAATCGACTGAAATACCGTAAGATCCAGCGAATGTTTTTCTTTTGAATCAACTTTTTCCATGTAAAATGTCGATTTGTTTTGTTCTGGACTGAGAAGCCAAAGCAAACGACATTCAAAGTCCAAAGGAACATTTTTGCTTTGTGTTGAAATGTCACCTGGAGATAAAAATGGTTGCTTTGACATTGGGGGTGGGGGGGACGAGATTTGGGGCTAGAACTGACCTTTTCCCCTGAACATTTCCATTTCCATAACCCCCTCCTCCCCCCACCACACATACGCACGTTTTTTCGTAGTGGAAATGCTTTCTGCACACGCTGTTTGGACCTGCTGTGATAGTGCTGGAGGTGATCGTGCTGCAGGATGGGTGAGGTTCCTCACTAGCAGCCCCTTAGCTTCATCACTGCCAGGCAGCCGGAGTGGGGGTGACATGTTGTCATGTATTCACCCAAGGTACAGCCTCTGTTTCCAGCATTTTCAGCTCACACCAGCCTGGGAGCAAAAACCCAGGATTCAACATTTACGAAAAGCTCAAACTTGCTGAAATTCTCTTTTAAAAAGAAAGCCTCTTCCCAAAGGGAAGCTCAGCTTTGCCACGGGCACTGTCTGAGCGCATCCTGCAATGAGTTTGCCTGCAATAAATGAATGCTGAGCAGAGCCCTTGGAGCTGAAGGAGCTTGCGCTATGTTGCCATTCCTCCCCCCAGCTTCTGGGTACTGTCCTTTCTTCCTGGTCACGTCCCACCTGCCATGTCATTTATGTCATACTTCCCCCTGGACTATGACTGCAGGCCCCTGGAGGAAGGGGCGCCACTGGAGTTGCAAGGGGCATCCAAATTAAGGCCTGGCACTCAGTTTTCCTTCTGTTTGGCACTTTGGGGGGCAAACCTGCCTGCCAGGCAAGGTGGAGTTGTGGGGAGTGGTACACACAGGACAGGACAGGGGGCGGAGGCTGAGACAGACTGTGATCTGGCTAGGCCTAGTGGATCCACCTTTGTGCTAATCTATTGTCTGCTGCCCCTGAAATGCAAGGGCCCAGGCATGGCAGGCTGTTGCAAGGTCAGAGTAACAGCCTAGGAGCATCTCCAGTGGGCAGAACGCCGGCCGCCAGGCACGTGGCTGTGTGGGTGCAGGTGGTTAGAAGCGAGTGTGTGTGTGTGTGTGTGTGTGTGCGTGTGTGCGTCTCCCTCCCTTTCCCTGATCCCCTCTGACTCTTCTTGTCTCTCTTCCAGGCCTGGCGGTGGGCTAATCATTATTGACAGCATGCCCGACATACGCAGGAGAAAGCCCATCCCCCTAGTTAGTGATTTGGTGAGGTTCCTCCTAATATCTTCTCCCCAACAGCCACTGGCTTCTATGGCTGACTTGCTCCGGGCGGCTGGAGTCCATCGTGGATGTTGCCTGAGCTCATTTAACTCCGGGGCCGCCGGGATGCGAGTCTGTGTAGCAGGGTCCTTGCTCTCTGGCCCCAGCCCTCCCTTAGCCCAGCTCTGGCGCTCTTTGGCCTGTGGCCTCGCTCGCTTTGTATAACGCGGCTTTATTTCTGTTCTCTTTTCTTGGGTATGGTCTGGCTGCATTTATGCCCCAGGGGAGCGGCGGTAAAGTTTCTGCGTTGCATTGATAGCATGCCCGACATTAGGCCTGGACGCAAGTCCCTGCCGCTAGTCAGCGATCTGGTGAGCGTGTGGTCCTTTGGGTTAAAGAGAAAGCACCCAGCATATCATCTCCCTTCTCCTCACCTCCCCCCACCCTGGCAAAACCCTCCTCTGGGCCCCAGCAGGCTGGCAGTGGGGAGGGAGCGGGGCTGCTGCGTCACGACAGGTGGCATCTGGGGATGGGTCTTGCTGGCACCAAGCAGAGAGGCAAGAGCCAGCATTAGAGCCACGTCTCCATGCGTGAGTTGGTTCCCAGCTGCAAGGGGAGCCCGATGAGCAGGCAGGTGCCAGCATCCAGAACCAGCAAGCCTACGGTATCCCAACCACTCCCGCTCCCCCGTGCTCCTCACCCCACCAGTCTGCAGCAAGGCAGGCCTGCTGGAGCCCTTCTGGGGAGCACTGAGAGCAGTGAGACCTGTCCCTGCTAAACCTAAGGGCATTTTGTTGCTGGCTTCAGTGGCATTCAAATACGAGCCTCTCTGCTGCAGCTTCACCAGTAAAGAGCACCAGCTCATATCTGTTGTGGGGGCTATACTGTGTAGGATAGGTATAAAAAGTTCCTCCCATTATAGGGTTGCCAAGCCTCCAGGAATTAGATGTAAACTCCAGGAGACAACTGAGAGTCACCCCGGAGATAAATGATAGAGCATTTATTAAAATTAAATATTAACTGTGGAATCCAATTTATACAGTAGTCCAGCAGGTTTTTAAAAATGTAATAGTAATGTGCCGGGTGCCTTCCTAATGCAAAGTCTGTGCACCATAATCTGTACCTGATATATGTAAGCACACGGACACATTTGCATTGTGTGTCGTGGGCACGTTGGCGTTCCAGAAACCTCTTGAAATAGAGTCAAACAGAGTTGGCAAACCTATCCCCATAGCGTAGACCAGGGATGCTAGGGCACGTCTGAGGACCGTTCACATCCTTGTGCTGCCAGAAACATTCTTGATTGATCGATGGTGCTTGGGGAAGACCTAAAATGTGTAGTGAGAAGGTGAACGTGAAAATTATTAGACGTGTCTACATGAGACGCTTACTGAGTGATAGCCTAATAACATTGTGCAGTAGCGTGCTGGTCAAAAACTGTGCTAATATGCTACTGCTCAGTTTATTTGGCAATTGCGCAGTAACCGTCACAAAAAAAAACGTGCGCCAATGCTAGTGCACAGTAACTACTGTGCATTAATGAACGTGTAGATGCGCCCACTGAGATTGGTAAATGAGATGGCTTAGCTCTGAAGTGGGCCTGAGTGGAGAGGTTTAGGTCTAGATCTGAGCCTCATAGGATCTGAAACCAGTCTGGATGACCTGGTTTGGGGCTCCCTCTGTTAACCAGTGCACGTTATAAATTAGACTACTCTCCAAAGTAGACAGTGCCCTGAAAGGAAGTTGGCGTGGCCTTTTCAATGGTGCAATTCACACCAGCCCCGGGGCCCCGGGAGAGGGGAGAGCCTGCTCTGAGCCCATGGAGGAGGGTTTGTCTTCATGTAATTGTTTCTAAAGGGCGCTTTCTCTTTAACAGAAGTTGTCAGGACCTTGTCCCGTAAGGGACATCAGTCTGAGTCCTTCTGTGATGGCAACTGGTTTCGGATTTTGTTACTTGGTTCCTCACAACTTCACAAGCACGCTAGAAAATCCTCCCGCCACGTAAGCTGTGCTCCCTGGTGTGCCCTCTCACTGCACAGCCCAGAGCCTGCATCATCCAGCATACTCCTGTCGTGTGCAGCATATATGCTGCCTTCTGGGTCACGCCACCATAATTCAAACCACGGATCCCACTAGAGTCAGCGTGCTTTCGTAATCTAAAGCATATGCACCACAGCACGCAGGCACACACAGCTGCATATCGTTACAGCCAGTGGGCTCCTGTAATTAAAAACGTGCCTGCTTCTCTACCCAACGTTCCCATAACTTAGAGCCTGTATAGGCCAAGCTGCAGGGTGTTGCTGTTACTCACAGCACACCCTGATCTTTTATGCTGTTATAGTGAATGCTCCTCTGTAATCCATAAATATGCCTTGCTACCTGTGACATGCTCCTGTAGTTTGCAAATCATATACTGTGTACATAGACCTGAACTGTAATTCCTGGCCTATATTGACTTTACCGTGCACCACAGTAACTAGTCATCCGTGGGACATGCCTGACACTCCTCTAATTCCCAGATTATACACTGCTGCATATCCTCCTAGCATTCACGGTACACTGCAGCTCCAAAGCCAATCCCCAGACCAGTCCAAGTCCCAGCACTGCTGACAACCCCTGTCATGGGAGTACACAGTCTGCTTGCCATCACTCTCACTGGTGACAAAGGAAGACAAAATTGGAAACCGGCTCCTTGTTCCACTCAGACCTGAGCTCCCTCTTTTCCTCTCCTCCCCATGGATCCGCTGGGTTTTTCTGTGCTTTACACACTCGTTCCCAGGGGTTTGGTCCTATTCCCTCACGTTGCCTTGCCTCGTTCCTTTGCTGCTTGTCTGTGTCCCTGCTTGCTGCTCTTGCCTTGGCTCAGGAGGGCAAGCCATGGGTGATGCCTCCGTGCCACGTGTTGTGTTTGTCTCTCCATGTGGGTGATGGAAGGACGCAGGGTTGGGAGGAGGGTGGTGGGTGGGAGGCTCCCTAATGGGTCATATACTGTGCTGTGTCTGGACTGGCCTGTGCAGTAAGCAGAGGGGCATGTCCAGTGGTGGGGGGTGGCCAGCTGGGCTAGCACGCTGCTAATGGAAGTGGCTTTCTGCATGGGGATGCATTTGATCTTCCCATCCTTAGGCCGCTTTGCCTTTAGCACCCAGACTCCCTTTCTTGAGAACTCCCTACAGCCCTGTCCCTTGGAAGGATTCCCAATGGCTGGGCTGGCTCCAGTTACCTAGGAAGCAAGTTGGTGCTCCCAGGCAGCCATGCCCAATGAGTAAAGCTGGGACAGGCCTCTTTCCTCCCAGAGGGTGGCATGTGCTATTTGCCACTGGCAGCTGGGTTGCTGAGTTGGCAGAGAGGACCCAACCTCCATCTCTGGGTCCTGCCCACCTCTGAGGCTCAAGCTGGCTGCCTCCGATCCAGGTCTGAATTTTGGAAGGTGGAGCTGCCACCCTGAGCCCCTGGGTGGGGGAGGAAGAAGTCACTGGGGGCTGAGAGCTGGAGTACAGGATGGAGAGGAGGCAGCTGGTTCCAGAGCCCAGCAATGGGGACAAAGACCAGAGAGTTACCCAGGAGGGGACCAGCCTCTTTTCCCACCATCTCTTCATGGTGTGTGGTAGGGGGGAGGGCATGACTAGCCTGTTTGAAATGCTCACCTTGCTGTTTGTTTCCCATCCTTGTGGCTCTTCGCTGCGTGCAGGCCATGGTAAGTACTGCATAGCAGTCGCACCTTCCTTGTGTTTCTTGCAGGGAAGATATGGAGCTTTAAGCTGAGCGTGCCACAGTTGTGAGCACTGAGCGGGTCCAGCATGATGTGCCCAGGTGGGCCGAGAGAGACTGAGACCAAGACGCATATTCTGGGGGGAGGGCTCTTCCCCTCTGACACCACCCAGGGGTGGTAGGGAAAAGTGGGTCCAACAAAGAGCAGTGAATTGGCTTTTATCTTTCCCTGTGTTGTGAGCCAGGCCTGGTATTGGGGTCAGCTGTGAACATTACCTGGGGCTGAGGATCCTGCAGTGCAAACACAGCACTGCTGGGAGCAGCCTGGGGAGAGGCTCCATGCCTTTGGAGAGGCTGTTTCGTGCCCTGGAAGGAAGAGGCAGCTCGTCCTCATCCCTTGGCCTTCAAAAGCCTCTAGACAGGGGGAGGGCAGGATCTACAGGCAGCCTGTGCTTCTTCCTGGCTCATACACCTGTTCATTTTGTGTCCTTCCAACAGTCTTTGGTCCAGTCCAGGAAAGCTGGTATCACGTCAGCATTAGCATCAAGCACCTTAAACAATGAAGAGCTAGTAAGTACGGTCCCTACACACCTACCACAATACTCTTATGGCCTTCAAATGCTCTGCCTTGGACTGTGGTCTTGTCAAAGCTTGAAAGCTATGCAAGGTCAGACCGGGTCTTCTAGGAGATAGGGGCCGTGTGCTGTGGGGAAGAGGTGTTGGTCCCTCCATGTTCCCAAGGCAGCACAGGGGGCTCTGACGGGCTCTGCGATGAGAGGTGGCCTCTCTTAGAGGGGGCCAAGCCAGCCTGGCTGCTTGCGGCTGGTAACAGTCTGGGAGTCAGGGGACCATTCCCACTTCGGGTTGGTACGTTCTTCCTGCCGGGGGCTTCAATTCTTGCCCTGTTGAAAGCTGCTGCTCGCACCCCAGAGGTGGCTGCACTTCCGTTCTCTCTTCTCTTCCCCTCTAGAAAAACCATGTTTACAAGAAGACCCTTCAAGCCTTAATCTACCCCATCTCTTGCACAACCCCTCACAACTTCGAGGTGTGGACCGCAACCACACCCACCTACTGCTATGAGTGCGAGGGCTTGCTGTGGGGCATTGCTCGGCAGGGCATGCGCTGTACGGAGTGTGGGGTGAAGTGCCACGAGAAGTGCCAAGACCTGCTCAATGCAGACTGCCTACAGAGTAAGGGAGCGGTGCTGTGGCTTTCCCTCTTCTAGAGAATATCGTGGGGTGGGAAGTGGGGGGGTTTTCAAGGGGCCAAGGTGATTTAGGGGCACAGGTCTTGGGCCATGTATATGGGATACTATCATATGTGCTTCCCCATGCACAGATCACCCTTGAAGTCTTTAATCCCTGGGACATGAATGCTTGGGAAGAGGCTAAGCCTAGGTCAGCCCTTTTCAGAAGGTCTGGCCCAGGATTGTATCCATTCATTGTTTCTGCCCCCTGCCACTTTCCATCACCCCAGGAGCAGCTGAGAAGAGCTCCAAGCACGGGGCAGAGGACCGGACCCAGAACATCATCATGGTGCTCAAGGACCGCATGAAGATTCGGGAGCGGAACAAGCCTGAGATCTTCGAGCTGATCCAGGAAGTCTTCGGCGTCTCCAAAGCCACCCACACGCAGCAGATGAAGGCGGTGAAGCAGAGTGTGCTGGATGGCACCTCCAAGTGGTCGGCCAAGATCAGCATCACGGGTAGGCATGGGCACAGCCTGACACGTTGGAGTGATGCACGGACGTGTTCCCCAGCGACTACATGGGTGCCAGTGATAAAGAGGGTGATGGGCTTAGAGTCCAATCCTCACTGCTCTCCTGGAGGTCTGCTGATGTCTCCTTCTTACCATGGTAGGGTTGGAGCTGGAGCTATTGAGCACTGCTCTGGCTTTCCAGTACAGGGACACAACACCATGTGCTAGAACATCTTAGATCCCAGATCTTGGCCCCAGTAAGAGGTGACTGCAGGGGGTTACAGCTCCCAGCACGCAGTATCCCATCCTGAGCCAGTTGAAATTGGGTTAAGATAGAGGGTTGCATGCTGGCACCTGAAGTAAGCCAGGGCAGCAGGTTCCTGTCACAGAGGCTCTTTACCCCTGGAGCTGTGCTTGTAGCTCTCTATAGGCCAGCTTTGTCCCTTTCTATGGCCAGTTCATGTGTGTCTTGCTCCAGATGGGCTGTATCCATCAACGGGGTAGGTATCTGTGATCTGCTGTTAGTTCACAGCAAAAACTGTGCCGTGTGCGTGTCTGCCAGAGGTCTGGGGCTGGGGATTGGTCCTCCCTCTGGGAGCCAGCAGCTGCCTTTGACAAAAAGGAGGTGAATTCACACCAGAACCTGGACAGGCCCCGCTGGATGACATGGACCAGAAAGCAGAGTCGGAGTCAGGCTCCTCTGTGCAGCATCTGCTGATTTGAAAAATCTCATGTTGCTTGATGGTTCTGTACCCGCAATTGATTCCTGTTTTTATTTGTTCTCTCCACTGTGTGGGTATGTGTTGTGCCTGAATGATGTGTGCTGCCACGTGTGTCCGTATAAATATTGTACCTTTGTGCGCATGGACCGTGTGTATGTGTGGTGTTATAGTTGTTTGTGCCCAGGGGCTGCAGGCAAAGGATAAGACAGGCTCCAGTGACCCGTATGTTACTGTCCAGGTTGGAAAGACGAAAAAAAGGACTAAAACTATCTACGGAAATCTAAACCCCGTCTGGGAGGAGAATTTCCATTTGTAAGTTATTTCTTACCCTGCTCCTAGCCCTAACTCCCTGCTGCCAGCATAGCCTTGGGTTTCCTCATCTCAGTCGCATGGTTTTGGCCACCTGGCCTAGCCCTGAGTCATCTCTCTGTCTGTCCTGGAGACTGCCAGTCCCCACGGTGCCCAGGCGCTAAGTGAGACTAGAGGAACTGGAGCAGAAGCTCTGTAGGGCCCAACTCATCTTAAGCACAGAGTACTTCTACTGAGGTCCATGGTGGTGCTGGCCCCTTTGACTGCTCTGCCTGTGTTTGGTGAGACCTGCTTTAGTTGTGGCATAAAAGACGCAGAAGCATTGTCATTCATGGCTCTCAGTCAAGCCTACAGAAGATTTGGGTGGTAGATTGGGAAGGGATGCCCCAGGCCTTGCTGTGATATTAATCTTACCCTCAGCGTGTCAGAAAACCTGTGGTTTTAGTTCTGGGGCTTTATGCCACATTAAATCTCCATCCTCACACCCCCTGGAGCTACGATCTCCGACAGGAGACCTTATCTTACCTTATCTTGGCATCTGTGATGGCCTGCTCATGCTGGAAGGACTGTGAACGCTGAAGTCCCCTCTTCTCCTAGAGGAAGAGCTTCTGGGTCAGAATTGCAGTGGGCACAGGATTGCACCACAGCTGCTCCCACGGACCCACTCATCCAACCCCAATGCTTAAGGGAGCCTTATGGAGTAGGACTGACATGGTTTGAGGAAACTATCCCATACCCAGTTCTTATCTAGTGCCCCCCAGCTGCAGCTCTCAAAGTACTCCTCATAGCCCCATTTTACACTTGGGACAACTGCGGCAGAGAGCCGGGACTTGCTAAAAGTTACCCAGTGGCAGAGCTAGGACTGGAATCTGAGTCTCTGAAGTCTTGGGCTGGATGGAGTAGGGCTGTTCTGGGTAGGCAGCAGGGAGGAGCAAGAAGGGTCTTTGCTCACTGCTCTGGGAATCTTTTTCCCTTGCAACCTGCAGCGAATGCCATAACTCCTCTGATCGGATCAAGGTCCGGGTCTGGGATGAAGACGATGACATCAAGTCTCGTGTCAAGCAGCGCTTTAAGAGGGAGTCCGACGACTTCCTGGGACAGACGATCATAGAGGTCCGAACACTGAGTGGCGAGATGGATGTCTGGTACAACCTAGGTAAATGCCCTCCCCAGAGCCCCAGCCCACCCCAGCCTCCCCTGGGCTGCAGCAGCTGGTGGCAGCATTTCCATCAAATCCAGGGGGTGGGTTCGGAGACTGATATATATAGCAATTTCCAAGCAAATCACACCTTGAAGAGCCTTTTAGAGCATAGGTGCTGACTTTTATTTTTGCTGGGGGTGGGGCTAAGATGTCCCCCCTCCCCCAGTGGCACACCCAGAGCAGAGCCAAGGGAAGCCTGTGGGGGGTAGGGGCAGATGCAGGCTGCCTGCTGTGGGCTCAGGGCTCCCTGCCCTGCTGCCCTCCTCCTGGAAGCCCTGTGCCACCATGGCGAGGTACCCCCTGCCCAGCTGGCAGCAGCAGGGGGAACAACTCCATGTCACTGCCTCTGCTGCTGCCAGATCGGCAGGGGTACCTTGCCATGGTGGTGCAGCAAGTGCAGGGCTCCCAGGGGGACAGCAGCAAGGCAGGGAGCCCCAAGGCCACAGTGGACAGCCCTCATCCACCCCCACCCTGTGCACAAATCTGGGGGGTACCTGCCCCCCCACACCTCCGTGGCAGTGCATGCAGCAGGGGGAAGCCATCCCACCTCACCTTAGACAAGCTGCCTGTGGCTCTGTCCCGCTCTCTGCCCTGGTCCCAGGTCCCACGTACTGCCTTGGCTGGGCAGCACCCCCAGGCCCAGCCCCTGCCTCACTCCATCCCTCACCACAGGGGCCTCAACCTGAACCCCCCCTGTAGACTTACCTGCAGGCAGCTGGGGGAGTCACTCTCCACCATTGCCTGAGGCTGTATTCCTGGCCACGTGCACATATGCATGTGCACACGTGTACATGGTGCCCCTGCGTCCCACTGCCCTGAGCCCCTTGCAAGCTGGACCTCGGCCAGCCTGCAAGGGGAAACCCACCATGCCCTGCATTTTTCTATGGTAAATGGAAAACCTGGATCACTGCACAATATTGGGAATCCGGGACAAATTCTATCCCGCAGTCATGCAGCCCAGGACCGAGACTGGAAGTTCCCATTTTGGGACTGTCCCATGCAGTTAGGGATGGGTGATCACCCTACCCTCTTCCCAAGGTGGGGTGGGGCCAAGACTCCCACATACTCTATGTTTCAGAGTTAAACACTGTAGGGCTGATTATTGCCACTTATTATTCACCGTGTAGATGTGATTTATTACCTTATGTATTTATTAGCACATCACTGTACTATCAGGTGGGTCAAAGATTCCTAATGGTTAGTTAATGATAATACTGAGCTCACCTGTGGCGCTTCTCACATCATTTGATGTCCAAGCACTTTACAAAGCAGGTCAATGGCATGATCCCTGGTTTCACAGACAGGGAAACAGAGGCACGGGGCAGGGCAATGATTCAGGTTTTGGATGAATTTGTGTCTCCTGAGTTCCCATGCAGCATTCTAGCCACTAGGTAAAACTTCTTCCCCATATGTGTATGACAATAGCACCTAGAAGCTTTGTTGTGCTCGGTGCTGTACATACACGGAGTGAGAGAGTCCTGGGCCAGAGAGCTCGCACTCTAAATAGACCGGGCAGACAAAGGAAGTAGTATTGTCCTGCTTTATAGATGGGGAAACTGAGGCACAGAGCAGGGCAGGGAAGCCAGTTCGTATAAGTTGCAGACCTCTCCTTTACCCCCGCGGCTGTTCTCCACAGTGCTTTTCTCTCCTCTGGGGAGGCCCATAAAGAACCTCCTGTTTGTCCGTTTCCCTCCCTCCTCTCAGACAAGCGGACGGACAAGTCGGCCGTGTCTGGAGCCATCCGGCTTCACATCAGCGTGGAAATAAAGGGGGAGGAGAAGGTGGCTCCATACCATGTGCAGTACACGTGCCTACATGAGGTGAGTGGGGAGGGCCTGTCCCCGGTGCCCGGAGGGGCAGGTTGGTGAGCTTGGAGAATGACATCCTACAATGGCCAACCCAGCATGGCAGTAGCTGAGGATGCTTCTGCCAAGCCCTGCCTCACGTCTGTGCCTCTGCTGTAGCCCAAGAGCCTGGATATAAAGGCACAAAGGGCTAGTATACCTTGTCCCCATCACCAGAGCATCCCTTTCCCTTACAGTCTTCATGTCTGAGTGCCTGCGCGCAACAAGGTGACACGGGGCCTCTGATATAATTTGGGGGTCAGGAATCCCCACCACTCACACCGGCCCCTAGTTTAAGCCCCCTCCACTGCACCCCTAAAGGATCTGCTCTGTCCCCTGCCCAGAACCTCTTCCACTTCGTGACGGACTTACAAAACAACGGGGTGGTGAAGATCCCCGACGCCAAGGGGGATGATGCCTGGAAGGTGTACTTCGATGAGACAGCCCAGGAGATCGTGGATGAGTTTGCCATGCGGTACGGGGTGGAGTCCATCTACCAGGCCATGACGTGAGTCTCTGCCCTTTTTCCCCCTGTCTATCTGAGGGTGATTAGGGAAGGGTGGGTAAATGGCACACTGGTGGACCAGATCCTCAGCTGGGGCTGGGAGGGCAGCTCCATTGAAAATAGTGAGTGACACAGTTTTACATCAGGCAGACACATGGGACCTACAGAGATCCCCCTTCCCTTCTGCTTCATTAAGTGGTTGGTGAGTCACTCGGGTACCCTGGGAAGGGTCGTGCTGTTGTGATGGTACAGGGTTGTCTGCACCACACAGGCCCTCTAAAACCCCCAACCTGTGCCCTGCACACACAGCCCCCTACCCCATAGACCCATGCACCACATGCCTTAACTTCTACCCCCTCCTGATACATACAGCTCTTAAAGTTAACACACACGGATCTTGGATTGGCCTCCTCAGTATTGCTCAGACTGACCGATGACTCCCCTGCGACTTGGAAGACTCGTCCACCTATCGAGGGACTGCCACCACACACACACACACACACACACACACACACACACACACACACACACTGCAAAGTGAACCTCATGGCCCACAGCCTACTCACACATGCCCCTTAGATGCTGTGCACACATACGCTCCATACCACCCCGCTTCCATAATACTGCCATTTACTGGGTCAGACCACAGGTCCATCTTGTGCCATATCCTGTGTCAGTGGCAGAGAGTGGATGCTGAAAGGGAGAGTGAATTAGCTATGACCGTGGTTTTTTCCACTGTTCCTCTCTCCCTTGCAGCCTCTAGTATTTAAGATCTAGGAAGTTCTAATTCAGAAGCTGTATCCCTAAATCCCAGGCTCAATAGCCACTTCCATCATACATGCTCTACAAAGCACGCTGTAATCCATCATTGTATACACCCATTTACCCCATATAGCCCCTTCCAACATCCCCCAGTGTACACTGAATGCATATATACCCCCTCCCTACTTCTCTGACTCATCCACACAACATACTATCTCTACACCGCGCCCTGTGTACACCTCACCCTAGACCCCTCTCATGTACAAACCTCACCACACCATTTGTGAAACAGCTCCAGCAGCCTGGACCCTGTGCGGCCTCAGTGCGCTCACTCTGCAGGATGGATTTCAGCCTCTCATCCCTTCCCTTTCAGCCACTTTGCCTGCCTGTCCTCTAAATACATGTGTCCCGGAGTGCCGGCAGTGATGAGCACCCTGCTCGCCAACATCAACGCTTACTATGCACATACCACTGCCTCCACCAACGTGTCTGCCTCCGACCGCTTTGCTGCTTCCAATTTCGGGGTAAGTCCTATGGTGCGTAAAACTCTCTTTCCTATTTCTCTCTTCTCTTTGGGGCGGGGGTGCATGGTAGATAGAGCCGTGCAAAGACACCGCCACCAGAAGGCGGATACTTCCAATTGGACCATCCCATTAAAAACAACAGGCTATCTTTCTTGGAAAATTGGCAGCAATTTGGCTTGAATGCACACAATTTTGCTTAAAAAGGAAAAAAAAAAAAAAAGCCAAGTGTGACATTTGTGAAATTAGGCCCATTTGTGCCCTGCGGGTGGCAGTCACCAGGAAAAAATACGTTGAAATTCACACATTTGAAGCCAAATTTTTTTTTTAAGCCACTCATGGAGCAAAAAATGTCACCATCGTCACCTGCAGACAATCAGCAACACTTTTGCCAAAATCCCGTGGGAATTTTGCACGGCCCTGGTAGTTCTGGATGGAACCTGAAGCCAGAGCAAACTTGTCTGGTTTTTTGGGTCTGGATGGATCCCCAAACTCCCCGTCACGTAGCCAATTTGGACACTGCTGGGGGACTTTTGCCTTATGGCCCCAATCCTACTGAGACTATTGCACCGGCTTCACTTTACGCATGCTGAGAGGCCCTCTTGATGTCTGGGAGAACACTCGCGTGTGTAAAATGAAATGCGTGTGTAAGTGTCAGCAGGGATGAGACCTAAGGCCAGAAGCAAAACCAGGAAAGTTTCCACAGGTGACAGGTTAATGCCATCACGGGGTATTGTTGAGTTGAAGTGACAGGTCTTGTCTCAGCCTTGGATTCACCAGCGTAATTCTGGAGTAACCACACCAAAGTCCATGGGTTTTCTCTGGATTTACACTGGTGTAACTGAGCTGAGATCCCAGCCCTATAGCTGTCCAAAAAACACTCTGGCATATTAAACCTACACCATGCTAATCTTTGAGGCCAATCCTTAACTTTTCTTTGCTTCGTTTCTTCCCAGCTTGAACAGTGAAAACCAAGTAGCCAGTTGCACGTGTGTTTCTAGTCAGCGTCTAGGTGCCTTCGTTTCCTGTTGCCCATGCGTTGTCTGTCTGTCCCTGTGCTGGAGGGTTTGGGTTACCGACACAGCAGGGGGATGCCTAGAGCCAAGTAAACTGTATTTCTGAGTCGTGAAGTTTTTCTCTTGATCTTTAGGGTTTGTAAAAACTTTTTTTTCTTTCTCTTTTTTTAGAGAGCCTAAATTTGGGCCCTAAAGTACCCGACCAGTGTCGCTTTACCCCACTGTGTTACCCAGCGTGCCTGTCATGACCAGTTTTAAGGCGTGCTGCAACTGCTCTGTTTCGGGGACGTGCATCTGTGCACTCTGCAAAAACTGGTCTTACTGTCTCTTGCAGGCCAATGATACGAAGGTTTGCGGTAGCAAATGCAGGCTGTGGGCTAGCCTGAGCTCACACCAAGAGGAGGGGGTGTGTTAGCTGCACCGCTCTGCACGTCAGCCTGTGCCCAACACCTGACTTTCTGATGTAGCCCCCATGCCTTCACCCCTGCAGCAAGAGGATTACCATGCCCTCCTGCTCCAGCCTCCCTTGGCATGCTGTGACCCAGTGAATGTCCCACTGTTTAAGGGGACATTCTTGCCTCTTCAGGGAGACAGTGTCACCCTCTCACTCCTGTGGGCCTAAACCCAAGGTGTGGGCCTAAGGAAGACTTTCTGGCTTCCTTGCACAGTTGTGTTGCTGGTCACATATGGAGCAGAAATTAGGGCCAGAGGGGACTAAAGGCCATCCCCTCCTGCCAGGCATGAACGTATCCTTGACCTAGGCCCAGTTCTGCCTTGAGGCGCTGAGAGCAGCATTTCCCAGCAGGTGCTCAGTACCGCACAGAAGCCGGCCCTTTGCTATACTGGGCCTGGGAAAGCTGCCAGTACCAACAGGCAAAACTGGAGCAGTTGCTTCTCTTAGTCAACCTGCCGAGCTGGGGGAGAATCGGGCCTGCACCAAGGGCTGCCACAGGTGAAGCAGGGGCACAGCACTGACTGTGACCTGTAGCATCCGATATGCCCTTTTGTGCCAGGGTGGGTAGCCACAGAGACTTGGGTCTCTGGCAAAGCCCTTTGCAGGGAAGATAGCGGGATTGCCATTAGCAGGTCCCATTGTGTGACAGGCAGATGTCTCCAGTGACTGCTGGTCCTTGTGTGCAGGTCCAGGGTCCTGCTGGAGGAGGGCAGCGCAGCTCCTGAACGGGAAAGAGCCAAGCAAGCTCTGGCAGCCGTCAATGGGGAGCCGTGGAGTCTGCTTCGAGCCTTTCCCCACCCTGGCTGGCGGCCGAGGCAGCTTTGCTCCCTTTGTATTGAGTGTGGCTGGCGCGTGGGGAGCTGCGAAGCCCAGAGCTAACCCTGAACACTCTCGCTGAGAGCTCCTCCCTGGGGCGTACATTGAGAGCGACTCCTCTGGAGTCAGCTACCAAGGGGACCCTTATGAGTGCTAATCCAGAGTCACTCCTGAAGTGGATTAGCTAAACCGCATTACACTCCTTACAAAATAAATTCCAGGTCGGTTAAATCACTTTGGAAGCGAATTGAACGACTGCTCGGTTAGAACATCCCCACGTGCAGTTTAACTAAACCGCTGTTGATGTGCAGCTCTAGTTCATTCAGAGTCCCTTTCCCACGTGGCCCTGTGCAGAGGCACTCAGAGTAGCATGGATTTAACTCATCCACTGTCAATGTGCAGCCATCAGCCTGGCCTCAGGAAAAGCTCCTGAGCTGTGTCAGGTGGCTTGGCCCCCGTCCTTGAAGAGTTGCCGTCTGGTCTGCAGGTAGCATCCCTAAGGGAGAGGAGGGACGGACTCAGCTGCACTAGGAAGAGGATCCTCCGTGGAGGCTGCTGGATGCAGACAGCCCCTGTGGTTCTCTCCGACTCTCTAGCTCCCAGCCTACATTGCCTCCCATTGCAAGGCGGGTCTCACTGCCAACAGGGAGTGGCCTGCTAACGAGGCTGCGGTTTGCTCCAGACCTTATGCTCAAGTCTAAACCTTTCGGTTGGCTGTACCAGAGAGGTGTTGGCCTCTCTTCCACATCTTCCTCCCATCACAGTCCTGCTGAGACCCAGCCCAACCGTAGGCACTGTTCATGCAGGGGGGAGCTACAACTGGGGAAGAGGGATCAGTACTGTCAGTCCTGTCAGCCTTGCTCTGAGGATGGGGTAATGGGGGGAGGTGGGAAAGCCACCTTGGATGCCTTTCCCCCATTTACCTGGCCCCGGGGTGTGTCTCCACAGAAAGAGCGCTTCGTCAAGCTGCTGGACCAGCTGCACAATTCGCTCCGGATTGACCTGTCCATGTACCGGGTAAGGGAAGCAAAACCTACGTGGGGCAGTGACTGCTTGGGGAAATCTACCCCTCGTGGGAGCAGTGTGGTCATCCCAGCCTTTCTCAGTCCGGGGGGCGGTGGAATAAGCCTTGAACCACAGGCTCAAAGCAGGTCTGCTTCCTGGTTTGTGTCTTGGGAGTCGTCATGCAAAAGTTCAGTCTCAAGTCCCCGTTCTCCACCAAACTAAAACATCACCGTGCTGCAGTGGGGGCTGCTGATAGCTCAGGGACCCATGCAGTTGCCCAGTTCACACTGCCTACACCTGCTCTGTGCTAGGTACCACTGCCTTCCCACCACAACATGTCTCCTCATCCTTCTAGCAAGCCTCCCAGCTGTTCCCCAATCTCCTGCGGCCTTTTGTGCAAGGAAACACCTTCCAAGTGTCCAGAGCCTGCCAAGGGGTCAGAATGGCCCAGTAGATAAGATGTAGATTGGGGTCAGGAGATGTGGGGTCCAGCAGGCTCCATGCCAGGTGCGGGGAGGATTATCAGCCTAGCTGTTAGCTCTGTGGCCATGCCTAGCTGGGTGCTTCCTGCCCATTGAGACCTTCTTGCTTATGTATTCATCATGGGGCCCTCCGCTTTTCTTTCCTATTTGACAGAATAACTTCCCTGCCAGCAGCCCTGAAAGGCTACAGGACCTCAAGTCGACAGTGGATCTGTTAACCAGCATCACCTTCTTCCGAATGAAGGTAATGGCCAGGGCCCGGGTCTCTGGTTCCCTGCCCACGTGGGATGAAGAAAGACCTCCATATCTCACAGCGGAAAGCAACTCAGCCTTGACCCTCTGCTTCCCTGCTGGGGAGCTCTGGGTGGGCCATGCCAGGGGCTGATATGCAAGTTGATTTGCTTAATTAATTGCTGAACATTTGAGGAGGCAGGCATCTGTCTTAAGAAATGGCCTGTGCAAAGCATTTCCTTGTCTCTCTTCCCGGTTCTGCAGGTCCAGGAGCTACAGAGCCCTCCCCGTGCCAGCCAAGTCGTGAAGGACTGTGTGAAAGCCTGCCTCAACTCCACCTATGAATACATCTTCAACAACTGTCACGAGCTGTACAGCCGGGAGTACCAGACGGATCCTGTAAGCAGGGCGGGTGGGAGAGCTGGTCCTGGAGCCTCCATGCAGAGCTGCCATGAAGAGCTCTGCTCACGCAGCAGGAAGAGGGTGGCCGCACCAGGCCTTTGCTGTGACCTGCTGCATGGGGCATTTATGATGCCGACTTCTCCACTTCCTTCCTCCCTCCCGCCCAGTAGCCTTACACTGACTTCCTGCCCCCGCCCCAGTCTTAGTGGCCATGATCCTTTTAGATTAGCAGCTACCCTTGCTATGACTTTGGATCCAAAGCAGAATTCAGGGGTTGGTGCCCTGGCCTTGGAAAACACTGTGTCCTCCTTTGCTGTACACCCACTTTAAGGATCTGGTTCCTTTCCAGTGCTCAGGCGAGGCTTGGTAGGAAGCTGGGACTCCTGGGATGTGGACTCCTGGAAAGGGAACCCAGAAAGGACTCAGTCCTGCAGGAAATCTAGGATGCAACCGGGAGTTGAGAGCAACTCCACTCCTTGCAGTTTGGGGCCAGAGTCTCCAGGCTTCCTATATGGAGCAAGACTCAAGGATTCCTGTCTGGGGCAGGACTCAGAAATGGGTACAGGGACATGGGCCTGTATGGGCCTGAACCTAGACTGGATCCAGACCTGTGTCCGTCAGAAGCAGTCCTGCCTTGGCCATCAGGGAATGAGCTGGGAAGGAACAAGCAGGTTTGGGTCTATCTCTAATGCCCAAGCAGAGGGGAATCTAAGTCTAGAGACCATGTTGTGACCCCGTAATAACAGTCCCTGAGAGCAGCTGGGCTGTTTTCACACCTGTCTTTGACCACAGATTTCCCCTTCCTTTTATTTGGGCTTTTCTTAGACAAAGAAAGGTGAGGTGCCCCCTGAGGAGCAGGGACCCAGCATCAAGAACCTGGATTTCTGGTCCAAACTCATCACACTGATTGTCTCAATTATTGAAGAGGATAAGAACTCCTACACGCCCTGTCTGAACCAGTAAGTACCTGCATGGGGAGGGCAACATCTCCTCTGCTCCCCATAAAGCATGTGGGGAGTTGAGAGAGTCACAGAGCCTCTCGCCTTAACTGGGGGGTGTCAGCAAAGCTGAGAGCTGAGGTTGCTGGAGGATGCCACACTGGGAGCTCCAACGTAGGAGCCCCAAGAAGCCAGCGCATGGGGGCTTCCTTCTTTCCACTTGCACTGAATCCCCCGGGAAAGACAGAATTCACAGGCACATCCACGTGCCCCTGCAAGCGCTGGCAGGGGACCAGCTTCAGGATTAGAAAATGTTCTTAGTGCCAAGCAACAAACCCAAACCCTCTTGGCTCTCACGGAGCCAGATTGGGCTGAAGCGAGCATTGTCCAATCAAAATCACCAGGTTTTCTCATCTCTCTCTGGTCCTTGCTCAGAAAATAACCCCTTGACCCCTGCCCAGCTGGCAGCTGCCTTAAAACTGCCACATCTTTCTGGCAAAACTGTAGTTTCTGACCAAAGAGTTGCTTAGTCAGAGCTATCCCAGCTGGCTCCTCCAGGAAGGGAATGCTCTGTGCCAGGCCCTGCGGCTTGGCATTGATGCAGTGCCTGGGAGGGAAGATACTTCCAGCATGGGGCATCTGAGTCAGGAGCTGGAGAAGGAAGGGCAGCTGGCTGCCATTTGCACCTCATGGGACGATTCCTCTTTGGAAAATGCCAGAGACGAGGGCTGGGTGGGACAGACAGTACAAAGAGCCAGGAGGCACTATTTGTTAGAAACGAGCCTTGCCACTGGGAGGGAAGGGAAAAAATGCCTGTTTTATAGGAAGCCCCAAGAAGTGAAGTGACTTGTCCCTAGGCTAGGCTACACAGCAAGTTAGGAAGTTCCTGGGAAAATTACCCAGGAGTCCAGACTCCCAGTCGTACCGAGCACTGATTCTCCATGTGTGGGTGTGGATCTGGTGCTGTCCATACCATGTCAGGCTGGGAAGATGGTAAAGCCCGTCTGCCTGCCTTTAGGGAGCTTCTCCCTTCCGATCTGCCCAGCTCCGTGCCTGTCCCAGTAGCATAACGCAGGGGAAAATCAAAGCAGCCATTGTCAGAGCCATAATCGGTGCTGCGATGGGCACAGCTGTGCTGCTACACTGCTGGCTTGTGCCATGCCCAGCGTATAAGTCGCCTTCCCTGTGCCCTACCTGTTTGGTGCTGACTGGATGAGCACAGAAAAGCCCCAGGTGCCCGCATCTGTGTATCTGTGCTCTCCTTGGGATGTGGTGACACCAGGGAGACCAGCTTCCTCTCCCCTTGAAGCAGCTGGGTTGGAGTTTTCTTCTCTACCTGCTGCATTCGTTTAGTTTTCCTCCTTTCCTTTAATCACTGCCAGGTTCCCCCAGGAGCTGAACGTGGGCAAGATCAGTGCTGAAGTGATGTGGAACCTCTTTGCTCAGGACATGAAGTATGCAATGGAAGGTGAGTCTCCCCTTGGCTGCATTTGCCTCTTGGCAGGGGGGCACCAGCTCAGCTCATGCCAGGGTGGGGAAAAAGTGCCACCTAATCATGACAAAAAGCCATGACCACTCACAGCTAGTCCTGAGCCTCCTTGCATTAGCAGTGGAGCTGGAGCACAGTGCCTCCCGCTCCAAAAGTCATATCCTGGCTGATGAGGTAAAGGAGAATCTCTGCTAGCAGTACAGGCCCCATGCCACGCAGCTGCACGACTCTGATGCCACCAGCAGGGGGTAGTAGTGGCATATGCAGTAAGGCAGCTCACTCCAACCCTGATGGTATCAAACAGACAGTGCTGAAGAAGCAGCATCGGACACTAGGCTGAGGGCAGAGCAGAGGGCTGGAGGGAGGGGGAATAGGCCTTTCTGTTGATGTGGGGGGAGCACCTGACAGTCCTGCTCTCTGCCCCCCTCCCAGAGCATGACAAGCACCGCCTGTGCAAGAGCGCTGACTACATGAACCTGCACTTCAAGGTGAAGTGGCTCTACAATGAGTATGTGACCGAGCTGCCTTCCTTCAAGAGCCAGGTGCCTGAGTACCCTGCGTAAGTCCTTGTGCAGCAGCAGGTCATTGCAAAGAGGGGCTGCCTCCACTGCTAGAGTGTTAGTGAGGTCCCAGCAGGAGGGTGCCACCCTGGGGTGAGGGCGGTTGCCTGGCCTCTGCACTCATCCCGGCCATGCTGCATGGCTGTTTGCACACCCATGTTGAAGGTGAGGAGTGGGCGGGGTGTGGGGCACACAGGTTGCTAATTAATACATGTGAGACCAGTTTAAACCATCTGCTGCTGGACTGAAGCGTTGTGTAAGACACGATCTAGGACTGGGATTTCACTCTCAGACCCTGGAGGGGGAGGAGGATAAGATAGAAATGAATGGAGGAGCCAAGGGGGCTGTTAATATTTCTTACGCTCCCGGGTCATCAAAAGAGGCATCTCCTCCTCCTCTTCTTCCTCCTCCTCCTCCTCCTCCATTCTCTACATCAGCCCCTTTCATCCCATTCCCTGCCCACCCCTGCTTCCCTTCCCCACGAGAGGTATGGCAGGAGCCAGCAAGCCCCATCCTTGTTGGGCTCCTGGCCTCCTATGGGCAGCGGAGGGTTCGTTCCAGAGGAGCACGGTGCCTTTAAGACCGCACTGACCATACGAAGCAGTTTCCTTCGCATTGAGAGGCAGCAGAGGGGCACTGGGATCAATAGCTCTTTATAGGTAATTAAATGGCGGGGGCTGAAAGAGCTGGGCCTGCCTCCCAGCTGCCACATTGATCCTCCCCCGTGCCGTGGCATATTGGATGTGTGGAGCAAACTCAGCCAGGGTAGCGGAAGGTGGAGATGGCTCTCTGGGAAGCGGAAAATCAATAGCAGTCTGCTCTGGGTCTCTGCGAGTTGGCTTCCCACGCAGCCCTGAACCCCCTCCTGTTGCTTTCCTACTTAAGAAAGCACCATGTGAGATGCCCCCGTCTCAGCCAGGATCCTGAGGAAGTCACTGTGCTGTCTTGCTCTGATTGATTTCCCTAGAAGTCAGCGCTTGCTTTCGTCCAGCCACTAAAGGATGTGTGTCACCAGCACGTGGGTATTGGAGCCCCAGGGCCCTGCGCAGTAGAGAGCAGAGCCAGGCACCTCCCAAATTCATGGCACCCGGGGTTTTCCCCTCTCTGGCTGATAGCAGGGCTGAGGGGCAGTCGCACATGTGCTCCCCTCTCATAGAGGGGGCTTCTTGGGAGCAGGGCTCAAAACTCTCTTCAAAGGCCAGGAGCTGAGGGCTCAGGCAGGGGCCACACCGCTGAGGCCCCAGCGGGAGTGTGTGCCTGAGCTGTGCGGTCTGGGCAGAGGGCAGGCTTGCAGGGTGCTGGGGGAGGGAGCAGAGATGGAAGAGCTCTCAAGCAGTAGCAACACATAGGGGGTGTACGGGGGCGCACATGCACCCCCTGAGAGTGCCGGTGCACCCCCGATCGGCCCCACTCACCGCTTAGGTGATGGGCACGGGGGCAGGCAGGAGCGCTGGTGCCCCCCTGCAAGCACTGGCCAGGGAGCGGAGTGCCCTTGTGCTCCCGGAAGTGGCTGCGGCAATTGGCCATCTCACGATCGGCTGCGGGGGGACCCCCGCCCAGGTCGGCAGGACCAGCCATGGGGGACTCGTCCCCCCCCATCAGTGAGATTAGCCAAGGGGGGACCCCCCTGACTAAGGCGGCACCAGTCACCCATGCTCTCAAGTCTTCTGGTGAGTGCTCAGCACCTTAGGCAGGCACCTGGCGACGTAGCAGATGGTCCCTCCAGGTCAGGCTGAACTGAGGCTGAAGGCCATAACTGAGTGAGCCTAGGCACAGAGGCCTGGTTCCCCTCTTGTTCCTCCTGGTGTTGGTCAGAAATAGCTCCACACGCACGGCGGGGCATGATTCTCCTTTTGCTCACATTGAGCTTCAGTGCAGCTGGCCTGAGTTATCCAGGTGTGAACGATGAAACAGGCTTGGTGGGACTGGGGGAGGCAGGCAGCTGAGGAGCAGTGGTCCAGCAGGTTTGGCGGCAGTGGCACCAAGCCAGACCCAGCGCTGGATCCCCGAGAGCATCTCTGGCGCAGGACCTTGCCTCTCCCTCTGCGCAATCCGTCTGGGAGGACGGGGAGGATGCCCCGTGGGGGGATTGCCCATCACATTCAACCGGCTCAGTTTCCCTTCTCCGGCTTTGGGTTGTTGGAGCATGCCGTGCCCCCAAGGATCTCTCTGCTCCCCTGCCTGCACCTTCCCTGTCTTTCTCTTCCAGGTGGTTT
Organism: Crocodylus siamensis; assembly: GCF_052110815.1. Classification (NCBI taxonomy): domain Eukaryota; kingdom Metazoa; phylum Chordata; order Crocodylia; family Crocodylidae; genus Crocodylus; species Crocodylus siamensis. The sequence continues at coordinate 8,237,556 of NC_143408.1, read as the reverse complement.
GAGCCTTTTGTTATCCAGTGGCTGGATGAGAACGAGGAGGTGTCCCGGGATTTCCTGCACGGAGCACTGGAGAGGGACAAGAAGGACGGGGTAGGGACAGAGCTGACAAGTGGCACTTTACACATTACCACCCCCCCCACACACACACACACCCCTCCAAGCCTGACTCCGCACTCATGCTAGCGGGGCATGAGAGTGGACCCTAGGATTCCTGCCCTGTGTCTGGGGCCTGTGTTTTATATACAACCTGAGATCCACTCAAGGTCTCTTTTCTTACAAATGAGCTGGATTTGGCCAAATCCTGACATGCCAAAGCCACCACCAGCTTTGCAGACAGCATAGCTATTCCACTAGAAACTGTATCCACGGGGATTAGAAGCCATCAATCCTCCTTGCCTGCCTTGCCTTGCAAAGGCGAAGGGGCTTCAGTGCCAGGTAATAGGCACTTTAGCAAAAGCAGTGATAGATGGGGACAAGATCTGATGCAGCCTGGGCCCCTGGACAGGAGCAAACCCCATGCCCCAGAAGTCAGAGCTAGTTCCTCTCTGTTTGAGGCCAGTGCTAATGGGGTCTGGCAGGGCCGTGTGGTGAGAGGGAACCTCAGAGTGTTATTTCCAATCATCCACGCCAATGAGAAAGCAGCAAGAGGCTGGTAAGAGCCAGCCAGGGGCTTGGAGATGTGGCATCTCAGGGGGAGCAGGGAACAGAATCAGGAGCCTGGACTCTGTCAGGTACCTGGGATGGAGGCAAGATGTCCACTCCCTGGGACATAGGGATGTGCCTGGAAAGTATCCCGTCTTTTATGTTCTGCTTCTCTGTTTGCCACCCCAAAACGCCCCGCCTCAGTTCCAGCAAACGTCTGAGCACGCGCTCTTCTCCTGCTCCGTGGTGGACGTCTTCTCCCAGCTGAACCAGAGCTTCGAGATCATCAAGAAGCTGGAGTGCCCTGACCCGCAGATTGTGGGGCACTACATGCGGAGGTTTGCCAAGGTAGGGAGTCCAGCAAGGGGAGGGATGGGGTAGGTTAGTCCTGGTCTGGCGCGGTCCTTGTTGTGACTCTCTCTGTGTCCCGAGGAGCAGAGATCCCCAATCTCTATAGAACAACAGGAGCAAAGGCCTTGGTTAGACCAGCTTCCCACTCAACCACCCATGCTCTGTGGCTGCATGGTTGTAGGTGGCCCTCACCTTAACCTCTCTGCTACAAGTGCAGGGCACTTGGGATGGCAGCGTCCCCATGTAGAGAAGAGCGAGGACTGAGCTGTAACGTCTGCAAAGATGACACTTAGCTGAGGCTGCTGAGCCCAGATAGGCCCGGGGGCTCCTGTCGGCCGTGTAGCTCCTAGGTGACTCCTGAATTGGGAGTCCCTCCACTGACTTCCATGGACTCACCCCAGTGTGGAAGGTCGAGCCTTGCTTGTACAGTCTAGTGAAGCCAACTCAGCTCTCTGTGTCCCAGCCAGGGCTAAGCAGCTGTGGCGTGAGCGCATCATGCTGGGGTGGCGGGGAGGACAGGAGGAGTGGGCAGCAGATGGTGCCAATTAGGACAGCCTGTGTCCTGGGCTAGCTGGGGGTGGCTGCGCCAGAGGGCCTCCTGCCCAGGGTCTCAGCTCTGCCTCTGCAGCAGCAGGGGAGGTGCAGAAGGGGAGATCCATGTCATGTCTACCAGAGTTGTGGGGGACCATGAGTGGGAAGTGGGGGATGATGTATCCACCAGAAGCTCTGGAGCATCATGAACAACATGAACAGAGACAGATTTGCTCTGCTCCAGGACCTCTGTCCCATGTGACTCTGTCTGAGGCTGCCTGGGCCCAGGCCGACATGGAGACAGGATTTCAGACTAAGCGAATCCAGCTGTCACAGTCTTGCTTCTTTCTGCTTCTCTTCCCTTGCTGTCCTGTCCTGTCTCCTCTTCCTGCTCTCGCTGCTCCTTCGTTCCTCTCTGCCCATGCCACCTGCCTGCAGACCATCAGCAACGTGTTGCTGCAGTACGCCGAGATCATCTCTAAAGATTTTGCCTTACACTGCTCCAAGGAGAAAGAGAAAGTGGTGATGTATCCTCCTCCTTCTGCTGCATCTCCCTTCTCTCTTATCCTCTGACTGGCCCTGACTGGTGGGGCCAGCTCCTGGCTTGCTGTCCCCACACTGCTAGCCGGCACCACCATTAGATCCCTCCAGGAATCGAGGAGAGCCCCTCTCTGCAGTGCCTCGGGCCCTACCTACACCCCCTGCTCTAGTTTCTCTCCATTTCTTGAGAGCAGGATAAATCTCTGCCACTGGGGAGCTGCTCCCAGGTCCTCTGGGACTCTAGGGCACCTCACCCCACTGCAAATCCCTGCAGCGCCCCTTGCCTTAGAACAGGATCCAGCTCCAGACCTGAACCAAACAGCTGAGATGCAGGGGCCCTTGGATCTGTGCTGGTTTCTGGACTTGGCAGCTGGTCCCCTCTCTTTCCAGGGGGCTGAACTTCAGTTCCCACAATTACTCACCCCAAGACTTCAAGGAGCTTTGGATCTGCACCAGGCCTGGGCTCCCACTTGGCAGCAACCAGCCAGGGAGATGGGGTACATTGCCCCTGGAATATGCACACATTCATTGACATTCATTCTTGGGCACCAACTCCATCCTTTAGAAACAGCCTGGCTTGCCCAGGCACACACGCCATGCCACACAAATCATGCACTCACTCCTGAGCATAGTTGTGTAAGGCCTAGGCAGGATATGGACCAGTGAGACTCGCCTCTTCCTGCTGCAGAAGCGGCCTGATGTTCTTATTGAAGCAGGCGTCAGTCAGGAGTAACCCCACAAGGTCCATGGAGCGATGGTGGTTCAAAGCTGGGCTAATGGAGAGCAGAGTCCCTTGAACTGCAGGATGTCCCTGGGCCAAGGTCTGGTGTAAAGTGCAATGGTAGAAATCTGGAGTCACCCCATAGACTTGGATATGACTAGCAGGCCTCCCTTTCCTTGACACCAGGCCATCCAGCAGTGACAGCTCTCCTGTCTGACCCGCTATGATACGTATGGACTTCACCATTGGCCTCCTGATGCTTTATGTCAGCGATAGAGTTAGCCCACTGTTTAAAATGGCAGCCTCCAAGGGCCGGGCTGTCAAGTGTTCAATACCCACACATGGAGCTAAGTTCCCTAAAGTACTCAGCTCCCAACACAGGCCTGGCTGCCTGGAAGAGCCAGTCCTTGGTGCCCTGCTCTCAGAACAGGCAGGCCTGGCCCCTTCCTGCCTGTCATACCCAGGGTATGCCCCACACCACACACAGTGAGGCAGGAGGCGGAGGCCGGGCACACGGTTCAGGAACTCCTGGAGAATGCGGACCGAGTTGCACCAGGTCCCCATGAATGGAGTGGCTCGCTGGGCCCAGAGCTACCCACGTCCCGCTGTGGAGATCCCTGCGGGCTGCGCAATCTTGCCCATCACTTGGAAACGAACTGCATGTATTTCCCTGCCCTCCCCACACCTGTGTGCACGTACACTGTCAGGAATGGTAGAATCATAGAAAATGAGGGTTGGAAGGGGCCTCGGGAGGTTATCTAGGCAGGAGAAATACCCTGACCGAGCTGATGCAATTAAAACGGCACTGTGTCCAATTTGTCTACATCCTTTCTGTAGTGGGGGGCCCAAAACTGGACACAATGTTTCAGTGCTGAATAGAAGGGAATAATCACTTCCCTCGATCTGCTAGCAACACTGCTACTAATGCAGCCCCGTGTACTATAAGCCTTCCTTGCAACGCGGGCGCACAGTCGGCTCATTTCCAGGAATCCAGGACTATCCCCTAGAAACAGAAGCAGAACTGCGGCACTGGGTGTCAGGAGATGCCAGTCTTCCCCTTCCCTGCCACTGACTTGAGGAGCCCCAGGGTCTCACCCCAGCCCGACTTGCCGCTGGGACCTAGATCCTAACATGCTGTATGCTGGATCCCAGAGATGCTGGTGCCCCCCAAAAAACACTAGTGAATCAGTGAACACTTCAAGGGGCCTGGTGGGGGCCTAGGGCTTGGGTTGGCACCAGAGCCTTGACTTCTGTGCAGGCATGTGGGTATGCAGCATGCTGCCAGGGTACTGGAGTGAGCTCTGAGCTGTGACAGCAGCTTGGGCCTCAGCACAGCAGCAGAGTAATTATCTCACATGACACTTGGGGCTGTTGTCTGGGCTGCTTCCGGCTCACGCAGGGGTCACCTGGGTATCTGCACTGCAGCACGGTGGGCAGGGCAGGCAGCCCCTTGGCTTCCCTGTCTGTGACATGGGATAGGGGCACCCCCTCCCTAGCCTGTGGGCAGATGCAATCCCACATTGCTGGTCAATGCCGTGAAAGCCTGGCCTGGCGAAGGCCCTCCCTGCCCGAGTTTCAAGCGTGTCTGGATTCACCATGCAGGTTTGGCTCCCAGGGCAGACTTTAATGAAGTAAAAGGCTCCCATTGGAGGCATCAGCCACCCACTGACTACCAGAAGTCCCATGTGGTGCCAGGTCCTCCTGCTGCCCCCCGCTGCGGGGGTCCTGCACCTCCTCTGGCAGTGCTGGCCACTGACAGAGACAGGATCCTGGCCCTTAGGTCTGCTCCTGACGGCCTGTGCTCATGCTCACCCCCTCTCTGTTGTGTCCTCCTCCAGCCCTGCATCCTGATGAACAACATCCAGCAGCTTCGTGTCCAGCTGGAGAAGATGTTTGAGGCCATGGGGGGAAAGGAGGTCAGTATTGGGGCTCCCTGCTCTCCCAGCTGGCATCACAGGGGAGGCTTTCTCCTTTCCCCACGTGAAAGCAAAGCTTCTGTGATCACAGCCCCAGGTGAAGCTCCACAGGAGCCTGTCCCAGCCAGGCAGTGCATCCATGTGGTTCTCCTGCCTCATTGTCATGCAGCCAGAGCCCAGTCCAGGGCCATATCTTGGGCCACTCTCATGGCCCTTAGTAGGAACATCATCCCATTGCTTGGTGAGGGACCCAGCCCACTGAAGGCAATGCATGGCTTGAGCCTTCTGCCCCCTGCTTATAGACCAGCGGGATGCTACCAGTGCTGGTGGCTTGCCCTAGGGAAGTACTTGGCCCCATGCTTGGATGCATCTATAGAGCATGGGCTGTCATGGAGGCCCAGAGACTTCCATGCTTAGCCTGAGCCAGTGCTGGCACCCTCACTTTGGTATCACCCACTGAGCTATGACTGCGCTCACCTAACCACACATGTCCATCCTCCAGCTGGATGCAGAGGCCAGTGACATCCTCAAGGAGCTGCAAGTGAAGCTCAATAATGTCCTGGATGAACTGAGCAGAGTTTTTGCAACAAGGTAAGCCTGGCTGAGAGGATGGCAGCCAGTGGCAGGCATGCTGGGGCAGGCAGGCAGGAGGCTTTCCCTCTCACTGAAAGCATGGCGGGGGTGGGGGGGTGGCTCTGCTGCTCTCCAGGGGAAGGCCCCACATGTGGTGATGCTGGGAGTGAGTGCAGAGCATCAGGGCATCAGTCTGCTGCCAGTTCGTGCTGGGGGCATGGGGTCAGCATCCCTGCGGTCACTGAGCTGCCTGCATCTCGTGGCCGACAGCTTCCAGCCCCACATTGAGGACTGCGTGAAGCAGATGGGGGACATCCTGAGCCAGGTGAAGGGCACCGGGAATGTCCCTGCCAGCGCCTGCAGCAGCGTTGCACAGGACGCCGACAACGTCCTTCAGCCCATCATGGACCTTCTGGACAGCAAGTGAGTGTAGGGGTGCGAGGGGCATGGGGATGGGAGAGGGGCAGGAAGAGCCCTGTGAATAGGGGAGGACAGAGCTGCAAGACCTCCACAGGGATGGGAGGGAACCTGGTCAGGCAATGCAAGTATGCCGCTGTGGGCCCAGAGATGATTGTGCTGAGTGACAAAGAAGCTCCTCTTGCAGGCCCTGGGGAGACCTCTGCCTGCCCCCCACCTGCCCCTGCATGCACAGACTGAACACACCTCACCCACCCTGTCTCCTGCTCATCCTGTGCCCCCTGGGATTCTCAGCCTGCCCCATCCTCGGTCCAGCAGTCTTCCCATCCTCCTATCTGAACAGCGGGACCCTTGCAGATGGCTGGGTCTCAGCGGGGCCTTGCTTTGACCCGCACAGCCTGAAACCATGAAGATCTGTGCCCACCTCGTGGGCTGCTCCGGCCCTGGACATGCAGCCCTGCAACTGCCAGTCTTGCTGCTAGGATGCAGAGCTCAGGAGCTCAGCTGGGGTGGGGCTGGTGCCTCAGAGCAAGCCCAGCCCTGCCTGCCCCAAGGGACCTGCTGATGTGAATTAGCTGCTTCCTTTGAGGCCAGGACCGGCCCACATGAATGTAGCCTCTTCCCTGGAGCCCTGGGGAGCATGGGGGGCAGCAGCTCCACTCCACGGCCCACCTCCATCCTCTCGCTGCATCTTTCCTCAGCCTGACCCTCTTTGCCAAGATCTGTGAGAAGACGGTCCTGAAGCGGGTGCTGAAGGAGCTGTGGAAGCTGGTGATGAACACCATGGAGAAGACCATTGTCCTCCCACCGCTCACAGACCAGACGGTGAGCTCCACAGGGCCAGGGCATGAAGGGCAGGAGGGGAAGGACCGAGTGGCACCCTGTTCTGGGAGCTCAGGCCCAGACGCTTGGCTCTGGGGTGAGCTTGGCATAGGGATGTCCACCTAGTAGAAGCTCCAGATGGAGAAGGCTGGTGCAGACTCCTGCCCTGCAGTGCCAGGTGCATGAGGCTGAGCCCCTGCTGCAGTCAGAGCGTGCTGCTTCAGCCAGAACATGCAGGAGGTTGCTAGTGCCGGAGGCCAACAAGATGAGGAGGAGCTAGCCCCACCTCCCAGCCCTCCCACCTCAGACTGTAGCTTCCAAGGCATTTCCAGATCACCCTGGCAGGTGGTTCCCCATGTAACCAAACAGCCTCCTGGTATAACAGCCTGGCTAGAGGGACCTGATCCCTTGCCCTCTGGGGACAAAGCCTGGAGCATGGCTTATGGCATCCCCTCCCTTTGAGTATGAGGTCCCTGGCAGCAGCCCCCTTACTCCAGCTTCGGTGCAAAGCTGAAGCATAACTCCCTGCCCAGGGCAGGGCTTTATCCATCCCCACATGGCTGAAGAAAGATGAGGCTTATCTCCAAATCCATTCTGGCTCCTGGGTCATGGCTCCCTGTGGGCACAGGCATGTGGGAAAGGCATTGTGTGGCCTGAGCTGGGCTCCATTGCTTCTCTGGGGTAATCATGTTGCATGGGTGGGGATGGTGGGGGGACATTTGGGAGCGCTGAGGTTCTCTACTCATTGGACACAGGGCCTCAAATGGGCACACTGGTAAGTCCCCAGCCGGGGCATTGCCCTCCAGCTCCTCTTGCCTCACCAGACCCCACACAGCAGGCGTGGGAAACAGTGTTAGTAAGAGCAATGTGAAGCCTGCTTTTATATACTCCAGGGGCTCAGCTGGCCCCTGGATGGCCCCCAAACACAGGACAATGGCTTAGTCCCCTGAATGCCCTCTCCAAACCCCAGCCCCAGCCCACTCTTGGCCTGGGCATGCTCTCTCAGGAGACTGTTCTTCTTTCCCTTTGACTTTCCAGGGGGATTTCCTTAAATGAAACCCTCCTTTCCTTTGGCTGCCCCAAGGCAACTGGCCTGTCCATCCACCATGAACGAGGGCTCTTGCATGGGACCCTCCTAGCATTTTTCCCAATCAAGCAGCCATGGCCAGCTAAGGAGGCCCGTTCACACCTTCCACCCAGAAGCAAGCACCTGCACAAGCAAAGACAAACAGGCTCTGTCCTGTTAGCAAACCCTCCCCACCACCCCCATCACCATGCTCTAGCACTGCAGTGGCTCTTACTAGACCCAGCTGCCAGCACCCCTGCCAGGAGCCTCTCAGACAGCAGCTCGGGCCGCAGTATTTTGGGGGATCTGATGTCCTGGTGCAGAATTCCCTAGGACCTTCCTTCACACAGTAGTTGAGGGCGTTCAGATGACACTGGCCCAGCCGTGACTCATCCCCTCATGCATTTATTTCATGCTGTTACTCCCATCAGAGGCATTTGCCTCCATCCCCTGGACATGGGCAGGCTGCTGCTTTCACAGCTCAAGTGTTTCATAGTTTCATAGTTAGTAGGGTCAGAAGGGACCTGAGCAGATCATCAGGTCCGACCCCTGGCCATGGCAGGAAAGATTACTGGGGTCAAACGACCCCAGCAAGGTGTTCATCTAGCCTCCTCTTAACAACCCCCTCCTCTTAAAGACCCCCAGGGTAGGAGCCAGCACCACTTTGCTTGGAAGTTGGTCCCAGATCCTAGCCGCCCTGACCGTGAAGTCGCGCCTCCTGATGTGTAGTCTGAATCTCCCCTCTGCCAGCTTGTGACCGTTATTCCTGGTCACTCCTGGCAGTGCTCGGGGAACAGGGACTCCCCCAGTGCCTGCTGATCCCCCCTGACTAGTTTGTAACAGGCCACCAGATCCCCCTCACCCTTCTCTTTTGGAGGCTGAACAGGTTCAGGGCCCGTAGCCTGTCCTCGTAGGACCTGCCCTGCTGCCCCCTGATCATGCAAGTGGCCGCCTCTGGACCCTCTCCATGCTGTCCACATCCCTCTTGAAGCGCGGCGCCCAGAACTGGACGCAGTACTCCAGCTGCAGCCTGACCAGTGCTGCATAGAGGGGGAGGATCACCTCCTTGGACCTGCTCGAGATGCATCTGTGGATGCAGGACAAGGTGCGGTTAGCCTGCCTGACCGCGTCTCCACACTGCCGGCCCATGTTCATCTTGGCATCATTAATGACTCCAAGATCCTTTTCTGCCTCTGCACTGACGAGAAGGGAGTTCCCCAACCTGTAGGTACGGTGCTGGTTCTTCCTCCCCAGGGGCATCACCTTGCACTTGTCAGTGTTGAAACCCATCCTGTTCTCATCCGCCCACCCCTGTAACCTGTCTAGGTCCGATTGCAACCTATTCCTTTCTTCTAGCATGCCCACATCCCCCTACATCTTAGTGTCATCAGCGAATTTGCAGAGGTGCTTTTTACCCCCTCGTCCAAGTCACTGATGAAGATGTTGAACAGCGTGGGCCTGAGGACCGAGCCCTGGGGACCCCACCGCCCACATCCCTCCAGGTCGAAAATGACCTGTCCACTACCACCCTCTGGGTGCGGCCCTCCAGCCAGTTGGCGACACGTCTGACTGTGTGGGTGTCGACACCACAGTCCCCCCAGTTTCTCAATGAGAACGGGGTGAGAGACAGTGTCGAAGGCCTTCTGAAAGTCCAGGAAGACAATGTCCACTGCTACCCCTGCAGCTAAGGATTTGGTGACCTGGTTGTAGAAGGCCACCAGGTTGGTCTGACAGGACCTGCCACTAATGAACCCGTGTTGGTTGCCCCTAAGTATAATCTCCCCTGCTGGCCCCTTATGGATGTGTGCCAGGATAATTTTCTCAAACAGCTTGCCCAGGATCGAGGTAAGACTAACTGGCCTGTAGTTCCCCAGGTCCTCCTTCTTCCCCTTTTTGAAGATGGGAACCACGTTGGCCTCTTCCAGTCCTCCGACCCCACACCAGAGCACCACGAGTGCTCGTACAGCCGTGCCAGGGGTCCCGCAATGACCTCAGCCAGTTCCCTCAGCGCTCGGGGGTGGAGATCGTCCGGACCGGCTGATTTGAATACATCCAGTCCCTCCAGACGCCCCTGACTAGATCCTCCCTGACCCTTGGCCTGGGTGCGCCTCCCCTGGGGTCTGACAGGCACCCAGTGGGGGGCTGTTCTGGCCCCTCCTCAGGAAAATGCAGGCAAAGAAATCGTTAAATATGTTAGCTTTGTCGTCTGGTGTGACGACCAAATTTCCTAGCCTGTCCTGCAGGGGCCCCATGTTACCCTGTACCTTCTTTTTGCCCCTTATGTATTTAAAAAAGGACTTCTTGTTGTCCTTGATCCGGGTTGCTAGTCCCAGTCCCATCTCCACCCTGGCCTTCCTGCCCCCCGCTGCAGCCCCGACCAACCACAGTATAGGCATCCCTGGGGATGCCCCTCCCTGCCATCGGGTGTGCGCCTCCCTTTTAGCTAGGAGACATTCCCGGATACTTCTGGTGAGCCATGGGGGCTTGTGTGCCCTCCTGCTCCCTTTGATCCATGTTGAGATTACCTCTCTTTGGGCTTGGAGGATTGTCTCCTTAAGGAGCGACCTCTCTCCTTGGACACCTGGCTCCCTCCTGTCCGGGACCTCAGCGCCTCCCCGACTATTCTCCTTAGCACAGTGAAGTCCGGCCTCCTGAACTCTAGGGTTGCTGCCTTGCTGCAGGCCTTTGCCACCCTGTGCTGGATGGTGAATCCCAGCGGGCGATGATCGCTGTCGCCCAGGTGGTCGAGCACCCGCAGCCCCCTCACCAGGTCATCTCCCGTGGCCAGCACCAGGTCCAACACGGCGTCTCCCCGGTGGGGCTGTGCACCTCCTGGGTTAGATGGAGCTCCTGCACTCTGGCTAGGAACCTAGGTGAGCCGTCAGACCCGGCTGACTGCTCTTCCCAGCAGAAGTCTGGAAAGTTCAGGCCACCCATAATGACCACGTCCTTTGACCTAACTACCTCCGTGAGCTGACCTAAGAACTCCTGGTCGAGCTCTTCCCCTTGGTTGGGAGGTCTGTAGTAGACCCCCACCATTAAGTGTCTTTCCCCTCGACTGCCTTGCATCCTAACCCAGGGCACTTCCGAGCGCCCCTCCTCTGACTCTGTGCTACCTGGTGAGGATGTGTATTCCTCCTTAATGTAGAGTGCCACACCTCTGCCTTTCCTCCCTGTCCTGTCCCTCCTGTACAGCCTATAGCCCTGTTACCTGCTTGCATTTCACAAGCTCTGTCTCTGGGAACAAGTGCCTGGCTTGTGACTAGGAGACCTCTTGGGCAAACCCCAGCGTCTGCTGGGAGTAGTGCTGGTGGGAGTTAGCTCCGTGCCAGGACCAAGCCAGTGCTCCAGTGGGGAGCTAGGGACGTGCTGCCTTCTCTGATGATCCCTCTGGCACACCTGGGAAGGGAAGGGGTGTTAGCTTCATTTCCTTGGGGGTAATTCCCTGATGCACTTCCATCTGAGTCTGAAACCTCCTGCTTCTTGACCCCCACCCCCTACATAGCCTTGCTGTGCGCTGCTAACAGCGCCGTGCTACACTCCAGACACAGCTGCATTCCTGCAGCGAGGTGAGACAAGGCCTGCTAGCGTGTGGTAGGTTGTTGGCGGGACAGAAGGCAGGGTTGAAGCAGGGAGTTGCTTTGCTCAGGAAGACTGAACAGTGGAGTAGGGTAGTGCCCCTGTCAACAAGTTAATCTCCAGGAGAGCTGCGTTGTGCCATTGGCACTGCTAGAGACACAGTCTTTACTTGAGCAAAACACGCCTGGCTGTCGACTTCACTGACATGCCTCTCTCTAGAGCTGCAAATACCTTGGCAGTGCAGCCTTCCTATAGGGGCCCAAACCATCCTGCTTCCCCCAGACACAACCCTCATTCGCAAGGCCCCCGCTGCACTCAGAGGGAGCAGGCGGCTCCTGACCGCCCAAGCACAGGCAGGGAGTGAGCAGCCCCGGGCTCCTAGGACCAGCTGGAAGCTCCCGGGCTCCTGCGGAGGCTTGGGGCAGGGGAGGCAAAGGCTGTGCTGTGGCACAGTGCGCTGGATCCCAGCACCCTCCTGCCCCCTCAAAGCAGAGAGAGGCCCGTAGCGTGTAGCAGGCCTGGGGGGAGCTCCCTGGGCAGCTGGCGATGCTGGCGTGGGGCTGGGTGGAGGGGGCTGGCATTTGGCTGTGGGGAGGCCTGGCTGTGCGGGGCGGGGGAGGCACACAGCTGGGTGTGACATGCTCATGTGACGGTTGTTCTCTCCAATTGTTCTGCTCCCTTCACAATGGCAGATGATTGTAAGTACGGCAGCTCCCTCCCTGTCTGTCTGTCTGTCTGTCTGCTGTGTGTTGGTTTCAATCTCAGCCGGTTATTGTCTTGTGTGGCTGCCCGCGCCCTGTCCCGTCCCCTTTCCTTCCCTTTCCCAAGTGCCTTCACCTCTGTTACCCCCTGTCGCTGAGCTGCTTGGCACCAACTTTGACTTTTAGTGAAGAGCCCTCTCCCTTGTCAGGCTTCTGGGCTCAGCTCTGGGCAGTGATGGGTTGCCCAGTGGGGCTGGACAGTGCTGTGGGGCACACTGGACAGTGCTGAACACGTGTACAGGGATGGACTGAGGGGGCAAGGGCTGGCAGGCTGGGTTGTGGGGAGGAGCAGCCTGTCTGAAATGGGTTTGCTCCATTGGAAGATGCCTGGCGAATGTAAGCTGCTGCGGGAAGTGACAGGGCAGAGAAGGAGCCGATGCCTTGACTTAGCAGACCGGCTTCGCTCAGTCACACTAGCTACCTTGCAACCCAGGGCCTCTGGGCTTCTGCTACCAGCCCTGGTACCTTGGCAGAGCCACTGCCTCTCTCTGTGCAGCTTCCTGGTACAAAATGGTGTTAAGACTTAGCAGTGCTAATGGAAAGGCCAGACCCGGTTGTGAGTGTGATGAAGGGGACATTTCCCTAGCAGGGAGAATCCCAGACACATCTGGACTGTGAGCACAGTGTCACAAGGTGCAATTCCTTTGGGTTGTGGGTTTGAGTTGGGTGTTTTTTTCCAGTCATTGAGTGCTCAAGGGACAGTCAGCTCCTCCATTAGAAAGGCAAGTCCCTTCTCATGGATGCAGTGGGGAACTATGAACTGGGATTCCTGGGTTCCCGTCCCAGCTCTGCCACTGGCTCATTGCCTGGCTATGGTGAAGCTACTGCCTCAGTTTTCCCAGATCTGTAAAATGGAAACAATAGGGAGTATCATGATAATAGGACTAAGTGTGCCAAGATCATTCTGTCCCGAGATATCCTGCTGCAGAAGGCAAGGCAGCATCGTATTCGCTAAGTACTGGACATTTAAACTTCCTTCAGAGCCTGCGGGGAGCCTCAGGCTAAACCTTGGCCATTTTGGTCCCCTCCCACCCTTTGCTTCTAATGGAGCATAATTATTTTTCTTGGGTTTTGTCCCAGCTGTGCGTGGTGCAACCCAGCTTTGGAAACAGCTCGGTCTTCCTCGGCAGAGGCAGCCCATTGCATGCACAGCAGCCGGGGTGCCACTTAGGGCCCAGAAAGAGGGTTGCTTGTATGGGGTGGTGAATCCTCCCAACCTATATTTAGGGGATTAAGTCCTGGTGACAGGCAGTGCTCTAGGTGGCATATCATGGGCCCAAAGGACTTGGTGTCACCCATCATGAGGTTGTCTTCATTAGGAATAAGCGGCGAGCTTTGTCCAAGGAGATGGCTAGCATGGGGAGGCTAACTGCTAGCAGAAACTAGGCCAGTGATGCCCAGCCATGACATGAAAACAGCTCCTCTTTCCCTAGGAGCAGCAGTCCTAAGCTTGTGTTCCCACCTTCTGGGCTTGTCCCCTATAAGACTGTGCTCCTGGGGGACCTTTGGGGAGGACAGTGCTGCCTCCGCTGCTTGGCTTCCCCTGCTGTCTCTGCACTGATGGGGTCCTGGTGTCCCATCCCTTCTGCAGGCTCTGTCAGTCCGAGTTTCCTTTCTCCTGCTCCCCTAGCTCAGCCTGGTGCCTTGCATGGCCCTGGTCTTGCCACCAGTCTCTTGCAGAGGGTGCGTCCCCACTGAGCAGAGCCCGGCAGCTCCTACTTGCCGCAAGAACGGGAATGGCCCCTCCTCATGGACAGGCTCTGTCCCATGGCCCCTGTTGCTCACCTCCTCAGGCAGTGTCAAGGCCAGTATGGGCTGATCCTTCAGGGACCCCCAGCGTTGGGTGCTGGGAAAGGCATCTCGATGCAGTTTTCCCTGTCACGGGATCTGGTTGTGCAAGGGATTTGTCTTGGATCAGGGTGCTGTGGGTTGCAGTCGGGGCAGAGCCCCCCTGTTAGCTAACAACAGCCCTGCCCCAATACCCTGTGGCAAAGCATGGCATATGGGGCATTGGCGTTTGGCTGAGACCTTCAGAGGAGAGGCGCTAGAGGAAGGGCAGGACATTATCCCGATGGGAGACAGCCTTGTTGGTCCCAAACCAGCAGGACTCCCAGGGCAGGGCATGGCCCATCCGGGCATTCGGTGATACTCATGGGCTTGCGTGCAGCCAGTGCCCTGCAGCGCATGTGCGCCCGGGATTATTCATATGCAGAGTTTGCCTTGGGGTGGGGGATGGATGAACCAGCTGGCTTCCCAAGGCCCTTTCCAGCCTTCTTTGCTGTGACTCTGCGATCCCTTTCCCTCTGTTTGGATTATTCTTTACTACTATAACAATGTGGTTTCTCTGCTCACAGCCTCCCCCATCTGCCAACAAATACACCCCCACACATACACCTCCCCCACATCGTCTCGCACCAATGGAAGGTATAAGGGTGCAGGTGCCCATTGCCCTTTGCAGTCCTGACTGCGTTCACCATCCTCAGCCGCTGGAGTCCTGTGACCCCGAGGATGGGGAGGCAGGGGGGACATCCGCTGCCGTCTCCTTTCCCTCCAGCAAACATGCACAGTCACTCGTATGCTTGCCCTCATCCACTCGCCCCCTCTCTGGACCATTGATCAATTCTGACATTGTTTCTACAGGGAACGCTCTTGAGAAAACATGGCAAGGGGACAGAGAAGGTAATCAGCCCTCTGGCTTCTTTGACTGTCTGTGATAGCAATGTACAGCCAGCCCAGGTCAAAGCACTCACTGGCTCTGCTGAGCACCTCTGGGCAGGTGGACTTTGGGTGTCGTGACTCCTGTGTCGTGTTGTCTGGGTGTGTGCTGTGTTGTGCTGTTTGACTATGTCTTCTTGGGGGAGGGATGTGCCAGCTGGGGGTGCAGTGACACGTGTAGGTGTGTGTGTTGCCTGGTGCAGCGTGTTGTGCTGTGTTTCAGGTGTGTCGGTGCCTCTCGTGCTGTGATCGTGGGGTGTGTTCTGGGGTCCTTGTGTGTGCTGGGTATCAATGCATGTGCCAATGGGCGTGTGTTACCTTGTTAGCGGGCATAGTTGGGTGGACGTGTGAGAGACAGGGCCCAGCAGGGCAGGGGCACACCTGCTATCCTTAGAGATCCCTGGCTGTGGCTGCAGATCAGATGGGTGCAGGAAGGAGCTCCCAGCTATAGCAAAGGCAGGGCCACAGGGTTGGTTTCCTGGAGGAGCAGTGGGACACCCAGCTGGCCTGTCATCACCTAGCCCTGCCCTTCCATGGGGTTAATGTTCTGGTTCCTGTGGTGCAAGGTAACAGATCTGCCCCAAAAGAACAGCATGAGGAGCCCGGGCAGTGGGGCAGCAGCCTGGCACCTTGCAGAGGGAAGCAGAAGCACAATACCCTCCCCAGCCCGCTGCAGAGTGGCAGGCACATCCCCAGGAAAGTGCCCAGTGGGAAACACAGCGGCAGATTTGCTGCAGGGCTGGGGACAAGGAGGTAGCAGAGTGCAGGGCTGGGGACAAGGAGGTAGCAGAGTGAGCTGCCAGCTGGCCCAGAGCATAGCAGTGTATATTGGTTTGGGAGACATTAGGTGTGTACGGACTTCTGTGTGTGTGTGCACATACATGTGTGCACGTACACAAGGCGTGAGCTGTATGGAGGTGAGTAGGAAGCCATGTCTGCTGGAAACGGTCAGCCAGTAGCTGCTCCTGGCAGGAAGACTGAGAGCAGTGCTCTGGGCAGCAAGGGTGAGGGAGGAGTGACTCTTGGGGGTCAGCGTGTGCCGGAGGGGAATGACACTGGCTCCCCCTGCCAAACAAAACTCTTATTAGGCTTCTGCCATCTCCCAGCCCAGGGGTGAGGCAGTACCTGGCAGACTTGGCTGGTAGCCTGGCCTGGTCATCATGTCCATCTGAAATGGTCTTTTTTAACATTTGGGGTTCAAATGGCACTGGATGTGGGGCAGTTAAAGAGTAGCCCCGGAGCCCAAGGCAATACACCAAGAGCCAGAGCAGCTGTCCAGTTTATCATCTGAACACGTTCAGCCAGGCTGCAGTGGGAAGTGTGCACGTGAGAGCTGGAGCGTGGCACTGGGAGCCCTGGCTCCTGGGCTCTCTGTTTGGCCACTGATTTGCTTTTTGAGCATGCACCACCCACCTTCCCCCAGCACGCCTGAGTTTCCGAAAATGACTCTAAAAGAGTAGTGGCCTGCTCCCAGGGAGCTTGGGGTCAGTCAGCAGGAGCTTGTAGCAGACCCTGAGATCCTGTAAGGGCAAGGAGATGGAAAAGGAAGTGGCTGGCCATGCAGACTGCCATCTAGCAAGGTGAGCAGCTTGTGAAATAAGGGTGAGACCTGACAGACTCCTCACAGGTACCTTCCTGAGGCAATGGGCCAGATCCTGCCCTGGTATAAACAGGTACCAAGAGATATGTGCCAGCTTACACTATCAAGGACCCGGGCCCAGAAAGTCCAGGCCTCACCACTACTAGCCGGAGGAGAGAGCACCCATGGCCCTGCCTCCGCAGCACCCAGCGCTGGTGCACGGGGAGGGGGTGCGGGCACCGGGGGGCTTGTGTGTTCGCTGCTGCTGAAGCCAATAACCATATCCAATGCTGTTCTCTTTCCAGAGCAGGGTGAAGCTGCCCAGTCACACAGATGTAAGGATGCTGTGTTTACTTCTAACCTTGCTTGGTGCCCCCCCTTCCTCTGTGCCTCTTGCCTTTGTTCTCGGAGTTGTCGTCCTGTGCATTTGGGGGTGGTTTGGGGGCAGGCCTGTCACTTGTCTCGCTGGTCTCTGTTGTACTGAAAGCCTTTCTTCCTGACTGTGTCTCTTCTTGCTTACCTGCTTGCATGAGGGGGGCAGCCGGGGGTGGGGGCTCGGGGCCAGCCGGTGAAGGACTAAGGGGAGGTCATGTCATAGCAGAGAGACTGGAGCTGCTGCTGCCAGGAGACATGAAGGTGTGTAGGGGCTGGTCCTGCCCTGCTGGCAGTCCCAGCCCTGCAGGAAGGAGCAAGGGCCAGTGATTAGTGGGAGAGGCTAGGAGTCAAGGCACTTGGGGTCCCTCCTGGCTTTGGGAGGAGCTGTGCCTAGTGGCTGGTGCCGGCCTCACTGGGGAGCACTTCCCCCCGCACCCCAGCCAGCAAGGGGGACAGTCCCCCCACAAGCGGCAGGGGCAGCTGAGGTCCCTGCCATCATGTTGAAGTTCGGTGCAGGGCTGGAGGAGCTGATTCAGCTGCTGGGACTGGGGCTGGGCCTGACCCGGGTGACGCAGGGCTTGTTCCCACCCCCAGCCCTGACACTTATCGGTTAGGGCAGGGGTAGGCAACCTCCAGCACAGGTGCCAGAGCGTAGCACGTGAAGACATGTCACTTGGGGTGAACGGCAGGGAAGGGGCTAGGGCTGTGCTGCCCCAACAAGGATCGGGCCCCTTGCAGCTGCCCCGCTTGCCAACATGATAAGTCAAGGGTGCCGGTGTTTTTAAATGTCGCTGACCCTTGGGTTAGGGCCTGATTAGCCTGAGGTGTGCCTGGCTGAGTCCTTTCCCTCTCTGTGGCAGCAGCTTGGCCAGGGCTGAGGGGTATAGGGCGCAGCCTTTGTAAATGGGCATTGGAGAGCGATGCCAAGAGAAGAAACCCCCCGGGGGGGCAGCTGTGCACAAGCCCCTCCCTCCGTGCCCCCTTCCAGCCAGCACCAGGACAGCCACCTGCCTTGCTCTGCTGCCACCGCCTCCCTGTGCGGGGGCCGAGAGCCCTGCGCTGCAACGGCCTCTCCCAGCCTCTGATGGGGGACAGCGGGGCTGGGCTCAAAGCCCTTCCTTCAGGAGTGGGACGAGGGCGGCTGGGGAGCTCGGGCAGCCTTGGGACAGAGCAGAGAGGAGCGGGGTGGGAAGGCAGGAAGCACATGAGGGGTCAGCATCCAGCACATGCACAGGCGTCACCGCGGGGAAGTTCACCCACGGCTGCAGGGCGGCTGCTGAGGGATCAGAGAGCAAGCTGGACTCCCCGCCTCGGGTCCAGGGCTGCCGTCTCCGTGTCACCCCGGCTCCTCTGTATCCTCCTGTTCCTCTCTGTGGCCTGTCGCACTCGAGCCCCCTCTCACACCCTGTTTAGCCTTCTCTTTTCTTTTACGCTCCCTGGCTTGTTTGGTTCTTGTTTGGCTCTGATGGGCGGCGGGGCGGGGGGCGCATAGCTGAGTTTTAGGCTCTGTCTCTGATCTCCTAGCCCCTGTCCTCAGCTGAGCCCCCTGTCAGGATGGGGGGGGCAGGGAAGACGTGGCAGGGCCTCAGGTCTGGAAGGGGAAGCTGAAAGCACCTCCAGGATAGGCTGCTTGCTGGACTTGTCTGGCCCAGAGGGAGAGTGAGCAGCCTGGCTCCACTCTGATCCCAGATTTACACCCTGGAGGCCCCTGCCTGTAGGCTGCAAAGCCCCTGCCTCACATCCTGGCCCAAGCTCCAGGGCAGGGGATTGGTAGGGAGCCCCTCATTTCCTGAATATTGACCTCTCCCTCCTGGAGAAGGGATTTGTGCCAGAGGGCAAGCTTCAGGCCTGGCCCAGAGGGACTCCAGGAAGGGCCGAATTTGATGGCTGGCTTGTCACTTGAGGCAAAGAGAGTTTGACACAGCATAGGCCATGGGCAGAGCACTGGCTGCAGTTCAGACATGTCGGCTCTATAGTCCTCCAGGCAAGAAAGACATCACTGCAGGTGTCCAGCAAAACAGGGAGTAACCCCTACAGACCTTAGCTTCCTACAGGGTCCACTGTCCCAGCCCAGGGGTCCTGCAGGCACAAGGGAGGGGAGGAACATTTGTTTGGATCCCTCACTCTTGTCCTTTCTGCTCCCCAAATGTCCCTGTGGCAGTGCTTCTGGTCCCAGGCACTGTATGTCCCCAGCCTGCCCAAAAATACCAGCTCACTGCTGCTAAAGACACGAACAACTGTGCATGCGGGGGGGGAGACACATGGGGGGACAGGCAGGCAAATGAGTACAAAGGTTTTCTTGCCACTACATTGCATTCTGGATGGACACACACACACATGCACGTGTACTGCTGCCAGCCCTCTCTGCTGTCCTGTGAGCCACGTCCCCCCTTGGGGGCACTTCCAGCACCATGTCAGGGGCTGAGCCCAGCCAGCGTAGCAGCCTGCTCACCTGGCCTTTTGTTTTTTGTTGTCTCTCTTGTGCACTGCAGGGCACCCAGATGATCTTCAATGCAGCCAAGGAGCTGGGACAGCTGTCAAAACTGAAGGTAAAAGGGAAAGAGGCTTCAGCTCAGGCGAGGGACTGTTTGCAGCGGGAGAGCTCCATTGCATTCAAGGCAGGAGCTCCCGAACCACCAGGCTCAGTCAGTCAGTGGATGCATGTGGCACAGGCAACCGTCCATACCTGGAAATCTGCTTGGATTGCCAGCAGTTGTTAATGGGGCGTGTGAAGCGGGCTAGTGAGACATCACTAAAATACCCTTGTGTAGCGTCATTCCTAATGCGCCGGTGCACGGGCTGTGCCCAGGTGTGGTGCCTCAGTGCGTAGTTGGGGAGCCGGGGAAGGGAGCCAGGCACCAAGTTCGGACTCTGTGCCCCAGGGCCTGGGGAAGTGGGTGGTGCAGAACTGGGTCTCACAGATGGGCTCACCCTTTCAGGACCACATGGTGCGTGAGGAGGCCAAAAGCCTGACCCCCAAGCAGTGTGCGGTGGTGGAGCTGGCACTGGACACCATTAAGGTAAGTCTCCATCCATTGCTGTGCCCATTGCTGTAGTGCCTGAGAGCCCTGGGACGGGCACAGAACAAAGGCAGTCTCTGCCTCGGGGAACTTAAGACTCTGAAACAAAAGGCTGGGGATGGATACAGACTGTATGACAGGAGCCACCACATCCCTGTCTGCCTGCTGCCCTTCCCCGTCAGCACCCCAGGCTCGGCAGGTTGGTGGGGCGAGGGGTGGCTGGCAACGGAGGCGCTAGGGACTGCAAGGGCTGCACTGAGGAGCCACCTACCCAAAGATGCAGCAGGGGAAGTGTAAGTTGGTGTGACAGCACTGGGGCATAGGGTGGTGCCGAGACCTCCATGGTACAGCCGGGCTGTGCAGAAGGCACGACACCTTCCTGGCACACTGGCTGCCGTGCCGCTTTGTCTTGTAGCCGTGCCCACCCTGCCCAGGGACCCCCACTTCCATCCTAACTCCTCTCTCCCCCACAGCAATATTTCCATGCAGGAGGAGTTGGGCTGAAGAAAACCTTCCTGGAGAAGAGCCCCGACCTGCAGTCTCTGCGCTACGCCCTCTCCCTGTACACACAGGCCACTGATTTGCTCATCAAAACCTTTGTGCAGACACAGTCATCTCAGGGTAAGCACCGTTAGCACCTGCCCCCCTCCACCTGCAGCTGCTGGCCTGCGCTGCCACAGCTGCAGCACCCTGCTCTTCCCTGGGGCTTAGTGCACCAGGTGTGTCTGCCCCTGCCGCCCGGCACAGCAGTGCCACCCAGTGCACACGGCCGGTCTGTGGGGGGGCGCCCGCGGCGCTTGTCCCACTTCTCAGGGTACGGTGACATATGACTAGAGCTACAGCGAGGGACCAGCGTCCAAAGGGATAAAAAGGCTGTGTGCCCCTCTTCCCGCCCCCCTGACACACTTTCCCATGGGTGGGGGGTTTCAGATGTCATGGGGCAGGAATCCTGGTGGCCAGGGACTGGGGCATTTGCCCCTGATACTGCCTGTGCCACCTGCCTCGAGCAGCCTGGCCCCTTCTCCCACCCCATGCCGGGGGTAATGCCCCGACTCCCACGGCATCCTGCTTGACTCTGGGATGGGGGCCATGCCGCCTGCACTCCAGACACCCCAACAAGGCTCTGGCTGGGGAGTGGCTACACTTGAGGCAGAAATTGGCCCTCAGCCTATGCCAAGGTGACGAGTTGTGGCTGCCGTAGCACTGGGGAGCCCAGACTGACACTGGGGACCTGACTGGCAGAGGCATGGAGCACTCACAACCCCCAGCAGGTCAGGGGCAGTCAGCATCCTTGTCAGTCTGGCCCCAGGGGTCTCCAGCTGACTCCCCAGGGGCACTTAGGGGAGGGGGATGAGCCCAGCATGGGGACAGTGGGTGAGTCTCCAGCCCTGCTGTCACTATGAGCTGCACACAGGTCGCCCCAGGGTGTTCAGGCCACTATTACCCTCGCCATCGGGCTCCTAGCACCATCTTCCTCATGTCACCATAAGGTGCAGCGCGTGCCCTGGCCAAGGGGAGGGGTGGCTGTGTGTGCAGACAGCGCGCCACGGGCAGAAGGAACGAGCGTGCCGAGGAGACAGGTGCAGGCAGGCAGGTCTGCATGGCCAGGGCTCCATCCAGGTGGGTGCCAGCCCTGGGCACTGCCGGATGTAGGACCCAGCAGGGGTGGGAGTCTTTGACTTCTCTCTGTGTCTCTGAGTGGGGAACCTGTCCTGTCCGTGCCTTTTGTCTGGTGGCTGCAGGCCACATTGTGCATGGGTAGCTAGGCCTAGGGACGGGCTGTGCTGGGAGACGCAACTCCACCTTTGTTCCCCACCTACACCCGTGAGGGGTCGGGGGCTGCTCACTGCTGATGCCTTGTGTCATAGGGGAACCGGTGCTGCGGCACCAAGCCCACGTGCTGCTGGACCCTGGGCTGGCAGGAACCACCTGCACCACCAGCAGAGCGAAAGCGCTGGAAAGAAACCGCCCCAGCCATGCAGGAAACCCCCTCCCCGGCGCTATCCCTCTTCAGGCCCACATCTCCGGCAGGGGTCCCGCTCCCAGCACACCCCGCGCCCGGGCCTTTTGACTCTGTGTTGCTGTGATGTCTTGTTTTGGATTCTCAGCCGGCTCTTCTGTCTGCGATATCTGATCTCTCTCTCTGTTTTTTTCTTCCCTATCTTTTAACGTTTCCCCCTGTTTCCCTCCCTGACGCACATTCTCTTTCTCTTGCTCTTTCTCTGTCTCTTCCCCGTCTCTCTCTCCCCCCCTTTTGCCTCTTTACTAGTCCATGGTGGAAAAGGTATTAGGTTTACCCTTAGTGAAGAAATTTATCCAGAGAAGGGTACGTCTGCCATTCTCAACCCCGATGCACCTGTCCCGAGCACCCCACCCCACCCGCCGGTCAGGGCTAGTAACAGTCCCAGCACCCAGAGCAGGCTGCTCGCCCCCCTGCAGGGAGGGTTCTTCGGGGCCCGTTCACTCGGGGCTGGTTGAGAAGCCGGAGGACTTGCCTCCATCCATGCCTGGGCCGCATCCATGGCTCTGGTTCTCCGAGTCAGACCCCTGCAGGCAAATTTTACAGGCAACGGTCCCGGCAGCGGGTGGGTTGGGACAATGTCTGTCCATCTGTCTGAAAGAAGCCGTCTTCTTCCTCCTTTCGAGATGGCAGGTGCAGGCATTGCTGCGTGTCATGCCAAGGGCTGTGCTGCGTGGGTAGGAGCAGAGGATCAGATGGGTCCATTCTGGCTTCAAAGTCTCTTAGCCTTGGTACCCCGAGCACCTTGGTTTAGTCTGCTCTGCAGCGGGTGGGATGGGAAGGTGCTGCTGGGCTCCAGAGCCCAGCTGGGAGCAAGGTCCAGATGGCTGAGAGGGCCCGAACCTCTGCTCTGCTGAGCCAGGCTCAGGCAGCCTGTCATCACCAAGTCTCCCAGAGCTTTGCTGTGAAAGCATGGCATGGGATGTGCTGTGATGCCCACCTGGCCTTGGCCTTGAAGAGCCCGGGGGGGTGCTAGAATAACCAAGCTGGGGCCGGCAGCTCACCAGCCTCAGGGAGACTCTTACTAGCCTTGCTCCAGGTGCACACACCAAGCCCTGCCCCGCTACCCCCCTTCAGCAAGTGGAATGACTGCATCAGGATGGGGGCGGGGGGCTGCCACCCCGCACACGGCTTGGCACTGCCACTCGCCTTCCAGCTGCCGGTGTCAGCTCCACGTTGGCCTGCGGAGCGGCACGGCGGTTTGTTTGTTCCATGCTTGCGTTGAGCACCGAGATGGTCTCTCCTCCTGCCCTTGATCTTTGGATTGAATGAGTCTCAGCATGTGACTCGGGGGGTGGGGAGGGGCGGGTATCGCTTTGGTTCAGTGCAGATCTGGAGGGACAAGAAAAATGTCCGTGGGTGCATCTGTTCAGCGGGCAGGGGCCAAAGACTATGGATCCGGAGGATTTATCCCGCCCTCCCCCGCACCAGAGCGTCCGCTGCACCCCCCTCACCTCCACTTTTCAGATGCAGCTGGAGCCAGTGCATGCAGAAACCACCCCCTGGCCCTATGGGTCACAAGCTTGCACTGCAGCAGCCCCAGTCTCAGCTATCCGAGCTGAGGGAGTAGCTCCGTTAGCTGCCAGCAACAGTAGGCTGTTATCCGCAATCACTGCACACCCTTTTGCCATAAGGCCACACAGGCACAAGTCCAAGGGCGTGCACTGTGCCTATGAGTAAGGTGATCAGCCCAGACAAGCCAAGATGCTTCTCTCAGCAGGGGTTTCCTTCAGGATCCCACCTGCACCCCCCACTCTGCCTCCAAGGGGATGCTTACTGCTGTGCTCTGCCCAGAGCCCCCAAACCACAGCCAGAGTAGGCCAGTGCAGATCAGCGCTCAGTAGCTCCCTTCTCTCCTGTCTGGGGGCCAGGCCCCAGCTGGAGTCCCACGGTGCTGGTGTGCTGCACAGTGGTAACATGGCACTGCGGGTAGCATAGCTCCTGGAGGAACCCAGTCCCAAAGCCCCTGGCATAAAGGGAGAGAGCTGCACCACTGCTCCGCTTTGCACAGACAGCCCCGGGGGGCTACGGCTGGGCCCAGTGGGTTATACCACCATTGCATGGCTCTTGCAGGCCTGGTGCTGGCCAGACTTATAGGGTCTGTCCAGACAGGGCCTGCATGACTCACACCAACGCCTCCAACTCCACAAAGCTAGTCCTTTGCTCTGCAGCAAGGGGTTTATCCTGGGCCCAGGGTGGGCTTGAGAGCTGCACTTGGAAGAGGGTCTATCCATGCAGCAGGGACCAGCTAACCCCAGCCCTGGAGCACTTTCCCACCCCAAATTCCTGCTTCAGGATCCATAGTCTCCGAGCCTTGCAGAACAGGATGGCTCCCTGCAGTCGCCAGCCTGCCTCTCTCAGCCCTGTTTTCCCCACAATGGTTTGGAAGAGTCTCCTGCACCCTCACTGGACTTTTGGACCCCTCAGTTGGATGGAATTGCTGCAATCCCGTCCAACACGCCGTGCCGTGCGTGTGGCCCCCTCACTCTCCCTGCCCTCCGCCCCACGCTGCATGCGGTGTCCCAAGCCAGCCTGTTTGGGAAGCTGAACCAGCCAGCGGATTGAGATTTGCCTTTGGGGAAACTGCAGGGCGCGTTGGCTGTTGGGGGGTGGATCTTGGGGCAGGGAGGGAGGGGCACAGCTGGTGGTCTCAGGTCACAACTGCTTGCTCGCCGGCAGTCTGGGACTGTGGGATTCTGGGCTAGTGGAGGGTAAGGGGGGGCTGGGGTGTCAGGTTAGACGCTGCCCGCACCCACCAGGATGGATCGGAGGGATGTGGCATCTGAGCTGTGACACATAGTAGACCCTGCTAGGCCCATTAAGGGATGCTCCGTTCTGGCCCCCTGCCTCGCCACTTGGAGTAGTCAGTGGCTGCCCCAAGGAGCCATAGCGAGAGGGGAGGAGGGAGCGTGTTGTGGTGCCTGAGCAGGACGACCTTGCCCCCCAGCTGTGCTAGTGGCTCTGCCCAGGGTGCCCAGCTCACCGTGTGTAGGCATGGGCACAGAAGCAGTGCAAGCCTTTCTGAACCCAGCCCACAGTCAGTCCTCTCTCCTCCAAGGCACTAATAGAAAGGATCAGAAACTTCCTCAGCTGAACCCTACCTCCACCAAGCTCCCCTGCCTGCATGTTCGAAGTGGCTCAGCACCCAAATGAATTACAGAGCCCCTGTGACCAGGTCCTGTCCCAGCCGCTGCCTATGAGTTATGGCCCAATAACAGAGGAAGATCACTGCTGCAATTAGCCTTGGCCTCTGCACTTCCCCCTTCGCTTTGAAAAGATGAGGCCTGTGTGACCCCCCCCCCCATACCTCCTCAGCATCTTGTGCCAATATTTCATTTCTAGTGCATGACAAAGGCGATACCGTGCAGCTCTGCAGGGAGCAGAAATGCTGTTGCAGGAGCCCCGGGGCTCAGCCCAAGCTTCTAGAGGCGAGGTTAGGAGAGCCAGGAGTCCAGAGTCCTGGGTTCTTGGCTCTGCCACAGACTATGCAGGTGGGCCTTGGTCATGACACGTGCATGGTTGTAACACCAAGAACTGCAACTGCAGAGCTCCTGGAGCAAAAGGAAAAGACGCACAAAAGCAAGAGGTGCCGAGAGGCGTGGGGAAGGGAGAACATCTTGCTCAAGGTCAGTGGTAGAACTGGAAATAAGCTAGAACTCGGGCTCCGGGTCCACCGTGCTCTCCATTGGGTGATGCTGCATCTCCCTTACACAGCAGGGAGATGAGGGCCCAGAGGAGCATGGCTCAGGTCCTGGTCTTGTAGCCAGCCAGGGTCATTCTGCTGCCTCCCATAGAGTTGCTCCAGGGCTGCACATTGAAAATCGCCACAGCGATTACCAGCCCCAAGGGAAGGGTAATAGGAGACTGGACTAGCAGCACCATGCACCTTTCACCTAGGCTTTGCTCAAGCATGGGGAAGGCTGGGGCTGCCCTTCACCCCACATCCATCTCCCACGGCTGCTTTGGGGAAAGCAAGGGGTGAGGATAGAAATATTCTGAAAACGTAGTGCATCTGAGCTGCTTGGAGCAAGCAGGTGATCCGAGTCCTCCAGCTGGGCATGGCCAGGGCACAGCTTTGCCCAAGGTCCTCAGGCCAGGCCAGGCCAGGCACTCACTCCTTCCCTTCCCCTTGTGGAGCAGGATCTGGCGTGGATGACCCAGTTGGGGAGGTGTCCGTCCATGTGGAGCTCTTCACACACCCTGGCACTGGGGAGCACAAGGTCACCGTCAAAGGTAGGTCCCATGTGAAGGCAGGGCCAAGAGCTGAGCACAAGGCTGGCAGTGGCTGCCTGGCCTTGGCCTCTGGCTCTGGGCCCGAGCTGCATAGTGCTGTATGACCGCGGGACTAGTGCTTGTACGTCCCCCAGGGCAACACATGGAGTGCGTGCCAGGGAAACGCAGGGAGCCCCCACCCTCAACTCTGCCCCCTTGCCAGCCCATACCCACACCCCTGCAGAGGGGCTAGTACAAGCACTTGCAGGGAGTTGAAGCCTTCAGCAACTGAGCTGCCAAAAGCTAAGAGCGGTCAGAGCGACCAGACAGACCCCGCAGACGACTCCCCAGCCCGGAGCCCGCAGCCCCCGCTCTGCCCACCCCCACGCTGCTCTGACACGGCTCTCTTTCTGGCAGTGGTGGCTGCTAACGACCTGAAGTGGCAGACATCCGGCATCTTCCGGCCCTTCATTGAGGTCAACATCATTGGGCCTAGTCTCAGCGACAAGAAGAGGAAATTTGCCACCAAGTCCAAGAACAACAGCTGGGCACCCAAATACAACGAGAGCTTCCAGTTGTGAGTGATACTGCTGCACATTTTCTTCCTCCCCAACTTCCCTGCCTCCAGGCAGCTGAGCTGGACAGGGCCAAGAGTTGCAAGTGGGGTGGAGTCAGTAAGGCCACCACTGCCTCCCTTCTCTGCCCCTTACCTGATGCTGGAGCTCAGCTAGGGAGGTGCAATGGCACTCAGGGTGCCTGCCAGGGCTGCTCCCATGTTTTTCTAGTAGTGCCATGGCCGGTGAGCAAGAGGGCACAAGCCCCAGGAGCTGCGTCAGGGGAAGGAGGGTGGGTGCAGCTCCCACAGTAGGTACAAGCAGAGCCCTCAGTGGCAGCCCACGGTGCAGGAGCAGTGGCTGGAAGTTTCTTGCTGTGGGGAGCAGATGTCACCCTTTTAGACTGAAATATCAGTGTTTAAACAGCCACTTGACTTGCATGTCAGCACCAACTGCAGAGGTGCCATTCTGCTGCCCTCAGCCCAGTAGCGAGCCTCCAGCTGCTGCTTTTGCACCCCTGTGCTGCCGCCACCCATTTCCCCCTCTGCCTCCTTCCCTCTAGAACTAGTTTTCCCTGAGGACTGAAGCTTTTGCGTTCTGCAAAAAGGTGCCCACCTGCTTCCCGGAGCAAAGGGCTGGGCTGAACAGCATCTCCCTCTGTGTACCGTGGGCTGCTCACCCGCAGGGAGACCAGGTACATCGTGGGAGATGCAATCCAAGCACCAAGCCAGGTTTACGGAGGAGAACGTGAGCACAAAGCAGCTGAACCACAACGGCCTTGAGACATCCATGCGACAAGGCCATCCGTCTGTCACACAGCTTCTTTTCAAGCCTCAGCCTTGAAACTTTGGCTAGCTTGAATTTTTCAGGATAAAAATTTAGCAGCAACCAACTTCGCCATTTTTTTCTGGCTGCTGCCACCTTTCAAGTGCCAGCTTCGGGCTAGGCCTTAAGCCCCAGACTCTGGTCCCTGGCAGAGCCCAGCTCAGGGCCAACAGAAACAGTCTGTCTGCAGCTGGTACTTTAGTTTTGCAATTCACACCAGCAACCATGTCAGCCATCATTAGAGCAAATATGATGGTGCAGACTGATGCTCATGAAGAAGCCTTTGATCAACACCCCCTCCCTAGTAAACTGTCACTCATAAGTAATTATTCAATCTGTTACCACATCAGCTGAAGAGCTTACAGAACTAGGTTTTTAGGATGGGCAAAGAATGAACAAGATGACTGCAAGACCTGGAACCTGAGTTGGATAATGCCTTGCCCCCTCCCACAGGCTCCCTGGCCCCACATCAGGCAAGCCCCTCAAGCCATCTGACTGCCTATGTGCAGCTGCCTTTCTTCACTGGGGGGTGGTGGGGATATATTGCAGCCTGCCTGCCAGGAGGTGGCATTACATAGGGGGAGCACCGATGGAGCAGAGCCTCTGGTTTCCTAGATATTAGGGCTGGAAAAGGGACTTCCAAGGGGGAAGTCAGGAAAGGTCAGAGGATCCCCGCAAGATAAGTATTCAAATGTTTCTTTAAAAAAGTGCCCAGAGTAGGTGCTTGCACCACCGGGGGGGGGAGTGGGGGGGTGTCTGTTCCAGGCCTTGGGGGCTAGGACTGTAAAGAAGTTTTTCCTTCTGTGTATCCCAAAACAGTCTTGCAGGAGTTTGTGACCATTGGATCTTGCCCTCCCTTGGGGTGCCTTGGTGAACAGGTGTTCCCCCATATCCTGATGCACACCCCTTATGTACTTTTGGTGGCAGCCTGGCTCCCCTGAGCCTGCACTTCTCCAGGCTGAAGAGTCCCATAGCTCATAGCCAGTCTTCATAAGACCAGTTCTCTTGCCCTCTGACCATGCATGGGGCTCTCCTCTGGACTCTTTCAAGCTTCTTCACGTCCTTCCCGAGTTGTGGAGCCCAGAATTGGATGCAGGAGGACGACGACATCCTGGACCTTGCTTGAGATGCATCGGAAGATGCAAGCCAGAGTTTTGTTTGCTTCGCCAGCTGCAGTATCACGTGGGTGCCTCATGTTCATCTTGTGGTCAATCATGACCCCCAAGTCTCTTTTGGTTATAGTGCTAGTGAGTGTAGCATTGCCGAGCCTAAGTGTGATGCAGCTTTCCTGAGCTCCGCTCCCACCCCCACCCAAGGTGGAGCACTTTGCATTTCTCCGTATTGAATGCCACCAGGTTTTCATCTGCCCAGCTTGCAAGCCTATCAAGGCTGGCCTGGATCACCAGCCTATCCTCAAGTGCGGACACTCTTCCCCAAAGTTTGGAGTCATCAGCAAACTTAGCCAGTCCACTTCTTAAAATGACCCAAACATGGGTGTAAGGCTACATTAAAGAGAGTACAGGTCTGAGAACCGGGCCTTGGGGGGCACCGAGTGCTGTGTTGATTCAGTTCCATCAACTACTACTTTCTGGGTCCAGCCTCAGAGCCAATTCCCCAGCCATTGGACTGGGGAGTAGCTGAGACCTCAGTTGCCCAATTTTTCCATAAGAACATCATGGCACACCAGGTCAAAGGCTTTTTTAAAAAGTCAAATATATGACATCAGCCTCTTCCCTTTTGTTCAGGTGATACATCACCTGCTCATAGAAGGGAATGAGGTTGGTCAGGCAAGACCTACCTGCACCAAACCCATGCTGGGTATCCCTCAGAATATTGCCTTCTGTTACCCTATCAAGAATGTCAATATTTGATAATTTTCTCCAAAATCTTCCCAGGGATTGAGGTCAAACTGATTAGCCTGTAGTTTCCCAGGTCTTCTTTCCTCCCTTTCTTGAAGATGGGCACCACCTTGGCCTTCCTCCAATCTTCAGGTACTTCCCAAGTACCACAAGTTCTCAAATATCCTTGCCCCTGGCTGTGCTATGATGTCTGCCAGTTCCTTTAGCACTTTTGGGTGCAATCTATCAAGACCAGCTGATTTGTAGGGGTCCAGCCTCTCAAGATGCTCCCTCACGAGGTCCATGCCAATAGCAGGCATATATTCATCCTCACCCTGGTCATCCCACATCATGTCAGGCAGGGTGGTCCCTTTGGGCTGCTGAAAAACCAATGCAAAGTAGATTGGCTTTTTCCTGGGTGGCGGTAGATGGGTGCCCCAGCTGGTTTAGCAGGGGTCCAATGTTGCCCCCCCCCTTTTCTTTTTTTTTTTTTTCCTTTCAACTCCCCACGTATCTGAAGGATTTATTGTCCTTGATTCACGTAGCCAGTTTGAGTTTGGTTGCAGCCTTGGCTTTCCTAGTTCGCTCCCTAGCGCAGAACACTCCTCCTTCATGGCGTTTCCCCCATCTTCCATGCTTTATAAACCTTTCTTTTTAGACATAGCAGCTCCATGCATTCCTTGCTGAGCCAAAGGGGTTGTTAAGTCTTTTTAACCACCATCCCAACCCATAGGAACGGACTCCCCTTGTGCTTCTAGGATCGCTGCCTTAAGGAGCAACCTCATCCTGAACTCCCCTCCCTGTGAAGTCGTGTCCTCTCAGGGCCTCAAGAACAAGCCTCCTGAGCTTATGAAAAAGTCAACTTCCCTAAAGTCGAGGACTACTGCATCGCTGGCTGACTTGCCAGCTTTGTGATGGATAGCGACAGCGTAGTCACCATCTCCCAGCTTCCCTTCAATGCTCAGGTTGCCGATTACATCATCCCCTTTGGTCAGTACCAGGTCCAGCAGCACCTTGCCTCTCGTCAGCCCATAAACTTCTTGAGAAAGGTAGAGCTCATCCACGTGCATAAGGAAGTTTTGAGACTGATCAGATTTGGCCGAGTGCTCTTCCCACGAGACGACCGGGTAGCTGAAGCCTCCCATGAGAACCACGCACCGGGAGCGTGCGGCCCCAGCCAGCTCCCTGCCCGCAGCAAAGTAAGGGAGTCCATGCGGCTGACCGCAGCCCTCAGTGCACATGCGCTGGGGGGGCAACTGAGGCAAGGACAGTACTTGGCACTTCTGGGATCCAGTCTGCATGGTGGCCACACACTCGCCCAAGGTAGAAAGCACCCCCCTTCACTCACAGCTACAGGGAAGGAGGCAGGACAATTTGGCAGAGGCTGACAGTTCTCCTTTTTGAGCAGGAAAAGGGCGGTTCACAGACTCCAGTACTGGCCTGGGGCTACTGGCCAACTACATTCCCCTCTGCCCCAGGCAGAGTAAACAGGAGGTCCCTGGGCAGTAAGGGGTTAACAGGGTGCCTGTACTCTTCTCCCAATGCAGCACCCTAGGCAGCGAGACAGGCCCAGAGTGCTACGAGCTGCAGGTGTGCGTGAAGGACTACTGCTTCGCCCGCGAGGACCGCACCGTGGGCATCGCCGTGATGCAGCTCAAGGACATCATGCAGCGTGGCAGCTGTGCCTGCTGGCTGCCCCTGGGCCGGCGCATCCACATGGATGACACGGGCCTCACCGTCCTGCGTATCCTCTCGCAGCGCAACAACGACGAGGTGGCCAAGGAGTTCGTCAAGCTCAAGTCAGACACGCGCTCAGCGGAAGAAGGCAGCAGTTAAGGCCCCCTCCCCATAGTAGAACCTCCCCCCCACCTCCATGTCCCTTATACAGCATGCTCCAGCCATGTAAAAGCCATACAGATCATCTGACCAACCGCCCCTGTCCCCAGGTCAGGGAACAGAGCCCTACCCAGGACAGTCATTGCCCAAAACCAAGGATCCAGACACACTCCAGTGCCCCCCCCCACCCACAGGCTGTAGCCACGGCACTGGCTGATCCGGAGCAGGGGTAGGGGAAGGGGGAAGCTTCCCTGCTGGAGGAAATATTAGCCTCTCCCCAGCCTGCTTCAACTGCAACAGACACCAGGAACATGGGGTACCCAACCGTGAAGTCAGAGGGTGCTGTGGCCTTGTAGCAGGCTGTCCGACTCAGCAGGAAAGCAAGGAAAGATCCCAGACCTGCCAGGGACCGAGCCAAAATGAGACTCTCCCTTAGCAGCAGCAGTAAAGGGGTTCTGGCACAAGCAGCAGGGGCACAGCAGCATGTGTCCAAGCCTCTGCACCGCTGGAAGCTCCTTCCCTAGCACTGGTGAGGAGCCAGGAAGGGACAAGCTGTGCAAGGGCTCTGGGGCCTCCTTAGCAGCTGCTGGAAAGAGCCGATGAGGCACTCAAGCCAGAGGCTCAGGGCAGCATAGACTAAGGCCAGGTAAGAGGGCAGGGCAAGAGTGCTGGCACCAGCTGTGGCTGAAGGGAGATGGGCTCAGGCAGTGGCAGCAGGCAGGGCTGTCTGAGGATCCTCCACTGCAAGGCACACATGAGAACGATTCTGGCTGACCCTAGGGCCAGCTTCCTTCTAGCCAGCCCCTACAATGGGGGTGGGGATTGCTGCTGGCAGCCCCTGTGCCAAGATGCTTATTAATCCTCATAGCAGCAGCATTAAGCCATTGCTGTGGTCCTGGAGCAGAGACCTGTTGGGAGAGGGGAATACCAGGGCTTGGCTTTGGCCTTGTGGCCACTTGTGCTCTCAGGCATGGCCCAAAAGGGCTCAGTCCCCAGGCTGACAGGGCACACAGCACTGCTTACAGCCCCATTAGCAAGTGCGGGGGAAAGGGGGCTGAGGTCTCCTTTTAGGAAAGGAGAAGTAAGAAAAAACTGCTGCCACACCAAAGGAGAGGACACCCACCCTGCAGCAGCAGCCTGGCACCTGCCACAGCCGGCAGGCAGCTTGTAAAGATGGTCCCTGCTTCAAGGGACAGTGATGACTACTGGGCTTCCAGAGGGGATCAATCCCCTACCCCTCCTGTTGCCACATCCAGCTAGGTGAGGTACCTAGAAGACTGGGTCCTTACTACCCCCACCCCCCTTTCCCCACCACTCAGCCAAGAGGAGTTTTTTAGTGGGGAAAACCGAGCTCATCACCTAGTGTCCTGCCCTGGTACCACTGCCATTGCCTTGATCTGAGCCTAGGAGCAATGGGGGCTGTTGCTGTGGGGATATGGCTACCTGAACAGCACTTAGAAACCCAGCAGCCATGTGCAGGATGCACAGGCCCAGCCTGCTGAGCAGTGTCTAGAAGCCTTGGACCCTGGGCAGCTGCTATAGCCTCCACACTACATCACGCAAGGCCCTGCCTCACCCTGGAGGGAGGCAGGAGTAAAGGTCTGAGCAGGGCAGGGTGCAGGAGCCAGACCCCCCCTCCCCTTCCACAGCAGCATCCAGGCAGTGGGCCACTGCTGAGAGCCCTGGCAGGGCCCAGCAGCATCTCTACTTCAATGACAGCCCAGTCCTCCCCTTGCCCTCCTCATGGGTAGGTAGCCATGGTCCCACCAGCAGCTGACCCAGGAGCAGGGAGAGCTCAGCCCCTGCTCTGGCTTTGGTGCAGGTTAGAGCCTTGTGGTCCACTCCAGACCATGTGTTGTAGCCATAGCAGCACCCAGGCACCTGGGCAAGGGGGACAGGGGAATCCTCCAACCACAGCCCCGAGTGCCATGCCCACAGCCAGCCTCCCATCCCCACGTAGCGCTGTAGCTCTGGAGCGGGCAGAGGGAAGGGAGAGCCCCCCCACCCCTCCATGGCCAGCTGTAGGGCTGGTATCACAGGAAGTTGCTTCAGCACAGCCTGGTACCAGGCCATCTGCCCCAGCCAGCTCTATACATATGTAAATACATGTACACAGATCGTGTGACATGGTCTCGCACCAAAGGGCTATTGGGTCAGCGCCAGACTACTGGTGCCACGCATGACTGAGGCATGGCACTTTCAGCCAGGGGCACCCGCTCCCAGCCCTGCAGCATGCTCCTGCACAACAGGCTGGCAGTCTGCACAGGATCTTAGGGCACTTCTGCACAATCCAGTGCCCAGACAGGGCCTGACCTCCCCTCTGCCCATGAACAGCCTGGGCCCAGCACTCACCCCTGCCTGGCAGAGACCCTCCATCCCTACTCCCAGCCTATTCAGCCCACCCCAGAGGAAGTCAGGCTTTTGCCCAGGGCCAGCCTGTACCCTCCCTAGACAGGGTGCCCCAGGGGACAGAGGCACAGGAGCCAGAAGTAGGTGCCCTGGCAAGTTGAAGGACCTGGCCCTGTAGCACCTAATCTGTCCCCAGGCCTGCAAGAAATTGGCTTCAGCCCCCAGAAGGACAAAAGTCTTCCGCAAGAGACCTTCCCGGCACTTCAGCACGCACACCTCAAGAGCCCCTGAGCACACCTGCCAGAGGCCCTCTGGGCTGGAGCCATGGGGCCACGTACTGTCAGCAGAGGCTATTTCAGTGAACAGGGCCCTGCCAGCAGCTGAGGCACATGGCCATAGGCTTGGGCGGGCTGCAGTGGTGGCCGAATGCAGACACCTGCGCTGCCCTTTCCCCACAGGGCTGGATGGATCAGAGGTAGAGCCAGAACACACCAGTCTGCAGCTGAACTGCAAGTGATTGCTCACAGCTCATTTCTCCAACAGATCTCCACCCCCACACTCCTGGGGTGCAGTGCCAGCTCCTGCATCCAGGTCCTGCTGGCTAAGCCAGAGGTCATCTCTGTGCTCCCAGCACTCCTTCCTAATAGCTGCAGCTACATCCAAGACAGCTGCAAAACAAAATGCAGGGGTGGGAGCCTGCCCAGGGCTGCTGGGGAAGCAAGTGCAAGCCCCCCCAAGGGAGAAGGGGGAGGTGGGTAATGGGCCAAGCCCCAGCCAGAGGCAGAAGCTGGAAGGAGACATGTACTGTGCAGAGCAGAACTTGTGCACCCTCCGCAGGGAGGGGGGGGGAAGGGGACAAGGAGATCTGATTTGGCTCAAGAAAAAAGAAAGAGAGTGAGAAGCCTCCCACCGGGCCCATGCCAGTACAAGCAGGACCCAAAAATTGCCATGCTGGGGCCAGGCCAAAAATCTCACAAATCCCTGCAGCCAAGGGAGGGGAAACATTGGTGCTCAACACCGAGGGAGGCTGGCCCAGGGGGGAGGCTCAGCTCAGCTTCCTCCCAGCTGTTGCTATCCCCATCTCCCACAACTGTGGCTGTTCTCATCCACGAGGGCCTCCAGGGTGGGAATCCAGGCACAACACATGGCTTCACAGGTAGGACCCAGTGGCCACGAGTCCTGCTGGGTCATGGTGCCTCACGTGGCAAGGCCATTGCTGCTCTCTAGTCCTGACCAGCCCATGATCTCGTGCCACAAGGCAGGGCAAGAGGGAGCAACCCTGCTTGATGTACACTTCTGTGCCCTTGCAGGAGCACCCCCCTTAAGTCCTTCCATACAGAAGCCATCTCCATCCTGGCATCACCCTCCCTCCCACAGACACTGGAACCGAACGCCCCGCCCCCCACCAGCCCCCATTCCTTTTTCTATAGTAGTTGCCTGGGACCAAAAGTGTTTGCCGCTCACACCCGTTTCAGTTCAATGTTTACACTGAGGGCACTGATCCACACCGTGCGGACCCCCTCCCCACCCCAAATGCAGAGGGCTGCAGCACGAGCCAATCTGCCACGCACAGACTGACCTCAACCAAATGCAGCACGCCACGCCATGCCACGAGCTCAGCCCTCCAGCGAGGCAGGCAGCCCCGGGAATTACCAGCCCGTGGCTCCCCCCACCTCCAAGAACAGTTTGGCATGTGAGTGAAACCAACCAGACCGAGTCACTTCTGCTCGCGTAGCACCTCCATCACGCCCCGTGTCTGTACATACCCGACCTGGAGCAAACCGTGGTGACACACCTGGATGCATGACAGTGAGATGTTTTGCACTATTTTGACTTTTTTGGGCTCTGTAAAAATATTTTATTATTATAACTGACATTAAAAAAAACAAACCAACCAACCAATGAACAATGAAGGGAGTGCACCCTTCCCCAGCCTGCCTCAGGAAACAGCACTCTGCCCAGACAGGCGCTGGGAATTGGGTGCAGCCCCATACACCCAGTCCATGTGGTCAGCCCTGGCTCCAGCTGTAGCTGAGACCTGAACTTTTAGGTGCTCAAGGAAATTGGGGGGGAGGGGGGGAGGAATGCACAACACTGCAAAACTTTAGGGCTGCAGCTTTCTTCAGGCCTGTTCTCTGAAGAGCAAGACTGGATTGTCTAATCCAGACTGCCTGCCCCAAGCTCAGCACCTCCTTTAAAAAAAAAGGCCAATACCATTTCAGTGCCCCAGGCCTTCTTAGGGGCAGCCAGGCTAGGGGCACGCATGCACACTTTTAACAGCATATCCCTAGATGGGGAGATGTGGCCCTGGAGGGCAGACAGCTCTGGGCCAGAGTCTTGAAGGCTCCTCCCAAACAGAGGTTTCCCAGGTGATCATCCCAAGTCTCATGCTGTCCTAAATCCTTCAAGAGGAGTCAGGACATCTGGGTTTGTTCCCAGCTCTGCCACCTCTGTTCTACCCCATTGCAGAAGTGAGAGCAGGACGTTTGCCTGCCAAGGGTTGGAGGTCAGGGCACAGAGAGGGCCATGCATTCTGCAGAGGCCTCCATGCCCCTGTAGCCCTGCAACGAGCCATGTTCCTGTTGAGGGGCGCCTCAGCTTAGGCAGCAGACAGGCCCCCCCTCACCCTATGTTGATCACCCCCAGCCCCACACTAGCAGACTAGAGGCCAGGCAGCTTGCTCCTATGCCCAACCTCAGCCCACAAGTGCCGTGATGCACCGACGGGTGGGCAGACTCCACAGCATCAGACTTTATTAACAAACAACTTCAGACCAGTTCTAAAAAAACAGAGGCATTTCACCAAACAAGTGTGGGACTGGATGAGGTCCCAGCTCACATGCAGGCACCAGCTGCTGGAGCCTGGGAGACCAGTGCCCAGGGAGTCATCTGCAAGGGTATACCCGCTTTCCTCCCTTGGGAGCAGCAAGGACTCCCTACTCCTCCCAGCCAGGCAGCACCATCGTGCCCAGGACCAGCCCTCCCTACCATTCCAGACCAGTTTTTAAATAAATAATTGACTAAAATGAGTCATCTGTGCTCAGTTGCTGCTCACTGCAGCCCTGGCCCCTCTGCTCACACCCCTGGCCCAGCCCACTGGGAAGCAATGTGGTGATGCCACATGTACTCAGTCCAGAGTAAGCCTGGCTCTCCTCTGAATCCAGCATGACTCTGACAGGGTGCCAGAGAGGGGCTCCTTCCCCCTTTGTGCACAGCATTTTCCTAGTCCCATTGCTAAAACCAAAAGCTACCCAAAATGCATCCACGGCCATTAAGCTGTAGATGCATCTCTTGTTATTCCAGTGCCCATCTAGCATTAGGACGGAGGGGCTGCTTGCACTCAGTGCACGAAAATAAGGGCGTCGGAAGCCCACAGACCCGCCTTTGGAAGGGTGCAGTGCCCAGACCCTGCCTTCCAGTGCCTCAGTTGTCAGTCCCTTGAGTCCCAGAGCAGCTGGCTCCTTCTCCACAAGGCTTGGCCTGTCCACATAGCGGGCCATTGCGCGACTGATCCCTCCCTGGCAGCACGGCTCACACACGTGACAGGAATGTCAGGTTGAGGCCATCGGGAAGGCAGATCTCATCCAGGTGCACAGGAGAGTGGGAGAACGGCAGAGGTACAGGGAAGAGCTGAGCCGTGTCCACCAGCAGCTGGCAGGGGCCACTTGGGTTTTGTTCTGCCAGGTGTTTCTGTGGAGACAACCCTCCCATGAGTCACACTGCTGGGCACCCCCAGCTTTCCCCACATACTCCCTGCTAGGGTCCACTGCAGACAGCTGGTTACTCACCTCCACACTACTGATGAAGCAGGGGCTCACACGCTCCTCCAGCCCAGGGGCAGGGGTATAAGCCCGCAGGAGCTTCACCACCTGCATGGGGAGATGGATTATGACTGCAGCTGCTGCCCATCCACCTCCACCACAAAGCAGCCCCAGGGGGTGAGGCCCTAGACCTAGGCCAGAGCAACTCTATGGACCTTTCTCTGCATCTCAAGCCCAGATGCTGGGCTAAGGAGGCAGCAGCTGCAGCTTGCTCTACTCCAGCCTCTCCCAAAGCTCTTGGCACATCTCAGGAGTGATAGCTGCAGTCCGAGGGTCCTGCTTTAAGGCAAGACACACAAGGAGTTCTGGGGACAACATTAAGCTGCAGCCCGCCACAGCACAAGCCAGTGCAGGAAGACCACCGCTCATTCTTCTGACCTTTGCTGCTCTCCAACCCAGAAGAGGGTCCAGCTACTAGCCAGCATCTTTGCCAGGCAGAGGCTAGCCTGGGAGCTCAGAGGAGTATTCCCTGTGGCATGTCCAATGCCTGATGCACCATCACTAGTGATGCCCTCCACACCAGGGCTTTACTAAATCAGCATGGAGCCCCCTCACCAGGGCAGGCTAGAGGTCTGCAGGGGGCAGAGCCCCTAGGACTTCCCAGCCAGGTCTACCTGCCAGACATAGGGTGGCCCACTGTACCTGTTGGGGAGACAATGCCGTGCACAGGCAGCAGATAGCTTCAGCATCCTCCTCACTCGTCTTCTTCACCTGCAGCAGCTGGGCAGCCTGGATGAGGGGCTCCAGGATAGCTGTGGCCCCGCTCTGCTGGAGGCCTTCTGCCCGCAGCCACTCCTCCAGCTGGCTCACATTGTACCTGGAATGGGGCTACAATGCTGAGGGAAGGACACACTGCAGCCCCCAACTCAGCCCCACATGGTGGGCAGCAGCAGGGGCCATGTCAGCATGTCTGGCCTGTGGATGCTTGCCAGTCAGTGCCTAACCCATGCTGCCCAAGGGGCTAGGGCCTTGACCAGGTTCCTGCTCGGAGCCCTCCCCTCCACACTAAACTAATATGCTGCTGGGGGTGCTGCCTAAGTACCTGTGGCAAAGCTGGGTGAGAGTCACAGCCCACCAGATTCAAGACCCAAGATCCTAACAGTGCCCTGGTCACCACTTTAGCTACAAGGGACATACCCAGGTCAGGCCACAACCCCTTGGCTCAACTTGGAGGTACCAAACCTGCCTTTGCAAAGGCCTGGGGTAGGCACTCCTAGGTGGGACAACTGTGGTTCTCCTGGGCCAGGTGAAGCCATGGTGGAGGGTAGGTTGGGCAGGACCAGGGCTTCCCTCTGCTCCAGGCACGACAGCCACAGATCTAGGAGTTCACCAGGATCGAGGTACAGACTGACCTGAGCTGGACACCCTGGCTCCACGAGCATGCGTCCCTCCGCAGAAGCAGGTAATTGAGGGCTGTGCCACTGATGAGAAAGAGGAGCTGCTGCACAGCCTGCTGCACTATCGCAGGCTCCAGGTCATGGCTCTTGAGCATCTTGTGGAAGGCACCGAGCTGCAGGAGCAGGGAGTCCAGCGTGTAGGCAGGGGCCCCCTGCGGCCTGCGGCTGCCCGATGGCCTGGCCAAGGACAAGCCCGGGATGGTTTCGCTCTCCAGCATGGCAGCAACTAGCAGGGCAGAGAGGGACAGGGTTGGAGTCTGTGCCCAGCCTGGCAGGGATGTGGGGCTGAAGTCCCAGCCCCTGATATTAGGTAGGAGGGAAGAGCCCTTGGGAGCAGCTGCTAGCCATGGCAGGAAGGCCCCTCAGATATGCTGGGATGTCTCCTCCCCTCCCCGGGATGGCTGTGCTGTGGTGCCAATACCCTAGCATGGGCTGCAGGGCAGCACTAAGTCCTATCTCCACAGGGAACACAGAACATACCAATCATGGGCTTCAGTTTCTTTTCTGCCGTGCCAATGAGCTGCTGGTAGATCTGGATGGCCAAGTCACCCAGGCTCTGGCAGTGGCTGGCAGGGTTGCAGTGCTGCAGGCAGTGCTGGTTCTGCTTGGGGGTGTTCACCTGCCGGTAGCTCTGCAGAGATGGCAAGAGGGGCTGGAATCCAGAGACAAGTGTGACACCGAGCCAGCCCCTGCTCTCCAGAGCAATAGCTTCCCTGCAGGCCCAAAACCTGGTCCAGCTGCCACCCATGGCCCTGACAGCTGGGAGTCTTTACTCTTCCAGACCAGTGACACCTTATGATCTTGACTCCAACTAAAGGTGCCCAGCAGCTCCCAATGTCTGCACAGTGCAGGTGGAAGTTCTGGTGTTAGGGGCCTTTCCCCAGAACTACTGACAACCATAGAGTCCCCTTCCCTGGCCTCGGTGAGATGCATCTCACCTACAGAGAGCAGCTCTGGATACAGCAGCCTACAGCAGGCCCTTTCAGGAAAGGCTGGTGCCCAGTGCTGTGCAAGGGCTTCCCAGAGCTCTGCTGCAAGCTCAGGGGCATGCATCTGATGGCAGCCAGCACTGGGGACCCAACACAGGGATGAAATGAGAGAACCCTGCAGCCCCCGAGGGTACTGAGCTCTGGCTCTGCATCCACCACAATGCACCTGAACCCACCCACAGGCCAGGTCCGGGCTGCCTAGGCTGGGCCAGGCCTGCTCACCTCGTCCCTGCCATACTGCCTCAGGCAGTTGAGAAGGCGGCAGGTGTTGGCGAGCCAGAACGTCACCACGTTGAAGTCCTCGCTGTGCTTCTAGAGGCAGGAGGGAAGGAAGCGAGGGATCAGAGCAGCTGCAAGGGATCCTCAGGCACTTGGTAGTGGGGCAGCTCTGTTAGAGGACATGGTGACAGCCCCCGACATGTCTGCTCCCAGCTCAGCCCTCCTTCAGCCCCGGGGCCAGGAGGGAGTGCTGCTCCCAGCCCAGAAGTAGAGAGCCTGAAGCAAGGAGCCCAGCACCTCCCTCAGTTCAAGGCAGGCAAATGCCCTCAGGGGCAGGGGATTCAGACATGTGCTAGACCCCAGCACCTCTCACCCTGGGACTGCACAAGGTAGGAGGCAGAGCCCACAGGCAGAGGGCAAGAAGGGAAGGGGAAAAAAAGGGTGCGTCTGACCTAGAATCCTCCAGGAAAAAGCACCAAGGAAACTTTAGCCACGGGCCTTGGACTACCTTTAGAGAAGAGTTGCGGGCACCACCTGGACTGGCAGCCTGTTCAGATAGCACCAAGCCAGCCTACCCTCCTTCACCAGCACAGACTGAGATTTAAGGAGCCTGCAGCTGTGCCAGGGGCATCTGGGAGGATACTCCAAGTTCAATGCCCCAGAAGAAGCACCTGGTGGTTATATTCTTCCCCCTCAGCTGAACCTCCCTCCCCGTTCAGCCCCAAAGACTGGCCCCAAGGCCCTCCCCACCCTGTCTCAATGGGATTTGCTGTTCCTCCTTTCCTTCAGGGCTACTGAAGTAGCAGTGCTCCTTCTCCTTGTAGCCACAGCCTGGCCTGGTGCTTGAGTCTGACCACATACGGGCATGTACATGTCCACCCCTCTCCACCCCCAGCTGACCCCCTGCCCAAGTCAGCTCTAAGGGGGTTGCAGCTAGCAGTGTTTGAGACAGATTGGCATGGAAGTAGAAGCTATGTCTCCTGCCACACCAAAACCCCCTCCACCCCCCCCCCCCCCAAGTCACTGCAGACCATCCATGCAACCCACCACAGGCCAAAATCAGCTCCAGAGAAGTGAGGAAAGCAAGGCAGAGAATTATCACACCCCCAAAGTCACAGGAAGCCTACAGCACAGCCAAGAGAACTTGGGTGTCCTGGCTCAGTGCTGCCCCTGGCATTGCACTATAGCCCTCTGGTTACCCAGGAGGAGGGGAAATCCATCTCACCAAAGCAAGGGCAATGTTGGACCCCTGCTAAACCAGATGGGGCAACTGACAACTGACGCCCAGGAAAAAGCCAACCTATTAAATAGGTACTTTGCGTCAGTCTTTCACCAGTCCCATGGGACACCCATGCCTGCTATGGGACAGGGAGATCTGGGTGAGGGGGATCCCCTACCCTCCATCAATGCTGACCTCATGAAGGAACACCTTGAGAGGCTGGATACCTTCAAGTCAGCCGGCCCTGACAACCTGCACCCCAGGGTACTCAAGGAGCTGGCGAGCGTCATAGCCCAGCCCCTGGCACGGGTCTTTGAAAACTCCTGGCGCTCTGGTGTAGTGCCCAAGGACTGGAAGAAGGCCAATGTGGTGCCGATCTTCAAAAAAGGGAGGAGAGTGGATCTGGCTAACTACAGGCCCATTAGCCTGACTTCTATCCTGGGGAAGATCCTAGAAAAGTTTATTAAGGAGGCCATCCTTGAGGGACTGGCCCAGGCTAACATCCTAAGAGATAGCCAGCACGGGTTTGTTGCGGGTAGGTCTTGTTTGACCAATCTCGTTTCCTTCTATGACCAGGTGACCTATCACCTGGACAAGGGAGAAGAGGTTGATGTCATATCTTGACTTCAAAAAAAGCTTTTGATCTGGTATCCCATGATCACCTCTTGGCCAAACTGGCCAGTTGTGGCCTTGGCTCCACCACGATCCGCTGGCTGGGAAATTGGCTCCGTGGTCGGACCCAGAGGGGTGTGATTGATGGCAGTCACTCATCGTGGTGCCCTGTGACCAGTGGGGTCCCTCAAGGCTCTGTCCTGGGACCCATACTGTTCAACATCTTCATTAACGATGTGGACACTGGAGTCAGGAGCGGACTGGCCAAGTTCGCCGATGACACCAAACTTTGGGGCAAAGCATCCACGCCAGAGGACAGGCGGGTGATCCAGGCTGACCTGGACAAGCTCAGCAAATGGGCAGACGAGAACCTCATGGTGTTTAACACCGAAAAATGCAAGGTTCTCCACCTTGGGAGGAAAAACCTGCAGCACCCTTATAAGCTCGGCAGTGCTACGTTGGTTAGCACTACAGAAGAAAGAGACTTGGGGGTCATCATTGACCACAAGATGAACATGAGCCTGCAATGCGATGCTGCGGCTAGTAAAGCGACCAAAACGCTGGCTTGCATCCATAGATGCTTCTCGAGCAAATCCCGGGACGTCGTTCTCCCCTTGTACTCGGCCTTGGTGAGGCCGCAGCTGGAGTACTGCGTCCAGTTTTGGGCTCCACAATTCAAATAGGATGTGGAGAAGCTTGAGAGAGTCCAGAGAAGAGCCACACGCATGATCAGAGGTCAGGAAAACAGACCTTACGATGACAGGCTGAGAGCCATGGGACTCTTTAGCCTGGAAAAGCGTAGGCTCAGGGGTGATCTGATGGCCACCTATAAAAAAATTTATCAAGGGTGACCACCAGGATCTGGGAGAGCATTTGTTCACCAGAGTGCCCCAAGGGACGACGAGGTCGAACGGTCACAAACTCCTGCAAGACCGCTTCAGGCTGGACATAAGGAAGAATTTCTTTACTGTCCGAGCCCCCAAGGTCTGGAACAGCCTGCCAGCGGAGGTGGTTCAAGCACCTACACTGAACACACCTTCAAGAGGAAACTGGATGCTTATCTTGCTGGGATCCTATGACCCCAGCTGACTTCCTGCCCTTTGGGCAGGGGGCTGGACTCCATGATCTCCCGAGGTCCCTTCCAGCCCTAATGTCTATGAAATCATGTCCCCTGGACTGGCTCTAGCAGTGCCATGACAGCCATGTGGCTGCATGCATTTGAAGCAGCATGGGTGTGTGCTCCAGCTCTGAAGAACACAGCCGGATCAGGCCTTTTCCAGCCAGGGCCCGTTAGAGCAGGGCTGTGCAGAGGGACACAGCTTTGGCCTCAGCCCTTCCATGCCTACCTACAGCAGACTGGGAAGACAGGTCGCAAGTGCAAAGAGCTGTGAGCCAGCCAGTTCAAGCCAGCTGCTGCCCAGTCTGGACCCAAGCATTCACCACTCAGTGCTACAGCAGTAGTGGCAGCCTTGCCCTTAAGCCAGGAGTCCTGGCTCCCAGTGCCTGGGGCTGGGGTCCAGTGGCATTTGCAGCTTTCCTGGGGCAGTGAAAGTTCCCAGAAGACCCTCAGCCAGCACAAGCACCACTGGGCTGCTGCTGGCAGAGACCAGCTAGTGAACCATGTTCCTGACAGGGGAGACTGCTCCAGCACCATGACCAGCTGAGCCTGAAGATGGGGCAGCTCCATGGACACAGGATCAGTAGGAGCACACAGGGGCCAGCACACCCTCCGCCCCAGGCAGGAGGAAGGAAGGGCACATCTCAGGTTTAGAGAGGAGCTTCTGGGCAGCTAGGGAGAAAGCCACACATGGAGAAGCACTGGTGGGGACACACAGCAGAGCCACAGCCACACTTTTAGCCTTCCCAAGCTGGGCAGCCCATGTCTTGCAGCTCTCTGTACCTTCATGACTCTCTTGATGCCATTGATGGCAGCAGTAAGGAGCGAGCGGATCTTGTGCTCGTCCTGGCAGTAGTCCGCATGCCGCAGGCACATGAAGAGGATGTAGCTTGGCAGTGTTGGAAGGGTACCAGGGATGTGCTGAGGCTGGAAGTCTGGAAGGGGAGGAAGAGAAAACTCAGTCTGCAACAGGCCCTTCCCTAGATGGAAGGGAGCATCATGTCATGGCACCAAGTTGCTCCTTACTGAAGTCAGGCTGCGTCTCACCTGACCCGGTGGGACAGCGAGCCCACAACATCACCTCCCTGCATACAGGGTCTATTGAAAGAAGTCCCTGGGTGCAAAAAAGCCACTCGGACAGGAGGAACAACAAAATGCAGACCCAGTCTCCCCACCCGCCATAGTGCTACTCCTATGGGCTTCCATGAATTCTCACACCCCAAGTCCCAATCCATATAGATGGGCTGGGCTGGCTTGAAAAATTTAACTAGAGCAGCTCTGGGTTTAGCCCAGCCCTACATGAATAGCACCCAGTACTGGGCACAGTGCTGCTATACACAGCTGGCTGAAGCCCCATGGGGCACATCTCTCCCCTGCCCCACCAGCCAGGATGTGCCAGTCTGCCTTTCCTGGCAGCCGCTGCACTCTTCTGCTGGCATCTTAATTCTTTATGGTATTTGGGAAGAAAGCCTTGAGCTGCCTTCAATGACTTGCCTCTGCCAAGGCACTAGCCAGACTTTGTCCCTGCTGGGGTAACCTGGGAAGCCAAGCTGCATGACGCCCAGGCTGCCAGCCTCAAGAGCTGGTCCAAGCTGCTGCCTCAGAAGAACAAGGTGTTTAGACACCCTCTTCTTCAGCAGGCATACTGCTGGCAGAGGGCTGCTCTCCATGTGCAGAGCATCATTAGAGCCCATCCTGGCACCTCTTCCCGAGCTGACAGTTTTATGGCAGGGATGGTGCTTTGCTTCAGCAGGGTTGGGGCAGCCCTGACCACCACTTTAGTGTCCACTTGGGCCCTCCTGCAACATCTGTGCAGCGTCAGAAGCTTTGCCAGGAAGTGGGGACCTGAGCCTGTTTGTCTCAGCCCCAGGCCTTCTGCTTCCCCTCAGAGCTGGTAATGCTGCCCACCCCTCCTCTTGAGGAAGCTTGTCACCACGGTTGACACATGGCCATGGCAGACCCGCCACCCCAGCACAA
The DNA here is from genome assembly GCF_052110815.1 of Crocodylus siamensis. Classification (NCBI taxonomy): domain Eukaryota; kingdom Metazoa; phylum Chordata; order Crocodylia; family Crocodylidae; genus Crocodylus; species Crocodylus siamensis. The sequence continues at coordinate 8,192,964 of NC_143408.1, read as the reverse complement.
AAAGGCAATGCATCAGCCCCAGCATCCTGGCCAGAGCCCAGCTCATAGCCTGCTGTAGGCAGCTTATCTGGCATTTCACTAGGCTGAGGAGGTGCCCCCCAGAGCATCTTGCCCCTGCCTAGCATGAGAGGAGAGGGGCACAAATGGGACTTGGTACTGCTGCTTTGCTGTCCCCTCTGGCTTCCCTTTCAGAGACAAACCCCCAAAGTTTTGAAGTGACAGAGGAACCTCAAAAAGCCTATCAAGCATGCAAGTCCTGGGCACAGGCCTGACCCCAAGAGAAGCTTACAGCACAGGGAAGCCCTGGGCTTGGACGTATCACCTGCAGCAAGTCAAGAAGGGGGATGTTTGCCCCCTCTGCTCCTTTCCCAGCTCCAAAGCTGTTCAGCTCATCCCCATGTTCAGCCAGAGCACAGATGCTCCTCGTACAGCTTCCCACCCCCGCAGCCGTCATCCCCAGATTGTCTCACACCCTCATCAGGCCTGGCGGCCTGCAAGGAGCCCTGCCACTGCCCAAAGCACCTTCCAGTGAGCATGAGCATTGTCCTGGGTGGTCCTTGGAGCACGGATGATGCACTAGAGCAGCAGGAGGCCTGGGGAGTCCACAGCAGCATGGAGGCAAGGACTTGGACAATGCTTCATCCTCGCACTGCCTTGGAGCAGAGGGAGCTGCCCAGCCCCCACAGCAGGGCACAACCCCTTACCAGTGATGATGGTCCTGACCAGGCGCTCTTCATCCTCTCCTCTGCATCTCAGCATGCCCTGGAAGGGCCCACTTGGGTATGGGACCTCCAGGGGCCTCTCCTGCTCTGCAGGTGTTGCCCTCTGTCCCCCGATGGCCTCTCTGGTTGCTGCTGAGGAAAGAGTGTTAAAACCAAGGCATCTCCTTGCTTTGGGGCCACAGACCCAGCTTTCCTGAACTGGCTGGTCTAGAGGCACTCAGGGTGCCACTGGTACCCATGCAAGTCTTTCCTGCAGAGCTCACGCCAAGAATGCCAGGCTCCAGGCAGAGCCAGTTGCTGCTCAGGACGAGGTAGAGCTGGGCTTGTTTGGGAGATCAGCCAGGCTGAGTTAAACAGCACCATGGGACAGAGAGCAATTGCCGGATGCTTCTGCATGCCATGTGCTGGACTGGAGGCTGCCAGATTGCCCTGCAGAGCAGCCACTGCCTGGCAGCACCAGGCAAGTTGTGAATTCCCTGTTCTCACTCCCATGTAGACACCCCCCCCCCCCCGACTAGCCAGATGCTGCAAACTCAGCCAGCAGCTCCCCTCCCCTACCACCCTGAGCACCAGCCAGGAAGGGCAGCGAAGGCACCCTGGGCCTTCCACTAAGGGGAAATCTAGGGCTCTTGCAGGGCAGATCCAGGCTTCCAGGTACAGAGAAGCACACAGTGCCTCAGAAGCAAGACCACCACTAAGCCAAGCAGTCCCCATGTCTCCCCACTGCTCCAGGGAGGTCTGTAGCGCTCAGGACAGGGCTTCTCGGCCAGCCCAGCCCTGCCCCGCCCCACCCCAGGTGCTGCAGTCTAGGTTTACATGAAGGCTGCGTGGGCGCTTTCCCATTACAGGACAACAAGCAGCAGAAGGCAAACCCAGAATAGCAGCTAGAGGTATGTTTCCTGGGAGCAGATCTGTTAACGAGAAGCTCCACTGCCCATCTGCAGAGGTCTGAGCAGATGGGCAGCACTGGCACCATGGCTCTCTGCTGCTCAAGGGATGCAGAAAAAAGAAAGAAGGGACATGGTTGCCACTGAGCATCTGGCACAGCATGCGAGGATGCTGGGAGAAGGGTCACTGTCACCCCCAGAAGGCGGTAGCCATTTGCAGGGGGCTTAGGAGGGGGTTGGACAGAGGCTCAGCAGTCACTACCAGGAGGGCTGCAGAACCTTCCCGAGGCGTCCCATGATCCAAGCTGCAGCCCAGACACCCACCAGCCCCATGGCTCCTGCAGTGCTTAAGCCCTGCACTTTCTACCTAGGGGTGGGGAGACAGGGTAGGGTCCTGCTAGGGGGAGGACCAGCCTCTACTGCTTCATTGCTACAGAGACACTTGCCTGCAGGGTCCTGGATCTGCTTCATGTAGTTCTTCAGCTGTTTCTGGAGCTTGAGCTTGCTTCTTTCCTGCCTCTGCAGCTGCTCTGACAGCTCCTGAGGGGGCCACACGGGCCAAGGATCAGAGAGCCCTTTTCAGCCACCCCCAGCACAGGGACAGGAGCTCCTTGCTCTCAGATGCTACCACCTTGTGCTAGGGCCAGGCCTAGCCAAGAGGCAGGCTCTGGCCAGGCGAGCAGAGCAGAGAATGGGGAGGGTGCGTCTCAGCACACAGTGCTCCCAGGGCAGGAGGGATGCTATTGCCCGGCATGCCAACTGGCCAGTGCGCAAGGCCCGAGCTGGCCCCACAGCACGTACAGCTGGGCAGTGGGCAACAACCCCGAAGCCCAGGCCCCTTTACCAAGTTCTCCTCCTTCAGCTGCACGATCTGGCACTGAAGCCCATCTCCGCTCTGCTGGTGCTGCAGGTCCTGGATCAGGCTCTGCTGCTGCCAGGTGAGCCGCTTCAGTGCGCGGATGTCCTGCTGGAAGCCTTCCTGCTCCTGCTCATGCTGCTGCTGCTGCTCTTGCAGCTGCTCCTCCAGCAGCCTGTGGAAGGAGCGTGTCAAGGGAGGCCCTGGAGCAAGCCACCAGGAAGTGCAAGTCTCCTCCCTCTCGAGGCTTTCCAGAGGCTGAAAGGCACTTGCCTGGGATGCTTTAGGACTAGGAGAGCCTGCACCTGTGCAGGGGTTGGATTCCATGGCTCTGAAAATCCCTACCAACCTTTTAGACAAAAAAGGCAACCAGAAGGTGGATGAAGCTTCATGAAGCACACCCTTTGCCCCTCCAAGGGGGAAATAAACAGTGAACCCCATTTGCCAGGTGGGAAAGAATGCCTCTTAGCCTCTCTAGCTTCTTTAAATCCAAAGCAGAGACTCGTCTAAAACCCGTTAGTCCTGGTTTCGAGCCCTCAGCTCCTAGGTACCTCATTTCTGGGACAGGCTTGCTAAGTACCAGCTGGCTGCTGCACACTATCTTCCGAGTGGTTTGTTTTAGGTGCTGAAGCAGAACGGCTTCCCTAGCTGCTAGATGTGGGGCAACAGCCGAGCGTGCCATGATAGGGCTTCTGCCCAGGCCAGGCTCTACCTTTGTCTACTAGTGAGCCTGCTGGGGTGGGAGATGCTACATTATCCCAGCAACCCCTCCCCAAGTGCCAGTGCAGACTGCACTGGGCTCCACAGATACTCTACTGAGAGAGTGGATCCAGACTTCTCCTCTAATTCTCAGGGAAGCTGAGCAGTCAAAGAGCTGCCAGCCAGTTCATACAGAGCAAGGGACAGACTCAGCTTGAACTCTAGCCCCTGAAAGCTGCCTCTTGAAGTTCTGCCAACTCCAGGAAGACGGCTGTAGCCAAAAGGCATCACTTACCTACGCTGGAAATGCGGCACGAGATCCCAACCTGCTGAGACAGGGGGCTGTGCATGCAGCCAGGGAGGAAATGCCACCATCATATCTTATGTGGCAATGCCTTGCTCAAATGCCCTTTGTTTTCATGCAGTTGAAGGCTCACTAATTTAAACCAGAGGTCAGTAGATAGAAGTGAACCCCTGCTTTCAGAAGACTTGTTTAAAAATAAAACAAACGGTAAGATTTGGCACCTGCACCTTGCACAAAAGCAGGCATTCTGCTTCCTGCTTAAAAGGATTCAAGGGGAGGCACACTTGGCAAGGCTGAAGCCTGGCATACTCAGCCGCTGCAGCACAGGTTTATGGCAGCTGTCCCCCGCCTCCCCCAAAGCCAAAAAACTCCCAAGCAAGCTGGGAGTGCTGGGGCCTCCCTTCTCCTGTGGGCTTCGCTTCCCCCTAGTCTCCCACAATGCATGGTTCTTTCACCAAGAGGCGAGGCTGCCAAGCAGCCCAGCCCAGGAGCAAGAGTGGAAGCAAAAACATGCGTACATGGCGCCACAGCACTTCAGTGGCAAAAGGGCAATGGCATCCTAGCGAGGTGTTTGGAGTTTTTTTGGGGGGTTTTTTGGTTTTTTTTTTGTTTGTTTGTTTTTTTGAATATCTGAAGAGTTCTGTGGGGGAAAAAAGCCATTTTTCGAGTAGCCAGTTCAGCTGTCCCAGAGCATCTGTGTGCGCATCTGAATGGATAGGAGCTGGAGTCTGAGCCAGGATCACTGTACGCATTAGCTGCTCGATGACAGCTGGAAGCTCGATTGGTATTTGCATCTTCACACAGTTGAGTGCCAAACACCGAATCATAACCCTATGCAAACAGCTCTGACCTGGCTCTGCACCACACCTCTGCCCCACCAGGGTAGCAGGAGATGGGGCAGATTATGAACACCCCACCATGCTCCAGACCTGCCAAGGGGGAAGGAGCAGCATGTAGACGCTCACCTGTTGGTAACCTGGACAGCATCATACGCATGCTTCAAGTCCTCCTCCACCATTTTCTCAGGGCTCCTGTTCAGTCCAAAGAGCTCAGCAATGTACTGATGGGGAGAAGGCAGCTGCTGAAAGTCAGGCCTTCAGGTGGAAGTGCATGTCCCAAGACCTGCTGCCCGAGCCAGGGAGGGGGTGGAGGCAGGTACCTTACCCAGGGCCTGAGGAGCTTCTTGTCCTCATGAGCCAGCTGTGCCTTTGTCTTGTGTAGCTCCTCCTGAGTCCTAACCAGCTCCTTTCTGACAGCATTGAGCTGCCCCAGGAGGATGCAAGTCTTCAATGGGTCCTGCTCACCATCGCTGCTCAAGGAAGATGTAGTGCTGTCCGAGCTGGCCCTGTACTGCTCAGGTATCAGCCTCCAGGGATCCTTCTCCTGGTTCAGAGGCTGGGATGGAGACTGGGCAGGAGGAAAAGTGTGGCTTGGGGAGGATGTTTTTACTCCAACACCTTGGTATCTGTAGCCACCCACTCAACGAGAGCCCGAGACAACCCACCTCTGCTGGGGATGCTGATGGAGCTCTGAAGCACAAGGGGCCATGTGGGACAGAGGCTTGTAAAGTTTAACGAGGGGCACCATAGGCCAGCAGGAGACAGGACCCTTGCACATTTGTGGGGAAAGGCCTCAAAACAGATAATAAGCAATTGGCCTGACAGTGCCAGAAGGAGAGGGAGCCAACTGCTTAAGAAAGCAATTGTAACAGCCACTTCCTGGATGCCAGGGGTGGGACCACCTTTGACAGGGCTGGAGAACAGTGCACAGGCAGCTGGCTGGGCCATAGCCTGCAGGGCTGCTGGCAGGGGACCCCTGTGCAAGCACAAGATGAGCACAGGACTCTGGATCATGTCTGCCAGCGTTCCCCAGGGAGGGGGTGGGGAGAAGGAGGATTGTCCAAAAAAAGTGAAGCAAGCCTGGCTGTCGCTCATGTCCTTCAGGCATGAACTTTCCTGTTTGTGGGAGGCCTTTGGCATTGGGAGATGTAGTTCCCAGTGTATGTGGAGCACTGAGCACCTTGTGGAGCACATTTTGGACACAAGTTCTTGGGTCCAGCCCCACAGCTGCCTGCAAAGCGGCGATGGCCAGGCAACCCAAGCTCAGTGAAACAGCCTAGCAGGTGAGCCCGATGCCAGCCCCATCACTCCTGAGAGCAGGGGCTGGAAAGCAGTTTGTACTCTGCCAGTGCAGACAAGGGAAGGCTGTACATACAGATGATCCTTTCTAGCCAACAGGACTGATCAGGCCAGGCCACAGCACAGGTAAGGCCCCATTTTCCCCCCTGACACCTGTGCACATGATGGGACAGGATGGAAGGGGAGGATATGACAGTCTGGCAGCCAGGATCCTAGCCGCATACCTTCTGCACTCCTGCTTGCAGCCAGCCAAAAGAATGGGGTTGGCCATGGTCTACATCCGGGGGCCAAACCACCCCCGCTCCTCAGGGGAAAAGCAGGCAGGAGCAGAGTGCCATCTCACCTCTATCTGCTGGATGGGTTCATCCCGGGATAGGGCTGTGGACCCAGATTGGTAGCTGCTCTCCGAGTCCAGAATACTGTCAGAAGATGGGGACCTCCTGAAGCCTGTGGTGTGCTGATTTGGAAGAAAAAGGGATGGGGTGCATTACAACAAAGGTCAGGAACCCAGCGACAATCACATCAGGAGTGCAACAGGCCAGAGCACGGGACTCTGAACACACCTGCACTGTTGTGGCCTGGACAGTCCAGCCCAGCTGCAGCCACAACCAAGTACATGAGGCAGGATACCCACCCCTGCATATGGGCTCGACATCTTCCCATAGGGCCGGAGAGATACTCGCCTCTTCGCTTTTTAGGGAGCATGGCTGAAGCTGGTCACCTTACAACTCCTAGAAGCTTTGGCCCAAAGTCATAGTCCAAGGCCATTTGGCACCTGGTCCCAGTCAAGGGAACAGGGTTCTGGGCACCTCCCTCAACACCTTGTAAAAACCATCTGGCATGTGCACACAGCCATCCTCCAAGGGGGCCTGGAGACTGCTGCTGCCAGAGCCCCAGCCATGAGGGCACAGCTCTTCCACTGATGCAAGCACCACTTGTGGGTGAGCAGCTACTCTATGTCCCCCACAACCCCCACTCCCTGCTTCACCTACATTTAGCTGCATCCTTTCATCTTGCACCTTGTTATAAAGCCCCTCTCCATGGTGCCCCCTAGACAGCATCAGTCCTGCCCCAGCCTGGCCCTCATGCTCTCACCTTGTGGAAGGCCACCTCCTCCCGCAGGTTCTCATAGCCTTGCTCCAGGCGGGCATACTCCTTCACCAGGCTCTGGTAGCGAGACCTCTCCTCCTCCAGCTCGCACTGCAGCTCTCTGCTTTCCACCGACAGACGCTGGCACATTTTTTCTGGAGCAGGGTGGAAGACCCGAGTGGAGAAGGCAGCACCCATCTGCAGGACTGAGCCCAGGGTGGGCCTACCAACGGGATCCAAGACTTGCTCACCCCACCCAGGGAGGTCAGGGCCAGGGCTGACCCCAGAAGCCCAGCAACTATACATCTTACAGGGCAGAGCTGCCACACTGCTCTTGCAGGGAACCCACTGACAGCCCAGGAGACTGGGCAGAAGGCTTGGCCTCTCCCTGTTCTGGATGGAAAAGGATCACACTGGTCTCTGGGATCAGCCAGGCTGAGCTCCCAGGGTACTAGGTTGTAAGCAGCCTGTATTTGTAAAAAGTGCCAACAAGGCACTTGGCTCTGTCTTAGTGCAAGAAAGGAGGCAAAGACAGGGGGCATGGCCCACAGCCTCAGGCACAAGGTCCCTGCCCCTCACCTTGTGTCTGGAGATTTTTTTCTTTGCTTAAAATTTTCCATATTCCAAGCCAAATTAGCCAAAACAAAAAAAGCTCCAAATCAGAGAACCACTCTGTCCAGAACCATGAGTGGCCCTACAACCAGCAAACATCCTCCACCCCCACCTGGGGCTTCAGATGTTTCCAAAACCTTTGGCAGGCATCTTATGTGCAGGCCCAAGCCCAGAGGCTTGGAGTTTAGATGCCTCAGAGTTTTGCTTGCCCTCAGCCATAAGGCCCCAGGGAAAAAGAGAGTCTCTCCTTTCCATAAAGTGGGCTTAAAGCCAAGAGCTGCCCAAAACGGGAAGATAAGTGGGAGGTTTACTATACATTACCTTGGCAGGTACTGTGGCAGGAAGCCACCTTTGTTTCTCCCAAAAAAATCTCTGCCCTGTGACAATTTGGTCAGGATGGGCCCAGCAGAGGAGATGCACCTTTACCCTGTCTCTTTAGGTAACTTGAGCTGGCTAGTCCTGAGGGAGGGGGGAAGCCTGCTCCCCCTGCCTACGTGACTGGTATCAGCTACCTGGGTGAGGGGCATCTACCTGGTGGGCTAGAGTCTGCCCGGCAACTAGCGATGTAATTCAGATTGGTTGGCCGACAGCCAACAGGTGCTGGCCCCCATTGGACCAGGTGAATGAGGTCACAGGGGCTATATAAAAGTTAAGACTGCCCAGGAGGAGGGGGCAGCAGCCATGCGGAGGACTCGCACTTAAAGAGGAGCTTGACCATCTGAAACTGGCTCTTCCCCCCCCGTAACTCCTGAGTGAGGAATGGCCTGCCTCCAGAGGGGATCTCCAACAGCCTCGGGATGATGCTTGTGGTCTAGTTAGATATCTAACTGGCAGTAACTCAGATGTGTGATCAAAAGGCTACCTCAGCCAGATTGTTTTCCTCAATGGGATTTCCATGATATTGCTCCATCTTGTACCCTATTTTCACCCTACCCCTGTAATCAATAAAGTTCTCCTTTGTGACCGGTGTAGGAGACTTAGAGGGGTGGGTCTAAATTATGCCTAAGAGGCCCCTTAGGTCTGCGGACTAAGGGAGACTTCCCTTTTTGGCCCCTGACTTGGGGAAGTGCCCCAAGTGCTTGTACTGGGTCAAGTGCCCATTGGGCTATTAGGCTTGTGTTTCCCCAAAGACACAGGGCTGAGAGAGTCCCATTTTGGGGTGGTAGCAGCTACATTACCCCCAGGCTAGTGAGTGTGCTCCAGGAAGGGGGTCAGCCAGACGCGAGGCGCCCCCAGGGAGGCACTCCGAGCCGGGAAGGTGGGTGGCTCAATGCAGGAGCGCCCCCTACTGGCTCGCCACAGGTACTATCCCTGTGCCAGGACAGCAGGTCTTCCCCAGCGTGGCTAGGAAGACTGCCTCCATGGTCACAGTGTTTTCTTTACCAGGTAAGCACATTGACTTATGCAAGCACATTGTAGGGCAGACCTTACAATGGAGAGACTACAGGACCTGATCCTGTTCAGCCTTCACAAAAAGGCAGCGGAGGGGGGACCTGGTGACCATCTATAAACTCACTAGGGGACGGGGGGGGGGGGGGGGGGGCGGGGACCAGAAGGGTTTGGGGGAGACCTCGTTTCCCCTAGCACCCCCTGGCATAACAAGGAATAAAAAACGGCCACAAGTTGTTGGAGAGGTGGTTTAGATTAGACATCTGTAAGAATCACTTCACAGTCAGGGCAGCTAGGATCTGGAACCAACTTCCTAGGGAAGTGGTGCTGGCTCCTACCCTGGGGCTCTTTAAGAAAAGGCTTGATGCCTACCTGGCTGGAGTCATTTGAGCCCAGTTTTTCTCCTCCCCAGGCTGGGGAGGGGGGGGGGGGGGGGTGTCAGACTTGGTGATCTACAAGGTCCCTTCCGACCCGACTTCTATGATTCTATGACTTTTATTAGTAAATGTTTAGGATTGAAAATCCAAGAAAAGATGACAAAGCTGGTAGGGAAATAACAGATCGCCCAAGCGAGGGACTAACAATAGAGGGATGTGGGTGCAGCGGGGAACACAACTAGGTTACAGGAGATGCAATGACTACTTTTGATCTGAGCCTTCAAGGAGGCTGAGAAGGGAGGTGTCTGGACATGATCATAACACAATATGAATGAGTCCAGAGCTACCAGGGCAGTAGGACCAGGGGGGGAAAAAAAAAAAAAAAAAAAAAAAGTGGTGAGGGGCCTACATGGGAACAGCCTGAGCAGAACCTGATGAGCCCCAAGGAAGTAGTGTAGCAAGTTTGGACTGAGGCGGCAGAGCCCCCGAGGTCCAAGGGGCTCCCTGTCACCAGGTTAGTCTGGGCCAAGTGACCGGGAGGCTGGCTCATCATACAGCCACTGGGATCCCTCCCTCCTGGAAGAGCAGAAGCTAAAAAAAAAAAGTCAGCCCTGGGTGCAGAAGTGCAAGTCACTGCCAGCCACCAGCCTCCTCTGTGCCCCTCAGTGGGGGAGTCAAATCCACTTACCAGGTGGCCCCAAACCCACACACTGGCTCCCTCCCCACAGGACAGGCAGCAGCCACCAGGCTGGCAGGGCTAGGGCAGAACTGACCTTCCACATCCTTGGACTGCTCCAGGACGCGCCGGTTCAGAGCGTCATTCTCTTCCTTCAGATTGGACTTGGCAACTTCCAACTCCGTCATACGCTGGGGAAGGGAGACAAGGGGTTGGCAGGGTGGCACCGATGGGAGCACAGCACCATGCTGCAGGTATAGAAACATTACAGGCTGCCAAACCCCACCCCACCAGCCCTGGCCAGGGACAGGAATGCTATGGGAGCAGCCAGATGATGAACAGAGGGGAAGGAGCTGGTCAGAGTACTGGACACTGGCCAGGCAGGGACACCTGTCACACTACCCTGTACCAGCTCACTGCAGCTGCCAGGACATGGGATGCCCATGAGCTCAGCAGGTTGGTTTCTGGGGCACAGACTGCCATCTCCCATACAGCAGGGATGGTGGCACTGGGCCAGGGTGGGGGTAGCTTTGGTTCCTTTGCACTTAGGAGCCCCGTCCCCTTCCCTCAACAGGGCTCTGCAGGAAGAGCTGCCCAGAGCCAGAAGCCAGTCCCCCATAGGCACCTGTTTCAGCTGCTCAAGCTCCTGGCACAGCCTCCTCTCTGAGCTCCTCTTCTCCAGCTCCATGCGCTGTAGCTGTTCCTGCAGGCCCTGGATGTGCTGGTCCTGTGCCTTGTCCTCACGCAGTTGCTGCATCTCACCACACAGCCGCTCCACCTCCTCGGCATGGGAGGTACTCAGCACCGAGAGCTGCTCCAAGAGGCTCCGGTTCTCCCGGGCCTTGGGGGAGGCAGCAGGAAGCAGTGACCAATTTCAGGGTCTGGGTGCCCTCACACCCAGGTGTAGTTTGGGCCAGACAAGCCATCAACCTCAAGCCCTGACTCCCCAGCACCTTCCCACAACCCAGGTGGTGACAGACCCTTGGCAGCTGGGAAGACTGAGGCACCGAAAGGATGCAACTGGCCACACCCATGACAAGTCAGAGTCCTAGCCAAAGCTGGGACCCAGGAGCCTGCCCTGCTGTTTCCTACTTCCCCCAACACTGCAGTGCATGGTCCCAGCCTCCCATTCCACAAACCGCCCCTGGCTGCAGGCATAAGGTGCCAAGCCAGAACCATTGGTCCCTTTGCACCCAGCCTGCTGCAGGTCCCAGGTGCCCCACGTATACAGGCTGAGCATACATCTATGGTTCCCTCATGAGGGAGTTTCTGTACAAGGCCCTCACGCAGCATGGGCTATGGGGGAGCTCCCAAGCAGCAGGCCACGTTCTCCCAGTTGTCACCAACTCCCTCCCTCCCCGACCAGCCGGTCCCCATGCTGCAAGCACTGGGGTATGCAGTGGCTACAGGTCCACCTTGCCAGACACAAGACCTGTGGGGACCATGCAGCCCAGCACGGCCACATCACATCCATGTAGGTGAGGGCAGTGCAGCAACACTTCCCTGGGGGCCCCTAGAGGAGCATCCTGCCCAGATCAGGGCTCAGCACTCCCCTGTACCCAGCATTCGCCACCGTCAGGAGGCTGCCCAGGACCTTGCTGAGCCCATGTGCTAGACTGGCACAGCCCAGTCCTCACCCAGATGTGTAGTAGCTGCTCTGCTAGACACCAGGTCTCCAGGGGAATGGACCACCCCTAACCCAAGGACTTTTTGGAGGGCCCTGCCTGCCAGTCCTGACCTTCTTGGAGGCACCTGTCTGCTGCTGTCATGGTATAGCCATACCCATGAGCTGCCAGCCCAGACAGCTTTGAGTGCAGCCCACTCAGACGGGGCAGGATGAGTTTGTGGCATTCCTGGCATAGAGATGGTACCCCACTAATATAAACACATGGTGGGGGGGGCAGTAACCCCACTCTATCCCATATCCTGACTTTCTGCACCCCTGAAGGCCTCTGGAAAGGGTCAGAAAATGAACCAGGGGAACTTTAAATGAAGCCTCTCCCCTCCCCAAGACCAAATAAGCCATTAGCCAGGCGCTGACAGATGGCAACTCCAAGAAACATTCAGTGACTGAACGTGGTGCGCAAGAGTGAATCAAGCCAGGAACGCATCCCGCCCTCGGCTGCCCTGGGAACCAGCAGATCCAGGCCAGTTCCAGAAGCAGCATGCTGCCTGCTGGGGCCAGCTTGAGACAACCCCCTCTCATTTCAGGGAGAAGAGGGAGGGCAGTGGTCCCATCTACCCAGGCTGCAGGCTTCTAATTCCTCTATTAGGTACTGGGGATCATTAGCCACCCAAGCAGAGTTAAAGTAAGGAAAGCAGCTTCCAGCCACTTGGACTGCAAAAAGATCTAAACTCTTAACGCCCGCTCATGCAGATGAGACACTGCATGGCTACATCTAGACCAAGTTTCACCTCTGCCAAGACATCAGGGCTCTGTCTCTGCTTTTAAAGCAGCCGTCAGTGCAGCTGGAACAAGGAGCCAAGCCTCTTTAGTCCTGCTGTGCAGATGGGAGGCAGGGAGAAGGGGAGGGGGCTCCCTCCCCACCAGGTACATTCAATAGGTCATATCCTAAGAGCAGAGGCAGGTGGAAGATTTCACCAAATGGATGGGAATGTAGCTACCTCTGGGGTGGCAAAGTAGATCTGGGTGATGGACAAGCAGCAGTGCTGACAAGGGACAGACTCCTGGAGCCTTAATGTTAGGGAGGGAAGGAATTTACAGAGGCCAAAACAAGTGTCCCAGGTAGCCAGAGCTGCACCACAGGAAGCCAGCAAGCATGCACTCTGCTCCAAGACCCACTACCCTGCCAGAGGACCAGGCGAGCCTGCTCAACTCCAGCACCATCCCCAAGCAGGGGTAGGACCAGGCAAGATGCCAGTGCACCCACCTGCTCATCCAGCTTGCACTGGAGCTGCATCACTTTGATCTCCATGCCCTTGTGGAGTTGTTTGTAATGTTCGACTGACCGTGCCTCGATACGGAGCTGCTTCAGCTCCCTGCGGGCCCGAGAACGCCGGAAACAGCACTGCAGGTAGACGGCAGCACGGCGGAGGCGGGCATAGTGGGAGCGAGCCAGCCAGCCCCTCACAGCTGCCTGGATCACCCTGGCCTTCTGGTGCAGCACCATCTGGGTGGGAGGGATGAGCCATGGAGGGATTTGCAGGCATGGCATGGAGCTCTGCATGCCCCCCACACCACCACCAAGTGCCACAACCTGCCTCTAGAAGATACCAAAAGTGGGCTCCCCACTCAACCTCAAAAACGAGCAGCAGAGTGCCTGGGGCATCCCAGGACACCATAGGCCCAGGCCTCACTCCACCCAGTTGCCTGCTACCTTAGGCTCTGGTCACCTCTTGGTGTCCAGATCCAAGAGCAGCATCCCTGGGCACCAAACAAAAAAGAGACCTTGCCCCCTACCTCAGAGAGCAAGCCCCACATCCCACTTCCCACCCCCCAGGTCCAGATAGGACTCGTACCACTTTGTACAGGTGCCTGGCAAACATGCCACGGGTGAAGGCCTGGATGGTGATGACAGCCACACGGATGCGCAGGTAAGACCGCCTGGCTAGTGCCATCTTGATGTTTTTCTGCAGGATCACAGCGGCCTTGGCCCTCCGCAGGTCCCCGACCAGCCTGCCCAGAAGGAACAGCATGCCAGGCACAACAGCCAGGACCTGCTCTCCCCAACCCAACCCCCAGACAGGGCTTCTCTCCAGTGCATGAGCCTCTGCAGGCACCTAGGGCTGCCAAGCAGGACCATGGGCCAAGCCCCACAACCCTCCTCCCTTAGCTTGCAGCTGTGGCACTGTTCCAGCCACTGCCACCGCAGCTGGTGCTCTAGCTGGACAGGAAGAGCCCTGCTGAGACCAGCTGCTGGCAAGCCCAGCCTGTGTCCCCACTTCCCTGCTGGCTGGCAGGGCCAGGCCTCACCTCCTGGCCAGAAGGCCCCGGGCAAAGCGCTGGATACAGACAGCAGCTGCACGCACAAGCAGGAAGCGCCTCCTGCCCAGCCAGCCCCGGAGGTTGCTCTGGAGAATCATGCAGGCTGCACGCAGCGTCTTGGCTCGCAGCTCCTCCAGGAAGGCCACCTGGCCAGCGCGCAGGAACACCTTCCTCCTCCCACACTGGTACTTGCTGGGATCCTGAAGCAAGAGTCCCCAGAGGGGTGAGAAGGGCTGGATCCATAGACAGGGCGAGGTCTGCAAGGCCCAGGGGATCTGGACCCAGCCTGGTTCAGCTCATCTATAACTCCCTCTGGACCAACTTACTCGCACTACAATGCACATGGGCTCCACAGCCTCTGGGACTCACCTAGGCAGGGTCACACCGTGAACAAGCCCTGCACTAGCCAAGCCTAGAGAGCCTTCTGCTGTTGTGCAGGCTGCACTAGCCCCACAGACAAGTCTTCATCTGCCACCCCTTCAGCCTGCAGCAAGGTCAAGTAAACCCAGAGGGATGGAGGGCAGGCTCAGTGCTGTCCCCCACTGATGAGGAGCTAATGGCTCTTCCCGTTAGATGCATTTTTTTAATTGCACAACTCCCAGCAACCCAGGGTACCTCAGAGCACGGGATCCTGGCAGGCAGCTTTTGTACAGCAGTGCTGTGGGGCCTCAAACCCCAGGCAGACTGCACCTTCCCAAGGCACCACCACAGGAGCCCCAACTATGAGCCGTCTTTATTTTGGAGGGGGAAAACTGTGGGACACATTGCCTGGCCAGACAGCCGCAGCCTGCTAAGAACAGGAGGCACTTGAACATCACCCCCAGAGAGTCCGAGTTGACTGAAGTTTGAGATCCAAGAAGTGTAGCTTGTGTGGAGGGGTGGAAGAGGCCCAGCGGAGGCTGTTCAGCACATTTGGTGGGATCAGAATAGACAGGACAGATGGGAGGTGGGGATCCAGCATCCCCTGCCGGCAGAAAGTCTGGGTCTAGAGGCCACCTCTACCCACTCCATACTCAGGCTGGAACAAAAGCTGGCAGCTTCTCCAACCAAGCCTCCTGGACAGGCAGCTGCTGCCTCCATCATGCCCATATGGGGCACACTAAAAAGGTACCACCACTGGCACAGCATAGGTCTGTGCTGGAGAGCACTCCAAATCAAGTATTAGATGCTCAGAGAAGATCCCTACCCCTCCCATCCCAAGACCTGGGGCTTACTCTGAGCAGTCTCTCAAGGACTAGCCTGCAGCTCTTTTTCTCATCATCCCCACTCAGCTCCACGTGGCTCATCAGCGCCCTGTACCGGCTGAAGAAGTCCTCATATGTCCACCTGCAGAGGAAAGCCATGGCTACGATAAGAGTGCTGGCAAGCAAGAGAGAGGCACTGCCTGGAGTGAAGCAGGGAACTGGGTCAGTCGTACCTGGATGGGTACCCCGAGGCACTGATCTGGATGGTTTCCAGGATACCACAGGCCCGCAGCTGCTCAATGGCTCGCTTTGAGTCAAACCTAGGAGAGACCGGAGTTGGTCCCCTGCCAGAAACCCTGGCCCTGCCCATGCACCAGTTGCAGACATGCTCAGGCATGAGCCACACTCGGGCCCAGCTCAGGTCAGCTCATTAGCAAGTCCCGTTGCAGCAGGAGGTGCTGGAGAAGGAGCTGGGCACCTAGCTCTTGGGGCAGGAATGGAGTAGGAGCACTGCCAGGCCAGAGTCGGGGCCCTGCCTTCAGCTGAGGGGACAACAGGTGTGCTCTCACATCAGCCCCGCTGTGGGGACCAAGCGTGTTCCCTCCAGTTTTAAAACAAAACCCAGCCAACTGTAGTGGGAAAGGCCTGCCTGGGGTGTCCACCCCCTCACTCCCAGCATGCCAGGGGACTGCCATGCTTACTCGAAGGGTCGCTTGAAGTCATTGGGCTTGATGCAGCGGATGTAGTGTGGAGTGGTGCAGCCCAGCATCTCCATCAGCTTGTGCAGTGAAGCCTTGAACTGCAGAGGATGGGGACAGAGCGAGATGGGTCAGACACATGCTGCTGCAGGGGGGCCAGCCAGGTTGGGGGCAGCTTCTGGGCCCCTGCCAAGGACCACGCTGACTCCAGAGGACTGATCCTGGCAGAGCCACGGTTCTACTCAAAGCCAAGACAAGGGAATAGACAGGCAGGCAGCATGGAGGCCAGAGGTACCCCAGGACCCAGGCCAAAGGCTGGTTCAGGTGACAGAGCGTGGGCTCCCAGATACCCCATTGCCCCTCCATGCTGAGGAGACATCTTGTTAGGTTTCTGATGCAGCCCAGCCAGGCCGAAAGCAGACTGGAGGCAAGTACCAGCACCTCAGCCATGCAGCAAAGCATAGCAGCTCAGACCCAGTCTGTGTGGAAGACTAGGACCCAAAGCTTTGGCTTGGAGGGAGATGGGTCTCATTTCCAGCACAGCCAAGGGAAAGGGCCTGGACCCATGTGCACAGACAGACAGCCAGAGACCTGGACTAGAAGTTCACCTTGATGATTCCCAAAAAGGCTGGGCACCGACAGCTCCTAGAAGCAAGCAGGACCCCGGGGGGGGGGGGGGGGGGAGGAGGGGGCACAGGGGACTGAAGAACTGAGGCATTTAAGGCCCTCTCCACATGCTAGAGAGATGCCAGCCTGATGCTGCTTTGGCAGCCAACTGCCCTGGCTCTAGGACAAGCAGACTCAGGGGCTTCTTGTTCTGTACCTGAATGGAGATGGGCTTCCTGTGCTCCTTGTTGGTGCCTGGCAGGGACTTTCTGCTAGGACGGATGGTCAGCCGGGTCCCATTCGACCTGCGCAGGGAGATGGTGCCATCACAGTCCTCAGGGAATAGCTCTGCTAGCAGCTGTGACTGGGGCCAGAGGGATTAGCAGAATGATCAGGCTAAGCCCAGCAGTGAGCATCAGGTGACACCTCCCAGCAAGCAGGGGCACCCATCTGGTCAGCCAGGGACTCCCACTTGGCAGCATGTCAAAGCCCCAGCCCCAGCCCCACCGCTGCACACAGCTTCAAAGGCTCCCAAGTAGGATGCAGACTGCACTTGAGCAAGTGCCTTGGAACAACACCAGTACAGCCAAAGTCTGCTTCTAGCAAGCTGTCCCACAGGGGCTGGCTATCCCAGGGATGCCAGGAAGGAGGTTGTGGGAGACGGCTATTAGTCCTGGCCAGGCATCACCCCCTGCCCCCACCAGACTCAGCAAGGCAGCAACTGAGCCCCACTAGGAACAGCAGCATTCAGAGCCCACGGGCACTGAAAAAGCAGAGGGTAGGAGTACACACAGAGCACCACGAGTTATCCCCAAAAGCCAGCCCCCCTCCCCATGAGGCCTGGGCCCAAAAAGGGACCACACAAACCCCTTCCCCCAGCACTACTGACATGCCACAGCTTCCAGCCAGTGGTGAGAAGGGGAGGGGGAGTAAAGAACAGCATCATTCACCTCTCAGCAGAGCCCCCAGCACCACTGCCCCAAGGAGGGCAGATGGATTTGGAGAGCACCGAGATGGCTTCCAGAGAGAACAGCATCCTCGCCAGCCCTGGAGCCTCTGGCTGTAGCTGAGGGCAGGACGACCCGCTCTGGCACCTTTGGGCTGGGCGGTTTCTACAGGTAGCGCCAAGCGTGGCTCATGCAGGAGGAAAAGTGGGGGCCTGGCGCCCCCTGGTGGAGCAGAGCCTGCGGTTCATGACCTGGCCCGGCTTGCTCCACGTCCAAGAGGCGCCTGCAGCTCTCCCCCGCAGCAGTACCAAGTGGGCCGCGCCTCGGGACGTGGAGGATATGGGCAGGATGAGGGAGGCAAGTCAGCCTCCCTCAGAGACAGTTCGCAGCCTCTGGCGTTTGCGCCTCAGCTCCAACCCCACCCTCAGCAGAGTGGGGGGCAGCCCTTGCCTGGAGAGGGTGACCCACCGCATGCCACCAAGTGCCCCTGCCAAACCCCAAAACCCTTGGGTCTGCCTTGTCACGGGCACTCAAGGAAGGGATCAGCACTGTTGGCAGATGCCTTGGAGTAGCATGCCCCACAGCTAAGGTTACCCAGCAAGGGGTGGGAGGGTTGTTGCAGAGTCTGCCAGGGCACGCTGTTTCCAGCGCTGCCCCCCAGTGACCCTCATGAAATCCATTACTGTTCTGGACCACCTCTTTCCATGCAGGGACTGCGCTACCACCCCCCTCCCCGCAGGAGTCCAAGGAGGCACCTTGCTGGCTCGAAGCAGCCCAATCAGCTCTGCATGGACAGCATCTCTGTTCTTCTCCAGAAACCCTTTGCATTGGTACTCCACCTGCAGGGAACAGTGCAGAGGGGCCCCGTTTGCTCCCAGCAGCCTCCAGGCATTTGGGCAGCTCCACTTCCACTCGGAAACAGCAAAGGGGGAAAAGGGTGCTCCAGGGGCAGCTGGACTCCTTGCTGCCCTGCCACACAGAGCAGATACCCAACCAGGCCAACACCATATGGCTGGCAGCACTGGCTGTGCAGACAGCCATAGGGCCCTGCTCTGAACAGCAGCTGGTGTCAAAAGTAAGACCTTTCAGGAAGGACCAAGACATTATGGTGACACTGGCTGGAGAGGGCAGGGCATCACACTGCCTTTCACCACCACCCAGCAGCCCCAAGAACCCTTTCTACCTTGCCAGCAAAGTGTTGTATGATGAAGGCATCTGCATGCATCTTGGGCTTCTCGAAGTGCAGGCTGTGGTGGAAGTGCTGGTCATAGAGTTTCTGAGCCCAGCTCCCATCACTGCCACTGGGCATCTGCGAGAGGTGGTGGGGCAGGGGTCAGACAGCAGGCAGCCTGGGGACTCTGCCAGCTGAACCCCACCCCCCACCATGTCTTGGTCCTATTTTTATGGCCACCTGGCACCTAGCATCAAGTAACTCTCCACTGGGGAGAAAAATAAAAAATTGGGAATTCCCTGTTGGCAATGCCCTTGCAAAAAGGCAGTCAGTCTGACCCCTCACCCCACCCACTGCCTATGTCAGCAGATGCCCACTCCAGTCTCTGTAGCACCCCTCACCAGGAGGCAGGGCAGCTGACCAGAAGCTGGTGTTACAGGTTGGGCAGGCCCTGGCCCAGGCAGAGCAGAAGCCTGGCACAGCAGAGACAAGAGGGCAGCTTCCCCTTCCTATCCCCATCCTCCTAGCAAGCTGAAGGCAGCCTCTAGACTATCCTGGAAGAGCCCTCAGCTCTGGTTCTGCCCAGCTGGACACTGAAGATAGCGGGCACAAGCATAAGCAGCTCACCAGAGGGCCCCCAGCAGCCAAGGCAGGGCTGGCCCTGCTAGCCGAGAGCCGTGCCCCAGCCCCCCTCCCACAGCACAGGAGGAGAACATGGACACCATGGCCTGTCTAAGGAGCATTTGCTCCAGGCTGCTTTGCCTAAAGCCACCTGTGGGCCTAGGACTAGAGGGCCCCTTTGCTCAAGTTGGCAACAGATCCCTTGCAGCAGTCCCCAAAAATGGGCAGGAAGGGGTTCCTTAGGGAGGGGCAGGGCTGCAACTCACCTTGCACTCCTCATTCAGCAGGTCCAGGATGCCAAGCTTAGCCTCAATGAGGTCAAGGCATGGCTGGTTGTCATAAAAGTCAATGAAGGTCCAGGGGATCCCTTCCTCCACATACTCCTCCTGCTCCAGCTTGAAGACATGCTGCAGGAAGGAAAGGGGTGATCACTTGTATGAAGGTAGGGACATGCCTGCAGCACCCCTCTTCTGAGGCCACCTGCATTAAGTGCCAGAAGGACAAAACACCTCAGCCTCTATAGATCTGACTAGCCAGGTGGCCAATGCTTAGCCTCAAGACGTTGTGCTGCTATGCTCAGCTGGGAGAGGCAAGCCACACAGGATAAGGAGCCTCTCTGCCCTGTGGCCCGATACCATTGCAAGTCCAAGATTCAGGGAGCTGTGGTTATACCCACCCAAGGAGACTTGGCCCCATGTTCCAGGTAGACCCTGCTTTGGTCCAAAAGCTGGGGATCAGTCCTTCTTGCAGAGCAAAGGACAGTGCTTCTAAAGCCTTCTGCATCCCCTGTGGACTGTGCTCTTTGACAACTCCCCACCTCCACAGCCAGCCAGCCCCTGTCCTACTGAACCAGCTGCAGGCCACCTTCCACCAGCAGATGAGGCAGAAAAAAAAAAATCTTATTGCCCATGTTCCAAAAGGCAGAGACCCCCCCAGGGCTGGGAAAAGCACAGCAAGACCCTGTGACATGGATGCAGATCCCTTCCTCCCCTAGTGCTATTCATCTCTGCCCCCTAAATAAGCAGGGGCCTCATGAGCCAAAGCATGCTTAACAGACCATTCCAAGGGAGACTTAAGAGCATTTTACAACTGAGGCTGCCAAAAAACACTACAGCCGTAAAATCCAGGAGTGGGACTGGGGGCATTACAGCTGTGGACCCAGCAAGTAGTAGTCAGGCTGACAGCTGTCTGGCCTTCAGGTAATGCTTCCCCCCAGTAGGACTGCAGGGACTTTACTGGGAGCAGGACAGCAAGGCAGGACAGTACCCAGGGTGAAGAGGATGTCCTGGAAAGGCCCAGATGCCCAAGGCCGTGGGGTGACACTCACCAGGTTGAAGTGCTGCTGGAGCTTCTCGTTGGCATAGTTGATGCAGAACTGCTCAAAGCTGTTGACCCTGAAAGTCTCAAACCTGAGAAGGAAGTGGCAGGGGAGGTGCAGTGAGGGACTGGCTTCAAGACCTAGAGCAGGATGGGTGGAGGAGCACAGGGCAAGAGCCCAAGACCCATCCCCCACCCCATAGCCTCAGTAGTGCCCCCAAGACCTCTGGGGGGGTTGCTTTCTAGAGGCTATGCATGCCAGCACTGCTGCCTTCCCAGCCCAGTGCTCACCACAAGCACCAGCTTAACCGAGGTAGGATTTGGGAATGGCTTCCCACTGGCCAAGTCTTCTTCCTCCCCCCTTCCCAGCTCAGCGACTGCAGCTTCAGCCTAGTGCACTGCTGTGAGGCAGTGGCCAGAGCCCCTTGAATTAGACCCCATCCCAGTTTTAAAATCAGCAAGGGCTGCCCAAAAACACCTGCCTTGCTCCTGCACCCAGAGGCTTGGCTGCACCCCACTTCACACAGGAGCTAGAGCCTCAGGAGGTAGCCTGCCCCGCCAGCCTCATCCCTACCCATAGATGTCCAGGATGCCGATGGAGGCACGAGGCTTCTCAGATGCCCGCAGAGACCTGTTGATGCGACTCACAACCCACTGGAAGAGCTGCCCATAGATGTGTTTGGCAAGGGCATCACGGGAGTCCAGCACCTGCTGCCAGGACATGGGCTTCACAAAGGTCTCACTAGCTGTGACAAGCTTGTGGTAGCATAGCCAGCGTGACACCTGCGATGTCTCCAGCCCCAACAGCATGCAGAACAGCTCCAGGGCTTTGTCCTCTGGCTATAGGGAGACAGGGAGGTCTTGCATCACCCTCTGCATAAGTGGGTTTCACTGCAGGTTGGAGGAGGTCTGGGGCACGAGGGCCCATTCAGTGCATATCCTCTTCTCCCAGCTAGCACTAGGAGAGCATCAGGGAATCTGGTGGACCCGAGCTGTATCACCAGACAGCCACCCTAGTCAAAGGAAGTGCACAGCCCCCACCTTTCCTTCAAAGAGCCCCCCACCCAGCAGTTGCTGCAACCAACTCTGTATACAGAGTACCAAATGGCAGTCCACAATGATGCCACCTCCCCCATCCAGGGGTAAAAATAGGTGTCCCCTGACCCCCACAAGTGCAAACAGTCCAGAATGGGGGAGGCTCCTGCTCACCTCAATGAAGCAGCTCTCACCATGCCGGGACTTCTTTTTCAGCCTCATGTTGCCCAGGTGCAGGATTGCAGCCAGGATGCTGAACAGCTCCAGCTGGTCAGCTTCAGAGACCCCTGAGAAGCACAGACAGGGTGTTTTACTGTGTAAGGCTGGGGTCAAACGTGTTCTCTACCGCAACTGCAGACCCCTGCAAGCTCCATAACTACCAAGCATACATTTCATTGCTGCAGTCACACCCCTAGCAGGCAGGAAAGCATCTCCAAGCCTCAGGTCACTGCCATGCAGCCCTTCTAGGGCATAGCCTGGGATGTACCAGGAGGAGTTGTACAAAGAGGTCAAAGTCCATCACACTTGGGTGCCTGAAGGTAGGAACCCTAATGAGCTGGGTGCGTAGGATCTGACAGTTTATGGACTTCAGTCCAGTCTGCAGGCCCAGCATAAGACAAATAAGACCCACCCCAGGTAATGCAGGCAGCTATTTACACCAGGCTAACAGCTCTAGCCATTGGTTGAGTCTCATTGGCTTTGATAATAGAGATACCAAACCCAATCTAAGCCCAGCTGCTCTGTGCAGGAATGATATGGGCTCATTTTCACACCTTGCTCACTGCACTGTTACAGTGGGCTGCCTTCTGCTCAACCCCAAGTGCCCATTTCAAGGTTGATATTGGAGGCTGGACATGAGCTAGCCAGCTTCTGGGTGCTGTTAGCAAAGCACTGACAGGTGGCCACAGCCCTGGCAGGCAGTTAGCCAAAGTTTCCAGACAAGCCTGTTATGAGACTTTGGCCGAGTGACTGAACCCAAATTAGGTACAAGCACTCCCTCACCCAGGTACAACTGGGGGTCCAGGTCTGTGCTAGGTCCTTAACTTCAGTTCCACAGGCTCTTGCTTTGCTGCAGCGCTACAGGGCTGAAAGCAGGCAAGTGGAGCTGGTAGCCTGGAGTTATAGCGACCTACCACCACCTCATTTAACCTTGGAAAGTCTGAAGCTCAATGGGCAGGAGGATGGAGCCCCCCCCCACCCAAGTCAAAGCAGACTGGACAGCTATGAAGCACATGCATCACCTCCATGCAGCAAGTGGGTACCAAGCAGGGTACTACCAACGAAGTAAGGACAAGGCCAGGGACCACCCAGCATGAGAGTATACCAAATGAGTGGAGACGTACCCAGCAGGGAGAAGGCGTTTCGCGTCCTGTCCAGGTCAGCAGCATCGTCTGTGCCACCGATGCGCATGCACTGCCCCTGGTTGGTGTAGTAGAAGGACTCCAGCCCCCCTGCAGGGCCACACACAGGCAGTTCAGACACCAGCTCTCCACAGCTTTCCTCTGCCATTAGTGAGCATGAGCAAGTCCAACCCCTCAGCCCCCTTAAGACAGGTGAGCCAGCAGCAGTGTTTGCCTCAACCCTTTCCTCACCTAACTGGGAGCCAGGCCCTGATGATGCTGGCAGCTGAAGCTGCATGTTAAAGCAGCACTGATTTTTGCACAGCACCACAAGTCAAGAGCACCTACCCCAAGCAGCCTAGTGTCAGCTCAGCAGTGACAGCACTTGCCTGGTATTAGTGGGACGGGCCCAGCCCTCGCTCTCCTGTTGCAGGTCAAGAAAATAGAAGCTCACCGACTAGCACCAAGCACCTGCTCTGTGCTGGAGTCCCACCTCCCATCCAAGCTACACAGCCCACAGCTGAGACTGTCCTCTGCAAAGTCTAGCTCGGACTCCCGCTAGCCAAGACAGCCAACAATGCAAGGACAGCAGAGGTTCCCAAGGGACTAATGCAGCTGGGGAAGGAGACAGGAACCATCCATTTTACATGGAGCCAGGGAGTCCCAGAAGCAGCAGCATAGGGAAGGCTTGCCAGGCTGGCACTGACAGGGCACCAGGCACTTACCAAGACCCAAGCCCTGGAGCTCAGGCAGGGAAGCCGAGGCACACAGCTGGTAGAAGATGTGGTAGTTCCTCTCCACTTTTGCCTGTGTGGAGCAGCAAAAAGACGAACATTTGTTCATTGCTCTGGTCCCCTCTCACCCCCCTGATGCTCCCAACAGCTACTGGAAGGTGCTGGCCACATCAGGCACTGCTAATCCTGCCAGAGGGATGGGCACCATTCTGCCCCATGCTTAGGGCCAGGGTCTGTCAGGGGCTGCCTGCTTTGGGTGAGAGTCCTGAGTTTGAGTCTCTCCCAGAGAGATAAAGGCCCCTGGTTTGAGGGAACAGCAGAGTCTCCTGAATGCCCTTCCTCCAAGGCTGAGAAAGAGGGAAGGCTCCAAGTAGTAGCAAGAAACCGAGCCTGGCCACGGCTGGACTGTGGGGCCTCAACCCCTGCCCCCTCCCCACAGTACTGTAGTTTCTCACAGGCTTGTGAGATCGGTGCGAGTTGCTTTACAAGGAGTCACTGGGACTAGCTGGTCAAAGCCAGAGTGTGGCTATGTACAGCGCAAAGTGTCCAAACTGGGCGACTTCAGGCTCCCTTTCCAAGCTGCTTTCCCTTTCATCCTGTCAAATCAGTGCCGACACAGGGCCCTTTCATTTTTAGCCTCCATCTCCTTGAACTGCTTTCTCTTCTCAGTCAAAGAAGAGTTAGAGCAGCAGACAGAAGACACCGTCTTCCAAAGGGAAAGAGGAGAAACAGTGGTTGTCTGGAAGAGCCAGATAAAGCCATGAGGCGCAGTCAGAAACCTTAGTCCTGCTGCCTCACCCCATCTCTGCCCCAAGCCTTGGCCTCATTTGCAACAGGGGACAGCAAAGTGCTCTGGGTGGGTGGGGGATGGACTTGTAGTCACAGCAGGCTACAGACACCTCCCAGCCACTTGTCATGTAGCCTCCATTGCACACCCCTGCCCCACGCCTGCAGACCAACCTGGAAGGTGACGCGGGATTTCTCTAGGAGGTAGGTTTTCATGGTGGCCCCGAGGATGCGGTACTCGTGGTTGAAGCAGATTTCCACATACTTCCCAAAGCGGCTGCTGTTGTCATTCCTGGCGGTCTTGGCGTTTCCAAAAGCCTGGTCAGAAACAAAAGTACCCAGTTCCTACCCGCAGTCTCAAGTCAGCATCAACATGCCTGCTTCCCAGGTGGGGAGGCAGACACAGGGGTGGAGAGCAGTGACTTGGTCGGGGGTCATCTAGCAGGCCAGCAGCAGGCCTCCAGGTCCTAAACCCAATCCAGGGCCCCTACCACCAGGTTGCACTGCCAACACTGGCCTGCCCAGTCACAGCATCAGCAATGAGTTCCTGGTACAGAGAGAGGGATGCCCCAGAGAGGGGCAGCTTGTGCACTGCAGCTCCATCATAGCCAGGTTCACTGTGGGAAGAGCTGGTTGCACAGATGCAGACCACAGACAGCCTAGGGAACTTTCTACAGTGGGACTGATCCCTCTTGCCAGACACCCCATGTGGCCTCCAAGGCTGCATGGTAGGAGAGATCAGTGCAGCACCCTCTTCCCCCACCCCCCCCACAGGAAGCCAGATAGGGAGAGCAAAGACTCAGGCAGAGGCACAAGCTGTAAGTGACCAGCATCAGCAATTTGCTTTACTTTTTATCCCCCAGAGGCATTCAGTATTGGCTGCAGCCAAGGCTGGGGATCCATGACAGGGCTGCGCTAGTGCTCCAGCTGGGACTTAAGCCTCCAGGTTCCTGGATAGAGGGTCTTTCCCTTCTGCTCAAGGTCAGGCCAAACTGCCATGTTTGGGGCCAGGAAGCAATTTTACTCTGTGGTCAGTTTGACAGACTGGGGGGGATTTTGCCTTCCTCTGTAAGAAGGGGTAGTGGTACTGCCTGGGATCTGTTGAGCGCACAAACAACCTTTAAAGGAGGACATTAACTGCCATGGTCCCCCTGCTTTACCTGTGGCAGGTTAGGGTGCTGCGCCAGGGTAGTTTTCCCCAAGAGGTTAGACAATAGATCTGTCTAAGATGGTTTGGACAGGCATGATCCTACCTCAAATGGGGAGGAGCTAGGTGACTCCAGCAGTCCCTTCCCACCCTATTTCTCCATGGCTAAGATCACCACCCACCACCGGAGGGGCAGCAGATGGCACTTGGAGACATTAGAAGCAAGTTGCCCCATTGGCCAAGACTGGCAGGTTTGCTCAGCTCTTCAAGGGCACCGACTGCCTGGAGTTCTCCATTTGCTCTTATTCCACTCCTCCCACAGAGACCTGCTCATTTCTGCAGGTCACACAGGACACCCAATACCCTTAGCGGAGAATTGAGCCCCTTCGGGCCACACTTGCCTCCCTGGCAAGAAGTCTAGCTGTGCTGCTGCTGGATTTCTGCTTCCCCCTGGGATTCAAGGCCTCAGCCGCCTGTGGGGGCAGCCCCTTCCAGCCAGCCACATGCAATGCTGGGAGACAGGGGCTGGATTGGAGGATTTATTAATTACTCTTCAGCCTACTGCCCTGCTCCTTGGAACCAGGCCTCGGATCTTAATACCACAGCTCCCACAGAGCAGAGAGCACGAGGGGAGGGGACCAAGCCAGACTGGTGCCTCCAGCTTCTCTTGAAGAAGAAAATAAATAATCCTTAGCTGCACAGCACCAGGGGAGGAGGGGAGCACAGTGCTGCATCACTGGACTGGCATTTCCTCCCTCCCCGCACCGAGCGCTGACAGACCGGCAGCAGCAGGGCACGAGTTCGGGGAAACTGCACTATCAGCAGAACTGAGCCATGGCCCGGCAGGGGACAGGAAGCAGTAAGGCCAGGCACAGCTGCCTTGCTGCCGGGAAGAGAGCTCGTGCCCAGACTGTGCGGAGATGAACTCCCCCATCCCATGAGAAGGGGCCATGCTAAGGACAGCTGAACACTACGTTTAAATTGGCAACAAGGAGGAGAGTCTCAGGCCAGGTCAGACCCAGGGACCCTGCACCCTGTGAGCTTGTGGCACTGTCCTTCAGAGCTGCAGAGGCACAGTCACTCCAGTGACCTCTGCAAGACACTGGTCAAAGGGACACAGCCAGGGAAGATCACAGCGAGGGGGCAAAGTAGCCTGCCTGCAGCCTGGCTCTTGTTTAGAGAAGAGCACTCCTGCCCCCAGCCCTCCTTTCCAGCAGCACCTTGCTGGAGGACAACAAGACTCCAGCTTCTCCCCAATGGTCAGCTCATGGGGTGCAGCCCCAGAGCTCCTGCACTTCCCTCCCCGGGCAGCAATTCATGGGACCTTCCTCCTTCCAGGCTCCTTGAAGGAAAAGTCCTACCTCCATGATGGGGCTCGAGGCCAGCACCTTCTCCTCCACGCTGGAGTTGCTCAAGGATCCACCGACTATGGCGAAGTATCTCATGGCGTACTTGGCGGTGGCTGTCTTCCCTGCACCGGATTCACCGCTTATGATCAGCGACTGGTTTTTGTCCTCCCTGCAAAAAGCAGAGGTGAGGCAAGAAGGACTTGGAGCAGATCTTGCCGTCACTGGACGGCACGAGCCCTGCTCCGAGACTCTGATCCGAGATGCTGCCCCTGATCCTGGAGTTCCCTAGACAGCTCCAGTGAACAGGGCCTGGGCACATGTGCCAGGAGACTAGTCCCATGGGACTAATTAGGCCCTCCCTTTTCAGGTTAGGGTTAGAGCAAAGGGCAGTGTGGAGCAGGGCACAGGTAAAGACCTAGGGTAGAGCCAGAACTAGGCCACACAACCCTGCTTTGTACTAGAGGGGCTAAAGCAGCTTGCAAGCACTGCAGTACCATGAGGGGCAACAGGCTCCTGGTTCCCCCATGAGGGTCAATGCTAGATCCATGCAAGGCAGGCAGTCACAGTGTGAACAAACTCGCCTGCCTTCCTCCCCACCATAAGCCCCCAGCCCCTTCCAAACGCCTTGCCAGACTGCTTTGTGGTTTGGCACACTGGGGAAAGCAGGAACAAGATTGAGGGTGCTGCCCTCTGGGAAGACTCTTTTTAGGCAACCCCATGCATGTTTTTGCCTCACTGGATGCAGACAAACAGGTTGGTCATCAGCACTCTCTACTCAGCAGGCCCATGAAGGAACCTGGCCTCAGCCCTGATCCCTGTCCCCTACCTGGGAAATGCTGCCGACAATGAGACATCTTTAAATTAGGCTGCTGCTCTGTCTTGGGGAGACAGCCTCCCCCCAGCCCAAACTGCCTCCACACTAGCAGAGGGGAGAGACTGGGGAAGGCAGATTTCAGCCCAGCCTGAGACAACAGCATGTGCCAGCCCCACCAGGGTACATGCCTCTGATCCGATGCTGGGGAGGGGAGACTCAGTGTGTGCAGGGTAGCTGTTAGACATCTACCTTTCCCCAGAGCAGCCCAGGCAGCTGTTAGGTGCAACTGCATTGGGCCTCTCCCTGCAGTTTCAGGAGCTGAACTGCCAGGGGCAGTGCAACCAAGCCTAATTGTGCCTTGCTGAAGACCTTTACCAGCAGGTGGTTTGGCATCAGCTCCAGGGAGCTGGGGCCGACACCAAGTCCTCAGTGGGCAGGGCTACAAGCATCTCTTTGGTTTACCCTGCCACCCCTCACTTTGCCAGAGAGCAAACACTCCCAGAGCCCCGTGTGTACTGCAAACGCAGATAGATGGGTGCCCTCAGCACCGATTTTAGCAGGTCCAAGGCTCTCACCCTTGTTTCAGAAATTGGCCATACAAAAATCGATCTTCAAAAAGCATCTTGACACCCATCTTGCTGGGGTCACCTGATCCCAGCAGTCTTTCCTGCCCAAGTGCAGGGGGGCCAGACACAGTGATCTGCAAGGTTCCTTTCCAGCCCCCAACAACAACAACTACTAACAACTATGAAAGTCAGGCAGTGCCCAAGGCCAAGGACCAGCTCCAGTGAAGCCAAATGCAACCCGACAGCCAGCACACACTTGGAGCCAGAGCCAGCAGGAGCTTGCTGGAAGGCCTAAGCAACATCCCAAGTTGCACTGCTTGTCCCTTTCTTGTGGAGGTGAATGTACACGCACATGTGTGAAGCAGGTTTACATCTGAATTTTGCAGCTGCCCAATGTCTTGTACTCCAGAATTAAGCCAAGCACAAGCCCCTCCTAGAGACTGGCTCAAGTACAGGACAGGGCTCCTGGCATCACATTCTGGAAGTAATTTCCAGCCAGTTATTTCCTCCTGAACCCCGGGCACATCCCAGAAGTACTGCTTAGAGCCACTGAGTCTTTCCGCAGCCGATCCATTTATCTAGACTCTTTCTGCAGCACCCAGGCTGACATTTTCAGAGGCAGATCTACAACTCCCACTAGCATCCTAGTGCCAGTTTCTCCCCAAGGATACCAGCTCTGTGCCCAAGGCAGCCAAAGTGCCACCAGCTTGGTCTTAGCATCCAGTGCTGGGAAACATCAGCTACTTCTGCCTGAAGGGCAAGGACTTGCAGCCTGCCCTACACTTCCTATTCGTATTTGCATTAGGAGATTAAAGAATAGAGGGCAAGAAGAGTCAAATGAGGTTCCACCTGTTTTACTTGACCGTTGTCTGTATTTGATCTATTTTTTTATCACAATAAAAAAATTAAAATGAACATAGTATACAAGTTAGTAGATGTGCAATCTTAACCTTTGCTTTTGGAAAGGCAGAAATATGAATGCGTTTATTGTCCACATGACTGAATTATTATTACGGGGGTTCCAAGATGGCAACCAGCAAGTGGGACGCCTGGCAAGGGGCTGGGCTACCCTTGCAGCCCTCAACAGCTCACCAAAAAACCTCATCAAAGCAACCTTCCAGCCAAAATAATTGCCCACCCCTGATCGAGCCTCTCTGCTACCTGTGGTGGTCCAGCACATACAAGTCCCGAAAAAACTCCAGAGGACCTTGAACACAAAGATATCCCACCAGCGTCAATACGCAGGGCTTCTGGTCTGGAGGAAATGCTAGTGGCTACCTAGCTCATGGGGGAGGGAAGATCTACTCACCTAGACATCTGCCTGTAGGCTTCTTCTGCCACAGCAAAGATATGGGGATCCATCTCACCCATGTTCTGACCGCTGTAGGCATGGATGACCGCCTCCTCATAAATAGGCAGCTGCTTGTAAGGGTTAACAGCAACAAGAACAATGCCTGCAGGAACAAAGACTGATGGTAAGCCAGAAACCCTCCCAAGCAACTCAGGCCATGCTCATGGGGGCAGAGGGAGCTGCCCACTTTGGAGTGAATGGTGTGAGCTGTTTAAGTGGTACCTTGGTACCTAGCCATCGTTGTGGCCTCTGGGTTTCACACCAAACTCCCAGGAGGAGGTGCATGGCAGGGGAGGGTAGTCTGCAGGGAACAGGAACTGCAGTTGTTCTGGATGAAGATCACAGGGAACCCAGGTCCCCAGTGTCCTGCTCCCACCCCCTGAGGCAGGCAGGCTGTAGTCACTAAGCCTGGGGGCATCACAGTGGGAAGGGAACAGCCTGCATCTAGCAGCAGCCAGGCCACTCACCACAATAGGTGTAGATGGTGCTGGATTCCAGGAAGCGCATCCGGAGGGTGTGCAGCACAGCTGGCTCATGCAGGTAGCTGAGTGCCACCAGGTTGTTCTCCCCCGATAGGTAGTCGGGGTTGCGCAGGTGAGGCAGCTGGGGGCAGCATGGGTCAAGGGGATAGGCCACCTCCTGTCCCAGAAAGGAGACTCCAGGTCACACTCGGGGCTTGGTGTGGGCAATGCGCCCGCTCCAAGGGCCCAGTGGCTCAGGCTGCTGGGCTGGCTTCCCAGCCAGCAGAAAGATTGGGAATAGCTGTGGTGCTGCTGGCAGGGCCTGGGCCAGGATGCGGTCTGGGCCATTCTTGTGCCATTAGTCACAGACTGAGCAGCCCAGCCTGGAAAGCATCACAGCCTGGCTCCAGCCACACACTGGAGGGTTCCTGCAGGGCAGGACTGAAGCACAGGAGTGCAGGGTAGGCTGGTTACTTGCAGCTAAATGGAGGCAGCAGCTCTTCCCCACTTCATGTGGAGTTATCCCCATTCTGGGGCACTGCTCTGAGCTGGGGGAAAAAGATGGACTCCTCCTTGTGCTGGGAAAAGTTCACCCTGCAGGTCCCTTCTGGGGCAGGCAATGGACCATTGTAGCAAGACAGCTCAGGGCAGGCAGGGATGAACAGGCTGGGTTGTTGCTCAGGGCACCCAGGTTGGGGGAGGGGAGGGGAGGGGAGGGGAGGGAAAGAAAAAAAAAAAAAGCAACCCATGCAAAGCATAAGCAATGCCAAAGTCAGTACTACCCTTAAAGCCCATGTCATCCCACCACTGGGTTACACTTTGGAAACCAGTGTTAGAGCTCAATACAGCCCTGGGGGTGTGAAGCAATGAAGCCAGGAAGCAGACAGACTTGCAGCAAGGCTGGGCTTATCTGGCAGAGGGCTTGGTGGCTGCCTTGCATGGGGTGCACTGGAGACACGAGCAGCCCAGCTGTGCACCAAACTAGGCCCCTTGCATCCTGCTTAAAAGCTGCTACAGCAGCAACACCTAACCTATACCCCCCCTCCCCTCTCCCAGCATAGCAGCTGGCTGAACTCCACACACCCATCTTGGCTGCTCAGCTGTTATCCCAGCCCAAGAGGAAGGGCTGACCAGTGACCACCAGGTGAAGAGCTACTGCTCCATGCTCTGGCACATATGAAACTAGAGATCTCTCAAAACCAGCTCGTCTCCATTGGACTGGCTGGACATTGGGGTCTGGGCCTTGAAGCAGCCCCTTACCATATGCATGCGTGTGCATATACAGAACACACACTCTCACCCCCACACCAGTAGGCTGCCCTATAGCACTGTTATTGCATGAAGGCAGAATAGCTTGAAGCACCTGCAGGCTGCTTGCCTCACCTGCCCATCTTCCAGTCTGAGGTAGAGGACACCGTCTCCTTCCTTGTAACCCCTAGTTACTTCTGCAGGTTTCCAGACCTCCACACAGTCAGGGATCCACACCCGGGCCCCCTGCAGAAGACAGGGGACGGGACACAGCAGTGTCAGACAACACAGAAGATACCCAGGACCCTTCCCTGGCACAGCTGCCCTGGGACCTGGATGCAGCTACTAAAGGGCACGAAAGATGCAGGGGGCAGTCAGGAAGCATGGACTGCATTGGAGAGATTATTCAGGATTTAGTGCTGCTCTTCTGAATGCCACTATTAGCAGTCCAAGTGCTGCAAGGCCTAGAGCGCAGTGCATAAAGGGCAGGGTAGTTAGTTAGCAGAAACTTGAGTCCTGGTGTGGGTAACCCACTAAAACATGGGTTATTCAGCCCGTTCCACTGGCTCCGCTCATTGATGAGCTGTATGAACAGCTGAATAAAAAAAAAAAAAAAAAAAAAAAAAAAAAAAATCACCAGCCCCCATGGCCTCTACTCCACACTGTGGATGCTGTGTTACTCAGAAGAAACCACAGCCAATACAGAGCTCAGTGAAACAGGTCCCCAGCCAGAAGACACCCTCTGTACATGCAGCCATGCCCTGGCAGGACTAAGCTGCAGCAGCTGTGACCCCACCAGCTGCAAGCAGCCACTACAGCATGGACCAGAGGGGTGAAGGACGAGTAGCTGCACCTTTTGCACCTGCTCAGAGATGGGCCCTGCCTGTGGCCTGCCCACCTAGAACAGCTTTCCTATGCTGGGGAGCATCAAGGGCTAGGCAGAAGGGCTGCACGCAGACCCCAGAGACTCCGCATGGACAGAGTCTTGCTCCAAGTGAGACAGCTGCTGCTTCTGGTAAAGCTGCAGTCACACAAGGCCCCCTGTCAGCCATGGTACAGGTGGCCTGGCAAACCTTCCTAGGGGGTGTTAGTCAGTTCCTCTGCTCCTTGCAGGGGGCATTTCTTGAAACCAAACCACTTGGGACAGCCCCAAGGCACCCCCGAGCATGGGGGTATCAGAACACAGCAGCAGGCAGAGGCAGAGGCAGCTCACCAGCCCCACGGCCTGGGCAGCCCCTCTTGTTCTGAGCCCACTACACCACAGGCCCTGGACCTCCTGCTGCACCTGCATGTGCAGGAGCCATGGCAGGCGACCTGGCATGGGCTCCTGGCTGGCTCAAGACCACTCTGTTCCTCCTGGAGGCCTGTCTGTGCACAATTCATACAGGGTCTAACCCAGTGCCCAACCTACTGCACTGTAGCATGGGCTGCCTGCTCGCCTGCCAGCAAGGGGCCCAGGGAAGCCTGTGGGGAGCAGTCCTGCCTCTACAAACATGTGCCAGGACTAGAAACCTCCAGCAAAAAAGTCAGACTTCCAGATGACTCCCCCGCCCCTTCCGCCTCTTAGCTGCCTCACCTGCTCCTCCCTCCAGCTATGGATGCTCCTCAGACAGGGAATTGAGCCTGGGGCAGCACAGGCCTTAAGCTGGCCAGGAATAGGAGTGGGATGTAGGACTCTGAGGCCGAGCCATGCATGGGGAACCCAGCATAGACATGCCAGTCCTAAAGCATCCTGCAGGGCACAGGAACAAAGCATTGAAAGGGCAGGGTTTAGACAAGTTCATACAGCCATGGTCTGCTGCTGGCTTTGATGCAGGGGTCCCCCCACCAGTCTGTGGCACAGCATATCAGAGTCTGTGATGTTCCCCAAGAAGCATCAAGCCTTGGCTGCTTGGGATGTTCACTGTGCTTCCCTCCTTCAATGCCTTGGGGAGACAGTCGTGCTCAGGGTTGGCAAAATACAGCCTGTGGGCCAGATCCAGCCCCCAGCACCTCTTCGTCCAGGCTGCAGTGGGTCTCTCGGTCCTGCCCGACTCAGGCACATCCCGCCACCCCCTGGGCAAGCAGCAGGGCCGAGGTGGCTCCACAGCTGGACTGCCTTTCTAGACAGACCAGGCAATGGTGGCTCCTTCTGGCTGCCACCACTGCTGGCCCCAGCCCTGCAGTATCAGTGGGGACCCGAGCACACAGCCCCAACCCACTCGGGACTCAACTATGCTGAGCAGCAGCAGCAGCTGGGCAAAAGCTGTTGCTCAGCACAGGGGAAAAGCAGCTCCTCCCCATCACTGCTGTTGGGCTCTTCTTGCAGCAGCCACTCGGAGCCTGTGCCAGGCTGCTCTGCATGTCCACCAGCGTTACCCCCACCTTTGGGCTGTCCAGCGGGGCAGCAGTGGCATTGCAAAGCAGCCACATGTGGGCTCCCCACAAATCCCCATCCCCACCAGCCCACCCATACTCCCACAATACACAGGAGTCAGACTTCATTTTGAGCTATTATGCAATCACTTATAACAAAAAATGCATCTTAAAATAAAGTTAAAACGTGTTCTAGTCCCAAGAAGAGCACCGGTCAAGGGGCAGGGCTACCCTTGTGGTCCTTGACAGCTCACCCAAACTCATTAAGCAGCCCTTCAGGCAAAGTAGTTGCCTGCCCCCAATCTAGCTCCTGCCATTCTCAATTCATTTGGTCCCCCATCACCAGTGCCACCATCACTATGAAAACAGGCTCCTCCAGAGCCTCATTCTCCTAGACCACGTGCTCTTGTCTGCTCAAGTAGTAGGCTCTAGTCAACACTCCCCATCTCCCCTATGCCCTGGGCCCTTCACAAGGCACCTTCCCTTTGTTCCTTGTTGCCATCCCCCCTCGAACACTGGCAGCTGCCACAGGACTAGGATGGGATCTGAGGCTAGTCTCCCTCTCACCTCCCAAAACCAGTCTGGTTAAAATCCACTAGCTGACAAGATGCTCGATCAGTTCACTGGACAAATTCCCGCAAGAGTTTGGTAGGCCTCAGTTCAGCTCTTCTGCACAGGGCATTAAGGCAGACCCCTGTGCATGATAGTAGCTTCTCACCACGGGTGAAGCTCAGACCTAGGACTTAGATATGCCTGCACTTGCTCTGTCTCACAGAATTGCTGGTTCCCCACTTCTCGGCTGAAGACTTCAGATTTCCCCCCCCAAATGCATTTCATTCCTACCAAGACCGCTGAGTGAGGGGCATGCAGGCATGGATGCCCAGGGAGGTGGGCAGGACTGCAGCAGAAATACAAGATCATTGGAAAGCAGGCTGGAAAGGGATTTCACAAGGTCAGAGTCCAGCCCCCTGCTCAAGGCAGGACCATCCCAGCCAAGTATGCATCCAACCTGCTCTTAAGTTTCCAAGGATGAAAATGCCACAACTTCTCTAGGCAGCCCGGTCCCATGCTTGGCCACCCTCCGAGTCTCCAAACTAGAGCTTCCCCTGCTGCAGTTTGAAGCCATTGCTCCTAGTCCTGTCCCCTACAGCCACAAAGGGAAGCCTCTCTCCATCATTTGTAATTGCCCTTCAGGTATTTGAAAACTGTTCTAAAACACCCCATCAATCTAATCGGCACACCTAGAAGAGCAGTTTAGCCCCAGTACAGGGTTGCTTGAGCCAAGTCATTGCAGAAGCCACTCCTGGTAGACTCCCCTACCCACCAGGCTTCCTGAGCTCATGTAGCTTTTACATCTGCCTAAATGAAGTCCAATCCCCCACCAGCCCAGGAGGATCAGAGCCTCACAGCAACTGGTCCATGCTGCACTGCTGGAAGGTGCTCCACCCATGATGGAGTATTTGCAGGCAGGGATCCAGCTGGAATAGCAGCCACTCCTAATAAGCCACCAGTAGCAGCACAGCTATGTTATTATTCAGCAGCAATCAGCAGTTTTTAAATGGGCTAAAGCCCCTCCTTCAGCAAATGTAGGATTATAAGGGACTATAAAAAGGTGTTTTCCCTCCTACACACCGCATGTTTCAGATGCTACCCAGTCCAATACTTCCATCTGCCATAAGGCGTGAGCCTGACGTGCTTTTATCAATGCATGACTGGATACTTCTTCACCCATGTATGCACACTCCCAATGCAGTCCAAACCCTTCTGCTTGGATATTTTAAGTGGCAAAAAACCTATGCACAGTCCAGAAAGCAACTGCAAGCTTCAGACCCAGTTAAGTCAGAGTTAGCTCTGCTGAAGAGCAGGGGTGCAGGGCATGCTGGTTGTTCACAGCCAGCTAAGGCAGCAGCTCTTTTTAACCCTACAAGACCATTTTAAGCTGGACATAAGAAAAACTTTTTTTTTTTTTTTGTCTGAGCCCTCAAGACCTGGAATAGACTCCCTCCAGAGGTGGTGCAGGCACCTACTCTGAACTTAAGAAACACTTGGATGCTTACCTTGCTGGGGTCCTTTGACCCTAACCAGTTTCCTGCCCCTGAGGCAGGGCTGGATTTGATGATTTTTGATGTCCCTTCCAGCCCTAACATCTATGAACCCCACCCTAGATGTGGAGTTACCTCCAAATTTTGGGTCACACCTCTGAGCTGGGGTAGGATGGACTCCTCCTTGTGCAGGGAAGAGCTCACCCTGCTGAGAAGCAGGTCTCCCCTCCTGGGCAGGTAATGGACCAATGCAGTGAGACTGCTCCAAGCAGGGAGGGATGAATAAGCTGGGCTGCTGCTCAGGGGACCCAGGTGAGCAGGAGGAAAACATGCACAAGGCAAGCTCAAAGCCAAGCACTGTCCTTAGGGTCCATGTCAGGGTTTGCACTGCTGTAGTTGAGCACTTGCTACCTCCCACAGTCTCCTGTGGAGTCATCCTCAGTTATTGGGGCTGGCCAGAGCAAGGCACTGGGGTTGGCATCTAGTGCTCCCATGGAGGTGATGAGCTATAGATAGATTTCCACCCCATAGCAATGGCAGCCGATGCTTAGCTAGGTGCGCCCTATAGTTACAATCATTAGCAGCTGTCAGAGAGATGCTATGGGGAGGAAAGTTTCATGCCAGTGTCTGCTATGGCCCCTGCTGGTATCTGATCAGTACCACCTTTCTGGATTTAAGCAACAGGATCTTAAGAGATACCAAGGTCTAGCGTAATGGTAATGATGTAAAAAGTCAGGAGACTTTACTGCCCCATTGCAGAAGTACAGGCCCAGGACTCCATTTAAAAAGTCTTCCACTTACAGCAGTCCAGGCCCCAGGCCCGAGACATGCTCAAATGACTACAGTTCCTCCATGCCTCAGTTTCCCCCATGCAGCAATTGTCTCATTGACATCAATGCTAAGCCTGATGGTTGGTACAGCTAGGAAGAAAACCCAGGGTCATGCTCTTACTACATAACCCTAACTTGGCTGAAGATCAGTTCTTCCCATACCTGAACACCTCCATTCCCCTCCGTTCCTAGAGAGTTTCACTTCGAAGCTTTATATCTTAAGCTACTTCACAGGGTCCAAAGCCTTCAGTTCTCCAGTCAGCAGCCCACAACTCGGTGACAGACACAAGCTCAATGCTGTCAGTCTCTTCCAGGTTGCTGCTACGTAGCCCACATTAGTTTGCAGTTCTACAAAGCAGACATACAGATCAAATAACACAGCCTTGAACTGCCGAGAAGCTCCGTATAATTTGGTTACCAACCCACTGCATGCTTTACATTGTACTGCAGTCTGGGGCTGCTTTCCAGGTCCAAGCTCAGCTGAGGACAGGGCAAGCAAAGGAGCTGGAAGGAAGCCTACCACTTTTGCCAGCTCATGTAGCACCCCATGCCATGAGCTGCACCCTGGTGCAGTGCCCCCTCCCGCAGCACAGCTCTGGAAGGGCAGGCGCAGCACTGTTGCCAGCAGCAGCTTGGGCCCTCCCTTCACAAGAGGGGATGGAGGCCAAAAAGTCTCATTTGCTGTGCCTTGTAGACCTGGCCATAGAAAGCATGGCTTGCCACCCGAGCTGTCTGATGACAAGTCCAGACTAGAGGCAGTTTTCATTTTGCACGAAGGTTACTGGTAAGCGTCCAAAAGAGCCAGCGGTGGGACTCAGGAATTCAGAAGTGCCCCCTGCTCTGCAGCCCACTTGCCCTCTACCATGGGCACCGAAACTAGAGAAGGGGACATTTAAATCAGAAGCTGGGTCACTTGCTATAAGCAACTCCTACCAAGGCACTTTGGTCTGCCTAAAAGCCAGGAGATACCAGCCTTTAAGAACAGTCAAGGGAACCTTAACTGCAAGTCAAGACAGATACTCTCCTACTATATACAGACAGGCTTTCAGGTACACAATCTGGGAGAGGGCTATGCCCCATTTCCATGTTATGGACTGTGGAACTACTTCAGATTTACGAAAGGGGCTGGTAATATCACACTCCCACCTAGCTCCCACTCTGCAGGGCTGCCACCAGCCTGTTGCTAGCAATAAGCCACAAATCCCATTTTGCAAAGTCCACAAAACTCGGAAGCACTTGCTGCAAGTCAGGTCTGCAGGGTGGAAGGTATGTTAACACATCATTTAATGGAAAAAAAGACAAGTAAAAAATAACCCAAACTTTTACATGGCCCGTGTAATTTATACCCTAGAGGCTGTTAGACCATTTCAAACCCAAAGTCAAGAATTCAAAAGCTAGGAAGTGCCAGAACTTTGTTTAAACCCTGCAACCTGACCTCAGTGCCTTAAATTAAAGAAATAACTCGTAACAGGAGTAAGTCCTTAACATTGGGCACTGGGATGGATGGGACACACATAGGTTTCACAGCAATTTCCCAAAAGGCTTCAAACTCCTGCTGGGTTCATGGGAAGGAGCATCGTCAAGCAGAAAAGCCTTCTGCCCAGCCCCACCCCACTCCCCATCTCTTCTCACCCACTAGGTCCTACAGCCCCTTCTGCATCTCAGGCAGGCAGTACCATCTCCCCCATAAAGCAGCGGGTACAGAGCCCAGGAGCAAGTCTCCCTGCATTTACTTTTGGCACATGGAACCACATTAGTGCTCTTGGCAAACAGGAGAGATTAAGTGCAAGGAAGTCCTGCCGAGCCCCCAAGCTGGAGCAGGCTCAGTGCAGCCGCTTGGCAAGTCTGAACAAGCAGAGGTATCCGACCCTTGCAGCCTGGGCAACAAGGGGTCCCAAAGCCGGGGCAGGCTGGGACTCGCATGGAAGTTAAAGTGACCCTAAACACCCAGATGAGGAAATTTTTTTCCAGTCTCATTCCCAGGAATAGCTGAAGTATTCCAAGTTCAGTCTGAGGTAAACTCCTGACACAGGCAAGCCTCAGTGCAAACCATTTAGCCAGCCTGCCAACAGCTGGAAGTGTACAGCAACGGGAAGTGCTGGGTGACTATAGTGGGAGATGGGGACAGCCCACCACATGCCAGATCTGTCTGGGCTTGGCTTGAGGCTGCCCAGATAGCCCTGCTCCCCACAGCTGCCTGTAGCTCAGATTTAAAAAAGTTTCAGCTCAACTTTTCAAAAGGAAAAATATATTTTTTAGCTTGAGGAAGCAGCAGTGCATGGGATGGTCCAGCACAAGCAGCCGACTGGTGTTTGCAGAGGAAGCTGAAGGAGGCAGCTGTGCATTTTGCCGCATAAGAATATTCTTACAGCCATTTCACTGGCAAAGGCCTGAAGCTGAAAGAGGATGGCCTGTATGGGAGGGATGCACCAGCTGCCTAGCCTGGGGAGGCTGAGTGTGGAAACAGCCAAGTAATAAGCCTTTAAATGCTGTCTGCACACACTCATTTGAGACCTGGGGGAAATGTGAAGCAAGATCTCCAAAGTCCCCCCCTCCATACCAGGCAGGCTCCCTTCCCAGGCAACCCAGACAGCACAATTCATCCCAGGAACCAAGCCCAGCACTATAGATAGGAGAAGCTCTGCTGAGAACATGCAACTGCTTGCTGGGGCCTGGAGCAGTAATGAGAAGCAGAGCCCATCCCTCCTGCTGATCCTTTGTGCAAATGGTAGGAGGCCTGATGGGCAAAGGGGGCAAAAGCTGAACCCAGGGAAATCGGGGAGGAACCAAGTAAAAGAAGCCAGAGTGAAACAGGAGGCAAGCTGCATAGAGTGCTAAGGGACACATTGGGATGGCTGAGACAGAAGAAAGGGGCTCAGCTCACTGCAGCCCACTCCCCACATCCAGTCTCCATTCTCTGCTGCAGCACACATCCCCTCCCCTCCCCAGCCATGCACACAAAGAACACCTGCAAGGTAAAACTCAGTAAGGGCTCAGCTTGGCAGGTTGGGTCTGGGGGTGGAGAGGGAGGTGCCACTTTCCTGAAAGTAGGTAAGAGGCACCACTCTCCAAAGTTTGGCTTTCACTGGTGCCATTCAGGGGATGGTGCTCATGCAGAGCTGGCTCCTTCCTCAGCCTCTGGCACTGGTTTCACCATTCCTTGGGACCCTGATCTCACAGTCCAGCTGCCCCAGCCTCTGGGACCAGTGCTGCTGCTGCAGGTGTTTCACCCCCTTCCCAGAGCCGTCACCTTGACGATATTCTGGGCTGACAGTCCCTAAAAATGTGACCACACACACGGATGCAGACAGATCCTGGAGGGAGCCACTAAACAAGGGCCTGCTCTGGGGTGAAGCAGGGGTGTCTAGTGCCAGGCCCCTATTTCACCCACTGCCAGGGAATGAGGGGGCTGCAGGACAAGCAGACTGTTGTTTCATGGTTAAGGCAGTCCCGTGGAAAATGGGACTCTACCCCTACCCCTAGGCCAGGGTTCCCAGGGGATGCTGGGCCACTTGCTCCACCCAGATTTTTCAGGCCAGTGCAAATGGTGCATGCCCCACATTCAGGAGGCCCAAGCAGAGGCACTGGGGCTGGATCTGCAGAAACTCTGAGTACGTACAGCTGCAATGAGGCCTGCGTTTAGAGCCCAGCTCTGATTAAGTGCCACCTGCTGCCAAGGCATCTCACTTTGGGCACTTCTGACCTTAATCTGTGCCTCAATGCCCTCCGTTGCAAGCTGGAGACTGCAGCCCCTGGTCTCCCAGGGGACCGGGAAGAGCACTTTGAGTGTCCGAGTCACACTGATATGGTGGTGAACACAACAGGAGCACTGATGGGGGAAGTCACCAGTTCTGTCCTCAGAGCAGGGTGCAAGTAGTGCAATAACATTACTGATGGTCAGGGGACTTGCCCCAACTTGGGTGTTTGCACCCTTGTATCCTGGCATGCAGTGAGCTTGCAGGGCTCCTCTGACCTCCCAGCATCCATGAGCGCCCATTAAGTTAACAAGGGGGCACTGCTTCCACTTACGTCAGTGTTTGAGAGATACCCAAATTCTTTGAGCTCACTTCATTACTACTCAGCTGCCAGGATCCAGGTTTCAAGAAAGACCCTGTCCTACCCCAAAGATCTTCCTATCAGTGCATGTTGTCTTGGGAATCATGGCTTGGGTCTCGTACCAAGTCCCTTTTCAGTGTGCATGGAAACAGATTCCCATGCCAAAGAAGGCCATCCTCCCTACTAGATGGGCATCAAACAGTGTTTCTCTTCTCCAGCCACTCTGACAACATCACTTCTGTGCAACCAGTCCTAGACCCTGTTTCCAGGCAGGCTAACTGCAACACAAAATAGCCAACCCATGCAAGGCTTAATATAGCAAGAACAGTTTACACTGGACAGGGTGGACATAGCTTTCAGTAACTGGGTCAGGATTGTAAACGCAACAAATGTTTAAAATTGCTGCATTTGCTTGTGCTTCTCAGGTTGCCCTTGTTCTAGTGCAAGTTTAAAAACTCTTTCCCCTGCCCCACACCCAATGTGCTTGGGGGTGGGGAACCCACTCTGCACAGTCCTGTTAGAAGACATTGGTAGGATTCCCAACTTCTCTCCCCCCAGCATGGAGGGTAGGGGCTGGAGCCACTTGCTCACAACCTGCCCCAGAGCCCCCTCCAACCATGCTGTACTGCCCGTGTAACTAGAGAAATACAAACCAGGAAGCCTGCAGCTGAACTACGAGAATGGGATTAAAACAGCCCTGCAGCACACCTGGGGTACTGCTTTAGTTAAAAGGTCACCAAGCCCAGCAAACAAGTGGGGAAATGCACTAGTCCTTGCGCACAGCAGTCAGAATCCTTCCCATGCCGTCACGTGCCGTGTAGGGCACAACAGAGGCTCTGCAGCCTGTCTTGAGCTGCTCTGTATGTCCTTTAAGTCCCATAGGCTTCCCCTCCAAGTACTGCTTGGAAGAAAGGTTCTGGTTAGCCCCTCTTACAGACTTCCAGCTGCCCAGACATGCATCATTTTGCACTTCTGACCCCAATGGCATGCCGCTTACTCCTTCAGCTGTCTCTTGCCTGGTGCACAGAATAGGCTGCACTTGTGGAACAGCTGCTCAGTAACCGGTTTCCTCCTCACTGTTCAGTGGGCAACCCTAGGCTGTACTTAATGCTATAATGCATAACATCCCCCTCGTTTCATGCCTCCTGAGGCCAAAGCTTTCGTTCTAACCATTCAGATCTTTGCGTTTACCCAGATGTGCATCTCTAGTACAACAGCTTGGCTTTTGTTCGATCACTGCAATACAATGAGGTGGTGGTTTTGACTGGGGAAGGCAGGCAGGCATCTGAACTTGGATTTGGGAGAAGGCAGCCTCAGTCACAGCCAGAGCCACCGCAGCAGTGAGAAGGGAGAGCCAGCTATCAAAGTGGACAATTGGGGGGGGGGGGGCATAAAAGACAGCCTGAAGCAGTGCCAGGCTGCACTCCAGATGTCTGTTGAGCTAAAGACTGCCTACTCAGCAAGGAGTCTATGGAAGGCTTAATATCTCCCAACTTTGGTTTAAGCAGCTCAAAGTGGCCTGAATTTAGGTGCCTGTCACTGCAGCAGCACCCAGCACACGAGGGCCTGCAAGCAAAGCACAAGATGCTGTTCCCTGACCAGACAATGACATGCAAGGCCCAGCAGTAGCAGTGATGAGCAGGTTTGAGCTTCAGGGTGTTCGGTTCTCCCTGCACCTGGCAGGAAGACTCTGGAAGTCTGGTTCTCCAACCCGCCCTCCCTCACCACCAGACACGGCCCATCTGTAACCGGGGATGCCATCAGAAAGAGCTGGAAGCCCCAGTTACAATGCACAGGGTTGCTGAAAGGCCAAGGGTGTAACTTAACCAGAACATGTGGTGCCAATAAAGGCCTCACTAGCATTCAGACTTGGAGCCATCCAAGCCAGACTTCACAAGCTACCCCTGCCAATTCAGTGCATAAATTTGAGGCATCATCTACTCCACTTTGTTTTACAGTCTACAGAAATCTAGTCTCAGTCCACTCTCCAGACACACCCAACAATCACCAGGGCCTGAAGACTGCTGGCTACCTACACATGCAGCTGAAGCCAATGGCAAGGAGGGCCCTGGCCTGCAGGTTCTGGTCTCCTCCAGAGATGCTGGGACAGTGGTCCAGCATCATGGGGAAGTGCCGTTATCTGCAGCCATAGGGTGGGGACAGACACTTGCCCTCATCCCAGAGCTTGATGAATCAAGGAACTGAGTCCAAGTCCCAGGGAACTGCCTGGATCCAGACAAGTAGCATGGGAGGGCTCCTTGCAAACACCCGCACCTGATCACCTACTACTGAGAAAAACAGCTGCCACGGTAGGATACTACTGGGCACAGCATTTGATGTAGTCTGGAGGCTCAACACCTAGTCAGCCAGCTCATCTAACACACACGCCAGGAACCTCCCCCTGCCAGAGGCCTCACTGTGCTCTGGAAGTATATCCCAATGCCTCCCCTACCTCCAGCACCTGAGCTACAAGGTAACTAGCCTTGGCATACAAAAGGATCCAGGGGGATGGGGCATGGAGGAATCAGGCCAAATGAGCTTGCTCATTTTCCAAGACATAAGGGTCCATCTAGTCCCAAGCACTCCAGAGCTTTTAAACAAGGTACAATGCACTGAAAGGATAGTGAATAGCCCAGCACTGAGCAGACAGAGGAGTCTGTGCAAGCAGTAGAAGGAGAAGGGGGCACAATTCAGCAGGAAAGAAGCAAATGCAAGTTCAGAGCACGTGCACCAGTTTCCAGACCAGGAGCCTCCACACCCAGAAGTGGAGCACAACTGACTCCAGCTTCCCCTGGTGCCTTTACAGGAGGAGCAGAGGCCATCAGACAGCACTGCACTAATGAAGCTGCAATATAACCTAGCCACATTTGCAGCAAATACAGCAAAGGTCGCATGCTCTCTGGCTGGGGCTAGTCACAGGACAACCCTGAAGCAAGGGTAGTGGAGTGGGGAGGAAGGGGGTAGAAACACAGCACAATGGGCTGGACTTTGAATCTGTGCCCGAGCAGCTTCAGCCCAGGAGCAGCTAAATGCCCTTGTCATAGAAGTACAGAAAGTGAGGGCTGGAAGGGACTTCAGGGTCTAACCCCCTGCTCAGAGGCAGGACCATCCCCAACTGGATCATCCCAGG
Organism: Crocodylus siamensis; assembly: GCF_052110815.1. Lineage (NCBI taxonomy): Eukaryota > Metazoa > Chordata > Crocodylia > Crocodylidae > Crocodylus > Crocodylus siamensis. The sequence goes on along the minus strand of NC_143408.1, from coordinate 8,149,481 downwards.
CACGGCTGTCAAGCCAGGCCTTCAAAAAGATCTCCAAGCATGGAGAGTCCCCCCCTCCCAGGTAACCCATTCTAGTGCTTGTCCAGAGGCCCCACCCCAAATCCACATTGGGGGCAAGCCACCAGGGTCCTACCATCCAGGCCACTGGAATTAAGTGCCTGGATCCATTGCTATCTTGCCTTTTCACCTTCCAGTCATTGCGAAGGCTCCTGCAGTGCATTTTGCAGAGGGCAGGGGAGGCGGTCAGTAAGGGGAAGCTTTCAGCAGCTGAGAATAAGAGGGGAGCTGGCCAGGTTGCGGCTCTGGGCATAGGTAAGACGCTTCCCCGGGTAGGTCGGATCAAGACCGGTCCTGCCCTCCAGCAGCGGGATGGAGAACGGAGGAGGCTGCCGGGAGAGCACCACACACTAGCCCGATACACACGACCCACCAGGGTCTCGCGCCCAGGCCAGCCAGCGGCCTCCCGCCCTAACGCTTGAGCCGCTGGTCGGCTTTGGCCTTGCCGAGGGCAAGCCAGGGCCCAGACTTGGCTCCGTTCAGCCCCCAACCCCGTCGGAGCGGAGGGCAGCAAGGCACGCTTAGGCCCCCCGCACCCCGAGGGAGCTTTGCGAGAGACGCCTCCACGGCACCAGCACCACATCCGCGCTTCACGGGCTCAGCCCAGGTCCCAACACCGCGGCGCAGGGGTCACCTGCCCCAGGGGCAGCCGCGGGAGCGAGCCTTCAGCGGGCTCGGGCCCCTACCTGCGCGTACAGGTCCATGGCGGGCGGCGGGGCGGCACGCGCGGGCCCCGGGCGCCGGCGCTTTTATGGCGCGGGCGGGGCCTGCCCCCGGCCCCTGACCAATGAGCGCGCGCTGTTCGTGGCGCGGCCGCGTGCCGCCCGGCCGCCGTCGCCCTCCCGGCGCTGCCCCGGGGGTGAGCGCCGCCTGGGGGCACGGGGCTGCCGCGCCGGCCGCCAGCTCCGGCCGCGCGGGGACGACCCCCGCCCGGTGCCCCCGGGCCTGCCTTCTCCCGCCGGCGGGAAGAGCCCTGAGGAGACCGCAGGGCCAGCCCCAACAGCATCGTCCCAGCCAAGGCTTCGTCTCGCCGGGGCTGCGAAACCGCCGAGGACGGAGGGTCCGCCACCTCCCCGGGTGACGTCCCAGCGCGTCAGCGCCAGGGCAGCCCGCTTTGCCCTCGGCCTTCTTGCAGCAGGCCGCGTCGTGGGCTCGTAAGTCCTGGCTCCGCAGTTGGAGGCAGGCCCAGTGCGTGAAGCGGGGCTCAGCGACAGGGCGGAGCTGCCTCTCTTGGCCTTGCACCCCCACCTCGAGCGGGGCATTTCTCAGGAAAGACCCAGCTGCCGCCAACCCCAAACCAGCCGGGCTCCATGTGCCCCCGCAGAGCCGTGAGCCCTCCGGACGCCCCTGCCAGTCCCCGCTGGTTCCTGTTGGGTGCTGATAATGCTGCAAGAATGGCACATGCTCCATTAATCCAGCGCGTGGAAGGATTAGTGCAACATGGCAATCGAGGAGATTAAAATGTCGCCTCTTTTTATCCTAATGTGAACAAATTCTGCGACATGAAACACACAAAGGCAGTTTCTGATGCAAAAATAATGAATCTCTAATTGCCCGCGGGCTGTCGGCCGCATGTGTCTCATTAACAAATCATGTAGGCGTGTTCGCACGGCGGGCACCCTGTAGACACAGCCTGAAATGCCATCAATAGCCATGTTTTCACATGGGGACCAAACACAAGGGGTGGGGAAAATATTCCCACGGGTTTGATCGCACTTTGCACCACCATCCAAAATCCTGGGGTGAATTCTGTGCTGGAGAGAGGCAAGCAAGGGAGTGCCCAACAGCGAACGTCTATGCCTGCATTGCTCCAGCCTGGGCCCCTCGTGCAGCACCGTGGGCATGGGGCATTCTCCCAGCGGCGCAGGTTCTTCTATAAACCCACAGTGTTTGCTATCTGCAGGGCATGGGCACAGCTTGGGCCCCGGAGAGGTCATAAACCATGGAAAGCCTGGCTGCAGAGCCACTTGGGGCAAGACAACTTCTGCATCTTCTACAGCCCAGGCCTTGGCCTCTCCAATGAGAGCTGGAGCCTGAAGCAGGTACTAGGTGCTGTTGGTGCAGTTAGCTTTAAACCCCAGCCAGGGGCCAGCACCTTTGCAGAGCCCTGGCACCCCTGCTAAGAGCTGCATCAGGAAGTGCATGCCCTTGCTTTTCCCTTTGCCCCAGTCTAGGTGTTTTGTCTGTCCACACCCCTAGGTTTTTAATTCTGGATGCGTCTGAGCAAGTTGCTCAAGCCCAGCAACCCCCGAGCTGAGGTTGGCTTCAGGCTTCCCCAGCCTCAAAGAGTGAGGAGCCCATTATCCAACTCTGCCTGTGTTAGGGATCATGGCTGGGCACTGTTACCCACAGATTCTCTCTCTCACACACACGCACACGTGCCACCTGTAGACACGACTGCTGGCCTACAGCCCAAGTCAGTCTCCCCACAGCCATTAGTGGAGCAGCCAGGACAACCTGGCACCGGCCCACGGGTGAGCTGTCTTGCAGGGCCCAGGCCAGAGAAAGTTGGTGATGCCTGGATGCGAGATACAAGCGGGCACCGGTGCGAGCTGCTCTAGCTCCTTTGTTTAGGAGACCTCAGCACAGGTAGGTCCTCCCTGCAGTCAGAGCCTGGCCGGATTCTCAGTGGCAACGACACTTGCTTTCTCATGAGCAGCCTACGATACCCTGTGGGCCCTCTCCTTATCCCCCCCCAGCTCCTAGGACCCACAGGAATCCCACCCCCCTTTCCGTCATGGCAGAGACTACGTGCAACCCACTCCCCTCTGCCAGGCCCTGTACGGCCCCCAAAGCAGGGTCCCCTCCCTCCTTGCACCCCATTCCAACCATGGCAGGGTCCCTATGCTCACCCCAATGATTCCCCATCTCACCACCAGTCTGGTTCTTCTTTGGTGTCTCAGGTGAAGTTTCTTTTGATTAAAGCTCTTTCTTTTCCTCCTCTTCCAGGGCAGCCACCTTTCAAGCTCCCTTGGGGAGTTGAGCTGGTGGTAGGGCTGGGATGCTGGAAGACATTTGTTTTTGTGACTGCCATGCAGTTATGGGGGGCACCAATCCAGGCAGTTGTGAATGCCCCTGCTTGCTGCGTGCGGGGCACTGTAGGAAGGGAAACAGGTAGGACATTACTCCCCAGTCATCCCTTTGATGCATTACAGCCAGTAGCAGCTACTACAGCCCAGCCCCTTCTGCTGCTAGGGCACTGACCAGCTGAAAGTTTGAGCGTGGGACGTGTGCTGAGTAAAATGGCCTTGGCGGAGCTCTGTGGCGGGCCCAGCAGTGATAGGGCCCACCACAGAAGACAGAAATGCTGGGACCGGAGAGACCAGAAGTGCAGGGGGCACAACAGAGCAGGCAGAAGGCTGCAGGAGCCGGCTGCTGGGGCTGTGCCAGTGGTCTGTAGCTGATGCTCTTGTGTCTGTAAGAAGGGGGCAGACCACCCCGCAGTCAGGGTGGTGAGGAACAAGGGCCATGTGCCCTGAGTGGGGAGTAGGGGAAGTTTCTTCCAATTAAAGCAAATGTTCTGGGGAGGACTCAGCAGCTGTGCATCCTGCAGAGACTCATCCAGCTGGGACAGAGGACCATGGTCTTGATTCTGGTCCTAGCAATGCCACTGATTTCCTGCATGAGCCCAAGGTCAGTCACAGGTGGCTGCAAGATGCAGTCAGGTGGCTGCAAGAAGTAAGATCAGGCTTGCTCAGGAGGGGCTTGTTTGCAGCGCCTTGAGAACTTTCCAGGAAGCATCCTCCAAGTGTTTCCTGTATGCATGGCAGGGCTCTCCTCCCCTAGCCCAGCCACAGAAGAGAATGAGAGCCGCCGCACATTCAGTTCCTCGTTGCTCGACCAGACACAGGTTCCCTGGCTGCTTTGGCATCCGTAACTAAGAACCATGGTTCTTTGCAGTGCTTCTCCTGTGGCTTCACACGTGGGACATTGGGGAAGAGCCAGTGCCTCCATGGGTGGAAAAGCTTCCATCAGCCATGGTGGATGGGAGCCCAGAGGCTAGGACCAGCAGCTGGAGTAAAAACAGGGCCCTGAGAAAGCTTTAAAAGCTCCTTCCTCCTCCCCCCCATTCTAAGTACCCCCATGCTAATTTTGCTCTAGGGGCAGAAGCAGCCCACCGCACCTCCCCCCCCCCCCGCCAGCCTGCACACAGGAGGGTTGTGTTTTCACCTGGTATTTTAGCATCGGATGCATTAAGGCTTCTTCTGCTATTGCTACATAGGGATCTGGAAGCTCCGGCTGCCAGGGGTATTAGCTGCAAGCTGCCTGCTAGTCACTCCTGGATGCCCAGGGCAGGCCTCCCCAGCCTGTGCTGAAAGCAGCATCCTAGGCAGAGAGGGGCCACAGGGGCCTGTCCCAGCTTGGCCCCTGCAGATCCCTTGGTTCTCCAACAGCCTGTTCGGAAAACCTGGCAGCAACGACCCTGCCTTCAGGGCCAAGTCAGCCAGACTCAAGGCTTTCCTGGAGATGTTCCCATCACCAAGACTGCTCCTTTGCAGTGGGAGACCATGGGGGCTTAGCTGTTCGAGATGGCAGCCGGGCGGAAAGCAGAAGCTTATCGTTCCTTCTGGGGACAGTGACAAGGGGCAGCTGCATCATGGCCCTCCTCACTCCCCTATGCACCATGGGTCCTAGCATGAGCCACTGGTGAACACAGAGCAGCTGCTCTACTGGACCCATCCATGCCCCATCCCCCAGATACCCTGCACTGCAGCAGGCGCTAAAAGCAACAGACTGTAGGTTATTTGCACTGTTGGAAAAAGCCCATCCTTGAAGCTCTGTCCCTTCTCATGGCACCTGCAGCACGAAGTGCCCCTTGCTACTCTTCTGTGGCAGCGCGACAACCCCCATACCACGCTGCTGAAATCCAACCACGTCTGGGGGGAGCACAGCAGGTTTGTATCCATGACCTGGTCACACCAAGCTAATATTTCTCTGGAAAGCCAAGCAGGCGCAGTTGTGAATGCTGGGGGGGGACTTACCAGAGAACAGCACGCTGCACATGAAATGTATATTCATATATAGTAAAAAGTCTTTATTAAGAAGGCTTTGAAGTCAAAAAATAAAACTCTTGATACAATTTCATAACCGTCAAGTCAGCTCAGCAAATATATAATCAGTACTTTAGCCATGTAAGGTCAAAGGTCCGTTATTTTCTTTTAAAATAAAATATATTTTAGTTTTTAAAATTTATTCAATAAAGTCCATATTTCCCTATAAATTCCCTACATATACAGAAGAGGTAAAAAATAAAAAAATAAAACAAACAAACAAAAAACCCAAAAACAACCCAAACAAACGAACAAAAAAAAAACAAAAAAAAAACCAACCACAAAATAAAAAGGAGATAGAAATCACTGTGTTGTGTGACATGATGTGGGTAACCTGGGTCCCCATCCCTCGGCTGCTTTCTTCAACCCTCTCTTCCCCCTTCCTCCCCAGGCCACAACACTGGCCTTTTCAATGCATTTTGGGCAGTTTTTCACATTGGCAAAATAGAAGCTAGAACTGTTACAAAAAAGAAGGTTATATATATATATACATATATATAATAAATATATATATTTATTAAAATATATTCATTATATATATATATATATATATAAATAACATATAACTGTCCAAAAATAACTACTGTACATACAAAAAACCAAAAATTATAATAATAATAAAATGCTTTTAAAAAAATAAAGACAACCCTTGTGTGTCCTAAAATAAAAAGTGCAACCGGACCTTTTCTGTCTTGTTTATTTCACTTTGCAAACTGAATACTGTTATTTGGAAAGAACTGTTGAAGAACAGCTGGTCATTCTCTGCCCCAGCCCTGTGGCTGGACCCAGAGTTAAAGCTATTCTGTAAACATTTGATTTTTCTCCCCTCGGCAATTTTGCACCCCTCTTTCCTGGCGCTCTCCTCTGTCCCTTCTCTCCCCCCACCCCCCCCGAAACGCCCATTTTGTCCAACCCCCCCAACCATCTCTCCCTCCAGCTTCCTACCCAGTGAGAAATAGCATCTCTTTCCCCCTCCCCCCGCGTCCCCAGTCTGATCCGTTAAATAAAAAGGTTGATTTAAACAGTTAAAAGTTTTTAAAAAGCTGTGTTGTAGGGGTTGGGGGGGGCGCCCTCCGCTCCGGCTCTGGACGGACAGCTACGAGAAGATGTGGATGGCTTGGGTGGCCGGGGTGTGGCAGGCGGGACACTCCGGCTCGGCCTTGCCGCAGATGCGGATGGCACACTCCATACAGAAGAGGTTGTGGCCGCAGGGCACCAAGGCGGCAATGACCTCGCTCTCAAAGCACACCATGCACTCCCGGGAGCTCTTGCGGGGCCCGTCGGAGCTGCTGGAATCCGTGGGGGAGCCCGAGGTGGCCGAGATGCTGCCCGGCAGGGACGAGGAGGAGGAGTAGCCCGTACTGTTGGAGAAGGACGAGAGCGAGCCTTGAGTGGGCAGCCAGGACAAGGTGCTGACCGGGTCGCTCTGGATGCGGCGTGCTAAGGGGTGGTCCAGGGCGACGCTGCTCTCGGGGAGGGTCGGAGAGTGCCGGGGGGTGGCCGTCCCACTGATGCTGCTGTTGCGTCGCTGGGAGCCGTTGACGGAGGAGCAACTGCTGAAGGCCTGCAGCGGGTTGGAGCGCTCAAAAGGAGACCAGATGGTGGTCGGCGTGGTGAGGTCGAGGGCCAGGAAGTCGAAGCCAAAGTCACACTCCTCTGAGCCGAGCGGCGCCGGGGGGTCGCCGAAGGTGAAGCCGCTGCTGGTGCTGTAGGGGCTGGTGGGGCTGGTGTCCGCCACCCGCCCGCTGTAGTAGGACTCAGTGGAGGCGCTGCCCAGGGAGCTGAGGCTGTCGTTGCGCAGGCCGGCCGAGGGCCTGCGGGCCGGGTTGGGTGCTTTGGCCCACAGACTGGCCGTGTTGCCCAGCAGGTCGAGGCAGACGTCGGTGCCGTTGGAGTGGAAGTCGTTGTCGGCGTTGACATCGATGAAGGATCCTGTCCTCATGGTGATGTGGGCTTCGATCTCCTCCCGGGCCCGGTCCACGTTTTCAGGCATCCCCGTTACCTCGAAGACAGGCTCTTTGTCTCGGCTGGGCGTGACGATGTATGTGTGCGTCTGCTGCTGGATCCTCTTGATGGTGGCCCCTTTGGGCCCCACCACCAGGCCTACCACACGGTAGGGGACCCGCACCTGAATGGTGGTCTGTCCCGGCAGGTTGGGAGGGCCCTGCATGGCTCCCGTCAAGCCGTTGACCTTGTTGCGTGTCGCCCGGATCATGGAGAAATGCTCAGCTGCTGAAAGGATCTCCCTCTTGGCCATCTCCACGTCCTCCTTCCTCCCGGTGACAATAAAGACGGGCTCCTCTCCTCTGACTGGCGTTTTGATGTAGGTGTTGGTTTTGGCACGCAGAGCTTTGATCTTGCAACCTGCATCACAAAGAGAAGACAAAAGCAACACATGGTAAGTGCCACATTAAAGGTGGGGACCAGTTGCACCCCGCTTCTCACTTGGTTGGGCCAGGAGAGCGGTGGGGGGAGAGGAACAGGAAATCAGCAGGCCTCAAGTGTGTGGAGAAGCCATCGTTCCAAGTGACCGCACACGCAGCCCTTGGAGACACCTGCAGCTTTGCAGCGAGCAGCTCACAGATGAATTCTGGTGCGCTGGAGGAGCTAGTTCACAATCAGGGCAGACCCAGGGGGGTGCATTGGTGCAACTCTCCCCTCCTTTGATTCCTGCTCTACCCAAAGTTTAAACCAAACTGCCTGGCAGGGGCAGCACCCTCCATCAGACAGCAGTTCACTTCATGGCTCATTACAATCTGCAATTATTTTGAGCAGAGGGCCGCTTACTGAGTTCTGGCAAGCCATCAAGGGCCGCATGACAAGCAACCAGGGGCAGATAAATATTAATTTTTTAAATTTTCTAGGGGCCCCGCAGGCTGGATTGAATGGCCCGGCAGGCCGCGTTTTGCCCACCCCTGTGCTAGCTGCTCTTGGTCATGGAGCCCTTTGGACTGTTTCACAGCCTTTTGGACTGTTTTAACTCAGGTCTAGAAATAACTCTCAGTGAAGCAATGGGTCCACTATCAAAATGCTCAGGAAGGTTTGTTTTATAAACCTGACATCTAATTTTAATGAGCATAGGACTAAAGAAAAAACATCTTTTGAGTACTTTTGCCTAGTTGGTTGCATTTTTAATCCAAAATACAGGAAGTTACATATAGCAAATTAGTGCACGTTCCAATAAAGGTGTATTTAAGTTTGTTTGAATTTTAAACTGAATACTATAGCCCTAGGCCCCTAGCATAGCTTCTATTATCCAAAAGCTCGCTTAAAAATTGTTTTTCAACTATTTAAGTTGGTCTAATAAAAGATATCAGATCTTTTAAATAAAAAAAATAAAACAAACCTTGTCTGCTTAGTATAACTTAGTATATCAGATCTTTTAAATAAAAAAAATAAAACAAACAAAAGACCTTGTCTGCTTAGTATAGCTTCTGGTTTCTTTTTTTACCAGGAGAAAAATGATTTGCATTGTATGTGAAGATGCATGACACCATCTGCACCCCCCTTTTCAAAATCCTAGATCCACCTATGTTCACAATACACAGGCCTACCAGGGTTTGCTAGGCTCTTCACCATCCTCTTCTCTACGGCAGGGATCAGAAGCAGGGAGCAGGGTCTCATTAAACCGACACAGCACAGAGGTAACATCTACCCCCAGTGCTCATTGCTAAAAACCCTCACCACAAGCAGCAGGTGAGCAAACAAAGAAGAGGGAGCAGGAAGGAGCTTGGGCCACGCAGACATGGGTGCGACTGCTCTGGTTGGTAGCCAAAGTGTACAAAGAGGGTGCCTTCCATGGAGATGGATGGGAAAGGTCTGGCTGCGCACGCAGCGGAGTCACTGATCTCGGTGGCAGTTTGAGGAGCGAACAAGCTCTTTCTGGAGCCAGAGATACTGTTGCTGCTGCTGAGCCAGAAGCAAACCCAGAGTGGGAGCAGCCTCCACGCCCGTGACACAGAGCTGCAATGTCCTCAACTGCAATGACTTCCTGCCCCTGGGGCAGGGGGCTGGACTCGATGATCCTCCAGGGTCCCTTCCAGCCCAAATGTCTATGTCTATGCAGGGCGCTCCAGCAAGGAGAGCCCAGGGGTTTCTGGTTGTTTTGGCAGCGACACTCAGCCCCCAGCCCACGATGGCTTTTCATTTTATTCCATATGCCACTTTGAGGAGCATATTTGGGGGGAAGGTGAGAGGGGGGTTGTTCCTGGTTTGGTTTTTTTTTCCCCAAAACCGCTTGCCTCATTACCATAATAATGCAGCACCTGCCCTCGCTGCCTCTGTTCGGCATCCTGCTGGACTGTGCAAACATTAACTAGTGCTGTGGCTTTTGCTGGTACCTGGACGGCATTTGCAAGTTCACCCGGGGTGCGGAAGGAGCTGTGGCTTGTTGCTTAACACTGACTGCTCTTGTGGGCCGCTGGTACATGCGACAGGGGTTTAGTTCCCCTAAAATGAAATGGTGGGGTTTTAATTGATTTCAATTTAGGGGCTCCCATCACTGTTACAGCAAGGGGCCTGATCCAAAAAAAAAGCATGTGTCACTAACCCTTTTCTTTTTTTTGGACTTGGCTTTTACTCCCAGGTCTGCTGCTCATTTGTGGTGCGATGCCAGGCCCATCACTAATTTACCCTCTGTGCCTTGGTTTCCTCTCTCTCACTGTCCATTTTGGCTTTGTGCATGGAGATTTTCAGGCCTGAGGCCATTCCTCACTACAAGTCTGTACAGCACCTGGCACCAGAGCCCTGCTTACACTGGGGCCTCTGGGTGCTAGTGCGGAGATGCTTGTATTGCAAGGCTGATCAAGCCCTGCCCATGGGCTGCATTTGCCATCTCTGCCTCAATTATTGCATCCACTCCCCACCACTCAAATTTGGCAGCAAACAGCAAGGGAGTTTTCCTGGGAGCTGCCGCAAGAGGAGACCGAGAGCTCGGCAGTGGCACAGCCTCGAGGAGCCAATTCTGCAGACCAGAAACTCTGGGTGTCCAAGTTGTGGGGCTGGTGGCAAAGCTGTGCTTGCTTTTGGAGCGACTGCTTGACAGGGTTGATGCTATAGCTGTGGCCCAGCTCACTTCAAGCGGGGCTGGTACAGCTAATTAAGGGGCAGCGCCAGGCAGGCCCAGATCAGGCAATCTGTTAAAAGGCAGCCCCTTGCAAACTGTGAGAGCGGCGAGTGAGCTCACTGCAGGAGGGAGCAGGAGAGCGAACTAGGCTTCCACCACTTCTTTGCTTCATTTGCTACAGCCGAGACGTCACCCAGGGAGCACAGGAGGCATAACTAGAGACTGGATCAGCAGCTCTTGACTTGTGTGGGACGTGCCGTACTCGTTAGTCCCAGAGGGTCAGGACCACTTCATTTGCACCAACTGTGAACCGGTGCCCGTCTTGGAAGAATCCACTGAAGGGCTACAGGTAAAATGCTGCCAGGGAAAAGGAAGGCTTCCTGAATAGGAGTCACAAGAGGCTGGCACTGGAGCGCCCAAGGGGAAAGAAGAGAAGTGACAACATGCGACTACTAGAAGGAGGGTGCCCCAAATTCGAGGGGAACAGACTGAAGTCAGCAACCATGTTCAAGCACTCTGCACAGCTGGGGAAAAGGCAGAGGCAAAGAAATCAGCTGACAAGACCCAGAGGACCCAGCAGTCTCAAGAGGAAGAAGAAAAACGTCAGGGAGGGAGGCTCCAGAACCACTGCACCGAGAAGGGGACAGAAGCGCCAATTTGTCATCCAGGTTAGGAGGTGTGCTGTTTGCCTGCAGCCTGTATTCATGATATCACAGAAGGGGTGCCAGAGTTTATCCAGCCCTTAGACCGCTACCCTTCCCAGCTTGTCCATGTAGGCATGAATGATACAGCCAGGAATGACACTGAGGATTTTGGCAGGAGGATTAAGGGCTTGAAGTGCAAGTGTTGTTTTCACCGATCCTCCCAGTCGAAGGTAAGGCCCCTAACAGGGACCATCATATCATGCAAGAAAACGTGTAGCTGAGATGGCAGCGTAGATGTGAAGGCTTCGACAATCGGCAGATGTTCTGGGGAGGTGGACTGCTACAAAGAGACAGGATCCATCAACCCAGACCTCGAAAGGGTATCTTTGGGTGCCATTTGGCCAACCTTGTAGGAAGGCTTTAAACTAGGTTTCATGGAGAATGGGAAGCCAAACCCCCCCCGTGGGAACAAACAATCGAAAGGTAAAAAGGACGAGAAGAAGCATCTCAACTGTGGGAAAAGGCCAGAAAGGGACACAGGGAAGCAACACGCGATGCAAAGGTGAAACAAGTAAGTTGGGATGCAAAATATGTCCGATACATGGATACATATACAAAAAGCATGGGGTACAAACAAGAGCCTGAGAAAAGAACTGTGAATTTACTGGTATCACAGGAACTTGGTGGAACAGCTCTTATGACTGCTGCTGTTGCCTTGCATGTCAACAAATACAGACTTGATCCCTGGTTCAGGAGGAAGATGGTAAATTAGAATGCATTTGGGGGAAGATACAGTGCCAATATAACAGTGGAGATTTATTACAGACCACCAAGCCAGGAAGAAGAGGTGGAAGAGGCACCTCAAGGAAGTGACAAAATTATCTAAAAGGTCATGAGATGATACTGATGGGACACTTCAATTTTATAGACATCTGCTGGAAGAAGAAGACATTCAAACATAAAAATGTGGAGGATGCTACCTTATGTGGAAGATACACCTCAGGAATCATCTATTTTGGATCCTGTAGTCACCAGTAGGGAAGAGCTGATAGAGAACATGAAGGTGGTAAGCAACTGGGAGGTAGCAATCACACTATAAGAGAATTTATGATCCTGAAACTAGGAAGGCATGAGACGTCAGTAGAAATAAGATGCTGGATTTCCCAAAGGTGGCTTTCAACCAACTCAGGGAGATAGTAGGCATGGTGCCATGGGAGGCACTGAAGGATAAAAGGTGCCCAGGACAGCTGGACGCTTCTAAAAGGCATGGTATTGGAAGCCCACCAAGAAACAACAGTGCCAATGCAATGGGAGCACAAGAAGAACGGCAAAAGATCGATGTGGCTGCACAAGGAGTTTCTAGAATGCCTCAAATGCAAAGAGGAAAGCAAAAAGGCAATGGAAAGATGGGCAGGTCACAAAGGAAGCACACCAAGAAATAACAAGAACCTGCATAGATTAAAGAAAAATCAGGAAGGGAAAGTTAAAAAAAAAAAACCCAAAAAACCTTCACCTAGCAAGGCAAGTCAAAGACAGCAAGAAGACATAAATACATTAGCCAGAAAAGAAAGGCCAAGGAAGCTGTGGGTCCACTGGTAAGTAGCCTTAACAGAAGATGCAAAGAAGGCAGAGCTGCTCAGCAACTACTTTGCCCCAATCTTCCCAAAAAGATTAGGCTGCAACCAGACAGCAAGCAAGGGTTATTTGGATAAAGAAGGGGACACGTTGAGGGATGAGATAACAAAAGAAACAGTCAAGAGAGCTTTGGGTGGTCTGAATGAATTCAAGTCAGCAGGGCCCGATGAACTGCACCCCGGACTAGCGAAAGAACTAGCAGAGGTCTCAAAGCCCTGAGCTGAAGTCATGGCAAACGGGTGAGGTACCAGATGACAGACAAAGGCCAACATAGTGCCCCTCGTTAAAAAAATGCAGAAGTGAAGACCTGAGGAACTACAGACCAGTTAGCCTCACCTTGATACCTGGGAAGTTACTGGAGCCATACCATAAGGAATCGTGATCTCCATCTCCGACGAGACAGGCAGGTGGGTGGATGAAGGTAATGCTGTGGCTGTAGTGTATCTGCACTTCAGCAAGGCTTTTGACAAGTCCCACGTGACTGTCTCTTAAACAAATTGGAGAAACGTGCGTTAGACAAAGCTACTACAAAGTAGCTTTGTCTAACCCAAGTCATGGGATACTTGGTACTGGCTCAATAGCTAAAAGCAAATTATAAAGTACATCCAAGTTGGACTGGCAAAAGGTTTTGAGTCGAGTCCCACAAGGGTCTGTCCTGGGCCCGGTGCTGTTCAATGTGCTCACAGATTTGGATGCTGGACTAGAAAGCTTCCTGAGCAAATCCGCGGACAACGTGAAACTGGAAAGGACTGCAAACACGCTGAAGGACAGGAGCACAGTTCAGAAGGATCCTGTCCGACTGGAAAGCTGGGCTGGAGCCAACAGGATGAAGTTCAATGCTGACACATGCCAGGTGCCGCACTTTGAGAAGAATAATCAAGAACACAAATACAAAATGGGTGACACCTGGCTTGGGTGGCAGCATTTTAGAAAAGGATCTAGGAGCCTTGGTGCATCCCAGAGTCAACTAATCTGCAGCTGTGATGTGGCTGCATCAAAAGCGAATGCAGTTCTGGGCTGCATCATGGGCGCATTAGGTACAAGAGACAAGAGAGGACGGTTCTTGTTTGCTCATAGCTGTTTAGGCCTCATCCAGAATAGTATGTACAGTTTGGGGCTCCACACTTCAAAAGGACATGGAGAGGGTCCAAAGACAGGTGACAGAGATGATAAAGGGCTTGGAAGGCCAGTCATAGGAGGACTTGTCGAAGGAAATAAATGCCATTTCTGTAAGCTGAACATGCCAAACAGGGGACACACCAGCAATCTTCAAATATCTGAAGGGCCACCATACAGAGGGAGAACACCTTTTCTCCCCAGATGTAGAGAGCAGAACAAGGACCAATGGCTTGAAGTTGCAGCAAAACAGGTTTCAAGTAGATCAGTTTTTTCTCTGTCAGTACAGCAAGGCAGTGGGCTAGACGGCCTAGGGAAGCTGGGAAATCTCCATCACTGGAGGTGGTCAAGATGAGGTTGGATAAGCACTGGTCAGGAATGATCTAGGCGTAGCTACGCCTGCGCTCTGTTACCGGTATTTCCTATGCTTCTGGGCTTTGGTTGCCACATGGGGTGAGGAAGGAATTTATTTCCTCCCCAGTTGCTACGCAGCAGGGATTATTATTTTTTTTTTTTGTCTTCCTTAGAAGCACTGGGTGTGGGCTAGTCAAGGCTGGGGATTTTGACTAGGGTGTGCCAATGCCCCTGCTGGGACTAAAACCCAGAGGATCCTGGCCTAAGCTCAAGGGCCTTGCCCCTCCACTTGGGGCTAGACCAATGGCCATATTTAGGATCAAGAAGGAAATGTACCCCGTGGTTAAATTGGTATGGACTGTGGGAGTTTTTGCCTTCTGTTTCCTTGGATCTCAGGAACGTATTTGAACAACCCTTGCAGCAGTAGGGCTCGTCCCTCTGTTTTACCTGTGGCAGGTCAGGGTGCTGTGCTTCGTGCTTGTATGACAGGGTTGCCTGTGTAGTTAGGTGACAGGTTAGACAAGGATGTGCTTGGGATGGCTTGCATAGAGATGATCCTACCTTAGGCAGGGGGCTGGACTAGATGACCTCTACAGGTCTTCTCCAGCCCGACTTTATTATGATTTTATGAATTTTTTGCATTATGGCTCAAGAAGCGATGCATTTCACCTCCAGAGCTCAGACTTGCTTCCTGCCCTTCCTTCCCAGCAGGCAAGGTGGAGCAAATCAACCTCTGCCCCCTCCCGCCGGCAGAACCCAGAATCCAGAACATGCTTTGTTTTGTACGGCAGCAATACCAAGGGGCTCCAGGCCAGGCCCAGCACCCTTCTGGCAGGGAGCAGAGGACACACAGAATGGGAAAAGAAAAATGCCCTATGCTCTGGGACAAATACCTGGCGTTCCCAAGGGATAACAATACAAGTGACACTGGCACCAGGACCCCTGGCCGGAGCTCCTTACTCTTCTATAGCAGGGTTGGCAAACTGCAGCCAGAGGGCAAGATCCAGCCCGCAGCTTTGGCAGCGGAGGGGCTTCAGCTGAGGGTACTCCCCGTGCTCCCGCAGAGACCAGCAGCAGCAGTGGCCAAGTCCTTGCGCCCACCTCCAACTTCAGGTGGGCAATTCCAGCCCACATCTGGAAAAAGTTGACAGCCCGTTCTATAGTACTAGCCTAGGTCCCATTAGTCTCTTGTGTCTTAAATCATTTAGTGTGTTTAATCCTCCCCCCCCCCCCGAGGCAAGACAATGCCATTATCCCCATTGCACAAGTGGGGACTGAAGTGCAGGGAGGCCAAATAACTTGGCCAAGGTTACATAGGGAGCCTGTAAATTCCTGGTGATGCCTGAACCACAGGGTGAGGTTCAAGGCTCAGTTTTGTATTAATAAAACCAGAGCAGTCTCGACCCGCAGGGAAAAAAAAAAAGGCTTCTGTCACCACATCCCAGCACAGATGTAATCGCAGAGGCTGTATCAGGTCTTCACTATTTTGAGATGATATAGTGCACCGTTACTAGGGCATTAAGTATCATGAATAATTAACACAAAAAAATTGTCAAACTAAGTGAGCCTGCATGTTTCGATGCCACATCCTTGCTTTCCAATCGCAGTTATACACCCACTTGCAAACCCCAGCCCATCCTCAGGGGGAGGAGGGGGGGAAGTTCTCCTGCTCGTTCGCAAGCAAGGCTCAGGTCTGCCAAATGTGCTTCCTTGCAATGAAAGAGCCACAGAGAGCAATGGGTTAGGTTTGAATGTGGGGAACTGAGGTATGACTACAGCCTGTGCACACTGGTTGTCTGGAGCTGGGAAAGGGGGCTGGGTAGGGACAGCTGTCCATGGAAGGAGCAGGGGACAACACCTATACGGTGTTGGCGAGCCCTCGATGACTCCCTGGCTGCAGACTGCAGAGATCACCCATGGAACTGGGGTGGCAGCGTCACCCACAGTCTTCCCAGGAGGGTCCTGGCTGGCAGGGATTTTCCCCAGCGGGCACCCACCGTAGGCCCAGACATCTCACAAAACTTTCACTGGAGTGCAATCACCCCAGTCTGCTTACACCAGGCAACTCCTGCGGTGAAGACGGAGGCCGAGCCGGCACCGAGCTGGGGACGGCCTTGGTTTTGCTGGCACTGAGCTGGGGATGGCGTTAACCTCCTTGGGGCTGGAGCGGCATGGCCGTGCCAGGGAAGGGCACTGGAGGACTGTGTCAGGAAAGCTGCTTTTCAGGACACACAAGGCTCCAAGCCCCGACTCCTCCCCAGAGCGAGGGAGTTTGCGGGGCCTCCCCGGGGCATTTGGAAGCCACTTCAGAGAAGCGAAAATAGTTCCATCCAGCTCCCCTGGCTGTGATGGGAATCCACAAGGTAACGACTGGATAGGCACAACCCTGGGAAGGGCCCCAGTGTTTTGCCTGCAATACAAACACCCCGGGGCTTGCATTACTCCTTGAGTTGCGAGAGGCTGGGCAGAAGGTCGAGGAAGTTGTACATGGGAGTGGTGAGACAAAACCCTGCTGATGTATTTCTCAAGCCCCTGGCTCAGGCTAGCATCTCCCCAAGCCTGGGCTGGGACTGAGCAGACGCCATGGCTATGGGGTCAGCAGTCCCAACCTGCCGTTCCAGTGCTACAGCAAATACAGAAATAAACCCCCAAAGCATTTCACTCTTGGCTGGCCGTGTGCTAAATGTGGGGTAATGCAGTGCTACCAAGATGCACGCACCCACCAAACACTACACTCCATCGCTTGCCTGCTGCAGGTGAAGCCACGATGGGTGGCAGACCCCAAATTACAGGAGGGAGTTAATGCCGGCTTCAGCACAAGTCCAGGATTAGATGCAGCTGACTGCCTGCGAGTTATGGCTGTGCCAGGCTCTTTGCTTCCAGCCTCCACCTCCCCTGCACTTGGGAGGATCTGGTATGCCAGCAGCTTTGCACAGCTCAGGGCTGGGGCTTCTTGGCAAGCGCAAGTTCTCCCACCCACCCAGATGTGAACTTGGGAGAGGTAAGGGGAGCGAGAGGGACTAATAAGCGCACACAGCTGGATCTGGAAGCTGCAAAGCCAATGACCCTCCCCACTGTTTCGTGAGGGAGTGAATATTTGCAAAGGCTAAATATTATGAGGGTTGTCCTGGAGCCATTTGGAGATCTCTCATCCGCTCCACATGCCAGCGGCGCTCAGCTGGGATGCCCCTGCAGCACTCTCCCCCCCGCCCCCCCCGTACATTCTTGGGCTCAAGCCATCGGACGAACCTGAGTTCACCCCTCTCCAACACAGCAGACTCCGATTCTGGCAGCCCCTGGATGCAAGGCACTGTGAAACCCAGCTGTTTAAACCACTGGAAATATGCTACCGGGGCGGGGAAGAGCTCGGGAGGCATGTCAAAGGAAAAGGGTGGCCTGACATTGTCCTAATTTAGAGCTGGAGGCAGTGGGGGAGCAGGAATTGGTCCCTGCAGTAGCCAGCTGGAAAAGTATACTTATGAGCCAGGACACTGCAGTGGGATTAGTCTGTAGAGACCCAGGTGTTGAGGCAGAGGAGGTTACGTTTCCAGCTCTGATCGGTGTCTGAGACAGCGAGGGGCTCCCAGAGCCCGAGGCCCCCCCAGCTGCTGCACGCGTGCTCCCCTGCCACCTGCGGTTGCCCGCCTGTACCCACAACTCGAGCCAGCACGAGGCAGCCGGGGCTCGGGTGCTGGGAGGATTGACCCCAAGACTCCTAGTTCCCTTAGCTCAACGCTCTCGCAGCACTTGGCACCCGGGTGGGCTTGCGCCCCAACTGGTGGAGGGGGACAGAGAGATGGAGACTTTACCTATGGTCATACAGACGGCAATAAGAGATGGGGATGTGGGTGGCTTGGCTTCCTGCCCCGGGCAAGACCTCAGCGCCTGCACACGAGGACTGCGAAGCTCTGAATCAGCACCAAGTATCCCATGGCTTGAAGTGGGGGGAGGCTTCCCTCCCTGGCGCTTCTGCTGATATCGCTGCACCCGGTAAACCACTAGACCCTAGGTGGCAAGAAAGGCTGGGGAGGAAAGCTTGCCCAGCACCGGTGAGGAAAGGTGGCTTTCTACCTGTCCTGTCTGGCAGGTGGGGAAGGACTCCACAAGTACCCAGCCGCTTGCTTGGTTGGCAGGAGGCAACCGTCAGCTCTGCTCAGACACTTCTCGGGGCACTGACATGCAAACGAACCCACCGCATGTCAAGATGGCTGCAGCCCCAGAACAGGAGCTGCTCTTCAGTGCATTTTTCTCAAGGAGACATGCATCTCCGCTCCCGGCCCGACATCACGCCAGTCACGCTGGGACCGTATCAAAGGAAGTTTCCTCTCTGCCTTCCAGCCTCATTACATGCCAGGGTTCCCCCTGACATGTTTCCATCGACTCTGCGTCCCTCGGGGAACGGAGGCAATTCAGACAGTTCGCCAGGAACCGGAATGAGATGCGGGAGCCAAAACGCCACACAAAGAGCCATTAAGCTTGTGGGACTCCATCTCCCCGGAAGCGGGAGCATGTCCAGTTCAAAAAGGAGCACACGGCGTCAGCACAAGCAGTTCAGACGGAGCTTCACCCAGCAAAATTAACCATTTCTCGGCCCACCTGGGTGCAAAACCGATGTCAGGGCAGACTCGCTCCGGCTCTTGAGGCACTGAAGCTCCCTTAGGTTATGCCAGCGATGCCTCGACCACAGGAGTGGGATCCTCACCTTGCACCTCTGGGCTCCTGGGGCCAGAAACATCAGCAACATGCAGCGGGAGGGGAAAAGCCCCCCTCGTTGAGCTGGTTTGTGCCATTTGGGAGGTTCTTGCAGGGGGAATCCCAGCACCCAGTGTTAACTGGCCGGCTGTGCAGGCGGTCCGGCCGCCCAGGGCCTGCCAGAGCCGAAGGAAGGCACGAGAGCTCAGTCGCTCAGAGGACTGGGTCCTAGGACATCAGTCAGCAACGTTTGCTTTCCAAGCTTTCTGCTGCCTTTGTGCCCGTGGCTCAGCTCAGAGAATGTTCTTGTGCCCGTCTGGGCTCCCGAGCGGCGGGGGACTAGGTTTTAATGTGCGCCGTCCTTCTCAAGCAGTAAGGGCCACTTGAAAACTGTCCAACAGCCCAACTCCCCGGGAGGTTTTATAAAGAAAGCCCTTTGGTTTTATAGGGAAAGCTGCAGGCAATTGCCCCTCACTCGGAGGAGACACAGCTGATGCTGAGGCTTCACGTGCGCCCCTCCACACCTTGCCCTGTCATTTCCACCTGCAAAGGGCGTGGGAAATGGGCCACCCTTCCCACCTGGCCACACTCGCACTCATGCTGCAAAAGGGAAAGCAGCACAGAATGAGGCTTTCCATCAGGCTGGGTTTAAAAGCCAGCACCGAGTGTGGCAGCCGTGCAAGTCCCACGGTGTCCACCTTGCACTGCCCTGTGGATCCCTCTCTCCCCCGGTGCCACCTTGCACACACATTTGAAAATGCTTCTCGCTGTTCTCAGGATCTTAAAAGCAGCCAGAGGCTTCAAGCAGCTCAGGGAAGACAACGTCACTGCAAAGTCCAACATAGCCAAGGCTGGTATGAGAGCTGCTGGGCTCGCATGCATGCTCCCCATGCCACCAGTAAGGCACTGGCAACTTCAATACCTAGCCTGGGTATTGAAGGCTGTGCTTCATTCTGGCTGTAACAATACCAATCTTTACTCTTTTACTGCATACCAATCTTTACTCTTTTACTGCCAGTCTCTGGCACACAAGATGCAGTGTAAGAGCTCAACAGCGCGAGGAAACCGATGCTACTGCAGGAGTTTGCTCAAGGGCACAACAGTGGAGAGAGTTTTTAAATCTGCTCCAAAACCAAAGCCAAGCTCCATTCATAGGGGCTAAGCCTGAAACCTTGCAAAGAAAAGGTCCCGTGCTCCAGGCAGCAGGAAACTGGCCTCTTCCAAGCAGAAGCGGTATGGGCAGTGCACCTGCCCTCTGGCTTCTAGGCTCTGTGCAGTTTGCCCCGTAGGATACAGCATGACTCTGGCAGAGGGAATGAACACAAAGCAACCCACAAGAGGCAACTCTGTGCAATTTGGCTGTCCATGGGCCAATGCTACCCCTGCAAAGGGGTACCTGCTCCCCAGGCTCATGGTCAAGATGGGCAACTCAACAGGAGTGAGAAGAAAGGACCCCTGCTAGGGCAGCAAATGAAGAGGGGTTTGCAGGGTATTCCTATCTGTCCTTGACATTTGTGAAGTTATGATTATCAAGATCAGCTAGTCTGGCCTCTCATCATGTGGGCCACAGCAGGACATCCATCTGACTTGCCCAAAGTGATGCAAGTGGTACGTGGCAGGGCAGGAACTGGGTCAGCAGCAACAGGAGATGGGCATGAGCAGCTGCTGCAAGGAATATGGGAGCACTGTGTCACCCCTGCACTTGCAGGTGTGAGGGAGGTCCCCTCTGCACAAGGACAGTCACAAGGGGGTGAGAAGAGCTTCCTCCAGACACTTGGTGCCAAGGGGCAAGGCACCTTGAAAGTAAGAACCACTGTACAGTGCCAAGCAATGCCTTTCTGTCCCTCCGGGAAGGAGACAGGGACGTTT
Source organism: Crocodylus siamensis (assembly GCF_052110815.1). NCBI lineage: Eukaryota > Metazoa > Chordata > Crocodylia > Crocodylidae > Crocodylus > Crocodylus siamensis. Next base: position 8,128,998 of record NC_143408.1, on the reverse strand, counting down.
CTGTGCTGCAGATGGAAGAAACTGAAAGGAAGGGGAAGCAATTTGGCCAAGATCAAAGGGTGTCTGAGCTGGGAACAACCAAGCCATTTCAATTCAAGACTACACACTTAAGCCTGGCAAGGGAGATAATTGCTGCCAAAGTGCAAGAGAAGGCCGGGCACTACTGGGATCTGTCAGGAGCAGGAATGACCCACCTGGGACAGAGTCACCGCTGCTACAGCGACACAGCCATTAACATGCTTCTGCTCATGATCTGAAGGTGTCTGTCTTTGCTCCTCCAAGAGGACAGTCTATAGGAGACAACCGACTCCCGAGTTACCGCTGGTGCCCTAGGGCTCCCGTGACTCTGCAGGCAATAAGCCCCTGATATCAGTCAGAGAAAAAGAAGTACAGAGAAGCACCGGTACAATATTTGTGAACACACCAGGTCTTGGCCTCCAATGGGACCTACGTCCATGCTGAGGTGCTCTACTGAAAAGCAAAGAAACGGCCAAGTGGATGGGCCAAAGGCAGCTGCCACAATGCTACGGGGCAGCTGGGATGTTTTCTCCTCTAAGCACCAGGCAGCAGGGGCCGAGCAGCTGGAACATGCACCCACCTGGAGCTTGGCACGTGGACTTCGGCAACGCCCACAGACATTCAAAAGCTGCACTGCAAATTCACCACAGTGCGTCCCGCTGTGCAAAGGGCAACAGTGCAGGATGCGGCTCGCTGGCCTCGCATCCATCCACGTGCTGAGGCACCCCCACTTGGCACCCGAGGAAACCATGCCTGGTACAGGGCCTGTTATGCTCCTCGCCAGCTGGGATGACCCCATCCGTACTGGAGAAGGGTCTTAGCCCTCCATGGGGGAACAGGGCAGCAAGTATGCCAGGGGAGGAAAGGCCGCAGAGCGCTGTCAGGACCTGCCGTGCAGGAGGGGCCTGGAGCAGGGGAGAGGGGCACAGACTTGGCTACCAGTGGAAAAACCTTGGTATGTTTAAAGCAGGCAAGCTCCTGCTTAAACCAAGGCTTCTCACCCAGGCCCCAGAAGAGCCATGCCCCGGGGTATTCTGTTTCTGCAGCTGGCCCGCCCCTTGCAGGAAAATCAGCAGCACCCAGGAGGGCCCCTGAGCTCTGACCGCTGCAGGGTACATCTCTTCTGGGGATTTACGAGGTGCTTGGCCCCAATTCAGGCCAGCAGGTGAGTGGGTGCTGAACGGCGCCCAGAGGCTCCAGTCCCACGGGGCTCAGCACACGCAGTCCCAAGCGGGAGGCCTCCCTCAGCCCAGAGGGATCGAGGGAGGCAGAGACCTGTGCACAAAGCTCAAGCATCCACGCCCAGCTCCACACCCATATCCGCACATAACTCTAGGAGTATCAGGCTGGCTTATGTGGGACATTTCTCTGAAAACCCTGGAAACCCTCTTCCTAATCCCTGACCACCTGCTAGCATCCGGACATTACCTGCCTTGCTTCCCCCTGCCAGGCAGGCAGGCTCCCTTTCATCCCCGTAGCGCCATTGGGGCCAACTGGCTGCATCCCAACAGGGGTGTGTCCCCTCGTGACACCATGAGATAGCTACGTGCTCATCCCATCTCACCCCAAAAGGAGGCCAATGCACTTTACAGCTGACCTACACAACAACGCGTAGGCACCACATAAGCAACTCGTGAACTCCCCCCACTTCCGGGGCAGGAATCGCATAGCTTTGCTGTAAACTGTTAGGAGCTTAGGACAGGAAGTGAAGAAGAATATATGCAGAGGAAGCTGGAGAAGGAGAAGACAGGCACTAGAGTGGTGGCTAGGACCCCAGGTTCACACCGCTGCAAAGTGCCCCAAGAGATGGGACAGCGCAGGGGGCTCCCTCAGTGCAGACAGCGTGATGCGATGGGAATATCAAGGGCTAGATGTGAACATCTGACAAGCCTGCTCCCGTCTGAGCTGCTCCCGAGGGTAGTGAGGAACCGGGGGACAGTCGATGCCTCATTTCCAAGGGCCCCTGGGATAAAAAACATTCCCCTTTCAGTGCTCCAAGCCAGTCACACATGGAGGTGGGTGCAGGGTGGCTCTAAACCCCGGAGCCCCTTTGCACTAGCAGCGCAGAGCCGTGTTTCCACCCTAGCTCATTGTTCTTGGCTCAGACCTGTCCCTGTCCCCTCAACCTGGGAGGAGAGGGCAGGAGAGCAAGGTCACTGGCTAGCCTAACCCTAACCCTCTGCACTGCTTCCCTTACTTCTGGCGACAGAAGGAACCTGCTGTCACCCCACGACCACAAGGAAGACCAGGACTACTGCACCCCTCCATCGCTATCGCAGGAGTTTGGTCATGTGTCACTGGTGCAAGCACATGCAGCCACTCCACAAATGCAAACCAGGGCTAGCACAGAGGAGGGAAGGGTATCAGGACAGGACAGGCCTCCTCCCCTGGGCTCCAAATTGCTAGCAACCAAGCTCCCAAAGCAACAGGCTTCCAAGCGCTTAGGCCAGGAAGCCAAGCGGGGAGAAGACCATCCCACCCAGCGCATGGCGCCTTTGCACTTGGGTATCCCTGCTCCTTGCGTTCAGTCTGACCAAGGCGCTGTACACAATGTTACCCTCCCTTCACTCAACGTTACATGGCACCAGGCTCCCCCACGGCTCTAAGGCTTGCACAGAGCGTGGCAACGTGTTCCTGCAGTCAGCGCCCCTGAAGACCAAGGCCAGAGCAGGCTGCAACGGTCCCATCTCGAGCGGTACGTGTAGGTCTGAGGAGGCTCATCTCAGGATCCCATAAATCACACTGGGAGAGTCCTTGGGAACGCAGTGCCGCCTTGGCACAGGGGTGGCCAGTACTTCTCATCCTGCCAGCAGGACCAGGAAAGCTCCTGGACTGGTATGTCATCTTCAGGGCTCGCGCAGGAGGCAAAGCCCCTCTCTCCCCCAGCTTCACCATCCTGTGCAACAAAGCTCCCAACATCTTCTGCACAACAGTATTGCCAGGCGGTGCTGGCACGAGAAGGGGGGAAGGTAATGCACACCACTTTTGTCACTTCACAGAACCTCCGCCATACCACTTGGCATTTCTTTCCCTTCCAAAGTGCTTTGCAAAGCAGCAGTTCATTCACCTTCCTCTCAGCCCTCCACTGGGAGAGGCAGGGATGGTATGGACCTCTGTGGCTTCACTGGACAGTGGGGAAACTGAGGCAGGGGGGCTGTACCTCTTGCCTAAGGCCCCAGAGGAAGAAGTATGAATAAGAGGCAAAATTAGCAGCTGGAAGCTACAGAGATTAGATCAACCCGTGTAACAGAGCTTGGGAGTTTTGGCCCCAGCTGCTCGTACCAACAGACACACGCAGCTGGGAAGGGAAGTCCAGATGCAACTAAAGGGAAATGGTTGAGTGCTCCTTTGGTTTGCCACAGCAGAGCTGGGGTAGAGACTAGAGGCAGGCTCAGGGCTTAGCAAGCAGAGACAAGTAAAGCAGAAGCAGGCCCAGGTGAGAGCAATGTCCTGTTGGTGCAGAGTCCACAGGCACCTGCACCGACTTCAGAGTGGAGAGAAGGCCTCTCAGCTCGCTCACAAAGCACAAGCTCCCGATGCAGGGTCAGAGCTGCTGGTTTCACCTCTCTTGCCAAGTCCCAGCTCTCCATATAAACTGCAGCTCTCCAGGGAGATAAGAGCTGTCCCTGATAGCAGGCAGCGAAACCAAGTCATGGAGCGAGGCAGTGACTTCACCACGTCACTGCGTGACCTTGGGCTCGGAGCTGAGAACAAGCCCCAGGAGCACCCCCCCGCTCCAGCTTGTGGTAGCCCTCCCCGCCTCGCCAGGGGAGGTGGCTGTCACAAGTCTGTCTTTGCCAGATGCTCTGACAAAGCCAGGACACGAGGGAAGCAACCTTGATGTGGTGCCGGCAGCGACGAACCCAGCGCGACTGCAATCTCCATTGATTCCTTGGCTCAGACACTCCCCTCCGTGCCGATCCCATTATTAATACTACTACACTTCTGCAGCTCAGAAATCAGACCACATTGCTGCAATTAATGCCCATGGCGATGCACTGAGCAGCCCCTCCCACAGCGAGATTCATGAATGGGCTTGCATGCAAAGGCATGACAGCAGAATCCCTCTGGGCCCAGCTGCCTGGTGGTAACAGCATGGGCCATTTAAAGCATTAAGGAGTCAGATGGGAGGGGAAGGAAATAGCCCACGATCCCCATTCCCTGCCAGCCTCCCAGACACAAAGCCATTTTATACTATTACCAAGCACCCTCCAGCCCACTGCTGTGCTAGGATGAGGCGATGTGGGGGACTGGAGGGGGAGAAGGAGGGGGAGCGTTTCGCTCAGCGCTTCATTATCCTCTATGCCGAGCTGAATGGAGCTGGTTGTAGTTAGAAAATGAACACGCTGGCTCTACATAGCAGAGGCCAGCCTCGCAGGGTCACCGCTAGCCCCGGGGAACAACTGGGTTAACAGACAAGGAAAAAGAGAGGGGGAAAATCATAGCGAGCAGCATATGTCATGCATCAGCCCTGACAGCAAAGGCTCCTGTCACTGTCTGCCGGGGAAGCTGGGATCCCGCGCGCTGGCACGTGCAGTCTATTCAGTGCTTCAGCCTGCTGAGTAACCAGGCACCGGGCAAGCCGTGGGGCGGGGTCTGCGCTCCAGCAAGCTCCCCCATGTGCTGGCTGCTGTTTGTACGCATGGGAAGGTGCAGGCCTTGCTCCAAGACACTTGCGTGGAAAGCCCTGCCAAACTTCCTCGGTCCTGACCTGCAGCCTACCCCCACATGCTCAGGCCGGGGCAGTCTCTGAACACAACCGCCCCGCTCCTCTGGACTGCATGACCACTGCCAGAAATGGCCACCGGTTGCTCCAGCCAGCAGACTTCGTCCCACATGCTGCATTCAACCCGAGATCTCCCAAGGTGCATTCATCCTCACTCAGTTTCCCAAATCACAGCTTGTTTCCTTGTTACAACTGTCTCAGGGACCAAGGTGGCCATGGGTGTACGCCATGGGACTGTTCAGGGAACTGGAACGGAGAAACCATTATAGGACACAGAGGCGTGGCTTAGTGGGAGAACTGGGAGACATGACATCCCCGATTCTCTCTCTTGCCCAAAACGATTCCTTCTGGCCTCAGGCAAGTCACGGGTTTCATCCCCCACACCCGCAGCCTGGCCTGAAGACATGCCCGAGAGCAGCAAGTCAGGAGAGCCGGGTTCCAGTCGTGATTGCCCTCAGTGTATATTGTGAATAAAGATAAACCAGTTCCCCATTTTACAGACAGGGAAACTGAGGCAGAGAAAGGTGCTTTTCTTTAGTTAACCAACATCTTAGCTCAAGTCATTTAGCCCAGGTTTGGTGCTCATGTAGGTCAGCACTGGCTTTCCGCTACCTTCTCTGACCGGGGAAGTCCAATTAATTGGAATGAGAGGTCACCTATCGGGACGTCCCATTAAAGCAGATTCTGCTGTAAAACACAAGGCCGTGACAACAATTAGCATTCACCTGTCTGACCGTGGAGTCTTGGAGTTCCTGGCATCTGGATTTTAAAGTAAAGTAGTTTCACAGCAGGCGCACAGGGGTCTTAGGACAATGCTATTTTGTCGAAACTCAAGTCAGTCACTGCTGGTGCAGCCCATGGGGGACGCCAAGACGGCCAAAGATAAATATGGAAGCGGACCCTGAACCAAAAAGCCCAATCCAAGAACAACCCAGGGAGCCAGAAACGTTTGATCTCACCCCTGGGCCACAGTGCAGTGCGGATGTGTGCAGGTCTGAGATCCAGGCAGACAGGCATGTGAAGATCCATTTTTGCAGCTAAGCTGAGCTGGATGCAAAACCTGGAGGAAGCAAAAGTTGCAGCATGTCACATTTGCACTTTGCCTGTTCCGGGTCTGACACAGTTTGGCCTCGAGTGGTGGTTGGAACCAGTGGCGGTAGGCTCGGCCAGCCCTAGCGTGCCCTCGTCTCCTGACGCCTGAAGGGCTTTTCTGACAGCTGAGCGCAGCTAGAGCACAAAGATGCTCCGGTCAGACCCCACGCCCTCCATCCAGGACGGCACAGAGATGCGTGGAGGGAGAGTCCCTCGAGAACCAAACCTGCCACGACTCTCAGCCTCTCCTGGGCCAACAGAGCTGGCACAAAGGGGCCACAGCGCACCAGGCCCAGACTGCACGGAAGAGCCAAAGTGCCGGCGAGACGGCGAATGCAGCACGATGAAAAAAGCCACTCTCTGCTGGAGGGCTGGGGCGGGAGGAGAACCACATGCCAGTTCTGGCCCAAGTTTGTAGCTGCCTCCAGGCTCTGCATCCGCTGTCCCAGAGCCCTTTTCCCCCGTGGCATGCCACTCTGAAGTCACATTGAGTGCTAATGCCCTTGGGCAGCTTATTTGCTTAAACTCTGGCAGCTGGTGGGGTTTTAATGTTTAACAGGTCTCCAGGCATCATCTCCCTGAACCAGACACTGGGGGCAGGGGGTGCTGGCTGGCACTTCAGCCCTTGATGAAGTTAAACTTATGTGCTTATGAGGCTTTAGGACTGGGGCTTCTGTGCAGCAGCAACACCCAGACAGACGGTGGATCTGGGCGACGGGAAGAAAGGGTGGGGCACTGCTCCACAATCCCGCTGCATCCTAAGAGACCGAAGAAACGGATCGGATCTCTGAATCGCCCCCCCGCCCCCACCCCCTGATTCCCTCGAGTGGGTGGATCAGAGATGAGACTGCTATTCCCCGTGGTCTCGGACAAGCGGCGGAGAGAGATCAGAGCCAGCCCCCAGTTAACCAGCTATCGCCCTGCCAGCGATCGCGCCCACCTTTCGCTGCTCCGAGCCCACGGCGCGGCTTCCAGTGGCGGAGGGGGAAGCACAGAAAGTTGAGGCCGAGCAGTCGGTGCAAACTGGGATTGTGCGTGCGCCTGCAAATGGACTGGAGCGTCGGAGCAGGCCAATGGGAAGCGGGGAGTATGATGTCATCATGCTAATCACAGCATGGCTCTAGCTAACAAAGAGAACAATGGGGCTGCCACACTACCCCACTTCCAAGCAGGAAAAATGCACGCGGACCCCCACGACCCCCAGCGATTGCACGGAAACCATCGGCGCAAGTCGCAGCCCTCCCCAGGGCCGAGCGGGAGCGCGGTCCGGGCTGAAAAGTGAGGGTGGAAAGACCAAAAGCACTGGAGGTCAGCCTTCAAAAGAAGCAGAACCAGAGACCTCTATCCCACTCCCCCCCAGGCGTGCGGCGGGGCTTCCTGCGAGGCAGGCCTGAAAGACGACCGGGTCTTTCCTAATCTCTAGGAACAAAGCCCGCTCCAGGCGCCTGCCGGGGACACGCTGCCCAAGTGCCAAGGCGTGCCCTTGCGTCCTTTTGTGACAGATTCTCGCAGCCCGGGATGTCCACCTCCCTCCTGGAGACATTTTAAATCAGTGTACAGAAGTGATCTGTCCCGTTTCCATCCGCCAAGCTTGAGCTAGCTAAAAAGGCACATGACGGTCACCAGGGGAGACATCCCGTATAGCAAACTAAATAAATACCCGGGAGGCTGGTCCTGCACGGCAGGGCCCACCACAGACTTTCGGGAAGTAGCAGCCGCCCCACGGGCACCGGGGAAGACGGCTGGCTCATCAAGTCCCGTTAGGAGAAGGGGAAAGAGTCGCCCCCCCCAGCAGGAAAGAAACCAAGAGCTGGAACTGACCCGAACAGAAACCTCCGCTCCTCGGCCGCAAAGCGAGGCCCGCGGGCGGGGGAGGGCGAGGCGGCGGGGCCGCGGCGGGGACGTTACCTTGCCGCCCCACGATCTCGGCGACGTGCTCGGAGCTGGGCACGGGGACGCACTCCGTCATGTTCACGCTCTTCTTCCGGCTGCCCAGGAGGCTCATGGGCTCGGCCAGCAGCGGGTGCGGGTGCGGCAGCGGGAAGGTGCCAAAGGCGTCCGGGGCGGGGGCGGCGGCCGGGGGGGGGCTCGCACCGGGCTCCAGCCGCGGCCGCCCGCCCAGCGCCGCCTCCTCCGGCCCGGCGGCCTCGGCCTCCCCCGCCGCCGCCGCCGCCGCCTCCTCGTCCAGCCCCAGCAGCGAGAGCTGGTCCAGCGCGAAGCGCAGCGCCTCGTCCCGCGCGGGGCACCCCCGGCTGCCCGGCTCGGGCGGGGGCGGGGGCGGGGGCTGGGGCGGGGGCTGCGGCTCGGCGGGCGGCGGCGGCGCGGGGCTCAGCAGCGCCAGGCCGGGCGGGCAGCGCGGCGCCTCGCCGCCGTCGGGCTGGTAGAGCGAGCCGGGCATGGCGGGGCGGGGCGGGGCGGGGCGGCCCCGCGCGCCGGGGCACAGCGGGCTGCGGCGGCTGCGGCTGCTGCCAGCGCCCCCGGCCCGGCCCGGCCCGGCCCCCGCCCCGGACGTCAGCCCCGGCCCAACAATGGGGCCGGCCCGGGCGGACGCATGCGCGGCGCCCATGCGGCCCGGCCCGGCCGGGGGGAGGAGGAGGAGGCGGAGCCCGAGCCAGCCCCGCCCCGCGCGGCTGCGGCGGGAGGAGGAGCCGCCCGGCCCGGCCCGGCCCCCGCAACTGTCGCGCCGCCGGGGGAAAGGCGGGGCGGTGCTCGCCGGCAGCGGGCCGCTTCTGGCTCTGCACCGCCTCGCGGGGGCGGAGCGGGGCTTGGGGCTCGTTTGGCTGGGAAAACGGAAAATCCGAAAGAAAGGCGTATGTAACGTGGGGCAGGAGGGCCGCTGGGCGACACCGCTGCGGACAGCGGCGCCCCGGGGCCGCCCGCGGATGTACACATACACAGGAGTGCACGGGTATATACGCACACACCCATATACAGATAGACACACACGCGTGCATCTGGAGATACACACAGGTATACATATATACACACATCTGTATGTGTGTGTGTGTGTATATGCACACACTCCTGTATATAAACACACGTATATGCACATATACATGTGTATACATGTATATAAACACACACATACATACACACACCTGTATAGAAAAACGCACACACATGCGTGTATGTATACACACGCACAGACATACGTGTGTACACATGTATGTGTGTATCTGTCTATATGTGTGCATGTTATATACATATATATACACCCCCCCCGTGAATAAACACACACACGTGCTGCAGCCCAAGCAACCGCGGCAAGTTGCAGACAGCTAAAAGCTGGTGTTGCGCAGAGGATTTCAGCTGGACATCACGTGGTGCTGGGATAGACAACAAGCAAAAGGGGGAAGTTTACCAAGTTATTAAGTTACTTATTGGTCACATTGGGTTTTTTGTTTCCTTTTTATTAAGCGGTTGTGAAACTGAACTCCAGCTGGCCTGCTTCGATAGAGGCCGACCTGGGCATTTGAACCTTTCCACCACCTTTCTGCCGTTCGCAGGGAAGCACCAAGTGCTGCAGCGCAATAGTGAAGTATTTTGACGTTATGGCTGGGAAGGACCCCCCTCCAGAGCTGGGGTCACCCTCGGGCTCTCTGCCTGCTGCCCTTTCCAACATCAGTGCTGAAGGAGTCTAACCCTGGGGTCCTAGGATCATCCACTGAACTTCAGGAGGTCTATAGTCATACTCCTCTGTAACAAGTTGGGTGCTTTTTCTCTAATAGGAAGTAAGGAGAAGGAAATGAAGTGCTGTTATAGGGTAATGACCCCGATCGTCAGGGTGCCAAACTTGCGGAGTTTCTAGGGAAAGTCCTTCTGAAGCTGCTGCACGAGGCAGAGCCTGCGGGCAGCAGCCAACCCCTAAATGAAGCAGGGAGTCCCCATTCCCCCCCAAAAACACACACACACACACACATCTGGGCCTGGTACCACCACGCAGAGTTCAGTAGCGTGGCAGGCGTGGGCTGCGTAGGTGAAGCAGGGAAACTGAGGCCTGGGTTGTGGGTTGGGTGGAAAGCAGCTGTGGCAGCCCGGAAGTGGGCAAGAAACACGGGTGCCCCTTCCACACCACCCCTTGCCCTAATCGGCGTCTTCCTTCCCCACTAGAAGAAAGCCCGGAGAAACCTGGCACTGCCCTCTCGACGGCACAATGGTCTGGGTCCTGCACCAGCCCCTGGTGGCTTCTGGGCAGCAACGAAAGGCAACGGTTCTCTGTGGGGTCCTCGGCAGCGTATGTAAGTGTGGACCCTTCGGGGGAAAGGTTCACCGATCTCGCTGGACAATCAGTGACGTTCTTGGAACAGTTCAAGTGTTACATCTGTGCACACCCTGCATGTCTCCACCCACACCAAGAGCACTCCCAAGAGCCCTCCTCGAGCCCAAAGCTGAGCCACAATGAACACTGCAATAGTTCCCTTTCCCCACCTAATCTACACAGTGCTTTTGCAACGTTGATAAACACACCTAAGTGCTTGGTGATAGCAAGGCCCGACAAAATCTTGTGAATTCACTAGTTTTGCAAGCCCAGTTTTGGTTTTGGTCAGTGGAAATTTCCTCTTCACTGACTGAGTAGCTAAGAAAGGTTCGTCTCTTTTTTGGAAGAGTTCGATAAGAAAATCCTGGGATTTGTTCTCAGTCCTCTCTCTTTCGTAGTGGTCTTCTGTACCGGTATATACTAGATCCACTGGTTCATGTTCTGCAATGGTGCTGCCTCCTTTTCTTATTATTTGCTGTTTGCCGGAAACATTTCACAAACAACCACAAATCTGCTTCAGATCCTTAAGAACTTGAGCAACTTGAATTCCCCTGATACCTTACAAATCTCAACCATTTTCCAGGTGTTCCTCACTGCACAGCTACTACCGCATAGAGCTGTTACAATGCTTTCTTCCCTGGCAAACTGGGGCAGCCTGCTCATTGCAAAACAATTGCTCACATAATTCATTTTGCCTGGCCACTGCTCTACAGGGAATTTCTGCAGACGCAGTTCAGACACCTTTCCTGGCTCTAAGTTATCAAGCAAGAATTAAATTCAAATAATTTAGTGGCTCATCCCCTCTCCCAGCTGTCCAAACCCCCTGCTGAGATTTTAAAAAATGTTCCATTTTCAAAAGCCACTTTCCCAATTCTGGAACAGATACCTGTCTCCTCAGTCACTATCTTTACTTAAAACCAAGTAAACACTTCTGTTCTGGACCTTCCACTAGCAGCTCTGGTCAAAAATGAGATTTGATGCAACATCCGTGATTCTTGTGCACTTCGTGCTTACTAGCTAAATTTCTCTTATTTTTGTTCGAGTGTTCAGACCTAAACCAAAGCTGGAGGCTGGTGCTTGGACTTCCCAGCTTTGTGACTCCAGGTGGGTGGACCCCACATTCCCCAGCTGGAGTGAGGAACTTCAATTAGGCACAGTGGATGTTCTGTCCTGGCTTGCCTGAGAGTTTGACCAGCCTTTTGTGAGTCTTTTTTTTCTGAACTGAATTACTTCCCTCTACTTGTATCATTATTACCAATACCCCTTGATTTATGCAGCCCATTAGCAAAACTTTGAACTGTGCAAAATTCATCGCGAACCAGAGTTAGAAACCTGTTCTGTCTCATGCACATTAGGTACCCATCTTTATTTAAGAGGATCCAAGGCATTCAGCTTCCATCTGCCTCGCAAGCAGCTGCTTCCTTTCCTGGTGGGCTGCCACAGGAAGATTTTAAGTTTTGTGGCAAATCCCACAGCCTCAGCTTCTTGGCCTGCTTCCATTGACCTTGCTCTGGAATATGAAGTCAATTGGGTATCTATAAATTGATCCATTGCTAAATTACTTAGACATATTTAAGGGACATGGATATGCCAGGAACACAAGGCACGACTCCCCAGATCCTCTGCCAGTTCGAAGAGATCTCGTTCTTTTTTGAAGTCCTAGTTCAAATAGTGGTTTGTCACCAGATTGCACATCCAGAACTTGTACCAAATCTGGGTTACTGTTTGCCATGGAGGATAAGTTCTTCAGCATCAAAGATGAATTATGCAGGATGGCTGCTCAAAATGCTCCTCTCCCCTGCTCATTCCCCAGACCATTCATTTAAGCTGTAACATTAAGCTGAGCCAAATCAGCACCCCCAGGGAACTTTTCCTTAAAAGATAGTGAGGTTGTTTTTTTTGCAGGATTTCAGCTGAAATGTTCCTGCCTGTCCCCTCTGGGTCTCCCAGGTTTACAAACATTGTAAATGCCCTATTAAAAGTGTCTTGTCCAACTTCTCCGGCTGGCTTGATTTCTCAAGACAGTGGGCTTCCAGCATGGTACTCAACCTTTGCATCCCTTCTCCTGAAATCCCTGTTGCATTTCATTTCTATTGACAAATTTCAAATTTCAAGTTGGCCAATGTGCTCGTGACCTTCCCCTTTGCCTGTGAAGCCTTTTGGTTCACTGTGAGTTGCTTGTTATCTTATTTATCCATTTTACAAGTTCACACTGGGAACTCTGTAGTGAGGCCTTCAACTTGTGCCCCAAAGTTTTTCTTTGCGACTGCAAGTTACCATGGTCCTCTCTAAAAAGTCACAAAGTATGGAGAAACCACCAACTCATTTACAGTTTTTTTGGCCAATGTAGATATTTCCATTATTGTTTCCATCTTCCAACAAGAGTATCAGTTCACACTTTCTGTCCTTGGATATTCTGCATCAACACCGACAGCAAAACTGCTTTCTGATAAAAGTGATTGGCCTATATTTAGGATCTTGCAGGGTTCCTTCCTTTAGGATAGAAGTTGGACTAATTTGTTGGTGTAATCCTACTTTTTTTCTCCTTCACAAAGAAAGTGCCAAAAGTCCTGCTGCACCTGAACCAGTAAAAACAAAATAACAGCTGACAGTTTCCTTGCTAACTATTTTCCCTCTCCCCCTCCAATCACTTCTGTACTCGGGGAGCTCTCTTGGGGCTGCACTCAAAATTATTTTCTGGCTAGTTACAACTCCTAATGCATGCAATTTGCCAAGCAATCTCTTAGTTTCTGCATTTACGACTAGTCCCAAGTATACCCTTCAGACCACACAACTTCACCCAGCTCAGACATCACCATGCAGCCCAATGCCTTGGGCAATAGCCTCTTATTATTTCCAGTTATGACTACATAAAGGACATTGAATCGCTCCTTCCATTTAGCCCGAAAAAATGCTTAGCACACCCATTGCCATGTTTACTTATAAATGAAAGACCCCTTTGATATCTGCCATTATGTAGTAACATAGTGTGCAGAGAGTGTATGAAAGAACTAGCACTGAAGCAGAACCGAGGTACAAGTGTCCATAAAGTGTTTGTCTATATAGCAGAACTGACCAGTCTAACTACAGCAAATTAAATTATTCCAGGCATAACTACCTCATGTGCACTTGCTCTGTAAGAGAGTCAGTTTTATTCCAGAATTGAATGTCTGCAATGTAGTTGTACACCAACATAGGTGTAACCAAAGTTACTCTGCTACAGCTCTACTTAAGAATCGTTATACGTAGGTGAGCTTTAAGAATGAAAAATATGAGAAAGCATCCAAAGCTTTTGTTGTACAGGGATCCAGTTCAAGCCTCTAGGTAACAACAGAGTTTGTTGTTGAACACAATCAAAATGCACGTCCAAAAATATTGCAAAAAAGCAATACTTTTGAAGGATGGTTGCCCTGGGTCTTCTCACTTTTGAAGTGGTTAGAGTTTTGGGCTACAAATCTTGTTCTTCACACGTCATCCTGACGATTAAGGATAGAAACACACATCCAGCTGCTATTACTATGGATCCAAACATATAAGAGATAAGAGATGCTGGGGTTTGGAGGGAAAAGGTATAACGCTGGAATCCTTGCCCTCTAGTTCATCAAGAGCTGAATAATTACAGGGAGGGACAGTTATGCACAGAGTAAGGGTGGATTTATAACCTGAAAAAAATGACTGAACTAATCATTTTGGAAATCTCCAACTGAGCAGACAACTTGTGGAAAGTGATCATGGGGAACATACCAATAGTATCAATGAAAGGTTAGTAGGAGAACTGTATTGGGCTGTATGACCTACCGCAGTATGACAACCTCATATGATGCAAAATTAATTTTTTTATACTGCTGGCTTACATATGATGTATTCACACTCTTCCAAAGCAGACTAACTCCCTTCTGATAATATCTAGCGTCACCTGTTTGGTCTTCTTGCCAGGTCATGATACCACAACAACACTTAAATAAAGGGAACCTGGAAAAAAAAATAAAATCTGTGCATCAAAATAATGAATCTAGCTTCCCTGTCATCACTTCAAGAGCTGTGTGGCAGCTAATTGTGCTGCAAACCTAAAATGAACAGTGTATGGAATAAGACTATTCAAACTAAAAACAGTTTTATTTATATCCTTCAGGTTTCATGATGACCACACTCACCACCCAAATTTTATTGGAATTGGATAATAAACTCCTAAAGCACACACCTGTACCAAATGTTCAGATAAAACAAGGCCAGATTAGCATGTTTTGCTTACTGTTTGAGAAGCATCAATCCTGTGGTTCTGAAGGTTAATCAAAAGCAAATGAACACAAAAGGCTCTAATTTGCTACATATTATTCATTTAATTTGCATGTACAGAATGGGGATTTTTGTTATCTTTGTTTAAATTTTTATCACCGTGGGAGAATCACTTGCATGATGATTTTAGGGCTCCTTTCCCATCCCTAGTTCCTCTGTTCGGAGTTCAGAACGTTAGCCGTGCTTCTCCTGGTACTTTCCTTCCTCCATTTGAAAAGTACCTAGCTGTACTAATCAGCTAGCCTTCTGCGTGGCAGCAAGCAGTCGTGTTGGCCAGGGAACATAACTGGTACAATTTTCTTATGCAACATGTTATAATCTCTCTAGTGCCTGGGATGCTTTCTATTTCTCCCTTCCCACGAACAAGTCTTATGCATCTGTGCCCAAACAAGGACCACAGACTAGCATTTCATGATCAGCAATATGGATTCTGGTTAAGGGCACCCACAAAAAACAACCCTGTCCAAATAGCGATTTGGGCTCCTTTCCATCCAGCAACCTTGGACTGTTCTGTTCTGACTGTAAGACGGATCCATTGGATGAAGGCTTCTGTTCAAAATACATGGCTAGGAAGATTAAATTAGTTGATCTGCAGTAACTGGTAGTTATTTTATTGGGCACCCCAAACTTTCAGATGGAGTTCTTACCCTAATCTAATAGGTATATTTGGGATGCTTATAGAACTGTGACTAGCTAGGCATTTTTACACATTGCTCTGGGATGTGGCACCAGGCACTTTAATTAGCGAGCCACGCTAATTAAAAGTGCCTGCATTGGAATCTGATGAAGTTCAACATCGAGAAATGTAAAGTGCTCCATTTTGGGATGAACAACCCCCGACACAACTACAGCCTTGGTGGCACCAAACTGACCAGCACCACGAATGAAAGGGACCTGGGGGTAATAATAGACCACAGTATGAATAGGAGCCGGCTGCGTGATGCCATAGACACCAGGGCAAATAAAATTGTGGCATGCATCAATTGATGCATCGCCAGCAAAGCCAAGGAGGCGATTCTTCTGCTGTACTCAGCCCTGGTGAGACCACAGCTGCAGTACTGCGTCCAGTTCTGGGCACCGCACTTTAACAAGGATGTGGACAAGCTTGAGAAAGTCCAAAGAGCCACCCGTATGACCAGAGTCTTGCATGGCAAGCCATATGAGCAAAGGCCGAGGGATCTGGGACTCTTCAGCCTAAAAAAAAGGAGGCTGAGAGGGGACCTGGTAGCAGCTTACCGCTACACTGAGGGACTACATCAAGGGCTCAGTGAGCAACTGTTCACCAGGGCACCCCAGGGGAAAACTAAGAGTAATGGCCACAAACTCCTGGAAGATTGATTCAGGCTCAACATTTGGAAAAACTTCTTCACATTTAGGGTGTCCAGACTGGAATAAGCTCCCTCCAGAGGTGGTGCAATCACCTACCCTGGAGATCTTCAAGAGGAGACCGGACAGCCACTTTGCTGGGGTTACTTGGCCCCCAGTTATCTGTCCTGCTTGGCACAGGGTGCTGGACCCAATGATCTTCTGAGGTCCCTTCTGGCCTTACAGTCTATTAATCACATGCATCAGCATCCCCGTACTGACAAAATGGCAACGGGGCACTTTGAATTAAAATTCCTTGAACGCGTTTTATTTCAAACGCACCATTGCCATTTCTTTCAGCATGGGGACATGTGGGGATGCTGGTACATGTGATGTGGAAGGCTGCTGGAGCTGGATTTTCAGCACGTCGGAGCAGGCTCCCCACACGTCTATAGGAGCCCTACGGGTTCCTTCTCCCTTCATTATGCACCATCATCTTTCCCTAGGATTTATTTTTATAACACCTTTCATACGTTGATCCTGCTTTCCTAGAAATGAGCTGGAGAATCTGTCTAGATAGACCACAATGTGAGGAAGGCAAGAGGAAGAGGGAGCAACCCAACGCTCTCTTAAGCAGTTACTGTTCCACCTGCTTCCTGCAAATTAGCAAGGAGTGGAAATGGAGCAATCAATTAACGTATAGATCAGAGAAAAGTATGTCGGTAGTTAAAAAACTATAGGGGCCATTTTAAATGGGCTACAGGTAGGAAGCCAGATGGGGAGACAAGGCTTTTCCTCCTTGAAAGGTGAGGCAGTGTGCTTGCAGCAGTCTACAACCCTGCACTGCCCAGCAGTCATTCTTTTCCAGTAGTTTACAGCTCACTGGCAGGCCAGAGAAAACGGAGGTACATGCTGCTCACTGTCTTTTTTCCAGCTTTTCACTCTCTATCACTATAAAGTAGCCAGGATTTTCCTACTGCTTAATTTTCTACGTGGGTTGAGGGCGAGGTCTGGAAAGTGGATGCACAGGCATCAGCTTTATGAGAATCATCCTTATGCAAAAACAGAACAGTTCCAAGCCAGGTGACAATGTAGCACTACATGAGACACAAACAGACCCCAGATCTTTTTTTATTTTTGCAGCTTTTGCCAATATTTGGAAGCAGCATTGGGTAGCGCATTTATGCTCCATTAGCAGAGCTTTATGATTAGCTAGTTAACCCGGGGAAAATTTTAACTAAGTAACTGAACATAGTTTACTGCCTCTGCCCTGCACACCCCATCAGATTGCTGAAGTCAGCTTATACAAGATTAGGTTTTGTAGAGGCACTTCCAAATTACACGTTGGTTTTGTTTGTCTTCACTTACCTCTCCATTCAGTTTCTTTAACTTCAGAGGAAGGGGCAGTAAGGTCAATCTTTCAGGGTTTTACAGAAGCAAAATTATCTCAGATCAGTAGCTGATAAAATCAACACTGATACACAAGTCTTATTTAGGAATGAGATAACTTGAACAAGACTTTGCCCCCCCCAAAAGAAACCCTTAGTTTGCAAAATACAGCTATTTTATTTTTGTTAAAATAAATATACTGTCTTCTTATTCAAAACTTATCTGCCTGCCTCCGACAAGAAAACTGAAGTCAGAACGTATTGGCACTACCCAGTTTGTAACCATACAATAAAAGGCGCCGAATGCAATTCTGAAAATACCCTCCAAGAGCCCAGTCA
Organism: Crocodylus siamensis; assembly: GCF_052110815.1. NCBI lineage: Eukaryota > Metazoa > Chordata > Crocodylia > Crocodylidae > Crocodylus > Crocodylus siamensis. The sequence goes on along the minus strand of NC_143408.1, from coordinate 8,111,576 downwards.
TGCCATATAATGCCTGCGCACCATATCAAATATGCTCAATTTATAGGGAAAATATTCCCATTTCCTGGATCAATGGACAAGCTTAACTCGCAATTTTGAGTTAACTTCTTCTCCACCTACTTAAGGTCTGTAGGCCAAATCCAGCCCTGACTGCGCATAAGTTTAACTGATTGCAACTCAGTAAAATAAATTTTGCTGATAACCACAGAAAAACAGGACTGTGAAGGAAGCTCAAGAGGTCATTTAGCCCAAACTCCTGCTCAAGACAGGATAATTTTTGTCTAATAATTCTATACACGTTTTTGTCTAACTAACCTGCTTCAAAATACCAAGGATGGAAATCCACCACCTCTGTAGTTATGCAAAAGGGAGGATGAAATCCAAATGTCTATGATTCTGTTGGCTTTGTAAGGTAAAGAGGATTAGGAAGCGGCACAAAAAATCCTAAAGTCAGCAGGGAGACTGAATGTGCAGGATAAAACTAGAACCACTGAGTAGTAAGGAAGCATGTTTGGTTATTTTCCACAGCAGAACTGAATCCCCCAGGGCAAGGGGTCGGACTCGATGATGTACTGAGGTCCCTTCCAACCCTAACAACTCTGAAACCAAGAATTTTAAGTCCTTTACACATACAACGTGCTGGAGGATCACGCAAAGCTATTATGCTCCAACACCAAGTCATCCTCTTTTCTTCCTCCTCCAAACCAGGGCCCTCCAGGATTAGACGTCTGTCATTTACTATTTTTCAAATGGTTTGACAGCAGAAACTCAGCACCACTCACACATTGGCCTTCTACTGTACAAGAAACTGACATACCTTTATGTCAGTAGCTGTGTCACAACATGAATTTAAACAGATGACAGCTTTGTAAAAAATACAGGTTGGATTTGATTATGATTATTCATATTTTTACCATATTTATAATAGCTCACCACCACATTTTTCTGATGCCCTGTATGTTGAGAATTTAGTTGTAAAAGTAATGGGCATTTGAATATATGCACACGCCGCAGCAGCAGGCGTGTTGAAAAGCGCCTGGCACTGCAGTGTGTGCAATTGTGTAACCAGCAAAATGCACGTCAGTGCTGAGAAAATGGTGGCGACACGCTTTTGATCCAAAACACATTGGAAGTGCTTTAGTTCAAAAGCGCACCACTGCCATTCTCTACGTGCTGATGCACATTTCACCGCTTATACAACTGCACATGGCACAGTGCAGCTTGCATCAGCTGCTCCAAAGCAGTGGATCTCTGGTACGTTGTGGGATGAAAAGTGTGCATAAATGCCCAACGATTACATAGCTGAAGGCAGTATAGCAAGAAACCATGTAACTGGTACAATTTTCGTAGCACAGGAATCTAAACTACCATGCAGTTATGACTGCAATGATATCATGTGCATGAAGTCAAGCGACGTTAAGTTATATAGGAAGTGGGAATTTTAGCCCATCAACTCACAAAACTTTTATCACAACTAAAACAGTAATTAAAGCAGTAATCCCAGCCTATTTGGATGCATCCACAATATAACAATACACATATACCATATTATTAACAAAGGGGAACAAATTCTGCTATGCCCACATTAGGGGTTGTACCAGTATCATTATTTCTGTTAAAAAGGCATCTCCTAATTACAAGAAATAAATACTTATACCAGTACAAAACATGTAGAACAGGCCCAAGATCATTTGGCCTTGTAGTTTGTGAAGGGGGAAAGTTCTTGGTGCTCAGGGAACAGCAGTCATTAGTTAAATTTGTCAGATTAGTAAGGCATGCACTCACACTCAAGGTTTCTCCCCTAAAGTGACTGAACTTGCCCCAGACCAGAGCATGTTCTTGTTAGTGGTGGTGTACGTCAACATGCAAGGATAATATAGTATCATCCCTTAGCAAAGGTTAATAAGCTTTGCCATGAATTCATCCAGCTGTCATTTGCTTTCCCCATATATCTTCTTTACCAATCCTGTTGATTAATAAGACATTCTGTAACAGGTGTTTTCTGCATCCCAGGGATTTATCCAGTGATGGCAAACTGCTGTGTGCATATCAATCACTTCCATGGGGATGAGCAGTGATGAAGCAAGCTAATCCAAATATGACTGCGTGAACATGGTATAAAAACAAAGCAGGCTGACTGTAAAGAAGTTTTATATACTTCTCTCTTGGAAAACACGTAAAATTATATGCAAGTTTGCAGATGATACCAAACTATGGGGCAAACTTAACACATCAGAGGGTAGGGAATGGATCCAGGCAGATCTGGACAGGTTGGAAAAATGGGCAGAATGAAATAGGATGCAGTTCAAAGACAAGTGCAAAGTGCTGCACCTGGGCAAAAAGAACCACTGACACTTACAGGCTGGGGGGTGACCTTCTCAGCAGCACAGCAGCAGAAAGGGATTATGGCTCCAAGATGAACATGAGTCATCAACGTGATAGTTTGAGTTTCACAGTTTCTAGGGTCGGAAGGGACCCGAGTAGGTCATCTAGTCCGACCCCCTGCCATGGCAGGAGAGTACTGGGGTCAAACGACCCCAGCAAGTTGTTCATCTAACCTCCTCTTAAAGACCCCCAGGGTAGGAGCCAGCACCACTTCTCTTGGAAGTTGGTTCCAGATCCTAGCCGCCCTGATGAAGTGATCAACAGGGCTAACCACACTTTATCATGCATTAGCAGATGCATGACAAACAGGTCCAGGGAGGTGATGCTTCCCCTCCATGTGGCACTGGTCAGGCTGCAGTTGGAGTACTGCGTCCAATTTTCAGTGCCACACTTCAAGAGGGATATGGAGAATCTTGAGAGGGCTCAGAGGAGGCCACTCATACGGTCAGAGGCTTGCAGGCAAGGCCCAAAGAGAATCTGGAATGGGCTCCCAAGGGAGCTGCTGCTCTCCCCTACCCTGGGGGTCATCTGACCCCAATGCGCTTTCCTGCCCAGGGCAGGGGGTCAAGCGTGATGATCTTTTGAGGTCCCTTCTGATCCTAGCATCCATGAATCTATGTAAGTTTGCTGAGAGGTGGGGAGGGTGTTGAGTAGGTAGAAGGGGATATTGATCCTTTTTGGTGCTTTTAACAAGGATTTATCATTACCAACTAAAAACTGTAATACAACCCTTTTAAAAGGCTGAAGGGAAAAACAACTAATGAGAGAAGACATAGAGGAAAAACAGAGAAAGGAGACTAGTCCTCTCAGCTGTTTAACTTTATTTTCAACACTAGGGTGTTAACACAGCTTTGTTAGTCTCCTCCCAGCTCTCAAGTTACATGACTTCATGAAAAATATTTAGATTCATGTTACAAATATGCATTAAAAGATCACTGGATGATACCAGAGCTTCAGGGGGAAACAAGAAATACTGTCAATGCACCTTCTTGTTAGCCTGCCCACTCCATGTCCTCCCATGGGACTGAGAGCAGGAGTGCCAAGGGCACAAGAAAATCTAGGATGGATTAGGAATAGCAAAAAACTAGGCGGGGAGTCATGTATCAGTGACATGCCCTAAATTGAAGATACCAAGTCAATCTTTAAAACTGCCAATATCTCGTCCACCGTGAAGTCAGAGGAGCCCTCTGCAACAAGTGTCAACCTTGCACATGGTTCACTTGGCATTTCCCTCCCCCAAGTCCTAAACATGAGAGATGCATCATTTCAAATGCATCCTAGTCTGAACAGCTTACGCTGGCATAGCACAGAGACTCCAAATGGACTAGATACAGACTAGAAAAACCTCTGCTTTCTGTGAGAAACATTTAATTGAAGACAACGAGTTACAGGAGAACAAACTTACAGAATAACCGTAACAGACTGTTCAAAAAAAGGAAAATAATTCTAGCTGGCAACTGCACCAGACAAGATACCCCAAACCAATGTCTGGGACAGCAGCAGCACAGTACAGATTCAGTCTTCTTGGAGTACTCTGAAGGAGCAACAATACTGAGGAACTGTTTAAAGAAAGGGTTAATACAGCATTATTCCCTTTGGCATGGGACACTTCAAGGAACTTAAACCTACTTAAGCTAGTACAGCAAACTATTCCCAAAGGAAGTCATTCCTTTCCAGAAAATGCCCCTGGGGCCTCACGGTTATTGCTAATCGTTCCTATATGACAAAGGCTCTGGGAGCTACATCTTTCCCAAGTTTTGGGATACCAATAACTCATACAATTGGATGATGGTACGATATTTTAATCCACCATTTTATATTGTACTCTCAGCTGATGCTTTCAGATATGAATTATGCATGGATATTCTAAGACTAAAGAATTTGCAACCTAGTGGATATTTTCTTCAAGCTATAAACGTTCACTTCACTACCTCTCCCTGGATGAATTATTTTCATCCACGGCTAAATTTCCCCTGCTATTTGCTCAAAGGTGTACTAGAAGAGACTGGGGAATCATTCAAGGTACCCATGGTGAAGCCAAATACTTATAAACACATTAAGGCAGGTTCCATGTCATTTAGTTTTGGACACAGATTGCTGGTCACTCCACTGCACATGCAAATAAGAAAGATTCAACACTTAATAAAAAGCATTAGATTCATTTTGAGATATAGAAAAATCTTTTTTTTTTTTTCTTTTCTCGTTTTAAAAGAGGTCAGAACATTACTACACTCGAAAAGAGATGTGTAGACAAACCTATGGGAATGAGTCTCCTTCCTCCACACTCACGTAACAGAGGTTGGGGTACATGGCACCAGAAGAGAAAGGAGGATTTTTTCCCTCATAGTTGACCAGAAATGAGTCGTTATGCTGTACTCTCCTTTTTAGCTGTAGAGATCTTTCTAACCAGACTTACATCAAAGCTGAACACTCCTTATACCACATGCTGATATATATACTTTTGGAAAACCTAACGGGCTATATGTTTGAACACACACAAGTTTCCATACCAAGCATTGGCAGCTAGTGCATTTTACGTGGTACAGGAACTAGCTATGAAAACAGGTTGCCACTGATGCAAGACTGATCCCAACTGTACCTTCCCCAACTCATCATAGTGTCAAATAGAAGCAGCAGAGGCTTTTCATCTCTGAGACTACGCTTCAAGTCCAATGTGGTCTTGTGAGGCAAATGAAATTCAGTCACCTGAATTCACGTATGGAATGACAATCCACAACATAAAGTGACCTCCTACAGTCTGGTACAAACTGGTAGCCTATATATAGCAGAGTAGCCAAGGAGTGAATGAGGATCTCTCATCTGTGTCAGAGAGAAAATTGTTTTTCAGGTTCACCACTAAATATACTTAGAAGGGCCTGGGGAAAAAAAAACAAACAAAAAATTGATCACATCTTATCACTGACTGATGAATAAAATAAGGAATTTGGTTTCTAGTATTAAACTTTGCACCATTTTTATATCCCTTTCCCCCCCTCCCACTTTTGTATCCCCAACTGCCCTACGATTTTAGAAAGAGAAGAAAGCAGAGTTTAGTCAAGTTCCATCTTCAAAACTGCCCAGCAATTAATGAGTCTTCAAATTCCCAACATTTTTCCTGAAGTGGACATCAAACATGCTCACAGGTACTGTTGGATGGTTGGTGCAATTTACTCTGCAGACACTCTTGGCTTTGTAAATAGTTGTGCTGACCCTGCTGATAGGGCTTATACTGGGAATTCTGAGACGGTACTCCCTAGAAGAGAGGAGGAAAGACAGACGATTCAGTAAAGTCATAAGAAACCTTTACATTTTTACAGCAAATGGTCTCTTTGAAGATGAGAGTGGTGTCTTGTCTAGATATTCAACACTCTGCTTCCTTGGCCCCTTTTCTCCACTGTAGCCTGTTACCTTGCTGGCTGCTGTTGCTTCAGCATCAGAAATTATAAGAAAGCTAACAGAGTGAAAATGGCAGAAGAAAAAGCAACCCAAATATAAAAGCAGACTCTTTCCAAGCAAATCCTATGAAAACGATCTTCTCCCTGTGTGAAGGGGAGGAAAACAAAAGTCATTCCTGATCATACATGGGCCTCTCTCTCGCTCTCAAAGGCAGATTTCTTCTTTCTCCTGTTCTATCTTAGGGACTCTTTCCTCCTCAAAGATTTTGTTCCTTGGCTTACAGACTCACAAAACTGCAATCTTTTCAATGAAGCACCAGGGATATTGGCCATCCCATTCCAGTGACAGAACTGTTCTTCTTGGGGTATAATTTAAAATGAGCAGTGACTGACCTCTGCTTTGTCTCACTGCATGAATTTAATTGACAGTACGTATGACTCCTGACCAGGATTGCATCAAAGCAGAGCAAGGGAACAGAAACACTGTTTTTCCCCACCACAAAACAGCTCCTTATGCCCATGTACTGCATTTCATATTATACTAACTGAAGTATCTTAGCTTGGTCCTACATGAATCATAGAAAATAAAAACTCTGTTTCTACTTTGAATTATCTGAGTCAGTTTATAAGGCAACAGCCTTATAAGGTCTGCTTTTACTTTTAACATGTTCCCTTGTAATCAGCACCAGCAGAAGTCACGTACGTTAAAAGGGGACGATACATTCTGTATGGAAGGCGACTTTAAAAGGAACAGTGAACTTAGAAAGCACACTCCTGTCAAAGTGTTGATCCTACTACTAATACAGGCAGCACCTAAGATTGCACTAACTGAAAGATTTTAAAAGGCTGTTTCTTTTTTTCAGTTTACTGAAAATGCCTGAGACCACCTTGTATATTCAGTTGCTCACTTTTTGATGGATAGATTACACTTCCAAACTCTTGGACACTGTTCAGAGTAAGCCTCAGGCACAGACTCTATCCAAGCCCTACAAAAGAGTCTTTACTGGTAAAGCAAAAGTCAACTGAAGTGAGACGAAAACTAACTAAATTCCCAAGGAAAGATAGTAAACACATCTAGTGAGGCCACCCCTCAAGCCCAACAACTGTACCCTCCTGGGAGCGGCCTAAATACTTTCACAGTGGAAAACAGGAAAAAATATTTTTAAAAATCCAAGATGTTATTTAAAGGGTGCATTTTCCAAAGATTTTCTAAGAACTTTCAGTGTTTCGTAAAAAGGCACTAACATATTGAGTGCATTTAGCACCTTTGAAGAAAATATTCCTTGATCAAAGAACAGTTATAAAACATACAGCAACAAAACAAGCTCTTGGCACATATCGTCTCAACCAAAGTATTTCAATTGCTGGTCTGAACACATTGCTTAACCTCTATGCCAGTGGTCCTCAACCTTTTCAGACTCTCAGCACCTCTCAGAAAATGCCAGCTTGTCATTTACACTTGTTTTTTTTGATTATCAGAAAATAATACAGCAATTCTTCTGTTGCAAAGAACTCAGAAAGGCCATAACAGGTCCGAATGTTTTCAACACTATGAATTCCTATTTGAAACTTCTGGGTTTATCTTGTGAATCATGCTTGCACAATTATCAGCACTAAGAACACATGACATGCCACAGCACTTTTGAAAGGATCTCAAGGTGCTCCAGCCCCCAAATGAGAATCACTACTCTTTGGTAAGATTCCACAGAGAAGTATCATTTCAGGTCCAACAGTGTTTTTGGGACAGACACTTGTCAATCTAGAACAAAACACCCCCAAATTAATTTCAAATTAGATAAACTTCAAGTCACCTACCTTTAACAGCTGAATCCTTGAAAAATTTAAAATGAATTAATGGTTCCAAGATGTATCCTAAACCCACATTAGATGAAGCCACTCAGCTTTAAATTGCATGAGAACAGCATTAGTTCCAATTATTGCTGCATTATTTAGTGCAGATTATACGGTGAGAAAGGAGGTAACAGAGCAGAATTACCATATTACCTGGACTATACATTCTCCATCTCTTGGTCATGATCCTGTTCCTCCTCTTCCTCTTCTTCCTCTCCCTCTTCATCTCCCCCTTCCTTCTCTAAGGGTGCTTCCCCATCTCTTGCTATTTCCTCCACATGGGCAAGCATGTCAGCCATCAGCGCTTCTTCCAGCCTCTTCCGCACCTGCTGCACCAACTCCTCCTGCTTCCTGCCAGAAATAAAAATACACCCTCTTGCATTACTTCTAGCAGTAAGTTTGAGGGCTTTTAACCTCCCTTTCTTTAAATATGGGATGAGAGTTGATGGAAGAAAGAGCTAAAAAGGAAGTCCCAAAATGTTCCTTTCCTTTTTTTTTTAAAAAAAAATATCCCAACATCATGGTACCAATGGAACCGGTACACTTAAAGTTGTTTTTAATGGGAAGTGTAAGACAAGTGAAAACAGTCTCTTAATTTTTACCAAAAACTTAGCCCTTTAAGAAGAAATTTACCAAGTGACTGCCACAGGTTGTGGGTATTTCTATTTCTGGAGTGAGGAAGAAAAGAATGCACCACTCAAAAGTTTCAATCATTTCCAAGAATAAAAGTCGGGAGAAAACATCTTGCTCATTTTTAAAAAGTTATTGCACCTTTCTTTGAAGCAGACTTGAAATGTGGCACAAGGGGTCTGTGTGTCAGAGATGTGCCTTTTGCTACCTTGTTCAAATTTAGCTAGGTGAAATATTTAGGCTTAGCTTTTAGCAATTAAATTCTTTGAAAACCAGCTGTGACTGGAGGCCAACATGTTGGGAACCAGGCAAAGAATGGACTTGATGCCACAAGGAAGAGATACCTGAAGAAGTCATGGGCCTGGGTAAAAACTAGTACTGGGATAAGAAACTTAGGTGAGGTGTGGAAACAGTCGCTAAGACTGCAGGACAAACCACAGGCAAAGAAAATGAGTCCAGGAGTCAAAGAATTTATTTCTTGATTACAATTATATGCCACCCTTCCCAAAAAGGCTGGAAAAGGGAACTGGAAATGCAGGGAGTAACGGGGAAGACGACTGCACTGGAACAGGGAGTCTAGAGGAGTTGATACTGAGCCTGGAATAAGGAGTGGAAATTAAGGCTGGATAGACAAGAATGGTAATATAATGAGGAGTTAAGGTAAGAGAAGACACAGAGCTGGGTTTAAGTAAAGGGGTCAGTTGGAAACAGACAGGAAAGTTCATCACCACTCCATCTCACTCTCTTAGGAAGTCCATGAAAATCAAGATGCCTGTCTTACCAGTAATATATATATTCCCAGTCAGCAAACATACACTAAAACACATTGTCAAGTGGGTTATTCCACTACTTCTAGTGCACAACCATAACAGGTTGGCATCCTTTCACAGTTACTTGATTAGCATAAATGACAAAGATTGTCTCATGGATCTAAAGATTTTACGCCTGCTGGTAACTATGCAACCGCTGATAATAATGACATATGGTGGAATTTCTGGTTATTTCAGTTCATGAGGTTAAAAAAACCCTAGGAATTTGCACAAACACTCATTATGGCAAAAGAACATTATAATAAGCTGCAAAGTCAAGCACACAATAGTTTGGAAATGCCAGAAATAATTCAGGCCTCCCATACATTTGAATAAGTCTTTTTTTCTATGATCACATACTTTCTCCCCCCCACCCCCCTTTTTTTTTTTTAAACCACTGCCTGCCTCAGTGCAAGGTGTAGGGTGGATGGACCTGCTCTTGACATGAATCCAGGCTCTTGCATAGTAGAAAATAGTGCTGCTGGAATACTGGTTTCATTTGTTCAATAGCTGGAAAGAGGACAGGGATTGCAAGGAGAGAAAGGAAGGTCTTATGGTTAAGCCACATGAATGCCCCTTGGAGAACTAGTTTATTCCTGCCTGTGCCACGGAGTACACGTGTGATGCTATTCATGTTACCTAAACTTTTCAGAACAGTCACTAAATTGTACCTCCCTCAACTATAAAGGCAAAATTTGAGATCCAGGAGCTGACTTACGGAAGTGTTGAGCGCTCACAGCTGTAACTGAAATCAAGGAGAGCTGTATTTTGAGTTTGTAAAAGCCTATAAAATGCCAAGTTCTGTGAAAAGGCAAGTTCTAAGTGCCTTAAATTTGGGTACTCAAAATTACTGCACATTTTGGACTAACATTTCTGTGACTCATAATATCTCTGAGTTTCTGATAAATTGGAGACAATCCCCTTCCATCTCACAAGGCAGACAATGCCCTTCCATCTCACAAGGCATAAGTTTAATGAGGCTCATGAAACACTATGAAATGCTAATAATAGACACCGTCTAGCAGGGGCATTAAACTAGTCTGGCCCATCAGGCCAGATCAATGGTCCAAGGCTGGCCCCATGGGCCAGACTGGGCCTACGGATTCTTCTACCCACCCACATGGTTGGATCTTATGCCTGCACCACCCGCTTTGACTAGTCTGGAACTGCACCACAAGAAAGAGTCCTGGAGGGCTGGTACAGGATGCATGCTGCATGCAGCACCTTTTCCAGCCAGTCTGGGCCCTCTGCTGCATAGGGTGTGGGCAGGCAGTGTGTGTAGCATGGGACCCAGGCTGGCTGGGGCCTGTGTTTCATGTGGTATACATCTAGGGCCCTGCATGTGGGGCTGGTCCAGCACACATTGACTGCAGAGGAAGCCCCAGACCTATGGGCAGCATTGTGGCCCAGGCTATAGGACTGGATCCAGCCTGCAGGCCAGATCTTTGACACCCCTGCCACAGATAATTCTGTATTCAGAGGAAGGCTTAAAAAAACACATGCAATAAATAAAGTGTGGAGCTACATACATCGAGGTAAAAAAATACTGCATAGATGCTCATGAAGTGATAAGTCCATTTTGTGTGTTGAATGAGGCAAGTGTTCCATGGAAAAATATAGTGGACAATCATGGTAATTAATAACTACATCATAATCCATATGCACAAGGGGACCAAATTCAGGTTTCACATTCAAACTTAATTCTGGCATTTTCTAACTTGTGCATGCTTGACTTCAAGGTCTTTTAAGAATGTGAGGATTCTTCTATAAATAGCATAGATAAGAAACAGAAAGATGTTTCCTTCAAGTAGTATAATTGCTTAGTAGCTAGACATGTTGAAGTTAGAGGCTGGAATTTAGGGGAAAAAAGTTTACAGGCCAAAACTTGATCAACCTTAACTTTGTTGCTGGAGAATACTGCCATTTAGCAAGGAATACTGCCACTGACAGCAAGGAATGCCTAGTTGAAAATAAGACCAGTGTCATGCAGAGGCAGTTAATATTATTCCTGACACTGAGAACGCAAGTGTACAAAATGGAAACAGGAGCAGCCAGTTACTGCTCCTGCACATTTGGAATGGAGGAGGAGAAGAGAAATGAGAGTTTCTTTTAAAAGCATCTTAAACTAGGACACACTGAACCTCAAATTTGTTTATTCAATACAAAAAGAGGTCTCTTTACATATAATGGACAAGTGTCAGCTAGAACTGCAGGGAGCAACTGGCTGAACATGGCCCAAAGAATAATTTAAACACTAGTGGCATTTCAAAGGGGATGAGGGTAGGGGAAAAGGAGCATTTTTCCGACTTTTGATGCACTGATTTAAAACAACAAAATAAAACCAGCATGTCATACTCCTACCAGCTTGGCTTTGCTAAAATAGGCATTAACCATTTCAGTACCAAGAACCATCCCAAGAGAAGGAAAAATCCTTTTCTGATTCAATACCTAATATCTTCATCTGTCACCATAAATGCTTTACAGAGAGGCTGTGAGGTGTTTAGCCATACACCAGGATTCTTCTCTACCGCTGCAGACAGCTGTCCAGTGATGGGCATAGTGCTAGTATGCAGGGCACTAGCTATGGCAGAAAGAAGGGTTTCGTCTGTGCAGCCAGGTCCAACACCTACATTTGTTAAAACAGGAAGAGTCAGCAATTTTACAGACTCAGTAGAAATAACCAAGAGCAGTATGGGCTTCTGTCATGTTTTGTAAGTGATACAGCTATTTACTGTTACTTAAGGTCAGCACAACATAAATTTCACAGCTGTAGCCATTTCAGATTGATTTCAAAGTCTAAGAGTCCTTGTTTTATGCACCCCAAGTTAAACAGGTCCTGCTCATCCAGTGGTATAGCAACACTTTTATGTTTTAGCATAATATTAATTTTCTTCTCCTTTTTCCTAGGAGTCCTGTATCACCCCATTCTAAGCTATGTCACTTTCTCCTGCTATCTCTCACTAACCCTCAGGGCTATGGTCACCAGACTTAGTCTTCCTAAACCACAGTATTATCAATTCTGAATTTAGGACTTGTCCATACTGTGCTAAACACAAGACTGGAAGTGGATTAAGGCAACACTCCCTCTAGAACATACAATCAAATTGATATAACAGTGCCAGGACTATAGTTAAAAGCATACACTAATTACCTTGTAAACCCTTTGGAAGGTCCATTGTTTTCACCAGCTCTTCTGCAATGTCAAAGGCATTCAGTCCACTTAGTTTCTTTTCCCAGAAGAGCTAACATCAAAGAAAACACGTATTCATTCTTGTAAAACAGAAAAATGAGTTTAACACTGCAGAGCACCCAATGGCCATGCCAAAGTATCCAGTTTGGGCACCAGAGCAGATATCTCAGAGGGGCCTGATGCGTCTTTGGAAAGGGAACAGTTTGCATTACTATAAAAAAACCCAACAAAACCTCTCCAAGGTTGGATCTCCTACCATATCATTTTTGTCCTGATTTACTAGCTTGAACATTGTTTCTTTTTCTCTTTTCCAGACCCTCCAATGTTTCTAATCTTCCTTTCTGCTGCACCGCTAGGATGGCAAGCCAACACTGGCAAGACCTCATCCAAGAGTAAATTAAGAGGGGCTGTACTTCTGAGCTAACATTTCTTTTGGCAGGTTGATTTATTCTTAATCCTTGTTCTTTAGCAGACGGCTAAGAAAACTGTTCCCCAGCTTCCCTTCAGGAGTTGCTTCTAAATGGGAAAGGAGAGTTATTCAGCTCTCTTGAAAATTAAAGATTAATAAAATAACTGCAATAGTTTGTCAGCAGATAAATCAGCAACATCTAGCAACTGCCCAAAATGGCAGATGTCTGGAATGAAGCTTTTCAGGTAGGGAAGGCATGGGCCAATCTGGTAAAAAAAAAAAAGGCAATGATACAGCAGGATATATGTTCAGATCATAATCCCAGATGCATATTATCATTACAGGTAGTTGGATAAAGGATTATACCGATTTACCTGACAATGCTTTCCTTCTGTGGCTAAAAATCTAATTCACCTAGGGTTTAGAAACTACCAACTCCAATGAGCCCGCAGAGCTCCATAGAAATCTCCCCCACCCCATATCACAAGGAGAGCCAAATTATGGTTCCTTCTCCTTGGCCTGTCAAAATAGCATCTGTCCATTCTACGAAGAATAGGAGATTCAACTTCCAAATCACAGAGAGCAACATTTAGGCCATGATTTTGACATCCAGTAGATATTAAACTCAATAGCTGAATGGCCTAAGAACTTATTCCAAAGTTTGAGGGCAGACCAAAAACTGCCTGACCAAAGTTAAAGAGAATATTGCAGCCTGTGAGTAAAATAGTTGGAAGCTATTCTAGCAAGGCCTGCAGCATAGAGTAGCGCACAGGGCTGGAGATTAATAGGTAGAGGGTGCAGAGAAGGATACAGAAAGATAATGAGCTTGCAATAGCCCTTTATGCCTAACTGAGTTAGATAAATGGACCCATCCAAATGCAGGGAGCCTCAAAAATATCTGCCTGGGAGAGATATGAAATGATATTTTTAAAATACAAAGAGAAAATAGGTGGGGTAAGAAATAGACCAATATAAGGCAAGGTTGAAACCAGGGAGGCTGTGTTGAAATTATCATCTTGCTTGGGGAAAAAAAAGTCACTGAGGGGAGAATTACTTTCAAATGTATCATAAGTCCTATTTCAGACAGATACTCTGAGGTCGAGTAAAAGAGCTTTGAAATGCCTCTATTATGCAGCATTTTCAGTTTGAAAAAAATTAATTTCCCCTTGGTATGAAGTATATTGTAATACAGCTACAGCTTCAAAAGTATGGAACAAGAGCAGGCAACTGAAAAATTAGGTAAACAGTTGAGAGCAACTGAATATACTAATGACAACTTAACACCTAGTGTCTAGGTAACTAAAAAGATGGATTTACTATAGGAAAGGATTCATGGAAACCCCATCAATAACTGCCGAAGTGACAGGCTGCCAGTTCCAGGTAGCAGCAATGAAATGAGAACTTCCAACAAAAGAATTCGCACTTCCAAAAGATTTGTTTTTACCAATCTTTATAACTATATACATCCAAAACACAGGTTTTGTACCCTATGATCTAAATTAAATGTCAAGGTTTCCCTTTGCTTTGGATCACCTCTAGTTTACAAATATATAATACTTTAACTTAAAGTACAACTGGGTTTTGGGCTGGGTTTTGGCTGTTGTTGATGGCATTCAGGTACTGAGCGTGTCCCAAGACAGTGGTTCTCACCTTTATTACTCTCACCACACCTCCTACCCACTTACCTAAAACCCATGGTCCTCTTGGTAGTCATGCTGCAGAGACATCGCAGCTAGGTCTATATCAGGGCTAGGTAACATATGACCCGTGGGCTGGATCTGGCCCATGAAACGATTCTATCCAACCTGCAGCCACTCTTTTGAAGGAGAACCAGCAGCTGCCCTGGCTTTCGGCAGCTCTCGCCCTCCTCTCTCCCTTGCTGTAGATGGCAGCAGCAGCAGCAGCTCCAGTAGCCAGGCAGCCACTCCCCTCCCTGGCCCAGCTAGGCCCAGCCCAACCACACAGCCTCCAGTGTATGCTCCATGTGTGAGCTCCTGACCAGGCTTTGGCCCAGCCAGGATGTCTGCATGCAGCTCCGACCCTACGGCCATGTGCAGACCAGACAGCTTGGACCCCAGCAAGAGTCGAAGCTCAGGTATGGTTCTCCCTGCAGGCAGGGGAGGGAGTGCAGGGGGAAGAGAGCCAGGAGCTGCGGGTTATCCAAAAATTATCACTTGTGTCTGTGCCTGTAACGTGCGTCACCTGTGCCATACTTAGGACCCATTAGCAGTATCCAAGTACGGTAAAAGCTCCGTTATTCGGCATCCCCTGGGAATGGGGGATGCCGGATAACAAAATACGCCAGTTAATTGAGCGGCCCCAGCTGCCGCTTCTCCCGCGGGCACCACGGGACAGAGAGGTGGGCCCCGCACCTGTTATGCCCCTGGGCCGTGGGGGCTCGGCAGCACCGGCTGCTTTGCTCCGAGCCACAGGGGCTTGGAAAAACCGTAAGTGCCACAGCGGGCACTTCCGGTCTCACTTTATCTTACAAGCCAGCATGCTGGTTAGTGGAGCATGCTGGCTTGTAAGATGCTGGACACCAGAACTTCTACTGTACGTGACAGGGGATCCAAATAGTATTCTATTTATACTATGAACAATATGGTTATGAACACTGTTTCAATACGTAGGACAGACTCAATGGAAATTCAGAATGTAGTCAGACATGATTTTAACTACAATAAAGCTGTGATCTGACAAAGGATAAGTTGATTACTAATCACAATGCCCTGCATGCCCTAAACTACCTGACGGAATAACTGTAACAAATCTGGGAGGCAAGCAATTCTCAAACTTGTAAACTGATGCATTTCAAATATTAAGAAAGACAGTGTCAGGGCACATTTATCCTACTTTGGAGCGGAAAAGAAAATGAAAATTGCAATCATATTCATACACCTCCCTGTTTAACACAAAGCAAGGTTTCTTCGTTTTGGGAAAGCAGCAGACAGTGCAAAACGTACCTGGCGGGGTTGGTCCACAGCCTTCTGAGGATCACTCTTCACTTTATTGCTGGGATGGTTTGTGATCTTTGTGACAGGCTGCTTGAAGATGGAAGCTGTCTGTCTGACAGGGAGCGCAGTGTTTAAATCAGGCTTGCCCTAAAGATTCAAAAACAAAAAGAAAGACGACCACATTTTTCAGATATTGCCAAAATGTAACATTTAACACCACCCCAAAGTGAATCAGCTTCCTCTTTCACTGTCTGTTTAGAAAACTGATTAGAGGGCTGAAGATGCAAGTTTCCTCCCTCCCAAATATATTTTGTACTTTTCCAGTTTGCAAGCTGACTTTGTTCTATGCTTTAATTGTTTAACTTAGCTGAACTTGCCTTAGGACTTCATTACGTGACGTCTTGGTATCACGAGGCCTGAGGATACCAGTGCAACCCTGGAAATAGTACTTGATATTAAACTAATTGCACAGTAAAGAGAACAAGACTAGTTTGCGGGTCCAGAAGTCAGCTGCATTTCCACTACATTCAATTAAATAAAACAATATCATATGTTAAATTTAGATTTCATACCTGCCTCCTGCCCAAATAAGATCCTAACAGTTTTGAGTCCGAGAGCTAAAAACGTAGTTTCTTTTAAAGTGGAAGATAAAAGAAACTGAATTTTTAGCTCTCAGCCTTAAAAACTCTTAGGTTCCCATTTGGGCAGGAGGCAGGTATGAAATCTAGATTTAACATATGATATTGTTTTATTTAATTGCCATATTTAGTTAAATGTCTTTTCCATCATATGCAAATACCCATTTTTAGGAGAAGGAATGACAACAATGCACGGAGAGTTAACACGCAGCTCCTAATATGGCTGTAGGATGTATTTTATTCTTGGGGACAGGGATTCAATATACAGTAAAAGCTGTGTTAACTAGCATTCTAGTATCCGGTTAGTAGAGTGTGGCGGTATTTCCAGCCAGCCGGACATGGGAGTGAGAGGGGGGAAGCTTGCACACAGCAGCTGCTGCTGCCACCAACCACCCTGTGCTGTTGCCACTCTGCATGCAGCCACTCCCCACCACCCTGTGCTGCCGCTGCTCTGCATGCAGCTGCTGGCACCCCACACCACTGCTCCACATCCCGGCAAAAGCCCCTGCTTCAGATAAGCAGCATTTTTCGATTACCAACACCCCCATTCCCCACTCGTGCCGGATAACAGAGCTTTTACTGTATGTGGTAAAAATGTTCAACTGATGAGATCTGGTCAAGTTATTCAGAGCAAAACAGTATTTCCTTTGGATCATTCATGAACTGATCCAAACCCAATTTGCTAACTGTTTCACTATTTACATATCGCTGAATAGGCCAGAGAGAATTTCCAGCATTCAGGTTGTTAATAATCCCTGTCCTACGTGCTAAAATCACAAGCTCTCAGAGGCAGGACTTCGTTTCTTAAGTGTCAATAAGAAAGTGCCTAGTGCCTTCAAGAATGCTGTAAGCAAATAATACAACGTTATTTGTAATAATTCAGGCCACCCACTATTGTTCATTAATTGGCCAACTTACAATTATTAACTTACTTACTGGGTGATTTGTTTGTTTCGCTAACATTCAAAAGGCTTGAGAGATTCAGAAATGCATGTACCTGACTGTTGTCCAAATATTCATAAATGATATGAGCCAATAAATATCAAATCATTCTCAACTCGTATTCACGAAAATATCTGCAGTTAAAATCTACCTATGAGTATATCTAGCACCCATTCCTCAGACAATTCCCATCTATAAGCATGATTCAAAAGTCTAACTTATGCATGATGTCAGAAATATCGTTCTGAGAACAGAAGCGATATGGCTAATGCTGAAATAAACAGAAAGGGCAAACCTCCCACTACAGCATGTGCTTACTTTGGCTTGGTTAGAACAGTCATAGCGCATCCGCTGTCTATTCTTGTTCATCTTGCTCATCAGCATTTTCCCCGTGCGGAAGTCAAAAGTGCTCAGGTCCATGGAGCTCCCCAGGTAACGGGCTAGCTGGGGCTTGCTCCGGAACTTCTTACCACTTGGGCTGAGAGATACACAAAGGAAACAAGGAAAGAAATTAAACTTTTGGGGCTGACGCCAATGTTGGTTTCAATACAAAAAGAGAGCCAGGATCTCAATCCCCTTGTGAAAGAAAGAAATGATAGCAAACATTCAGAAGGCCCCTATCCATACTTGAGGCAGGGATATGCCAGCTGGGTTTGTTTTCCTTCTTTCCCACAATCACTATGGAAGATAGGCCCTATATGCAGGACAAATTAGTCTGATCTATGTATCAAAGGTCAGATTTAGTCCAGGTGCAAAGGACTGAAGCACACTTTATACCAGAACTGAACTTGACCGTGAAGGGACAGTGTCAAACATTCATTACCCACTGGCTTAAGCTAAAGTATGTCAAAGTATTTTCTCTCTTTACTGTTGTTTCCCTTCTCAGATTGTCAGCTAATGACTTTCTTGCCTCCTAGCTGTTACATAATGCATCAAACTCACCTCAAGGGAACATTATGTTAGACTGGCATTACAATCTTCTGCCTACCTCCTCCCCCCCAACACTCAAATTGTACACTCAGATTTAATTACAAGCTTCTGATTTCAGTTTGATCATTTATCTTCATGATAACAGAGCATTGTGGAACAGTTAGGAGGCAAGGAAATCAGTAGCTGAGGATCCGAAAAGGGGAACTAAGTAACAACAACAACAAAAATCTTTTGGTGAAATTAACAATGGAACAAAGATCAAAGCCCTGGAAGACATTGCATTAGAAGCTAAACAATTAAAGATGCTCTTTAAATATTTGATTCTGTATGATGGGTGAAAGCTAAACAAGTGTATGCCAAGAGGCCCAACTGCTTTTGGGGGAAGTGGGGGTAGGCAGGGGGGAGGAAGTGGGAGGGTTATAAAATAAAATACATCAAATGAACTGACAGTAGTAATGTGGCACTCAGCTTTGTGGACTAGATCCTCCTCACTTTCTAAGTTTTTTTTTTTGAAAAAGACAAAAAACCAATAAATTGAGGTCAGTTGAATCATACTAGTGTAAAGTTGCTGGGAAGAGAAGCACACACAAGTCTGAAAAGAAAACCAGTTTCCATGTGGTACTGTTGATCACAAAAGATACACACAATACTGCTTCTTTGTTCAATAGGTGCCACTGCATCTTTAACACCAGTAGCAATCAAAATCCTAGGTTGTTCTCTAGCTTGATGGAGGCCTATTCCACATATGGAGTGTCACCAACTGCATTACAAGGCTCAAAGTGGGTCAGTACTGTGACCAGGATGATGGCAGTCAGGCTTGACACCAAGGGGTCACAAGCAGACAACATCAGGAACAGAGCTTAAAACAGTCACAAGCCAGGACCAGACTGGAACAATAAGCCAGGGAGTCAGGAGCCAGTAAGTCAAGAAGGAGGGACCTGGATTGGAGTAAGTGGGCAGGAACCAGGGACAACTTTGGCATGGCCCAGGAGCTAGGCAATTAGGAACGAGGAGCCCAGAGCTAGACAGAGAGGTATCAGTGCTGAGTAGCCCCCGGGCACAGAAAAGGTTTTTGCTTATAAACACAACAGCCATGCCCCTGCAATTAATTAAACCATGCTGGGATCACTTCAGTAACGATGGCCAGTGGGGAGGCTAAGTAGCCTGCTTGCTGCCCTGACTCCTAACAGAGAGAAGCAACATCTACACTCAAACCACCGCTGCCAAGAAGCTGGTTGGCTAATAGGCCTGTGTGAAGTGGCCAGTATTCACTTTGGATTCGGCCGACTGGGGGGTCAGTGATTCGATTTGATGATTCGAATTACTGCCCTGATTCAATTCAGCCAAATCTGATTTGGATATTCGGCTGCTCCCAAATCTCTGAATCAGCCAGGCCAGGGCCATTCCTCACCCCTTCCCAGCCCAGCGATGGCTGCCCTGCCTGCCCCAGCTCCCGGCTCTTTGAAAAAAAAAAAAAAAAAAAAGTCCCGACTCACCAGGTGCTGCCAGGCGGGGAGCTATCCCCA
This sequence comes from Crocodylus siamensis, assembly GCF_052110815.1. NCBI lineage: Eukaryota > Metazoa > Chordata > Crocodylia > Crocodylidae > Crocodylus > Crocodylus siamensis. Next base: position 8,091,917 of record NC_143408.1, on the reverse strand, counting down.
CTGTCCCCCACTACATGGGGGGCTCTGCACAAGCCCCTCGAGGCCCTCCCTCACTCCCCCAGTGCCCCCCCATGGCTGCCCTACCCAAGCCAGCTCCAGTCCTTTAAGAAAAAACAAACAAAACAACTTAGCCCCCACCCTGGCCATCGTTACTGAAATGATCCCAGCATGGTTTAATTAATTGCGGGGGCATGGCTGTTGTGTTTATAAGCAAAAACCCTTTCTGTGCCTAGGGGCTACTCAGCACTGATACTTCTCCGTCTAGCTCTGGGCTGCTAGTTCCCCAGACTCACTGTTCCTGTTGGCAGGGGCAATCCCGACTGCCTCCCCACTACCCTGCGCCACGTGGGGGGTTCTGCACAAGCCCCCCAAAGCCCCAGTGCCACTGCAGGAGCAGCGAGTCCCAGGGTTTTCTTTTTTTTTTCTTAAAGGGCCAGAGCTGGCCTGGGCAGGGCACCCATGGGGTGCTGAGGGAGTGAGGGGCAGGGGTTATGGGGGGCTTGTGCAGAGTTCCCCATGCAGCATGGGGCAGTGGAGGGCAGCAGGGATTGCCCCCCCACCCAGCAGCACCAGAGCTTTCATTTAAATGGCTGGGAGCTGGGGCAGGGGGAGGAGCTGTGGGGGGGTCTGGGGGTCAAGGGAGGCTGGCAGGGGTCCCCCCATTGTCCCCTCCCCCCTCCTTAGTACTTACCAGCTTGAAGTCAGCTGCAGTTCCCTGCTGCAGCCACGGGGGGCTGCCTGAATCAAAGCTCTCTGAATCTTTTCTGAAGATTTGGAGAACTTTGAATCGATCTGGACCTTTTAATTGGTCCCCTGATTTGATTTGGATTCGGCCATCGAATCGGGCTGAATCTCCTCCAAATTGAATCACCACCTGAAGCTTCACATAGCCCTACTGGCTAATAGGCATCTTTTTCAGGTGAACAATGCCAGACAAGTTTTTCCTACAGGCACTTCTATGAAAGACCAGCCATGCTAGAAACATTTTCACCCACGTGTCAGAGTGCCAAGCTCACCTTACTAGCCTGCCAAGGCCCTCAACCCTTGATCTACTCTAGACTGAATCATCACAGACTTAAGTTCCCCACTCTTCACTTCATCATGGACAGTCTCAATTTACACTGAACTCAGTTAATGTTTTAAAGTTCCCTTTTATATCCCAATGTCACACAAGTATTTTCTGGAGAACTGAGGCACTTTGATCATTTGGAACTGAACATGGAGAAAAAAGGCCTTAAGTAGAAGTGGTACAAAGCAAGACTCCAAGAAGCTGACAGGCACATCACACTGTGGCATCCCACTGGAGCTCCCCGCTCTTCATTTAAGAGTTTAGTGATAAAAATGGATAGTGCTCCACAAGATATACTGAGGGTCGATAACGATCCTCTGAACCAAAAGACAGCAGAAAACATTTCCATAGTCCAACTAATGGTCCACAGGCCACATGTAACCCCTAAGGGGTTAATCTGTAACCCAAGGGCTTCTAGTCCAGGCACCGATCCCTCCCTCACTCTAGCTGCTGCCACTGTTACCAGAGTCTCCAGGCTCCCCACCTCCTCCAGCTTTCACTGCCTGCTCCCACTTAAAGGGGATGGGGCAGGGCAGCTCAAGGGGATGAAGGAGCCCAGGACAAGTGTACTTGGGGGGGATCCAGGAACCTGGAACTCCTGTGTGGCACAAGAGTGCTTGCACAGCATGGCTGGTGGAAGCATGCAGCACAGTGTGTGGGAATGCCAGAGGAACATACTGTGCATCATGGCTAGGGCAGGGAGGGGAGGACCCACATGGTACAGCATGGCATCTGACCTGGGTGGGGAGGGTTGGGAGTGTGCGGTCCCTGGCCGCTCAGAAGTCAGACAATCCCGCCACAGGCCATGTATATTTTAATTTTATCTAGCCCACAGCTTAGAGTGGAAGCATTAAACTACCAAGAATTTCTCCCAAGGTTAAAATCACATCTCTGTTTGAATGAAGGAGGCCATTAGCATTGTCATCAGAAGGACTGGTGAACAGGCACACATTATTGGATAGAGAAAGCACCTTGTTAACATTCTTTTTCTTGATCTTGTGAAGGCAGGTGGCTTCTTGTTCTGCTGAGTGGTAAAGAAATCCATATCTGGACTGGATCTGCCACTCCTTAATCTACTCACGAGAATCTGCAGCAGATTGATTCAGTTTAGGATTACATTTTTCTCCACCAGTTACAAAAAGAACATTTTGCGGAACAGAGTCCCAATTCTACAACTGCGGGTGTTCCAATAAAGGAGGCACTAAGTCACGCACCCTGATGTAAACCAAAGTGGCCCAACTGTCCAATTAAAACAGGACCATGCTTTAAAATGCTTCTGAAAAAGTCCTGCATGTGTAAAGAACTATTTGCATAAAAAACAGCAGATGAAATAAATACCCTAGAGCAGGGAGGCCAACCTTTTTGGCAGGCATGCCACAAATTAGCCCTACATCCTCCCCAAGTGCCACTCCAATCCTCTTTCCCTATACAATTTGCTTTCTGCTATATACTTTATCTGATGCATGCCATACATAGAGACTACTTGTGCCACTTGTGGCATACATGCTGCAGGTTGGCTACCCCTGCTCTAAATAGATCAAGCTCCGTAACTGGGGAGCCCCTCGCCACATGCTTCCCAACTAATCCACTTTAAAAATCAATTTGGATTAACTTTCCAGAGCATCTCCTTATGGACAAGACACAATACAGTACAGTATAACCTCATAAACCCAGCATGCTTGGGACTGAGCACCTGCCAGAAATTTGAAAATTCCAGGTTTTTGAAACCGAAGAGGTGGCTGGTCCCGGAGCAGCACTCGCATGCGGAGTGGGGTGGTCGGTGGCAGCAACAGCTGCTGCGTGCGAGTTTCCCCCTCCACATCTGGGGGGAGAAGGGGGGCAGCAGCTGCCAGTCCCAGAGCAGCGGCTGCATGCAGAGCAACAGCTCAGGGTGGTAGATGGTGATGGCAACTGCCACATGCAAGATTCTGCCTCCACATCTGACATAGTGTATTTTTTAAAAGTGCCGGATTTTCGAGAACTCCGGATTTTTTATATCCAGATTTATGAGGTTATGCCGTATATGAATTGTGATGATACACATTGATAATCGATCAATCAGGCTAGTTGGCAATTAATGATCCTTTACGCCATACTAAGAAAAACTGGTCTAAAAAAATGTTAGGTTTTTGCTTTCTTACTTTTTGTTTTTTAATCAAGAATCCTTTTTTTCTTTTAAAGAAAGGACTTTTAAGGTGTAGACATGACATCTACTATGTAAAATGGAATGGACACAACACCCAACCTCTTTATTTCAGAGATCACTGAAATCATAGTAAAGGTAACCTTAGTGAGGTTAAACACATTTTCTCAATGTGGAGAAGTTACTCCGTGGAACGTGCTGCTAGACTAGGGCTGCCCAACTGTCAGCCTGTGAAGTTAGCATGTGCTTTGTAGGCCCAGCAACTGCCTCTCCCAGTACCGCATAGCAAGGAGGGCCCAGGGTCTGCATGCCACCGTGCACACTGCAGGGAGGAGTGGGGGAAGAAACAGCTTGTGCCTGTGTGCGTAGGCTGCGTGGCAAGGGGACAGGGGAGCAGGGGTGAGGAAGGGAAGAAGCTGCCCCCACAGCATGCAGCCCGCGTGGTGGACTTGTAGATGCCGCGTGCAGGCCCCACCCACTCCCAAGCTGTCCAGCCCTGCCTTGGACACATTATCTGGTTACTTGTACCTGTTCGATCCTAGAGAAACTAACAAAGACAGTACTGGAAGCTGCTAGAGGCTCACATTCACGGGAGACACCTGAAACAAGTCATCTGCTTTTCTGACTCTAGAAGGAACAAAAGATGATCTAAGTTACAACTTGAGAACATTTAAAAAAAAAAAAAATCACTAACGAATTATTTTTCTTTTCTGTTCTCATATATAACCATAAAGAGGCTCAAACTTTGATAATCTGATACAGTGATAAACTGGTACTTTCTTCTGCAGATATTGGCATCTTCAAAATTTCTGCTCAATGGCAAAAACATCTCTCCTGAAATAATCTGTAATTGTCAAGAGTGGATAAAGTGGGTATTACTAACTCATTAAGCAATGTATGAATGAAACACTTTTATTGCAGGATCATCTTCACATTGGAAAGGCACTTTCTGTTTACCAATATCTTCTCTTGAGTTTTCTTTCAGGACAACCAAAGGGAACAAACCGCTTCTTGCTGGACAATTAGTGTCCTTACTCATTTTAAGAAAAAGCAAACCAAGAGAAACTTGTACAGGAAATCACACGTACTCGGACAGCTAGAAACAGTAGCAATAACAGAGCAGCCAACCTGTGATTCTCAGCCTTTTTAGATTCAAGACAGCCCTCAGACCCAACTCATTTTTAAACTACAAATAAATATTAGAGCAATTTTCTGTTGGAAAGAACTCGGAAAGACCGCAAGAAGTCAGAATCTTTTTGGTACTATGGGTTCCTAATTTGAAATCTCTAGCTTTATTATATTACTCGTGTGTAGGTGTGTCTATACCTAAAAGTGCTAATATTCCCTACCACCCTTAAAAGGATCGCATGGCACCCCAGCATGCCATGGCACCCTGGTTGAGAACTACTGCTTTAGACCATAGACTCCAAAAGTGTAAGGCAATGAGCAAAAAGGAAACCAGAATGTTAGAACCAACCAGAGAGGATCAAAAAAGACCTACCCTTTGAAACTCCTGGAGAGGCAGGGCCAGCATGAGTTAAAGCACCAGTAACGGCAGTCTCTAAAAGTCTCTCAAAAGATGCATGAAATCAAGAATCCAAGAGGAGTCCTCTGGCCCAGTGCAAATGCCACCAAAGTCTGACCCGCAGACTCTTGGAGCAGTGTCAGATGTCCTTAGTGAAGGAAAAAGGGAGAATTTTCAATCTGTGTAAAATCTCTGGCTTTGCTTCTGCTTCCAGTATCTCAAAACCAGGCTCAAAACCAGATTGTTTCAAATAGAATTGAAAAAAAAAAACCGCGTCAAATAAGCAGCACCTTATTCGCACAGGCAAAACCAAAGAAACAAACTGCCTCACATTAAGCTCACATACTCCCAGTTCCTATGTCTCTCTTACAAGCTTTTGAGCTACTAGTCTGGAAAAACAGACAATAATTCATCCAATTTTCTTCTGCCCAAAGGCCTCCAAAATAAAAGTGAGGCAGCAAGGCCCTCTGTTTCTGTCACAGAGCAGGAACAGTAGCTGGTGTTGCACAGACCTTAGGTCCAGAAATACCACAAATATTACAGAAGATCACTTTGAACACAAAGGTTCAGATCTACAAGTCTTGCTTGCAGGCACAGCAACTTCTCAAGAAGGGACTTCAGCTTTGTTGTATTGATGCCACCATACTACAAAAGTAAGAAGTCAGTGGGCCTGAAGAACTGGCCTTGTCAGGGGCATTTCAGGATCTTAAAGACTGGTCCACTGCACAGATCGTAGCACTGCAAGCCTCAGACTTCTGGAAAGCAGACGTCATGCTGGCATAAGCCGTCAGAGAACGTGACAGTCTCTTCCTGTCACTTTTGGAAAAACATTACTCTATGCCTCAGCATATGGCTGAAGCCTGTCGCATCATGACAGGCCAGAGCTTCATTTGGTGCTATCACAAGCTGAGATAGGACAGATCAAAGGATCAAAAAACAAAAATCCAAAAGCTAGTCAGAGTACCTGATTGACTAAATGCATCCATTCACTCGAATGACTGAAGATCCCAAAAGTCAATCAAGGAGCTGAACGGTACCCTGTATCTACCACACAATACCTAACAGAGATGGTAACCACTCATAAACCAAACCTAAACAGATGGGCAAGGGCTACTTGCACCAGAAAGTCACCTTTAAAAGCTAACCTAAAGTACCCCTGGAAAACCCTCACTGCCAAGGCTTCAAGGAAAGATGAAGACATTAGGTCTGGCCAAAGTGCTAAGGAAAAAAAGGCATTTTAGTGCTGGGAAAGTATACTTTATTCCACAACTATATACCTTGAACATGAAAAGTGATACCATGTAGTGTCTTGCTTCAAAAGCACTGGCTGATCAGACCAAAGGCAGAACAATTGAAAACCAGCAGAAAGCTCACTAAGTAACCACAACCAGAAAGAAACTGGGTGGAGTGTTCTGGGGCAGAGGAGCATTTCCAGTGCAACAGGATTAAAACATCCTACAGGTACCTCAGACAGTCAAAAATGGTGCAGAGCTAGGGAAGTTTTCTGGAGGTTTACACATGCCTTGTTCTGGAGGCATGAGACTCGGGAGAGTAGGAGGTAATCCCACGTCTGAGAAATCTATAGAAAAGAGCTCGTGTGTTGCCTTTACATTTTACAAAGAAGCCAAAAAAGAACCCCCCCACACCCTCTCCCCTTGCCGATCACCTACAATTTCAACTCTCTATGCACCGATTTTTTTAAGTAAAGAATCTGAACTATCCCAAGGAAAGGAATTACAATCATGCACAATTTGTGATGCAAAGTTTTAGACGCTTAGACATCTGTTCCTGAATAAGGAAAAATATCAGCAAGTAACTTGCAGTGCTAGTGTGACATTGCATTAGTAAATGGGTCTTTTGCACTTCACCAGTTACTAAAAAGCAAAGCAACTGCAAAGTGACAAGTGATTTTACATGCTTGTCCATCAAAAGGTATATTGCATTATCTACTTCCAGGGCTTGTTTCAGCATTAACAAAACAGGCACAAACAGAAATGAAGGACAGTACTTTTTCAGAAACAGAACATCTTAGTTGCCTTTCACAGACTTTTTAGGTGCAGATTAAGATGAATGCAGCTAGGGCTATTCAACAGTCAGCACATGCCAGGTGCCTGCTCTACATGTGCAGCTCACCCTTTGTTTCATTCTCCTCATAGTCTTAGCAAGAGGATCGACTGCAGCCCATTCCCCTCCCCCTTCCAACTAAACAAGTCTCCTCCTCTCCCCATTTAGCCTACACAATTCATAGAACTTGAAATGCAAAGGAGAAAGGTGGACAGACCTCCTACCCGCCTTTTAAGGCTATGGGAGATAGTAAACAGACTCATCTGCCTAAAATCTCACTTCCCCGTCCTAAAAGAAAGGAAATGCAAACAATGCTTTTTGCTTTGCACGTGTTTCACTACACAGTGTGCCTTTCTTCCTCTTGCTGCATTAGACTCCTTATCCTGAAACTATACACTCAGTGACTTGAACATTTATGGTTCCAGTCTTCGTTTCTCGCTGCCAGTTCTCAGCTGGGAGTGCTAAGTTACAACTCGACTTGCTAGAGTAGGAGTTACCTGCCTCAAGCTCCCCATTACTTGCTAGTATATTCTCATCTATAACAGTACAACCACTCTTACCAAAGCAGCTGTTCAGAGTCTTGTGATCTCTAGCATGTCCCTATTTGAAGACATTTCAGTTATACATGACTCACCTTGCAGTGTGTACTCGTATTTCCCACATTCCACCACTTCATGGCACATGTCTATAGCAGTGGCGCAGCGACGCTCAAATTTTTGGTCCCATGGGCCAGATGATTGCCATGGGGCTGCCCACACACACCAGAATTGGGTACCCCCCGGTTCTGCCTCTGCCCACTGGGATCAAGTCCGACACAGCCCCCATCTGGCCCCCTGTGCTAGGACCAATCCCTGGGGTCCCATGCCATCCCAACATGCCAGGACCCCATGCTACCCTGCACACCTGATATGGCATACAGGGCCACGCTGTGCAGTTTGCAGGGCTCTGCACAGGTCTGGAAATTTGGCAGCAGGGAAGTGGTGCCACCCCTTCCCTACCACCAAACTTTTGGACCCGCGGAGAGCCCCACAAGCTGGACGGCAACGCTAAGGGCCAGATCTGACCTGCAGGCCAGGGATAAGAAACATTAATACAGACATAAATGGGTGCAGTAGATACTCCCTTCCAGCCATGCTTTCTACAACTCCTCAGCAAAATCTGAGGGGTTGCAAAGCTCCCTCTCGTGCGTGGATGACCTCTACCTGACTCAAGAAGTCTATGGGCCAACGAGAGGTAAAGCGCTGCTCAACCGGGTACTGGCTACTGGGGATGACCTAATTGGCGACCTAGTGATGGATGGGAAGCTGGGTGACAGCAACCACGAGCTGATCACCTTCACAATCCGCCGTAAAGCTGACAAGTCAGTCAGCAACACGGAAGTCCTTGACTTCAGGAAAGCTGACTTTGACAAGCTCAGGAGGCTTGTCAGTGAGGACCTAAGGGACCACGATCCTAGGGACAGGGGAGTTCAAGAAGAGTGGTTGCTCCTCAATGGAGCGATCCTCAATGCACAAGCTAAGTCTATTCCATCTGGGAGGAAAGGCAGGAAGGGGGCACAGCAGCCCCCCTGGCTCTCCAGGGACTTAGCAGAGCTCCTGAGGCTAAAAAGGAAAGCCTACAAAGGATGGAGGAGGGGATTCACTTCCAAGGAGGATTATTCTGCACTGGTCCAGTCCTGCAGGGAGCAAACCAGGAAAGGCAAGGCTGAAACTGAACTCCAACTAGCTTTGAGCATCAAGGACAATAAAAAGTTCTTTTTCAGATATGTGGGGAGCCGGAGGAAAAGCAAGGGCAACACTGGACCCCTGCTGAACCACATGGGGCAACTGACACCCAGGAAAAAGCCAATCTATTAAATGGGTACTTTGCATCAGTCTTTCATCAATCCCATGAGATGCCCATGCCTGCTCCGGGACAGGGCGATTCGGGTGAAGGAGATCCCCTGCCCTCCATTAATGCTGACCTCGTGAAGGAACACCTTGAGAGGCTGGATACCTTCAAGTCAGCCGGCCCTGACAATCTGCACCCCAGGGTACTCAAGGAGCTGGTGAGCATCATAGCCCAGCCTCTGGCATGGATCTTTGAGAGCTCCTGGTGCTCTGGTATACTGCCCGAAGACTGGAAGAAGGCCAATGTGGTGCCTATCTTCAAGAAAGGGAGGAAAGTGGATCCGGCTAACAATAGGCCCATCAGCCTGACCTCTATCCCAGGGAAGATCTTAGAAAAGTTCATTAAAGAGGCCATCCTTAATGGACTGGCTGATGCTAACATCCTAAGGGATAGCCAGCATGGGTTTGTTGCAGGTAGGTCTTGCTTGACCAATCTCATTTCCTTCTACAACCAAGTGACCCATCACCTGGACAAGGGAGAAGAGATTGATGTCATATACCCTGACTTCAAAAAAGCCTTCGATCTGGTATCCCATGATCACCTCTTGGCAAAATTGGCCAATTGTCACCTTGGGTCCACCACGATCCACTGGCTGGGAAACTGGCTCCATGGTCGGACCCAGAGGGTAGTAACTGATGGCAGTCACTCATCATGGTGCCTGGTGACCAGTGGGGTCCCCCAAGGCTCTGTCCTTGGACCCATATTGTTCAACATCTTCATTAATGATGTGGACACTGGAGTCAGGAGCGGACTGGCCAAGTTCGCCAATGACACCAAACTTTGGGGCAAAGCATCCATGCCAGAAGACAGGCAGGTGCACCAGGCTGACCTGGACAGGCTCAGCAAATGGGCGGATGAGAACCTGATGGTGCTTAACACTGAAAAATGCAAGGTTCTCCACCTTGGGAGGAAAAACCTGCAGCATCCTTATAGGCTCGGCAGTGCTACGCTGACTAGCACTACGGAAGAAAGAGACTTGGGGGTCATCATTGACCACAAGATGAACATGAGCCTGCAATGAGATGCTGTGGCTAGTAAAGTGACCAAAATGCTGGCTTGCATCCATAGATGCATCTCAAGCAAATGCCTGGACATCACTCTCCCCTTGTACTCAGCCTTGGTGAGGCCACAGCTGGAGTACTGCATCCAGTTTTGGGCTCCACAATTCAAAAAGGTTGTGGAGAAGCTTGAGAGAGTCAAGAGAAGAGCCATGTGCATGATCAAAGGTCTGGAAAACAGACCTTACGACGACAGGCTAGAGCTATGGGGCTCTTTAGCCTGGAAAAGCGCAGGCTCAGGGGTGATCTGATGGCCACCTATAAGTTTATCAGGGGTGACCACCAGGATCTGGGGGAACGTTTGTTCACCAGAGCGCCCCAAGGGATGACGAGGTTGAATGGTCACAAATTACTACAAGACAGTTTCAGGCTGGACATAAGGAAGAATTTCTTTATTGTCCGACCCCCCCAAAGTCTGGAATAGCCTGCCACCGGTGGTGGTTCAAGCACCTACATTGAACACCTTCAAGAGCAAACTGGATGCTTATCTTGCTGGGATCCTATGACCCCAGCTGACTTCCTGCCCTTTGGGCAGGGGGCTGGACTCCATGATCTTCCAAGGTCCCTTCCAGCCCTAATGTCTATGAAATCCTCCTAGTCCTCAAGCTCCCTCAGTGTTTCCCTTTCATTGCAAATTACTAGTAACTCAGCAGAAGTCACACACACACACACACACACACACCCCTCCCATGCACAAGCCCTCCAGAAATCTGACCTATAGTAATGGGCACCACTCACGCCGCCTCACTATGGATAACAGTCACATACCACCCCATCTGCTCTGTGCACTGGAGCCCCCTGCTCACTCAACCTCTTATAAATGCATCATTCTGTATTATAACATGCCAGGGCATCTGTCCTACTGAATATTCAGCTGCAGTAAACTCCCATCAATTCTGGTAGCAGCAACATGCAGTGACTACACTCTTCTCTCTACAGTAACAGGCCTCATTTTAACAGATGTCCTATTGTAGTGAGGACCCCCAAATTCAAAAAAAAACTCTTCAGGCACATTTATGTGTAGGAAAGCTGAAAAAAAAAGTTACCAAAAAAAAAAAAATCTACTAGCCTACAGGAAGATTAAACAATAAATATAACAAACTGACAAGGGGCACAGCTGTAGCAGGGTAGTGAGCTGAAGTAGATTAGTCCAGATACAGTGTTCATTTATGCTCTAAAAGCTTCACCTTGGGAACTCAGGCAGTCAAAGAGATACCAGGGATTTTGTCTAGAGAAACATTCCCCAGAATAATTTTAAGAAAAATCACTTTGCCCAATAGACTTAGGGCAGGTGCTTTTGTTTGTTTTCACTACTAATGCTGGCTACATAATCTTGAACCAGAAATCCACAAGAAAATTAGTTGTGAAGGTTGAGAGGGCCAAAGATCTGTTTAGGGAACACCTTTTTAACCAAATCTCTTGCAAAATAGATGTTTCTGGAGAATCTCTCACTTGACAAAATTCAAGATTGACCCCAGGAAGAGGAAGATCCAAGTAGCAGATTTCTGTAACTGCAGGCAGGAGGCTGAAAGAGCATGCAAGCAAATTTCTGTTCCCTGCTCCTCCACAAGAAAACCAAAAGTCCTAAGCATCTGCCATGAGATTTGTAAGTTCTAAGTGAGCATCCTGCTGGGAAACCCAGCTCTCACACAACCAGCTGCTGAAAAGCAAGGGATTGCTACCAGGGTCCTGCCTATAAACTATGCTTGGGAGACAGTATAATTATTAGGCCTGTGCAAAGCGGCTAGTATTCACTTCGGATTCAGCCGATTTGGAGGATGGTGATTTGATTTGGTGATTTGAATCACTGTCCCGATTTGATTGGGCCAGATCTGATTTGGAGATTCGGCTGCTTCCAAATCTCTGAATCAGCCAGACCAGGCTCATCCCCTGCCCCTCTCCTAGCCTGGCAGTGGCCGCCCTGCCAGCCCCAGCTCCCAGTATTTGGGGGAAAAAATGCCCCAGCTCTGCAGGTGCTGCTGAGCAGGGAGCATCCCTGCTGCCCCCTACTGTATGGGGGGCTCTACATGAGCCCACCCCCCTCCCGCCAGCTCCAGCCTTTTAAGAAAAAAAGGAACCTGAAGAAACCCCAGGACTCACCGCTGCTGCCGGCGGGGGCGATCCCCACTGCCCTGCACCATGTGGGGGCTCTGCAGGAGCCCCCAAAGCCCTGAGGCTGCACCAGGAGTGGCAAGTCCCAGGGCTTTTCTCAGCTTTTTCTTTTTCTTAAAGGCTCAGAGCCCCTGCAAGCAGGGCAGCACGACGGGGGGTGTCAAGGGGGCTTGTCCAGAGCCCCCCATGCAGCATGGGGCAGTGGAGATTGCCCCCCGCGCGGCAGCACCCCGTGAGTTCTGGGGCTTTTCTTTAAAGTACTGGGAGGTGGGGTGGGTGGGAGCAGCCATGGGGGGCTGGAGTAGTGGGCGGGCAGGGGTCAGGGGGGCTGGGGGTGCCAGGGGTCCCCCCATGGTCCCTCCCCCACCCCCTAGTACTTACCAGCTCGGGACTGCCCGAATCATCAAAGCTCTCCAAATCTTTTCTGAAGCTTCAGAGAGCTTTGAATCGATTCGGACCACTAAACTGGTTCCCCTGATTCGATTCCGATTTTCGTCCACTGAATTGGGCCAAGCCTGAATTGAATCACCACCTGAAGCTTCGCACAGCTCTAGTAATTATCTATCAACCCCTGATTAAAGGGGTGTAAGACATCTAACCCAAAACCTGAACCTGGCCTAATGCATTTGATCTCCCACAGCAGATCTGTATTTGACAGAAGGCGCATGCACTTTCATGCAATGAGAAGTTTTTAGTCCTTCTGATTATAAAAGGAATCTTCCACAAGGCTTTGGAGAAGTGTCAACTACCACCTCCTTTGTCACAGATGGGTGTTATTAACCCAAGTGATAGCTCACCAAAAGGCTTTTTCTCCCCAGAAATGTCATGCGTTCATGAAAATTAATGTAAAATTACTGCAACTGTATGGATACACTAGAAACTGACCCTAAAAACAGCCCGCTAAGCATGGGGCAGGACAGCAGAGGTATTAAAAGCTATGTGCACACACCTTTCCCATTCAGTAAAGCAGACTGGAACAATGACAAACTACAAGTTAAGTTAATGCATTAGCCCCCAACACACCTTCAGTCTTTATGAAAGAAGAAATCCATCCATGGCAATGATAAGAACATGTGAGGCTCTTTAGCCTGGAAAAGCGCAGGCTCAGGGGTGATCTGATGGCCACCTATAAGTTTATCAGGGGTGACCACCAGGATCTGGGAGAACGTTTGCTCACCAGAGCCCCCCAAGGGATGATAAGGTCGACCAGTTAAAAACTCCTGCAAGACCATTTCAGGCTGGACATAAGGAAGAATTTCTTTACTGTCCGAGCCTCCAAGGTCTGGAGCAGCCTGCCATCGGGGGTGGTTCAAGCACCTACACTGAACACCTTCAAGAGTAAATTGGATGCTTATCTCGCTGGGATCCTATGACCCCAGCTGATTTCCTGCCCTTTGGGCAGGGGGCTGGACTCGATGATCTGCCGAAGTCCCTTCCAGCCCTGTCTATGAAATCTATTAAATGTCCTGGACCCAGGACCACAATAAAAAAAAAAAAAGTTATTCTAACCATGTCATGAATTTGACATTCCTGGATCTACCTGGCACCTTTGCAAAGACAAAGCTGCACCTCCTCTGGCCTCCAGAAAGGGTCTTTTGTTTTTGCAGAAAGCAGGGGCAGCAACAGAAGGGCCGATGTTTTTAATGACTGAAGAAGCATCAATTTATAAGTCTGAAAAAGGTTCTCATCGCAGCCATCATTTTGAAAATGAAGCCAAGCTTCTGATGATGGATCAAGGTGAAAATTCATGGAAAATGACTCCAACTGTATGGATACAGCAGAACAGGGATAAGCAACCCCCGGCACAGGCGGCACGCAAAGGCATTTTGCTCGGCACATGCACCTGGGGCGGAGGACAGGGAAGGGGGCTGGGGCTGCACGCCACAACAAGGATCGGGCAGCTCCCCCACGAGCTGAGTTGGCGGGTGTTTTCAGCACTCTGTCCACAACCATTGCTGCTAGAAACTGACCCTAAACACAGCCGGAGGAACGTGGGGCAGAACAGCAGAGATATTAAAAGTTATGCACGCGCGCGTGCACGTGCACGCTCCCCTGCCCCCTGCAAAGACAAATCCATCTCGACCAGGCAGCCTGTCGCTGGGGGCAGCCCCCCGCACCACCCGGTCCCATCGAGCGACGACCATCGTGGGCAGCGTCCTCCCCGCGGGCGCAGGGCTGCGATCCCGGGCTGCTGGCGGGGGAGGCGGCGAAGCCAGAGAGCTGGCGGTCGGTTTGTCGGACCCTTGTCTGGGGGAGGGGGCGGCCCGCATGCGAGGTCTCTTCCCGCGCTGGGATCCTCCAGCGCGTTTCTCGCCTCACCCAGGAGGGGGAGGGCGAGGGCGTCCGTCCCCCGCCCCCGCAGGTCGCCCCCGCAGCCCCGCGGGCCCCCGGCGCACGGCGGACAGCCCCGCGCCCGCCCGTGATGTCTATTCCTGAGGCGGGCGGCGGCGGCGGGGCCTGGCGCGGGGCCCCAGGAGCCGCCCCCCGCCCCGCGGCCGCCCCCCGCATTCACCTATAGTAATAGACATCACTCTTGCCGGCGGACAGCCCCGACTTTCTGGTCACTTCTTCCCTTTTCCATCCCTGCGGCAGGGCTGAGCACTCCCACCTCTTCCGCTCCATCCCCGCGGCGCGGCGCGGCCCGGCCCCGCTCCGGCCCCGCCGCCGCTCCCGGCTCTTCCCCGCGCTCCGCCCGCCGCGGCTCTTCCCGGCCGCGCCGCGCCACCCTCCCGCCGCCGCTTCCGGCCCCGCGATCCCTCCGCCCCGCCATATAGTCCCCGCGCCTCACCCCAGCGCCGGGCGCCGCGGGCCCGCCAGCGCCGCCTTCGGCATCTTCCCGCGCGCCCGCCCCGGCTGACTGACGGACGGACGGACTGCGCCGCGGGCCCGCGTGGCCCCCGCCCCGCCCCGCCCGCCGGCGCCCCCTGCAGCCCCGGCCCCGCAGCGCCAGGCCCCGCCCCGCCCGCGACGCATGGAGCCGCCTCTCCTGGGCCTGCTGCCCCCGGGGCCCCCCAGCCCGGTGCGCCTCAGCCTGGACACACCAGCGGCGGGGGTGCTGTGAGGGCGGGGGATCCCAATCTCGCGCTCTCACACACACGCGTCTGAAATGCACCCCGTTTGCGTCAGTAATATCCGCAGCAAGAGCGAGTCTCGCTTGGCAGGCGCCGGGGCAACTCGCGCTTTTTTTTGGACCAGCGCACAGCCTAGTTTCTCCTTCAAGAAGGCCCATGTCCGTGCCCCGCGCGAGCGCAGGACGGCTGCACCCGGGCCTGCCACGCCACGCGCTAGGTGGGATGTACGTGAGCGCAGGACGGCCACCTCTTGGGGTGCACCGATGCCTGCCACCTCCCCAGGCCTGTCACACTGCGCTACGTCGGATGTACATGAGCGCAGGACGGCCACCTCTTGGGGTGCACCGATGCCTGCCACCTCCCTGGGCCTGTCACGCTCTGTGCTACGTCGGATGTACGCAAGCTCAGCTCACGCATCTATCGGGATACATGGGTGCCTGCCACCTCCCCGGGCCTGTCACGCTCTGCGCTACGTCGGATGTACGCAAGCTCAGCTCACGCATCTATCGGGATACATGGGTGCCTGCCACCTCCCCGGGCCTGTCACGCTCTGCGCTACGTCGGATGTACGCAAGCTCAGCTCACGCATCTATCGGGATACATGGGTGCCTGCCACCTCCCCGGGCCTGTCACGCTCTGCGCTACGTCGGATGTACGCAAGCTCAGCTCACGCATCTATCGGGATACATGGGTGCCTGCCACCTCCCCGGGCCTGTCACGCTCTGCGCTACGTCGGATGTACATGAGCACAGAACGGCCACCTCTTGGGATGCACCGATGCCTGCCACCTCCCCGGACCCATCACACTCTGCGCTACGTCGGATGTACGCGACTTCAGCTCACACTTCTATTGGGATGCACGGGTGTCTGCCGCCTCCTGGGGCCTGTCGCACCCTGCGCTACATTGGATGTACGTGAGCTCAGGAGAGCCACCTCCCCAGGCCTGTCATGCCCTGCGCTATGTTGGATGTACCCAAGCGCAGGACATCCACCTTGAGGGGCTGCACTGGCGCCTGCCACCTCCTCAGGCCTGTCACGCCCTGTGCTACGTTGGTGTAAATCCATCCCAGTTCCTCCACAGTAGCCCTGTTTATCCCTTCATTGCTTCCTCTGCCCATGTCAGTGTAACAGGTTATTTGGAGGCAGTCGGTTGTTACGGCTTTAAAAAAGAATAAAGCTCTTTTATTGGTTGAAATGTCCTTCAGCAGCTGGGAGATTGAGGAAGGATGTGAGGTGCATATATTGCACACAGTCCAAAGGGCAGGAAGCCAGAGGCCCAGGCATAATGGGTTCAGGTCGTCCAGCCTAAATGACAAAAAACTGACAGAGGCAGCCAGTAGCTGCATTAAGCAGGGACGGATATTTGTGTGTTTATCTGTACTTGTTTCTCCGCGGGAGAGGATTGTTATATTTAAGATCCATGAATTTTGGAACTCGACCTTGATGCTGCATAGAAGTGGAGAGCTATTATCCTAAACGCATTTTCTCCAGGGATTTTTTTTTTTCTTTCCAGTTTGATATTTAATGTTTTATTCTGGCTGGTACTTAGGAAAGGTCTTGCTCTGTTATTACTGCTAGTTCCAGTAAGTTTGTAGGAGGAGAAGCTGAAAGAGATTCAGGAACCAGCTAAAGTGATTTAGCTTTTCCTTTGTGACTAAAGCTGAAGTTTTTACCAATTTTTTTAATTCAAACATTTCTAAGTTTGATTAAAAAAAACAAAACCATGAGCAAATGAGAATGTTTTACAAAGTGTATCTCCTTGCTGGTGGTCGAGATGATCACGAGTTTGGATATAACACTCACTCAGCAAGCAGCGACTAAAATACAGCTGTCTCAAGTGGTTTCTGTAGAGCCACATAAGAGTACAAAGTCACCCTGGAATTATTTAGGATCAGAGGGGGCTCATCAGCAGTACTACACAGGAGCAATCTTATCAGAAACACCTTCCCAATGCAGGAAGGCTGGTGCAGAGGACTCTACCCCAGATAGATGTGCAAACCTGATAGGAAGGGATTTTGTGGTAACTCTGGTACTAGACCCTATAACACATTGCTCTGTAGGCTGTATTACTTCAGTACCAAAGAGGGTGCTGGTACTGGGAGCAGCGTAGCCCTTACGTCTTATAAAGCTCTGCCTGAGTTGCTTTAAATATTGGTACCATGCTACCAGAAAACACTTTCTGACCTTTAACCCCCCATTAAACAAACATCAGGGTAAGCAGTGACAATTTAGTGGCCTTGGCAACGAGCAAAAGAAAATTGAATCAATCCTAAGTTTAAGGTAAACTGTGATGAGGTCTGCTTGCTGTCTCACAGCCACAGGCCAGAAGGAAAAATTAGAAAAGGGGAAAGCTTCTAAATCGCAGGACTTGGTTCCAATGGGGGCTTTAATAATTGGGATATCTGCTGGGAGGGAAATACAAGCAGTTGATAAGAAGTCCAGCAAATTCTTAGAGTGTTGGAGATACCTTTTTGATACACATAGGAGGAGAGAGGGCAACTAAGGAGGAAGCTCTTTTCAATTTGCTGCTCACAAACAAGGAGGGAATTACTTGAGTGTGAAGGTGGAAGGTAACTTGGGTGACGGTGACCACAAAATGACAGAATTCAAGATCCTAAGGGGAGGAAGGAAGGAGAGCAGCAGAATAAAAAGACTCTTCAGAAAAGCAGACTTTAACAAAGTCAAAGGACCAGTGGGCAGGATCCCATGGGAGGCAAATTTGAAGGGAAAAAGAAAGAGAGTCCAGGAGAGCTAGCTGTATTTTAGGGAGGCCCTTTTAAGGGTGTAGGAGTAAGACCTCAATACAATGGAAGAATGGAAATGCAACAGGAGACTAGCCTGGCTAGAGAGCAATCTCTTCAAGGAGTTGAAACTCAAAAAGGAATCCTAAAAAAAAAGTGGAAACTTGGTCATAGTACCAGGAAGGAGTATAAAAGTATTGCATAGGCATGCAAGGGAAAAAAAAAAAAATCAGGAAGCCTGAGGTATGTTTTGAGATGCAACTGGCAAGGGCCATAAGAAGCAATAAGAGGGTTTTTACATTTAATATCAAGAGTAAGATGATGACCAAAGAAACCGTAAGCCTCTTATGGGGGCAATCTAGTTACCAAAACAATGCAGAAAAGGCTGAAGAATTTAATGCCACTTTTTATGTCAGTCTTTACAAACAAGGGTAGCTACCAGGTGATGAAAACAGCTGGCAGCAAAGACAGGGAAGGAGACAACCAGCCAAGAGTAGTAGTAGAACAGGTTAGAGAAGCTAGACACTTTCAGGTTGGCAGGGCTGGGTGCATAGCATCCTAGGGTACCGAAGGAATTGGCTGAAGTAATTTCAGAGAAATTAGCTATCCTCTGAGAACTTGTGACAGTCAGTTGAGAGCCCAGATAATTGTAAAACGTGGACATCTTTAAGAAAGGGAAAGAAGAGGATCCAGGGAACTACAGACCATTCAGCCCAACCCTGATACCTGGAAAGAGCATAGAGCAGGTCTTCAAGGAATCTATTGTGAAGCACCTAGATGAGAATAAGCTGATCTAGGAACAGCCAGCATGGATTCACCACGAGAAAGTAATACCTGAAGAGCCCAATTTCCTTCTATAAGAAGACAGACACTGAATGGATGGGGGAGAGCAGTGGATGTGATGCATCTGGATTTTAGCAAGATTTTTGACATAGCCTCCCATGACAGTCTCATTAACAAGCTAAGGAAATACAGACTAGATAGAAGTGGATCATCATGCTTAATGAGTAGTCATCAATGGTTCAATGTCTACTTGGGAGGAGGTATCAAGGGAGGATTCCTCAGGGGATTTGTTGCAGACACTAGAGAGTAGGGTTGGATTCAAAATGACCTAGTACAGTGGAAAGAGACCATCTGGTTTATTCTTCTACTTTAGTCAGCATTTGTGAGGTCTCACTTGGAGCACCGTGTCCAGCTTTGGGCCCGACACTTCAAGAAGGATGTGAACAGAGTGGAAAAATCAACAAAAAGTTATCAGAAGCCTGGGAAGCATTACTTAAGAGGAAAAGGCTGAAAGAACTAGGATTAATTAATCTGGAGAAGAGCAAAGATGGGGTGGGGGGACAGGGGGCAGGACTTGATAACAGTCTTCAAATACCTAAAAGGGAACTTTTATCTGTGGCTGTAAAGGACAGGACTAGGACCAATGACTTCAAGCTGCAATAGAGGAGATTCAGCTTGAAGATTAGGAGGAACTTTCTATGAGGGTGGTCAAGCATTGGAACAGGCTTCCTAGAAAAGTTTTGAAAATTTCCAAGGATGAAGATTCCACGAGTGGGTTGAGCAGGCACTTGGCTGGGATAGTTTAGTCAGGGATGATCCTGCCTTGAGCTGAGGGCTAAATTGGATGACCTTGTAAGGTCCCTGCCATCCTTATTTTGCCATGATCCTTAGACAGTTGACCTTTCTTCTTGTTTACATCTTCAAGCATAAGGGCACTGGCATGACTCCAGCAGAGGGTTATCAAGAGTGAATGCACACCAGTAGTAGAAATGGTACAGGCAAATTATTTTCTTCCTTTACTTTCTAAGACTTAAAAAAAGAGAGTCCGTTTTAAAGCTGTAAGAAGACGGATCCAAATATACTAGCCATCACTTAAACATTTAGCTTTGCTTTTCAGCCTTCTGGGCACAGCTATGCTAGCATTAATTAACATGTGATATGTCTCCTAATGGAGTGTTTCAAGCTTAAAAAATAGATATGGTACTTAGACTGTGGTCTGTAACTACTGTACGTTGATAATAAGTTGGTTTGACAGTCAGAATGATTACCCATTTAAAATGGTAAAATTGTAGAGATTGGCTGTGGCATGTAACTAGTAATATATATTTTTTTAAATGTTAACAGGTATCCCACAGGCAGCACCTGTAAGATTCCAGACTAAATGTAAAATGTAAATGGATTCATTGGCATTAGCAGTTGTGGCATTTTTTAAAATAATGGACTCATCCAAATATTTCACATGAATCCTAGTTTTATCATCTCAGAAACAAGCAGCAACACACAAGATAGCCTTCTTCAAGAGGAGTCTCTCATTTCTTCCAGCCATGTAAAAACAGGTAAACAGACACAGACAGGAGTCCACTGCTCTTATTGACACAGTGTGATATTATAAGCAGCAGCAGTTTGATGACTGGAGAGTGCCTGCTAAGAATAGCACATCCTCCTTTCCAAAGTTTTCTGTTGCCAAGCAGGGCAGTAGTACTTTGCACCCACGAGCTTCAAGAAATCAGACTGACGCAAGTCAGAGCTGAAGGCTGTAGGGGAGCCACTGTGGAGACTGAAGTCTGCAAAACCAAACTTAAAAAACAAAACAGAACACACATAAAAGCCAAACCAGTAAGCTGGAATGGGTCTTCCATGCACGTCAGCAGATTTCCTAAAATCCTGGAAGCAGCTCCATTTTCCAGTTGGAAAACATTACTGCAACAAGATGCCACAGAACAGTTTTCTGGCCCTTTCCTTAAGTTTTCCCAGAGGTTACAGCATGGGTAGGGGAGACAAGAATAGGAGTTTCAGCCTTTACCACTGCTGTTCCTATCACATCTCAGAGTTCATCTTGCTACAGGAAATGAGAGTCAATATGTTTAGTTTCACGGTGTCATGAGCTTCACTGTATACACAACTCTGAAGGGTCAGAACTAAAGACATAAAAAACCCCAGAAAACAGTGCTGCTATGCCTGTATGCAAGAATAAGCCTTGATACGCTGAAGTAAGAGAAAGAATAATTTCAGTCTTCAGTAACGTCGACTATACTTGCCAAGTCTGAGAGCATCTACTAGATCAGAGGGGTCTGGCACCTCTATGCAACATTTTTGAGGGGATCCACAGATGAAAATAGGTTGGAAACTGCTGGTTTAGTGGCATTAGCCCATATTTTATCGAGATAAGCTACACTGTTTTCAAATAACTTCCATAAAAACAGCCCAAGGGCTATCTACATTAAATATCTAGAATCTAGGGTCTGCATCATGCAAGCTTACAGTATCAGCAACATTAGCCACCTGGAAGAATCCTTATATAACGGGAACCACAAGCCATTTAAAAACCTTTGAACACTTGGGTTCTAGTTTATGAAGTGGCGGACCAAGAACTAGCGCAATTCCTCAGGCTGATTTGAGAGCCATGAATTCAAGTCAAACAGCACACAACTCATGTCAAAGAACCTGGCTAACTTTTTGGGTCTATATAGACAAGTCGACTCAATGTAAAACACAAAAAAAAACCAAAATTCACCATAGTTGTTTTTATTTTGTACAATCTGTTTTATGAATTTATTCCACCAGGACGAGGCCTGCTCTGTAAGTGACCAAACAACAAGTTCTACATTTGTGCAGACAGTTAAGCGAAGTTTAGTTATTCACATACATCCAACAGGTGACAGCCGTTCATTGAAAGAGAAGATGACATCACCTCATCTCTCGAAGCCTGCACTGGATATTTCAAGTTCACATCAGAGTAGAACCTCAGAAAATGGCTTCAATGCTCCCCATTCAGCCCCAAAATGCTTCCTATGTTAAAAACAAAACAAAACAAAACAAAACGGACAAGTGAATAAACAGTGCTTTCTGTAAATGCGGTCTAGCAACTGGTGTAAAGAACTGTAAAATCTTAAAGTTCAGAGTAATACAAAAGGAATTTTAATAACAGGTTATAGAAACCAGACCTAGAGATCCCCAAATATTGTAAGCGTGCAAACCAGATGAATGCTTTGTAAAAGAGAAATGTATAGTGGAAGGAAATTAAGTGAAACAAAACTAAAACAAAGCAAAAACCCCAAGTCTAAAAGGCTGTCATAATTTGCAGGTCTTCACTCAAAATTCCTAGCACAATGCATGCAGTGTTTGATAAGGACAATTTATTACAGCTGGTGTTCAAACACCATAAATATAAATTACTAGTGAATTGCCCGTCAAAAGGGGGGGAGAAACGGGACAGACTTGCTAGCCCTAACATCCCACTGCACTGCTGTCGCCTCCCAAGAGCAGAGGGAGGAGGAAATCTTGCCCTGCCATCCCCTCCCTCCTCTGCCAGCACCCCATGCCGCCACCACCTCTAAGGAGCAGGGCCATCTGTCTGTCTCTAACACCTGAAGCACTCCAACTGGTTACTGAGACCAGGGTGCTCCAAGAGCATTATGGACCGGAGGTGGCAGCAGCAGTGTGCCACCATGACGGTGGTGACAGAGCACTGTACCACTGGCTTTGCCCACCCCACTGTATCCCCTCCATCACAGCAGCACTTCACTGCCTCCAGGGAGCAGGGGGGGGAAGGCGGTACACGAGGCCAGGACCACTGGCCTTGCTCCCCTGCTCCATCCCCTCTGTCCCTGTCATGACAGCACTCTGCTGCCACCACCTCCTGTCCGTAATGCTCTTGGAGCAGTCCGATTTGTTACCGAAACCAAATCCGAGTGCTTCAAGAGCGTTACGGACGGACATACAGACGGACTAAGCCCTTTATTATATTAGAACAGAATTCTAAATAAAGAAAACAAAAGACCAAGATATACAGCAACTTCAAGTTTTCTGTCTCTTTTGAAAAATAATTTTAAATGCTTCTGTGTTCTTAAATACTTGTTATAAAAGAAAGAATAAACACTCAACATTTTGTGTTTAGGCATTTGGAGAAACTGATTGAAAATACTTGTCCTTGAAGAGCGATGGTTAGCAGGTAGTGGCCAAAAGAGAGTTTCTTTGTTTTAGATTGCAAGGTACTGAACACTTACTGAAATCTCAGTTACTTTTCATTACCCCTGGCTTCCCCTCAGATAGCAACCCATCACCTGAGAAACACTGGCATAGGTTTATCAAATGTCAGTCACAAAAGCCATTAATAGCCCATTTGAAAATGTTTCTTTTCCCATTCATCATGTGCTGATTACAATAACAATGCCACAGCATTCAACATAACACCCTTGTTCCCCCTCCTCCTAATCAGGGAAAGTTATACTAAACCAGGAGTGGCCAACCTGCAGGTGGCCTGTGTGTGTGACACGCCAGACTGGAGAAGGGCAGGCAGCAAAACAGCAGACAGGGAAGGAAGCAGAGCAGCAGATCAGGCAGGGGAGAGGTATCAAAGTGGCACCTGGGGAGGGGACAGGGCTAATTTGTTGCACACCTGCCAAAAAGACTGGCACCTTTGTCCTAAACCGTACCCATCTAGTGAGGCTAGCTACACATTTGAAAGTATTTAAGTGTGGAGGTGAACAAGCCCATTAAAGCAAGCCAACACACCTCAGTTACGTTCTTTAGGGGTGATTTTCATCCCATGTATTAAAAGCAAAGCATTTCACATGGCTAAACTCAAATTTCCAACCACTTCCATTGACATCCACAAGTAGATTGCACTCCTTTTAATTTGTAGTTTCACAGATGAGTAATCAATTTTTTTTAAATCTGACTTGAAACTAGCCTGAATTGTTTCCATTCTAGCAACAGAATAATTTATTTAAAGTCCCAAACTCTCAGCCTCTGCTTTTCAACACTATTGGAGCTGAAAGGGAACAAAGAAATGCATTTACATGTCCTAATTACACCCAAGTCAGCTCAGAACATGTCCTTTGTTTGGGGAAGCATGCACTTTTTACAGAGGCTGCCCAGCACTTTCAAGACGTTAACATCTTAAATAGTCCTATATTACAGGGGAGTTGAAAGGTATGCTCCACTTCACAGCTGGATAAGTTAGGCCTGAGGGAAAAAATTCACTATACAACACTGGCACACTTGGAGGAGTGCAAGTTCTTACCAATATTCTTGTTCTGCCATTTCTTATCCTAGGTACCAAGAAGATTCTGTGACAATGCTCAACACCTCTTTTCAGGGACCAGCTTTTAGATAACTGTCTGGAGTCTGCTGACTTCTATGCTGGAGAAATTGTCATAAGCAGAAGTGAATTCATCTAAGATAACATATATGCAAAGCAACTTACTGGAAGAGAGAAGAGCGACTTATTCATCTTTCTTAAACTTGCCGTTAATGTAAGGAACATAGTCAAGGAACAGCCTCCAGTCTGTGAACCATATTAAGCCCACAGAGAATACACCACCCCATGTGGCCACTGTGGGAGTCCTATAGAGCAAAGATACAAATGTAAGTTATACATCTGCTACACAAGATATTCCCAAACTTTTTACTGAGTACCCCCTTCCAGAATTACCAGCTGCTTGCATGCCCCTACCAGCATATGTTTTATAATTTTAACCCCTTAAACGGTGATTATAATTAAAATTAAATGCACCATTACACAATTTCTCCTAAATACCCCCAGAAGTGTCATGTGTACCAGTCTGGGAACCCCTGTTGTACACCATTGAGGATCTAGCTATATTTCAGAGTAACTCTCAGAGCAGCTCTAGTGCAGCTGCAGTGGTAGAGCCCCCTCGTGGAGATGTGCTGTACCTTCATCTGAGGAAGTGAACTTCAGACCACATAAGCTTGTTCTCTTTCTTTCTCTCTCATTTCATCTATGAATGCTTCTTAATGTATTGTATGCCAGAAGGGGGGGGGGGAAGGGGTTCTGCCAGCAGTTAAACTACTTCTCTGAACATCAGCTAAATTGCCAGAAGATCTCTATCCAGAGAGTACTGACAGCACAGCTATGCTGGCTAAAGGGTGCAACCTTTTCAGCCTTACCAAAGAAAACTTAGTAGCTTAGACGACGCGTGCTCAAGGCGACAGTTGTTATAACACCCGATACAGGGTTTGCTCAAGAAGGAATTTTTGCAGGTGCCTTGAAAGAGTCGCATCACAATTAAGTCCATACTATCCTAGGCATTCAATTGAGCAGGTTAAACTGATCCTACTGTGAAGAGATGCTGCCATATTAAACAAAAAAAATTGTTTTTCCTTATCTGGGTAGCCTTACCACTTTCTCACTTTACACTCCACTCAGTTCACTTTAACTCATTTACAGTCAATTTCACTCCCTGGTTTTCATGCACAAGTACCCAAGGTCCAAGTTATGAACATGGCATGGGAATATTTCAACTTCTTGCATCTCTTCCAAGACAGCTGAACCACCTGAGTGCACCAAGTTAAACCTGAACTGCCATGACAGAGCCAAGACAAAAAGAAACTGCACCACAACCTACTTAACAGCTTGGCTCACTCTGAAACCATTCCCAGGACAGTCTGAGCTGAACTGAAGCAGACCACGTCTTTGGGTGCAGACAGATGCGGCAGTGCTACCAGTCTAGAACAGCACAAGCTATTGCGCTACCTGTGTACACCCACAAGCGACATCGTTGGACCCCACACGGTTGCAGCTGCACCCTTGGCTGCGGCACACCCAGCTTCCCACCATCTGCAGGGGAGAGGGAGCTGCTGCTGCTCACAGGGCAACAACAGCTGCTACAACGGACCCACAAAGCGAAGCAGCGCAGCAATGCAGCAGCGCATGCACACGGCAAACTGCTGCCGTGTTACACCCAAAACAAACCAGTCAGAAGGGCCTGGCTATAGCGGCGGCAGTGCAAAAGGGCACAGCCAAGCGCTACACCCCAGCGCCAGCAGACAGCTGTGGCAGCACGGCCAAGTCTTATATGTCTTTTCTGCCCTTGGCCTTCCTAATTTCCAGCGATTTCCTTTTTCACAGATAGCCTCTTTTCCACTTTGAATTACTACCAGTATAGAGTCTCCCTTACTCACCTTTGCCTCCCCACTCCTTCCCTGCTTTACCTTTCGTTTTCCTAATTTCCACCTATTTACATCCTCACCAACATCCCTCCACACTTTTAGCTTCTCTCATTTCTTGGAGGCTCAAACCACCAGACACGAAGACCTCCCCCTGCCCCAAAGAAAAAAAAGCTTGCAAAGAACCCCAACAACTCAGTTGATCCAATAAAAAACTTCACATCAACCCAAAAAACCTTCCCTGCCCAGGACTTAAATGTGAAATTATTGCATGGGAAAGTCCAGATTATCATAATGTTGAAAAACTATCCTACACCCCCCCCCCCAAAAGTATGCAAATAAGTCTTATTTCCTTTATATCGCTCATTATACGTTGCCAGTGGGCGCGCTCTGGGTTAAAGGTGGAGCACTGATTTCAAGGCCACCAGGCAGGAGGAAGTGGCAACAGCAAGCCCACAGGCCAGTTCAGACCCAGCGCAGGGACCCGGGCTTTGATCTCCAAGCAGCGGGGTCCGTTTCACCACCGCCGCCAGGACGAGTCGCCCGTTGCAGGCGTCGCTGAGGCGCGGGGCCCGCCCGCACCCCCGAGGGCGCGTTCCCGCAACCCAGCAGGGCGGCCCCGGGCCCCCGCGCTCACCAGATCCGCAGCAGCTGCACGGGCCGCGGCCCCATAAGTTTCTTCAGCATCCTGACCCGCAGCCTCAAAGTCACCCCCTGTGCGCATGCGCCGCGGCGCAGGACCCCCCCCCCCCCTACGCGCCTGCCCCCCCGCGCACGCGCTATCAAACGCGAAGGACCCTCTCCGCCCCGCCCACGCGCGGAGGGCTGACCGCAGCACTGCCTGATCAGAAAAAAAATAGCGAATGGTCCCCGGGGCTCATTTTGCGCGTGAAAAATCCCAGCCCCACCCCCGCAGCGGATGTGCGTTCATGTGTCCGCTCACCCCCAATAGAGCCGGGGCGTGGCACCCACCCCCCCGTCCCCCCGTCCGGGGTCGTGCAGTGACGTTGTAGAGGCAGCAGCACCCACGTGGCCGTGGCCTGGCTCTGCTGCCCCTGCCCGGCCCGGCCCGAAATCATGAGACAGGCTCTTAAACATTTTGAACGTAAATCATGAGATGCTATTTTTGGGGGGGGCTGGTATTTGTGATGGTGGGTGGGTGGGAGGGGTTTTCAGTCCAGGGAACAGCGGGTCAGCAGTGAGGGATGGCAGTGGGCAAATACACACACCCCTCTGCCCATGGGTCTGTTGCATGTGTGCACGTGTGCACACACACACCCTGCCCATGGCTCTTGCACATGCAGACACACCCTGCGCATGGCTATGTTGCACATATGGGCCCATACACCTGCCCATAGCTCTGTTGCACACACACATACCTCTCTAGTCATGGCTCTGTTGCACACATGCCCCCCCCCCGTTGCACACATGCCCCCCCACGGCTCTGTTGCATGCCTCGCCCTGGTCACTCCTGCCCCACTCCCTCCCTCACTGTGGAGATCTGGATCTGCCCCTTCCCCTCCACAAACTTACCAGCTCGATGCTCTCCCACATGTGCCAGAAGAAAAAAATCCCGAGATCTGATCGTGAGTCAGAGTTCATTGGACTTGGAAATCAGGAGTCTGCTGATTTTTTTCATGGGAGTTGGTGTTACTGCACCCTCTGCCCCCAACTGTGCCCTGGTCAGGCTTTTTCTGGGGCTGCTCAGGCATGTTCAGATGGTGCCTGAAGCGTCGCTCTGTCTTTCCATTGTTCGGCCTGCATCTTCCTCACTTAGGTCTCCGCTACACATTACATGTATTATACAATTAACTGGTCAGTCAAGCAGTAAATTTAGACTGGCCACGTGCAAAGTAAGACTGGCTGCACATGCATAGTAATAAAAATGACTATCCAGCTATGAAAAGCACCAACCAGCTATAAACTTAGTGGTTGAAAATCTGTGACAACTTTAGAGCCAGTTTCTATCCAGCTTGCACTTGAACACGTAGCAGAGCCCTTGTACACCCCTCAAACTAACACCCCCCCCAAAGCCTCCAGCACTGCTTCCCCTCCCTCTCTCCTGTTGTATTTAAATTTATCCCCTATTTAACTTTTAGATTGTGGAGATTAGTTAGCTATTAGTCCGAAGTCAAATAGAAGGCAGGGGAGCTTTGTATCATATTGACTAACCAAAGTACAAATAGATATATAGAAATAAATATATAATACAATCTTTTCTGAACAGAACCTCACTTCATCAGATGCAGATACAGAAAGGAGGGGAAGGGAAAGCAGCGCACACACATGTAGCTAAATATCTACATGAATTTGGAATAGTTAATGAACCAGAAAAGTATTAAACTCAAACCAGAAACAATTCTGGGGCCTAGTGGAAAACCAGCCCACTTAAACAGAGATCACAAGACAGGACAGAAACACCCCAAACAAGTTATTTAAGTATATAATGGACAGCCTGAACTTGTGCCCTTATGCAAACCAGCTATATTAGGATAAGTGTGTTGATTCTGGTAGAACAGCATCTGGTGCAGCTAGAATAGAAAACACTCACAGAAAAAGCCCAAGGAGGGAAAAGGCACTGTTGAAGTAGTTGTGGCCAGGATGGTCCCGGAGATATGCAAAAAGCAAGATTTTTTGTGAGTGATATCTTTTATTGGCCCAACTGTGCGGTTAACATAGACATAGGCTTTCTTAGGCCTCTGAGACACAGCTGAGCTAAACAGCAGATGGAACAAAAGCTTGTTGAGCCGGGTTATGAGGGGGAATTGTTCCAGCAGCTGGCATGTGCCTGCATGGTGGGGTTGAGCAACTGGAGGAGGTTTGGGCAGTTTGGAGGTGGGAATCATCTGACAGTTTATGATCAGTGGTTCTCAACCTTTTTAGATGCCAGGTGCCCCTCAGAAAATGCCAGCTCTGAGATTTGACTCATTTTTCCACTATGGAAAAATAATAGAGCAATTCTTTTGTTGCAAAGAACTCAGGAAGAGCACAACAGAGCAGAATGTTTTGAACGCTCCCAGGCATCTATACATGTGCAGCAAGATTGCTCTAATGTGTTATAATTACAGAATGTCAGAGCAGACTCCATTCATGGGGTCTGCTGGAGCACGGTTATTACCACGCACCAGCAGACTCCGGTGTCACAAGCATCAGCATCCCTGTGCTGAAAAATGGTGGCGGGGGTGCTTTAACCAATGCTTGTTCAATAAGCTTTAGTTAAAGTGCCCCCGTCACCATTTTTCAGCGTGGGATGCTAATACACATGACGCTCTTGGCACTTTAATTACAGCAGCTCTCAGAGCTGCTCTAATTAAAGTGTGCCCACCCCCACCCCAGATCACATGTGTAAGCTCCCTTGGATTCTTATTTGATATCTCTGAGTCTAGCTGGTGAATCATATGTAGATGTTTGCACACCTAACAGTGCTAATATTGCACAGTACCCCATGGCATCATTAAAAGGATCTCATGGCACATTAAGGTGCCACAATGCCCTAGTTAAGAATAACCCATTTAAATGCTTTGCTGAAACAAATCCCTGGTGGTGTGGGGAAAGGATTTGCTGTTACCAGATTCCCCTCAGACAACATTTATTACATCCAGGTCTCTACTTCCTACTCTGCTCAGTTATTCAACCCTCTGTGGAGCAGGATAGAAAGGAAACATGATTTACTAGGAACCTCGTTGACAAAAAGGCCCCAACGCATTTGCAAAAAATTGTTGTAAAATATTTAGTCCCTAAATTTAGTCGCCAGAACATACGCCATTGCCCTTTATCGGATGTCTTATAGTACTGGCTAAATCCCATGTTAATAAGGATTATTCTTCAACTATATACAGAAATACAA
Organism: Crocodylus siamensis; assembly: GCF_052110815.1. Lineage (NCBI taxonomy): Eukaryota > Metazoa > Chordata > Crocodylia > Crocodylidae > Crocodylus > Crocodylus siamensis. The sequence goes on along the minus strand of NC_143408.1, from coordinate 8,062,483 downwards.
TCAAACAGGGGAGAAGTCAGTTACTGAAATGCACAGCCTTCTTGAGGATTTTCTGATACATCCCACAGTGGCTTACAGTCCAGGTGCAATGGGAAGAAGTGCTGCACCACACCTGCTGGCTTTTTCCCCTGGTCACTTTTGTGCAGTGGGTCAGTGGATTGAGAGGTAGGAGGGGCTCAAAAAGCAACTCTTGAATCACAAAAACCCCCCAGCTAGAATGCCATCTTCAAAGTCATCTTTCACTTGGCCTTGTGTTATAAACACATGCTCCCTTATCACATGCAACAGTCAGGCATGAACCTTTACACCGATGACTTCCTCCTTGATCTGGTTGATGACTCTGCGGACATAGCTGGATACATCTTGCATACAGCTGGAAGCAGAAAAGAAACTGTTATCTGCCTAATCCAGGCACCAGAAACAGTGCAGAGAAGGCTTCTAATTCCTTACAGACCCCAAAGATTTCATACACACGTAAAAGATCCCCTCCTCCATGCCTGACCCCAGGCTGTGACCCAGAAAACTGAGTGCTAAACAGACAGGAGCAATGGGGGAAAGTGAAAGAAAATGGAGCAAGATTTTTAAAAGGAGCCTCAGTGCAGTTGAGGCACCAACAGCTTCTACCCATGGCAGGGTGGCTTCAGGCAATGGGGCTGTAAACAGGGCACAAAGTTACACACAGAACATGCTACACAGGAACAAACGGGGCATTTCCAAGTCAGGAAGCATCGGGATGCAAGGGGCCTGCTCCAAGTCTTGTGCACAGGCCTTCTGGTAGAGTCGTTGAGTGACACAGCCACATGGTATGTATTTACTGGGGTCTTGCTTCATTCTGGACACAAAACAGATCATGAGCAAGGCACAAAGCTGCCAAAGCAAGGAAGTGTGTTAAAGAAGTTGACTGGGCCCCTCTTTAATGCGGGCTTTTGAATGTAACAGTAAGCATGGACTCATTTTTTTTTTCATTCTGTACAGGTAGGTGACTTTCATTGCCAACTCTGAGAGTTTCGTCACAAACCTCACGGCATTTAGCACAATCGCCCCAACTTCTGGAGTCACGGGATCACGCAAGAAAACAAAAAAAGTCTAACTTTAAGTCAATGTCATGATCTGGGAGGGTGGGGGTGTAGAGAGGCTGACTCCTTACTGCTTGAGATGTGTGGTACGGGGTTCCAGCGGTGTAACACGAGAAGGAGAATCGACCAAAATGTGCTACATATCAATGGGTTATTTTGGGGGGGTATATTTTGTCCTTTTTTACAGTCCAGGAGCAGCACAGACGAGTTTTACCCTCAGCCTGCCAATCATCTTTCCTCGTGTCACTGTAATGTAATAACTCTCGACTCTTGTCAGTGCAGCTGTGTAAATGAACAGCTTCCACAGCTGCATTTCATTTCAATGACCATTTCCTCTTCTGAAACTCTTTTTATCACTAACAAAGTACAACGTGTTTGACTGGCAGGCAGGAATGAGCACTGCCACGTTATTGCCCCAAGTCGGAAGTGCTGCGTCAGTACTGACAGCAGGAGTGACAGGTGCCTTGTTCTTGTTGCTGACATCAATGACGTTGCTCCCCATTTTAGATCGAAGTGGAGCAAAAAGAGAGAACAGTGATGAGGGCCAGCTAGGGCCCTACATACTGGATTCATGACAGTAAAAGGGCTTCCAGGCTTCAAACAAAACTAATCCTTATGATGAACTACAGGAACAAACTCCCCCTGGAAGTGGTGAATTCTCCACTGTTTGACTCCGTATCAACCCCAGGTGCTGAAAGATCTGCCTTAGTTCAGCACGAGCAATGGGCCTGGGCACAAAAGTAACCAAAGAAAGCTTTCTGGCCAGTGCTGCGCAAGAAGAGGTCAGACTGCATGGCCTATCTGGCCTTAAAAGTCAGCGTGGACATATGCAAGGCTAAGCTGCTGACCAAAGGCAACAGAACTCGTGTCACATAGACCTGGCCTGTAACTTTTCGGTATGATACAAACACCTCCCTTGCTGCGGATGTATTGGATACAGGATCGATCCTTTCCAGACACCAAGACGGCTGGCTCAGGATCACTCCTACAGTTGGCTTTGTTTGGTAAGCAGCCTGGCTCTTTTGCCAGTTTGAGGGAGAAGCTGACTCCTGTGAGCACACACGGACAGAGCTGGATGCTACAAGCTGGACTGGATGCCTATGTGAAGAGACACGCTTGAGGTCCCCAAGTTATGAATGCAGGAGATGCTCAATGGGATTCTTTGGCCTGGAGCATGTAGGGTGACAAATTAGGTCAACACAATGGTCCTTGCTGGCATTAATGGAGAGGTGGAGCGGGTCAGAACAACTCCCCTCACTGTCACTGAGACCTGCATCTGAAACCACGGCCAGATCCTGACCTCAAATGCACTCAAGCAGTGCCCAGAGGCCAGAAGAGCACAAGAAATGTCATCAGGGATGACGCCAGTGGATGAAAAGGCCAGGGCTCAGGCCCGTGCTTGTGCTACATGTGGTTCAAGGCCTATGGGTACTGGCAAGATCAGCACCATCTTTTCAGAGGACTCAGAATTCAATCCAACTAGCTACCAAGATGAAGTTGAACAGGTCAGCCAGTATTAAGCCTCGGAGAGGATCCACATTCAGCATTCAAGTGGATTTGCTTTGATTTTGTTTAATCCCTTTTAGAAGTGAAGCGAGCTCAACTGAAGAAAGTCACACAGGGGCTGAATGCAGTTTAATGAATGCCCTTGCAATGCATGCCTTATTTAATTCAGATCAGGTTTCTTGCCTCCCTGCATAGACCAGCCTGAAGAGGACTCACGGACAGCAGAGCCGAACCAGGCGCTCGGGTTTGCCCGGGCAGGGCCCTCCGAGCAGTCGCTTTGCTCCAAGAACCTTGAGCAGGCCCCTGCAACTGAGGCTGCAGGTCAGAAGATACAGACGGCTCTGAAGCTAGAAGCAATTTTTAGGCTTCTCTAAAAGCATCTGAGGTTTTTCAGGATTTGCTTTGCCACTCGCAGGCCCCAGGAGCAACCTAGCTGCCTTCCAGATTAAACACAGGGGCTGCACCTTGCCCCAAATGGCATAGAGGTAGCTTAGCCGAGCGGCATCTCCTGGAGAATACCAGCTCTCACTTGGGCCATGCACCATGCTGCCAGCAGGTCGTACTTCCTTTCATTTTAGACTTGGGACGTCCTCCAGGGCAGCCGCACATTGTGGCCAGGTAGCTCTCCACCTCTCTTCTGAGGCTGGCTGTCTTGGGAAAGGGTTGAGATGGAGGGCAGTGAGGGGAAAGAGTTTGAGAACTGGAACCTGGCACTGAGACCCCCCCCCCCCCAACTCCCTCCAGAGATGTCGCTGAACATCTGTTCACTGGGAACAACACATCCCTGGCACCATTTGAGCAAGTGACCTACTGGCAGCGCCCTGGCAGCTCATTAGCAATGCCCTGCTCCAAGCAGATGTTTAGGTCTTTATACAAATTACTGGCAAAGATGCAGCTTAGCACATGGATTCATTTCCACCAACGGCCCATAAAGCCGCACAAAACCTGGACCTGTAATACTGGCACTAGGAACGGACACTGCGTGTGTCCCGGGACAGTTGTGCCTGCGTTTGTCCCAGAACAGAAAAAACTTGGGATTTGTACGTACACCCATCATCCTTCCAGCCAGGGTTCGGCAAGCGGCTGAATGCACTGATGCTTCTCCACTTCCAATTCAGCAATGCAATCCCAGGACAGCCCGACACGTTTTGTGACAGACAGACATTTCAATGGTTATACTTTGCTCTGGGAGAAAAGGTTTTCTCCCAGGATAAATGCAGTGCCTGTTTGTAGCCTATTAAGAGTTCCTGCATTACCCTGCAGCTGGGGCTGGGCTGGACAACTTACTACTCCAGGTAGCCCAGAGATATCGCTACAGAGCATGGCCAGCCTTAACCCCCAGAATAACTCCTTCCAGTAAGGGCAGGGTGGGGAGGCAATGTTACTATAAACCACAGGAGTTTTGTTTTCCCCCATTTTGTGTTTGAGTTCCTGCCTTTGTGCAGTCCAGTATGCATGTGCATTTGCCTAAAATGCAGCCGTATGTCCTTCCTTATTCTGAATAAGTAGAAGACTATATAGGATTGAGGTTTCTCTTTAAATGACTGATCTCAGCTCATCACATGCCTTCACAGTCAACTGTCAAACTGACACCCCCCCAATCATTTCTGGTTCTGCACCTACGCAGTTTTCACCAGCTCTCAACCCTTGCTCTAGCAGCATGGAGAGCACTGCCGAGCACTGGCTGATGGCCCTTCTCCCTGGGGAGGCACCTGGGATGGGGAAAGTGCCACTTACACCTCCACAGAAGCCAGTGCTACAGCAAGGGACTTACCCGGAAGGGGGCAAACATCTCAGCAATGCTGTATATAAGAGCAAATTAGATGACACTAGATGGACCCCGTAGCAGGTTTGTGTATGGGGCAGTCACAGAGTATGTTCAGACTCAGGGTTTCTCTATATAGGGAACTGAAGTGAAAAATCAAGTTAAGGCCGCTTGAACACTGCATTTCAGTGTGCACACAGGGGCTGAATGCCCTTTAATCTGCATTAAATAAAGGTGCGATTTAATTCTCCTGCCTCCCTGGGCTGACCAGACCGGAGACGGTCCGTGGACAGCGGAGGTCACCCACACAGGAGGGGAGGACAGGTCCCTCTGAGCAGGCACTTTGCTCCAAGAACCCTGAATGGGACTGGAGGCCAAGGTGGCCACTTACCTGAAACAGGGGTTTTCAAATGCTCCTGTTGCCTTTGTATGGGCTGAAGCTGCTCCAGCACTTCTGCTTTGCTTCCTTGAAAGGCAGTTGTGAAAGTGAAGAACAGCCGTGTCAGTGAAGCCTGACCAGAAGCGGCTGGGTTAAGTAGTAAAACTAGAAGTTTAACCCTATGTCCGTTCTGAGAAGTCATCTGACTGCCGGGACTAAAAAGTAATCCCCCTAGGGAGCAACAAATCTCTCTTTTTCACCTCAAGTGGGAGCTTTACCCATCCAAGCCTGAGCTCCAGCCCTCCCCAAGGAAAGGGCTCCGACCCAGCAGAGATGGGAGAGGCCAGGCAGCGAGGGAGGACGGGACACCGTCACACACGCTTTACATGGGGACCGTGCCCAGCTCCTAAGCATCTGAGCTCAAGTGGAGGCTTCCACAGAAGAACATCCCCCATCTTGGCAGCCACCCTACGCAAAGCAGGATTCCTCTTGGCCTTTCGCACCCCTGGGGTGATCACCACCACAGCCAGAGCTTCTCCAGGGGACACGGGGAATCCTGCAGGCGCTGGGCAACGAAGGCAGGAATATGCATTAAGTGCCCTGTAAAGTCAGGAAGGAGGGTGTACGGCATGAGGATACCTGGGCTGGGGCCATCTCACAAGATGCACCTCTGAAAGAGAGCCATTCCCCCATGACAATGGCATGTGCAGCACCAACCTCCCCCATCAAGCCCTCAATTTGTCACATACCCCCATGCCATGCTCCCAAACAGGGGGAAGTCCCAGAGATCCCAAGATGTCAGCTCCAGCCATTGCTCTTCTGAGTGACCTTACAAGAAAGGCTGGCAGATACGATAGTGACGGGCAGCTTCCCCAAGAAGTGAGACGACCCAAACAGGATGGGAACTGGATTTGCTTAGTCACTGGGAAGTCCAGGCCAAGCCTAAATGCTGCGGTAGATGGTTTATGTTGGACTCCTAGTGCTAAACACGGGTCAGATTTAACCAAAGTACAAACAGACAGAAGGGGAGCATGCAATGACAGCGGGTTTTAGTACAAGGTAAAACCTTTATTACAACTTTTCATTCATAGGTATACAACATCTGAAAGACAGATATGGGGGGGGGGGAAAAAAGTAATATTGTTATAAAATGTCACATTTATTGCTACATTACTGTTATATACAGGACAGTTCTCAAAATCTACTTTAAAAAAGTTAGGATTATTTAAAAATTCCAAATAATCCAGCCAGCTGTTTTGACACTTGTATAAAATTATTTAAAAAAATGAAAACAATTCATATCTTGAGGCACTCAGAAACACAATTTTATCCTCCAATTGTGATTCATTTCAAAGAACAACGCATCTCCCCACCCCCAAATACTTTCTTGTCTTTTTTGCTGGGTTAGGCATATATATATATATTTACTATATATATAGTTCAAAACTATAATGTGTATCTGATTTAAGAACAAGGATTTTCAGCCACTTAAGTACATCTGGATTTACAGGTAGGCAGCATAAACATCAAAAGCAGGGACTGTTTTTTTTTTTCTCTTTTTTAAAAAAAGGCCAAAAAACCATCTAAGGGGTTAAAAATAAACCACTTCCACAGGCATTTCCCCTACAGCTCGCCCTCCCCCAAATCCTAAAAAAATATATATAAAGGGCAATCAAGTAATGCTTCATTTTCTGAACTAGTTGGAATCTCCTTTAGAAAATGGGTATTTTCCCCCGTGGACTATAAAAGAAAAAGCGGGTTGATGGAAGCGTGGGCCCTGGCCAGGTCCACCAGGCATCTGTGTCAACCCGCCACCCCCTCCCCCCGCAAAACCACATTAAATATGAACATGCAGCAGGGGAAATTGCTTCCCGTGTTCGTTGAGTCCCCCCTCCCCGCAAGTCGCACAGCTACATCGTTTGCTCAAGCTGGTGGCTTCTGATGCGATTTCAAAACATCTGGCACTGAACAGAGGGAGATGTGCAGCCTCCTCCATCTCGGCATCTCACCGTTGCTCAAAGCGGCTCCCTAGGGAAGTCCGCGGGTCTCTCCAGGGACCACGGGGGCATTCAGCTGGTGAAGCGTGACAACGCGGGGGATGCTTCTGGAGCAGCCCCAAGAGGTGGCAGCCGCATTGCTTTGATTCCACTCAAATACAATGTCCGCCTTTAAAGCAGCCATCTCTGCTGGACTATCGCTTAACACGACTATGGAGAAGCATACCCTCTCCCCATGAAGACCCCCCTCGTCTCTGCCCAATGCTGACGGGCGGATGATTTTGACAGGACAGAGGAACAGTATTGCTATCCCCAACCAGGCTTGGCTGGAGCAGAGTCAGCATCATGAGACATAGGGAGCGGGAGGCGTCTGAAAGCAGAGCAAAATACTGATACTGAGACCCAAGGAAGGGCTGTATCCCAACCCACAGAGGATCAGGACCTGGGATGATGGAATTCAAGCCAGTTTTGACAAAAGTGACCTTTGCGCTCAGCCACTTGCTTGGAACTGGCTGGTTGCACCACTGTATTTGGCTCTCGTGGCACTTTGTTGGCAAGGGAAATGCCTGGTGACTTTTCATGACGTGTCTCTTTGGAGATCAGACCCTTGCAAAGGGCACAATCCTACCACCCAGGTCAAAGCCAAGGCAGACAGCAGACATCATCAGCTCAAGAGGCACCAGGGAGAACAAAGAGGGTGAGAGGCCACTAGAATAACAACACATGGAAGAGGAAAAAGCCACGGGAGCTCTTGCCCCGGTACCCCAACACCCTGCTTGAAGCTATGGGAAAAAAAGGGTCTCCTATGCCCCACTGGAAATGGTTGCCCTAGTCAGCTGCTTAATCACTGCCTGTTCAAAACCTCCATAACTGTGCTCAACCACCCTGCTGGAAGATGCCAACATGGGCCAGGAGCCTGTGTGCACTGGAGCTCTGGTAACTCAAGAGATGATCTAGCAAGGCCACGGTCACTGCAATGGGACACTGACCTGGGAGGCACAGACAGAGGATACGAGAGGCCCCAAGAAGTGGGGAGAGGATAGACATGTGGATGAGAAGCCACGGAAGACGGATCAGTCAAGCAAAGCTTAGCTCAGGTTCCTGTCCTGACTGAAGCTGGGCTCTGCAGGGAACATGGCAGCCTGCAGTGGGGACTCAGGTGCGCTACCACACAGGACGCCCAGGCTGAGAGAGCAGATGGGGGGTGCTGTAAATTGGTGTCCGACCACCAAACAGAAGGCACAAGTGGGCAAGTCAGGGGCAGGGAAGCCCAGAACCAGGCTAGCGTAGTCCTTGCCACTTCCTCCAGTTCAGCCACCATGGCTGGGCCCAGCAAGATGCAACTTTTTCTTTTTCTGGGACAAGACCGAGTGCCCTGAGCTGAATCCCCGGTGCCCTCGGGCTGGGACTCAGCTCCTGTGCACTGCAGCTCACAGGCAACCTTGGGCGAGAGTGGAAAGGAGACGCACATGCTCGACTGCCAGGGCCGCGTGCCACATAGTCAAGGATGAGGGTTGCATAGGACTGAAGTGGGGCATTAGCCTTGAGCAGCTTTCACTCTGAAGTAGCAATCCTGCTCCAGCCAGTATGAGGCGAGAATGAGGACGGTGGGGTGCAGGTTTGGTTGGGGCTGGCTGCTGTGCAGCTCACTAGTCACTAGGCCATTGCTGCTCATTCAAGCCAGGGCCAAGCACAAGACTGATGATGTACCTTGCTCAGGTTTCTGGAGCTCAACAGTCAGTACCAGGCACCTCCTGCTTCTAAAGTCCCTTCGGGGATCTGGCCCAGAGAAGGGCCAACCCCTCCTTCCGCTCCAGCTTCTGGTGGAGACAAGAGGCGCTGTTCGGGTTTCAATCCTGCCACCGTGGAAATGGCTGACAAACCCCACATGGGCAATGGCCCAGAACAGGTACACGTGAGAACCCTTGGCTTGAACAGCACCAAGGGGGCTGCAGCAAGATGTTGACCAAACACTGGAGCATTTTGGCATTTGTGTCTGGCTGGTGGGAGTACAGCAAGTCGAGGGAAGCTCGGTGGAGGATGGGGGCTGCGCACGGGGACTAAGGCACTGCTCTGGGACGCGGCCGCATGGGCAGCTACTTAAAGATGGAGGAGGGCTTGCAGTGTTAGGCCCTAGCTGAGCTGCTGCCGGAGGCTGCGGTGCTGCCCAGCAGCCAGGGTGCGCGTCCTGTGGAAATGCAGCCCCACCTTCCTACACCCCAGTGCTGCTGGGCCTGTTGAGCATGGAGCCTCGTGGGAACCAGCTAATCCTCTCCACTTCTTGTGGAAAAATAAGCTGTCTGCTACAGTCATTTGCTTGCTGCTTCCACTTCAGAGAGCTTCACATCTGCCCATAAAGCCTCCTGCATTTCAGGTGGGAACCACAGACACCACTGGCAAAGGTGGCTGTGTTCCCATTCCTGGTCTCTCAGCACCAGTATCTGGGCTGTCAATGCTGGCAAAGCAGCATATTTGTTTCAAGCAAGCAGCCACTGGCTGTGGCTGCTGGTCTGGGCTACACGGGGATGAAGTTGACCTGTCGCATGCTTTTCTAAGGGACTCGCAGCCAGGCAAAGGAAGTCAGGTCTGACCAGCCAAAGGAGGGGTCTTGGCTCATGGGGCTGCCAGCGAGAGCAGACAGATGCACCCGATGACCCAGGAAGTCCTTTCCACACCTTGCTTAGGAGAACATGTGCATCTCGCACCCACTCGGTGTAGCACTGTCTCCTGGGCTGGGCCACAAAGAGGTCAATGAGCCTGCTACGTCCTTGAAGGCAGTTTGTTTGTGCTTTATGCCTCGTAGGCTCAAGAATGCTACGCTGAGCTGTGGGTTACACCGGCCAGAAACCAGCCTTTCCCAGAGTCAGACCAAGGGCAATGTGCTCGAGATGCTAGCAAAAGCAGCCTCAGCTGGATCAGAAGCCAGGCAGTTCCTTGGGGTGTAGGTTGTTCCTTGTGCTGTTGCGACTCTGGGAAGATGCAGGGTTAGGAGGAAGCTTGTTCCCCAGAAGGCACCGGCAGGGACTATAGGCAGAAACTGGGCAAAAGTGCCAATACTCAATGGAGAGCGTCTACAACAGTAGCTCTTAACATTTCCTTTTCTAGCAGCCTTGGTGAAGACGTGGCTCTTTTGCTTAGGGGAAGTGAGCAGGAGAGGGGGAAGGAAAGCAGAAGAAACAAGAATTTGCAGTTCTTGGCATCAGTGAGATTGCCAACACTGCATTAATGCCTGATTACGTGCGTCCCAGCCAACAGGTTGGCAGGCCTTGAAAATAAGCAGTTGGGTCCCTAGGCAAAGAGGGAGACAGAATGTCTTCCTTGCGGGTCTGGAGCAGGATGTGGCTGTGGTTCCCTTGCTCCACTTGACACCCCTCCAAGGGGAAGACCTCCAGCTCACCATCTTTTGCTGGTTTCAGCATGAGGGAAGGCTGAACTGAGGCTGGCTCCTTTCAGCCAGCTCTACAGAAAAACCATTGCACTGGTGTCCAAAGCGCATCTGATTGCACCATACATCCAGGATGAGTTCAGGGATAGCACTGTGCCCATGTTACATGGCCACAGGAACCCACTGTCCTTACTTGGATATGGCTCGGCTACTTTCAGCTTAGAGCACGAGCTGGAGAGCTCCACGTGAACCAAGCACACTAGAGCCCAGACACACAAACCTTCTGAGCAGAGGTGCAAAGGCAGCATGTTCTCAGCCCAGGCAGACACCCAACAACAGCCAGCTGGCAGACCAGCGAGCCAAGGAGGAAATGCAGGTCTCTGGGCTGCTCGTTGGCCTCAAACTCCACCTCATTTCAGGTTATTTCCCTCTCTCATGGGACAAATCCAAAAGCAGGCACCACGGGACTTGGAAACTTGGGTTGAGGAAACCGCTCTAAATACTGCAGCACTATTGGGGACAAACTCCCTCACCTCCCTTGCATACCAATGGAAGTCATTTTTTTTAAAAACACCCAATGTTAGAGAATCTGGGGGCAGTCCCTGCCATGCTGCAGGATGAAGCACAGGAGCATGGGAGGAGAGAAATAGAGGGAAGATACTGGGCAGTCGAGTCGTCCCACTCTCCCATTATCGCTCCCTCCAAAAACCGGCCTGCTAAGCATCTTTTGAGATGGTAAAATTTCAGCAGTCAGCCACATTTCTGGGAGCACAAACAAAAGGAAGCAGGGCTGAGAGAGGAAAGTGAGGCAAAGAAAGGATTTATTACCTGGAGCGGGGGATGCAGAAGCAGCGGTAGCCAGAGGACAACCGAATCCTGGAAGTCTCCCCTGTAAGTGCCACGCTGGCTGACAGAGCACCTGGCTGCCTTCCCACAGCTTACCAGTAAGCACGGCAGGCAGCTCTTGGCATTGTCTGACCCTCTCTAGAACGGCAGATCAAAAGAAGAGATGGGAGGATTTTGTCCACAGCAAACAGCGATTTCTTTACGACAAGGCTCTGCAATACTGTTGGAGAGTCTCTGGGGCCTGACTGGGCCTTAAGATGACAGAGACATGGGTCAAATCATTCTTCAAAACCAGGCCTTCCTTGCCTTGGCTACATGCCCAACTCCTCCTGGTTTACGCCGAGCACACCAAGAGGGGAATTCACTTTTCGCCTGTCTTGTGTTTGCTCACCTGCACTTCCCTGGCCTGGACAGAGATGCCCGCCGGCCTGTTCCTGCCCCAGCTCAGAACAATGGTACGCAGGAGTCGCACTGCATGGGGACGGCAGAAAAATCTCTCTCTTGAGATTAAAATCCAGCAGCTTTTCAGAGAACTTGCAGTGTACGGAGACATCTACCTACACACCTAACTTTGGGGGCTCTCACCTTTACAAGACAGCATTACATTAAAAAGCTTTAGGGACCTGCAGATGGCCAGCACCTCCCTCAAAGCTAGACCTCAGTAGCAACCAAGCTCCCAGCCCCTGCTAGCACAAACACCAGGAATGCAGCAAGCAAGATCTATGCAGGTTTTGGCCACGTACTCTCACCCTGCAGACACTACGCTATCCAGATGCATCCATGGCTGCTGCATGTACTTCAGGTTAATGCCAACCAGCCAGCTTCCAAGCCGAACACAGGATCCCCACTGCTCTTTCCTTGGTAAGGGATAAGACACTGGAGACTGTACCCAGTTCACCTACAAAAGTCTGCTTGCAGGCACCAGTTTTTATACTAAAGCATGCTCTCTATGCAAAGACCAGCTGCCAAATCTTTATTCCATGTCACATATTCTCTGGCTGTGGATTTAACCTTTCCAGGTGCAGAATGCATTTCAATTTGATCTAAGGGGTTCAGACACTTTCACTGTTTCCATGAATGGATTACATGTCTGAATATGCTGAGCAGTGCCTGGCAACTCCCAGGAGAGGAGAAGGATCCCGGTTAGAGATCCCACTGCTGGGTGGAGCAACAGGACAAGAGCGCAAGAGTCTAGAGACCAATGGCCAAGGATTCTTGATCAGAAGTTGTCAGACAGCTGTCCTTCTGGCCAAAATGTCCTGGCTTGTAAGGAAAAGCAATCAGAAATCTTTGAAAACATGGTTTTCTTCTTTTAAATAAACCCCAGAAACTTTCCCCAAAGTCTTAATTTCCAGTTGGGGAAAAACAAAAAAAAACACAAACCCCAAACAAACCCAGACCAAAACTGGTGATTTTTTTTTTTTTAAATCAATTAAAATCCTAAAATGTTTCCTGTGGTACAGGTATGACTGGAAAGGCTCTCCCTCCCCTCCCCTGGCAGCTATGATGGACAAATAGAGGCATGAGGGTGGTAAGACCCCATCATTTAGCTCCTTCCTTACAGGAAAAGACTCAAATTCCCCAGCAGGACCAGTGTGGGCAGAGTGGCCTCCTTTAAAATGTACAAAGGGAAGGTGTCACGGTCACTTCTCCTTCCCAGGATTATAAAGCAGGCATTTCCTCCTCTGACCTCAGCTTAGCTACCTGCCTGTCGCTCTTCAGCCAGACCCCTCGCTCCCAGCGGCACTTGCTAGATGCGTTCTGTTAATGTCCTCCAAGCCAGCACAGGGCTTAGGCCCAGACTGCTAGCAAAGTGCAAGTGTGGATAGTGTTAAAAGGGTCTCAACTATAAAGATCCATTCCCAGGATGCAAGCCTGGCACATGACCATAAGCAGGCATGCTGGACCACAGCTCTGGCTCTTCCTTGTAACATTTTCTCTTGCTCGTACAAACAGGAAGAACCCAGGTGGACAGGATTTTAACCAGGTTGAAAGATGTTTCCCTGAAAACTGAATCACTACTACGCAAGCACAGAGAGACCCTGTTCAAGCACTTATGGAACCACAAATCGGGTCTCAACAGCCTTATTTAGAGGTGCAGAGAATGGAACGGTTGGGGGCGGCGGGAAGGGGAACAGCTCTGCTAGCACCTGTCACTGGACAGCTGTGCATGCCCGTTGCAGAGTCACTGGAGCAACATGCTTGCTGCTGAACTGCTGCTCTAGCTCCTGATGGCAAGGGGTGGCAGGAAGGGAACATCCGGCCCTTCCCTCAGCTCCAGTATTAAACCTCAAGACAGGATGAGATGGAGTCAGGGGCCTGCTGTTCAGAGATAGTCTGCTGGTCTGACTGAGGCTGAGGGCAGCAGCTCAACCCGTGGCGGCAGAAGTGAAATGAGGCCCTAAATCTTGACAGCGGCCTTTGCCAGAGGACAAGGGCATTGTGGGGGTGGCACAGAGGAGAGCCAGAAGCTTGCATCGATGCCCATGGTTTACTAGGACGCACTGAGATGTCCAGTCCTGGTTGTCAGCCCTAGACAGGCTAAACAAATACAGAGCACAAGGTATGGAGAACTTGAGAAGCTGAGACCAAGGAAAAGGGTTAGCTCCTGTGCAGGCTTAACCAAGCCCATTGCCAAGCCCCAGAACTGCCCACAGAAAGATGGAGATCAAACAAGTGAAACCACCCTGCTCCCTCCAGGAGTTGGAGGGGTCATCTGCCCAGCCAAGGGCATGGAGCTGAACAGCAAACACGACTCTGCTCTACCCTGTCCTGGTTACAACAGCCGTAGCATAACACGGGGCAGGTGAGTGGGGCATGACCCGGATACCACCTAAGGGGAGGCAATCTTGCCAGCTGCCTGTCTCTATGACGCACATTGCCCGCACAAACTGTCAGCATGCAAGGCATTCCAGGAATCAGTTTTGTAAGACAGCAGTACAGTTTGCTGCTGCCAAGGGCAGGACCAACCCATGTTTTTTGCTGCCGAGTTCAGCATTTATTTATTTTTGCCCCCGGGCATGGACCTGGGCAGCAACAACAGGGGGAATGTGTCCTGCCCCAGAACAGCACCAAAATCCACTGCAGGTCTAGAGAATGACAATGCCCAGATGCCTCGGGCTGCCTGGCTCTCCACTTGCTGCTGTTCCTGAGCCTGCAAGCAAGAAGGTAGGTGGGCAGGGGGGAGGGGAGGGTACAGAGGGCTGCCCAGAGTGCTATTTTTATCATGCTATGCCTTTATGCTGGCACTGCGACATGCTGCCTCCACGGAAGGGGCCAAACCATGTTATAAGTTGGCTGAGAACAGAGAGCACCCATGTGCAGACCTGTAGAGAGGTTGAGCCATCCCAAGCTGCAACTGGAGCTGGGCAGAACAGGCTGCCAAGAACCATACAGAGGTTGAGGAGGAAAAGAGGGTGATTTTTTTTTTTTTTTTTTTTTAATGAAAACTGCTGCTGCAAACTCAAAGCCTTTTGGATCAGCTCCAATTCCAGGGCTGCTGTGGCAACAGGCTGACTCCACCTGGCAGGAGATGGGCGTACATGTTGCCAAGTTCGTCAGCCGGTAGAGACACCATTCCTTCCTCTGTAGCTTCTCCATGGGCACAGGGGGCAGGCCTGGGTCCCCACCCAGCTGAACACAGCCCCCACAACACCACGGCACAGGAAAGCCAGCACAACCTCCCAGGGAAATAACAGCTGCTGCACTTTCTTGCAAGGTGTATGCAGAGGGGAGGGAGGCTATTTTCTGTGCCCAGCACTGACGGCTGCTGCAGTGTCTTGTTGGAGGGGGAAGCCCCTCTGTGACCAGCATGGAAAGAGGATCATCATCCTTTTGCCTCAACAGGAAAAACCCACATGCACAGGACAGTGGCTTTGTCCAGCTGAGGCCCCTTGGTGATGTTGCCTACTGTAGGGTACGGCAGCTTGCTGAGACGGCTGCTCCAAAGGGGGACATGGAGATAACCTGGCAGCAGCAGGTGAAACGGCTCAAAAACAATCCCGCTGCCCGTAGCGTTTCGACTTGCCACTTCCATGTACCAAGCGGCAGCAGCTGAAGCCCCGTACAGATGCTCCACGTAGATGGGAAGCTGGGGCTGGAGCTGCACAAAGCCCACTTCTTGCCACCGAGTGCTGCTTCCTTTGCACACAAAAGCCCCGTCTCTGCAGCTTGCACTGCTCTTCATCTGTACCCAAGACGATGACTCCTCTGGTCACAGCTTGCAGTCAGCATGCCCTCTGGCAGCAAGGCCCCCAGCCTGGCCAGTTCTTTGTTCTGTTTGCCTTGTTTCCTGGGTGTCTTTGTTCTGCCCATCCTCCGTCCCCCTCTCTTTGTTCTGTTTCTTCTCTTTGTTCGGCATCTCTCCCCCCTCCTCCCATGCAAGGGGCTCTGACAGCAGGCACGAACTCAGGCGTGTGGGAATGAGGTGTTGCCAGCTGGCAACTGAGCCCCAGATTCTCTTACACCTTGTGCTGCTTCCCCAAACCCCTTGGCTCTCTTGTCCCTAGGCCCATTCTCTATCGGCAGCTCTTTCTCAATCATGGCTGCTTCCTTGTCCTTCCACAGCGAAGCTCCAGAAGATAGCTGCGTTCTTTGCCCCTCAACCTCTTGCCTCCTGTCACCCCAGGGATCGTAACTGCAGAGACCTCTGGAGGCAGGTCCTCGATTCCAGATGCTGGGAGGAGCCCAAGAGCTGCTGAAGAAAGCTGCTGCAACTTGCTTTGTCATTTAAACTTCCTTTTCCCAAATCAGAAGTGGCCAAAGCAAAAGAGATGATGAATTCAGCACATGAGTTTTTATAATGGAAGGTACAAGCCAGGCAAGGAAAGGCATTCCCCTACCGTGGCTACATTCGCTTTTAGTGGCTTTCAGAGCCGAATCTGAGAATTCCTCTCTTTATATCCAGTCTCTCGTAATACAATTTTAATATTCTGGTTGATCCTAAAGATGCAACGTTAACTATAGAAACAGCAGCAGAAAAGCATGGGGTACAAGACTTTTTTTTTTTTTTTATACAAAAAAAACTTTTGTCGCGTACAAAACATATGCAAAAGAAGCTAAAAAAAACCAAAAGGCATCGCTATTTTGTTCTACATAAAAAATCTCATAACTAATGTTCTTTTTTTTTTAAAAAAAGAAATATTAAGCTTAGGCACAATTACGCTGCTGGCTGCTTGTGAACAAGCCAAGAGAATACAACGTTCCCCCTCAGAATTGAGTGATATGTATTGACTGTTCCATATTTTATACTTAAGGCAATTTTTTTTGTTTTTGACAAAGTGTTTTTACGCCCCTTACAGCATGCCAGGTTCCTTTCATGGGTGTCAGTATTAGCAGTACTAAAGTTTATGGTTCATGAAGGCTGCAGGTCACACCGAGGATTTTCCTTCCTATAGATCTCTGTATCCAGGGGAACAAAAAGATCTAAAAAAATAAAGAGAAAACAGAAAAAAGTCCAAACCAAGGGAAACCCAATGACATTGCAGCAATGCTCCCTACTGGGGCAATGGCAAAGCTGTACTTTTAACTCTGTGGGAGCAATTAAAGCGGGTGCCCGACTAGCATGTTATAGACAATGCATACATGTAACCTTCCCCAACATGCCTGCACAGCAGCTGACTGTTGCAGCACACTTCAGGAGCCTGATGCTCTGATGTTACAGGCTAAGGACAAGTATGTTCACAGGTGAAGATGCACTGTGACTGAGCCAGGTCATCAAGCACATACCAAAATCTAGGCACACGAACCGCATTCCCCCAACCACTCTCACCCAGGGCATGAAAGGTGCCAATGTTCCTCACCCGGGGAATGGAAGGGCTAAATAAGCTATCGAGTTGTCTTTATTAGGTCTGTGGCAAGCATGCATTTGGAGCCAATACAATTATTAAGGACTGTTATGCAATTATTAGAGATGGCCACGTTTTCCACTGAGGAGGGAGAACACAAGAGCTATGGTAAAAGGCCTGGAAGTGCTATGGCCTCAGGTAGGTGGAATCAGAGGAGCGGTCCAGCTGCTTGCCCTGAGGACTCTCAGCTTACCGCGACTCAGGGAATGCCTAGGTGAGCCAGGGGTCTCAGACCACCGCAGACTCGCATCACAACCCACAAAGCACCTCTGGGGAGGAGGGGAGTTAAGCAACACTGGTCCAAGCTCCCCTAAATGTCAAATAAAACATGGATGCAAATACCACAATGCAGGGTGTGCCTGAGATCTCAGTGGGGAGGGGATATGAACTTGTACAGTCCTATGTACCATCTACCATAACTTGCTGTTGTAAAGTTTCCCCATTTGCTACAGAGGGGTAATTCCTTTCAGCTTCTTTCACAACCACCCCGGGACACTATAAATATGGGCCTGTGGCTCAGAGCTGCAGACAGATGGAGGGACTGCCAGAAAAAAGGAAATATAGACTGTCAATAACATTCCTCTGTGTCCTATGAGCAGGAAGAGGACATCATTTCCAAGGAAAGCCAAGAGTAGGGATTACATCATCATGGCCAGCCCTGCCCAAACCATCCAAAACCCCTGTGCCTTGTTCCTCAGAACAGCTCTAACTTTGCTGCCTGTTTTAAGGGCATGGGCTGTGAAGCACACGTGATTTTGATAATCCCTCACTGCCCTGACAGAGGGAGAGCCTGTTCGCATGTGGGGGCTGTTAATGCACATCAACAGAGAGGAACTAGCTACTACACTGTCCCAGGAAGGAGAGCAGAGGGGCCACAGCAGAGAACAACCTGGCCAGTACCTGAAGAGATTAAATGTTTCCATGTGGGTTTTGTTCATAAAGATGAATTACAGGGGACGCCTAACGATACAGCAGCGTTGTCATACCAACAGCCCAGCCCATCGCTCATCGTGGTAGAGAAATGTAAGGGCCTCCTTCTCACTGGCTAGCACCGCACATCTAAGCATACGCCACGGTTGCTGGGAATTCAGTTCTGAGCAATCAATATCCAGCTGCTAGATGTAACAGCAGTGCTGTGCATTTCACACACAGAAATGAGTACTGGGGCCTGACCAGGGCAAAGGACGATACCTTTACATGTGTCCAACAGGGTTGTGACCGTCTCCTAGGCCAGGATGTGAAGCTGAAAGTGTCATCTGGGGATCTCCTACTACTCCAGACACTTTCTCCTCTTCCCGACGCTTCAAGCAGGCTGCTTTAGGGTTCAGATTGCGCTCTGTGCCAAGAACAGTAAGGGAGGAAGCCTCAATTTGTGCAAGAGCATCACAGAGCAGAAGCATCCAAATGAGAGAACCAAGTCCCAGAGCAGGTGCACTGCACCACGCGAGGAAATAACCTCCGTGCAAGCCTCTACTAGCCTTGCTGCTCCTTGTAACAGTTGCAGATCCCTCACCGGACCTTCCTGCCAAAGCCAGATTCTTTCCCCTGCGGGGATTTATGTCAGTTTAAATGCACGTGGGTTTAAAGCCACCTGGCAACTCCGTCCATTTTACAAAGGTTTAAAGACTCAAGTTTTCCAAAGTTGCCTCACTGCCATCAACTGCCAGGGAACTGGGTGTTCATCTCCGCCAAGGCAGCTCTGGAAGTCTCAGCCTCACATGCATCCCACCAAGCAAAAGGTTCAGTTAAGAACTTCCCTTCTACATACATGCACACAGAAATCTCCAGGGAGAGAAAGGCCCCCAAATGCACCTGTCAGCTCTTACCATACCTCGTACTTGCTGCTCCAAGCCCAGAATGACCTGCACCGCTTGCTGTAGGATGATCAGTTTGGTCTGTGCTTTGTCCGTTTTTAAGTGCATCTGACACATGCGTCCCAGTTCTTTAAAGGCCTCGTTAATGTCCCGTACACGCACCCTTTCCCTGGCGTTATTGGCCATTCTCCTCTCCCGGTCCCTCAGATCTTTGTCTTCCAGTGACAGGGCCTCGTCTGTACTGCTGGGTTCACAGCACCACAGAGATTAGTTAGGGAGGGTGTAACGGACAGGGGGTCTAGCAGTTGTTGTGCTGGTAGTGCCACTAGTGTCCACTGCCAAAGCTCAGTCAACCTCGGACTGCAGAAGCCAATTGAGAAGGGAGAATGGGACTTGCCAATTTCTAAAGGGGCCCTGGTTTTGGGCTCCTTGCCAGCTGTGTGCCAAGGTAAGGTGCTGCCAGCACTGGTCACCCTCTCTGCACAGATTTGAGGAGTGCAAGTGTGCGCGGGATGGTGGCAGGGATGGGGGAGAGGGCGGAGCAATGCCACCTCTCAGGGCCCACAGTACCTATCATGGCAGGGCGCACGCACACCTCCCAGCCACCCTGCACAACTCAGGCTGCTCACGCTTGGAATTTCCTCCCACAGGAAACTTCGACTTTCTGTAAGTTTTCATCTGGAAACCAGAAGTCCTTGGTTTTCAGCCCAAACCCTTTTGGTTTTCAGTTTTTGGATGAAAACTCCCTTTCTGCCCCAGAGGAAGGCAGGTGTTCTTTACCAAATATCGAGTGTGTCCAAAGTAAAACTCCAATTCCTGTCAAAACCCAGATGGGACAAAGTTTCTAATCAGCATGACTCACAGCACGCTGCTCAGTACACTGGGTGATATCCATCTTACAGGAGGGGAAACACAGGCACCAAGAAGTGACCTGCCCGAGTCACGCCGAGTCAGCTGCAGAGGCAGGAACTGACATTAGTTCTTTCAAGGGGGCCAAAAATCAGGCCCGGGGGTTGGTGTCTACCTCCTCCAGCCAAAGGTCTTCGAAGCCGTGGCCATGCGCTCTAAGTGCCTGGTGCATAGCACCTCGGTTTCCACAGCTCTGTCAGCAGCCTGCTAGAGCAGGGAGCCAACGGGAGTGGGGATTTCAGTGCAGGCACAGGTTGGCAGCACCTTACAATCTTGGCCTAATCTATAGCACTTCCCTCACTTCCCTGTCCCTTTATGTGCATGGACGACCTTCTCCCCCAGAGCAAAATTCTCACAGGAAAGAAAACTGGCTGAAGGCTGTCTTCAGGTAAGGCCACACACTAGCCTTGGGCTCCTGCTTTGGGTCAAGAGGAATCAGATCCGATTAAACTTTCAACCAAGAGGGTGGTGGCAGAAGCAAAGGACCTGCGATGGGTTTGAAGAACCTGCCAAGGACAGGACCGTGCAGAGCAGGGCATTCCTCGCCGCCCCAGCTGGCAGGAACAACAGCTGGCTCTCAGGAAGGAGAGATGGGGAGCTAGCTGGGGTACCGCTGCAACCAGCAGGGTAAGGCAACTTGTGCTTCAGGTCAGTCCTAGCTACCCTAATGCATTCAGGTGCTTCAGGCCCACGGCCCATGCTTCAGCTTTCTGTGTCCGTGTGCCAGGAAGTCTGCTGCTGGGAGAATTCCAGGGCATCGGAGAGGAGATGCTGCCAGGATTCCCAGCCTGCATCAAGATATCCGCATCTCCCTGAAGCTAGGCAAGCTCCAATCTTGGCAGAAACATCAGCACTGCCTGCTACTTAAGAAATTCTTGCAGTCATTCTTATGAGTCCAGTTTGCAAACTTCCCCCAGCAGGGACTGTACCCCAGGCCATGTCTCCTGCATTCACCATCAGCAGAACCACAGCAGTCCTCCACACAGCTGCTTCTCCTTGCTAGAAACACAAGGGCTTGAGGCAACTGGATTTGTTTTGACAAGGCCAAGTTCTGCCCCACACAGGATACGAGGCACTTGATACTTCACCTCTTTTGCTGAACTATGTATAGACCAACGCATGCCACTGCCTGGCCCTTCCACAGAACAGATCTAGCCACAACGGCAGCTTCTCTAACTTCTGCTGCTTTCCTCCAAGTCCCTACTACGTCCAGAAGCTCTGTTGCAAACTGGGCTCGGTGGCCTAACTGCTAGAGTGTTGCTGATCAGAGAGAAATGCTTTGATAACCTGCAGTAGGGAGCTGAGAAGCAGGACATAACTCCCGTTGAAGGACCAACGTCCCAGCTCACTGTACCGACGTCCCAGGCACCAGCAGTGTGGGGCCAGGGTAAGTGACCTGCCTGGCTGCCATTTCTGGGAAGACTTTAAAAAAGGACAAGCGTGGGAGACCAAAGTGAACATGGTGCCAACTCTCTCTTGCCCACCCTCCCCACCTCCCCCCCATTTTCTGTCTCAAACAGCAAGCAGCAAGTACAAGGTAGAGAGTGGGACCACCGAGAGGTCACGGCTGGGGACTGTCTGTAGGAGATTGGAAAGAACAGAACAAAAAAATGAAAAGGAAGGGGGGAATAAAAAGGAGACAGGAAAAATATACATGTTATGGAAGGCAAAAAATTACAAACTGAAGAGGCACAAAAAAGTCCAACATCACAATGCCATAGCGAGGGGCCAGCAGGGGAGAAGGAGCCAGGCACAAACCATGGGTTTACATTAGCGGTCTCTGCCAGAACAGAATGGGTTAACCAACCCACCACAGTTGCTTCTGTAGTGATGGGGGTAGGAGAAGTTAATATGGAAACATGCACTGCAAGCATTATGGAAAAAGCAGCAAAATCCTTCAAAGTCTGGAGCAGGGAATAAAACCCAGAGCTTTCCCCTCTGGCTGAGCTGAACATGACCAAAGAGCCCCAGCTGCATGGGAACAGCACCCCAGGAAGCCCCAGCACTTACACATATAACACTAGACTGGACTGCAAACTAGCAGTGAGGGAGCAACCTTGCCTGGGCAGGGAAGGAGGTGGGGGTGGGGGGGACACTACATGTCCCCTGAAATATGTGGCTCAATCACTCAATTATACTGAAGAGGCAATGCTGCTACAGGGAACCTCTGACTGGCTGCTGGGCATGATTTGCATTTTTGGGGCAGGCAGCATTTGCCTAGAATCCAGTTTAAAAGCTAAAAGGGCCAGGAGAGAAACCCAGTGGCATGGAGGGTGGGGGCTGACCCTACCCCTCCGAGCTGCATTGAGCTCATCACCTATCAAACAGTTCTGCCTCTCCCCCATTATGATACTGAGCTCTGCAGAGCAGGACAGTGCTGCCCAGCTAACACAGCACAGGGAAGGCAAGCCACATCCATCCATGGCATGCCACTCTCAGGCCCAGCCTCTCATTTCATGGGAGGGCCTCTCTCCAGATGGCAAGAGAACCCCTTTCCGAGTTAAAGGCAGGTGGCACTCTACAAGGAGCAAGGATGCTCACTGCCCAGGAGCTATAGTATTATGCACACAGGAGGGCACAGCCCAGGCTTTGGAACAAGCAACATGCAGCACATGCAATGGCTTAAAAAAATGAGGATAGAACAGCAGGGTTCAAAACCAAACTTAAAATAAAATGAAAAAAAGGACACTTAATGGCCCTGAGGACCCAGGGCCACGTGGCGGAGAGGACAGTGCTAGGCACCACGGCACACGTGACGTGTCACAGACAGACAGACAGACAGCCCCGTGCCGATCAGATACGTAAAATATCACCACTCCGGGACCCTCACTGACCTCTAACTTGTTGCTCCAGGTTCAGTATGACTGATACGGCCTGGTGTAGGATTAGCAGTTTGGTCTGAGGTTTTTCGCTGTTAAGGTGGAGTTGGCACATGCGTCCGAGCTCTTTAAAGGCCTCGTTGATGTCACGGACCCGCAGGCGCTCACGGGCATTATTGGCGACCCTCCTCTCTCTTTCTCTCTCGGCTTTTTGCTCTGGGGGAAGAAGATCGTCCTCCTCATCCTCATCATGACTAATGGTTTAAAATAAGAACGAGACAGGGACATTCCTCGTGTGCACTCTCAGCACTGATCAACTCACAAAAGAAACACACATGTTCAGGCATCGACACACAGTGAGAGGTTTCTTCCCAGATGGAAAGGGCCAGGAATGGCATCGCCCTAGGAAGTGGCGACACTGCCCTGGGCAAGAAGCATCACAGCTGCGCAATGTCCCAGAAGCAGGGACGTGTGCTTACATCCAAAGGAAACCATTTAGAAACAACAGAAGGAAAGGTTTTTTGTTTGTTTGTTTTTAAACAAAACCAGAGCAATGCAAGTTACCCCCCAACTCACTGTCAGTGATCCCACTGTGGCCAACAGATCAAAGAAAAAAACAAAGGATCAGACATTTGTATGGAGCTCTTTTGAGTCTAAGAACAAGGACCAAAACCCTTAGGGATAGGAGGGATAAAACCCTCCAGCTGCAGGGCATGGATCAGACTGGAGTCTAGGTAGAGCCTCCCCTCCAGGCTGGTAATCACTCTATGCCCACTGCAGTGCTCTCTGAAGCAGCTGGGGCTGGCCACTGGCTGAGCCTAGCTTCTGATTTATTTTGGCAAGTCCCATGTCACTGGCTGTAGGTGATGGCGAACAAGCAAAGTCCAGGTATGCGCAGTGAAGAGCCAGTTTCCTCAGACGCCAAAGGAAGCGGTCACCTTTCCTGGACAGACCAATGACAGCCTGCCTGAGGCAGGAGGGCTGGGGAGGCACGAAGCCCATCTTTCCCTGTTCAGGCAAGCAGGGCCAGAAGCAATCCCACAAGATCGGCTGGGCAGCACGAATGCAGCTTGCTCCACTGCTCGGCCTGTCTACTTTTAAGAGTGCCAGGAGGCAGTAACGGGGCATGGCAGAGGATGGACACAGCACAGACCTTCCCCCCGGGATGTCTGATTGCTGGTGGCCCCCAACCCCTCCTGTTGAACAGGGGGGTTGGGGCAGGCCACAGAGTTTCAGGCTCCAAAGGTGGAGTGGTCTGATAGAGCAAGGGGGAGAGGCTGCTTGGCAGAAGCCCAGTCCTGAACCCCCAAATCTAGCCAGTGCTAGTGCTCTTCCCTTGCCACATGGATAGCAGGCAGGAGGCCAGCAGGGCAGACAGGCCCCACCCAGCACCCATTTGGTCACCTTGGTCTTAGCCCTGCCCCAAGCCCCAGCCAATAACAGAATGAATGAAGGGAGAGACCTGTTCAAAGAGCACCTTGTTCTGTTCCGCGACGGCTTCAGTTCCTTCTTCTCCTCTTCCGAGTTATCAGCCACTGATGTGTTTTCTTCATCCTCCTTCTCTTCCCGCTTTATCTCACCTGGCCCTGAGGTGACACTTCCTCTCCCAAGCCCCCCCGTCAAGCCTACAAAGGAATCAAAGCAGCACACAGCGCTTAGACAGAAATCTCAACACGGGGAAAGGACAGGGATGGTTGCTGCCATGACCCATCTGCACCCCCTCCAACACTTGGTCGGACTAGGCAAGATAACCCTCATGTACGCACAAAGCAACTCATTCCACAGAATCCTACTGCACCTCATACATCCTAGATGTATGGTATCACAAATAAAGCCAACCTCTATGAGAGGACTCTGGAGTCTGGGCCCACACTTGGACAAAGCCCAATTCCTATGGAGAACGCCATGAGCAAGTAGGCCCAGCAGGGACTGGAACCCCTTACTCCAGGGAGCCTCACTGCTCCAGCCTGATGCTGGAGTTACCACCCCAAATCCCTGGGAGGACATTTCAAAGGCAGAATGTTTCCCAGTGTGTTCATACACTTCAGTGTCAGCAGTCTGTGCCCAGATTCTTGTCAATCGAAGTACAGAGGCCACCTGCAGACAAATGAACTAACTTCGTGTCTGAAAACCAGCAGTAACAAGGTGGACTGGGTTTGTCCTGACAGGACTTTCTCCATCTCAAGCATCTAGGTTTCAGACCGAGGCATTTCCTGAGGCCTATTTGCACTCAATGCCCTCCAGTCAGATCCCAATAGCACCCACAAACTAGGCAGGGGTCTAAGAACCACTTGTTCCCACAGATGACAATGGGTACAAGACCACATGCTGACACAGGCTGGATCAAGGACATCCCCTTCTTGCATGCAAAGTTTTCATCACTGGGCTTATTCTGCACTTGGAATCAGGCCTCAGAGCTGCATTCTCCAGACATCAGGTTTCACAAACGGACACACAAGGGTACGGAGCCAGCTGAGAAGCAGACCAGATTAAAGCACGTGTACATGTGGAGCAGGGAGGTGCCACCTTACCACTGTATGTGTCTTGCTGCCTGTTGAGATCGGGGAGCGAGCTGGGCTGTGATGGAAGTGTGACGTGGTTGTGGAGCATGCTGGGGTTGTTGGGCAGCCCATCTTCAGGGTGACCTCCTCCCACCTAGAGCGGAACAAGCAGAGCAGCCTTTAAGGGCAAACATGAGGGCCAGCAGCTACAGGATACAAGTCAAACCAGATGCTAGTGCTTCCACGTCTGGACTGGCCCTGGGACCCACACGTTCCTCTTCACCACCCAGTAACCTAGACACTGATTCAGATCAGAGTGCATGGCTTACTTAGCTTGATGTGGCCTGGCAATAGGTTTAATACCAAGCTGATTCAAGTTACTTTTAAATTAGAGGAAGGCCATGCCCCCTGCAGTCTGCAAAGGTTTGTGAGCAGACAGGGTCCCAGAGACTGCCCAGCCCATGAGATGGTACCCTACCCAGCACAACAGGGCTCTGACACCTGGGTGCTAGAGTAATGCAAACAGCCATTCCCACCGGTCCCTACTCACCAGACTTGGATGTCTGTTCCCTAGAGGCATGACTGAAGGGGGAAAGGCCTGGCCCAGTCCGCCCACTGTGGCGCTGTGGCCAGGTGCCGATCCCAGCAGACCGTGCATCTCTCCATGGTTAGCCGTCATGGCAGCTGTCTGGCCCACGGCATGATTCCTCAGTACGTGGATGGCTTCATCCAATCTGTCTTCCATTTTGTTTTGCTTGAGGTACAAGGAGAAAAGCAGACTGCATTAACATTTTAAAAAACTTAACAGCCCATTGAGATGTCTACTGGATCACTCAGGGCTTCCCGTAGTTTCAGATCAATGAAACAGCTGGCTGCAACAGCACACCTGATTCCCATAACTCCCTTAAAGCTCTCAAGGAACTCAGACCCACAAGAAGAACTGACTGTAGAAGGACTATTCCCACCTGCAGCCTTCCCTGTGCTGTCAGCAAGCTACGCCTTGCTAAGTGCTCTCTCATGGGAAGGAACCACTACAGTGTGTACAAATTATATTCTGGCAGGGCGTTCCACAGGATTCAAGAGGGCTGAGGTACAGCAGTGCAAGAATATGCATATGGAGAATATGAAACCCCTGGTTATATCAGAAGGGCCATGGACACAAACTCTCCAGTACAATCATTAACCATCTGAGAAGGGGAAAAAGCACCCCAGGTGAACAGAATATTAGACAGATGGCCACAGTGAGGTTCTTGCCCTTTCCTCTGAAATGTCAGGCTCTGACCAGTGAACAAATGGGGTCCCAGGCTAGAGGCAGTGGTATGGCAATTCCCAAACCTTTGCATTAACTGCTAGATAGCAGCTTTCAGTCACTCTTAGAGATGCATATTGCAACCTCACCTACCAGAATGACTTATGCCTCACAGGGGGCAATACCCACCCAGCCCCATATGCCAAAGCAGCCAGCAACATGGATAAATGCCTCTACAGCCAACCTGGGTGCCAGCACCAGATCAGCATTGCTGCTGCAAGCTGTGGAAGACAGCAGAGGCCCAAGCTGTTTAGGATGGGACAGGGAATGTTTTACAAGGTATTTAACTGCCCAGAGACAGAGCAAGGCACATAGTAGGGTTTACAAGAGCTCCTGGCTCTCAGAAAGATTCAGAAGATTGGCCTGCTCACGCACATTCAACTAGGTGTCTGCAGCCACCTAAATACCGTGGTAAGTCTGGTCCTATATCCTGTTGGGAGAAGACAGCACCCTTTGCTCTCATCCCCCATCACTACCGCTTCACTCACTGCTGTTCATTGCACAACACCCACAAAAAGGACAGAAAATAGGAGCACAGAGGCTTTCAGTGACACTTACTAAAGTGTGGAGACTCCCTTCATAGCTAGGAGATAAGGCACCCTGTCCACCTGCCCGGGGCCACTGGGATGTGCCTGGAAGCAAACACAGGATCAGAAACACTGTGTGCAGCTCTGACAACATGACACTAGATGGAGCCAGAACCCCAGAAAGCAGTCGCTGGAGAACATGTGGCAGGTTCAACTGCCCCATCAGAGATGGGCAGGCAGTGCTGGTGCAGTGGGTCTGCCATCAGGCCTGCTAGCAAGTGGAGGCTGACAGGACGGCAAGCTAATACAGCTGCTCCTCACTGCAACTAACTGCTGGCAAAGAAGGAGTCCAATCCAGGCAGACAGCACGTGTACGCACAGACACACCGCTGGTGCGACTGTACACTCTTGCTCATGCACACCCTTGCCTGCCTGGAGCCTTTTTCCTTTCCTACCAGTGTTTCTGGTAGGTAGGTAGGCTGCAAAGAAGTGGCTTCTTTGCTTGAGTATGGAAACCGGCAGCATGTTGGGGTCTTTGAACTTTCCCTCGTTTCTGCACATGGGCAGTAATTTGGTCAGTGAGGAGGGGAGGCTCGCACACCCAGCCCACGCCTGCTGCTGGATTTATATCCAGCAGAAGCATCACTCTCAAGTACCTACACCTGAGTCCTGTTGTGCCTGCAACAGGGCAGCAAGGCAAAGGGTGAGGACGCTGCTGGCTGTTTTGCTACGTGTACTCTGCCACGCAAGATGGGCTGGACGGTAGGAACAAAGGGAGGGGCCACTGCACACCTCTGCCCTTCAGGGAAAAAGGGAGTTGCTTGAATCAATTCCAGCAACAAAGCCCCAGGTTGGACTCTAGTTCCTGCTGTTGGAAGAAAACCAAACCTCCTTGAATAGGGCACTTGGATCAAGCTGCCAGGTTACGTGCAGATGATTTACGCACAGTGCAAAACAGCCTCTGAAAATGGCTTTTAACCTGTCAGCTGCCTACTAATTTACACTGAGCCCTTCCGACCAATGCTCAAGCACGCACATGCACACACACGGAACAAGTTTATAGAGCATGTTCCCAAAAGTAGTGAGCATGAAGGGGCAACTTGGGAAAGGCAAATACGGGAGCAGGTACTGAACAGGCAGTAGCAAAAACTTTACTTCCAGGCAATAGCACATCGTTGCCACATGGATCGGACTCCTGAGCCTGAACTGCTTGCAAGATTCCCACTGAGACGCACAACCCAAGGTTTTCAAGGCAATCAGTCATTTTCATTTCTGGTGTTCAACTCAAACTTCAAAGGAGCCTTGTTACTTGGATTAAGACTCCACACAAATCAGGCCTCTCCACAGCATCTACAGCCAGGCACCAAGTCATGAGCCACTTTTCAAAGCTCTGGCTGGAGAAGGGAGCTTGCCTGTCTCTGTACCTGAGCCAATCAGCTCTTTCACAGACCAGCTACTGCTTCAAAAAATACTTTTTTTTTCTTTTTTAAACATGGTTTAAATTGGATTAACAAATTTGGACAAACCCAGGATAATTCTAAGCCATTCCCTAGAGAACGGCAGCCACATACACACGTACCTGCAAGCCCCTGAGGGGAGCCTACTGGCGTAGAGGGGTTTGAAGAGAAGTTATTGCTAGAGTGATCAGGGGAGTAAATCTGGAGCAAGAGAGAACAGACCATGGTTAGCAAAGGGCACCTTCGAAACAAAGGGCCATGAACCCTTCCTGGCCTCACCTGTGCTAAAAGCACCCAAGTGCCAAGCCTCCTCACATCACCCTTGGCAATTCCCCCAGCTCCCAGCCAATGCAACAGATGGTTTTCCTGTTCTCCCCACTCCTCTCCTCTCTTCCCCCCTGGGGGAGGTAACAACATCCTTGCTCTCTGCTGGCAGGAATTTACATCAATTTCTACACAACTGCTGGATTTTTTTCCCCCTCCATTAAGCACTTTCCTCGCAGCAAGCATATCAGTTTGTCACTGCAGTTGCTGGGTTCTCGCAACCTGAGGTTTCAGGGGGTAAAGATGCTAAGAAATAACAGCAGAGACAGGTGCTGCACCAGTCTAGCTGCCAGCCCCGTGCTTTCCACATGCAGCCACAGGATGAGATAATGAGGGCTGCTGGACAGACTGTTGCATGCAAAAATCACACTGGGCCAGAGCTGGGACTGAAAGGGAGCAGTTGGCTAGAGAGATCGTTGGTCAAGTCGGCATTCCCCTACCCTAGCTAGCAGGGTGCTAGGTTTAAAATAACTGCCCACACATCAGCTTTGGGCTGAAAATATCCCCTTGCACTGAAACCCAGCACATGCCTACAGGCTGATGCGCCAGCAACCATCTAGTGAATCAGGCACTAAGCTGGGATGCAGGAGACCTGGAGTCCATCTGTGGGTGCTGCAGACTCAGGACCTCGAGAGAATTTCCTGTCTTTGCAATGGCAGGACATTGGCAGTGTCTTTGTTCCCCTGCTTTACCTGGGACAAGTTAAAGGGTGTGTTTGACGTCTCAGGCATTGTGCTGGTAGTTGTGCATGATGGTTTGTTCCTGAAGATTTTAAAAGCAAGGGGACAAAGCTTTGTCTAAGATGGTTTAGAGCGGGACAAGCCTGCCTGAACCGGGGAATGGACTAGAAATGATCTCTTGAGAGTCCTTCCAGACAGACTTCTGTATTATTCTACAATCCAACCTTCCATGTACCTTGGCTCCCTGTTAATCAAAATGACAATTCTTTATATCACGGCAGGAGCTGGGAACATAAACACACGGGTGACTGCAAGGTGTCCACATGCTGCAGTGAGAAGGGCCTGAGGGGCATTACAATTTAAGTAGGAGGTATTATTAACAGGTTATAGGACAAGAAAACTCCAAACACCAGAAGGACACCACAAGAGTGGCAGGAAGTGGAGAAGGCAGCCCTGACCACAAGGATCCCCAATGAAAACCCTATCCTCCAGCATCACCATGCCTGCTGGGTCTGTCAGCTGCACAACGCTAGATAACACCCAACAAGAAGTGCTGTCACTTATTCCCAGGACAGCCGGCATTCTTGCCTACTTGTTTCAAGAAGGATGTAGCAGAAACTAGCTCAGCAGCATGTAGTCTGGGGAAGCGTATATCCCCTGGACATCCAGATTCAGGGCTATCAGGAGCTGAGCTGCCCTCAAAAACGCACGCGTGCCCAGACAGGAGGGAATCTGCATGTTGCCTCCCCTCATATTTGGCACTCCGATAATGCCAGGGTACAGAACTACAGATGACTGCAGGATGCCAAGAGAGGGAAATAAAGAGCTAGGGGAGCCTATGGCCATTCTTTGACTGCTGCATCTTGACAGCCCCATCAGCATATTTATCCGTAGAGTAACGTTGCTGAGCAGTATGTCTGACAGACAGGGAAGGGAGGCACAGGGGGACAAAAGGCACATCAGCACAACGCAGCTGCAGAACATCTTCACCAGTGCATTTCTGGGCAGAGTGGGTTTGGGAATGGTCTGGTTGGGATGTCAGCCCTACTGTGGTGCAGATGTGCCCTGAAAGACCTGCCTGCAGAGTTGGTAGCACAACTGGGAGCTGAGGACAGATCTCACACATCTCTGGCTAATGCCCTCGCTGCCGAGCCAGACTCCCCCACATCTTTTCCACTGAAGTGCAGCAGCAACCTCAGGACCAGAGTTATTCAAAACAGTGACATTCGAGTTCTCCCACCCAGGGCAGGAAGCCAGGCAGCTGGGCAGCAATCCAGCAAGGGGCTGCTATTGCAGGGGGGCACTGCCAGGAGGAACTCAGAGAAAGAAATCCTTACTGAAGCTAATGCTTTCCCAAGCGCATCTCCTGAGCTCCCGGCTGTGGTTCCTCGGTTACCTGCAAGGAGATACAGACATGTGAATCTAACCCCACATGATCCTGCCTGGAACTTACACTCCAGAAAGACTCCATTGCAAAGAGATCATCTTCGAAAGAGCCCTGGTGCATTTAAGGAAAATGGCCCTCTTTGCTTTCCTGCTTGTGCATTTGCTTTCCCAGGAGGAGGGGAAGGAAACAGCAATCAAAAGGGGCTTCTCATTCTTTAGATTTGAGAAAGGGCCATTTTATTATGAAGTCTCTTTTGATTTTTACTGTCCCTAGAGACCTGGCCTGCATGCTGGGACCTGAGGATTGTGGGCTGTGGCTCCTTTTTAAAGCTGCCTGGCTGTGTTCAGGAGATGACAGGTCAGAGGCCCTGTGCCATCCACAGCGATGACGCACCCCCACTATAGCCAAGCTGCTCCTGTCCTCTCCCCCCACACGAGGATTTCTCTTGGAATCAAGGTCAGGCATCTCCTTTCCCAGCAAGCACAAAATGAATTGCAGTACTAGGTTTTGTACCGGGTTCAGCAAGGTTAGAGATTAGTGTGGGCAGGGGTTTAGCACAACATTTGAATATGGCATGAATGTTTCTATTCCAGATTCAGACCAATGGCTTCCCACGTAACTCATGCTCATGTTTAACTCTTTCCTGAAGCTTGCTTAGTCATTGCTCCTCCAGAGAGACCCTAGACCCTTTTCAGGACAAATATGCGAGGTGCCAAAAGGTATATGCATGGAGAGCCCTGAGCTACAGGGACATCTCCAAGCCCCTGCCACAGCTCGGCTGGTTATAAAGCAGCAATATGCCCTGCTATAGCACTTGTCTTGTGGTGCAACTCCAGACCAACAAGGGGTATGACCTTAGGTCATGCACGTACTTTACTCCTTATGTGCCAGACAGTGGCTTAAGCCCATAATGCATTTAGGTATTAGATACTTACAGCAGTTAACCCCTTCTGGATTAACCCGTGTGCCAGGAGGTAAGGGGGGGGGGAGGGGGGAAATAGACCAAAAACTGAGTGAGAATCATCTGCCAAAAGATCCATGGGCCCAGGAGAGTAAAGATGCTACTTACCCATCATGCTGTCTGTCCCACTGATTGGTGGCGTGTGACTGGAGACACCATACGGGGTGGAGGCAGAGGAAAAGCCAGACACAGAAGGGAGCCCGCCGTTAACTTCTCCTGAATGCATCGGGTAGTTCTAGGAAAGAGGAGAGGAGGCATGAGACATACCCTTGGAGGGCCAACGCTTGTCAGCATGAAGTAGCAACTGATCCCTTGCAGTGTTGAGGCTATAGAGGATGCATCAATGGTGCTCACTGCTATACCATCAAAGCACTGGTGTTTCCCAGGGGCTGTGGCTACTCTAGGGGGCCATACTAAGCTTAACTGATTCTGCTGTTGCTCTAGGGGCAAGGAGCTGTGGTTGGGGAGAAGGTTCCTCCATTATAGTCTGCCTGATGTGTGTTTGCACACGAGTGAGTGAACAGGGACACAATCAAAGGTTAACAAGAACTGGACCAGCTTTTATGAGCTCTCCCCCTGTCCTTATTCAAACGAATGATGGATAATAAGGATTCTGCATCTCAGAGTGGATTTACAGTCATCTGACTTTCTGGAGCAAAGGAGAACGTAAAAAAATGCCTGAGAAACGCTTTTCTCAGTGTGAGTCCCCATGCCCAGGGGAACCTGCATAGCCAACAGGGTGCTGAAACCAACAGAGAAAAACCTGAACACACTTCTACCTAAGGCTGGTTCCCAGTTCATTCCTTGAACTCCTTCATGACTGAGAGCAGCTGCCTTTATTTCAGGGCAGACCACATGCTCAGACAGCCCACAGATGCTCCTGTCTTAAGAACGGCGCATTTTCCAGCTGCACAAAATGGCAGTTGGTGCACAAAATGCATGCCCATGCCTAGTGGAAACACTGCAGTGGGTACACAGCGGTTATGAAGGAAGGCAATCTGGGCGCTGCTGCCTGGTTCGCCGTAGAGAGGAAGGGCAGCCCAGGCATTATGGCATAAGCCCCACACTGGAAATCAGGCTTCAACTACCTGTCCCGCCACACATTCCCAGGGCAACCTCAGGCAAGTCACTTCATCTCTCTGGGTCTGAGTCCCCTTTCTTGGGACACTGCAATGATAAATACATCAGGCAGGGAGGTATTCAAGTACTATGGTAACTTGAGCCACTCAAGCACCCAAGGAAGAGACCGGATCCTCATATAATGCAGGGACACAGACAAACATACAGTTCAGCAGCATTTAAAACAGGGGGAGTTGGGAGACAGTTGCTGTTCAGCGACATGCAAATGTTTGCAAGATCCTCAACAAGAGGCTAACTGTCTCAACTTTGACCCTGGATGAAGCAGGGTTATAGCTAGAGTGGTTTTGTATCATACCACAGTAACAGTTGCATTTTAATGAGATAGCCTTGTAGAAACATCCTTCTGCTATCAATTGTTTTACCTTCCTATCCCCTAAATCTGTTCCAGAGCTCATCCAGCTGTAGAACAAGCATACTACTTGCCTGTGCACACAGGCATTACAGAACCATTCCCTGATGTCTGAAAGGTCCTCAGTGCTACTCTGAATGAAGTCAGACACATCCCCACAGGTCTAGCAGCAAAAGTTTTCAAATCCTTAACGTATCTTACAATTTGACTGCATCTTGCTATTTCAAGTAGCACCACTGCAAGAAGATCCACAGCTGTGTTAATGACTGACATTAACTATGTTCATTAGAGTCATGAGTCTCACTCTAGACCAGGGGTGGGCAAAATGCAGCCTGCGGGCCAGATGCGCCCCACCACACCATTCAATCCAGCCTGCGAGGCCCCTAAAATTTTTAGAAAATTAATATTTATCTGCCCCTGACTGCCTGTCATGCGGCCCTCGATGGCTTGCCAAAACTCAGTAAGTGGCCCTCTGCCCAAAATAAATGCCCGCCCCTGCTCTAGATACAGCAAATCCACCCTCTGCTAACGCTTGCCGAGGGAATTTGACAGCAATGCTGCACTTCAGGGACATTAAAAGTCTACAGGAGTCTCCCCAAACCTTGCAGGGGCAAGCAAGCATCATGACACTTTTGCACAGAAAAGGAACTGAAGGCACAGAGGGGAAAAGGTCCCAAAGGGCCTGTGGTAAAGTTGGGAAGAGAACACAGGAGATCTAGCAAGCTGTCCTGTGCTTCAACAACCTATGCATTTTGCTCACAAGGACAGCTGGCCAAGAGGCACATTACCATTCTTTCGTGCTGATGTAAACTACTGAAGCCACCGGACTGTGGGAGAGGGGAAGAGGAGCTGCCTAGCATGGCCCCGTAGCTTGGCTGGCTCATGGTACCAGATGAACTCCACAGGTCTGGCGAGTTATGAAGTCCATCTGCAAGACAAGCATGCGAAACACCATCATGGTACAACTGGGAGAAGCAAGAGTAACTGGGTCAAACCTATGGCATGCACCTCCAGCGCTAAGAAATCATGCTGCTGACCCACCTTACAGCAGCCCCCAGGGACAGATGAGGACCTCCTTGGGTTAAGGGTAAGCAGAACTAGGAAGCGCTCTCCCCATGTAGTCTAGCGAGCACGGGGACAACTTCCATCTAGGAAGTGCTGCAAGGCAGGCGGTAGGAAGGGACACATCAGCCATAACAAGCAAGGGGTGGTGCTGCAGCGATTATGCCATTTTTGGGCTTATTTACAAATGAATGGGCACGTTGTCTGCATCCCCAGGGCTCAGCAGGCACCCACACCTGCGCCCAGGCACCAAGCATAGGTATGAAATCACTTCCGTTGCTGCTCAGGAAGTGACAGGAAGGGAAAGTTCAGCTCTGAGCAGCTGCTATGGAGTTGGGTCACCAGCTACTGACCTGGCATGTAGAAGGCTCCAGGATACACAGTGCTAGGAGGTTTTGAGGGAGTATATCCCGCTGGATCCCTGCTGTAGTCATCACCTGAGTTGGATGGATACACCTGTGGCAGACGAGGAGGGGAGCAAGAGTCAGAGCCTGCCGACCACGATGCCCTGCCTGCCAGACTGTGTCACTCGCCTGGCCTGCCTCAGGCTGGCTGCTCTAGTGCTTCTTTTTACTTATTACAGCCAACACAGCCAATTCCCACAGTAGAAAGGAGAAGTTCAGCCAAAGTTAAGGCCAAGAAGTGACACCCTTGGCTATCCAGGATATCCTGGCTGCAAAGGTGTGCTTCAACCTCCCCCGAACCACTGACCTCCCCTTATGTCACATTAACCCTACTGTGGCCTCCTGCATCCCCGGTCACCTTCCACGTGGGGGCTGGTGATCACCTCACCTAGTCTCCCTGCCCCAACAGCCTTTGCATTGCTCTGCCTCCGACACACAATTGGAAGCATCTGGAAGGCGCGGAGGCAGAGACAGGGTGAGGGGGAAGAAGTGGATTTAAAGCAGAAATGAGCCTTGCCTTCCTGTAAAGCTTTGATCTCTCTTGCTCTGGATGCTATAGAACAGGCTAGCACCAGCAGCAGTTTCAACTCTCCTCCTGAGTTCCCTTTTCTGTGGTTATGGCTTTTTATGGGTAACCACAAAGAGATTATTTCTGGATACAAAACCCAAGTGCCCAGTCAACTCCAGAGAGAAACAGGAGAGGGTGGAGCAAGGGCAAGACTAGTGTTCACCCCTGCTCTGAAAGGACATGCTTTGCTGTGGCCCTTTACCATAATCAGGGTATCCAAGGTTTAAAGAGCATGTTCAATCTGTAAGTCAAGAAGCGCTTTATAAAGAGCAGTATTACTACCTTCACTTGTGGGGCTGGAGGAAGGGAAGGTATGGAGGCCCATGCACACAGGGATTAATCAATGAGGGGCTTCTTGCTGTCACTGAAAACCCCACCCTTAAAGACCATAAGGATCCTTAGCTATGGGACAAAAGCCTGGCTGCGCAGCCTTGTAAAGCACTGGGCAGTGGTCAACCACAATCACTCATTGCTTAATATGAGCCACCCAGCCTGGGAAGGGACAGTCTGCACCTATGGCCTCATTCAGTTTAGATTATGGACTGCATGGGATGGTTTGGATATGGATGATTTTGCCTCGGGAAGGGGCTGGACTAGATACCTCAGGAGGTCCCTTCCTGCCCCACTGCCCTATGATTTAACAGAGCCACATTCTGCAGGCAAGCGCGGCCCAGCCCGCTCCATCTTCATCTCCGAAGGGCAATGGTCTCTGGGACAGGAGCCTGCGTCCTGCACCTACCTCTCCTGCTGGCAAGGGCCATGGCCTGACAGAGACCCAGAATGAGGGACCGATGCATGGATGAATGTGTGCATCCATGGGCGTGCACAGTCTCTCTCCCTCCCACACACACAAATTGTTCCTGCTGGGAGATTCCTTCATTTAGGCCATATCCTCTTCCTGTAACTTCCGTTTCAGCCTCTATTTCAGAGGTTACAGATTTCAGACTACAGGAAGATGATGATTTGCAGTACCTTTTCTCCAGTGAAACTGCAGGATTAAGACAAGGGTCATCCCTCAATGAGGGACTCAGGAGAGGCCTAGCTGTGTGCATGGTAACAGCAGTCTTTCATGATGCTGGATGCACAGGACAGGTGTAACAGCTTTGAGGAGAGCAGACAGGAGCAACGAGGGGCCTTTGATCTAATGGATCCTGGAAAGCCTCTGCAGAAACCCACTCTGTGCTAGTGATAAAGTCTCTTTAAACACACACACAAATGTGACACGTAAAAGAAACTGAGATGTCATTTAAATTGACGTGGGAACCTGTGAAGAGCCTATTTTCATCACTTTTGATTCATCTTGAAACCTTTTTTCTTTTTCTTTTAAATACATATGAAAGCAGAGGCCAGGGGTTGCAGCAACTCTGCCAGGCATGTTCGGCCCATCACTGACTGGAAAGAGCATCTCTGTTTGTAAAGGAAACCTGCAGTGATGCAGCAAGTTTCCTTTCCCCTTTCCCATCCTGCTACTTCGAACAGTTCTGATCAGCTAAAGAGCAAGGATCCACTGAGAAGAGGGGGGAAAGAATGGCTCTTTATTTTAAAAACTGCCCGAAATAGGGCAGAAAATAGGTTTCACTAGGAAATGATGAGAGACATGCTCTGAAAAGCACCACATTTTCCTATTAAAATCAATGTGTCCATTTGGTCAAGTTCCTGCAGCTTCATCCCAGAGAGGGCTCACAGGTCTGCACTGCCTTAGGGTGGCCATCACAGAGGATATGCCAGTTTTCTGCTACTCTGTCCTCTACTGATGCAAAACCAGATGCCTTTATGTGTCCTCTATTTTTCTCTTAAAGAGAAGAGACATAAAGGTGCCCGGTTTCATATCAACAGAGGGCAACTGGACTGTCCTCTACGACGGCCACCCTACTTGGTACACAGCCGGGAGCCCTGCCAAGGCCTGCCTACTCGCTCCTGCTGCACACGCATCAAATCCCTGCAGTCAGCAGCGTAGCCAGCACAGAGGGACCCTGGGTGCCTGCCATGAAATTCCCCAACAAAGAACCCAAGAGCAGCGCAGAGCTATGCCATATTCCCAAGACTAGGAGTGCATGGGCAGGGTGGGCTTCTTGGCAGTGCTCCAGGGTGGCGTACACCAAACACACCGTCTCAAGAAAAGCACCCGTTCTGGAGGGGATACCACCGGAGCCCAGGACAGCCAGCAACAGGATGAATCTAATGGGGTCAAGATGCACAAAATGTTCATGTTCCAGATCCCCGCCCCCGCCAAAAAATTAAAATCTGAGAACCATGTACTCCAAAGGGCTTTAAAATTCCCCCTCATCCTTCCCCCTCCACCCAAATTTGCCTCAGATTTCCCCCCTGCACAAACAAGGACATAACCGTTTGCCAAAGGGTTGCCTTCCAACACTGCAGACTGGTGCTGCTTTAAAAAAAAAAGGTACCCGCCCTCCATTAGCTCTTTGACAACCCCATGCAGCTAATTTACAGCCGCCTCCCCTCCATTATAACACTTTCCACAATTCCTTCGCGTGATCAGAAGGTGAAGACTGTAGTGAGCTGGAGCTGTTAAAGATCCTCCTCCCCTCACCCCAAAAAGCCTAAAGCAGAGTCCCCCAGCTGGCCTAGCGCTGCTGGTACGATGGTAGCCGGAAAGCCGGGACCACCAGTCACCAGGGATCTTTGGGTCACGGGAGAGGCAGGAGACTATGGAAGTTGCAACTCGTAGTCTTTTGCTGAAGATCTTGCCGTGTTCAGATGGTGCCTTTATAGACCATAATGTACAAATTTGGACTGTGAACTCCAAAAACCAGAGAGGGGAGGTGGAAAGGAATGAACTGGTAGATACCAACAACTGATCCCTGTCCTCTCAACAAGGAAAAAAGAAAAAACCCCAAAACAGAGCAGCCCTCTGCCTCTTGCGTCTCCAATAACCTCCCTGTTTCAACACAGGGACAAGCACTGAAGTGGAATTCATGGAAAAAAAAAAAAAATACCCCCGTCTCTGTGGCGTGCGTTTGTGGCAGAGTCTGGGGAGAGCGGGGGAATGGAATAGGCTACAAAGAATAAGAATCCAGTAAATTGACTTTTCCTATAATTTGATTAAATAGCGGGAGCTGGGACAGGGAATCGAATGAAGCACATCTAATAGCCCTGCACCATCTGCCAGCCCCTGGCACCTGGCCAGCTCTCTAGGCAGCTGTGCAGCAGTGGAGAAGAGGAGAGGAAAAGGGGGTGGGGGTGGGGAAAGGAGGTTTACCATATATTTAATAAATCCTGAGTGAGAATCAAAAACCAGTGAAACATCCTCGCGGAGGAAGGCTTCAACGCAGGATTTCAAAGGTGCCAATGCTTTCACCTCGCTGCACAGCAGCTCCCAGGCTGCTGGAGCCTCCCCCGCCCCCCCGCCAGCTCCTTAACGCTCACACGTGCAAGCCCCCCTTTGCACATACTCCAGGCTAGGAACTTTTCTCCCCGCCCATCCGCTAACCTCTATCTTGAAGGAATCAGATTTCAGCCCAATTGCTCATTAATGCGCTCTGGCCCCCCGTTCTCCACCCAATTCACTCCCACAGATCCATGCTCCCCAGCCATGCAAAGACGCGTCTAAAGAAAGCATGTGTGCGTACAAGTACACGCACATGCACATACCCTCTGAGGTTGTTTATTAAGCCTCAAGACAACAGATGCAAACATTTCAAGCTGCTTGTTTTAAGGGACTTTTTAAGGAAAGGAAAAAAAAAAAAAAAAAAAGGAAAAAGGAAGCTTCAAAAAAAATGTTTCTTGGGTGCTGCCTGGGGTCACAGAAGCAGGGACAGGAAAGGGGTGGAAATGGCTCCTCTGCTTCATCACTTAAAGCAAATCTGGGCTCCTCCAAAGGCTGAGCCATCACCAGTCAGCTTGCCACCCATCCCTGGCCTCCATCTTCAATGTCCACAGCCAGTACCCGCACAGGGTAGCACCGAGGGTCCCCCACACAGAGATAAGACCTGTCCTCACAACACACAAAGCAGCTGAGAGGAGCCGCCGAGATCCTCTGCGTTCGGGGGCACTGACAAAATCCACGTTCTACATCCAGCACCACAGGAAACAGTAAATCATAGCCAGGTCTCTCCTCCCCTACCCAACCCCCAGCCCTATCCTCCGTCAGCGAGAGTCAGACCTCTGGGACCTACAGGTGAGATCATTTCCTGTGTTTAAATTGCTAGCACAAAGTAAAAGGAGGGAGCTTGCCAAAAAGCTGCATTAAATTCACCAGCCCTGTGATTCTCAGGGTTCCTCCCCCCCACTTCTGTTATTCATGTTTAAAAGCATAAACTGGGGTGGGACTTCAAGCAATCCTTGCAGACTACTACTAAAAAGAGAAGCCACCAGACTACAAACCTATGCACCGAATTAGCTGCCAGCCACCAAGCTCAGCACTGCAACAGATCCCTCACACAGCCGACCGTTCAAGGTACGCACAAACCAATTTCCAGCGGGCTCAGGGGCAAAGCCAGACAACACAGGCTGGTGCTCAGACCTGCTTGCTTGGGATCAGGCACCCCCGCCAGCCCCGGGTCCCATGCAGAGCAAAGGCACCGTGTGGAATCGTCACTCAAGGCCAAAAGCAAAAGGTAGGAGGCTTGATTAGCTTCTTTCATGAGACGACAAATGTTGCAAACACCATTTGTTGTTCAAGTCTGGAACCCCTCTGATGCACGCGCTACAGCGAGCGCTGGGAACTCAAACATCCGCAAAAAAGTTTTTAACCCTCTTGGTTTGGAAAAATGCACCAGCAGTGATACTCTAAACCCACAAGCACGAGGACCAGAAGAGCCCATCACAAACCTCTTTTTGGAGCTTCTGCACAACATGAGCCAGGTAGCTTCACTTGGTCACTCCTGGATGGGCTGACAGAGCTACCTGGGCTACCACTCATAGTGTACACATAGCTTGCACTGACAAAAAAGGTCTTTTGTTGATGCAACCATCTACATTAGGGTTTTTGCTGGCACAGCTGTGTTGGTTGGGGAGGTGATTTCTTCACACTCCTGATCAACTCAGCTGTGCTGGCAAGTCTCATGTGCAGACAAAGCCTCTTCCCTCTTTCAAGCCAAGCAAGTGGCAAACTGAGATGTTGACAAGGTGATTTTTTTTTTCTCCTAGGAATGCCATTTCAGATGGAGAGTCTGGTACATCCAAAAAACCAATTCTTAAGGTGGTGCAAGGAGGTGGGGAGATGAAAGGCACACGCTGGCTGCAAAGGGGGATTTCTGGGCTCCACACAAGAGGATTTAACTCCATTTGTGCTCCATGGTTTCTGATGCCACTGAGCTCTCTCAGCTGGCTGTCAGTACCATCAGCTTCAGTAAGACCCCGAGCCTGCTTCCACTGAAGCAAAAAGAAAATTCCCGCTGATCTCAACAGCAGCAGGCTCTCCGTGCACAGCTCTAACCTGTTTCCCCAAGGTGTTTTTTGGGCCGCTCTTGCACGTGGGATAGTTAAACGCAGACACTCTGCCTTGGGCCTTGATCTTTGTTTTGTGCCATACAAAATAGGCAACCAATCGCCAGATCCCGTCGTGGCTCTCCTGACTTATTGCTCAAGTGAGCTTAGGAACAAGCGTAGTTCCTGCTGTGCATGGGGGTGTTTAGAAGTGATGCAGAGGGTATGAGAGATCCGGTGTCTGCCTGGATCCAGCACCTGAAGACCCACTTCACCAAAGCTAAACAGACAGGAGGACTGTGCATGAATTACACACTACAACAAGATGCCAAATGCTGTTAGGTTCATTCACAGCCAGACCTGCCAACTTCAAACCCACAGGGTAGCCTGTCCCTGTCCCCTCCCCATTATCCCCAGAGCAGCAGGCCTTCCACCCGTGTGCCTTTGGCAGCACCTGCCCTGCGTCAACCACCCTCAACGATTTCAGCCACTGACCCTTCCAACTTGGTGGAGTGGTTATGGAATTAAAATTAAAGTGCTCGCTTTTAACATGGTGCTTATTAATCTATTTATGTTGCGCAGGGTCCAGCGATAACATGGAGCAGGCTCGTTTCGCTGCATGTTTGCAGACAGAGTCAGACGAGAAAGCTCCTTTGATCAACTGCCTGGGGGGCGGGGGGAAAGGGGAGGGCTCTCTGGCTACACAGTTAATTCTGCGTGGGTGCAGATTTCTCTCTCTCTGCACGGAGGTTTAAAAAAAAGAAAGAGGTAGGTTATGGAAAAAGTGGGCAGAGTGTCCCAGCCCCACCCCAGGGAAAGGGAGTTCTCCAAGAAGAGGCAAAAAGCAAAGCTGAATCCCCCTTAACAGCCTGCTTTGAAAAGGGGAGGGAGGGCGTGCGCACGCAGGACTTCCAGCCATTTGTGTTCCTCGGGTCCCTTGCTGTTGCCATTCAGGGCTGGCTGCACTTTGCTAAGCATTACATAACCTTCCATCCTCCCTCCAGGGAGCCACGACACAACGGGGAGATTAGGCCTAGCAAATTCCATCCTACCGTCTCCGCCGTGGCGGGAGGGAGAGGGTGGGGGCTGCTGCAACTTTACAACGGCGGCACGCTGTTTACAGAGCTGCGCGCACATCCAGCCAGCCTTGCTGGGCAGCCTTAGCATTTATTCTTTCAAAAGGCGGGCATGCCTCTCGGGGAGCTGGAAAGCAGCTCCCTGTGTCTGTTCGAGCAATCAAGTAAAATAATCCCGCGCCGGAAGCGTACAAGTGCTTTGGGACAGCTCCCCTTTGGGCTTTCTTTGCTGCAGGCAGCCTGGTCCGAGCTCGAACAAGAGCCAGAGACGGCATCAAATTTTGGGGGATCCAATCTAAAGGCGTCTTAACACAGCCTGATCTTCAGGTGGTGCTGAGCACCCACTGCTCAGGCATCGGAGTCCCTCTGAAGCATTTCTTGTGCATCACCAAAACCAGGAGGCTGATGACTGTCAGCACCCACCAGCAGCCCTGTTTAACAGCTACCAGCTATGGAGCAACGATTCCCCCTCTCATCCCCACAATCTCCAGCAAAAGCGCTGGGAAGCCGCCGGAGTTCGGATACTCCGAGTTCCACGTGAATCGGAAGAAGCGGCATGAATCGTCTGCTAGCGCATGCCACCAGGAAAACTGAAAGCCCCAGGGAAAGGGGAGCATCACAGCTGAGCTGTGGTACCGACAGCAGCAGGCAGCTGCCGTGCAGAAAGCACCGATGCCGTCCAACCATCCTTCATTGACAGGCGGCACGATTTGGGCCCAGACCCCTGCCTCAGCCCCACTTCTGGTTTCCCTGTGCTTTCACTGTTGAAATTTCCCTTTCAGAAGTACATATATGGCAGCAGGGCCTTTGCTTTACACCAGGGCCCCAGGCAAACTCCCCTGGTGCCCCAGACCAGATCCAGACTGTCAAGTTTTTTGTGGGCCAGATCCAGCCAGGGCACGAGGAGCTGGTAGCAGCAGATCTCACTCCAACCCAGGGAATCATGAGCCCCATGATGAACTGTAGGCCGGTGTGAAGTGGTAGTATTTGCTTTGGATTCGGATTTGGGCGATTCAGGGGACAGTGATTCAAATCACTGTCCCGATTTGATTCAGCCGAATCCGATTCGGAGATTTGGCTGCTGCCAAATCTCTGAATCTCCAAATCAGCCAGGCCAGACCCATCCCCCACCCACTCTCCCAGCCTGGCAATGGCCAGCTCCCAGCACTTGCTAAAAAAAACCAAAAAACCCAGACTCACCGCTCCTGCCGGTGGGGGCAATCC
Organism: Crocodylus siamensis; assembly: GCF_052110815.1. Lineage (NCBI taxonomy): Eukaryota > Metazoa > Chordata > Crocodylia > Crocodylidae > Crocodylus > Crocodylus siamensis. Next base: position 8,019,781 of record NC_143408.1, on the reverse strand, counting down.
CTGCTGCCCTGCACCACGTGGAGGGCTCTGCACGAGCCCCCCCAAAGCCGCTGCAGGAGCAGCGAGTCCTGGGGGGTTTTTGGGTCTTTTTTTTCTTAAAAGGGATGGAGCTGGCCCAGGCGAGGCACCCGTGGGGTGGGGCTGGTGGAGCAAGGGGAGGGTTGGGGGGCTTGTGCAGAGCCCCCCATGCAGCATGGGGCAGTGGGGATTGCCCCCCTGAGAGCACCAGGGCTCTTCTTTAAACTACGGAGCTCAGGCGGGGCTGGGGAAGCAGGCGGGGGTCCCCCCATGGTCCCCAGCCCCCACTCCCCCACCCCTAGTACTTACCCATTCGGAGTCTGCTGCAGCTCCCTGCTGCAGCCACCACGGACTGCCCTCATCAAATCTCTCCGAATCTTTGCCAAAGACTCAGAGAAGTTTGAATTGATTCAGACCTTTAAACTGGTCCCCTGATTCAATTCGGATTCGGAGATTCACCACCCGAAGCATCACGCAGCCCTACTGAACTGCCACACACACTATGCTGCTGTAGCTGAGGAGGTAGGATCACAGCAGATTTCACACAAAGGCAACCAGGGCAATGTCACCTCTTGCGCTCACTCCTGCCACCAATCATGTCCCCCAGGGCCCTGGGATTCTGCAACAAGCTACCACTCTCAGCCATGCCCTCCGACTTCCAGGGGTCTGCCAGCAGTCTGGTGGGCTGGACACAACAGTTTCACGGGCTGAATCTTGGCTGTGAGCTGTGCATTCAACACTCCTGCTCTATAGGAAAAAAATGACAGCACTTTTTATTTTCCTGTATGGCTAGCTATGTGTCCACAGCCAACTGTACTGGCTGTTTTCTTCCTGCAGTTGGGCTCCCAGACCAAGAGGTACCGAACGCTCAGACCAGCCAGCGAGGCTTCCACCCGAGATGAAATTTTAGCTCCACATTTACCTTCAGCCTGGAAGGCCACTCACTCACAGGCAGTGGCACAAAAGCTGGAGCGTGGAATGCAGCCTTGGTCTTTGCCACTTCAGGCCCAAGCAAAGCTGCGCTGCAGTCTGCTCCAATTAACTTTCCTGGAGATCCCATTACTCCCCGCCACAAAGACATTGTTTAATTTATTCCCCTATAACAGCCATTGAAGTATGGCTAACATATTCCTACAGGCTGCTCAGCTTTCTTATAAAACAACACAGGCAGTTCTGCACACCTGGTGTAGCCCCACATGCCTGCCCACATTGCAACTGGCTTGCTTTCCTTTTCAGAGTGAAATCTGATCACGTGGAATATTACATTTCATAGGGGCATTTGCGACATAACGTCAAGTAGACGAGAACCAAGACATCTAGAGCTCTAACTGATGCACTATCCTTTCCTTGCTCAGGTGGAACTGGGATTCAGGAGGCTCTGGCATCACAAAAGGAGTTTAACAAGCCACAGCGCCAGACCACAGCCTTCCTCCACCCCAGGTGGCACTAGCCAACAGTGACTGTGCATACGAAGAAGAGTTATGAGCAATTCTATCAAGTTCCTAGGTTGCTGCACTTCCAGGCAGCTGTGCAGTATTTAGTCTTCCACTGTTCTCCCATTGCAGCATGTAATCCCCCTTCCCCTCTCCCCCCTTCAGTGCTTCAAACCTTTTGTCAACAGCAGGTATGCTAGGTCACCATTACAGCATAGAGTACAGTAAAACTAGCTAGAGGCTACTGCCCATGGGAACTGTTGGAAATGGGAGGCTCAAATCAACTTTAAAGATTCAACCTAAAAACATGAGTTGGGGCTCAGGCACCGAGCTGATAGATCCATTAAAAAAAAACAACACACGACTCAATGGCATGTTTGCACAAGGTGCTTGTGCAGTGCTGCTTACCGATGAGGGGAGTCCAGGAGGCACCTTCCGAACCTTTTTAGGCTGTCCATCTGGGTTAAAGAAATAAAAACAGAGAATAACTCTTCAAAAGAGAAGTTATTGTCTGGCTGCTGAAGGTGTTGGGATGTGCTGCCCCACTGGATGCTGAACTGGTAACAAGGTGTGGCTAAGAAAGGCTTTGCAGGATGGCAGATGCAGGATATGGATATCACCCTTGATTGTGTCCAAATTAAATAAAAGCTATGCAAAAAGAACCCAAATCTGGAATGCAGTCTCCTGCACGCTCACAGGTGAGCCTGCTGGCTTTTCTTTGTGACAGGGCTCGACATGTAGATGCTGATTTGAAATCTCTTCTAAAAGCCCATCTCTGAATATCTGAGCTCCTCTAATGCAGAATGGGGTTCTCTCCTAGTTTGGGAGGAATAGTGAAGCCCAAGGGTGATTTACCACTTTTGGGAAAGATTGTTAACTGGTTCATTAAAGAGGATTTGGAAGAAGTGGAGAAAAGGAGAATAATATAATGTTTGCATCCTATTTTATTTTCTCCTTTAACAAAAAACGTATTTGGGAAGGCACATTGGGCACCTATACACGTGCAGTGAGGCTGCTGCATTGTGCTGTAATTACAGCGCATTGGAGCAGACTCCATTAAGCGTGGTAGTTACTGCACACCAGCACCACATGTATTGGTGTCCCCACATTGAAAAATGACGGTGGGGGTGCTTTAACTAAAGCTCATCCAACAAGCAGTAGTTAAAGCACCCCCACTGCCATCTTCAGCGGGGGGGACACCAATACACACGATGCTCTGGGTGCCTCCCCCCCCCCCGCAGCATGTGTATAAACACCCATTGTGTTAAGTCAAGCTGTAGCACAGCCCAAAGTTACTGCACAACGCACCCTAGGTCACTGAAAAGGCAGGTATTACTAGATCCTGCTCAGGGCAACAGAAAGACTCAAGTCTTGAAGGCAAGGTAAGGTTCAGGGGTGAGAAAATAAAAGGTAAACTGGGGGAGACACGCTTAGAGGAACCAGCTCAAGAGGCAGCTCAGATTAAAGTTTCTGAATTTTAGTTAAGAGCTGAGGAAAACCTTGCTTTGGGCTGGGGGGAGGGGGGAATAGGAGAGTTCTGGGCACTAGCCCAATATCTCTGCCACACTGGTATTTCGCCCATCCCCAGCCCAGGAGAACTCATAACAGAGCTACTCCATTCACACAACCATTTGCTACCCTGAAAATCTTAAACCCAAGACATTTTGGAATGATAGATTAAACCTTTGAGTATCAGAAGCAGACTCCTCTGTCTAAACCACAGCATAAAAATGCATGCAACACAGAACTGTTTCTGGTTTCATTTGCAGTGAAAAGACAAAAATAGCAGCAATAAAGCCATTTCAAAGGATGTGGATATGACCAGAAACACCCATTCTGGGAAATCAGGGCTTGTCTGCACTTGAAAATTAATGGGGATTGAGGTAGGATATGCATTTAAAAGCACAACAGCGTGTTCCTGCATAACCCCATGTGCAGACACACTCTTAGAGTGGAATAAGCATGTCCATACACGAGTTATTCAGGAACAGCTCCACATGCAGACAAGCCCTTAAGCAGCAGAGGTACAACACTGTGCCTTCACACCTCTCCCAGTAACCAGGACCCCATGCTGCTGCTTAGCACACTAACTTCTGGCAATCAGTATCTGCATAGTGGCTTGTGTGCATATATATATTTGGGGAGTCCAAGTGGAGGCTCGCCCCCTCACCCCGGTCACCTTTTGAGATGTGGCATTTCCCAGGGCAAAGAAAATCTCTCACACCTGACAGGACCCATTTTTGCCACCACTTTTTCTTCTTTAAAAAAAAACAAAAAAACAAAAAAACCCACGCGCCAGGTTCACATTGGTCAGCTGATCAATTTGAAGTACAGCTCACGAGGGATGACTTCCTGGTTTCATTCTCACCCGCCTTACCCTGCTTCCCCAGAGGGATGTGGGTTGTGACTTACCTATGTTGCTGTCAGCACCTCTCCTACGAGGGTTGTTGGAATAAGAAAAATATTGAGACCCTCCCTTCACCCCTGTGGGGGAAAGTGTGCTTGGACTCGCGATTCCCATTTCACTGGGCAGGAAACCAGTCTGTAAACAAGCAGACAGAGAAGCCCTTCCATGTAATTATGCTGTAAAACCATCATGGCCATTCCAAACAGAAGCTGCCTTCAACAGCTTTCACACGATTCAGCCTCAAATCAAACCTGAGGGCTGTAAAGAAGGAAAAAACACAAATGTGCAGTCAGGAGGGGGGCCTTTCCTGCCAGAGATTCAGAGGCCCCGATCTCCCACTTCTAAATATGCATCCACAAGCTACTGTGAGTGCAAACTTACAGATGCAATTAACTGGGAGCACAGATGACAGCAGCCAGACTGCTGATCTGTAGGAGCGACAGTCACAGTCAGATGGCTTCACTCTGTCACTTGTGTCTAGAGCTGACGGTGGGTGGTGGTGCAGAGTGAAAAGGTGGTTCTGCGACTCAGGCACCGACGCTGCTGAGAAGCCCTAGTACACCAGGAGCAACAGCCATGTCTGAGCTCATGTACATGGTGTATCACCACTCGCTAGCAGCAAAGCAAAGCGCTCTCTACACAAATGCTCTGCACCCTCAGTGCTGGTGAAGTGGCTCCCACAGCAGTAGCAACCACAGAAGCAGACAAGCAGAAGATTCCCCAAAAAGCTTGGTTCAGACGCAGCCAAGGTCAAGTGGAAAGAGGAGTTCATGGGGCAGGTGATTCAGGACGGCCTATCCCCCACACATTAGGGACAGGAACTCTCCCTTTATTTGCCTGCTCTCCCAGGCTCAGTTTTTCAGGGGAGGGACTGTCTCCCTCTGTGTGTATATGCAGCACCCATTATAACCAAGCCCCAATTTCAGGTGGGCATCTATGTACTACTACTTTTACAACTGCTTATGTGCCATCAATATGCTACTTTGCTTAGTCTGGCTCTGTTCTGCTTTATTTTGTGGAGTCCTAAATTCCCGGTTAATGGCTTTTTATGCCTTTGGCCAATCAAATGACTTGTTTTATTTGGGAAATTGCATTAAAACCAAAGATTTCTCCTCTCCACACCTGAATTTATGATCCTCTAACTCAATTTTCTGAAGTGGCCGGTAATTTTGAAAGCCCAACTGGGGACACATCTTGAAGAAGTTGGTCACTCCTCCCCAGAGTGCTGCGTGGAGATTAACTAGAGAAATTCAGACTAGAAAGAAGCTCAAAATATTTAAGAATACATTGGAAACCATCCTTTCGAATAACCTACTTGGGGACATGGTGAAGTCTGTCACCTGAAGTCTTTAACACAAGACTAAATGTCTTTCTAAGCATATGCCTAGCTTAGTCAAACACCATGGACCTGATGCAGGCAAGGTGGGCTAAGAGTCAATGGCTGCTGCTACTTAAGTGGCCAGATGAGATCACAATGACCCTTCTGGCCTTAAAAATGCAGTTAATGAAGTCTCAGCACTGCTGGCTTAGCATAATTTAATCTACAAACTTCTCTGTGCATTAATACAAGGGAATATGGTGCCACAATTACTTTCTCCCCAGTGTGTTGATTTGTTGGTTTTAAACCGAAAGAAGGGGCACACCCGCCGCCTCCAACCTACGCTGCGCAGGCATCCACCACATCACCAGGGATGCAAGAAACCAGCTGGCAGGCCACTGGCTGCTTGCACACCCCCGTTTCCCACAGTCCACTCCACAGCTAGCTGAAGCTTTCACAGACTACAAACAGGAGGCTAACATAGATGCCTGCTAGGAGTATAGCATGTCTTAAATTCAGACTGTTGGCGCACGCACTGCCATGCAAGGGTGGCTCCCATATACCATTCTGTGTTCAGCCTACAAAGGAGTGATGTAGCTTTATCCCATTTCAGAGAAAAGTGCAGAGAGGGGGAGAAGATGCTACTTGTCCTGAGGTCCCCAGCAGGCCAGCAGGAGAGGTGAAACAGGACCTAGTCCAAACCCTAGTCCAGCATCTTCCCACTGTACTACACTCTCAGCATATGCATCGAGCATCTGGAAACATTCCTGGCAGGGGGCTTCTAAAAGCAACACCAGTGCAGTCAAACTCAAAGGAAGCCATGATTAATCCAAATGCCAGCGTGCCAAAGCTTCAGCAGGATAGGCTGCTGGGTTGGACTAATTAGTTCTCTTAGTCGCTCCCTCTTCCCCTGCCCCCCAATACTTCATTAAGGAAATTGAAATCCTTTTCTCAAAAGAGGAAAATCCTTCCTCCTGTTTATCTAAACTGATCTTGGAAGCAGAAAAAAAAACCCATCAGTGCAAACCCAGCAGTATCCATGATACAGCATGAATTTTACAACCAAAGCACCTACACATATTCCAAGAGAAAAGCAAGCAGGAAGTCTCTAGGAGAGATGATATTTAGCTAGGAAGAGAAGTTTACTCTTTACTTGGGATTTGAGGAGATGAAGAAAAGCCCTTATATAATAAAAATCTCTCACTGATAATCTTCCACAGGTGAAGAACTGCAATAAAGAAGGATTTAAATTTCAGAATAGCTTGATCAAAAATATTTAGAGCTGGCTATGGGGGGGGGGGGTGGACACGACCTTGCTCTGAAATCTGCCTCCTCTGAAAGGGGTCGGGGGAAGCTCGTGTATTCACAGCTGGTAAAATTATTGCAATCTGTTCCACTGGTCAGGTTACCTTTGTGTTTAAAAGGCTACACACCACAAAGTGACACAGCCAAGAAAAGCAAAAAAACTAGCTACCCCAGAGGAGATTATGGAGGCTTGGGGCTGCCAGTTGTTACTGCTTTGTTCCTTAAGCAGGTAGCTCGAATAGTCTGACTTTCCTGAAACTTGCACTCTGCACGAATATTTTAAGACCGCTTCCTGGAAAATGATCATTTTTTTTTCACTTCTCTAGCCCTGCTCCACAACTCTCCTCCCCACCATTTGCTGGATAAGGGGAGTTGAGGGTTAAATGAAATAGTGGCTTGGAGGCCTCCTACTCCATCTGGAACATGCAAGGGCGAGTGGTTGAGAGAGGAATGTGCTTCTCTCTGAAGCTCCCTGTCCAGTCCACACAAGGACTCAAACACACACAGCGCATCTGCTGTGCAACAAGTCTCACAAGCTGCAGAAGAGGCACGAGCACACTGTCAATGCAGGTAAGCAATTCGGCAGGCAGAAGCATCGGCTATCCTCTGGAGTCAGGCAGCAAGCGAATGTCCAGGAACTACCGCTTGCCTCCAAACAACTTTGGTGTCTGCCCTGCATCAAAAGCAGCTGCTCCAAGGGCAGGCTTGGACAGTCTCATCCTGTGGACTATGTGCTCTGCACCTCTTTCACCTGCTCAATGCCTCCACGCTCCAGAGAGGCCTCCCCAAAACTGCAATACAAATCAGCCCACCCCCTTTGTTAGCTTATATCCCCCCCTCCTGTCCTCCCCCCTCCCCCCAAATAAAACCTCGACAAAATCATAACATTAAAGAACAAGGCCTGGCATCGGTCCCATTTTTATTTTAGCAGCTTCAGTGGTAAATTAAATCCACGCTGGCACAGACAGCCAGCACAGCTGTTTCAGCAAAGGAAACATCCTCAGTTCAGAGGAGAGGAAATTATGACAAATTTGTGTAAAATTAAAACACAGTTTTTATTAAAGAAAAAAAAAAAGTGCCCAGCCCAGAATTACTCAAGTGAACAAAGATGGTGGGACTGTTTCTGTTGTACAGTCCTGAAATGTTGACTTGGGGATCCAGAAGGGGCAGCTTCAGTAACATGCATCTGAGCAGAGGCGCTCACTTCTTCCCTGAAAAGTTATTTTTGGGTGCTGGCAGGGAGAGGCCACATAATCCAAGTAATAGTCCAAGTCCAAAGTGAATAAGCTCCATCCACCCCTCCCCAAACATCCAATATGAGGTGCCCAGGTTACAAGGATGCAAACAGTTTGCTACCAGCTAGCAAACACCTCACCCTGCCAGAAGGGCCACATGGGAGTCAAGCTCAGTCCCACCAAGTTCAAAGGTCCAGGGGACACACCTGCCTGGCCCACACTTCAGGATGGAGCATGAGAAAACAAACGTTACAGGGAGGTTTTTACACCGTCAAATCCAAGTGCCTTTCAGCAGTGACAAGCATCTGCCACATGTGGTTCTCTCTCTTTCCAGGGAAGAAATGGTGCATGCACTGCAGTCATTTCTTTTAGGAGGACTTTCCCCGTGTTAAAAGTAAGAGGCACCTTGGTCTGTGCCAAAAACCACCTCTAGAGAGTTAATGAGGGATGCTGTTTGTTCTAGGCATTTCAAAACCAGGAGGTGAACAATGTGAATTACTGACTAGCCCTGGAAAGAAGACAGGAAAAATGGGGGAGGGGGAAGAGGCTTGCAAAGAGAGACAGAGCAGTCAAGGGTTGGAGTGAAATTTCTCAGGAATTTTAAGAGATCTGGATGCCAAAATCCACCTTAGGTTTAGGGCAGGGGCAGGCAATTATTTCAGGCTCACCCAGTTTTGGCAGGCTGTCGAGGGCTGCATGAGTAGCCTTGCCCCCTGGTCACCATCTTGGGACCAATGTCCCAGAGCCAGCACCAGTGGGGCGCAAAGCAGGGAGCCAGGCTGGGCTGCACCAGCAGGGAGAGACGGGAGCTGCCCAGGCTCCATAGAGCCCCTGCTGGCCAGGACCCCGCGCTCCTGCCACCCTGCTCTGGGCCCTGCCGGTGCGGACCCCGTGCTCCCACTGGCTCCCGCACCTGCTCACTCCCAGTGCCCCCAGCCCTGCAGGAAAGGTGGGGGCAGTGCACAGCCCCGACCCCCTGCTCGCCGGCAGGGAAGCAGCTGGTGCCAAGCGTGGGGAAAAGCAGCCCTTGCCTGCCCCATGGCCAGCGCTCCCGCTTGCAGCCCGCGTGGGGCTGCCTGTGCCTGCTCTGGACAGCCCCATACAGGCTGCGAGTGGCTGCAGTGAGGGCTGCTGGCCACAGGGCACGCGAGGGGCTGCTTTCCACACCCCCACTCAGCTTTTCCCTGGGGCCCTCCCCTGCTCTTCCCCCTTTCCTGGGCTTCCTGTGCAGGGCAGCCACGTCCTCCCAGGCCAGAAGCTGGGCTCCGGCTTCCGCTGGGGACCAGCCTTGCTGTTGTGGGAGCCCACCGGGCTCCCCCTGGGTCCTACTGCCCTTGGTTCCCATCATTATTTATTTATTTTTACACGAACCAGGGGCAGATGAATATTAATTTTCTAAATTTTTTTTTAGGGACCCTGCAGGCCGGATAGAATGGCCTGGTGGGCTGGATGCAGCCCGCGGGCCATATTTTGCCCACCCTTGGTTTAGTGGGGCTCGAGTGCTTACCCCTCTCCCTTCCCCCAGAACAGTTAAAGAAACAAAATAACAAACTCTGAGCTTTCAGGCAGTTCTAAAATAAGAATAGCATTGGGTAAACTTAAGATGGCACTTAAAAGTGATAGAGTCAAACTGAACCAAAAGATCATGTGGACACTAAATCAGCAAGTTTAACTCTGTATAAAAAACTGAAGTCCGTTATGAGCAGGTTTAAGATCAAACCAAAATAAGTTACTGCAACTAAAATAAGAGAATGCAGACAGGTTTTAATGCAGTTTGAAGACGGCCACAGTACAATGTCTACATTTTAACAAGGCCTTTAACTCCTGTGATTACACCCCTCCACCCGAAACCACCCCAAAAAAGTTCCTGCTCGAGTTTTTCAAACCAGCTGATGTGATTTTCATAGTTAATTTTAAAAGGGTGGAGAATCCCTAAACGCTCCTTTACTCTGAAAAATCTCAAATCCATGTATTCCTCAAGTTCTTACCACAGGCATTTTGTTCAGTTACAGATAAAAGCAAAGCATTTTTACCTGATTTAGACCTGGCATCCCTCCGTCTCTTCCAAACGTGGAGTAGGAGGCTCTTTCTCCGCTCTTCCCTAAAGTGGAGGAAGAAACAAACAAAAAAAATCATTTTGTGAAAATTTACAGAGGATGACGCTGAGTGCACGCAGAGGACGACCCCCCCGGGCTCACGCAGACTTCCCCACTAAGGCACAAAACCCATCATTAAAAATCTGCCTTCCCGTGCTCATTTTTAGGGTGTCAACTGAAGCAAATACCAGCTTGCTGCAAAACCAGGAGACCTTGTCACTTTGCGAGCAGCAGGGCTCAGTTTGTCCTTCTTAAAAAAAAAAAACCCAACACTGCAGCGATGCAGGGAGCCGCTTGCGGCCATGGAAACTGACAGTTTCAGAACAGAGCAAAAAAAATACCAAAACAACAAAAAAGCCCTGCACACCAACTAAAAAAAGCCATCCAAATATGACAGAACCAGGGACAAAATAAACCAGAAGCTAAGCATGGCTGACCAACAGAATCTGCATGTATTTTTTCCATACAATGGCAAAAATCAGTTGTGAATCCTACAGCTAGTTGCAGGCTGAAAATTCATGCTCAACAGGGGGGAGGAGGGATGCCATCCCTCCTTCAAAAACATCCACATGTTGGGAATGTTTTTTAAGAGGCCTGAACCAGAGGGAAGGTTTTTACTTTCCCCCTCCCACTGCTATTAGCCTGGGTAACTGGGGTTATCAAAACCAGCATGGTTTGGGAGTAAACCTAGGACCTTTCCTGAGACTGAAGGGGCCTGTTTGCATTTCAAAGGACCTCTTTCTTGCTGAAAACCATGAAGGGAACACGGCCATGGTGAAAAGGTTAAAACCACAAGCCCTCACGCTGCTGAGTGACCGCCTCGCCATCCAAATCAGGCTCAGCAAATCAAAATACAGCTGGCTGGAAAACAGGGTCCCTTCTTTGCAAACTGAAAGATTTCAATCTTGAAATGCTGCTCTGAGGCTTGCCGCTCCCGTTGGCTTCCCTGTGCCTCGCTGAACCCCCTGCAATGCACCACGGACCGGGGGCACATCGTGGCATGGAGGTGGCCATGGTGCATTATGGGACAGGCTTGGAGAAAACAGGCGCACCAGGCCCCTGAACTGCAACCCCTGCCATGCAATGCAGTGCTAGAGAATCCGCGGTGCCCACGTTTCCGACGACAAATGGAAGTCTTCTGTAGAAAACTGACACTTTTCATAGAAACCTTCTATTTTCAATTGATAAAAATTTCCAGCTGGCCCCAATTACAATGCATTAATGGCAGCGCTAGGGAAGGGAAAGGGATTAGTGTCCCACAAAGCCAGACATGCAAAGCTGCCGGGCGTGGGGCGGGATGGAGCGTGCCCAGCTCGCGTGTGGCAGGCACCAGGTAGGAGCTCTGCACCGACGTGGAAAGGGTGAGTGTCAGCATGCCCACACGACAGTGCAGCCCATGTATTCGTCACTCAACTAGCCCTGCCCTTTCCAGTAAAGACAGGTGGTGTGGAGAGACAGACTCTCTCTCTGGGGCTGTCATCTCGGGCAGCAACTAGCATGCATTTCTGCCAACATGGTTAACCTAAAAAACCCTGGAGAACCCTGCTAAAGCATAAGCAGATGCACTGAGGCAGCATTTACCGACTATGTTACAGCATAGCAGAGGAGTCACCTGATTAAAACACACCTCCTTTCCTGGGTTAGATAGACACCCTCAATTACACGCCTTCATGGTGTGAGGATGGAGAGAGAGGGGTATGGACTGATATACCCAGAGACAGCCAAATGGAGGAAGACAGTGCTTAGGTTGTACTTACGTGGCACAAAGATTAGGTCCCCAAATCCACAGGGCATTTGTCCACTTTTGTTCTGTGCAACTTGCTGCGTGGGACTTCAACCAACGCTGGTGCAGTGAAGCGATAAGGGGCTGGATCAGCTCCTGCCCACACAGCCACCTAATTTCACAACTAACGCCACTTCCAGCTTGACGTGGTCAATGCATTTTCCTCTGCAGGCCCCTGCCTCTGTAAGGGGCCAGCCTGCTGTCACCTCCCCAAGCCAGAGGCACATGCAATGCCCCCCACAATTCACAGTGGCAAGCTGCACCAGCCCACATTACCGTGGTTCCACAGCATTAAATGCTAAGTAAGCAAAAGGTCAAAACGTCACAAGATAGGTCACTTCAATGACCTAATTTTTAAAAGAGCTTAGGAGCTATGTTTACTGCAAAGCCCACACCTTTACAGAAATAACTCAACAGGTTTTGTCAACCAGACCGGGGTTAACTCTAAAATAAAGGAAAACCAGGGTAATTCCAGGACACTTTATCTGGTAAGCAACCGACAAGCTTCCCCTCTGTAAATATCTTGCTGTCTACACAAAGCACTTTGTGGGTGAAACGAAGTCTAAAGCATCCTTTCGATAGTGCTGCAAACTCAAGTCAGCAACGTTACAATTAAGGGTGCGATGCACACAATATGTTGCCAAACGTGCAGAGTAAAACTGCAAAATAAATTCTCCAGCAGTCCAATTGTGAGCCTCTTTCAAGATGCAGACACACATGCAATAGCAAAGCTGAAATTCCACTTCAGCCGCTTTCTCCTGCCCAGCATCTAAACGTAGGTAAATGCAGAGCGCATCTAGGTACCAACAACCTGTGCTATGCCACCAGTATGGATTTTGTACAACTGAGTTCATTTGAAAGACACTGAGCACACCTGCTGCACAACAGCCAGAAAATAAAAGTGACCTTCAACATTGGAGAGCAGATCTGGTGATTGAAAGCGTTCTTTGAGTAATACAGGAAGAGAAAAAGCAGCTAAACTCCCAGAAAGCACAAGATTGTACGGTCTAATGCAGTTAGCAATTAACTCACAAAATACACCTGGGGTGGGGAGAAGATTAATATGACTAGCAACTTCTTTCAGATCTTAAGACTACTGACTTTATTTTAAAATTTCCTGACTTTTCTATGGCTGAGCTGAACAGGAAAAGCCAATGCTGCCATGCAATCCACAGGTGCAGCATGTTGCTTCTGCTCCGCTTGCACTTCCAGAGTATGGTTCACACAGGTTTGACAGCGGAGAATATCCTACAGGTTGAACAGACCTCAAATGTCACCCCCCACAGTGAAGGTGAAAAACGAGCAACACCTTGGTTAGAGAGCTGGGATGAAAGCCTGCTGTAGCCGAATACCATTTCTGCCCTCACACTCCCAACCCACTCTCCAAAGAAGTACACTTAATTACAAAAATTCAACAACTTCAGAGAGACAGGCCCAAACGTTAAAAATCTTGGACAAAGACGACACCGGGAATACACTATACAAATAGGAAATGGGATTTTTATAATAATTCTGACCTTTGCGTATTTTCTTGTGAATTTTAGGATGCAACAGTTGAATGTGGGTGGGAAAGGTAAACCACACAGGTCAGCAGCAAGCAAGGAAGCATGAGATAGAAGTGGGAACTGGCAGGGTGCCTTAAACATTTCCAGACATCTGAACTTTGGGAGTTTGTTTTGGAAAAGTCTACAATTTGTAAGTGTACTTTTTCCGGGGCGACTCCCATGAAACTTGTGAACAATCTTCGTTTGACTTCTCTTTCTTTTCACTTAAAAAAAATAAATAAATAAAATTCTGTTTTTTGAATGAGCAAGGCTAACAAAAATTGTGAATCGGGCTGGTGGGTAAGGTCCCCCGGAGACAGCACTACTCCAGCAGATCTGGCAGGAGTTTGCATTCTGGAAGTCCATGTGTATATATGGGGGAGGAGGGGAGAAGGGTGACAAGGCACCCATGCACTAGTGGACAAGGGATGGGACTTTTCCCCCATGAAAAGTTTGCAAGCACTTGAAGGTGCTGTATGTGAGAAATACCACGTGCTTTTACCCTGCTAAAAGGCCAGGCATTTCCCTGCAACTTATTTAATAGATTTCATAGACTTTAGGCCTGGAAGGGACCTCATAAGATCATCGGGTCCGGCTCCCTGCCCCTCAGCTAGGGTCAAAGGATCCCAGCAAGATAAGCACCCAAATGTTTCTTAGAAGTGTCCAGAGTAGGTGCTTGTACCACCTACACACCATTTCTCTTCCAGCTCCCTACACTCCCTTCCCCCCACTTTTTATACATGTACAGGCACACACACAAGCTAGTGCCAGCCTGTCCTACAGGGATCTACAGTACTTTATTTTCACCCATACATAATAAGCAATTTCTCAACTTGGCACAGTCCTTCCTGAAAGACTGTGCACATGCCAAACTCAAAATTAAAATATATTCAGGTGTTTGTCTCTGCAGATAACCCTGGCACTGGAAAGCCACCTACCACACACATCTCCACGCCATCAAGCAGATCTCCCCTTAGACAGTGACACCTAAATTCACTTTCTGGACTAAGAACAAGAATGAAAAGCCTAGTCTCAGAGGGCTGTTTACCCAGAGAGCAGCAAGGTCTGAAGATGAGCACTTAAACTGAAAGCACCATCCCAGCCACATCTCTCATTCCTAGCACAGGCCAGGATACTGTGCACGCTGGTGGGGCTGCAAAGCTGGCACAGAGCATCTTGCACATGGTAATGCAAGCTAGATGAGAACTTCAAACAGACTCATGGCTCCAGCGTTGCTGCCCTGGACATGCTCAATTCAGACGCGCATGAATGCGCTGAGAAAAGGTGACTTGCGCTTCCTCTGGGTTTGTCAAGGGGCCTCCCCAGAGGAGTGCAGGTGCTCTGCAGCCATGCAGCGTCCTGCAGGTCTTTAAACCCGCTGGGAGCACGCACACAGGTGCCCTCAAATCACGCCATCCACATGCAGCACAATGGAGTTGCAATGGCCGCCTCTCTCATTCCTCTTCCAACCCTGTACGTCTCCCAACCCAAGAAACACAACAACCCATGACGTGCCCTAGCTGTGCAATGCCGACGCAGCAAGTTCGAAGGAACAGCAAACACTCTGACTCCAGTAATTCTATTAGAAATATTTCCTGGGGGAAAGAGGAGGGGAAGCAAAGCACAGCAAGCAATTAAAGAGGGAAAAAAAATGCTTAAAAAAAAAAAAAGATAGAAAAAAAAACAGAGTAGTGACAACCCCAGGTCCATGGGCAGATTAAAACCATTGTCCAGGAAGAACACAATTCACAATAGCTCACAATACACCCCAGATTAGAAACACTTCTCTGAAAAGAAGCTAATTACTAGAAATAATTACTAGAAAGAAATCTGTTATGGCTTATCAGTTTCCCTGCTGTTTAAACAATTTCCCCCTCCCCTATCCCCCCCTCCTTTACTGAGGGTGAATAGTGAACAGAGCAACTGATTTCAAAGATTGCTTTAGAAAGGCAAGCCCCTTCCCTCTCCTCCCACAACCCCGTCTGGTTCAGGGACAAGGAGAGCCGCCCCACTACAGGACTCCTGGCTTATCGCTGACTCAAGAAAGGTCTGCAAATAGCCAAGGAAAAGCACCGGGCTGGGATTCCACCAAGGGAGGAATCCCCCTACTGCCACAACTCAGCGTCCAGATCCTGGGTTCATGCCTCTGCTTGCTTCCGTCAAGGATGCAGGTTGCTGCAAGCAGGTGTATTCTAGATTCTCCCCCTGTCCTCCCCCCCAAGCCCTTTTTTTTATGCATATTAGGAATTCAGGCCTTGTAAATTTTGCCCGGGTAGGCACTTCAAGGGACAGGAAGCTGAACGCTCAGCTATGAGAAGGGGGTGCAATGTTTCTTCAGGTTCTTTTAGCCTTACCTTGTAGACAGACTGTTTGATCATCATGTCTAGTCTGACCTTTGTCTCAGTCCAGAAAGTTTCACCCAGTTAGTTCTATCCTTGCCATCTGAAAACTATGGCTTTGTTGTTGTTTAGGCCTCTTAAACTCTAGCGGCCAACGAACACTTTAGAGAATATGCACATTTGTTCGATATAAAATGTACTCGCTGCCCACCAAGGTGGGAGCACTCGCATATGCTCATGAGGCCCGCTGGAAAGCTAGGGAAGACTGTGTCTGTGTCAGGAGCGTTAGGTCTGACATGCTGGTCTATTTAAACAGCATGCAAAACCGTCTAATGTGCATTACAGAATTACCAAGAGGCCTCAGCCGAGATCAAGGCTCCGCTGGGATAAACCTAGGCAAAAAGAGAGCTCCTGTCCCAAAGAGGTCACGGGGCAAATAGGCCGGACAGAAGGTGGGGCAAAGAGCAGCAACAGAGGACTTGGCTAAGTCGCACGGCACGATACTGGCACCGCTGGGGAAAACAAGGCTCCAAATTCCTAACATAGAGCTCTACCCACTTAACTGCCAGTGCTACAATGGCACGGTTTATCACCAGGTGGAAAAATCTTTCTATTAGCTGACTGGGATCTCAAGATACAAAACCCTCAAACACTGAGCTGTTGGCAAAAACAAAGTCCTTGCTGCCTCTCCATCTTGGAAGGCAACACAAAGGCCTGGCAATTACCAAAGCCCCAAAACACTTCTGCTCGCATGCAAATCGCATGATATTCCCCCCCCCCCATTGTTAGAATACAGCATCAGTGGACATCTTCAGGGGTGGAAATGCACAACCCTGCAAGTTTGGGGAACTACAGTCCAGGGAAAACCTCAGGATTTATCGTTTCTTGGGTCCAACAGTACACAGCAGACAGGTGCCCTCTCCCCAAACTCCCTTCTTATTTGATCATCTTGGAAGCAGAAAGTCGGGAGATGCAACTTTTGTGGGGCACCTTCAGCACAGACACACCCAACTCCTCCATCCAGCCCAGAATGAGCGCCTGATGAAAGGAGAGGCTCTTCTAAAGCTTTCTGGCTCTCCCTGATAAAATCTAGTCAGACCTGGAAATGGAGGTGAAGTCTATGGTCAGAAAAGGACTTAGAAAATGATCTCACACCCATCCCTGCCCCTACTTTGTGTCATTCTGTTCAGACCATACCCCTCTACTGTCCGCTTAGGAGGGTAGTAAGAAATGATAAATGTTGCACCCAAAACTCCTGCATAACTCTGACCTTAACCCCCCATTCCTCCAACCCACTCAAAAAGTCTTCCCCTAAACTGGGCATTTTCCATTGAATCTAGATTCTGAAAAATGTAGGTATTTATCAAGTTTCATGCGCTTCTCCCCTCCCCCCTCCCTCTTTTCCTTGATTTTTGCTGCTGAATGAAGGCTCCCCACAACTTTCCATTTTGCTTCTTTGTTTTTCTTTTCTTCCTCTATTTTCTTTCTTTTGGTACTACTACTATTTTCCCCCTTTTCTCCAAAATGTTTACTAAGTGAAAAAAAAAAGAACCCTAAACCACCCTTTCAGCTTCTCCCTTTCTGCTGAAATATTTTTGGGAAAAAGGAGATCCATGAAAAATTTACAAAAAATCCAAATTCAGTAAAAGAATGAAAATAAACTGACAGTCTGGATTTTTCTCCTTCTCAAAACCAGTTCATCCCACTCCCTATTTCTCCTCACCAGTCATTATACTTAGTCACCAGCCTCTTCGGCCAGAAGATGAGAACATTTTTCTGTCTTGGGATATAGGGCTCCAACTGAGGTCCTTGAGGCTTTGTAATGTCCACACTAGTCTCTTATGGGATGGATGAACCTGAGTATTTTCCGGTTTTGGGTGCTAGAGGGAGACACTTGAAGAGAACATGAGCCTTAAATGAGGAAATTCTTGTGTGGGACCCCAGTGCCTCACACACAAGATTTGCTGGGAGCATCCAGCAGCCACAGAAGCACATTTCACTAGCACCATGCTAGTGAAAAAAAGCCTGAAGTTCAGTCTCACGTGAAGACTTTTAGGGGCAAAATCTCTCGCAGCTGCGCACAGTTGGGGTGGAGACCTCCTTGTTCCTCCTGATGGCAACTTCTATCCACTTGCTCCATAAGCAGTCTCAGGAATCGTGCCATCCTTAGCCAGGGAGAACTACCCAGACTGACTTTGACACCTTGTAAGTAATGGCAATTTTCTTTTACAAAAAACAGAGCACTTTACGTGCAGGACTCTTGCTCAGCACTTTCATTGAGAAGCTTCACATCAACTTTTATTACCTACTCTGCTACAGAAAGCAAAGGGGGACAGCTATCTCCTCCTCAAATGCAGCAGGGAAACAGCTCCCTCCACTTCCTCCTCTGGAAGGAACCTGTGAGGCTTAATTAAAAGTTCCCCTTTGACCATGGTGAAGAAATAACCAGCTGAGGATAGACTGCTTGTCTCTGGAGAACTCGGTGTAACAGCTCGCCCTCTTCCACCAGACAACCAAAGAGAAGATGCTGGCCACCACTTGCTTCCTGGCCTCCACAACTTCCTCTTCCCTACTAGCTCTGCAAGAGGAACCACTGATTTGAGGGGATTTTTCCCCCCCAATTAAATAAAATTTCCCCCACATAAAAATCACTGCTGCCAACACCCAGGTTCTTCTGCCAAAAATGTGGCATGGGCATCTACAGAGGGCTTACACCAGGGGCGCCATGGGAAAGGAGGGAAGGACTAACTCTCATTACTTGCTTAACATGATAGAAGCTCTCTAAGCTCTTCAAGATGGATATTTGCTGATCTTAATCCCTCCCCACCCCTTGAGTCCAAAGAGGTAACTGGGTAAATCATGACACATGCTCCTTACATCTAGCGTGCACCATCACTGGGGAAGGAGTACGGAAGAAGAGATGCAAGTGTCACATACTTGGCAACAAGAGCTTAAAAGGGGGTTGTTGCCTTATTGGCACCCGACCCAGAGGGATGGAGGAACAAGGGAAGGACTCACAGCCCAGTCAACAAGTCCCCAGCAGATGGATTTGCCAGCAATGGAAAGGAAACCACAAGAGGAGGCAGGTAGCATAGTACTTGCCACACAGGCAAAACCAGGCCCCTCCATGCCTGGCTATTTTATGATCCACTGTCACCACTGAGCATGCAAGAGAGCAAGCACAAGCTCTATGCTGCAGCACCAATGCCCATCCTGAGAGCTAGACCCTGCGTGGGAGGAGCCCAGAAACAAAGAACATTTCTCGAACCACCCAGAGCAGTTCTTGGGCATGCGGTGACATTCTCTAGTGTGGGTTTGCACTGGGAATACGACACTGGTGGTATATCAAAACCCTTTGGCTCACAGAAGAAGTCAATGGGATTTACTTTCCTGGAGGTAGTTTCACCCCCCTCTACGCTGCACTGGATGTCAAGAGACACTGGAAACAAAACCAGTGACTCCCACACGTCAGCACTAGCAGGTGAACCCCTTTCTGAACATAACAAGAGAATTTCAGTGGGCAGGATGGCTGCCAAGAGCTGTGTCCTTCAGGTGACAAGGCAGATCAGAGAAAACCTCACAAAGAGGTGACGGAGAGAAAACAGGGCTAACAGCACTGCCTTCAGCCCCACACTTCTCCTTCTGACACAGTTTGATAGCCATATGCCCCCAAAATGATTCCCCAGATATTGCAAGCGATTACACTCAGATATCAGCAACTTGCAGCAGAACAGCAACAGCCAGGAATAGATTCCAGAGTCCCGGTCCACAGGACTGTGTCTGTCTGGTTCTGCAGCATGACCCTGGGAAAGTTGCAGGCTCTTTCAATGCCTTTCTCCTCCCACCTTTTGTCCCTTAAGTTCAGGGACACATGGCCCTGCAAGCCAGATTCAGACCACAGGGCTTCTCGTGCAGTGGATGGCCCACCTCCGTACAACAGGGCAGCAGCTTGTTCACGCAGCTCCAGAACCCAGTGTATGAAGGCCACCACTGCTTGTGGGACCCCTCTTTTACTCCTGCCAACTATTTTGGTCACTGACAGTGATTGAAGACCCCAAATTCAGCAGTGGGCAGGGGGGTGCAAGGCCCAAGCAGCAGCTGTGTTTATCTTCTGGGTTCAGGAACTGTGCCAGCGCACTGGCTCCAGCAGCTATGCTTATCAGTTGCAAGGCTATATTTTAACCACTCATGGGGCACTAGTTGGGCAGCCCTGGTCTAGTCTATTTAGTCTTTAAGGCAGGGTCTATCTCTTGATGTGCATCTGTGCAGTGCCCAGAATAACAGGGCCTTGATGTCTACTGAGATCATATATATAGTTGGGGATAGTAGGACTAGATGACGTCCTGATTCAACCCTAATTTTCTATGACTTTATAACATGTGCATAAACATATAGCATAACAGTGTACAAAGGTCTCCATGCACATGCAAACACTGGCAAGGCCCTGGACAGCAGCTTAATCAACCAGAACTAACAGAATCATCTTTTAGATGCATTCTTGGGGGTTGACAGGGCCTCCATTAGCCCCCTGGGCTAGCCAAGTGCTTTTCACTTTAAATTTTGTCTGCGCTATCTAAAACAACAGCTTTGCTCATAGACAGCAGCACTTACCTACGAGTCCAGACCCCAGGAATGGTGATGAAGATATGCTGTTGTGAGATGACAGGTCCCTGTGTTCTCCGTAATGAGGGCCTTCACCATAGTTCTGCTAAAGTAACACAAAATAGCATCATGGCACATGCGAGAGAACCAGCTATCATACTTGATAGGTGCAGCCATTTCTGCAGGGAATGAGCAGGGAGCAGAGAAGACTCCCTAGGAACTGCCCTGTTGCCCTAGCAGCTAAGTCAGTTTGTGTTACCCAGATGCTCATATTAGCAAGAAGTGAAACTTGACCCCCACCACCCTCCCCTTTTTTGTTTTTAAAAAACAAATATTCGGTTTAACTTGAAAGAAGAGACCAAGACAACACTGGGGTCTGAATTTCAAGCTGCTGCTCCCTCAGTTACAAAAAGCACTATTTGTGGTGTGTGCGCATGCACAGGCATCTGGTCTGCTGCTGCACAGAAAATGGCCAGGTTAGATCCTGGGATCAAGATCAAGACATGGAACCGCAATCTCTGACCCAAGGAAGCGGATGGCTATATTTTATTTTAACAAAGGTCCGCTAACTCTTAAGTCAGTCAGGCTTATACCTGGCCCCAGACACTGATTTCTCAAGAGGCAGGACATGAATACAATGGGCTCTCCAATCCTACTACTTACACTTCCCACCTCATACGGACAGCAGGATAGTCCTGCTGCAGGGTGACCAGATTTCTCCGAGGGACAGGGTCTCTGGTGGGGAGAAATGGCACAAAAACAAAGGAGCAGCACACACTCTTCCATATGGAAAGCTGTCACCCAGATTTATGCCTGTCCTAGAGTAGCCTGGCACTTGGCAGTCTTCACTGAGGCATGTCTCCTGTAGCAATTGGCCATGCAATTCACCCCATCCCAAAAATCAGGAGTGTGGGATGAGGGGAGGGGAGGGGATCAGGAAGAGAAGAAGCCTATAAAAATGAGAAATGATGCAGCGCCTGTTTCATCACTGACCTAAGGGAAGGGAATGGTGCCATTGCGCAAACGAATCATATAAACCCATTAAAACATGAGCATCTGTCAAAAAACACCATTTCAATTAAGTTAATGTCTTTTTTCTCTTCCCCTCCTCAGGCCCCAGTTATGTGCTGTCACAGCCTCAATTCCTTCCCTTCAAGAACACTTCCAGTTCTCTTCCTCCTTCCCCCAGCTGCTTTCCACTCCCTCCGTGCCAGCTTTATATGTCAGCCTGATGTGCCGAACCCGAGAGCCAGCTATCATACAGGCACCTCCAGCCTCTCAGCAATGAGGAACAGTGATCATGAGGGTGAAAGAGCTGGACTATGCGACATGTTCAACATGCACCACGAGGAGCTGTCTCGTGGAAGTATCCTCCACACCTAGTGACCCAAGTCTGCTCGCACGCCCAGCTGTTCCACAGCTCTAAGGACCAGCGGTGGTCTGGTTTGCTGTCTAGCCCAATCAAGCTCTAAGCCTGGCTGCTGCTTGTGCAAGACTTAGGGTCCATGTTTAGTCTTTATCATTAGAGGTCAGAGGAGATACGGGAGGCGAGTAGCACTGAGTGATGCGAGTGGCAAACCTCACTAGACAGACCCAGCTAGCACTGCCTGACTCCGAGCCGAACTGCTGCTTCAGTTCCGCACACCCCGACACCTCTCTGCCTGCCACAAAAGCGCTCTGGCACGCTTCAGACTGAACACAAGCCCAAGCATGGAATAGAGGGCAAATTGCCTAGACAAGTAAAGGCAGCACTGACAGGTGCAGCCTACAGGCTTGCAAGGTGGCTGCTAAAAACATCTCCCTGGCAGGACCTTATGACAAGATCAACAACTGTATCAGAGAGAAACAAGCAGATGTTCGTCTAGTATCACTGTGGAATTCAATTGAGGGGTGAAGGAAGCGCAGAAACTCCATCTAAAAGCAGGAGTGTCAACGACATGGCCCGTAGGCTGGATGGAGCCCTATAATCTGTCCTCCAGTGCTGCCCAGAGGTCTTGGATTGTACCCACACTCCAGACCACCCTGCATACTGCACAGGGAAGGTGGGGTTGGTCCTAGGCACATGCTGCCAGCTGCCCATGGCACCGCGCAAGGTCAGCCTGCAGGCCCAATCCAATCTGAAGACCAACCCATTGCCACTCATCCAGCCCACAGGACCCGATGCATTTGACACCCGTGATTCTAAAACGTGACAAAAAACGGGTTTCCAGGGTTAAAACTGACTGGGGCACAAATATACACCATCATGCAAACCCTGTTTATTTTTGTTTGAGGTCACTGTTTATACTTCGTCCTTACCCTTCCTTGGTCAAACGTGGAGCTGTTTTGATCTCCCGTTCCCCAGGAACCTGATCCCGGTCTTTCATCCAAACCTACCGAAAAACAGGAAGAACAAAGGTTACTTTTGCTTTATCAGCAAACCCTCAAAGGTGTCCTTGCAAAATTAACTCTTCCTTCTACAAACAAAACAATATTTTCATTAATAAACCATTTCCACTCAGTGCAGCCAGTCCTCCCCCCTTCTCCATTTCGGCTGACGGATTATTTGGAGAACTTCAAAGCAAATACTTATTGGTAAGTATGGATGTCAAACTACTTTCTTCTTTAAACAGAGACATTTATAGGAGGATAGCCTTGTGCGGACGGTATGCTAGCATGGGACAGTGGGATCTGACTTTGCTTAAACCCCCTCTCAAGGGATATATAAAGCTCCCTTGTACTGGATTAAGTGTGTCCACACAGAGGAACTTTCCAGTCTAACTACTGTATTTAAATCACATGGAGGTTAATGATAAAACTCTTCCCTGTATGGACAAGGCCTAAACCTTGTACTGCCATGCAGGCCTTGCGATGGACTGGGTTAACATAAATGATGGGTGATGCCAGATTGGATTCAAGGCTCACACCTAAGGAATTATGCTGCAAAGAGAGAGATGTCTGTGAACCCAGGAATGCCACAAAGGAACCACAAGACACAAGCCACCTTCCATTTAAAACGGAGATTATATTTATTTATGCTTCCTTGGACGGGAGGAGATTTGGGGAGTTACTCTTAAATTGTAAGACAAAACAGGTAATGCCAGGACTTGGGAGCTCAGACAGATCAAGGAAAACAAAACAGCGTTGCTTTGGTCCAAAGATTTGCACCCATGTTTTAAACAGGCAGAATATACTCTGGAAATGCCACAAAAGTTCAGCAAATAGCCCCCTATGAAAACTGGAGCTCTGAAATATAACTGTCCAAAATCCCACTGAATTTCAAATGGGAATTGGTTGCTCAGAGGGTGACTTTCAAAAGTACCCAGGAGATTTAGGTGCACAAGTCCTGCAGACTCCACAACGTAGGCTACTACATTTTCTTAATTTCCAAGGAAATTCCAGTCTAGTTGGTCACACAAGGTTTAAATATTGCCTGTATCACTCCACTCACAGCAGGGCAGCATAAGAAAGCCACTGTGGCTGCTCCTGGAACTGTTCAGCAATCACATTGTTGCTGTTTATGAACACGGTTATCTATTTTTATTTTTTTATATATATATATATATATATATATATATATATATATATAAAACATTACATTACATTACATTACATTACATTACATTTCCAACAAATACACACTCTGGAACAGTTGCACCACCCCAGCAGCCAGCACATGCAGATGGCAATGTTTTTCTATAAATCACTGGCTTTTTAAGATTCTCATATTCACTCATTAACTCCAATTTTATAGTTTCAAACCTTGCATTTGATCTGTGCTCCCGCTTCAAAAAAATCTTGTCGTTAAAGATATATATTCATCTAAAGTGGTTGAGAATACACTCCCTTCCTAACCCCTTCCACAACTGAAAAAACAAAACACAAAAAAACACCCAATTATTTTTTTTTTACCTTCTCACACTTCAAAGCTGCAGCATATGCATCAGTCTGAGAAGGACAGCAACACAGGAGACTGCAGCAAACACTTCACAATAAACAGCAGCTCCGTAGTCCACAGCAGACATGCACTTACACTTACAGGGTAGGTGAGAATGCTTTTACTGGAGTAGGGCTGAATATTTTCTGAACATGACACCATCCCCTGCCTTCTAACTTTTGCTTTAAGTGTATGTCGCTTTGAATGCTGAGAGATGTACTGTACTGCACAGCTTGAACAGGAAGAACTAAATGTTACCCAAGACCCCAACACCCCAGCCAGCCGGGTTACAGGAAAGCTAGTAGCTTCTGTCCAGCTAGGCTCCAGGTAAGACTTCCTGGATGCAGGTGCCCTCTCCTCTTACAATACAAGTTACAAGCCAGCTACAAACATGTCTATATGGCTTTACACATTATTTCTTTTTATTAAGAGGTAACTTTATACCCTTCAATGAGAATGACCATAAAAACATATTAGAGAAAACAAGGCATGTGTACGAGGAAGAGGTAGGGGGCTTTAAGAGGTTCAGAGCTCACACCAATTTCATTTTAGCAAAGCTTATTATTATGGCAAACACGCCATATATTTGTCTCCTCCGCTCCCCTTACTGTTCATTTAACCAGAAACTTCTTTCAAATTACATCCTTCTATTTCTGTGCCTTTGTGTTAATCATTTCCCCAGAGAATTGGTGTTTAATTGCTGTCTAATTTGCATAATTATGCATATTAATCTCCACACCTAATGAATATTCATAATTCTCATTTAGATTTTGTTTTCTAATCAAAAATTTCCAATGTGATTACTGTGCAGAGCAGGGATAAGCCTCTAATAATACCTTGGATACTAGGGAGAATTACTGCCAATTCTCCCACCTCCTACTTCCTAGAATAAACTTTTGCTTTGCTAATGTGTTTTTCTAAAGCAATTCATCTGCATACCCTGCAAACACCAATAGAGATCAGGAGACAGAAACGCTTGCTCTGTTCAGTTTGGTTTCTCAAGCACTTTCAAAGCATTTGGACAGTCGGGGTGAAGCTCCAAACAATGGCTCAGGCCCAACGCATCCTTGGCACGTTCCTCTCTTACACAGGGCGGGCAAGTCCTGCGAGACACCACACACCCTCCCAGTTCAGCGCCCTCACCCCAGCCGCCAAGCGTCCGGGCCAGGACAGGGCTGCAAGCATACATGGCACTAGCACGGCTGCCTCTATGCAAGCAAGGCCCCATTTCCTAGGCCTCATGCAGGCATGTCAGGTGAGAGCATCCCCATCTTGAAGAAATCACAGGCCACAGAAGACCAGACAAACAAAGAAAGAGGAAGCGAATGCCTGAGGTGGCAAAGAAGATGAGTGGCAGGGCAAGAGCAGAGTCTCCGGCTCCCAGCCATCTCACTCCAGAGGCTACACTCAGCACAGCACGGCACTGGAGTGTGTCAAATGGGCCAGGCACTTCCTGCACTGGGGGAGCCAATGTTGGCACATTTAAAACAACATCCTTGGTCTTCCTAGCTTACCACCATCATATTTTCTAAACTCCGTAGGGGACAGAAGCTTCTCGGGGCGCACAGAGGCAGGGAGCAGACGCCTTGGCAGAAAGGTCAGCTGGACAGAGCTGTGGACTGAGCCAGCAGCAAAGATCGTGCCCCCCCCCACCCCGCATGCTGTGCTGCACCCAGGCCAAGGCACCGAACAGTGTGCAACTGAGCCACTGAGAACAGCACCTGGTCAGCCACCCTTTCCAGGGACAGCTCCTGCCCTGTGCTCCCACACAGCACTAGTTTCTCGGGGTGGGTGGCACTGTCCTCTTGGTGCCCATCTATGCCTTGCACTGCAAAGCAGTGTCTTGAAGGATCTCAAGGTTGCCTGGGAGTCGGAAGAGACTGTGGGAGAAGGGGTCGGTCGTACTCTCAAACTGCCCAGGGAGGCTCAGAACCCTTCGAAGCCAAGCCGCCTGCAAAGCGTTCCCCAACCACCAGGCAGGATCCCTCTGGTAACAGCAAGACAGTTACTGAAAATGTAGCAGAGGGGCTCAAATCTCCCCCTCCTGGGAATAATCCTCTTCATGAACTACAGAGTTACAGAACTGATGGGTCCTCCTGCCAAGTCAAAGCAGCACCACCAACTTGATCTCACACACACACAGTTTCACACTATCTGTGTCACATGGTGCAAGCACTGGGGGTGCAAGCGAAGGTGTTTCCTTAGCTCAGCTCACAGGAAGAGCTGGAGCATTGTGGGAATGCATGGAGTAACAGGAGGCAACCACGGGGTAGTCTACCAGCAACTCGTAGTCCTATATCCTGGTACTGCACCTTCTCGACATGCTCTTGGGATCACTGGGCAAGTGGCTCTGCCCTTGGCTTGCAGCCTCTCAAGTCTCAATACCTCAAGGTCCCATCAACTGGGCTTACATGTCACACAAGCCCCTATCCTAGCTGATGTGTCCCATCACCGCATCTGAATGGTGGCTGGCTGTCTTGCACTGCACCCATGGGCATGAGTGGAAGAGGAAGGTCTGACGCTGGCAGTGGTTGCTGCTGCTCACTGGAAAGGCAATTCCAATGGCAACGTGAATGCCTTCAACACTTCTGGGAGCAATCTTCTGCACGTGCTTGGGGCATATTAAAAGGCTGGGGTCCAAATGATACTCTGTTACACCAGCCTGCTCAACTGGACACAAAGCCTTGAAGCCTAGGATTTGCCCTCCCCTCTTCTTCACTCCTCAGAATGGGGACAGAAAGCCCATCCCTTTTAATCAGCTTTGGAGCACGCTGCTCAGGGAGAAGAGCAGCAGTGGTCACGTTTCAGCACAGCAAACAAGCATATGAAAGGGAGGTTAAAAGCCGTTTAGGCACAGATGCATGCAAGGCAGCCAGGCCACTGCCAAGGTGCACTGCAAGTGAACGCTGTTGAAGCTGCATTATTAAGAGCATTGGAAAGTAGGGCTGAAAGGGGCCCCGTAGGGTTATCTAGCCCAGGTCCTCATTCAAGGCAAGATCACCCCTGACTGAAGCATCCCAGTTAAGTGTCTGTCCAACCCCCACCTGAAAACTTCAAGGGATGCAGATTCCACAGCTTCTCCAGGAGCCTGTCCCAACACTTGACCGCCCTCCTTGCCCAGAAGTTCCTCCTGATCTCCAACACAAGTTTCCCCTGCTGAAGCTTTCCTTCTCCCAGCAGAAAGGGTGTAGGACTGGAAGCTAGTAGGGCAGGGAGAGAGAAAGACTAGCCGAGGAGTTAAGGGAGAATGGGAATTGGGACTGGTTGGACAAACAGAAGGGAGAAAGAACAAGGCCAACAGCAAACCCAGAAACTAGAAGCTGCTGGGCTAGGACACGCATCACAACACCTGGAAACATAATGAGAAAGAGACCAAGCAGTAAGCTTTTCTTCCACCGAACCCCTGCCTCAACACATGCAATGAAAGGACAGTGCTCTCCCCATGAGCAGCTGCCCAAGGTTTGCTTCCCTCCTCCTTGTTCAGTGTGTTCCTCCATGCTGCACTCACTTCACACTATCCCAACTCTCAAGACAGAATGGCTCATTTGTTCATGAGCTTTTCTGTGGTACTTTAGTATTCAAGATCTTCAGAGACATCGGCACATGTTCTCCGCACCCTGTAAGGAGAAGGAGCACCATTATCCCCATTTTATAGACGGGGAGCAGAGATTAAGGTGCATCCAATCTCAGACCCAGAGGGCTTTGTTTTCAGTGTACAGCACTCCCCATGTTCAAAGCATGGCTCCAATTGTAGCTGGGGAGACTAAGCCCTTCTACAAATTTCACCCTGGGATCTCAAGGCAGACCTGAAGAAATCACACAGTTAGGGACCACACATGAAGAGTTTGCTTTAAGTGACCCCTCTGCAGGAGAAACAGGGAGAGAATCCATTCCACAGGGAAGCCCTCCACTGCCTTAACCACGAAACCATTCTTCCCCTTCCTGCCATCTCCCATCACGTTCAGTATGTACCGTCCAACTTCTACGACAAATGAGACAGGGTCCTACAGGTAAGTCTCCTTCACTAGACAACCCCAATTCATCCCCAGACCAGGGCTACTGAATGAGGCTGCAGCCCTGTGGAAACCCGCCCCCAGCAGTCGTGCTAACAAGGACCATATCACAATGTGCACACACATACACACACACATGCGACAACTTATTCTAATGTTTCCTTAACCTACAACCGTAATAATGGTCTTTTACTACAGGCTTTCATGTCATAGCCTATATATGCGCACGCATACATACACATGTGCACGCAGCTGTTCTAAGCCAATTTAATTTTAAAATAAGAAAAATTGTCACCTACTTGAAGGCACACTTCCCAATTCAGAAACTACAAAAATAGGGACTACCTCCCCCCTCCATTAATACAGTTATTAAAAACCCCACAGATTAATTATGCATTTTAATAACCCTGATCATGAATATTCATTATGCATTTCTTGCTCATGTTCTAATTAAAACGTACTAATAGAATAAGATGTAGCTGTCAGACAGTAATTTTTTTTTTTTTTTTTTACGATTTTTATGCTGGAGCTAAGAAGAGCTGATATACGAGTACAGTTATAAGCTCTCAGCATGGATAAAAATAATTTGTCCAAGTTTAGCCTCTGTAAAAAAGCTTTCCATCAGACAGCAGACACTATCAGATCTTTGCAATCTGCCTACCCTCCAGAGAGGGGCAGGACACCCATAAACGATAGGTGTTCAAAATGGCTTGGTTCAAACGTAGGTTTTAGTTGCAGGCAAGAGAAAGGGTGAAGTCAGACTCAGTTATCGTCAGAACCACACGCACTGTATCCCCTTCCCTTCCTTTCTTCATTAGCTTTGCAGTCTCCAAAGCAAGCAGACTGGCATTACATCTAACCCCACTGCATGACAGACTACCCCAACACTGCCTACCCCCCCAGTTTGTTTCCTGCACCCCTACATTTTAGAACAGGAGCCTGACACCCCACCACAGATGTGGGGCTGAGCAGGTTACAGCTTTTGATTTGGCAGTCTTTAGGGAGAAGGCAGGGTGTAGATGCACCTTTATGGACTAACTTGGGATATAGAGAGCACAAGCATTCACAAACGAGTTCATGAAAGCTTGTGCTTTCATATACATCTTATTTAGTGAGTCTATAAAAGGTGCATATCTACCCCGGCATCTGACTGGCTTCCGACTAACACAACCATCTCACTCAATCTTGAGGGAAACAAGAAGTTGTCTTTTTATTCAGGAAGGTGACAAATGGGCAATTCAGGGAATTTGGTTCCAGGAATAAATAGCCCAGTGAAAGGGGTATTACAGTGCAGATAGAAGCTACTTTACAAATCCTGTTTAAAAGCAAAGTCTATAAAGCACAATGTATGCCTTCCCAGCCTGGCAGCCACGTGGTGTCCCTCTTAGTCCACATGGTGCTGGAGGACGAAGAGCACCAGACTCGCAAAGACACAAAACGCCATGCAAAGATGCCTATTCTGGCTTCAGCCAACAACGCCTGCAAGAAGTTAAAATAAGGGGTTTACTTAGAGGCAGCAGTGGGCTTTGAGACACCAAGGAACCCAGTACAGAGAACCCAGGCAAACCCACCCATGACTTCTGCCTTGCTATCAAGTCTCTCTTGCATGATTTTCCTGAGCACAGATGCTATTTCAAGAACAGCCCAGTTAAGCATGAGGACAGGGCAATTAAGGCCCTGGGAGGAGGTTAGGAGATACCACACCAGGCACTACATGGCACTCAGTGGATTCTGGTTGCCTACAGATTGGGCTCATTTCTGCAGACCCTAGCCTCCAGCGAGATCTAAGACATGGGAACACTGATGGAGGTTTGCAATACTTGAACTTAAACAGCAACTGGGGTGCAAGGGGCCATATATTGCAGCAGCACAAGTATAGTTCAGCTTTACAAGGCAATGGAGTCTGTGCCCAAAAACCCCTGATCCAGAGGCCACATGAGAGAAGTCACAGTCTGCCTACAAGCAAGTTTTGTTGGTTCAACAGGGGAAGGGCGAGAGTCAGTGGCATGGGAAGGAAAAGGAGGTGCCGAGGGAAAGGACCCATCATGAAGCCACATAGCTTCTACAGTGCCCCTGTGAAGACACACCTCTAAGTGACTAACCCACATCAGCACTGAGTCACTTTGGAGCTTGGTATATATGCTGGGAGGGCTACATGTACCAGCAAGATTGGCTAGCTTGTGCGACTGATCACAAAGCACTCCTTTCCCCTTCTTTCGAACAGGCATCTGTGTCGCAATACATGAAGCACTTGTTCTCCGCAAGTCTTTACAAGGTGGTGGGTAAACGCAGCTCTCCAAATAGCAAACACAGCATCCGAGAGAACGGAGGGGCCCTTCTATACACAGATGACTTTAAGAGGCTGTCACTACAAAAGCCCATGGGCTTCCAGTTCTGCCTGTGTCATAGCAGGATGGTTACATGATGGCAGCTGGGAATAAAAATCATGCAGTCAGCAGACTAGTATTTTTATGCCCATGAATATAGTTAACCTTTTCTCCCCTACCAGATGCCCAAGGGGGAACTCAAAGGGTGCCCCCTCCAAACACAAATTGTCTGCCTCCATCAGGGGTGGAGCACAGAGTGAGCTGCCTGAATCTCAGATGAAGAAGATGGTGCCACTGTAATTTGATTTGAAGCAGAGGTGACAGAAGGCGGCTTGATAAACACTTCCAAATTAAGCAGCTTTGTGTCCTAATCGCTCTGGCGATCAGCCTTACAGCAAAATCTCCCCTAAAAGGGATTTGAAATCAATAAAAATTAGTCGACTAGTAATTAGCTTTAGTCCCACACAAAGTAGCAAAGTTGTTTTTCTTGACAAGAGTTCACCCCCTGAACTGCCCCCCCATTCCCATCCCCTCTTTTGTTAGAAAACCCACTGACGCATCTTTGACAAGATTGTATCTTCAACGGAAATCACCCCAATACAACAGCATTTTTTTTTCTTTCCCTTTTTTCACCTTTAAAGGCAGCCCACACATTTAATCGGAATTATTAATAAATGGACCAGAAGTTGCAGGCAGCCCTATCTGTCCCAGAAAAGGAAAAAACAGATTTGAATGGAATGCACTTAAGAGTTGCAACGAAATTCTGTTTACAGGACATCAATTGTGGACGGGACTATACAATTTGTTCACTTCCTCTTCCTGGCACACGACAAAACAACCTAAAAAAAAAAAGAAATGCTGAACACCTGGAATGCAGCTCAGGGATACTTAATGGTGCGTGGGTGGAGGAAAACCACTCCCCTCATGGCCACAGTCAAATGTTCAAAGGCCAGACCACGGAGTTAGCCTCTGGTCAGCAGTGGCACCTATTTTCATTTTGTACCCAAAGTGCCTCAAAGTGAGCAGCTCTATTAGGCCGACCCAAGGTTGGCTGATGGAAGCTATAAGTCTTCCAGAACACAAAGGATGCATAAGATTCCCATTATTTTCACCTCCTGGAGAGAATATAGAAACACTAATTCTTTTCATTTAAAGATAGCTCTAGACAGCTAAGATGGGCTCCTGCAGCCACAATGCAAACAGTTTACAGCTTGTCATTTTAATGACAAACATGCTGGAGAAAAAGAGGGGGACATGCCAGTGCAACAGGGATGAAAAGAAAAGGGCAACTTGAGCAATAGCTGCAACTGGGCATGCTCAGATGGCCGTGGGATTGAATAGCAGGGTTTGTTCTGGGTGAGCTGTGTAAGCCTTGAACTTGGGGTATCTGGGGTCTATTCCCCAGCAGCCTTCAGGACTACCAAGACCAACTCCACGACCTTTGTAAAGCGTGTCAACAGCTTTGGAAAGAAGTCTTCAAAAGGCACCGCTCAAACAGACTCTGCCATTGTTTGCTGTCTGTCTAGTGTCCCCGTGTAGAGGTGGATGGGACCAATTGCCTTGGCTCTTGCAAGAAAGCGGGCAGCTTAAGTGTTCCTTCAGCTCTGATGATAACACAGCCCAGAAGATGAAACACCGACTGGGACTCACGGACCCCAGGTTCCACGCACAGCCCCATTTGGTCCCGTGACCTCAGTCAAGCCACACATTCTGCATCCACTTTTTCAAGAGCAGGAGGTGCAAATACCACCATATTAAAATGTCCCAAGATGATGAAAAGGATGAAGGTAAGAAGTGTTGAGAGTAGACACTTGATATTACAATAATGGAGTGGTGGAGCAGAGCTAGGACCATGGTGCGCCTTCGAGTGGATTAGGTCATCCGAACAAAGGACATATGTACCTTACAAGTGCAGAGGTACATAACTCAAAACAGTCATCGCAAGCATATCACGGAGCCTGTTTTCATCGATTCTTATGAGATTTATTAGGCAGATCCTTCCCATTTATCTTTGTGGGGCTTCCAAGATGTTAAAATACAAGACGATGTACTCCAACAACTACCGTATTATACACACACACACTCTGATGCACTTACCCCAAGGGAAATGCCCACTGCTGCCTCCCCCACCCCCAAATGCATACGCAGTGATAATTTTTTACTTAAAAAAAGCTGATGCCACCACTTCAGTGATCATTAATTCCTCCGCTTCGCATCTGTTCTGGCATCTCTTGCCTTGTATGGTTCAGCAATTTTTGTATGGTTATAGCCCATGCTCAGAGCAGAAATTAAGCAACTATTTTAGGGGCAGGGGATGAAAAACAGAGAGGAAGCGGGGGTGGGGATTAAAGCAATGTTAGGTTTGAGCAAGGAAGCCTATAAGAAAAGAAGTCCAAGCAATACTGGCCAACAGGCCCAGGTTATGCTACAAGCATATAATACTGTGCTTAAAGTCTGCTGGAAGACAATTGTGTAGATGAGGCACCTCACTACTTTTCGAAACAAAGCTGCATTCACAGCCTGTGTTCTGAATAAAGAAGTGGCGTCCGATCTGAATTCACAGACCAGCCAGGACAGCAATGACTGCTCCTGAACGAGAAGACAGACCAGAAGGTAGTAAATAATACTGCCAGGAAAATATGGGAGAGAAGCTGAAAGTGGGGGTGAAGGGGCGTTCCAAGGTAGCCTCCCAGCCATTACTGTCGGGGGACAGGACTGACAAAAGCAACATGGCCTTGAGGGAGAAGGGATGACATCATCCCGATGACTCCCCAAGCAGACGGTTCACAGCATTATGGTCCCGAGAGGACAAGAGCCCTCTTAGCTCAGACTGCAAGCTACAATGCAACTCATGCAAGAGGTTAGACAAAAGAAAGTCAGTGGGGTGGAGCAGGAGAAGCCTCTGCTCAGGATCAAGTGTGGGAGCAAGGAAAAAACATGAATCACTGCTTTGAATCAGTGAGAGGGATCTCCTGCCCTCCTCCCCAAACGACTGCCCCCTCACCAACAAGAGGTAGGTGAGAAACACACTGCACCCCTGATGGCTAGTGCTCACCCCAACGCAGTGGAAGAACAGACACTAAAATTTTCTGATACTCCACACTGGTCACCTTCAGAAACTACCCTGAGTGGGCAGGTGCAGGTAGGAGGAAAGAAAATACCACCTTGTTTTTCTAAGGCACTTTTCATGCATAGGCCTCCAAGTGGATATCCACATTCTACCTCTCCCTCCCCACAATATACCCCCCTCCTTTTTTTAAGTGGGGAAATGACTGCACAAAGGATGTCACTTACTTTCTTTAAAGCAGTTCGAACAGAACCCAGGACCTGACTCCCTCCCAAAGCCAACAAAAAAGTTACGTTTATAAGTCAGGGACAGCCCCCACTTTTATAAAGTTTGGAGCCCCTAACTCAGGAGCTCATTTGGGCAGGTTTATAACTACAGACCTTTCACTCCTACCACAGGGCTGGGTGTTATGAGCAGGATCCTCAAGAGCGTCTAGCACATTAAAAATACATCTGGCCACTATTTTTTTTTTTTAAACCAGCTCTCTTCTTTGTTAAAAAAAAAAAAATATTTTGTGGATCTTTCGTAAGGTACCCTGAGTTTCTCATAAAAACTTCCAACTGCAGATGTAAAAATAAAGTGCGATTTAGATTTCAATACGAATTCTGAACTTAGCAAAAATAGAGATAGAGAAATTAAAGATCGTTCTAAGAAACAGATGTGGTTTCAGTAGAAAAGGAGAACATTTGTCCAAAAACACTGTGATAAAAAAAAGTTTTGCATATATGAGCCTGCATCTTTTTAGCGGTCTCAGGTAGTTCCAATGCACATGTAAGGCTGTCAGGACTCTTATCCCCTTTTACACCAGAGGAACCAAGGCACAGAGAAGTTAAGTGACTTGCTCATGGTCGCAGAGGAAGTCTGTGGAGTAAAAGGAACCAACCCAGGGCTCAGGCTTCAGGCAAACACAATCAGCACTGGACCATCCATCCTTCAAACTAGGAGTGAGATGTCAAATTAGAGAGGATGCATCAACTTAATAAAAGGCAGAGGCAAGGCATCACTAAAGCTGGTGCACTCTTCTGAATTTGCCCACATGTTAGACGTTAAGTGCTGCAAGGAAAGATATTACCTTAGTTAAGAGCAGAGCAGGTCCTATGATGGTGCCCCGTAACGAAGCCAGCAAGATGCCACAAGGGAAAAAAAAGAAAACAAATATGTGACGACAACCAGAGGGAAGAAAATAAACTTTAAAGCTCAAAACACTTCCAGCAGCTGTAAAAACAAAAGCCCGGGCAATGACCAAACAAGAGCACAAAAGGAGCAGCCTGGAAACAAGAGATCCAATCTAGGATAAACACAAGGTTCAACCTGCCTGCAAGTCAGCTCCTTCCAAAGGCCAGTCCTGGATGGGGCTACGCTACTGAGAAGGGCTGGGGACGAACAGGCATCCAGGCAGGCTTCCCAGAGACTGGGGAGAGCAAGAACTGACCAGTGGATAAAAGCAGCAACATTTTTTTTTACGTCCAGACAGACTATAATATGTGAAGTGAAGAACAGCCGAGATTAAAAACACCCACGGAGGGGGTGGAGGGTATTTTCACATTCCTTTCATCTTTAACCTAGTGCTTCCCTTTCCACTCGGTACATAAGGATTCCTTTTTCCTGGTGCATTCCCCTAACCAGAGTACTACATCCAAAAACAAACACAGACCTTTGTACAGG
Organism: Crocodylus siamensis; assembly: GCF_052110815.1. NCBI lineage: Eukaryota > Metazoa > Chordata > Crocodylia > Crocodylidae > Crocodylus > Crocodylus siamensis. The sequence continues at coordinate 7,984,713 of NC_143408.1, read as the reverse complement.
AGAACACAGGCGGCACCAGCCCCGGCAATAGCAATCACCAATGCAAGAGGCAGGGAAGGCCCACAGCAGGTTTCTAGGACTGCAGCAGCTTAGAGCAGCCAGGCCCATGTGGGCCAGGCACTGTACAGACACAATACAGCCTCTGCCCTAAAAGGATATGGGTTTTTCAACCCCCTCTGATACATGTCTTAACAAAAGTCATTAAGAAGTGAAAACAGATTTAAGACTCAAGGAGGCAAAACCAAGTCAAACATGGAACCCAAAACTTACTTAGTGCCATCCCAGTAAACAGGAAGCGTAGTTTGATTTTACCCCGTCTGCTTTCCGTAGTATTCAAGCAATCATTAAAATTCACAGGACACCACAACTCTCTAGGACTATTTTAAGATATACAAATTTTAATGCATACCAGCTCTTGCAGTAGTTCTGCTTTGGCTCAGAATGCCTGGGCCACCTTAAGAGCTCATTTTGAAACCACACCTAGGCCATCAGTGTGCATTTTGAGAACTACAGTCCTACAAGCAAGTTTACATACATACAGACACTTTCATAAGCACCTTTTAGTCAGGGCTTGCATATAATATACTTACTATTGCCATGTTTGCCATTAAGAAAAAATTATATTCAAAAGACACAGGGCTTACCCACAGGGCAAAGATGCGTATTCCATTTATTAAATCATTTTGAGGGCAGAGCAAGGGATCTCTCTGCAAGCTGTTTACCTGCTCATTTCCTTCACTACAAAAGCTGCATGCTTGAGAGGCTCAGACACCAACACAAACACTGCTAAACACTGAAAGAATGAACCTGCGTGGATGTGTGATGCTATGGAGAAGAGCAATAGTACAATGTGGCAAAGGCATATTCTGCAGCATTTTTATGCACAGACCTTCCATGAGGCTTGGATAGGTTTTGCTTTCAATTGTCAACATGATGCCTATCCTTCCACTCCAGTTTGCATTCTTCAGATTATTGTTAAAAGCTGACATACTAGTTTGGCTTTGTTGCACAGCCAAAGCTGCGAGGGCAATGCTCACTTGCAGGTAAATTCTACCCTGGCTCCAAAGAGACCTATAATGACAAGTTAGGGAAACAGGTGACAAATGGCCATTTCTCCCTACCCTCCAAAACACAAAACCACCCTATCATTTCTGATTTAAGATGCTGCTCATCCAAGACTCAAACTGAAATACAGCACCAACCACTTCATCCATTAGAAAGCACATTTTCTTTGAGTGTGTATCAAACTTACACGAGGTGATAGCCTTACATCCTCTCTGCGCTTTTAAGATAGAGGATGAAAGGGTTAATGACAATAAAGAATTAGACAAAGTATTAAAAAGACAAGCTCACATGCAAATTATCTGGCAGTTCCACACACACACACGCACACAATCACAATATCCTCAGAATTTTTATTTGCTAACTATGTCCTGTCTTTCTTTTGGAGACCGGGAGGGGTGGGGAGGGGGGAGGTGAACAGTGACTTCTAAATATTCCCAACCCTTTGTCAACTTGCATTATAAACTTCCTTGGTACAAGCTGGGGGTAGAGAAATGGGATAGACAGTTTCCACAACAAAATATTAAGCGTGCTAGTGTGCAAGGTGTGGAAAAACCTTGCCTCCCCTGACTTTGCAGGGGTACAGAGTGCCAGGGATGTTGCAGGACACAGACAAAAGAGTGGTTGGACAACTAATCCAGTGAGCGAGACTGTGATTCAGCCCACAGGAAAGACTGTCTAAGAAGAATTGTTTGACACGCTGAGAAAAAATTTCCTAAACAAAAGTATGCTAAACACCACCTGTCCCTGCAAAACTGAAGCAAGGTCTTTATTCTGGCCTTTGTTTGCAAATATTTTTGAAGCGATGGTTGCCACAACAGTCATTCCCCATCTTCTATGGCAGGAGGAAAGGTACCTAATTTTGTAGCTTATTTGTTCCTATAGCTCTTAAGACCCTAAAATGTGTTTCGTCACTCTGAAGACAATTAGCAATGCAAGCTCCGATAGGAATCAGGCACCTTTACAAGTAGGTGCAGAGCCACAAAGCTCAGTTCACAGTGACGTACATCTAGGACTTGAAAGTATTCAGCCCTTGAGGTTTTCAAACTAAGCCAGTCACAATTACTAGGAGATCCCAGCGTAGCTGTAAACGTAGGGAGAGTGTTCTTCTGTGCGCTATGCAGGACTTAGAGATTTTTTTTTCCTCCCTGCAGTGCCAATTCTATTTGGTCAACAGAATGCCGCACGGTGAGAGATTCTGCCTTACAAACAGCTTGTAAGAGGACAGATGTGACCTATTTAGGACTTTGCCAAGTATTTTTGTAATTGAATATTTCATTGATTATTTAAATGACATTAAATAGGCCCACGTTCTATACTCTTGCTTAGTAGTGACACCATTCCAGAGCCATTTTTTTTCCCCAATATTTCAATAGGCTCTTTTCCCTTTCCTCTATTCTGCGGAAAACTCACATCTTTGCATAACACTATTCCCCGCTCCAAATGTCACTTGACTTCTTTAAAAACTTAGGGAACATCAGAATAGGAAAATATATCTGGGTTTACCCCAAAAAAGCCCTCCACGCTATGAAGTCTACAAATCTATTATAGCATTTCTGCTACTTTGGAGGATAAAAGCAAACTTGACTGCCACTGGCAAGAAGGGAGGGGTGGGGGAAAGACAGGTATCATTCAACCTGGAAGATGACCCAGCTGGTCAGGGCACCACCATGGAATTCAAATCCAGAATGACAGACAGACTGCAGTTGCACCTCTCAGAGCTTAAGAGAAATTTGTTTCTTAATTGAATCAGAAGCCAAATTAACTCCCATCTTGTGCAGACCAGTCAGCCCACTGTAAGTCAGGTCTGTGGGTCCTTACTTTAGACATCATCTTTTCCTAAGGCAGCACAGGTATGTTTTCCTATTCTCTCTCTCATACAAGTCTAAAAAACCAGCACAATTATAACAGATAAGCAATGGCTGTTCTCTTGTTATGGAGCGTCTGGATGGGAGCACCCGTCTATTCAACTCTGAAAAGGAGTGAAATAAGTATCACATGGACCCCATATAACTAGGAGGAAGTCTGTTAATAGCAAATTTGTCTTCTCATGCAGCTATCCTGGTGGTAGGTGGGGGGGTGTATTTGGTGCGAGCCAAGAGTAAAAAAAAACTTTTTACCTTGCAAGCACCAGGAATAATCCATGCTGACCATCTTTAGAAGGGACATTTGGAGGCTTTATTGCCCTAGGCGATGGGACAGCAAAGCAGGAAGGAGATGCACTCAGAGGACTTTCTAGCACACTGTGTACAAGTCCCAAGAAGCAGAACTGCCCGCAGGGCCCCTGCATCCATGTGCTCAGCGTGGTACTGTGTACAGAGAGCACTCCCAGTCGCTGCACTCTTTCCAGAGGAGGCCCTGACAATGAAGACAATGAACCTGGAGAGGAAACACGCACACATTTCCTTCAGAAGCCCGACTGGGGTGGGGAGGGAGGGTCTCTGAATTCACTGGAGATCCAGGGGAACCCAAGAAAGGAGGGGTCTAAGGAGACAAAGGCTGTGGTAGACTCTAGAAGAGCACAGAGCAAAGCATGGAGACAGTCTGGGTGGGGTTGGGCCTTCCAGGCCTTTAGTGAATTGTCCCAAGTTTCCCTCTGGCTCCTCAGGGGCCACCTCCTCCTGCAGCAGTGTGCAAACTAATAGGAAATCTGCTCTGGGGTCAAGGGGAAGGCCAAGGTGGCCTGGAGTTGGACAATCTGTCTAGGCCTCCTATCCTTCCCCCTCCTCTCATGGCGTTGGGGCGGGGAGGGAAGGAGAGACAAGGTTTCTATTCTTAGCTCTGCTTGTGTCCTGCTGGGTGACTTCAGTCAAGTCCCTTTCCCAACCAGTGCCTCAGCCTCCCAATCTGTAAAATAGGCATAACAATGCTGGGCTCTTTTATATGCACTCTGAGATATGGGAGGTCTTTTTTTATTGTATTCAACACTGCATTTAAGGGGTAGATAAGTACACTGCCAAATTTAAGGCTGGCTGCTGGTAGGGTACCATTGCTAAAAAGCCACCTGTCTGTAAGGGTGTTAGATTTGTCCCTACCAAATTCCAGTGTTGACACACCACTAAGTCAAACTTAGCAGCCCTCTCTACAAGTCTCAAAGCATCTTGTCCCAGTTGTCTGCCTGCAGACTCAGTCAGATAATACTGAACCAGGTCACACTCAGATTCAGGTTTTCCTCCGACAGGTCTGCTTGCGACAGAAATGTAACTCTGCAGAACCTCATACAAGCTGAGTCAAAATCCCCTCCAAACTAACCTTCTTTCAGTAAAACTGGAGGCAGTGGGGGAAGTTTTAAGATAAGGAAGGCACAAAATCTGAAGTGAGGCACAAAAGGGAAAGGAGCATTAGTGAAGAAGCAGCAGCCATTTTCTTAAGCTTATCAGCACCATTTAGAAGCCCAGGCAGTGCCAAAAGGTCTCTGTAAACAGTCTAGGGACTATAAAAGACTGAAGCCAGTGCTCCCCCAGCAGGTGGTACACACAAAGTCTTTCCTATGCATTAGTCTTTTCAAGCACCTCCATGGCTGCCTGAGCTGTTTGCACGAAGGAAGTGCTCTCCTGTCTGAAAAAGGCAAGGATTTTTGAGGGCCAAGACCCTTTATCACATTGGTATGCAAGGTGAACATCAGCTAACGGATGAAGTTCTAGTAGACGGAGCACGGTTCTGGGTTTTCAAGGATCAAGACAACTTGCTGGCAAACTGCAAATGGCTTGGCAAAGACTTGATGCTAAAAAGCTGCCATAGCAGGACTGGACCTCTTTGGTAAAATGTTTCCTTCCAAAATAATAGATGTTGCCGCTCCTTTGGAGTGCTCCCATCCATGGAAGCACTCATAAAAAGGGGTTCATGCTTCTGATATGGGGAAAGCAGGGCTGAACACACACACGAGCTTTCAGAAGTCAAGGAACTAGATGTAATGAAATATTGCCACAGTAATTGGCACACGCTCCAAGCCCCTGTGCGGTCTACGGGGCAGGCAACACACCTTTGCCTCTCCAATGAACTGAGTCCGTTTCTCCATGGTGTTAAACATGCACAGAGAGTCACTAGCGTTAGGTAAGGTATAACACAAGTTCATATGTTAACTAGTCTAAATCCTTTAAACGCTAGTCATGTAAATCATTGCACGATTCACTGGAACAAGCTGGAAACAAAAAGAAACCTATTAGGCTATCTGCTCCATCTCCCTTTCCTACATTATGTTGTATTTTCCAGTGCTTTGTCTAGACAAGCAACAGCACTTGTTATCAAGAAAGCCAATATAACTGTCTAGTAAACCTCACCATTAGGAGGTTTTCCTGATATTTAGCTTAGGTTCTCTTTTCTTAATTGCACCTTATAAACTCAAAGAAGCAGTCACTTCCACACAGCAAAAAAAACAAACAAAAAAACCCCCAAAAACCCTACCTGCTGTTCCCCATCCCACACACGGGAAAAAAGCTAATAGTATACATGACTCAAAGGGGGCTGAAGCCAGGTATTTCCAGTGTTGCTCATGTTAGGGATCTCCTTAGCCGTCTACACTGGGATCCTCTCCCCAGTGGTGCAGCTTGTGTAGACAGGACTCACTGGCGACTTATACCTAGTTCAGCTTACAGTAGGCCACAATGACAATGCAATGGCATCACCCACATGGCAGGAAGCAGGTTTCCCCAAACTAAATCTAATCTACTGGTGCCATGGACAGAGCAGAGCAGTTACAGCACTGTTTGGCCTTTGGAGCCACATGCGAACAGTGACGAAAGAACAGCGTGTAACCAGGTCACCCACACGTTTTTAGAAAGCTGAGCTCTTTCCAAGTAACTGCACCGCTACGCTGCACCAGGGCTTGGGAAGTCCATTCCTCATTTACACCTATCCAAGGGGAACTCTTGCCTTGGCAAAAGAAGGGGCTCAAGCCATGAATTTCTGCAAAAATTAAGGGGGGATTTGGGTTGTTTTAGTATTCTAGCCCAACAACTGCCTCCCAAATGCTAACAGAGCAAAAGCTTGTGAACACAGCATTGCATTCAGGAGTCTCCCCATCAGCTGCTGCTCTGTTCTCAGGGGAGGAAGCAGGGGAAAATGAACAGGATTGTCAGCATCACTGCTGCTATTCAGCATAGCACAGACAGCACCTGCATGGAGAAGAGCCACCAACACTTTTATGCTTTTGTTGGTTAGAAAGACTATGAGCAACAGCAGTGCTCAGACCACCTCCTACCTTACACTGTGCCCCAGTGCTTAAACTGAGTTCCCTGGCTAGGAGTGGATTTAGAGCTTGAAGACTGTCCATTCCTCATACACCCAGTGAATCAGTCTGCAGGTAGTAATGTCACTAGTATTATGTTTGTGATGGCACCCAAAAAGCCTCAGATGTTTATCCAAAGAAGGGGTGCTCTCTGGTCTGAAATGCACACAGCAAGGAGCCTTGCTTAGACACAAACTTGCACTGGTTTAAAACTAAATGGTGACTTTGTACACCAGCTTAGCTGATCAGTGAAAAAAACACTGTGAACAGCCTTATTTCAGTTTCGAAAGGACTTGCATCAGTCTAGTTAATTTGATTTCTTACTAAGAGTCTAAATAAGGCACTATTAAAACCAAAATAAAGACTAATACAGGGTTTTACTTTGGTTTAATTATAAGGTTTTTTTTAAACTGAATTAAACCAGTGTACAAACCTTAAGGAGGAAATAAATCTATGACCAGTTAAGTTACCCTACACTCTTAAGCAATTAACATCATGTACTGAGTACCCAGCAAGGGGTATTATGTTCAATATACTGAAAAAGCCTTGAGCCATCAATTATGCCTCTACTCCAGAGTACCATGTCACTGGCTGCATCTTTCCAAGTCATTTTTTGTGAGGATGCTGAAGGAAAGAGCAGATCTTGGACAGCCATACAGCATGTTCCAAGAACAGGAGCACGTGTCTAACAGGCTAAAAATCTTCATCAAAATAGGAGACTAGAACACTAGTCCATACTAGGATGTTGGAGGGGTAAAGGGCACAGATTTACGATTTTATAAACTGACCTGTCCCCAGAACTATACAAGAGAAGAAATTTAACCCGTCTACTAAAATTAAGAAGATTATCCTCCCATACACTATTCCAAAATCCAGCACTGCCAGATGTCTGGCAGCAAGAGCCACACAGAAATAGCCAGTGTGGAGTGCCATGTTCATTCATTAACTGGCGATCAAAAAGGCCTGCCTCAAAGCAAGAAACATTCCCCTGCCAGACCGATGAGCCTGTCCCAGCCACTACCCTGCCCTTCCTTCCTGGTGACACAGAACAAGTTATCCTTCTTGCATCACAACCCAGGGAAGTTCCCAACTGGTTAATTCCTCCTTCCTTTGTCCACTTTGGATTGCCAGTGCATAGGGGCTATGAACGCTACCTAGCTCATGGCAACTCCCGCAACACCTTTAACAGTCTGACAAGCCTGCACGAAAGCTCCAGGCAGGGAGCCCCAAGTGAAACATTTGTTGGAGGAAGGGGTGGGAGGAGATGACGGAAACAGTGGCTTGTAGAAGTGCTCAGCATTACCCAGGGGTGCACCGAAAAAGATTTTTTGGGCTGATCCGATGGCCAATTATTAACCAGCCATATCAGCCAATGCCAATGGCTGATATGCAGCCTGGAGACCAGTGTCCAGCTGGTAAGTCTGTTGGGGGGGAGGGGGAAGGAGGAGCATGGGGGGGACAGCTCGAGTGAGAAGGGGAGCAGGGCAGGGGCTGCACAGCCAGGGCAGGATGTGGGATGGAGCCATGGGCAGCTCATCCAGAGGACGTGGCTCCTGCCATGCGCACAACCCCAGGGGAGTCACGGGGGGCATGTGCTCCCCCCCCCAGATCTATGTGCAGGGTGAGGACGGGCTTGGGGCTGAGCTGAGATGGGGCCCTGCCAGGAAGAGGCCTGTGCAGCCCCTGGCTCCCAGTGGGCAGCCTGCTCTCGCACCACATGCAAATGCAAGGGAGCACATGCAGTGACAGGAGCTGTCCCCCACCTTCCCACCCCACCTACTCCCTACACAGGCTGCCCCATGCCCCACCTTGCCTGGGCAGTGGCTGCCCTTCCACTCACCCCACTCCCTCCTGCACCATGGGGTCCCTGATCTGTCCCCCCACCTCCAGACTTACCAGCCAGACACGGTTCTCCAAGCTGCTGAGCTGCATTCCTGGTCTGGCTGCACTCATGCACATAGCACTTATCCGTGATATTACTGGCCACATTGGTCAAAAAAACAGCCAATTACCAATAACACCAATTTTCCTTTCATCAGTGCTGATACGATATGGTATCAATGCACCTCTAGCATTACCTAAAAATTTTGCTCCCGTAACAGGCAACAGTAAAAGCCCAACGGTCTTTAAAGGGAGTAGCATTACAAAGGCAACATGTAGCACTGAAAATCCCATGCTACCTGTTTCCAGCTGGACTCACCCCAGAAGTCACTCCTTTAAACATATAACCTTCTTCAGGCTCTTCTAGGTCAGGGGTTAACCCACTCCTCCCTTGCTAACAGAATGTGCCGTGAAGTCAGGCAAGCCCTTCCTTAGAGATGTTTCCACCCATCACTGCACAGGGCTGCAGCAGCACTATGTTGCACATCTTTGCCACACTCTTGGCAGGTGTTTCTCTCTCTGCCTTCCTATCTCACCTGCACCTGTGGATCTCAAAGCCTGCAAGGAATTAAAATAATCCCCAACAACTTTTGGGGGATTTTAATATTATTCTAACCATTCTTTCCACAGGGGAAAAACAGGGAAATGAAAAGACTTGCCCAAGATCACAAAAGTCAGTGGCAGAGTGGAAAATTAACTGAGTAGAGAACAATGCCTCACTTCACGCACAAAGCAACACAGCTTATCCTTTAAATGTCTGTATGCACATGTCCAGTATTAGTAATCGCTATTGTGGGGGGGGGGGTAGAGGGAGAAGGAAATCTTGAGGAGTGGCAGGAATTGAGAATTCAGTGACATATAGGCCATGCTTTTCCCACCGCTCCAGGGCAGGGCCGAGAGGGGCAAGAGATCCCTAGCACACTTTATGCCAGGTGATGAAGCTACAAGCAACAGGACAGCAGCTAGTTCTGGAATCAAACCCAAACAAGTGCATGTCAGGAATGGGGATGAGTCACACAACTCCTGGAGTTTGAGAGATTTGAAAAGCAGCAGGCTGGTCTCTCTCATGTTCTTCCATACAAATCAGTTAGCGCCATCTCACATGGCAAGTAGTCCCTGCTCTGAGCGCGCCATGCACTGGCCATCCAAGAACTGGAAGATCAAAACCTCTGTAACAGGGAGGAGGCAGCCGAGTCTAGTAACAACTACACTGGGATCAAGGACAAGGAGACTTTCATTCTAGCCATACCTCTGCCACTGACCCACTGCCCACTTTGGCAAGTTACTCCCTTCCCTACGCCCCTTCATTCCCTCTCCTTGCCAGACCTGCCTGTTTAGGCTGTAAATTCCTCAGGGCACAGACTTTTACCCTGTGGGCCTCTCCTGAGCCAGCACATAAGGTCCCTGGTGTCTGCTGGGGTCTTGAAGTTGAACAGCAACAGGGCTGGAAAAGACCAAATTCTCTCTCAAATGAGCAAAAAAGTACCATGAAGCATGGAATTTTTACACAAGCTTTCCAACCACCTTCTTTCCCCCTTGCTCCCAGAAATACCCACAACCTACTGCCAGGTCTGATTTAGTCTGTAAAAGAAATCCTAGGACATTTCTCAGTGTTGCAGCCTACTGCTACTGGTCTGCTGGCAAAAGGCATTCAGAAAAGCAAACAGGATATTAGGAGTGTATGAAAACACATTCACAACAGAAGTCAGGGGCCAGTTTTGCACTTGGAGCTAACTGAATCCGAGAGCTCAAAGTGCAACATTTCCAAAGTTTCAAAACTCCCTATGGACAAGCCTCAGATTCCCACATGGAAATTCATCAAAAGCAAAACTGTGTGTCCTCTTTGTGTGTCCAGAGCATTAAAGTGGAGATGGGCTGGGAGGAATTCTGTACCCTGGTGCCTCTCTCACCCTTCGCAGCGCGCACCACATTCACCCAAAGTTTAGTTGGTCTAATAAAAGGTAATCACATTTACCCAAAGAACCTCATCTTCAAGGGCCAAAAGCACATGCAAAAGCTTGACTGCATGTAGGCCCAACACGCACAAAACCTTAAAATAACCAAGCGTGAAGTTTTAAATTCCAAACTAATAGAAACTGAGAGAACTTGTACAGAAGCTGCAGTGACCACAGTGCAAGTGATGTGCTTTTCCTCTTCAGCTGTTTAGCACACAAAGATGGCACCTTACTTGAGATGTCCAGGCCACCCAGCCCTCAAAGGCTGCTCATTGCATCAGACTGGAGAAGGCAGGATCTGAAAGCTGCTTGGGAAGAAATGTGTCCAGGCATCTAATGCAACCTGGAGACAAGTAATTCTGGAGTGGAAGCTTTACTCTTGTATGTTATTAATCATCTGGGGAGGGGAGATTTGGCTATGGGACATCTGACATTAAGGTTTCACACACCCACAGCTGGTTTTCATTCTCCATAGCTCAAAAGACTTACACCCAAGTCCTTCTAAAGAAGGGCTTAAAAGAAACGGCAGAGTTTACTAGACAACTTCCACCTCCCCCCTCTAATTATACCTTTGGGATTCTTTGCCCAGTGGTTTCCAAAGGGAATTATCTCAGAACAAGAGAAGAATAGCTGTTCATTGCTTTGATCCAAGTGGATCAAAGTTGCATCCTGAGCTGTGTAGGGGGTGACAAAGGAGAGAAAAAAAACAAGAGTTTACCTTTATTTACCATTCTGGAGGGTAACAACTCGCAGACTTGAAAGATAGCGTAGGAATGAGAAAATTAAATGAGAAAATGCAGCCTGCTTTAAGAACATGGTGCTCACCCTATCCCTCACCAGTCCCAAAGCCAACTTCAACCTGGACATAAACAGGTGCTACTCCAGCAGAGCTGGAACTGGTCTTCATAGGGGATGACATTCACCTCGGAGCAGATGACCTGCATCAGACCTCCGCATTTCACCCAGCTCCTCAAGCAGTGTGCAACCTATTTGCTGGCACTCCACAGGGATGACAGTTGCTCTAGACTGCAGAGTATCTGAAAGCCTTTGCACCACAAAGCGATTCCCCTACCCTTCCACGTGCAGGAGCACAAGAGGTTTCCCCTCTGATTAGCAGCACAGCCAGGAACTTGAGGCTATAGATAGGAGTCACGCATTATTGTTTAGCACTCCTCCTGCCAGCTCCAATCACAGTGAGAACCAGTTACACCCGGGTATACATCATTGCAATGTATATTTCAAGGATGTTTCCCACCTTTTCCTGGGAGAATATTCAGGGTTAAAGCGACACCGGCTGCTGGACTGTCAACAGCGCAAATGTGCAATTGGGGGAGGAGAGGGAGAAAAACATCCAACTGGCAAACATAATACTTGGAAGGAAAAGCAGAGTTTAAAAAGAGGGGGGAGGTAAAAAAAAAAAAAAAAAAAAATCTCAGGAAGTCATCTAGTCATTTCTGCTCTTTACTGAAACAATAGACCTGGGATGCTGGCTAAGTTATAAATAAGTTCACTGGATACACAACACAAGATGAGAGCGGGGTAACTATGGGCTCAATGGAAAGTGACTCACCACCTTATTACAACATACCCAAACAAGGACAAATTGCAAAGGGTCGCGCTACCGCTCCACAGGATTTTGTTATGAAGTGGACAATGTTGCTGGCTAGCCAACATTGTGCAAAAAAGCAACACGGGGGCGTGAGCAATATTCACATTAAGGGCTGAAGGCCATGTCCAGGATGGCAACTTGGCAGTTCTGGTCACACCAAGCAGCTGGCCCTGGGGACCTGTGGGTAAAATCTGTGCCACAACAATGGAGTGGAAACACTCAAGGCTCCCAGATTAAGTCCCCTTCCAGCAGGGTATTTGCAAGGCCAGAACAAGACCACTGAAAAACTAAAACAGACCATACGGGGACCACTAAAGAGTGCTCGGAATGGGACAAATAATGGGAAGCCACCACCACCACAACATCCTTCTCTTTTCAGAAAGGAAGTTGGCTGCATTGCTGTTATCTGTTTTCCAGGCTGGTCAAGTGAACTATGAAAATGGATATGCAGGCTAGCAGAGCCAGCATGCTTTGGCTCCAGTATCCCTGCTGGGAGACTGCTGTGCCTACACTGGATGGACACCTGATACACTGCACTTGGAATTTGGTTTGTCTAGCTTAGGAATTTATACGCTCCACCCTCCCCTCTCCTCCACTGCCCCGACCAATATCCTTCTAAGGTGGGGAAGAGCTATCACCTTCTTATATAGGTATGACAAACTGCCCACGGGCATCCAGCCAGGCTGCGGCAGAGCAGGAAACGGGTCCTGGGTCACTAAGGGCATCTGCACATGTGCTCCAGGGTGGAGGGGGGGGGCTTTAATTTGAGAGCTGCTGTAATTAAAGCACCTGCGGCATCACAGGTCTTCAGCATCCAATGCTTCAAAATGATGGTGGGGGCGCTTTAAACTAAAGCGCATTCAACAAGCTTTAGTTAAATCACCCCTACCACCATTTTGAACCACAGGGATGCTGAATACATGTGATATGGAGACTGCTGGAGTACGCTAAATAGCACACTCCAGCAGACTTGATTAATCGAATCTGCTCCAACGCGTGCCAATTAGCAGGCATTGGAGAAGAGCTCATTCACATGTATACGAGCCCTAAAATCCTGCAGTAGAGCTCTAACCCCCCAGACCAGGCTTTTTGACATGTTATGACCGGGATGTCCCAGACAGAAAACACTCAGTGACAGCAACATAACCAGACACCTTTAAGCCAAGGGAGATGGAGAGGATCTTCCAACCTAGAGATTTAGAGAGTGAATTTACTGTCATTTGCATTTTTTTTTCAAAATACTTTTCATCTTGAGCTTCCTGACTTGTAATTCCATTATCTGAATCTGGTAATGCAATCATATTAATTCAGCTGCATTAACATACAAATACCAAGAACAACAAAAAACTGGTCTTAAAGATTGATCTGATCTCTAAGAGGCCAACACAAAGGGGAACAAAAACACAGTAACAGGACCACCAACACTACTCCTACTATATTATTATGTATTTATTATTCTTAATAATAATAATAGAAAACAAGCCCAAGACTGCAACACAAACTTCCTGGCACAAGATTTGCAGCAACAAAGAATGTGAAATGAGTCAGGATACAAAATGCATTTTTGCTCCAATATAGCTATTTGCCAGGTAGGTGAGATTAAGGTTGCCAATGACCTTGTGCACACAATCAGCTTCACAACACGGAACAGCAGAAGTGTTAGCTTGATCTAAATAAGAACGTTCACATTTTAGCTATGAATGGGAGTCACTAGGAAAGAACAGCAGTGGAGACAGGACACACAAACCTGCCAAAAATCAATGGAATTCCATCGAGATTATTGCAGGTATCCACATGGCCTCGATTACCATGGAAAACAAACCTCGCACAATTTTTAATGCGTTTCTTTTTCCAACATCCCTCCAAGGTGGGGAAACTGCCAATTCCCTTTGTACGTGGAAAACTGAGGCTCTGAAAGGCTTACATGGAACAGTGAGAAAGTGGGGAAGCAAACTCATCTCAATGTCCTCTACCATCTTCTTAGAGAGAGGGTGGTCAACTCTAGGACTAAGGTGGAGGTGTCAAAGATAAGGCCTGCAAGCTGAATCCAGCCTCAGGAACTCTGTCATTTGGCCTGTGAGAGAGTCTTGGAGTTGATCAACATGCTACACATGGCACTTGAGCCAGGCCAAGACGCACACTGGATCGAGTATACAGGGCTGGTTGGTGGGACCCGATGAGTTTGACACCCTACTCTAAGGAGCAGATGAGGCTAGCTGGCCTCTGGACTATGTACTGAAGACCCTGATTCAGCCTGCTAGCAAAGGCACTGGCAGTGCAACATCTCATCCAACCCTGGGCTCCCAGTAAGTCTACAGCAGTGTTGGCCAACCTGTGACAGAGGTGCCACAGTGACATGGGCAGCCTCTGTGTAGGGCACATGGCAGATAGTGGAAGGGGACAGGCAGCACAATGGCAGATAGGGCAGAGATTAGAAAGCAGAGCAGCAGCTTGGTCAGCGAGGACAGGGAAGGGATCAGAAAGCTGAGCAGCAGATCATGCAAGGGAGAGGGATCGGAGTGGCACTTGGGGAAGGCGTGGGGCTAGTCTGTGAAACCTGCCAAAAAGGTTGTCCCTCACTGATCTGGAACATGGAGCATTTGACATATCAACAGCTTCTCGCAATGCTGTTTTCACAGCACAGAAACAGAGAAGACACAAGGGCAGACAAGGTTTTCATTTGCCTTCTCAAAGAAAGTTGCTTGTTAGTACTAAAATTCACTATATAAAGTAAATGATCCAATTCAACAAGATTATAATCCTACAAGGATGCAGCAGCTGTGCTAGAAATCCGAGGTGCTAGGAACCTTAGTAGCGAGATCATTAGTTTTGCTTTGAGTAGGTTTGCCGCTAAAAATACCTTGCTTAAGACAAAATGTAATCCTTCTCTTCAGGCTTGCAAAGCTCTTCTTTGCACATCAGAAAATGCTAGAATGACCACCTGGCAGGATACATTAACACTAGGGTTTAGAGCAAAGATACAAGAACTAAAGTTGCTGGAAAAACTGATTTTGCTAGTTTGTTTTTTTTAAATTGTATATAGCAAGATACCAAGTTTGAGAGGAAGGCACATTCATCTTCTCACAGAAATCCAGACTTGGAGGCCATTCATTTGGATAAAATCCAGTTCCACATTGAAATTCAGTTGGACTTTCAAATGCAAATATCAGGAGAAGAGCAACATATGGTAGAGGTTAGTACTTATTTTTCCTAATTAAACGGTATACTGCTGTTTTGTATAACAATGTTAATAGGGCGTTAACAAGCCTTTGGAAAGGAGACCACCTCACTTTAAATAAAGTACAACACAGGCAGATAGCCTGGCAATTCCCACTTCCCACTTTCTCTCCTCTAGGACAAGACTGCGTGCGTACCATCCTAGTGACTGCATTTTTAATGGTCTTTTTCACAAGCCAAATTGGGTCAACCACCCTCCCCCACTCATTCAGTGTTAGGAAGGGAAAAACAGCATCGGAGCAAGCCATCACGGTTCTGGAGCTAAAGACCACCTTGGCACAATCCATCAGGTGAAAAGGCGACTAGCTCAGTGCCACCCTCCCTCCAGAGCTTCTTGCTCTCAAACAGCAAGGCCTCAATTCTGGTGAAAAGGAAGCCAGCCGTCAGGGTTTGGGAACTTCATATATCCATTTTGCCTTGCATGATCACTGACCCAGGGAGATGTGCCAGCATTTCAGACTCACTGCTGAAGAAGGAGGGCAGGCTGTATGCCAGCTTGTTTTTTTGATAATTTAGTTTTTGACCAACACCACTTACTTCCTACTTGATGCACAGGACCTCCGACTCCCCTGGAAAGGTGAGTTCTAACAACTGTAGCTCAGAAAAAATCCATGGTCATTGCTTTTGACCGTTTCCACCCCCTTTGTGATGTACATAAAAGGTCTGGAGTACATGTGCACATGCACACATGCTTTTGGGGGTGGTACTCTGGTCTCACAAAGGACATTCTACTATTACCCTGCTTGTCAAAAAGTCTTTCAAGGAGAGTGCTAATGAAACAGCAAGAGAAAAAGGAGAGCAGAGCTGTAGAAGGTTAGGACGCCTCTTCAGCTGTTTATAACGTGAGTAGATAGCTTTAAAGCCCATTTGACCTGTAGTGAGCATTTCAAGAGGATGGCTGTCTCTTTGTTAAAGATTCCTTAAATGAAATGGTAAGACAGGACTGAAAGAAAGCTCAGAGGTCCCATACTTAGAGGGCCCAACAAAAGGAGGGGAGGCCAACTGTAACATTCAATACCTTTATCTCCAGAATAAGCCGAGAAAATAAGAGTCAGGAGATGAGCTGAAACATCCTCCCTCTATTTCTTTATAGAAAGATGGCAGCACCTTCCATACTGCCTTCTTCCCGCCTCCTCTCCTGGCATCACCCAACTCCAAGGCTCCTTGCACACCACCTCAAACCCTTGCTCTGCTAAGCACATGGGGAAAAGACCACTAGATTACATTGCAGCTAGAGCTGCTGGTTGCTTTGTTGTCAGGTCTAGGCAGGGCATAAGACCCCTGGCCGCACTGAGAAAGGCAGCTAGCTGTTCATGGCCCCAAGTGATAGAACAGTAGTTTTCAACCCTTTTGGACTCCAGACACCCCTCAATAGATTCAAGACACCCCTCAGAAAATACCAGCTCTTAGTTTTCACTTCTTTTTTTTTTTTTTTTGGATGACAGAAGAATGGAGCAACTCTGCCGTTGCAAATAACTCAGACCACGATGGGGCAAGAACCTTTTTAAACACTGTGGATTCCTATTCAGAAACTCTGGATTTAATCTTGTGACTCATGTTTGCACACCCAGCTGTGGCACCCCGTGCCACCCTGGAAAGGATCTCAAGGCACCCCAGAGTGCCGTGGTACCCTCATTCAGAATTGGTGCAATCGAACAAGAACATTGTGCCTGCGTTTGCCTTAGGTGATCCATCAGCGCTAGCTGCATTTTCCAGCCTCCCCATACACTTAAGCATTCAGCACCATAATATTTCACACTGTATTTCATGCCTCATTTGGCAACAAAATTAATTAAATTTTAAGTCAATGCTGAAGCAGTACAGTACCTTTTTCCCCTCCATGGCATATATAACTCAATTTGTTTAAGCTAATGTGCTAATCAAAGTACTACGAAGCCCTTTTGGTAGGAAAGGGCCAGTGGAGAACCATGGTCCCTAGTACTCGTGCTGAAGCACAGACTGAAATGCTGCCTGTCTCAACAGCCCCTTGAACTGGCTTGGGGACTGCTCAGGGGCACAACTAGATTACTAACTCTGTCTGAACACCAGCAGCAGTTGCACTATCAAAATGTTCAGGAAAATAAGCCACTCGTAACAAAGCAGCGGCTGTAGCTCAGCATCTGGCACTCACTTGCAAGGGCTCAAGTCACAGTCTGAACTGGAAAGCAGCTGACAGTGAAACATGTCCCAAAGGAGATCCCCTATTCTTCCACCCAACCACAGCCTCAGGGAACCCCATCCACCCAGCCGACCTAGAGGCAGGCTTCCAGCCTACAATCTTGGGGAAGCCCAGCAGCTGCAGTAAGTTATGTAGTCGGTACATTGCTCTGTGTGGTGCTAAATGGCAGCCAAAATATTGCAGCAAGAAGGCTAGGAGAACACTGGAAATCCATCCAGCAGTCCCTTTCCAGAAGGGATTACTTACTAACATGAATTCAACTTTACGTGCATTACCACTTCCCTTGCTCTACACTTGAGACTCTCCTGCTTTTCAGAGAATCTGGGAAAGGGCAGGGGACCTGGTGGTCACAGCCCACTAGGCTGAGAATCTGAGAGCTTGCCAAACCTGCAAAAGGTAGACCCAGCGGTCATAGAGCCCACTTGTCAAGACCCTAAGAGAGAGAACAAGGACCATTTATACCAACTCCATCCACATGAGTGACAGGGAAGCCCATTAGGAATTGCAGAATTTCTAATTTCAGTGAGAAAGCAGATGGGTGGGACCCACGGATGTAACAAATCACATCTAAGCACCGTGGCAGATCAGCTTGCTTTGAAAACTAAGCAAATCAATAAAAACCAACAGCCAATTACAACTTCCCTGGTCAAGTGGGGTAGGAGGGAATTACTACATCAGGAGAGTGGGGTCTGCTCATCCACCAGGCACGAAGCATCTCCAAGCACAGCCTCAACTTGTCTGGAGCTCACTAAATGGTAAGCTTCCAAAACCCTTTTTTCAACCCAGGTGTTGGGGGCTGTGTGCCAAAGAGCCATGACATATGCTAAAAACAAAGAGGTTATAACCCAGTTATACCCTGCGGGCTTATTGTGCACAACTTCAAAATGTGGTTCCTGCAGCCAGAACTGCAATCAGCTATGAAATACAGTAGTTTGCAAATAGGTCCCTGCCCCACTGAGTTCACAGCCTATCTTCTCTCACACTTGTATGGTCCCTAGAACATACTGCCTTGAGCCTTACTAGACACATTGCATGATACCAGGATACAGAGAATTTATCTAAATCACTAGACTCTTTTGCATGTATTAATACTGCACAGAACTGTGCTTGTTACATGTCATAAAGGAAAAAAAAAAAACAAGCGTGCGTTAAATTCTACACATATTATAAGTACACATGCACGCACACGCGATGTGAGCAAGTTCCTGTTGCTATAATTGAATTTCCTGACTTTGCACATGTAAAAATATCTGTTTAGTATTAGCTTAGTTCAGCTTTGAGGGTTAATTAAGAAAAGGATTCGGATGCAATGGGAAGTGTGACGTGGTCACACATGGTGTGCACGCTGGAGCTGGGCACCCCACAGACCATGCAGAATTTGAAATTAGCAGCAGTGAGGTCCAGCAGAATGCTTGCCAGATCTGCTGGGCCTCTTCCAAAACCATCTTTCCCCTTTTGGAGGGAGCACAATAAGTCTGGAAGGCTCCGAGCTGGGACACCAAGCCAATTGCAAAACTCGACATACTCCCGTCAGCAAAATTGTGATCTAATGACTGCACATTCAGACGGATATAGAAGGATGGCTCAGGAACAGCAATGACCAGCAAGGGGCCAGGGGCCAGCCAAGGCCCCATCCTCACTACTTAAAGACCCAATCCTGCAAAACCAGTGATATACAAGAGGAAAAAAACCAAACCCTTGTGTTATCAGGACTTGACTTAGACTAACTCACAACTGTGCAGCAAAAAGCATCTTTCCCAAGTTGCCTTTGTTTTCCAGAAACTCACCTTTGTTTTGTAAGATGGGAGTCTCTAGGCCTCCTGGTTCCAAAGCAACCTTAAAAACATGACCATTTAAGTCTCAGCATGTGATTTAAAAAACAACCCCCACCCCTGCAAACTTCCATTTTCTTCCTCCTTTCTGAGGAAAAGTATCTTGAGGTTGTGTGTGTTTTGCTCTAATGGAAAGTTTCCTGAAACAAATTGCACGCGCTCCACACTGAGACCTACTCTATAATGTTTCTGTACTAGTAGGATTCAGTTGACTGGAGGGCAAGAATTTCTTTAAAAAGAGATACAAATATATCATTGCAAGCCATAACAGGAACACTAATCATAGTGCAAAATCAGCATCTTCTACCCTTTCCTAGACAGGGCAGCGTTGTTGCTTTTCTTGTAGTGGTATCTTTAAAGAAATGCAACTTGTGGGTACTGACTTAGGCCGTGCCTAGTTTGAAATTTTTAAGAAGGAAACCATTAGTTAGTTCAGTTGAATAAAGCAGTGGAGATACTAGACTATGGGGAATGCTATTCATGGGCTTTTCTTCCATTCAGAAGTTTTTGGGTGGATAAGCAAAATTTTGAGCCTGCCCAAAAGGAATCCATCTCCAATCAAAACAATACAGCAAGAGAAATTAAAAAAAAAAAAAAGTGGGGGAAAAAAAGTGGCATATTTTCCCCCTTTCTGGAAGCTAAGTGAATGTGAAGACAGAATTGGGAAAGAGCTCGCCTTCTCTATTGTAATTTAGGAATTGCTAAGAAGATGTTATACCATTTTTCTGCCTCCAGCTGCTAGAGAAACATGCTGCTTATTTTGGAATATCATAGTTTTGCTCCACAACACGCTCCCCCTCACTATCCTCCTTCCCAGTTCACCTGTCCTCATCCAATTAGGATGCTGTGGTCATCTGCTTCAGATCTTCTCTTCTCTCTACCCTTGCAAGGAAAAGGGGAAAAAGGGGAAAGATACAGACTTTGTTTTCTAGCCTGGCTGCTGAGATTCAAGTGAAGCAGAAGTGCTGGGAGTAGGACTACGTATTCAAAAGCATAAGGAGAGCATCAGAGGCAAGGACTGAACAGAGGTGTTACTTTGGATTAGTGAAGATAAGTGTGAAGTCTTTGTTCCACGCAGCTTGCTACTTCCTGCTGCCAGAATTCCCTTCCCCCATCTCCTCCCTAACTCCAAGAATGCTCCTCTTTCTCTCCTGGCCCGTCATATATATTTTTAATCCTGTTAATGGTTTCCAGAACTAGCACCAAAGAACCAGGGAGGGGAACAAGAACTCCCAAAACAAGCTGCCATGTTTCCAAAATCATGAAAGGGTAAAGTGACTTTTCCAATTTCTTAGTTGGTCTAATAAAAGGCATCATCTCTGAACCAAGAGCTCTAGGGTTTTGCATTTCTTTTTGTCTCAGACCAACACAGCTACCAAATACAGCCCTGAAGCTAAGTGACGTGGGGTTTTGGATGTAGCCATGTTGGTCTAATGAGACAGAAGCAGAAACCACATTTTTTTTGTTTTGTTTTTCCCAGTGGTGGCTCAGGCCCTGGGGAGACCGAATGCCACAAAAACTGAGCATGGCACAGGCACACACCTTGGCTGCCTCACTGCAGATGGCAGCTTTTGGGCACTTTTGAAAACTTTACTCCAGGTTGCTCTCACCTTGGGGCACATCTTAGGTGCACACATCAGCACAGCTGGTTTATAATAATGAAAACAGAACCTGTGGTCTACAAAGATCTTGTATTTTTCATTCTAAATTACACTTACTTCTGCACTTACCAGTGGTTTGCTAATTCTACTTGCCCACGTCACAATTTAAAAAGAAAGAAAGAAACCTAGGTGAGAGAGAGATCGCGTGCTACATTTTGTCCTTAGTTTTGTGGGATAAGCCCCCCCCCATTTGTTTTGCAAGGCTGCAAAATAAAAAAACACCCTAAAATAAATACTTTCAGCACAGAAGTGTCAGTTCTAAATATCAAGTCGCATATTGTACACTTCACGTCTGCCTTTCACAATTCATCAAAATAGCAAACTCTCCTATCACTGTATTCCTACATAATGAAAATACATGGGAACACGAGCCCCAAGTAGGAAAACATGATGCACCTCTACTACTAAAAACTTTGTTCTTCGCTCTGTGGAACAGTGCTGGCAACCGTTTATCACTCCGAAATTCACTACCAATAGGATTTCAACAACCTTTCCACTAAACTCTTCATGTCCCTCATTACGATTTAGTTGCTCTTAATTCAAACGCAAAAAGTCAGCTTCTCAACCCATTGAACAATGGACAGAACATCACTTTCTGCTTTGCAGGTTTGCTGCAGGAAGCAAGAGGCTTTTCTTCTTTTTTCACCTCCTTTCCAAGAGACACCCCACCCATGCACACCAACACTACACTTTGGATGTGTCCACAGAAGAGGCTGCATGCACAAACAGAGTAATTAAATCTTCAAACAGCTAACCTGTAGCACCAATTAAAGACACAATGTCATCTTTTGCTGGATTTATAATTTTCAAAGGGGATGCACACTCATCTACCTCCAGGGAGAATGCATTTACTTTGTTTGGCAGACTATAACTTAAAGAGTTTGTTGCATGCACCAGCTTGCAACTCTGAAAAACTCCCTAGTAAGTTGGCTTCAAATATCTGATGAACTTGCCTGATCAAAGCAAGTCCCCCAACAAGCCTCATCTCACAATCTTACTAACAGGTAGGTGCAACAAACTTTGGGGATGGTAGCCAACCACATCACAGTGCAAAAGGGAATTTTCCCCCTGTAACTCCCCTTTACAGTCTTCAAGCAACAAAGTTCTCTCTAATTTGAAAGCAAACTTATTTAATCTTAATTTAAAAAAAAAAGTTTGGTCAATCAAGTTTAAATAGCAAAGCTTGCATTTGTTGCAAGCAAAATAATTTAATCAGCAGGAGCCAGCCCACACCATCACTTAACTAGATAGGAAAGTGAGGTTATAGTCACTTTAAATTGTTTCTCAGATATGCCTGAGATCTTTATAAATTTGAAAGAAGATATTAAAGTCTTCAAGAGGCCAAGATCACCCCATAAAGCATCACCTCCTAGAAAAACACTTTTTTTTTTAATTGCTGTATTCTACACAACCCCAATGTACTTCACAACACAAGTTAGACACCAGCCATACAAACCCCATTTAGGAAACTCAGCAGCCACTGCGTGTCCTAATAACAATGCACAGATACTTGGGCACTGGAAGGAAAAGCAATGACTTCAGAAATAAGGCTGGAAAGATATTTCTCTTTAAAACCTCGAGTCTGCTACCACCTCCCCACTGCTTCTTAACTCCAAGTCGTTGTTGTTTTGTTTTTCTTGGGATTTTTTTTTAAAGCCACTCCCATGTGAAATTTAGTGCAGTGTATATTGTTAGAGGTATAACACATCTGAAATACTTTCAGGGGAAGGAGAGCAGAAGTTGGAGTAAACAGTCACCTATAAAAGTTATGATATTTCAAAACAAAAGATGTTTTAATTTTGGAAAGGCTAACATTTTTGCCACTGCAAATATTGGACAGCTTGGTACAGGAACTCTCTGCAATCAAAGGATCGCAGCAAGAGGGCATACACTCGATACACTTTAGATCTGGGAGTTCCTAATAATTTCTACATGTAATGGCCTATAATAGCATGCTGGATTTATCTAGTGCTTTATGAACAGGAAAAGTGGCCACCTTACCATCCTGAGGAGCTTCCATCTCCTTCAGATTGTCACACAAGACACAGGACAACAGCTTGGGGAAGGGAAACTGAGAACATTCTTAATTAAAGCATTCTAACATGTGCCACATTAGTCATTATTAAAACTCTCTAGTAATACCACTTTATGGTAACAGTTACCCATGTTAATTCAGGCATCATAGCAAGCTTTGAGTTGAGAAAGAAGGCCTCTCTCTTACCAGGCAGGGGCATTTGGGCAGAAGGACAGCAGGATTGTTCCTTTTCTCTTCGATTTTAACTTTCACTGGGGAGCGGAGGGCAGGGAGAAGCAGCCTTGATTTACAGCAACGAAGCCAAAGAGAGCAACCGGTGCCCACAGGACATAAGAAAATAGGCCCAAAGGCTCCCTGGCCCAAGAGGGAAAACCAAGAGCTACAGGGAGGTAATTCCCTAAGTACCAAAATGAATCAGTTTAAAGACACTCTGATTCCCTGATGCGTCTCCTGGTTCTCAACAGAAAAGACCTTTATTTATACCCAACAGTTGTGCCAATTTAAAGTTCCTGGATGACAAGACTGGTCAGCAGCACACTGCAGATTTCAACACTCACCAATCAGTATTTAAAAAAAAACCCAACATTAAATCACCCCAAAGCAGAAAAGTAATTTATAAACTCTTGACAAGCAAATAAAATACACACTTCACCTATTAAAGGTGAGATCATGAGGGCAGGGGGAAGGAGAACAACTGGAATCCATTCATGGCATGAAAAGGCTTCCATTAATACAGCAGTAAGCAGCATTTCAAAATTGAGATGTCCATCTGCTGGACTGAACATGTGTACAAAGGCTTGAGAAGGGAATGGCAGCAGTTGTGTAACTGCCTTGTATAATATCGCTCCCCTGGATTTTATGAAACGCTCAGAAAACCCGTCTCAAAAGCTTCAAGAGCCTAAAGGAAGGGTGGTGTCAACATTACCTTTCACTCACCCGAAAGAAAGCCAGACAGAGAGATTTCGTGTATTCCAGGCTCAGCACAGCCAAGGCAGCGAGAGGCCAGCCACTAGCCTGACTTTCCCAGAACAGCACAATTC
Source organism: Crocodylus siamensis (assembly GCF_052110815.1). Taxonomy (NCBI): domain Eukaryota; kingdom Metazoa; phylum Chordata; order Crocodylia; family Crocodylidae; genus Crocodylus; species Crocodylus siamensis. The sequence goes on along the minus strand of NC_143408.1, from coordinate 7,960,995 downwards.
CTCACCCCCTCCTACATCCTGGCTGGAATGGGCCAGGTCTGCAGGACAAGTAGCCAAACCAATATGCAAGCAGGAAAAGAATGAATGCAAGCTTTCCCCACCGCTAACCTCTCAGTAGCATGTTGTCTCTTTTGTGGATTTTAAGTAGTAAAAATAAAACACACGAAATGGAACATTCACTAAAGAGACCAAGTTCCAACTGGAATAATTTATACTTTTCTCTTTTTGCTTTCTTTCTCTATTGCCTTCTTTTTCTATCACCCACTCCATGGTCTTGCCTCTCTGTAAAAATGTTTGTTGAAAACTGTTTACACATCAAGCTAAGTGGCGAAATCTTGGCACTTAATATTATGCTGAAGTGAAAGGAGGAGAGGAACATATTGCAGAGACGCCACTTTGCAACATTTCATCTCAGAAACAGCAAGTTTCCAAAATGCCACATTTCCACATACCAAAGTGCCAACTCTGCCATGGGAAACTTCAACACCTACTTCAGGGAGTCCTGCCCCTCTACACCCCTCTCCTTCCTGCAGGGAGCACATCCAGAAGAAAAAAAAAATACTTTTTCCACATTGAGCCATGTCCACAGCCCTCCTGATGCATATTACTGACATTTCCCATATACCCTATTAAATCAATCTACAGCACCAGAGCAACACTATCCCATGACACCAAAGCACCTCCCATTAGAGCAGTGGTGCTCAGCCTTCAGTCCACAGGCTGGATCTGGTCTACAAACATTGTTACCTGGCCTGTGGAGCTCCCAATGGGTCTGGAAATCTGGGAGGAGGGTAGTGGTAGCAACACTGCTTCCAGGGTACAGCAATTAATGCTGCCAGTTTCCAGACTCAGGGGGTGCCTCACGGTACATGCACCTGACCACATGAGTCCAGTGTTACATCATGGCTAGATTCAGCCTGAAGGGTCACACCGATGCACTAGATCACCCCACACATGGATCCTGCAATGGATCCAGCTTCCAGACTGACCCCAGAGGTGGGATCTGGCCTGTGCTACTCATTCAGCCTGTGGGGCCAGAAAGAGGGAGCACCGCTGCATCAGAGCAACAGTGCAGACTGGTTTACAGGACCACAGGATTTCAAGATGACTTGGGGAGCTGCAGTTAAGCAGTACTGGAATGGCTGAAATTTTAACAAATCTACAAGTGCCTTAGCCATTCTCCTAAAAAACAAAACAAAACAAAAAAGCAACTACAGCAGAGGAAACAAAAGCAATAAGAACCTCCAGCATGGCACATTCATCCCAAAAAGCATACTGGGAGCAGATCCCCTGGCACGCAGAAATCTAATGAATGCAAGCCATGCATCCCCGTGTACAGGAAACCCAACCAGCCCAAAGCAAAGCCAGCCTGTCAGGTACAGCCCTGGAGGCATTTAATTTTAACCTCAAATTAACAAGCCTCTCAGTAAACACTGACATTTTGGCAAGTATACAGAGGTGTATCTGCATAGGCCAAAATTCCCAATGCGGGGTGTCTACCGCGAGGCTCCCAGGGTTACCAGTGGTTGTTACAAGCTCAGACTCCAGCAGCTTTCTTCCAGGGAGCTAGCATGCCTGACCTAGCAGAGCACTGCTGTCAGTCTGCTGGGAAACAGTGTTACCGAGCAAGCACGCTTGCCAAAGTCATTCTTCACCAGGGCAGAAAGCTCTCATAGTTTTAAGGACCCCAAAAGGGCCAGGACTGTCAAAGGGGCTGAAGGGTGTCACCCAAATCCCACTGACAGTCAAACTCCCCTCCACCCCCTGACAGACCCAACAGCATGAAAATTAACACTTTAGCCAAGCAACAGCTGAAGTTTCTCAGACATAAATGCGACAACAGCGAATTCATGTTCATCCCAAGAACAGCCATGGCACAAGGGAAGCATAGGACTACACAAAAGAGCGGGCACAAAACTAGTACAACTCCCTTTGGTTCATGACTCTTTGTTTTCAAACTTTGGAGAGAGACAGTACAAAGAAAAATAAGACAATACCTGATCCTCCAAACTGAGTGCTTGCTAGGGTTGTAGGTCTGTTTTTTCCATTAGCCACTGGCAGAGGAAACATCTAGAAAAACAAGAAGATGAAAGAGAAGAGAGAATTCAATGTTAGTTTTACTGTGCTGCTGTTAGGGGTGGGGGAGAAGAAAAGCCTTTAAGGGTACAGAAAGTTTGCCAACTCCTTTCTCAGGCGATCTATCTAGCAGGCGAGTGAATAGAAGAGACTAGCCCAACTGTAAGCTAACTCAAAGTTCCCCTGTAAGTACATTCTCATGGCACGCACACATTTCCAGTTTCTTCTTCATGGAAGAGCAACTGCTAAAATACTTTTCAGCTTCTCTAAGGTGCTTTCTGCTCACCACCGGTGTGCTAATGGCAAATTATTTATTTTCTCACATTATTAAGGGAGGCATCAAAATCTAGGGTGTTCACAAACCCAGAGAAAGATTTGTTCCCTTATTAATAAATTAGCAAGAAGGCTGCAGGCCCAGCTCTCTGTCCAGAGGAAAGTTCATCTCCTTGCCTCAAATCACATGCACAGAATCTGGGTTTATTTCCTATTCTTCCTCTTCTGCACCCCCTACACCTTCCTTATCACGATCCCATGTCCTAGGAAAGAGTCAGCAGTGACCACAGGGGCTCTAACCAGTGAGGACAAAGGTGATTAAACCACAGGCTACTCCTTTGCTGCAGGCCTTCAATGCATGAAGCCCTCATAGGTCTCCAAAAGGTTAATTTCATCCTTTCCTCTCTAGAAAAATGCGAGTCTTATGAATGCACCACCTCTCTCTCCCCCACACCAACAGACACTAGACTACTGCAAAGCAAGATAGGGGACATTAGGCAAGAATTTGTAGGTGGATGAAGTCTGGCTGATTGCAATATTCTTTAACACATGATTAGAAAGATTAACTTATTTTATATTATCAGTCATTTTAGTTACCTCTCTGCCACAGTTACTGCTACAATTTATAGCTAATCTCCTCCTGCCAGAGAGCTTCCTCAAAAATACTGCATACCTAGTCAGCTAACCTGTATAAATATTTTTAATACAAGTTGGGAGGGTTTCAAAAGCTGTTATTTTAAAATGTATATGCACCTGCATGCAGCAGAAAAGAAAACTAATTCTTCTCTACAAAAATGGAGCTTTAGCTAATAAAACAACTGGTAGGAAAATGCTTGGTAAATTAACATTTTAATATGCTTTTACTAGTCTACTCAGATACTTTCACCATCAAGTCATTTGAATTTATATTATTTTTACCTTTCCAATGTCTGAGTAACTCAAAAGTTTAATGTGCTGCACAATTTTAATGGGATAGAAAACCTACAAAAAGTCAGCATTTCAGGCCTTGACAGGTTTGATGGCTTTTTTGGTCAGCTGTGCTCCTATGCACAACTGTCCATCCGGTTTTAGTTACAAAACCGGGAAATAAGGAAGATATGGCAGATATTTACAGCAGCAAGACAGACAGGCAACCAATTTCCATTGAAGGCAACTGAATCTGGGCATTTAACTAACTCCCTTAGGGATCTCCAAAAATGTGTGTACAGAAGTATATACATACGTAGACACCCCCCACCCCACCCCCAAACTAAAGATTCACAATATATTTAGTTGTTCAGTGTGATAAAGAAATTAAGAAGAGGAATAATGTTAGTTTAGAGAGATTTTTAAAATCTGGATTACTGAAACGATATTACAACATCAGAAATTCACTCCATTTACCTAAGAAGAGAGCAAAGGAGACATCCTTAATCCACCCTCCCCAAGACAGGGGAAAAATGTTACTTTGATCAAAGAGCCAGTATCCCCAGCTATGACAAAGCAATGCATAAACTATGGCAAAGTAATGTATAGAAATGCAATGCATACTGTCTTCTTGAACTGCACTGCCTGCTTTTTTCATAAATATTTCTGCTTAATATTTGCTGATGCTGAAAAGCACAAGGTTAGAGTGACAAAATGCCAATGGAGAAAATGTACAGTTCTGTTCCATTGTGCACTGCACATTTTCTCATCTGCTTCTGCAAGAAAGGCCCTCCCATGACTACTTTTGGCAATCCCCAACCTGCCCACAGACTACACACATGAATGAGGGATGCCCTTCCCACCTCTCGCCTTCGTGTTCCTTATTCTGTTTTGAAAGATACTGAAGGTAGGAGACTGATATAACACCTTCCTGTTTGTTTCCATAGGAGTTAAAGAACTGCCCTCCCCACTGTTCCACATCAAAGCAATCTGAAACTTTAAAGCATCATGACATTTGATAACAGGGAACCCCAGGCTATTGTTACTACAGTAAGAACTTTAAACAAGTTTATCACACATGAAATCCAGGAAATATAACATTTATACTGTCAACTTGTTTTTCCACTGCAGTGTGGGTTTATTAAGTCAGACTAGTTTGCTTCATTTAAAGGGCAGAGTACAAGTTATACTTGGAAGTATTCTCTGAGTTTGTTAGCTTACAAGAGCGTTGTTGAAGCCATGTTGTTCCAAGGTACATGTGAGAAATAAAGAGGAGCGGTTGGGTATTCTATTTTATTGGACCAATATTTCAAAGAGATGCTAGAGTGCTTTTTCATTTTAAACATATTTAAAAAAATTTAAAAGTGCTCTTTATTAGTTTGTTACTCAATATATTAGGATCACCCACCCACTATTAATGCTGTGCGTTTAGATGCTATTTTAACTTTTAGGGGGGAGGGGGAGTAGATGAACCAGTACATCAGGGTAGCAGGAGAGCACAAGGCGGGGGCGGTGGGACACAGACACACAGACAGACAGACAGACAGACAGACAGTTAGTTAGTTTTTTAATGGTCTTATAATGAGGTCAATACATGTACTTCTCTGTATTTGAAATGTATTGGTCAAGTAAAGCTTAAATCTCTAAATACTGTTTATAAATGTGTAGCCTCCAGTTTCCTGGACAGATGATAACAACTTAAGTGCTAGTCCCATAAATACCAAAAGATCATTCCTTCTTTCCCATAAAAAACCCCCACAAATCCAAAGTGTAAAAATGCATACATAAATATGCACGGTTTTATAGAAGGTTAAATCTAACACTGCACTCACTTTTGTCAAAAGACATTTCATGAGATGATAAAGTGCAATGATCCAGTCTGAGCAATTTTCTCATATATTAGCTGACAAAGGTGACAGTGACTTAACTCAAACTAGAATGACTGTGTGGAACTGGAATGACTGTGTGGGGATATATATTTGGGGTTATCAGCTACATTGTCATCACTTCATTTACAAACTTTCTCTTTTTTTTTTTTTTTTTTTTTTACCTGCTTATACCATAACAAAGACAACATAATCAACAACTGTATCATTCTGGTCAGCAAACATTCATACTAGCTTCAAGTGATGCACCTGAAGGTTCCCAAAGGGTGTGCCACAAGACAAACAGATATGTGCTGTGAAGAATGGGCTGAATCAGGCAGGCCCTGGCGCTGTGAACCTGGATTGGGTCCACAGACCAGTGAGCAAAGTGTGCTGCCCATTTCAATCCAGAAAAAGTGCGCCCCAGTATCAAAAGTTTGGGAAATGCTATCGTAGAAAATATTCTGTTTACTGCTATTAAGCAAGAGTCTATTTATTATGCATGTATATCAATACACTAATGTTTCCAAATTAAGTAACAAGTTACTTTCATCTCCCGTCTGGTTTGCTGACATCTTATGTACAGCCACCCAAATAGCAGGTTCAAAGAAAGGTAAAACCTGAAAGCTTTTTTCCAGCACATAAGTTTGCAAACCTTATTTTGTATTAGACTGGAACAGAGGAGATTTCATTCAGTTAATTTCCCCAGAATAATGCTTTATAAAAAGCATTTTTTTTTTTATTTATTTTTTTTTAAGAAAAACCTTCCTCTGCCCAGTTTGGTGTAAAATGAACTTTACTGCAGCTAGACTCCGAACAAAAAACCCAACAGATTTATTATGGACATAATCCTTTAACTATCCCGAGGCATATGGCAGTGTTTTAACACCACTTAGTGTTTTTAACTCTAGGAAGCAGCTGAGGCAAGATTTTAGAGCTCCAGTCAAACATCTAGCCATTCAAATGAATGACGTGTTTGTTTCTTGGCTTTAGGTTTTGAGGCAGCTCTGCCGTGCACCAAAGTTTCACTCCTCAGAGGTGGCTGCTGATAGACGGAGCTGCAGCTTTACTGCAAAGGCGGTTACCGTTTTACACGCTGTCCACACAACAAGTTTTAAAGGAGTTGGAAGCCAATTATGACATTGCTTGCACCCCATGCCACATGGCTAATACTTGGTTAATAACCGTAGCAGTTAACACTTTTACTCCTGCCAGAGTCCTAGACTGTATCTGGTTTGGCGTGCCTGCTTTGCGGCACAGACAAGACCCCTTAACCATATCTGTGTAATTGGTTTGGCCGGTCTTCCTTCTTCCCAGCTCTCTCTGCACTGAAGTGTCCCAGCCTGCACTGCCCCAGAGGACTGCTCCTGCCACCCTTTGTGTCTGCCCTTCGAGCACTCTCTCCCCCTACTGAGGCATTCTGGGATAGCTGACCAAATTTTCCCAGAATGCACGGCACACGCAGCCAGACCTCGCAGAACGGGGAAGCCCAATGAATAAACATGGTTGTGGGAACAAAAATGATGCCATGTGGACACAATATGAATGGAGTTAATGTAAACGAGCCTCCAACCAGCTAGGGCTGTAGCATCTTCCAAAAAAGGCAAGAAATGTCAAGTCACAGGTCAAAGAGCTGTGCATTACAACTGGAGAAAAACTAAGCCAATAAATACAAGGTTTTCTGGAAAGCTCTCCCCCACATCTGAAAACCCTCCTGGACCACTGCCAGCCAAGCCGCAATGAAAGAAGGCTTACAAATTACTTGTACTTCAGGGCAATTATGAAAGGCAACTGGTTCAAGGGGACTTGTAAAGGACTAGTTTGCACCAGCCCAGAGCAGCAATCAGATTGCAATTCTGGGAGTTTGGCGCTGGTTTCCAACTTTAAGTCACTTGACTATATAATGCAGCACTCTCTTGCTTTTTACTATTTTAACTGATATACTAATTCAGTGGGGGGGGGGGAAGGTTATTTAGAGAACTATGAAAGCTCCTACCTAAACCTTGCTTATTTTATGGAGGTATTCACCTCCCTCTCCGTGATATCAACAATAATCTTGTTTTATACCATATTTATTTTCCCCCAATCACACTGCCAACTAGGACAAACACATTCCTGGCTATACAACCCAGTGGCTGAAGACATAACATTTACCCAACTGGGAGAGGAGCACAGCATAGAACAAGTACCACAATCACAACAACGTGGACATATTTTTCCTAGAGGAAGACATTGAAACACCAAGCTAAACAGATGCCACTACATCTGCAGAGTCCACACACACTTAAGAGAACCACACAAGACAAATTAGATCCATTACAAAATGTATCAGCAACCTGCAAAACTCCAAAGCTTTCTATATATTCTATATTACACTTAAAAAGTTTGCAACAGCGAGATAAATATGAGCCATTTGCTAGTAAGAGTTTTAAGTCTCATTCTCAATAGATATTTACTATTTTAAAAGACTCTTTTATGCAAAGCCAAAATAAAGTATGCCCCTGAGTGCTGATGGACATAACTGGCCCAATTCCAAACCTCGCTGAAGTCAGTAAGAAGACTCCCACTGACTTCAATAGCCTAGGACGAGGCCTAATTTGCTCTGAAGAGAATCTCCTTAGCACAGCATGTTGCAAGCAACTTCTGCAGGCCCCGATTCTGAAATCAACTGACTTTAGCATTCACAAGGAGCCTTACTGGTTGCAATGAGCTACTTCCGTGAAGGTAAGGACAAGAGTGCCATAGGGATGCACCACCTCAGATCTACACTGCTGCAATTCCTGAAGTCACTCTAGAGTTAGACGGACGTAAAAGAGCAGAAATCTGAACCAAGTTATTCACCTCTAGCTCCAGACTGAACCCCCACCCTACCCAGCTCAGGAAGAGTTTATATTTAAAAAGGGAGATGTGTTAACTGTAATGGCCTTAACTGCACGACCATGCAAATTAAGTTGGGTTACAGCCATAAGTCGTGTAAGAGTTTGTTTACATTGCAAGTAGTGGTTGGAAATTTCTTTCTGTAAGGGGGTGGTGGAAAAGGAGCAACTTTTCAATCCTACCTAGAAGTAGACTGCCCACTGTTCACCCACTCTGAAATTCAAAATATGGATGTCAGACATGCAAGACAGCAATCGGCAGAATTCCCACCAATAGGGTCAGTCTCTCCAAGACGAAAGAGGAAAATAAACCCCAAAACACTGCATGCTACTCCACCATGAACCTTGAACGCATTTCTAAGCTCAGGTATATTGTCACCACAGCCCTCCTAACAATTGTAAAATATATCACTCATAATTAAATTCTAAAATTCAATTGTTAGGAGATGGTCTGGCAGAAGGACAGGGTGAAACCCTACCAGCCATCTCTCTCATGCAGGGCAAAGAGAAGGTAGGGATCGTCTTTGTGCAACCAGCAGTTTCCTATAGACCAGGGCAAGTTAGAACTATTCTAAGAGATGTCCTGTCAATACTGTATCTTTCTGCCACCATACAAAAAGAAATGCAACATATTGACAACTGTAACCTAGAACTGCCCTAAGAAGAGTAACAGCTATATTGCTCTCTCATAATTATTCTTTTTTGTTGCTGTTGTGGAGCTGCATTTTTTCAGCTTTTACCCTGGGTTTGCTTATCTAAAAAGCAAGATACACTCCCAGTGTCAGGACAGCACCCCCCAGCTGGAGTTTGCATTCAAAACAGTAACTTTCTCTTTCCACTAGTCACCTACCAATTACATTCTAACTCTAGCCTGGCAAACACGCACAAACAAGCCAGATCGCACACATGCCAGTACCACCGGGAAAGTCAGCCGAACAACTCAAGCGGGCAAGGTGAAACATTCACGTGTGTTGTTCAGATAAAAGCCTTAATTTGTCACTGTAACCCCTAACAAGCACCTAATTTTGACAAAATTCAAATCCGAGGATGCTCAAAAACATTTCAAACTGAGTTAGAAAAATCTGTAAAAGCGGAGACATAGCAAGTCTGGATCACGGAGAGGGAAAAAACAGCCTGATTAAAAGTCCCATCTTTGCATTAGTGCTGTATCCCTAGCTTCAGAGTTATCCAGCACGCTTCGCTATGGGCATTTAAACCCCGCACTGTTCCAAAGAGCTTTCCCATCAAAGTCCCCATGTGTTCATCACAAGAAGGGCCTTTATTACATTGCGATGAGGGGTGCTGCGGCTGTTACTTAGTTCAATAATACACAAGTTGCAGCATGTGCACGCACGCACGCACAATACGGCACATATGAAACCCATCATCTGCAATTTGCCTCATTTTACCAACTCACACTCTCTGCCCCCCTCCCGCCACCCCCTGGCCCCTAACAAGTGCTCGGGAACACTGGGAATCGCTCGAGCCACGGTCCCTTTAAAGGCCCCCCTCGGAAGAGCTCGCTTACCATACTGAAGTCCAGCAGGTCACTGAGTTCTTTGTCTGTCCCAACTGCAGCCATTCTCTGCTGCTGCTGCTGATTCATACTCCCACAGACTCAGCGGTGGCAGTCCTAAAGAAAACCATGGGGGAGGGGAGGAGATATTTTAATGACTAGAGCAAACTACCCACCCCACTGATGAATATTAAAGAAAAAAGAAAAAAGGAAAGGAAAAAAAAATCCTTTGCAAATTCCCAGCCTCCAACTTCAGGGCCTTGGAACACAGTGAAAGTCCTCACATGGCACCCAGAGGCAGAAACAAGCCTCCTATTGACCAGCCACACTTGTATGTTTGTTTTTTGCTGCCAATTCCACTAGCTCAGACCAATTCTGCTGCTCCCGGCTTACGGCAAGCGAAAAAAAAGAGAGCGAGCCAGCTCATTTATCAAATGTTCTTGGCGGGTTTCAGCTTCGCCACTGCCCCCCCACTCCTCGCAGGAGGTTCTCTTGTTTTTGTCTATTTCTCTTTAAAGTTTAAAAAAGGCCCAGTTTTGTGCCCAGAGCCCTCCCTACGGGTACGGAGCACCTGCAGCTCCTACTTTATTCGGACCGGAGTTGCGGAAATCAAGCTTTGAAAAGAAAGAAGGGGGGGGGGGAAAAAAGAAAAAAAAAAAAAAATCGAGCCGTGGAACTATCTACCAGAATGATCAATACCCTAACACAAGAGAGAAGGAAAATAAAGTCACATTTTCACCTTCAAAGCATCCTGCAAAAATAAAACTCCCTCGGCAAAATATAGGGGGAAAGTATTCCTTAAAAAAAATAAAAAAATAAAAAATTGTAGAAGTAGGAGATGGCAAAAAAAAAAACCAAAAAAAAAAAAAATCAAGCCCATTACGTCAGAAAAAAAATATCTCTTCAGGGAGAGAGAGAGAAAAAAAAAGAAACCTGGGATGAGATAAATGATTCCCTCTTCTTCCTCAAAGCTCATTCATAGTTACAAAGGGCAGCTGGCCAATAATTTAACTCATTAATCACAAGAACCCCCCCCCCCCAACCCTTTTTAAACCTGCGCTGTTCCAAAGCCCTGGGAGGAAGCGCTAGCTCGCCTGCCCCTCGCATTTCAGCGGAGCTGAAGAAACGTGCCGAAATCAACCCAGCCCGTGAAACCCCGCTGCCACCATAAAATAAAAGAGAGGACTTACAAACCAGCAAAGAAGCCAAGCCCCTGCGTTCGCCTCTTTTGTGCATCTTGCCATGTTTTTAAAGCAACTTTGAAAACATTAACCCCCGCCCCCGCAACGGCGGCCAGGAGAGCCCCAGCTCCGGCAGGCGCAAACCAGGGGGCGACTCCCGAGCAGCGGCCGGGGGAGGCCGGGCTGCGGGGCCGCACAATGGCCCGGGCACGGCGCGGCCTGCCCCGCCGGGAGCCGCCACAACAAAAGCCGGCGCCGGGGCAGGGCCGCGCTCCCCGAGCCCCGCGCTCCCCCGCAGGCCGAGCTGCACCTTGCTGCCTTCGGACAAAGGCTCCGCGCCGCCCGCTCCGCCCCCCTTTCTCCCTCCGCCCCAAACTCCGGCCGGGCCCGGGCCGACACTGACAGCGCCGCGGCCCGAGGGGAGCGGAGCGGAGCTGCGCCACGCGGCCGCCCCCCGGCCCTTTAAACCGCGGGGAACAATGCGCCCCCCCTCCCCCCCAAACTCCGCCTGAAGTTTCCAGCGGCTCCGACCTGGGGCCGGGGCCGGGACCCGCGGGCAGGAGCGGGCCCCGCGCAACAGGAGGCGGGGGCGGCCCGCGGGGGGGAGGGGAGAGGAGAGGAGGCGGCGGCTCCCCCCGCGCCTACCTGGAGGGAGGGGCTGAGCATGCGGCGCTGCGGCCGCCCCCGGACAAAGCCCCGCGGGGCGGCGGTGCCCGGAGCGCGGCCGCCGGCGCCTATTGTTCTCGCCCGCTCCGCTCCGCTCCGGCCCGGTCCCGTCGGATGCGCCGGGCCGCGGCCGCCCCGCTCCGCTCCTAGCGCCGCTGCTGCCGCCTCCTCATCGTCCCCCCGCGGCGGCCGAGGCTGCTGCGCTGGGGCCGCGAGACCGGGGACGCCCGCCCGCTCCGCCCCGGCCGGCCCGCCCCGCCTCCCGCGCACGTCGGGGCGCGCCGAGGCGCCTCCCCTCGCAGATCCCTCCGCCGCCGGCAGCTGCACAGGAGGGGGGCGGGGCTTCCCCCCTCCCTCCAGTGCCCCGTGGGGACGGGCTGGCCTCCGGCACTGCTTTCCCGCGCGGCCCTGGTCACGGCCCCCCTCCCTGCACAAGGAGAGGAGGAGCCGCCCCCCCCCCCCGCCCCTCTTGCAGAGGAGGGGAAAGGGGGGGACCAGGAAGGGGCCGGCAGCGTGGGACTATGTTTCCTAGCGGAAGGGGACGCGAGGAGGGACAGCGCGCAGTGACGACACGGGAGCACCGGGAGATGGAATGATAAGGCCGCGGGGCCTCGGCCAACGGGAGGGCCCCGCGGCCGCGAGTGGCAGGCGGGGCGGCCAACCAGCGCCGGCCCCCGCCCACCCCCGCGCTGCCGAGGCGGAGGCGGCCGCTGGGCTTTGCTTGGCGTCTCCCGCCCGCACCTTCCCAGGCCGCCCCGCCGGCGCGGGGCTCCCGCAGCTGCCGGCAGCACCTGTCGGGCCTGGGCCGGGCTCCTGGCCCGCCGCGCCAGGCTGGTCCCCGCGGGGGGGGCCTCTGCCCCCTCCACGCTTTGGAGCAGTGTTTGCAGCCTCTGCAGCCGCCGCAGGGCCCTTGTGCCTGGTGGTGTGCGGGGCTGAACCATCCCTGCAGACCCCACCCCCCCGCAGAGCTGCTGCAACTCTGGTTCTCCGTTTGCCCCCTTAATTTCCGGGTCTCATTCTGCCGCCCTTTGTCAGCGCTGAAAAAGCTGCACTTTGTATCCAAGAGGCTGATACGGAAACTCAGTCCACACATGCAGTTTGCCACCTGCTCTAGCCAGGGTGCCCGAAGGCAGGTAGATGCACTTGTAACCCGATTTGTATCCTCTTCTCTCAGTGCATCCAGGGAGTTTTCTTCTCTCTCTTTTTTTTTTTTTCCTTTCTCTGTAGCATAACAGGCAGCTGGACTGAGCAGGAGCTATGAGCGGCCCTCTCATTTTTGGGCGAGGAGGCCAAAGGATGGAGTTGTGGATGATGCAACGGGGCAAGTGCCCCCCCACACCCTTCGAGCCTCGCTGGACGGGAAACTGGTGCAGCGGTTTGGCACTGGTTTAATGTCAGAGCAGCCCTGTGTAAAGGCTGTACTGGTTTATCGTCCCATCTTTCAGGAGTAGAGAGGTGCTTAGAGAGCGACATTAGGCAGAAGGCTGCCTGGAAGGGCCCGCTCTGCCCCGCTTTGGTGTGGGTGCATCTGCCTGCATTGCTTGCTTCCTCCATCCTGGGTTGCAGCCTCCTCTTGATTTGGTATCACTTGGCAAACAAGTTTAAAGACCCCGTTGGCATTTCTTTGTGCATTGCTGTGCTTATCATGGATTAGCAAGCATGTCCCAGCCTTTGCCAGTGAGTTTTGGGTCTGGGCACCGCCAGTCTGACGTTGGCTATCGATTCTTCCACACGGGCTGAAAGCTGCTGGCCGATTCTTTCTGAGATGCAATGGGGTGTATTAGAAGCGTGAGATCAACGCAAGTGAAGTCACCTCACCTCTGTATAGTGACATTTCTTCCTGCATGTGTAGGCTGTAAAAATGCCTGCCTGCCTATGGTACTGTGGGCCAAAGTTAAATGGGTTTAACACTGGCGGGCACAAAAACGGAGACTGCCGTTTACATGCGACTGTTGTGGGTTTGGGAAGTGAGTTTATCTAATCTAATAAAGTTTATGCCAGTGTCTGATGGCAGAGAAGAGCTGGTGCTGGATTCCTGCGCTCGGGTGGAACGGACTCTGGATGCAGCCCTCTAAACCGCTCTGAATGGAAAGGGATGGGTGGGCACCGCTCCGAGCTGCTGCTGACCCAGCCAGCTTAGCGCGCTCACTAGCAACAGAGCTATCTCCAACCGCATTTGCAGCTCTCCAGGCGGATGCCCTGCCTTCCCCAGTATCCTGTAGGTACCATGTTCCAATCCACCAGTTTCCACAGACGCTTTCATTTTCACTTTGTCTGATCTCGGTTGGCGGTTGCTCCTGTTTTGTGGCTGGCTGTTCCCTGAACTTGAAGGAAACTGTATTTTCTTCAAAGGCAGAAGAGCTTGCGTGCATTCAGACAGATGACCTGAATAATCCTCTGATACCCTGCACACCTAGCATTCCCAAGTGGGGAAAAATAAGGATATAAGGGTTGTTTTTCCCCACCCCCAGCCATTTAGCAGCAGTGGAGCGACGGGCGGGGGGGAAGATTCCCCTTCGTCGTAGCCACCCTCCACCAGCCACCAGGCTAGCTGTCCCAGGCCAAAGGGTGAACTGCCACGAGCCCCGATTAGCGCGCGCCTTTCAGAACAACCACGGCTGGTGGGAGGTGGGCACGGCCGCGCCGCGGAGATGTGCAAAGTGCATGCCAGCCCCGTCCCGGCCCTGTGTGACGCTGCGCCTTCTCTGGAGCAGTTGGACCATGTGATCGCGTTTCTCTCCCCCTGAGTTCACACCCGCCCCTCGCACGCCTCCTCTCAAAGCCATTCTCCTCCTGGCCGGCCCCCGGTCTTTCCCTCTCGCCGCTTTCCTGCCCTGCCTCAACGGTGCCTTTTCTCCAGAGGCCCTGGGTGGCAAACAGAGAATCAATCTGTCTAGCTGACTGGGGCTGATTCATAGAGGCAGGGTGGAGAAAAGAAAGAAAAGTGTGGGATCACTTCAGGAAAAAGAGAGGGGGGGAGGGGAGAGGCAGGGAACATTTTGTTAAAGCGGCAACAGCCCTTTTCCCAAGCCTGGCTGCTCAGCCGAGCCAGACCGGGGTTGGTTTTCAAAGGAGCTGGAAACCCCCCTTACTTTGCACCGGTGCGCTGCAAAGGGGCGCTCGGCAGGGAGATTGCGGAGGAAGACGGGCAGGGACCTCCCGGCACACACGTACATGCACTTGAACAGTAGCTCGCTAGGCCCAGCAGGCAGGAAATGGAGTGGGACCGATCGATGGGAGTTTTGCCGGAGCGAGGCCTGCCCGGCGAGGCGCAGCGGGGCTTGGCCCGTCTCGGGTTTGCACCTGGGACGCGGTGAACCTCCAGGGCGCTGGACAGAGTTGCGTTCACTCCCGCTTGATGTAACTGGTCAAAGGCCTGTGTCTTTGGGTGGACCGAGGGTCTGCCTCTGCGTCGAACCCCCCTGGAGCGGATGCCGTAACGTCATCCCTGGGGAATGGCTTTTCTCCAGGTGCGGGGAGCGCCCCTTCCTTTTTATAGCACAGATGTGCTGGTGGCATCTGGAGTGCTTCTCTCTCCCCGGCCCCTGCCTGAAACTTAAGCATCTCATTTTAGAGGCCTCAGCACCCTGTTACTTTCAAACCGGCCGTCCGGCAGCACTCAGTGATTTCTTCTCCTGGGGTAACTGGCCTGAATTATCCCGTCCTGACCTGCTCCATTTCCGCAATGTGGAGGCTATGATGGAGTCCCCTTTCTTGGTGTCTCCTGGGCAAAGACACATCAGCAGGACGCGCGTGCCTCATGAGCGCTTCAGGCTCTGCAACATAAGGTGCTTGAGAAAAGCAAGCAATATTAAGGTTAAATGTTACAGGCACAGTACTGCTTAATGTGCTAGACAGGGAACTATGAGGACTCATTTGGGTTCCTGACTGGGCTATAAACTTCCTGGGGGCTCCTGAGTAATTCTTGTTAATCATGCCGCATTTTCCTCATCTGTGAAATGAGGAGAAGAAGCCTTCCTCTTTCCCACCCATTGGCTGTTTAGTCTGTAAGCTCTTTGGGGTCACACTGTCTCACCGTGTGCACTTAATCCCCTGGCACAATTGAGTCCTGAACACAATAAGGTCTCTAGCTGTTTGTGTACTACAAGCGACAGCACGGTGCCCCTTGCAAATTGCCTTGCAGCGCTTCCTTCTCCGTCTTCCCCTCCCTGGGCCAGATCTTTGGGAAGTGGTAGCCTGCAAGAATCTGAATTGCAGCAATGCTGTTGCATATCGTATTTTAGTTGCGCTTGTAACTTCACCATGAAGATGATTTAATTAAACCTCAGTGCTTAGCTACTATGGCAAAGGTTGCTCCACAAAAGCACATACTTAATAGAAACAATGGGTAGGAGTTAAAACTGTTGGTGCCAAAGGATTTCCCCTAACATCCAGTTTAGTGACACCCACCTCTTTTTTTTCTCTCAGGGTTGTAAATGACTGGCTTTTCTCTAAAAGTTGAGGCTAATCTATTTTTCCAGCTCTGAGGTAGACTCAGCTCTTCCTTATTAGCTGGACATTCTTGCACCCATCAGTATTTTAGAAATAGTTTTCTTAGGGCTTGTTCACAGGACAAGGATGCATCAGCTCAGCCTAACATGGGAATTTAAACTGATTTAATTAAATTGGCGCAATGTCTGTGTAGACATCCTAATTTTGGTTTAAGTGAAAAGGAAATGGGAGTCAATTAAATAACCCAGTTTGAAAGAAAATAGTAAGTGTGTCCACACCAGTTTTCAAATCAGTTTAAGTTGAGCAGGTGAATCTTTCCCACATAGGCTTTAGGAAACAGAAAAGGAAAGCAAAGCTGTGATGCTTCTTACTTTATGCAATCCCTCACTGTTTAAAACAGGAAACACAACTCAAATCTCATTCTTAGCTGCACCAAAGCTAGGTTTTTTTTTCAAACTGTAGTCATTTCGGTGTGGAGGCAGGGGAGGTGAGGAAGTCTGACTGTGCACAGACTCAAATCAGAGCAGCAGGCTGGCTCCCTACCCAATGAGCATAGAGGAGTGAAGTATATGAATGAGTATAGAGGAATGAAGTGAGAACACAAATGCAAAATCCCAGCCCCATTCCCTAGTGGCCTGTGCTTCCTTACATCTCAGACAGAAATGAGAGGAGGGTGAGAAGATTCCCTAGGAGACTGCAAGGCCAGGAGTAGCTTCTATGCCTCGCCGGGGTCACGGGACATAAAGGCCAGGCTGCTTGTAAGAAAAGCATAAAGCCATTTTGTAGGGCTACTCCCAGGTAAGAACAGCTCCCTGTTCACAGCATCTGCCCGGCACCTGTGGTTTGCCCTAGAGCCCAGATGTACCAAGGCATAGAACAATGCACCAGTCTCTACCCTGACCGTGAGCTGCCCACCCCCATTATACACCATTATACCATAGGCTTGGATAGTGGGCTGCACTGGCTGTGTAGGCCTACCCCGGGCCTACTGCACTCTCCTGGTTGTCCCTGTATGCTGTTCCAATAGCACAGGTCAAAATCTGGCCCTGGGACATGGTAGAAATACACAGAATAATGAACTGCAGAGAGCAGGTGAGCAGCATGTCCCAGCTTATCCATTCTTATAAACGACATTGGTGGTCATCAATGACACCAAGGAGAAATGGATTACCAGCGGATGAAAAGAAATTCAATTTCCCCTCTGAGGCCGCATGTAGGCTGTGCAACTTATTGCTCCCAGACACAATGGAGGCCAAGAGTTTCACAGGACTCTAAGGAAAGCTAGGCATTTACCTGCACAGTGTGAGCTCAGTGGTACCATGCCACCCCCAGCATTTAAACTCCATGAGGCTGCTATAAAGATTGGGAGAGTTTCTAAGCAGTACCTTCAGGATCCTGTGTATTTTCCTGCTGGATTTTGAGACTGTGGGTGGGGTTGAGTCACGTTTTCAAGACTCTTTCTGCAACTGTGGGAGCTAAAAAATTACATTTTTTAAATAGAAGTTGAGATTGTCACCTAATCCCATAACTCCAGGAACTGTGACTTAAATATATGCAAGTAAACTCAAGCCCATCTCAAGCACTATCAACACAAGGAGGGAGATACAAATATGCAGTTGAGCATACATACATTAACATGTCCACAAATACAAATACATACACAGTAATCTATATATATACAGACACAGGTACATACACAAATGTTGGCACACCGTTTTATAAAGCAACCAAACACCTCCAGAGATACCAGCTCACACAGGCATCCTCAAACACATGTGCATTCACAAACCTATGGCCAGATCCAGAAAACACACAAAACACCCAAACATGCATAGCCCCGACTGCCCCCACACAAACTCCTTTTTCATACACGTGGGCAGGCTCACACAGAAGTGCACACACAGGCACTCCTTCCTTTACATGAGCACACTGGAACACAACATCCCCATTTCACAGATGCACATACAAAAGCCTACTCAGGTTGAAATGCAAATGCAACACCCACGTCTGGACAAAAGTGCAAATGCACAAACATGGGGTTTCCTCCCCTCTTGCAGGAAGGTAGGACTGGAAAGGACCTCACAAGGTCACTTGGTCCAGCCTCCTGCTCAAGGCAAGAACACCCCTGACTAAACCAGCCCAGCCAAGTGTCTGTGCCATGCAGCTGCCCTGGGATTCACCCCAACCGCAGCCAGGTATATGCACAAGTGAGGCCAGAGCCACATCATTCCAGCTTGGCTTCCATTCCTCCTCCAACATTCGTTCACTGTTATCCATCTACCAGTAGGCTCCTCTCCATTACACTCTACTCCCTCCAGCAGCCTTGGTATCTAGGATCAACATTTCAGAGGCAGCCTTCAGTTTTGGATATTCTCTGTGAGTCTGGTTTTCCATTAGCACTGAGCCTCTAGGGCAGTGGTCACTAATCAGTGGATCTTGATCCACCGGTAAAGCTTGGAGCCTCTTGTGATAGATCTTGGAGCCTCTTGGAGCCCATCTGAGGCTGGGGTTGGGGCCCTGAGTGCCCGTGTGCATGCACACGTGCGCCCCAGGCCAGCAGGTCAGTCCATGGGGGAGGGAAGGGGCAGGAGCAAGATTGAGGCCCCCGTGGTGAGGTACAGTGCTGCAGAGGCAGGAGCAGGGGTAAATTGAGTGGGGCTTTGGCCGGGTGGGACTTACCTGCTGGGAAGGTGTGCCTCCAAATAATTTTATCTCCCTCTGCCTCGATCTGCCCCCCAGCCCTTCCCTCCCCACAGACTTACCCACTGGGAGGGGGAAGCGGCAGTGCACGGTAGATCTTGGGTTGCTTTTAAATGCCAAAGGTGATCTCCTAGTAAAAAGGTTGGAGATGACTGGATCCAGGGGGATCAAGGCAGTTCAAGCTCAGCACCCAAAGCCAAGGCTCCATTTTGGAGTAGGAGTCATAAACATCCATTTGAAAGTGAATGCTTCTTGGTCAAAATGCAGCCTCAGCGCAAGCCCTAGCAATGGCAAAGGGAGTTGCAATGTGCTTAAAGACCTCAACCATCATCAAAGCCCATTGGGCTGGACAATGTACAACCAGGACTTCAGGAGCTTATGGGATGATCAGGCGAAGGTTGCAAGGGGCAACCAAGACAAAGTTAACATGCCCAAGGTCACAAAATAAGCCAGTAGCAGACCCAGGAGTAGAATTTGGCTTTGCTGAGTCCCAGGACAGTGCTCTACCCAGTGCCTGCATTTATAGAAAGGTTCACATCCTTACCGGTACTGAAAGCACAGGCACTTTGTGCAGCTGTGTGGTGAGGCTTGACATAGCAAGGAAACGTCTGCAGAGAAAGTATTAGTCTGCCCCTGGGAGCTCCAGTCTCCTGCACAGCTTTGCTCAAAAATACATCTCAGTCTGGAGCCTCCACAGCCTCTTCCTATCTACTCCGGGCCTCCTTCCCAGCGCTGCCTATATGTCTAGATCCCAACTGCCAGCAGCCTCTAGCTCTTCAACTCGGGGGCCCTTATAGAGCAGAAGCCAGTTAGCTGTAACTCATCCTGGTCTGAATGGGGGGGATGCGGCTAGTCAGAGTGTTCCTAACACCGGAAAGCAGGGGAACATCTTGTTCGCTAGTTATTATCTCTGCAAGAGCCAGACCAATCGTGCCGGAGCCAGCCCACCAATCCAGCAATGGCTTTCACCTAGCGCAGTTCCATGTTTGCAGCTCCATGCAAAAGAAACAAAAAGTAATAAAATCCCGAGACGCTCCATGCTGCGGGCAGCCAGGGGGAAGGCAGAGAAACAGGACAACATTTAGCAGACACAATGAAAACAAGAGGTACCCGGCC
The DNA here is from genome assembly GCF_052110815.1 of Crocodylus siamensis. NCBI lineage: Eukaryota > Metazoa > Chordata > Crocodylia > Crocodylidae > Crocodylus > Crocodylus siamensis. Next base: position 7,941,368 of record NC_143408.1, on the reverse strand, counting down.
CAAATCCCAACAACCTCTAACTCCATCACAATGTAAGATAAGCCTCCCTGAGGTCTGTGCTGCAACGCGCCAGCCAAGTGTCTCTGACAGCTCTAGCTGCTAGAGAACGCGATCTATTTTACAGAATTCCCATCAGGAGGAACAGATGCTTCTTTGCACTTTCGTTAGCCCAGTTTACTGTTCCTGGGAAATGGAGTACCCCCCCCCCCCCCGCCTACCATAGCAACAGATCTGTGCAATTGCTTCTGACAGCCTCGCCTCCCTCCGTGAAGAGGGCCATCCAAGCAAAGGGCTTGCCAGCAATGGAGAAACTTTCTGTCGACATAATCACACGAGTTTCTCATGTTCCTTGCTTAAAAAATGCCATCCATTCTGCTTCCTGCTCTGGGGAGCCCACTGGATTGAGAGTTTGCAAATACAGAGAAAGGATGATTTTGTAATAATACCTGATGGCAGACCAACAGGTTTCAGTTCAGGCCCTGGTTATCCCTAACACCTTAGGCAGCCCACTAGATCTTCGTGTGACTTTGGTCCCTGCCTCCAAAATGGGGCTAATAATTCTTCCTGTCTCCAGCCTCTGATTTCTCTCAAGTGGTTAGGCTGTAAACCTTTGGAGCCAAGGCTGTCTCTTAATCTGTATACATGCAGCCTCTAGCCAGAGTCCCTGGTCTCAGATGAGGCCTGTAGGTGCTACACACAATAATGCAAATGTCTGCACAAGTTTGAGAGGGAGAAGACAGTGAGCTCCTGGGATGGGAGTGGGAGGCAGTCTTGTCTAATGGCTAGTGTGCTAGTACGGGAGTTGGGGGATTTGCATTCATACATCCTCAGGCAAATCATTGCCTCGTATTCCCATCTGTGAACTGAGATATAATTGTGCTCACCTGTGCTTGGAAAGCAGAGACCTACAGCTGGGAAGAGACATGTAAGTGCAAGGTGCTTGTCAGGCAGCCTCCCCAGGCAGCATGGCACTGCCCCATGATTACACTTACTCTCAAACGTTCATTCAAAAAAAATACACAAAATCCCTCTTGAGGGCTTGCTCCTCCCCTGCAGCTGCCTCTAGGGCCCCCAGCGTTGTAGTATAGTGCCTCACAGTGCCCCAGCACAGTAGTGAGGGGTTATTTATGACGTGCCACATGATGGAGACTGAGAGACACTAAGGATGAAGTGAGTTGCCAGGGGACACACAGGGAATCAGTAGCAGAGCTATGAATTGACTCCAGCTCTTCTGAGGTGTCAGCTGGCACCATGGCCACAAGGTCACCCTCTCTCTTCCCTGGAGGTTGGGCTCCAAGCAGTCCTATTTGGGTGCCCATTGGCTCCTAAGTGGTATTCAGGGTGTTGGCTTTGGCCACCAAGTCCCCCAGTGACTCAGGGCCTGCCTCTGGCAGTTGCGTCTCCCCCCCAGTACTGCGTGGCTGCAGAAGACACCCTTGTACTTGACTCCCCCTGGCTAGAAAAGGGGAGGGGATGCTGTCAGGGCCCCTCTCTCTAGAATACTCTGGCCCCAGGGGCTGTAATAGCTTGTCAAGAGGAGATGGCAGCTGGCTGCATGATTTCTGGTTGGGGGGAAAACATGGTGGGGTCTGGATCAGGAATCAGATGGTTGGTGGGGAGGTATAGGGGGGATGACAGGCTGCATCCTGGCCTCTTTTCACACCTTCAGTGATTTTTAAGAGTGCTGTGGAAGAGGCAAAGGGACACTGCCTGACTATAACGTGAACACCACTTCTTCTGGCTGAGAGGACGCTTGCAGACTCACCTGCCATTCAGTGCCTGGTCAGCCATGTTTTGCATTTCAAGACCTTTGCTCCTAACAAAATATTTAGAGGAGCCCCAGGGCTGGGTTGCCTCTGGTTTGGCCTGGCTCAGAGCAGGGGCCACTCCACTCCCAAACTTTCCCTGCAGAATAGCTAACGCCAGGGGCCTGGTGGTGAAGGGGTCCTCGGCAATGGCACTTTGGCTGTGTCCTTGACTAACGGCATACTGGGCTGCATTGGTAGATGTGTTGCCAGTCAGCCAAGGGAAATGGTTATTCCTCTCTATTCAGCACTGGTGCCCCCTGTATTTTCTCTTAGGTACTCGGTATTGCCATCGTGAGTTAGCGGGTAGAGCAATGGAGTGGGCCTTGCTTTCTACTCCCAGCTCTGCTCTGACCTTCTGGGTGACCATGGGCAAATTGCTTACCCTGTCCAGGGCATAATTTATCCAGCTATAAAAGGAGCATGATGACACTGTCTGCTTTTGTAACGTGGGCTCTGTGGATCTATGGACAGCACATGGTTGTTGCTGCTGCTGCCACTGTGGGCTGCTCTGCACAGAAAGGTTGGCCAGTTAGAGCCACACGGCTTCTTTGTTGTGGACAGAGTTGGACTGAAAACAAAAATCAGACCCCTAACTGACACAGTTATACTGATCCAACACCTTTCTATAAGCCTGTTTTCCCCCTTTGTTGATTTATTCCCATTAATCCTAGACCTCAGCTTTGCACCACTCTCCAGTACAAGCATAGCATTACCATTCCTTCCAATTTCATTTCCAGTTTCATGATATTTGGTGTCTTTTCTTAAATGCCCAGCTCCTGGAATCATGCTATTACCTGAAAATCCACCTTGCAATGACATTTCCAGGTTTTGTGGAACAGGCTGAAAACAAGTTGTCCAAATGCTACGACCCTGGAGAGGAAAGGAAGAGAACTTGACACAGTCATATTGTTTTGAGTATTAGTTTAAAGCTGATCTTAATATTTTTCAAGCCTGGTTTGTGGGGTTGGCAATTTGTTGCCTGTGTGACAGCAGCTCTGAGTGGGCTTTTCCTCCTCTGAAACACACCCTAGTATGGAGACCCTGGGTTGCTTTGGAGAAGGCAGAACAGGTCCTTCACCTCCTGGACAGCCACCAATATGATTGCAAACAACCATCTTCAGGTTGGGATTCCTCCACTGGTGCTCTCAGCTCCCTCCCTCTGGCCTTAACACGCACTTGCAAACAAGTGTGACCTGTGAGGACAAACCTAATCACTAACTGGGCTAAAAAATAAAGTCCTACCACCCCAGCAGCTGGATCATTTGGCAGTGGACAATATTCTCTCTTAAGGTCTTCTGGGAATACTCAGCACCCATTTGGTTTCAGGGGACATCCTCAAAGTAGGCCCTATGTCCTAATCTGAGAAGTGAGTCATAACTTCAGAGTGACCATGACAAATTGAAGGATTGGGTCAAGAGGAATCTCATGAAGTTCAACAAGGACAAGTGCAAAGTCCTGCACTTAGGATGGAGCAATCCCATGCACCGGTGCAGGCTGGGGGCCGAGTGGCTGGGCAGCAGCTCTGCAGAAAAGGACCTGGGGGTTACAGTGGACAGAAAATAAACTGAATATGAGCCATCAGTGTGCCCTTGCTGCCAAGAAGGCCAATGGCATACCGGGCTGCATTGGGAGGTGTGTTGCCAGTTGGTCAAGGGAAGTGATTATTCCCCTCTATTCAGCACTGGTCAGACCACATCTGGAGTATGGTGTCCAGTTTTGGGCCCCCCACTACAGAAAGGATGTGAACAAATTGGAGAAAGTCCAGCAGAGGGCAACGAAAATGATTTGGAGGCTGGGGGACAGGACTTGTGAGGAAAGACTGAGGAAACTGGGATGATTTAGTCTAGAGAAGAGGAGACTGAGGGGGGATTTAATAGCAAACTTCAACTCCCAAAGAGGACGGAGCTGGACTGTTCTCAGTGGCGGCAGATGATGAACAGGGAGCTATGGGCTCCAGTTGCAGCAAGGGAAGTTTAGGAGAGACATTAGGAAGAGTTTTCTCACTAGGAGGGAAGTAAAACACTGGAACAGGTTATCCAGAGAGGTGGTGGAAGCTCCATTCTTGGAGGTTTTCAAAACCCAGCTCGACAAAGCTTTGGCTGGATTGATCTAGTTGGGGACAGTCCTGCTTTGAGCAGGAGGTTGGGCTACATGACCTCCTGAGGTCCCTTCCAACCCTCACTTTCTATGATGTTATGATTCCCATTCCAGGACTTGCTATTTAGTCTATGATGAACTCTAACCCCTGCCCAATGACTGGATCCCAAACTAATCCCTGGGTAATGATTGATCCCAGTAAGTGACTGATCCCAGGCCTGGTCTTTGGCTATTAGTTGATCTCAACCATAAGCCCTGCCCAAACACCAGATCTAAGGTGGCCAGTTGCCTGAGATGAATCTGCCAGTACCTGGCTGGCACATCCCAGGGCTGTCACAATAGCCACAATATCCCAAAATAGTGCAGAAGAATCATCACCCGCCTGGAAACTGAGGTCATCCAGTGCTGCAAGCCTGGAATGGGAGTCAGGACTTCTGGGTCCTGTCTCTGACTTAGCAAGCCAAGTCACATCATTGTATCGTGGTTTCCTCATCAGTCTGACAGTGACAGTACTTTTCTCCTTACTCCCAGGCAGGTAAGAACAGGGGATTAGTACTTATTTATTATTAGCTGGGAGGAGGTGGTAGGTGAGTGAGGCAAAGCCAGCCAGGCAGGTACACATGCAGGTCTCTGGAGGAACTCCTGAACCCCTGGGAGCTGCGTGATGGGGGTGAGCAGGGAAGGCAGCTGCAAGTCATAGGGAACTGGAAGTCCTCATGCTTCTCTTTAAACTTTGCTAAGTCCAGCAGTGGCAACAGGCTCCTGGGCAGGACAGTGACACTGTCCTCAGGGTGAGACTGCATATAGGACAGTGACCCTTCCCCTGCTGTCCCTCCTGCTCCAGCTGTTTTCCAGTTATTCATTTTTCAACATGTCATACTTCCAAGTAATCTCTCACCCGGGCTGTAAACTTCCCCTCCACCGCCAAGTGGGTACCAGTGTGTTCCTAGGCATTTGATTCCGTGGTGACTCAAACTCTGCCCCCATGGGTTGTGATGTCACCTGAAAAAGCCTCTCCTTGGTGGGGTTAGGATTATAGAATAAGGCAGGGAGAATGTGAGTGTAGCAGGAGAGTGAGAGGCAGGTACAGGCTCTGTAAAATCTGCCAGCGCTGTCTTCAAAACTCTCTTCAATAATCATAATATCAGGTTGCAAATCAAAATTCTCATCTACCAGGCTGCTGTTATCCCTACCCTGCTGTATGGATGTGAAACTTGGATGAGCCCAATTACCTCCTGCCTATGGCAGGGGACCGGACTTGATGATCTTACCGGTCCCTTCCAGTCCTTCTTTCTTTCTATGATTTTATCAGAAACACCAGAAAGCTTTGGACTGTTACCTTCAGCAATGTCTTCAGAAAATCCTCCCTATCAGTTGGAAGGATAAGACAATGAATTTTGGCTTAAGCAAACACCACCAGCATTGAAGCCATGTTATACATACAGCACCAACTCCATTGGACAGGACATGTCATAAGGATGCCTGACAAGCAGCCCCAACACAAGTCCCATGCTCCCAACTCAGCAAAGGTCACCACTCTAGAGATGGGCAGAAGAGATTCAAGGACACCTTGAAGGACAACCTGCAGAAATGCAATATCAGCATCAATACCTGGGAGACGTGAGCACTGAATCATCCCCATGGTGCCATAATGTATGACAGGGCATTGATTATTTCAAGGAAACTTTTCACACTATGGAGGTGGGAGACAAAGGGAAAAAGCTGTGACCCAAAGTCACCAGGATTTACCCCTTCCTCCCAGAACTATTTGCCACATCCACAGTCAAACATGCTGGCTCACCCTCCTCAATCATCTGTCAACTCACCAATGACTCCCCTGTTTCCTGGAAGACTGTCATCCTTATACTGAGGGACTGCCAACAGCAGCAGGCTCTGGATACCTACAGCATAGGCAAGGAAATATGTCTATTCAGTTCATAAATGCATGTAGGTGGCTCACTGTAACTGGGCAGTCCCATTCATGAACTTCCCTTTAAGAAGCCTTGCTAATTCATGAATAGGACACAACTCTTCCCTTTCCCATTGTGCTGGGGGCCCTGACGGTGAAGAAACTGCTTAGGCAGGATGCTCCATTCACCTGTACCAGAGAGAGTCTGGATGGCAGTGTTTGGACTCCACTTTGCACAGGTATAAATAAAAGTAATGGGGACGAGGGAATCAAATACATCATGTTTTACTGTCACCCTTCCAAGCATCTTGAAGTACTTTGCAAACACAGCTTAATTAAGCTGCCCTACCTCGTGGTCATTATCTCTGTACTGAGGACGTGATATGTGAAGCAGAGAGGAGCAGTGGATCCCCGGCTAGCCCTGACTGCTTGCTCCAGTGGTAACGTGCTGGAGAAGGCAGCACTCAGTAATTACTGCTCCATGTTTGGAGCATAGGAACAAACACTCTGCCTGGTTCCTGGGGCTGATCATGGAAGATGAAGGTTGTGGATGCAGGTTGCTAACCAGATCCATAGTGATCAACAAAATCATGGTCACATATGAGTCTGGAGTGGGGATGTCAGCCCCATCCTCCTCTCCCAGCCATGTGCTGCTAATGTGTCCCATTGAACACACTGGACTGGAGATGTGAGGCCTTCCAGGTCTAGATGGTGGCAAGGAGGACTTTTGTGTTATACTGTCTTGGGCTGCTTGTCTTCTCATGTCCTATGACCATGTTCAAATTTGAGCCCCAAAACAGCGACATACTATTGCTCAATCTGTCCTACTGATCCCTGTTCAGAGGCGGTTCAAGCTTCTCCATGTTGGCCAATCAAGCCCTGCTCCTGCTGAGCATTCGGCAGATTTGATATTCATCCTAACTCCCTTCAGGGTCATCTCTGTCATGATTGCCATGTTTGTATTCATGTGATTCTTGGTGGTTCATCCAGCGGCTGCATGGTAGAGTGGAAACTTTTCCGTGGTTTTAGTTTCCTGGGGGGGTAGCAATGTGGCCATGTAGTGGGTACCTCTTATCTTCAATCTGCTGGGTGCATTCTGGTTTACTTGCTACTTCTCAGTTGCTGAATAACAAAGTGTAAATGCAGTAGTTTGTAACATTGGATTGCCTCTCCCCCCAATTCAAATTTGATGAGCTTCTTAATATGCTGTTCTGAGAACTAACTGCACTTTGTCTTTTTTACGTGTGCATTATACAAAAGTATGCAATCTACTGTCACTCCCAAATAGATAGGATTTGGGCAGTGAGAGAGAGTTATTCAATTCCAGGTTAGGTTGAGTCACTTAATTGTATCTTGGTTTCAAAGATGGAAAAGACCAAACTGGGCATGTCTACATATTCATAATTACGGCACATTAAGTTAGTACCTATAATACCTAACTTAATGCACCGTATTAAGTGCCATAAATTGGCACTACTGCGCATTAGCGCAAACAGTCTTCTTGTGATGTTAATATGAAGTAGACTAAATCTACTGTGCATTAGCGTATTAGCATGGGTTTTGCCCACCATGCTAATACACAGTAGAATTAGTTTACTGCACTTGAAGCATCTCGTGTAGATGCGCTCACTGTGTTTTATTTGGATTGGCATATAGTTGATTTTTGACATAATAGTGCAACAACCCATTAAGCACTGATGCCAATCTGGCCTTGACATGAATGAAGTTCTTAGTTTGAGCTAGTTATATACAAATCATCTGCATAAATTAAACTTGTTATGCCTGGATAAATTGGTTGATCATCGATGTAAATGTTAAATAGGATAAGTGTAATTATGTTCCCTTGAGGAAGGCCATTCCTTTTTTTTCCCCATTGGCTCTATTTCTTCCATATTTTGATGTTGAATCATTGATTTTTCTAGCAAGGATTGCATTATTCATAGAAGTTGGTAATCTTTCATCATATCATCTATTTTTGCAAGGAGCCTCCAATGGCTTATGGTGTCATGAGCTGCTGACAGATGTACAAATATGGCACCAGTTACCATTCTTTTGTCAAAGCTATCCTTGATGTATTGCATGATGTTTCATACTTGACCAGTGTATGATTTCCTCGGCAGAAGCCAGCTTGCTTGGGGATTAGGTGGTCTTTGACAACTGGTGACACTTGTTTTAATAGAAAGCATTTGAAGAGTTTGAGAAGATGACATAGTAGGGATATAGGTCTGAAGTCCTTTGGATCTGAAGGATCGGTCCTTGTTTCTAGGAGTGCTACTGTATGTACTGGCTACCATATCTTAGGTACCTTGCACATGGTCACACACACATTGTACAACTGGAGTAGCCAGGCCCTTGCTGTGGTCTGAAGTGTTTTATTTGTTCTGTGTGAATAAATTTTAGTTTAAACTATGAAATTCCCGAGAATAACACCTGCAGGTATTCAGACTCCCAGGGATTCAGGCTCCACAGGGAACAATGCGCAGTCCCGAAAGGGTAGGACATTGGAGAACAAACAGAGGCCAACACAATGGCAGGGAGGCTGAGAAATTAGAGAGGGGTCAGGAGAGAGCCATGGGAGTGATTCAAAGTCTCTTATGGGTGATATTAAATGAGTGTGCCCTATTGTGTTTATCAAAGAGGAAGATGAGCGGTGTCTACAACACTGTCTTGGGGTACAGACACGGGGAGAAGAGTCCTCGGAGCAGAGGGCTTTCCAATGTAGCAGGAAGAAAAAACAAGATCCAGTAAAAGCCAAATAAATTTGTAGGCATGTGATAGATATCATCAGGGAAGAGGACTAGCCATGGGAAGAATTCATAGGGATACACAGTGGATTCTCCACCGCTTGAACCCTCCGTGGCTTTCTGAGAAAAGTCCCATCTGCCAAAGGGGAACAGAAATCACTGACGGTGGTTCCCGGGCCTGTCTTAGGTAGGAAGTTAGATCAGATTCCTTGAAGCCTCACAATGACTGAATTTATGAATGGTTGTCATGTCATTACTACACAATGCTACAGTGAGAACCTAACTGCAGGGGGAGAATTCCTGTGAGACTGGGCTGAAAAATGTTTTATTGCTGCTTTTTTATTTTCTCCCACAGAAAATTGGCATTTCAAGGCAAAGGAGCATTTTCCAGAAAATTGTCATTTCCTTTGAGATTTTCCAATGAAATTTCCAAAAGCTGAATGGGGGGAAAAAAAAAAAAGTTTTCAGCACAAAAAAATAAATCTGTTTTTATTTAGCTTCACGAGCAAGGTAAAAATATTTTTACCCATCCCAAATTTCTGTCAAAAGGTGATTGATATTTTTGATCTCTTCTTTTGCTTGGAGAATAGGGTAGTGCTGTATTAAATGAGACAGAAGTATGGCAGCAAGGTTTCTAGGCACAATAGCATCTGATAGTCTTACTGCAGGATTCCAGATTATCACGACAAAGTAGAATAATACGTCTAATATACAGGTGTAAAGTCCCTGTTTGCTGAGGCTATGACACAGTGCTATTTGAGATAGCCTAATATTACCCTGTACTTAGAAAAGCTGCTATCATGTGTACTGTTGTGTGATAATCATGGCCACATATTAACTTTTTAGTGGTGACTCTTGTATTTTATTCCAAATATGTATAAGAAATAGTACATAAAATAGTCTAGCTGGGCCAAATCCTCCTATGCTCCTTATGTAGTCATTTATCCCAGCGCTAAATGGGTAGAAAACAGTTACATTGTGGTATGGAAGGACTCAGACCTCCCAACTGAGATTAAAGCTCCGTTGTGCCAGGCGTGGTAGTAAGAGACAATCTTTGTCATGGCGAGGTTGTAATATAAATTGACAGTAGGTGCCGAAAAACTGAATACAGTGAAACCTGTCTAAGAAGAAAGCTGTATATGCCAGAAACCTGCACAATCAGAAAATTATGTTCCCAGCATCAGGATGCCCTCCTGGCTGCGAATCTCCCCCTATAAGGAAACCTGTCTAAGTTGCAACTTTTTCTCTGTCATATGTGATTCCATCTTCAGTTTCACTGTATTATTATTTCCATTTTATAGATGGGGATTGAGATCTATTGAAGTGAAAGGACTTGGCCAAAGTTGCATGGTGGTTCTATAGCAGAAATGGGAATTCAACCTGAGGTCCCAGTGCAATGTTTCAAATCCCACTTACTTGAAAAAATATGCCTCCACATTGGCCTGGCAATGTATTATACGTACTGTGCCTTGCTGTAAACCACTGCAGGATAAGAAGGGCAATGGGGAAACAGGCCCTCTGCTCCTTCTCCTAGAGAAGGAGTGTCAAACTCATCTGGCCCTGTGGACCGGATGAGTGATGTGGGGCTGGTCCATGGTCCAAATCGGGCCACCAGGCCCATGGATCCCAGATGCCCCTGCCCTCCCCCCACCAATGCTGGCAGTGCGGTCTGGCTAGGGCAGGTCCTGCTTGAAGCGTGGATTCCAGACTGGCCGGAGTGGGCGCCGCGCTATACAGTGCCCACCCTGGATGGACTGAGCTGTCCTCTGCACCTGTTTTGGCCACTCCAGGATCTGTGCTGCACAATGCTCCAGGATACATGTCGCATATGATGCCTGCTCCAGCTGGTCTGGAGCATTGTGGAGCTCCACCTGTGGCCAGAGTCCTGGGCCCTGCCTGCAAACGCCTCCGAGTCAATTCAGGCCCAAAGGCAAGGCCAGGGGCTGGATAATGGGGCTCCACAGCCTGTGGGCCATATTTTTGCCACCCCTGGATGATGCACGTGCACAAATGATCCAGAAGAAACATTACCATGGAAGGCTCACTGCCACAGGAGGACACCAATGACCTTTCAAGAAGAGTGACGTCCTGCTCCCCGTGTGTCGCCAGTCCCTCCCAGGCACTATTTCCACGGGGAGAGCACAGAGGAAATAGCTGGAGTGTCACAGAGATGGGGGGACAGAGGGAGGGGAAGCAGCCCAGGGGTCCCCCTTGTTTTATGGGCCTGGAAGGGAAGGAGTCCTGGGTATTGCAAGTTTGGCGGAGGACGGACGATAGGTCTGTCTGGAGAGCAGCAGGACCCTCAAAAGGAAAGCTTATTTAGCCCAGATTAGCCCAGCTTCTCTCTCCTATCCTGGTGACTTTAGAGAGTTCATATTTGCATTTAGTCACAGCTGTGAGTCAGACATTCCAAGCCCATGCTGCCGAAATACCTCTGCGCTGACTTTTTATTTCCCAGTACAACCTTTTTTTTAAATTCTCCTTTCTCCTCTCTCTTTCCTTTTGAATCACCCTGATTTCAAGGGCAGATTTGCTCAGAGCAGCAAGGGGGTGGCGGGGGACGAAAGACCTGGGCCCAGCAGGCAGATTTCCTCCCCGCTGTCCCAGCCCCACCAGAGCAGAGCGGGCTGGAATAGACCCGGAGCTCTTCAAAGGAACCATGATGAACAGGAAAGGGGGGAGGGGAAGGGAGGTCTCCAAATATCCAAGGGGTTTTATTTTTTCCCTTTGCATCAGTGCGGTGCAGAGAAGTGGGGGAAGGGTGGTGGCAGATTCAGCCAAGAAGCCATCACCTGAGTGGGCTAAAGCAGTGTTTCTCAACCTTTTTGGACTCCAGACACCCCTCAGAAAATGCCAGCTCTGAGCTTTGACTTGTTTCTCGATCACAGGAAAATAATAGAGCAATTCTTCTGCTGCAAAGGACTCCGACAGACCACAGAAGGTCAGAAGGGTTTTGACACTCTGGATTCTTATTTGAAACCTCTGGGTTTCTCTTGTGAATCATGTGTAGGTGTTTGCACACCTAACCGTGCTAATGTTGCGGTACCCTTTTCTCATAGCACCCACATCACCCTGGGTGAGAATCACAGGGCTAGAGAGATGGAGATTCCTTCTTGTCCCTAGACCTGCTCCTTCCAGGGAGAGATTAAGGCGCAGGTTTTGCCAACCATGGTTTTGAGTATCCACACTTACTATTCTATATACCATTTTGGCTACCTCAATATACAGTTTTGAGGAGCCACAGTTTTCTGCGGCCACGCATCAGCCCGCCACCTGCCATTTTTCCCAAACGCTTTTTGTCCCGCCGACCACGGCTTTGCCAACCGCGGGAACTGTCAGGAACCTAACGCCAGTGGCTGGCGAAGGGAACCTGGACACTGTTAGGGGATGATGGAGCAAGCTTGGAGGCTGCCTGTACTACTTCCACAGACGAACTGTTCTCCCACCTCTCTCTGACTGACACTGAATTCACTTAGCTCACGCCACTCTGGTCTGCAGAGAGGAAGTTGAGGAAGAGGTGAGGGGATGGGAAATGACGGGAAAATATGCTTGAAAAGCCCGTCGGACTTTCTGCTTCTATTCCATGCGTGGCTGGGTCCGCCCAGAGCTTTTAGAGAGCCTTTTATTGCCCTCAAAAGATGATCTTAGTGAATGAATTAAAAGCTGAAAAATAGACTTTGGCCTTGGCCACAGCTGACACGACCAATGGAGCCGTGCCACGTGGTAATTCTGCCGTGAGGACAAGCCCCAAGGCTTGGATTTAGTAAAGATCCTGAAACAGTTTGGAGCCCACTGAATTCCAAAGGCATTTGCATGCCTGGCTTTTTAAGGAGCCTCTGAAACCCCAGCCCACATCTGCTGGAGGCCTTCACACACTGGGGACAGACTCACCCCCAATCCTTACAGCACTCAGAGAAAAAAAAACACCCACAAGTCCCCTGCTCATTTCATTAAGACAGCTGCCCCCTGCACTGAGGCTGCCCAAATCGGCGCGTCTGCTAGAAATGGAGCAGGGCTGGGACTGCGGAGCCATGCGGCTCTCTCCCCAGTGCTGCACTGCTGCAGAGTGCAGTGCATTGGGCCGCCAACGTGTTTCATGCCTGTGCATGGGTGTTCGGCACTGGGCGGTCCTCCCCAACGTGGAGATGAGCGTGTGCATGTCTGGGTGTGCGTGCATGTAAGCTGGCAACCCTTGCACAAGACAGCCAGTTGAATTGGAGGTGATTAATAAGCCCTGGAACACGGTTTGTGGAACGGGGGCTGCAGGGAGGGTGGGATTGGCTGGGGGGGAGGGAGATATGCAGAATATTTGGACAGAAAGCCATTTTTGTTTTTGGTTTCCTGAATGATGCATTCCACATGGGGTTGCATCAGGCACAGCTGTTACATCACTTTAGCCAGGAAATTTAAAACAAGTGGTCTCTGCTGGAAATGGGGGTTTAATTATGATTTAAGGACAACAACAATACAAAAAAACAACAACTTTTCTTTTTTTTTTTTTTTTAAACAAGATCCTGCCACTCCTCTTAAAAATTCATGCCACAGCCACTCTGTCCCAAGCTCCTCTTGCAGCACGATGAGAAAAGGAAGGCTGGGAGCTGTTTCATGAGAGTGAGGATGGTCTCATAATTTGGGCACTACAGCCAAATACAGGCAAGCCATGTTCAGTTCCATGCTCTGCCATACACGCCCTTGGGCAAATCATTTAAACATCAGGTGCCTTGGCCTTCCCACCTGCAAAATGGATTAAACCCATCTCTTCCCCTCTTTTTCCCATCCCTTGTCAGTTCAGTACAGGGGAATGAACTTTGAGCAGCACCCAGCATCAGAACTGGGGCCCCCAGCTGCTAATAATATGTCAAATAATTGTGAAACGAATAAGAACCAGCATTTATTTATGGCTTTGTTCACTTCAGCCATTCTTTCTCAGGCAAAATTCCCATTAGGGTCAATGAGATAGTGGATTCATTCACTGGGCCTCTGAAAAGACCCCTTGATGAGATATTATCATCTAGCACAGGGGCAGTTAATTATTTTTGGTGGAGGGCTGCTTACTGAGTTTTGGCAAGCCATTCAGGGCTACGTGACAGGCAGCTGGGGCAGATGAATATTAATTTTTACATTTTTTAGTGGCCCCGTGGGCCAGATAGAATGCCCTGGCAGGCCGCATCCAGCCCGCGGGCCGCATTTTGCCCACCCCGGTCTAGCAGTCTCTTTAGAAACGAAATGTCCATTTGAATTGGCAGGCATTAAATGTGTCATTTTGAAAATGGCAAAATGAAGCCTTTTGCCTTTTGGGAAGTTTATTCCAGAGTTCACAAGTCACTGAAATCGAATTGAATTCACGGACTGTTTTGGCTGACCCAAAACTGCATTTTTGATGGCAAAGAAAAGTTTTGGCTGGGAAGATGTTCCCAGCCCCTCTCTGGCGGGATGTGGGTGAGAGGAGGGTGCCAGAGAGGGGTGACCAGCGCTTAGTGGGCTCTGCGTTACCACTGATCACTGAGCTGAGCAGTTACTCATTTTTGCTATGCCTAGAAGTCACGACAGGAGAAAATATTTGGGGGGGCTGACCCCTGTCTCTCCCTCCTGCAGGGCCATTGCCGGGCCAGCGTGTGCAGGCGCTGTACGCCCCAGCGGCGGAGAAGCAGGCGGCAGGGACATTGGGCACAGCAAAGGAAATCTCTCTCCGATTGGCTGTCTGCCCTACTGTCCCACCTTTTGGAGAAGGGCAGCCAATCAAGACTGCTGAAGAAGGCCGGCAGAGGTTCCCCCCCACCCACTGCTGTCAGCACAAAAGCTAATGGCTCCTTTCTCCTTTCTAGGAGCTAGAATGACTACTTGCCCTGCAGCGGCTCAGCAGGGTCTAGTGCTATGTTCACCACTGGCAGAGAAGAAAGCACCACTTGAGTAGCACCAGCCCTGCCTGTTGTTCCCCCATTCCCCTGGGAAGCTGGTGGCAGGAAGGAACGCTGGATCATCTCATCCAGGGAATCAAGATTGCGGTCCCAGTTTTGCACCACTTCCGTGCTGCTCCGTAGCAGCTGGAGTGGTCTGGGCCATGCAATTAGGGCAAAGACTGACACTCTCCTCTTACCCCACCTGCCTCTTTATCATTCTGCATTTCCAATGCATCCCTCCCTGTAGCACCTGGCCCCATCAGTGCTTTAAAGGAGTCCAAAATATGTGATGTGGGAGTAGGGCCCCTTACCTCCCCTCACACCCACCAGCAACCAAGATCAATCCTATCCCCCAGCTCCCACATCACTTCTGCTCCACGTTAGTTCTCACCAGGGATCCTGGTTTGCTTTGATAAAGACCCCCTTCCCCCACAATCCACATTTTTCTGTGATTAAACCAAAACCATCTATTATTTGGTTGGTATGGTGTTTTGTTTTAATCACAGGAAAATGTGTATTTTTGGCTTTTTTTTTTTTTAAATCACAGAATTTTGAATTTCTTTTTATCAGAGAAAGCCAGGATCCCTGGTTCTCACCCCCCAGCTCCATCTTTGTGGCAGCTAGGATGCTTGCCTCCCCACATCCCCCACGCCCAGGTGGGCAGCAGGGGGGGTCTCCTCTTCCCCTTCTATGGATAGATGGTGCATGGAGGACAGGGAGAGGGGAAGGGACAGGGGACCTGGCGCCTTCTCTTCTTCCCCTCTGCTCCTGTGCCAACACCGATGCCATTGGCTCTTGTGCTGACAGCAGTGGGTGGGGGGGAACCTTTGCCGGCCTTCTTCAGCAGTCTTGATTGGCTGCCCTTCTCCAAGAGGTGGGACAGTAGGGCAGGCAGCCAATCAGAGAGCAATTTCCTTTGCTGTGCCCGATGTCCCTGCTGCCTGCTTCTCCACCGCTGGGGCGTACAGCGCCTGCACATGCTGGCCCGGCAATGGCCCTGCAGGAAGGAGAGACAGGGGTCAGCCCCCCCAAATAATATTTTCTCCTGTCGTGACTTCTAGGCATAGCAAAAATGAGTAACTGCTCAGCTCAGTGATCAGTGGTAACGCAGAGCCCACTAAGCGCTGGTCACCCCTCTCTGGCACCCTCCTCTCACCCACATCCTGCCAGAGAGGGGCTGGGAACATCTTCCCAGCCAAAACTTTTCTTTGCCATCAAAAATGCAGTTTTGGGTCAGCCAAAACAGTCCGTGAATTCAATTCGATTTCAGTGACTTGTGAACTCTGGAATAAACTTCCCAAAAGGCAAAAGGCTTCATTTTGCCATTTTCAAAATGACACATTTAATGCCTGCCAATTCAAACGGGCATTTTCGTTTCTAAAGAGACTTCCCTGTGATTAAAAACATTTCAAAAAGGCTGAAAAAGCTACAGACTGAAGCAGTTTGGACAAACTGAATGGTTGCTTTGAACCAAATTGATTTTTGAAGATATTCTGATTTCTCAACGGGGGGGAAAAGGCGGGGATTTTTGCTTTCTCAGGTCTCTCTGGGCCTGGGAGGGGGGAGGCTATTTTTTTGTAATGTGTTCGGTTTGGCCAGTGAACCGAAACTCCTGTTGTTTATCCAGGTTTCCCCGGGGGGCCCGTGGAAGTGACTGTTTCTCCCAAAGATAGTGCAAGTCAGGGTGAACTGAAAAAAATGAACACAAATAAAAGCCTTCCCCTCCCTGTGGGGGGTTGAAGGGAGCTCTCTACACTCCCAACCCCTGGGTTTATTTAATGTTAGTGTGTGGGGGTGTAGGGGTGTGCGGGTGCAGGGGTGTGCAGGGGTGTAGGGGTGTGGGGGACGTAGCCACTTGCTAAACAAAGCTCTCCACACTGCACTTTCCAGTGTGGATCAGCTCCTTACTGCACAGGCCCATTCAGAGGACCCACCCCCGCCAACTCAACTCCAACCTCATCTCCTCCCCAAATTCCACCCCTAGTTCTCTCCACCCAGGCTGAATAGTTCAGGTAAAAGAAGTGTGCCTTGTTTCCCTGCTGGAAACCTGAAAAGCTTCTCTCTTTCTCACTTTTCATCTCCAAGATCCTCTTCCTGTAGCCAAGACAGATATTAGGGGAGCAGGAAGGGGCTGGCAGGCTTGACTTGGAGGCTCGGTTATTGCTGTTCAGGTCTCAGATGTAATCACTTGGTGCAGACAGCAGCCACCTGTCCCGTACCCCATGCTCTGCTCTGCCCTGGAGCCCAGCTCCTCTGCTCTGATGGTCAATGCCTCCATGTGACTGCTGGAGAAATTACTCTTCCTGTCACTGAGAGCTGCGTTCCCCTGTAACAACCAAGCCCTTGGTGTGTGGATGAGGCCCTAGGTCCTCCCTTGCCACCCTGGCCCTGCACTCTCATCCCTGGCTTATCAGAAGCTGTCCCAAGGATTCAGTTCTTGGTGGACCTTGGTCCACGCATAACAAAAAGGCCTGAATACAGGAGGCTGAACTGTCCCAGGCATGAGCCTGGGTTGGAGACAGTGAGTTTTGCCTTGCCCCAAGCAGGCCCACAGCAGAGCAGGCATCCCCCACCCAGGCTTATGCTGACGTGGGCAGGGAAGGAGGTGAGTCGGTGCTCTGGGGTGCAGTGATGAGGTGATGTGGAGGACCCTGGGGAGATGGAGGTGGTGCAGTCCCCAGCTTTGGAAGTCTTCAAGAGGAGACTGGACAGACACCTTGCTGGGATCATTTGATCTCAGCAATATTCCTGCCCAGAGCAGGCGGGTTGGACTTGGTGATCTTTCGAGGTCCCTTCCAGCCCTTAATCTCTATGATTTCTCTGATTAAAATCTTGCTTCTTGGCTGGCTCCTTGGGGCTTGTCTATACCATGTCAGTGAGAGGGGGCCCAGGGAGAGCAAGACTGGATGTGCCCCAACCACCTAAGTGCATGGATGCACTCCAGAACTGGAAGGATGCTAGCAGGGCTGCTTTGAACTCATCCCCAGTGCTCGCTCTCGAGCCTTCACTCATGGTGGGCCTGAGAAGGGACAAGTCTGGATCAGCCACGCTGGCAGGCTCGTGGCTCTGGAACGCACCAGCAGACCCAGGAGGCAGGGCATGCCCAGCCCTTCCCTTCCCAGCACCTGCTGGTGGCACAGTAGAGCTCAGCTCGATGTGACAGGAAGGGTCCCTCCTCCCAGGCGGATCCCACCTGGCACCTCCATGTTGCTGCCAGCCTAGGGAAGGAGCTGGGTGCATGGCACACCACCAGACCAGCTGCCCCTGCTTGGGGGCCTCTCTAGCAAGGGGCTAACCATCAACACCCATGGCCTCAAGCAAGGCTGAAGGCACCCAGCACCATTGCTTCCCAGTGAGGCAATGTCCTCCAAGCAGCACAGACCTGCACCCTCTTCCCAGCTCCATCACTAGCCTGCTGTGCCACCTCAGACAAGTCCCTGCTTCACATGGCACCTCCATTTCCCCTCTCATTCTGTATAGGCTGTGAGCCTTTAGACAGAAGGGGCTTACTTCTTATAATATACCAGTATAGCACCCAATGCTGTGGGCCCTGATTCCACTAGCTGCTCCTGCAATGCAAAAACACTGCCTGGCTCATCAACTTCTGGGATGCTTTTCGCCAAGAAATGTCTCTTGAGGTGTCAACATCATGTCATCTGGGAGCAGGAGAGCAAGGAGATGAGCCTGACTCGGCATGCTCAGTTCTGGCCTCGTCCAGGGCACGGGGTGGGGATGGGAGGGCCAGTGTTGCCTGCAGAAGGAGCAGCCCTATAGGAGGGGAGAGCATGCTGCTAAGCACTCTCCATAAAAGATCATTAATTTAACTCAGCGGATGTTTGAAGCCATCCGTTGGGTGTCGTTTATTATTAGCGACAGGCTCTGACGGCCCTTGGAAAGCTCTGCCGTGGCTCGGTGCGATTATAATTCTATCAACTGAATTATGATAGTAAATATCTCCCATGGGGTTGCTGGTAATCGCACTGATAGGCCAGAGTCCTTCACAGGCTGACTGGGTTCCCAGCACTCCCAGCAAGCTCGCATGTTCTTCACTGTCTCACAAAGCCAACGCAAAGGATCTGCAATAAAGTTATGGCCCTGTTGGAGGGGAACGGGAGGCTTCCGTCTTTGCCAAGGGCAGCAATGAGGCTGAAAAAGGGACTGGGGACTCCTCTTTCTTTCCTTCCTTCCTGCTCTCAGGGCTGGGAGGAGGCCTGGGAACCCATTTCTCAGCCTCTATTTTCCTCTGGTGTAGGTGGGCCAGAGACTTTCTTCGCTCCGCCCTTCCTTTCTGGGGGGCAATGGTCTTCTCCTCCCATCCTCTCTGCTTCTACCTAATACTTCACGGACGCTTTTCCTCTGTGTTGAAGGCCATGAGCCACAATCACCACCCCTGCTCCTATCTGTGGCATCCAATGTGCTCAATCTATCTGCGGGTTTACCGAACTACTCATGGTACCAGGGAAAAACAAACTGAGAGTGGAGAAATGGAGAGTGGAGATATCTGGAGGGCAACTGGAGGAGGTTTAAATGGAGCTTCACTCTGCCTTCACAAGGAATAGATGCCTGCAAAAACAAGACAGAAGGCCGCAGTATTGCTGGCAGTAGCTGGTTCTGATGCAGTTGATGCTTTTAAAACTTTTCAGTTAAGTCAGGCAGAGAAAGGCTAACTCTGAAAGTGCATGATGGAATGGCAAAGGGTTTTGCATGCCCTGTAAAAATGAAACATGGGAGAGCAATGGGTTCTTTTCAGGGGCCACAGAAAGGTGAAACCAGAGAAGTATGCCTCTCCAGCTCTAGATCAGTCACAATCTTGTAACGCAAAGTCGTTGATAAGAGGCCAGATGGTGAATGAGATTTAGGACAAAAAATTCAGAGAAAGGTTTAGGAAGACCTAAAATTAACCCTTGGGAGAGCAGTTAGAATTTGCCAGCCAAAGGAAGTCACTGAGCCCAAGCTGATGCTCGTGGACGGTGGACAGTGCTCTGATATTGGGCTTATTGATAGGGTATCTGAAAAAACATAGGAAAGAGACCCACAGGATCCTTGCTGGGGGAATCACAGGGGAATGGAGCATTCACTGGCCATCAGAGAAAGAAAGATGGAGCCCTTTGCCTATGTATAGAGCCAAAATAATTCAATAAATATGTAAGAAAGGGACCGTTTCCCATCACCTGCAAGAGGAGAAATTCTGGGAGATGCCAAATGCTTTTCAGTGCTCCATGCAACACCAGGGTCCTGGCAGGTGGCCTTAGGAAAACCGAGCGCACATATGTGTGCATTCAGCCCCTCCTTAGGATGCACCGTTTCTGAGGCTGCCACTTTTATGTGCTCAGCCCCTGAGGCACTTCACTGGAAAATACAATAATTTTTTGTGGGCACAGAGGGTAGCAGGGATTAAAGTGATGACATTTTGACCAGAGGGAAACAGGTGGAGTGCACACTGAGATTGCACGCAGCACTGGGAAGAGCCAGAAGTGCTGGGCTGGAGCAAAACCAACAACAGTTCTGTGCAAGGGGAATATTGCACCTAGGAAAGAAGTGAACTCAGCAAGGTGGGTAGCTAACTCACAGTAAGGTGGGGACCAACACTGACACACCTGCCTTAATAGATTAGGAAAGGCACAAAGATCCCTTGGGGTGTTGAACAGGGCAGGGCCATTTGTGCCTAATCTATCAGTCTGAAACAGCAACCTCAGGCAGCCACTGTGCGAAGGTGTTCAATGGAGAGGGGATGCAAACATGCACCACACTGAAAGGATTAAAGAGGCCCAAGTTCGGAGCTGCTATGACTAAGTACAAAACTGCTTTGTTCGTAAGATGCTTCCGAGAAAGACAATGGCCCAAACCTCTCATAGTATCACGGTCCAAACTAGCGATCAAGATCTTACACATGATCTAAGTGTTAGTGCCCTGAGATAAGCAGGGAGGCTTTGGTATTAGTCCATTCATATAAAAAATTATAAAAGGTCTTTATTTCCGAAAGGCCAGTATCAGTTGAACTGACTATAAACCCCGTACTGCCCATGCCATAAGGCAAAAATCCAACTGAAACTACAGAGATTACTTTTCAGTTACAAATGCACAATTTGCAAATTAAATACAAACTTCGGCGGTTGCCAGCACATCCTCCCAGGTATTTGAGAAACGTGCAGTGAAGCAGAGCCTGGAGCAAGGCTCTGTACAAGATAATCTGATTAACACCCCCCGCGCTCCCCGCCCCGCAAAGTCTGTCCAGTCTCAGACCATTTGAGGGCTGAGCATGGCAGAGGTACCGATGAGGATGATTCTGCCAGAAGTAATTATGTCCGCAAGCGACTAAAAACCCCAAGACCAGGGGAACAGAGTCAGTTGCTTTGCCTGAACAAGTCTCAAATTGGCAACAGTTGTAAGAAGCTGAGATTGCGGAGCCTGACTATTCATACTGTGACTTCCGTCTGAAACCCTCTGCCCTGCCCAGCACAGCCTGGAGAGTGCCCCACTCCCTCCCACCGAATCAGCCCGAGTGATGCTACATGGCTCACCTTTCAAGCATTCTTTGCCTCCCGTCCTTGTCTTTTTGGGAGAACGTATGGGATATTACCTTATTGCCCCATTATGGATCAGCGTGGAACCTATGAAACCCTCTTACACATGGGCCAGACAGACAGAGAGCCAAGTGTGCAACCCTAGCTGGCAGAGGAGGGGATGCAAGTTCCCAGATTCTGATGAGCAGTCCTAATGCCTAGTGCATGGGTCTGAAAGTATGGTGTAAAAGGTGGGGGGGAGGGGCTTCTGATCTATATTCCCATTTTATTGATTGGGAAACTGAGGCACATGAAGGGAAGGCCACACAGCAGGCCAGCAGCAGAGCCAAGAATAAAAGCCAGGTCTCCCGACCACAATCCTTTACCCTGTGCATTCAGTGGCACTCTACCTCAGTACACCAGGATGGGGCAGAAAGCATCACTCAAGTACCTGAGATCCTCACACACTTTAATTCCTTTATCCCCACACTAACCTACTTGAGTATCATCTCCCCATTTCACAGATGCCAGGTTGAGGCCCAGAGAGGTAAAGCGGGATTCGTCCAAAATCTTACCGCTTCACATAGTTTTAAGGCCAGGTGGGACCATCAGAATAGCTAATCTGACTGCTGGTACATCTGAGGCCCTTACATTTCCCCCAGATTGTGACTATATTGATGTTTAGGCTGAGCTAGCTTTGCAGTTGCTGTACACTCCACTTCCTGTTCCTCAAGCAGAGCCCTTCTAGGAATCAGTCTGCCCTCTGCTTGTCTCTGTGCTTGGCTCTGATTGTGGGCAGAAGAGACAGGAAGCGGAATGGAGAAGGCCTTGAAGAGAAGAACCATGAATTGCGGGTGTGCCGCTGGCACCCCCTCGACTAACGGCCTGCAGTGCCCCAATGAGTTTCTACCACGTGATGGAGCAGGGCAGGCAAAGACTTTACCCCAGACTCTGATGCTCTGCCGAGCTTCTGAAGTCAGGCTGGGCTGCTACTGGGAGACAACTTGGGGACTGTCAACGCACGTGCCTTGGAGGGCATCCCTAAAGTCAACCCTAAGTAGCAGTACAGAATTGCCTCAGTTTCCCTTGTAGTATGACCAGGTGGGGCCTGTCTCAGGGGCCTCCAGCAGAGGGTGGGTGAGATAAAATCGTATGAGAAACATTGTTGTTTCAGGGGGTGCAGCTGTGTTGCCTCCTCTGACTTCCCCCTGTCTTCCCAACATTACTGCACTGACTTGGCCACGAGGCTGGGAGTACAGCACTATTCTCCGTAGTCAACAGCAGGTTCTGTCACTTTGTCTGTGCATCGTACTGGGGGCAGGAAGGGTTAAAGGAGAGGCAGAGTGGAGGAAACAAAGGCAGCATGGGATGCTAACACAGCACCGAGGCCTGGAGAGCTTCCTGCCCCCTCTGACCAGTGTCCTTCAGACTGCAGCATCATACTCATCCCAGGGACCATTACCGACCTAGGCACTAAACACCGTTCAGCTCCAGATCCAAACTGCTCGGCCGGGTGGGGGTGCCAAGTGTCACTTTGGCAGGCTCAAGACAGGGTGTGAGGATGGGGTGGAACCTCCCTGTTACTTAGGGGCTGGCTTTTCCCAAGTGGTCTTGGTACCAGACGTGCAAATAGGGACCTTGGCTAGTTCATTTCTTCCCCAGCACATTGCTGCATTAGGGTTAACAGTACCAGTGAGCTCCCTCCATCACCCTACTCCCAGCACTTCCCCATCTGGCCTTATACACACCCTCACACCAGCTCTAGGTCCTCCTCCACATCTCTGCCCGAGCCCTGGTGCTGACCCACAGCACCTCTAGCTTTTTCCTGGGTCTCACAACTTTGTCAGCCTCTTGCTGTTCCAGTCCTGGGCCTCCCTGCACACTTCCGATGTCTCTCCATCCTCCCGCAGTCTCTTTCTCTCCCATCCTGTTTCTCCTTACAGCATGCTTACACCCCTGGCTGCCCAGGATAACCCATTTGGGGCCAACCCACAGCACAACTGGGATCTTGCTGCGTCCTTTAGTCATAGGGGAAATATTTGTGAAGGACTGCGCAGACATACCACTTCTGTCCCAAGCTGGATTTGATCCCAGGAAGCCTCCCTCAGAAGGCTACTGTTCAGCCTGGCACTCGTCCTGCGACTCCCTCTGAGGCTCTCCACCCAGCCCAGCCCAGCCTAGGGCCTGCCCCGTGCCCTCCCACTGGGAAATCCTCCCCCCAGCTGGCATCCAATGGAAGCTGGAGTAACAAGCAGCTTGTGCCACTGCTCCCAGGGCACTTTTGAGTGACTGCCACATATGGCAGGTCTGTCACGGAGCCTCAGCTTTGCTGGCCCACACCAAAGCCATGCATCTCGGTCTCCTGGGAGCCCTGTGGGAGGTGGGCGAGAGGATGACATTGGCATGAGCTGGAGCATCGCTGTGGCTTCAGTGCCCATGGGATGGGCTGCTTTGCCAGCCCAGGGGAATGCCGATTATTTCTATGCAGAGCAGACCCAGCCCAGGGAGCAGCCTGGTGACTTTCCACCCCACACTGCCCCACCTTGCCCCAAGGCTTGAGCCCCAAACTAGAAGGGCCCTGTGACAGGATGGGCCCCGAAGGCAGGCATGGCATCTCCCAGGGACACCCTAACCCTGCCCGCGCTATCTTGTTTGCCACACCTTGATGTTCTTTCTATATTGATTGGGAGGCTGCCCCCGAGCCCCGGGGTGATCCACCCAGTCCCCGACCGATGCCACCAGACTCTCCATCTCTGGGCCCTCCCTCTGCTAACAGAACCTCACCTGTTCCTGGCAGCTGGCCCACAGGCCCAGTCAGCCCTGCTCATGCCCTGCTGGCACCACTTGGGCTCTGTGGTCTTAGGTCATGACCTCAGTGGCCCTAATTAAACCTTAAAGGGCCCTAATCCTGGCCTCCAGACTGCCGCATTGCCATGCCCATGTCTCACACATGTCACTCGTGTCATCCACCTTCCTGTGCAGGCTTCAGCCCTCTTGGCCATAGCCCACGGGTCACTGTGGCTGCACCCTCACTCCAGCAGCCAGGTTAGAGCCTGAGCCCGCTTACTCTGGGCCAGTTTCTCAGCCTCTGGCCCTCCCAGCTTTAGGGCACCCCTGGATCTCTGCCCCTCTTCCTAGCTTCAGCTCCACCAGCTAGACCTTTTACCCTCTCAGCTTTGGCCCTGTCTCTTGTGTCACTGTCCCTCGCAGGGCTCAAAATCCTGTGTGCCTCTCAGGCACCCCTTTACTACTACAGCCACAACCTGGTCCTCTGGTAAAACTGAAGCAGTGCAAGCAAACAGCTTAAAATAAAGCCTGCCAAGCTCCCTCTGGGTCCCCGTGCTGCTGCAGAAGCCTCCCCGCAACTCATAGGTCCTCTCTGAGCCCCAGGGATACCCGGCCTGCAGTGTCCACCCCTGACAGCATGAGATGACAGGAGCTCCCCTCATTGCAAAGCACACAGCAACACCAGCCCTCTGCCTCAGGATCCCAGGTGTATCCCCTGAGCTCCTCCTTGTCCGCAGGTGCAGGTGCACCTTCTCAGCTTAACAAGCAGCCTACTGCCGTTTCTCTGGCTGAGCAGCACTCGTTCCCCTCCTGCCTACCGCGGGCTCTGTCCTACTGCCCTGTTGCGAAGCAGCCTGCCCCACAGCAGGCACTTGCAATCCCTTAGCTCCCTGGCTGCCTACTCCCCTGCAGCTAGCCCATGTGCAGCTGCTTGCACCTGCCCGTGGATGTTCATGCTGCTGTTTTTTCCTTACAGTAACAGGAGCCTCTGGCTCCCTGTTACAGGCCCATGCTGAGTCTCATGGCTCATTTAATCTTGGTTTCTTTGACAAGAAAGGGCCAATCAGTGTCAGCAATGAGGGTAGCTAATGTGAAGTAGCTCCTGGAGGCTGCAGCTGTGATGGGGGCCCTGTTAGGCAAGGCTCTGTACAGGTATGGAGAGAGAGCGCTGCTCTGGAGAGCTCCCAGTCTGAATAGATTGGTCAGACACAGGCAGTCTCCGAGGAACCCATCAAACCTGTCTTCTACGGGGGCCATCAAAGAGAAACAGAGCAAAGCCTTCCTCGTACTAAATAAGGAAAGGCTGGCACTGGAGGCGATACAAGTTCTCCGATTCTATTAAAAGGGACTAATGCCCAATGCTTTTCCCCATGTATCTCAAAGCATCTTGGGAAACTGAGGCACAGAAAGCGGCAGTAACTTTTCCCAGCTCACTGAGCAGGGCAGCAGCAGAGCCAAAGTGGAAACCTGGTCTCCTGGGGCCTGGTGCAATGTCCATTAGACCACTCTACCTCCAGCCAGTAGCAAAGGTCTTGGAAGACCCCGCTCATGGACGTATCTGTGCTCCTCACAACAGCCACATGGGTAGCATCAACCCACTTTACAGATGGAAGACAGAGGTTAAGCAAGGGAAAATGAGATCTGCCTACAGCCTCATAGTTTCACCAGGTGTAAGGCCAGAAGGCACCATTACAGCATTTAACTTGACCTCCCAGATAGCACAGACCTTTACATTTCAACCCAGTGCTTCTAGGTAAAACCCAAAAACATCAGTTGGATTAAAACACTTCGGTCCTCAGAGGACTAAACTGATGTGTGCCTCAGGAAGAAAACCAGAGAGATTACCAATGCCTAAGGCCTGTGACAGCAGGGAGTTTATCTGATCCTTTCCTTTTTCATGACCTTGTCTGACAAGGTATCTAGCAGAACGCACAGATTCACTGGACTGACTGGGCTGTGCTGTGAGTGCTTCTGCTATGGCCTCAAACTTGCACTTGCTGGGCTGCCACCCATACACCTTAGCACCTATGCAACCTCAACCCTTGTTGAGGTCGTGAGAGTTGCCCAAATGATCCCAGCAGCCAAACTATGCCTCCTACTCACTTCCACATCCATTTCCCAGCCATGTGATCAGTGGCAAATTCCTTCCAGACCCGACTGGCAGCCAGGAGCCACACACTTCCACCTGCAGCTTCTCTAACCTGCTGAGGGCACGGGAGTGCTCTTTGTGGCATCCTCTAGATTCAACCACAGTCAACCCTGCTAGCTGTGCACTGAAAAAAAGAAGTTCCTTCCTGACCTTCAGCTGGAGCCTGAGGCATAAGGTTTGCTTGCACTTGTTCCAGTGCCATTCTGCCAGGGTCACAGGCATGTTAGGGGCAGTACAGCTGATCCTGTTCTCCATCTGGCCCATAAAGGAAGGGGAGGAAAAGGAAAACTCCCAGATGCCAAGGCTACAAAGCACCATCACCGCTGTACAACCTGAGCTCCTCCCAGGCTTCAGAGTTTTTCCCAGAAACTGAAGTAAAGAATGGTTGGATTTTGTAAAAAAGCTAACTAATTGGCTTGTGCAGACTCCAAGTGTGAGTGAGTCCCCTGCCTCTCTTGGGATGCCATTCCCATGTTTAATCCCTCTCATTATTAGGAGATTGTGGTGTACTGAAGGCTGAAGCGTCTACCTTCAACTGCCAGCTGATGAAGAGGTTTATTCTCCTGTCTACCAGGTTGGAAAGCCCCTCGCATCAGATCCCTTTTCCACATGTAAATGTCTTTACTCAGTGATGAAGCCACCTGTCAGCCTCTTCTTTGATAAAACCAAACCGGATGAGTCCTTTAAGCATCACATTGCAAGATGGGTTTTTCCAGCCCTCTGGATCATCTTTGCAGCTCTCCTTTGAATCTCAGTATTTCTACATCCTCCTGGAAGTGCAGAAGCTGGATGCAGTATTTTAGCTGAGGTCTGAGCAGCACTGTAGCATAGGGGCAAAATCCCTTCCCAACTTAGTATTCCCCAAATACCTCCAAGGAGTCCACTCATGCCCCACATTGCCTTGGCAGCTCGTGTTGCAGTGATTATGTGTTCCAGCTCCTAGATCCTTCTCTGAAGGCGCTGCTTGCCAAGGCAGTCTCCCACTCTGTTGGACTAAGCCTCACTCCTGGTTCCCAGGCCCGTGACCTGCCATTTGTCCATATTAAAGTACATTCTGTTGGATGGCAACCCTTTAACCAGGAGATGTGGCTAATAATCTTCTAGCCTGTTCTCGTTGTTTGCTACCCCACCAGTCTGGTGTCAGCTGTAAACTTCACCACCAAAACTTTTATACATCATCTAGATTGCAGGTAAAAATAGAATCAGAACAAGAACTGCTCCCGGCAGGACCCTGCGAGGAACAGCCTAGTTCACTGATACTTCCCCAAGGTCACACACAAAGGCTGTAGCAGAGCCAGGACCTGAGTCTGAGTCCTTAGTCTCCCAGTGCAATATCTCCACCATGAGACTTTTGAGGTTCCCTGATAGACACAAAGCAGGGCTACTAGGCTGTGGCATGACGTGACCTGCCTTGTGTGCCTACCAGTCGAGTCTTCTTCTGGGCTAGGCAAGAGTCAGGCGAGAGGGGCGAGCAATTATTTCAGGCGGAGGGCTGCTTACTGAGTTTCAGCAATCCATTGAGGGCCATATGCCAGGCAGCCAGGGGCAGATAAATAGTAATTTTCTAAATTTTTAGGGGCCCCGCGGGTCAGATAGAATGGCCTGGCAGGCCATATCTGGCCTGCGGGCTGCATTTTGCCCACCCCTGATCTAACCAGTACCCAAAGTAGTGTTGTGGGTTGAGTCTCGGAGCATTGAAGCTGGTAGGTGTAAGCAACAGCCTTCATTCAAGATGAATATAACAGAGACCTCCCACCCAAGACAGGCCTGTGTCCCTGCTCAAATCAAGGGCATAATCAGGAATTAGAACTATGTGGGTAGAGGGTTTCCTTGGGCATTGTTTCTGGCGGAGGAGTGTGCGGGGCCAAAGAGAAGCAAGGAGATAGCCTAGACCAAGACTAAGGGAAGGAATAGCAAGCCAGGCTCAGCAACAGAAGTGCAAGTAGCAGGCCCAGGAAAGACAGGGGAACAGAGGACACTGTTGGGTTGGGTGCTGACGGAAGTGCTGGCCCAGCACTCTTTCCTGCTTATGCAGGGGGTCGGACTCGATGATCTATTGAGGTCCCTTCCGACCCTAGTATCTATGAATCTATGAATCTATGGAAGGAGGCTGGGAGCAAGGTCACTGCTCGTTTGACCCCTGCTTCATACATCCAGCTCCATCATCAGGTTCTGCTCCGAACTGGCATAATTTTCAAGACCTTTATTTTTTTGGAGTCCAAAAGGCAACAGTAAGGTCTCTTGAATGGTGGTGCTGTTCAGCTCACAGGTGACAGACCAGAGTTGGGGACCCCGACACACTGCCTGCTGCTTCAGAGGGGAAGCAACGTAATCAGGCATGGCTCAGAGTAGGGATGGGCAAACTGGACCCACCACCCCATCTACATGTAGCTGAGTGAGTAGCACGGTGGGTCTCAGTCCAAGTGCATGGCAGGAGGTGTCCGTCTCACAGGGGGCACGAGCCATGGAGAGGCTGACAGCTGAGTGGGCCAAAGGGAATGGACACTGTCCATAAATGAGGTGGTCTGAGAAATACAGGCTTTGTGCTGTATCTGGCCTGTGTCCAGCTGGGTTTTCAAAACTGGCAATAGAGTGACTTTGCCCTGGTGCAGATAGGAGCAGAAATGCGAGGAGAATCCATTGCTTACTGCATTGCCCAGGGCCCAGTTCAGGGGCTGACACGGTGGAAAAAGAGCCCTACTGCTCACGCAGACACAGTGGGAATGCCTGCAAACCCAACTGTATCATTAACAAGCCCCTCGCAATTGGCCTCTGCCTGGCCCCTGTGAACTAACACTTGAGGGGGGAACTGTGAGCATGTGTGGTGGGCAGGGGAAGGAAGCCCAGTTCCCCTTATGTAACACAAGTACAAGTGAGTTAATGCAGTTCAGGAGAAGTCAGAATGGCAGGGATTTCCCCTGAGCAGTCCTACCTAACTCAGGGTTAAGTAAGAGACACTGAACCACTAAGGAAACCCTAAGATGTGAAGACCCCAAAGTGTAGCATGACTGACTCCTGATAAATGCTGATTTTACAGGACTCAGATTCAAACTAGATCATACTCTGGCAGAGGGCAAAACCCAGATACTGTTCCAGTAGTGGCTGGCACCAAAGTCTGACAGTATATTTTGATAGTATTGAATACATTCCCCATCTCCCATGCCAGCCTCACTACTGAGCCAAAGGTTTGTTACTGCTAGTTGGACAAGGAATCCAAATTGTCACGAACATTTTCTGACTCTCTCCAGTGTTGATGAGCAAAAGGGGCAACTTCCTTCTTTCCCATCATGGATTTCCTCCCTGATTTATTCACTGGCCTTGCAAAAACAGAAGATCTAAAGAAAACCCGTGGATCCTAAATTTTCCCTGAATTTGGAGCAAGCTCACGGCCAGCTGTTTGAACTGAAGGGGTCATTCCCATTCTAACACCCGTCAGCTGGGAAGAAGTCCAGAGTTGACCTGGGGTCAAAGTTAGTTCCCAGTCATCACCTTTCTGGAGTCTAATTGACAACACACGGGAAGGGTATGAGATGAGTACTAATGATATGCTGCACCTGCACTCACAGATCTCCTAGGGCTTTAAAAGATTTACTAAAACCTTTCACCAGGTTCTCCCTAAATAGGCCAGAGGCCATCACTGAAATGCAGCCACCTCTGGGATGGACTGTAACAGCTGTGTGATAGCACCCAGAAACACTGCACAGCAAGTTAGGATAGGAAATCAAGTATAACTTGGTGTGATTTTAAAATCTTGCAATTTGTTCATGATTTCTGTGATGATTTGTACCCTCCCCTCTAGTTCGGGTGGCATGTGATTAGCAGAGGGTCTCAGCTTTCCTTTAAGATGAAGTCACTTTTGAGCACTTGTGGCTGCGGAGGCAAAATGTGAAACAAGTGAGACCCTGGAGGCTGAGAAACTAAGAAGGGAAATGACATAAGCACCAAATTCTTCTTCATTTCTTTAAATTCAGATGTTTGCAAAACAGGTTCCTGGTTCCCTGGGGCCTGCCTGGTGATGTTTGAATGCTCAGGAGTGACCGGACCATGATGGGCATGGCAGGGGCATTCTCAGCGGAAAGGAGGCGGTGCTCCTGCAAACTGGATATCCCCCGCAATGTCCAGAAATCACTGTGGCATCAGGCCTTGGACTCTAATGCTACTTGGAAGCAAGTGGTTAAAAATAAACCTGTTGAAGCGCACGGGGCTTTGGAAAGATCTCTTTAAATGACTAAAGTGAAAGGGCCCCCCAGCGCTGTGGGAGGAGGAAACCCTCCTGGTTCAGGTGGAGTTCCCCTCCTGTGCACCACAGTCATTGGCGCAGGATGGCATCCGCCTACGAACAGGAAGCCCTTTGTACTTTCATGGTGTGTGGGGGGCTGGGGATGTCCTCTCAATGGAAAGAAAACGGATCCCCACGCGCAGCCCTCGCACGTGCCCCTTTCATCCGCCCCCACTCTGGCGGGGGCGTCTGGAGAAGCACCGAGCTCTGGCATGGGCCTTGCCTGGGGTGAGCCTCTTCAGGGCCATGGGAAAGGCTGGCTTCAGCCTTTGGGAAGATGCTCTCGCGAATGCTCCTCCTGCCTCGCATCTCTTGTGGCTGGGAAAAGGTTGAAGCCGTTCCTTTTGGCAGGAGGCCTAAAGGAGAGCGTTCCAGGACTGTGCACTCGCTGCTCTGAGGTCTATGAAGAGATGCACACAGAAAGAGGGGAAGGGGGATGGGAGATGGTGACAGAGAGGAGCGAGAAAAGAAGCAAGGAGCAGGCACTGGAGTGAGGAGCCAGGCAGGGACAGGGACTGAGGAAAGGCAGAGGTGATGGCAGAGGGAAAGGAGAGAGGAAAGAGGGAGAGATCTGCACCGGGAAGGAGAGATGGAGTTTGTTCTGTGTGGCCAGGAGGGCCAGCGTGGGCCTGACACTGTCTCATGAGCCAGCAGTGTTACCCACTTTCTTTCTCATGTGATGCCCCACTGGGAGGATTTCTCTGATGTTCCCATTTCTGTGACAAGAGGAAACCAGCTGGGGTCACGAACAACCAGGAGCAGGGAGCCACATTTCGTTGCCGAGCTTGGAGCCCTTGGAGGCATCTGCCCTGCAATTCTGGCCAAATGAACTAAGCACAGAGGTCTGCCACTGATTCCCTGTCCAACCTTGGGCAAATCACTTCCCTTCTCTTTGCCTCTGTCTCACCATCAATAAGATGGGGATAAAAACACTGACTCACCTTTGGGTCCATGGATGGGAAGAGCTGTAGATGGGTCTGGAGTCATGATGGTTGCAGCTCACTTGCACCACTGACTTCACTAAAGCTGCACTGGTGTCAGAGGGACAATTTTAGCCCCTCTGTTTCATGAGCAAGGCCCACAGAGGACCAGATGGGGGAGGAGCAGAAAGGTGAGGGGAGAAAGAAGAAAGCAGCCAAAGCAGAGGAGATGGACCCAGAGAGAAAGCGACTGGTTCTGCTTGTCACACCAGTGGTGACTCCCCCACATGGTCTTTGCTTAGGCTTTGCTATGGACGGGGGGAGAGGCAGAGATGGAGAGGGAAATAAAAAGGAAGAGAAGGCAGAGGCAATGGATGAGATGATCAATAGATTCCCAATAAAACTAAGGCCTATGGCTGTATGTGCACCCATTCCATCCCATTTATACCCCTGGTGTGAATGCCCAGACCAACGGGGTGAGGCTCCAACTATCTGACTCCCTTTCTCATTACCCATGAAACGCAGGGCACGTCTACACGTTGCCCTATGTTGACATTGTTACTGAGCCACGCTTTAGTACTCCTTTTGGAAGTACTAAAGCAGGGTGCAGTAACCGCCTGTGCTGCACCATATGCACGGCACATAGTTATTGTTAGCAGCTACTTCTCCGGGGTGGTGCACTATAAAGGGGGAGCGCACCACTACGGCAAAGTAGCTGGTGGTCACGTGTAGACACATGTAGCGTCACGCGTAGACACAACCACACGTATGTACTGCACTCTGCTGCCCCAAGTAGCCTAGTGGAGCCCATGGGTGTTCGTCAGGGATGCTGACGAGATGTGTTCAAGCAATGGTCTTTCAATACAGGCAGTGAGTGCTGCTCTTTAATAACGAGAGAGACAAGGTCACATTTGAAGCAACTGGTGGGGGCAGAGCATGTACAAGACCTATTACTACTTAGCATTATGTTAGAAGTGTGAGGCTTGGTTGTCATTTGTTGTACGACCACGTAACACACAACCTACCCTTGCCCTAAGGGGTTTACAGTAGAAGTTGTCCTCTGACTTCTTTATCAGGCCAATTTTCCACTACATTTCCCCTTTTTTGGCAACTCAGAATTTGTTCCCTTGTGCTGGACTGACAGCAGGAAGCTCCTCCTTGTCACTGGGCGCAACACAGTTGCATTTTTTCTACGGGAAAGAGAGTTCATCCATTCAGATAACAACAGCAAAGTTACTACCCCTCTGCTAGCACTCCATGATCCTGGAGAGACATTTAGGGCCAAGTACAACAGCCAAGCAAGTACGACTACACAAGAAGGTGGGTCCAGAGTCCTAGGCAACACCTCTTACAAACAATGCCATGGCATCATTTATGGTTGGGCAAGCTCCAGTGCCTCTGAGCTGGGAGGAAGCAGCGTAGAGACAGACAGAGCTGAGCCCTTTGGTAGCATCACCCCTTCCCCCCCATCAACAGGCGACCCTGAGGATATCGGGCTGGTTTGTGGTCTCTCTTTGGAGCCCACCTGGAGATGTGTCCAAGGAAGGCTTTGCTGTGGGATGCAATCTCGGCGTCGGCAGGGGAAGCGCTCGGCATTTGTGCTGTGCCACCTAGTGGGTGAATGTTGTTACTCTTTGCAAGGGCCGGAGAGCTTCACAACCCCTGGCTGTCTGCTTCGACTTGTTGTGTGTGAAATAGGGTGGTAGGAGGGTGTGGAAGAAGTGTAGGGGACAGCCCTTAGAGAAGGAAGTGCACGTAGCCCCATATAATGGAGCCTGCTGTGGGAAACTGTATTCCACTGGGACGTGAAAGGGTTGCAGACAGACGTGCCAGTTCATTCCCAAGTGGTGTCTCCAAAGCCCAGTGTGGCCTAGGACCAGGCTGTCTCGGGGACTGACCCCCGGTTGTCTCAGTTCCAAGCAGCAGACGTGCTTTGCCAGGGAGCAGTATCTAATGGCTAGGGAAGAGGTCCAGGGCTTAGGGCCGCTGGGTGCCGTTCCCAGCTCTGAAGCTGACCTGTTGGGTGATTGCTTCCTGCCTCAGTTTCCCCCATCTGCAAAATGGGGTTGTTAACACCATGAGAGAAGATGGCAAGGCTTTTAGTGAGTGCTGGAGACGGGCAGAGTGGGGCACTCGCCATGGACCTCCCCTCTGTGTGAAGCCAGTGGCGCCCAGAGCCAGCAGTTGAACTCCACGGGTGAACGTTCACTCTGGACCATGCCTGCTCTCAGCACACCAGCACCGCTCCAGAGTGGATGCAAGTGGCGTGAGCATGCATTGACACTGGTGTAGCCCTGCCCTTTCTGGTCAAAATGATGCAGGTGCTGAAAAAAATGCTCTGGAGGAGAATTCGGGGGAGCTGGGCTTTCCCTCTGGGCCACGAGATCTGGACACAGCCTGGAGTCCCTTTAGGAAAAGTGTTGAGCTGGGCTGGGCTTGTACCTCCAGCGCTGTGGGGAAGAGCAGCCTTTGTGCGTGTCCCACGGGGAGAGCTGCCTGTTCCTCGCTGTGTGCTCAATTTCACAGCCATTTGCCTTTCCTTATTAGAAAGCAAGGATTTCACTGCAGGGCAACACTCAAGCAGAGTCAATTCAGTGCACCACCAGGATGGTTTCTGAATGAAGCAACAAACAACGTGAATCCATAAAGCAAACCCCGCCACAGTCTCTTGGCACGGGGCTGCTACCAGGGCTGGCCCAGTTCCTAGCCCCCTGGGGTGTGGTGGCAGTGGATTTCCAGAGTCCTGGCCTGGCACTGCAAGCAGAGACACAAACAACAACCCCCTCCCAGCGTATCTGCCTTTATTCTAGGGCTCCCAAACTTCAAAGCCAGAGCCAGCTGCTTTGCAACCTGCTGGACACACCCTCCCATCAACAGACCCAGGACAGGTCCAGGCAGTTCGTTTCCCTGTCTTACAGGTTGAAGGGAGCACCATGAGACTGGAGACAGGTGGCAACGATGGGCCCAGGCGCCAGTGCAAACAGGGAGCACAAAGGGAATCTGGTTCCTGATTCTGGCCCAGAGGCACAACTGTAATGATCATAATGCTGCACCCACTAAGGAGTTGCCCAATACCCAGCTGCAGAGCGTGGCACCAGCTGGACTGGAGCTCTAGTTGCAGAATGGTTTTGCTTCTCTTTACATGGTGGAAGGTAGTTTCCCCATCTCTTCTACGTGTCCCAGGGCTCCCACTCCCCTTCTCCCACAGCTTCCCCTAACCATCTTGCCCCCTGGCTTGCTGGCCTCCTAAATGTATGGTGGGCATGGAACATAGATTGCTGCTTCCTGGAGCAGAGGTCCTCCCACAGCCACATCCCCCTGCTAGGTCACCCCTGAGCTGGGTCTCCAGCCCTCCGGCTCAGTGGACTCCTTGGGTCTGATTTGCCTTGGTGGCCAAGCTCAGCTCTGATGCCAGCTTGCGGGGAGCTCCAGTTGTGGACAGGCCCCTTGGCCCAAACACAGAATCATAGAAAATAAGGGCTGAAAGGGACCTCAGTCCCTGCTAGTTCAACCCCCTGCTCAAAGCAGGACCATCGCCAAGTAGATCGTCCCAGCCAAAGTTTTGTCTAGCCAGGTCTTAAAAACCTACAAGGATGGAGAGTCCACAACCTCTCTGGGTAGTCTGTCCCAGTGCTTTACTACCTTCCTAGTGAGAAACTTTTTCCTAATATCTAACCTCAACTTCCCTTGCTGCAGCTTGAGCCCATTGCTCCTTGTTCTGTCATCTGCCACCACTGAGAACAGTCCAGCTCCATCCTCTTTTGAACCCCCCTTCAGGTAGTTGAAGGCTGCTTTTAAATCTCCCTCCGTCTTCTCTTCTGCAGACTAAATAAGCCCAGTTCCCTCAGCCTCTCTTCACAAGTCCCCAACCATGTTCATTGCCCTCCGCTGGACTCTCTCTGATTTGTCTACATCCTTGCTGTATGGAGGGGACAAGCAAAACAGGACACAGTACTCCAGATGTGGCCTCACCAGCACCCAACAGAGGGGAATAATCCTTTAAAACAGTGGTTCCCAAACTCCGACAGATTGCACACCACCAATTTAAAACGATACAACCTTAAGTACCACCAGCAAATTGTTGTCATATCAAGTAATGATAATACATCTCTTAACGTGTGCCACGGACAGGTTGTCCGCTGGTGGTACGCGTACCACAGATGGGGAACCCGCTGCTCTACAGACATGGTGGTGACCATTCGTGTGTGCTGTCCAGGACACCTGTTGGACCGGGTTGAGGGAGACGGAGCATTTGACGGAGCAGGAAGGAGTTGCAGAGGGTTTTCAGCTGGCTGAACTCCTGCTGAACCGATCATGTTAGTGCCGCTGGGACTTTGCATTGTTAATGCGTGCTGGCTCTGGGGGCCTAGGGTAGGTGAGGTATTCGCTGTTGACATCCAAACAAATGCATAAATATATAAGCAGCCTCAGTGGCTAAACCTTGGGACGGTTCAGCTGGACATAGAGCAGGAGCAGGGCAGAGGCCTGGTCTGGGGATGGCAGGGGGTTTCTCAGATTCCCTTGGGCAAATCACTTCCTGGCTGTGTGCCTCAGTTTTCCCTATTAGTAAAATGGGGATAGTGATACTGATCCTCTTTTGTAAAGTGCCATCAGCTCTTCTCATGAACCATCCTGTGTGAGGGTGAGCAGCAGCAGAACGCATCACAACGTTTCGCCAGCTCTAGGCCACAGTTATGCCAATGTCTCCCAACTTCCTGCTGTTCTTGCGCCTGGAGATAATCTCTCCAGAGGCCACCGTGTCGGCAGTCTATTCACCCACCTTCCCTGGAGCTGCACATGGGGCCAATCTATCCCACCCTGTGCCTCTGATCCCAGAGTCCCCAGGCTCAGCAGCATGCTTTGTTTCCACACCAGGGGGAGAGGAGAGGAGAGCTGGCCTGGCTCTGTGGGACCTGCCTGGGGATTTCCCTGTTTTACCCGGTTTTCTTCCTTTATTAGGTTTCATTACATTATGCTGAGTTTCAGCATCATTCTAGGACTAATAGAAACCATCAAAAGTGAGGTGACTGTCTCCTTGGGGCTCGGTTCTTACATGCTAGCTACAGTCATGGGAGCAAGAAACCTCTGAAGTCTTCCCTAATCTGTCCCCTTGCAGCAGCACAGAAGCAGATGCTTGAACAAGCATACCAAGGACATTTTCCAGCCTTAAATGTCCCAAGTTCTTCTATCGCTTCCTTTGGGAGCCAATTCCAGGGGCTGACTGAGCTCCATTGCAGCTCGGTATTCAGCTGTAACTTCCCTTAATGACGTTCCAATCCTCCCCCGGCAGGAGACCAGATATACATACATCCCCTCCACACTCCCTCTGGACCCCTAAATATTTCATCTCTGTTTGGTATTCATGCCCCTCCAGTGTTTGCAGCCCCTGAGGTCAGGGCACAGTTGGGGTATTTTTTTTAAATGTCAACATCGGTAATGCAACCAGAGGAAATTTGGGCATTTCTTTGATATACTTCCCCTTCTGGTTTCAATTAAAAAAAATAACAATGTCAAATTTCTGGAGGAAAGAAATGGGGAAATATTTTATAGAAGAGCTTTGATTAAATTCCTCTTCTCCCTTTTTGCGTCACTGCTGAACTCTAGTTGATGCGTCTTTCAATCTTCAGCCCCTATATCATTTCTGTAGTTACTCCTTAATGCATTCTACCAACAAGAATTTTCTGGTCACCGCCTCCCAATCTTTAATACATTTCTTTCCCCAAATATCCTGTAAGGTAGCAAAGTGCTTTTATCCTTGAAATATAGATAGCAAAGCAAGGCACAAAGAACCAATGAGTCAGATCCTATATCATCTATTAAGTATCTACATGGGCTTAGGCAGGCACCTACATGTGACTCTATCCCACTTTGTTAAAGTCCCTGAAAATCCATGAATGCATCTATTTTGGTGACATACTGTCATTGCACGCTTAAGACTGAGTCACAAAAAACAGCGAGGAGGAGGAGGAGGTATAGAGAAGCTGGCCCTACATGATTTGCTCAAACTCACACAGACACTGCAGCACAGCAGGGAATATGAACCCAGGTCCCATGCTCGGGTGGGTCTTCACTCCACAACCATTTTCTCTTGCTTCTACTTTGGTCACATCTCGGTAACAAAGTGACCGGACTGGCACGCGCTGGCAGTATCCCAGGAGTGGCCTCCTAAAAGACGAACAGAAAAGGCCTGGACGAGATCTCTGGGTGAGCACTAGTCATTTCTGCTGCCCCTTGTCATGGCCGGCGCAGGTCTAGTTTGTTGTGCTCGCTCACACCAGGTCCTTAGAAGGTCACAGACCCCTGGGTTTCCTCCTCCTGTGAGCTAGGTTGCTTTTCCCTGGCTCTGTTTTCCCAAACTGATTTTTTTTCTTATGTTTTATGCTTCTAATTTCTTGAGGTCCCTTGGTTTTCTTTCTCTGTCCACTCCTTATTCCCAGCCCACCCAGGACTGGTCTGATCTGGGAACTCCAGTGCTCTCGTGCCCACCGCCCTCTTCCACAGAGTTAATTGATATCATGAATTCACAGAAGGATTACTGTAGCCCCAAGAGCACCCAGCTCAGATCGGGGGCCCCTCTGTGATGGCTGGCATTAAGAAAGCACATGAGTAAAGACCATTCCCACCCACAACATCTTCCAGTCTAAAGCGACCAGACAGACAAAGGAAATATCATCATTGACCTTTGACAAATGGGGAACTGAGACACAGAGAGGTTAACACATTTACTCGAGGATGTACGAGGGGACTGCAGCAGTGCCAGAAACTGAACCCAGATTTTTATAGCCCTGCTCAGGGCCTTACCAATGAGCCGGGTCCAGCATGGGTTTTCATGACTGAGTGGACATTTCTGCCCTGCTGGACACACTGTTACTCCTGGTGGTCCCTGAGCCCTTCCAACCGAAGCCAATTTTTGGAGACTTTTTTTCAAATATTTGAACAAAATCAATTCTCCGTATGTCACCCCCTCTTCTGCAGCCCTGCCCAGAGCATTGCACTGTCTGCGTCTGGTAAAACCTGCTCTTAGCAGGTCTGTACTGCAGGGCCGAGCAGTAGCAGTTCCCTTTGGCTTTACTCAGCCTACCTGGCACGTGATAGCTGAAGGGTTATTCTGCCTTCAAGAGCAAACTCCATCCTTTTAGTAGGGTGTCCCATACTGGATGGAAATGCCCAACTCTTCCCTCTTCCTGCTCCTGGAGAACTATAAGTTAATTCACAGCAAATGGCAGGAAAGACTTATCCCCAAACCACTATGACCGGTACTGGCCAGTTGGCCTGGGGTTGTATGCAGTGGGAGAGGATGAGCAGAGGGACACATTGCCCTGTATATGTTCTCCCACCTCTGAATAACAAGGCAGAGACAAGGGAAGGATCTGCACCCCCATTTTACCATGGGGCTGGCCCAGGGAGGTTCTAGCTCAAACCTCCAAGTACCCTGCGCTTAAATCAGGACTGGACTTTTCCAGAAGCTCAGCTCCCTTTTAGGCACATGAACACAGGATGGACTTGCAGGAGCTCAGCCCCTGACACGCAGGACTTTGAAAATCGGTCCATTCATTGAGGAGTCCAAGCCAGAGCCAAGCACCCTTGGAAATCTGGCCTCAAATGTCTGCATTTCACTGCATTTCCTGGTACAACAGGAGACCGTGGCTGGGTGCGGAGACAAAAAGGACGCATCAGCCCTGCCCTGCTACTTCTCTCTTGCTTTGTTGGTCCCATGCAAATTAGGACTCAACCAGCACGTAAGGAACAGGAAACATCCCAAGAGCCCTTCCCTGATAGATCTATATATGCCTCTTCCTTCAAGCCCCCTACCCTTCGCGCCTTGCTGTGGCCAGGCCTGGCCCAGCGTCCAGGCTTGGCCTGGAGCTCCGCAGCTCCCGGGTGACTTCACATGAGCTCGTTCAGGCCTCAAAACACTGCAGAAGCAGCGTGACAGGCATGGAGGATTGGAGAGAGCAAACAGCAGAGCTGCGCGTGACAGCAAAAGGGGGTGGCAGGTTCAGCCGGGGCTGGGGGGGCGAGCTGCGGTTAAGCTCCAATGGAAAGTCCTTCTCTGAGGTTCACAATGGGGAGTGCCAGGAGGCAGCCCTCGACCTGCTGCAGGTGGCATCCCCGCGACTCCTCCCCGCCAGCCTGCGGCCCGGCACCTCTTTCGCTTCTCCGTCAAGCAGAGCACGGTGCGTGGGTGGGGGAGCTAACCGCACCGTGCCGCGGTTATAATTAGACACTGGCAACCCCGAGAATTCACGTCACTTCAGCTGAAAGGAAAGGAGAAGCAGAAGAAGCCGTGCGACGGGCTGGCGGGGAACTCTGTTTCCCTCCCCTCCTCCGCATTTTCCCTTTAGGCAGGGAGGGGGAGAGCGACAACTCTGCGCTTCGGTGGCCTGGGAAGACGAGGCCGCGCGGCAGGCGAACAGCCCAGGGCGGGGATGTGGGCAAGCCCAGCACCCTGAGACTCAGGACATGGGAGGGGCCGGCCGGCCTGGTGGTTAGAGCAGGAGCTGGGTGCAAGGAGCCCTGGCTCTTTTGCAGGCTGTAGGAGGAAGTGGGGCCTAGCTGTTAGAGCAGGTGAGTTGGAAATAAGGACTCTCTTTAGGCATTTGCTTCATGACCTCGGTATCCCCAGCTGGCGAACGGAGGAGAAAGTGTATGTGTGTAACAGGTCTGAGACACTCAGGTGGACGCTGCTGTAGGGGGAAAACCCAGGACAGGGTATGATTACCCAGTTTTAGGCCGGGTCAGCCATTCCCTGTGGGCTAAATGCAGACTGGGGAGCAAAGCTCTTTGTCCACACTGGCAGGCTGCTACGGGCCCCAGCTGCCACGGGGAAGCCACCAGACCACGGAGGCCCCCACCCCGCGCCCTCTGCCTCCCCATCTCACCCTGCGGCTTCTGCCAGGTCTGCCTCGTCAGCTGGGCTGGCAGGGCACAAGGCGCAGCCTGGGTAGGCACCAGCTGAAGGGGCTGCAGGAGTCGGGTAGTGACTTGGGCATGTCTGCAGATGCCTTCTGCACTCAGTAAAAGTGGCGCCACTGGGTGTGGTGTGGGAATGAGAGAAAAGAGAAAATGGGTTTGACGCCACAGGGGAACATTTGGTGAAGAGCAGCAAGCGCCCACGGTCAAGGAAAAAGGAAAAAGATCGTTTGGGTTTTACCAGTCCAGGTTCAAGCCCAAGCCCCATTACAGGCAGAGTTGGCTGATGGCTCCCCGACGAATTTCCTACTAGTCCTAATGCAGGGATGTCTTGCCCCCAACACAGCACCATTTCCCTTTCCCCCCTCCCAAGTCTCTAGTTCAGGAATGCATTTGGCTTTTGAATTTCTTTGTGCTGACAGTGACACAACTGTTGCACACAGCGGTTGCTTTCATTGCAGCGCCAACACCACACCCTTGGCTTGGGCCTTTTGTGTTTCCCAGCAGTTGTCTCCACGCTCACTGCAAACAGACCTGTGCTTTGTCATGTATTTACCATTCGTGTCTGGGTGGTGTATTTTCGCCGGGACCATTTCAGCATCTTCCCTGTGTGTCAGCACCACCCTAACACAAAGCAGCTCTGGATGGCCCAGCAAACTGCCCCTGCAAAATCCATTTATCACAATAACCTGGCACTCACCTGGCTATTGCTCGTACCACAAATAATTCAGCCTCTCATATTCCTGTTAGCTGCTCAGACTCGCATGACTTGACTCTATAAGTAAGTTTGCAACATAATGAGCAGTAGTCTCACCTGGCAGCAGGTTTGCTGTCAAAAAGGTGCTGTTTCTGTGCAATATTTTACATGCATTCTTGACCTTTCTGAGGAGTTGCAGTCCTAGTCATACTCCCACTGGGATGTGCTGGATCTCATGCGCTTCTGGGCCTGCCACATGCCATCCCCTCTGGTTTCTCTGCAACACTGCTGACCTGAATATAAAACCTGGATACGCCACAGCTGCGACCTGCAGCTCCGTTACAGGTTTTTATTCACACTGGGACCTGCATGGCTTTATTTGGCCAGAGACTGCAGTTTTCATCCGATGCCATGCTAAAACACAGAAAAGGGCTTGATGAACAGGAACGAGGGAAAAGATTTCCCTTCCCTTCCTGAAGGCAGTCACTAGAGATGGGTCAGGGGTCAAAGGTTAATGCTAGAGCTCGTTGGAAATTGGTCTTCCCTGCAGAAAAACCAAAACAATTTTAGTCGGAAACTGTCAACTTTTCCTCAACAAACTAGAAACCATATGTTTGGTTTGTTTGTCAGAAGCTGGAAACTGGCTTTTCGTTTCTGCTGAAAATTAACAATAATATTGGTCAAAAACCAGCAAGGCATTATGATGAACAATCTGAAACGTTGAAGGAAAGCCCGGGTTCCTACAAAAGTCGTTGTTTTGTTAACATTTTAATTTTTTTTTTTGGCAGAAAAGGAAATTAGGCGTGGAATCAGCATGTGGCCTGGTTCATACCCGTGTGCTGAGAGGGGCCGTCACGGACTCCGGTGGCTTTTTGTACCTATGTATTGTACAAGGAACTGGTCTGACCTGAGCTGTAAGGGCTTCTCTTCACTTGCAGAGCCAGCTTGGGCTCTTACTTGAATATGTTCAAATGCAAAACCCTCTGGGCTGGGTGCTGTGCTTCTCTACCCCAGAGCCAGCTGGCCCAGCCACAGGTACAAGATAAAGCCAAGAGCCGCTTCCTCTCAGACTGTTAAGCTGCTTGCTTTGGAGAACGGCTGAATCACTCGGGGGCTGCAAGTCCTCCCCTTGCCTTGCCGTAATTCCTCCTTTATGCTGGGATGGACACAGTTTTCTCCCATAGGTCCCCAGGGGAGAACCACAGAGCTGCTCAGCCTTGCAGCAGCACAAGGAACCACGGGTTGCGAATCCTAGAGACACGTACGGGGGGTATGGATGCAGCTTTGCAACCAGGTCCATCTGGGCACGTTTCACTCTGTGGCCTGCTCCACAGTGAGGTCTTCCCTGTCGAAAAGGCACATATTGACAGGTGCTATTTATTGCACTGTAAAAATTAAGAGAAACCCTTGATTTGGCAGAGAGGACACGAGCCCAGGAGAACGGGGACCGACAGGGACTGCAGACGCTGCTTTGATGCAATGGCTTTTACACAGGGCAAGCGTTCCTCGTTCCCAGTCCAGTGCTGCGTCTACAGGCAGCCCTGCCTCCCTCGTGCCTCTGTGCCGTCTCCTAGGCCGTATTCTGCAGGACGTGGCCCTGCGGAGCAGACCAATGCGCTTTCCTGCTCTCCGCTGAGAACGACAGGTCTGTGCAGCAAAGGGAACATTTCCCAAGTCCCAGAGAGCTTGGTTTGGGGGCAGTCAACAGGTTGCAAGGGGAGCTGGTGAAGAATCCCACCCTGGTGACAGGCATGCACGGGGGCATTTATACCTGGCAGAAGGAGGGAGAGAGGCCCAATCTGCCCATGTGTATGTGCATGGGGTGCTCCATGGAGGGGCCACCTGGGCAGGGGAGAACTATACCTGCATTTCCGTGCCCGCCTGGACTGGACTCTGGATGTGAGCCTGTCCTCAGGCAGAGGAAGCTTTTTGGGCAAGATAAGGGCCTGGGAAGTGCAACGAAGACGCTGTGTGCTGCAGCCTTCAAACCAGCCCCCGCTGTGCCATTCTCAGGGCTGTTGAAGCACAGCTTCCTCCTCAGCAGCAAAGAGAAGCCAGGGAGCTGCAGTGAGATGCAAGTGCGGTGGGGTGGGCTGGGGGGAGGGCACAGGAAGCCGGATTAACGGCAGGCACTCATGAAATCTAGGGCAGTCCCATCTGTCAAGCGTCG
The DNA here is from genome assembly GCF_052110815.1 of Crocodylus siamensis. Taxonomy (NCBI): domain Eukaryota; kingdom Metazoa; phylum Chordata; order Crocodylia; family Crocodylidae; genus Crocodylus; species Crocodylus siamensis. Next base: position 7,898,492 of record NC_143408.1, on the reverse strand, counting down.
CCAGTTTGAATCTAGCTGCGGGTGTCTCTACCCCTTCCCCCATCCAGCTCTCACGTTATTCAGAAATCCGAGTGGCCTGTCACCCAGGGGTCCCTCTCTTTAGCTTTCTCGCTAGCACTGTTAGGGATATGCAGCGAGGGCTTGGCTGCTGGGCTCACTTTTTGTGGGGGGACAAGGACCGATGGGTGCTTCGGGGAATTCTTATGCAGCCTTCCTTAACCCTCATACGCCTACTGTTTGTACACACTCCCCCCGCCCCTTACACACTCAGCTCCCTGGACACAGCAGTTTTGCCAGTATTTGCAATTTTCTCATATAATGATGCCCCCTTAAACCCAAGTGAGATCCCACATGAGCGTCTCAGCTTGCATTAAGAAACAAGACTGTCTAGATTTCCTAGTTGCAGAGAAAAAGTACAAATCTATGATCTGGGCATGTCCCCGAGAGCCAGAAACCACAGAACAAATGAGACGAGCCCAAAGTGAGCTTAGTTATTTTTTAAACTCGCCTGCTGTTCAGCTAAACTTATGATTTAGGCTGGGTCTGACTTGTGATTTTTGACCATTTGATGTTAGCAGCCTGGGGATGATCACCATCCTCTAGCTTCTGTCCCGCTCGGTAAGAGAAATGGCTGAGTTGTTTCAAAGAGTTTATGTTCGGGGTGCGTGTGTGTGTGTGTCTGTGAGGCAGAGAGCAGTGTGCCCTTCACGACGGAAGAAGGGCTTGTTGAGGTCAAGTCACAGAGCTGGCAGCTGTGCTGAGGTCTGGACACGGGATGCTCTGCGGGTCCTTCTCTCTGGCGGCAGTGACTTCCATAGTCTAGTTCCAGTTTCCATGACCATTGTTTCTCCCGGCTGCCCTTAGCTGTACACAGCGTCATTGTCCTTGTGATGTGCAGCTCTCATAAAAGTCCGCAATCGTAATAGTTTGGAGTGGTCCCTTGGAGACTGCTGAATATCACAATGGAGACCTGCACTAGACTCTGCACCCATTGGGGAGCACCGCACACCAAAGCAGTGGGGTGGTGACAATGATGTCCTGTAGTGCTACAAAGACGGGCTGCTGGGCTCCATGCCATGTGGAGCCCTTTTGGGGTGGATGGCTTCATTTCTAGACAGAAAGATTTGCTAGATCCTGTATGGTAGAGGCATGAGTAAGTCACAGGCAGCCAGTAAAAGGGGTTGGAGCGCTTGTCACGTAAGTAAGTCACAGAGATCATGTAAGAGAGGTTAGAAGGCTGACCACATAAATCCTGTCAATGAGCCTAGCAGGCTAACCACTTAGGTAAGGCGTTGAGATAATCTAAGAAACTCTAGAGGGCTGACCACATAAATAAAATCCATTAGAGGGGCTAGAGTGCCGACCATAGAGGAACTTGGAGGATGGGTAGAGCACCAACCACCCTCAGGATGCTCTAGGACATGGGTCTCAACTTTTCTTGTACCAGGACCCATTACTAAACATCCGTGCCCAGTCCCGACCCAGTGCCCCTCACTCCCAACCCACTGACCTCCCACCGCCACCAGGGCTTGGGATAGGGGGTGGGTGTGTGAGGCATGGGAGGACCCCAAGCAGCCCCTTGCGGGGTGGATCTCTTCCAGCCTGCAAGGGGAAAGCCACAGTTTCCCCACGTCTTTCTCCTTTAAAGGAAAAATCCATTTTTAAAGTTTGTTGAGCCATGTTTAAAGTTTGTCTGCCATCCTTTCACCTATTCTTGTGACCCACTTCTGGGTTTGACCCATGGGCTGGGAAATGCTGCTGGAGGAGAGGCTAGAGTATGCTTGAACCACAGAGAAGCATTGCAAAGGGCTAGGATGCCGACCACATGAATAAGTCCCAGCGAGGGCTGCAGTACGGACCACAAACCATAACAGAGGCCAGAGCACTGACCCTTTAGCTAGGGCAGTTACAGTGGAAAGCAAAAACGGAAATGAGCAAAAAGCAGCGCTGACATCTGGCCATTTAAATCTTACCTGCTTGAAATGTTCATGTTTTTCCTGTGTGAAGTGTGCGCGCATGTGTGAAAAAGGGGGAGGGGGGAGGGCATTTTTCAGCAGATTCACATACTCCAAGCACCTGGTGACCTTGGTTTAGCTTCACAGCCACCAGACATCTTATCTCCACATCACATTTAGCTCTGAGCACAAAACCATTTTGGCTTCCCCCCCCCGCATTCGCTGGCTTGGGGACCGACAACATGGTGTTGCTTCACCAGACAAAATAATTTGTTTGCCTTCCTCTTGTCATAATGCATGAAGTACAGCCTGCTTCCACGTCTCGCTGTTGTAAACTTCCAGTGTATTTCAAGGGTTAATTCAGGTGTCTTCCCCCCCGCCCCCAGCTCTGTTTTTCATTTCCTGAATTAGAGACCCAGCTTCCTAGGAAGGAATAAAGGGACGGGGAGAGCAGGAACAGTTATGCACTATCTTCTCTTTATTTCCATGATTGGTGAAGGAAGAAATGGGCTGTGGATTTGTGCAGGAGCCAAGAGAAGGGAAACAAAAAGAGCAGCCATACATTCAGCTATTAGTCACATCTCGTCTCCCAGACTTAGCATTTTCCTCACACCTGCTTTCAAGGTTGCAGTGTCTGAGGGCACCATAAAAACCCTTTGATTTTCTGGAGCTGCAGGCTTTCCTCCTGCTTTGGGCAATACCCATGTGATCTGGCATGTTTTAAATGGCTGCGCTCCTGCCAAAAGAGCTGGTGGGCACTGTGGCTTGGCTGGCTCAGAGCAGCAGTTTGCTGCCGGGGGTGGAGGAGTGCGGGGCACGGTGGTTAGTAGGGGCTCTGCTTCACAAGGAAGCTCTGGGAGGGGATGGGGAATTCATTCAGGCATGAGGTCTTCTTTCTGCCCTTCCAACCTGCACAATAAAAGCCTGGCCCAAGGCGCGGGCTCAGCTGAGGATCCTGAACACGGGGATCCGCCTGCGACGAGAGCCCTTCACGTGCCCGCCAGCGAGTGCTCCCGTGGCTCTTGGGTGCAAATGATGCGTCACCGAACCCCGTCCTGCCCTGTATGGTCTTTGTTTTACAAAGGGGGGAAACTGAGGCACAGAGAGGGGCTATGACTTGCTTCGCTGCAGAATGGGGACTAAAGCCCGGTAGTCCTGGCTGCTACCGTCTCCTCCTGGGGCCTCTTAGGGATTGGGAGAGTCGCTTTACTGGACAGCTAGTTTGCTGCAGGCGTGCGTCGGGCTTTCGAGACCAGGCTGGCACGGAGGGGGCAAGCATCTTTACCACTGTGCACCTCCCTGCCCCCTCAGACCTGCTGCCTCTGCTGCTGCTGCCTCTGCGGTTTCTCTTACCTGCTCCAGGAGGCCAGGCGCCTGTTTGACAAGCGAGATGCAGCAGGCAGGATGTCACCTCAAACCTCAGAGAGGAGCGGTCGCCAGGGGAGGGGGAGGATTTGCAAGTCACTGTATGTAAACACGGGCGCTCCTCTCCCAACCGTCCACTTCCGCCGCCTCACAACTGTACGCGCACCTCGGCCTCACCTCGCAGCGAGTGTCTGGGGGCAAGCTGGCTCCTGCCAGCTGCTCTGCTCCTCCTGCTAGGTCTTGCCGCCGGCCCCTGGCAGGGATCTGATGGGCTCCCACACAGGGCGCACCGTCATGCGAGATGAGCCGGAGGGCCAGCAGGATGCCTGCTGCTTGGCGCTGAGCTGCCTTGAGAGCCCCTGGGGAGTCACACCAGCAACCCTAGCTGGGAAACACTGGGAAACTGGGAAGACCATTTGCTCTTGCTTGTGCGCACGGGAGTGCCACGAGGAAGTCCTGGTGCTGCTGCAATATCGAACGTAAAGTATGGCCCTCGCCCACACCCAAACACTGACCCCCGTTCTGGGGACGTCCCACCTGCCGGCCTCCCTGCCCTCCCTGTGAGGGTCAGCAAGGAAAAGACTGCACCCCACACTTGGCAGCCCTTCTAGTTTTGCCAGGATGGGTCTCCTCCGCCCTGCTGACCAGGTCTCAGCGGGTGTCCGCGGATCAGCCAGAGGGCCACCGCCCGCTGGCCTTCCCCTAGTGTCTGATCTGCCACCTCTGGGATTTTAGGACATGGCTTTAGAGAATCACTTGGGAGGCACTGGTGTGAAGAAAGAGGTATGGAGCAGACGTCTGGTGCCATTCCTGTCCCACGTGCCTCTCAGGGTCCTTGAAAGAGAGTCTCCCTGCTTGGGGCTGTTCCTTCCTTGGTTGGCCCCTGCTCCTGCTGCTGAAGGAGCACCCGTCTTCCCCCCTGAAGACGTCTGAAGAAAAGTCTCTGGCTTCTTAATCCCCTCCGGGCCTGTGCAGCGTGCCACTTCATGCCCAGCCCTGGCTGGCTTGAGGGGCAAGAAGCCCCGGCTCAGATAACACAGGCTGGGCTGTGCTAAAACCTCTCTGGGATCATGAGGAAGTAAAGGTGCTTTGTCCTTATAGTAAGGGCCGGGGGACCCACAGCCCTGGGCTCTGCTTTCAGCTCCTCAGCAGGAGTGCGGGCAGGGCACTCCCCAGCGCTGCGCCTCCATTTCCCAGTTGCAGTAGCTGGCCTGGTTCTCACTTGCTGCTCTCCAGCAGCCGGCCCAGTGGAGCAAACATCGTGGCCTGCTCACTGCCTAATTAATCCTCAAAACAGCTCTTTACAGCAGACAATATCCTGGCTTAAAGATGGGGAAACGGAGGCGCAGACCACATGCCTGGTGTCATGGATAAAGTCGGTGGCAGGGGTGGGATCAGAATCGGAGAGAGCTGCATTGCCGGTCGGCTTCTCCGTGGCACTTGTCACCTGATACTAATCCTTCGAACACTGCTGTGAGATCAGGAAACTGAGGCACACAGAGGTTGGGAGACTTACCCAGTCAGCGTGTGGGACAGGGCCCAGTGCCCTTAAGTCTCAGTTCAATGCCTGAGCTTTAATGCCTCCATCGGCTGCCTCTCCACCATCTCCTCTTTTTGATCTCACAGAATATGGTCTAGGGGTACCGTTGTTGATCAAATGCTGATCCTCAGGGGGTGAAAAATTCAGTGACAAAGAGCAGGCTCTTGATTACAAGCACCCAACGCTGTCCTAAGTCCGAACTGGGTTGGCCAGGGGCAAGCGTTCACCAAATGTCCGCTGACTTGCACCACTGATGCAGCAGGGACTCTCACCGCCTGGCCAGCGAGGGCACACAGTGCCGAGGGTTGGTTTCCTCTGGTTTCTGCATGATCATCACCTGCAGCCGGTTAGCAGCAATGATGTGAGTTGGGTGGAAGATGACCTGGGGCAAGAAGGGAGCACCTGAAGTGTGGCCCAACCATGGCTTCTGAAGGACCCCGGTATGGACTACGGGAGGGTAAGAATTTCGCTCCACCAAGACAAGGAGCAGGAAGACTGTTTCCTGACAGTTTGAGGCACTGTCAGCAGCAGACTGCAAGGGATCCCGTGATTAGCTTGCAACCCGCCAACCTCGACTCCCCGGAGCCTCGGCTGGGACGGGAGCGATGTACTTGGCTCGGAAACAATGTGACAAATGAAATAACTTTCAAGACCCGGCTGCATCCTCATTTTGAATAGCAGAGGGGTAGGGGGGAAGTGGGCGGTGGAAGCCCAGCCTCGCAGCCACATATGGTGCTTTGCAGTGCCCGCCGTTGCCAGGTTCCTGGGTGCGGGCGATCCGCTGCAGGGCACTGGCATGCGGCACCTACACCATGGCTTCACAGCTGCTAAGCAGCAGTTGGAAAGTCACTTGTTTTGTGTGGCGTGTGCCCAAATTGTGCATGCACTCACACACGCAAGGCACACAGCCATCCCCACACGCTCAAATATACACACCCCATTGGCAGACCAGCACTCTCCCATGTAGCCTATGGCCACATCCCACCTCTGACACAAATGCATGTTTCACCCTTGCACGCACACTCAGCAGCCCCGACAAATGCACCTGCGTGCTTCCCAACACGTAGCCATCACAGCAAGTGCACACACTCACACTGTGCGAACGTCGTTCCTGCTGGCGGTGTGTGGGCCTTTGGCTTGGCCTGCCCTGGCTGGCTCCTTGTGAGGGTAAGAGTCTACTACCGCTGCTGGAGTTACTCCTTTAGCTCAGGGAGTAGGTGAGGTGTGAGGCTACATGCACGGGAGACAGGGAAGTGCCCAAGTGTTACAGTAATGGGCCTCACTGAGGACTTCATCTGCTAGCTCCATTTCCCCTGTCCCACCAACATCTTGGCTGAAGTCTGTGGATGCTTCTGTATAGCAGTATCCCAGGGCAGCAGCAATATAGTCCCCATGTGGTGGATAGCTGGGCAGGGCCTGGCAGCCGGGCAGTGGATGGGCGTTGGGATCCATTCCTCTGGGCTCATCTTCCTGGGCTCTTTCAGGACTTGACCTGAGCTCCCAGGGATGACGGGGGGGCAGCAGGGTGCACCGACGCTCTGTGCTCTGTGCCTCATGGCCCCGAGAGCCTGGCAGAGCAAGGGGCAAGGTTTGCCGGTCACTCTCTGCCCGTGCCCATGATGCATCAGACAGATCAAGCCGGGGCACCGTAGGGACTGAGCGCCCACGCGCTGCCCGAACACTGGCTGCCTGAGCACTGGCGGGCTCCGGATCTGTCCTCAGCTGTCAGCAGCCATGGGTGAGGTATTGTCTTGCCCTGGGCCCCACTCTTCCCGTGTTCGCTTTGGGGCTAGGCAGGATTTGAATGGCACTTTGACTCTTGCGGGGGTCTGCAAAAGAAAATGGGCTGCCCATCACAATGCCCTAATAGAATCGGAGACCCCCGCAGGTGACGATGTTCAAATCTTGCAGCGGCTCCCCTGTAATTCGAACCCTGGGGCTGGGGAAGGGGAGGGGGCTGGTCTTCCATCACTTGCCAGGGCAGAGCTGGTGGCTTCCTACCCAGGGCTGCCTGCCACCTCGTTGCAGCCCCATTGCATCTTGTCTGCTGTTTCCTTTGGGTGTGTGGTGGGGAGACTCTCCTGAGATACAGGAGGCGCAGACACATGCTGCCCCCCATCTTGGCATTCCCAACCACGGCAGCCTCCACTGGTGGCCTAACTTGGGTGAGGGCGGGGAGGGGAAGACGAGCAGAAGGGAGGGGAGTCCCACCGATACCCCAGCCCGCTCCCACCCCTGGCACGTCCAGCTTTGCCCCTCGGCCCAAGCTGGTAAGGGGCAGAGCAGGGGCTGGGAAACTCTTCACCATCAGCCCCGAAAGTGTGAACTTTGTGGCTAAAAAAACCAAAAGAAAACAAAACAAGCGGGGCTCGGAGCAGCAGCTGTTCCTGTTTGCCCTTCTCCTTTCCTGCTTTTTTTCTTCTTCTTCTTCTATCGCCTCGACCACAGAGACGCTAAGATGGAGCTGGCTCCCCTCCCCTTTCGACTCATAACCAGCCCCTCTTGTGCAGAAGCACCACAGCCAACCACCTCCACCGCAATGGTGACAGTGACAGCTGCAGGGTGCCCTCCCTCTCCCCCCCAGCACCCACTCCTCCCCGCTCAGGCCCCCCCAAGCTGCGATCCTCTGCAGCCCCCGGAGCCGGGGTTCCTCGCGGCCCCGCAAAGCTCCTCCTGACATTTGAAAAATGCCAGGCTCAGACAGGAGACGGCAGCTGCAGGGTGGCACCGGGCCAACTATTTCATTTTGGGTGGGTTTCAGTTTGTTTTCCGCCGCGGATGGATCCATGAATGAAAGGAGAAGCCTGGGCGCCGGCTGTTGGAGGTCATGTCTCTGCTGACGCTGTCGAGGGTCCAACGGGCCCTGGCTGCAGGGGCCCGCTCCCCCCTCCGCAGAGCAAGGCAGGAACTGAGTCATCGCTGCAGCGGGCGTTTCCATGGGTGGGATCAATGTGGCTGTGAGACCACGGTACCCACAATGCTTAGGAGACCTGGATGGCTCCAGGCAGGGTCGGGAGAGAGGAAGCACCCTTCACTGCTGGGTTCAAATCCAACAGGAGCCATGTTTTTCCAATGTAAAAATCATCGAATCGTGGAGTCATAGAGCAGGCGGGCTGGAAGGGACCTCCAGAGTTCATGTAGTCCAACCCCCCGCCAGAGACAGGATCATCCCTATACAAATGCATTGTCTAACATCCTAATAACACCACCCAGTCAACCCTGACACAACCACAGGGCAGGCATAACACACTCACCTGCTGCAGGTAAGGCAGGGGCACGGCAGTGGCCAATGGGCCGCTCCTGCAAGGCGTGCTAAAATACTCTGGAGAGATACAGGGACATGTCAGCAGTGAGGGCTTAAGAGTGGCTTTGAGGATCAGCCAGTCTGAGATGAGCTAACGCAGCGTGAGCAACACAAGGGGGTCATGCAGCTCTGTAGGCCCAATGCGCTGCATTGCCCAGGGCTCCTGGCAGCTCTCCATCCCCTCCCTGCTCTGTGGGGCCCCCCCAGACCCCTCTTCTCCAGGGACACACAGCAACCCCCCCAGTTTCCAAGAGCAATGTGTGCCTCTCCTCCCTGCCAGAGCCTCCCATTCCCCCATGCTAGCATTGCGCAGCCCTATTTCTTCCCCTCATGCCGAGTCTGTGCCCCTGCTTTTCCTATACCAGGTCTCACATGCTCCCTCTCTAAAACGGGGCCACGGATGCCACATCTTCCCCTTCCCCCTGCTATTGTCATCCGCCTAGGAAGGAAGTCCCCCAGGGTGTCCGGGGACATGAAAATGTGTGTCCATCAGCCAGGCTGAGCTAGAAACACTAGCAGAGGTGCTTGGGATGGGGACATGCTGTTTTCCTTGAACATCCTGCGATGTTCTGGGATGGATCAGGCGCAGTATTCAGAAGTTATTGTTACTGCAGAAAGATAAACCCCCAGGTACCATCATGAAGGAGGAAAGTCCTTTGCAAGCCTGACCAGTGGCATGGTAGGCAGAGAGGTGGGCAGACATACAGACAGATGGATGTGCTCAGCATTACTTGTTATGCAGTTTCTTCGGGATGTTAACAAGGAGCTCGGGTGAGGGCTATGCCTGTTTGGGCACGATGCCCATGTGGTGAGCTGGTGATATAAGCAGTCATGCCATTTACCCATTTGGGGTGTCTGGGCCAGGAAACAACAGGATGCAGCAAGGACTCAGGCTGGGTGGACCCATAGGGCCAGGCAGCCCAAGTGTCTGCAGCGAGGCAGGGATGATTTGCCCTGAGCTGGGCTCTGGGTCAAGGCAGAACGAGCTTATCTTGCTGGCCAGGGAAGGGTGTATCAGGGAGAGGAACATGCAGGAGGGTGTGAGATAAAGCAGCTCTGTCCCCTGCAGAGGAACCTCCCACCCTTCCATCCCGCAACGCCCCCTCTCCATGCCCCCAGGGTGCCTACTGCTCTTGCTTTGCACCCTCTGGATGCCTGATTAGTGAGTGGCAAGGAGTGGACCCAACAGTGGCACCGCCCAAATTTTGAGGAGCAGGGGACCGATGCCATGGTTTGCATGGGCGGAGAGCACTGCGCATAGCCATGGGGGGATCACACCAAGACCAGCTGGGAACAGGGAAGAACTGATGTGGCTATGGATGTATTCCAGGCATGATCCAGAAAGCCCTGCTTGGAGGCTGCGCTATGGGGGACACACCCTGTGGGTGGGTGCAATACTGTCATGCCATGACTCTGCATGTGGGATCACTGGGCGTGGAGAATGGGGGATCTAGCCGGTGAGACCGGGGTCCTGACTGATGGGGGACTGGTAGGACAGATGCCTGGTCTGGGGGCAAGGTTAGCTGCCCATCAAGCACCTCGGGGCCTGGTGCTGGGAGTGAGCAAAGGAGGTGTCCTGTCCAACGGACCCACACTCACTCATGCACTCCCTGTGCACACTCACCCCCACCGCACACACAGACTTGTACACACTCACACATGCCTACCCCCACACTCTCATCTCACGTACTCATACGCACTCTGCACACATGCACACAGCCCACAAGCACATGCCCAGTTGAGTGTACACTTGGCTACACACTGTTGCCACCGCTCGCTCCCACCGTGGTCTCTGCCTTTTGCACACGTGCCTCGGTTCACACGCACTCATGCATGCAAGTGTGCCTTCCCACCCTTCTTTTCCTGCCCTCCATCTTGCGGGCTGCCCTGTTCTGGAAGGTTTGGCGCGGGGGGCGTGATGCGCGTTGGAGACTGGCACGGAAATGCCAACTGCATTTGTCTGTCTGAGTTTGCTGGCGGGGATGTGGCGCAGAGGGGCGGCGGGGGGAAGGGAGAGAGCTTTTCTCCCCCATTGCAGGACTCCAGGCCCCTGGGCTGTCCCCTCTTGTTATAGGTGAGCAGGCTGGGCTGCAGCTCTCGGGGAATGGGGGTGCCATGGCACACTGCCCCCCGCCCCTCTCCAGCCCGGGCAGTAGGGTTGAAGCAGGCAGCAAGGACGACCCTTTGATGTTCATACTTTATATTCATGTAAGCAACATAAATCCGCCTGGCTGCTCTTTCCCTGACAATAGAATTCATTATGATGGAAATATCCTCCGGAGGACTGCAGCTTAATTACCTCCTGATTTGCATTTTTGCATATTAATGACTGCGGAGCTGCTAATTTTGCTGCATTATTTTAAAGGCATAGGAACCCTGCTATTTCTGCCGTGTCGCCTGCCATTTTCTCTTTCGCTCTGTCTCTGTGGATGGCATGAGTGCCGCAGAGCACCCCGGAGCTACGGGCATCGCCACCCAGCCCCGCTGTGTCGCTTTTGGTGATCCCTTCGGGCCGAACCCCAGCCCGAGAGCCCTGCTCTGTCCCTGCCCCCTCGCTGACTAAGCATGCGTGTGGGGTGATAAACACAGTGCTTGGTTTTGCCAGGGGTTCCCATTGTTACTTGCTACCACTGCCCTCTGGAAGAGACCCCCTTCTCCTCCGTGAGCATCAGTGCTGCCCGGCGGCAGGGGTCCGTGCGTCTCAGCAGGACCCTGCCTGGCAACAAGGGGCAGCGTCGGGGTGGGGGCGGTTCCTGCGTCTCGGCTGCCCCCAGCTATTGTTCTGCTGGCGGCTTTTTGGGCAGCGGTGTCACCGCGTGTTACTTCCACTACACAGGGCCCAACCGCACGCAACGGGCCCGGAGTGGGAGGGGAAGGGCGCGCCTGCCCCATGGCTCCCGTCAGGGCCGTACGCCTGCAGGCAACCCCTCTCCGGCTGGGCGGCCCTGGGTCAGAGGATGGGGCTCCAAAGAAGCCCATGCTCTGGGAGCCATCTACAGACTGTGCTGGAGCTGTCCCTGGCCCTGCCAGCTACTGCGTGGAGCAGATATGCTAATGCCGTGTGCTCAAAGCAGCTTTCCAACAGCCACAGGTGGACAGCGAGATGCCTTTGCACTGCCTCTTATGCCTCGGTGGTGGGCAGAAGGAGGTATGGAGAAGCAGAGCTCCACTCCTGACCCCACACCAGCAGCTGGAGATAGAGTAGCCCTCCCCACCTGGGAGGGGTCGGGACGGGGGCTGCACATGCCAGCACTGAGCTGAATACTCAGGGCCCCAGGTGGTGCTCCTTGACCTCAGGGGAATCCTGACCCCTTCAGCAGGGTGGAGGGGACACAGGTGGATGTGTGAGCCCCATCCCCCAGGGACCTGCGTGCAAGCTGCCAGCTGCCTGGTGCCAGCACTGAGATCCTCAGGCCTCCCTGCACCACCCCCCTTGTCCCAGGACTGCATTTCGCAGATGAGCCGAGCCTATAACCACACACAGACCTTCCCAGCCTCTTCCTTGAATGTCTGGAGAGCCTTCTCTTGGTGCTACTGGCAGAGAATGGCCAGCATCTCTCTGGACGCCAGGGGAGTGACTCCGGAGTCACACCTGCATCGTGAAGAGCAGTGTGGCTCTGCCAGCACTCGAGGCCCTGCAGGGAACAGGGAAGTGCAACCCTGGGCTCTGTGATCTCGCTGCTGGGCCCAGCCTGCAGCCAGCCCCATGCAGGTGTGACCAAGGGTGGTGCTGCCCGCAGTGACTAGGCCTGCACGCTCTGCCGCCTGATTCCAGTGCTGCCTCGCATCCAGTTTGCTCTTGGGCGACGACTTCACAGGGCACAGAACCATGCAGGTGGCTCTCGGTAAATGCCTTCACCCCAGGACATAATGGGGGAAGGGTCCACAGGCAAGACCTTGTACTCTGGGGGTGGCATTATCCAGTGTTCATAGCCCAGTACATCACCCACGCGACAGGGAGCCGTGTGCCCAGGACTGAGAGGCACATAGGGAACTGGGTATCATGGCGCTGCTTCCATGCCTGTGCGGCAACTCCTGACTTCATGCCATTCATGTGACCAAAATTAGGGCTGCAGGGCTCAGGGGATTCACGCCAGGGAGCCTGAGTGTGCCCTTGAACGTGTCTGGATGTCCCTTCCCCTGGGGCGTGGAGCTGGGTTGAGTGCCTGGAACGAGCCACTGTCCTGAGGTGCTTTGCTCTTTGGTTTTCAGTCCTGCCTGGGTCCTGGGCATCAACAAGCAACGAAACAGCAAAGGGTTAACTCTAGGCCTCATGAGGCAGCTCTTTTCTGGGCTCAGCCCTGCATCCCTCTGGGTCTGGATCCATTTCTTCTCTCTGTTGAGCCCTCCCCAAGCTCCGCTCACTCCAGCAGGTGCAAATGCAGAGTCGCAGGTGGACTTGTTCCAGCCCCGACGCTGGTGCTATGACGGGGTGCAGCCACCAGGTGGGCACCAGGATACCCTGGCCAGGAGCCCACAGGCCCCGCAGGGCAGAGCAGGCTGCCTGCTGAGCCTCCCTGAGGCCCAGGGCTCATGAGCCAGTGCCGAGCACACCCCGCCCAGCCCTGCCCACGGCCAGGCGTTTTGGATAGGCTCCTTTTCCTTTGCTTCCCTCTTGCATTTGCTCTTGGTCCAAAACCAGCCATGGCTCTGATGAGCATCAGCGAATCATTTGCACACCCCCCCCGCCCCCGCCCCCCAGTGCCACCCCTGTCTATCCCTGCCCATCGGTGCTCCCTCCTGGGCACTGAACCTCCCCACGGCTGAGAGAGCGCAAGCTTCCAGCCTAGTGCTCCCCATCACCGTGCCTGGCTGGGACCCACAGGGAGGGTATGGGGAGCTCACTCCATGGGACACATGTAGCCCATGAGCTCCCCACAGCACTGCCGGCTCCATGCCGGTTGTACTGCGGTGGAGTGGCCCAGATGCTGGGCTGGGTTGAGAGCCCCGTGGCGAGCTCAGGGGGAAAACCTTGAGGGCGTGTGAGACCTGGAAGTGTGGCTTCCTGGCCAAGGGAAGAGGACATGGGAGGCAGGGGAGAGAGATGGTGGAGGGTTACTGGGGCAGGTCAATGCCCAGTGCCCGCTCCCCTGGGGCAGGTGGGTGCCCGGTGCCGGCTCATGGGGAACTGCAGAGCTCCTTGCGAGGGCTCATGGCACCACCTGGCGGCTCTCCTCCCGAATGGCAGCCCTCACGCATGCCGCTCCAGGGCACCGTGCCCGCTGCCTGGGTCTCCTCTTCCTGGACACATGGAGCAGCGGGGTCTGCTGGAGGCACAACCCTCCGCCTGCCTCCAGCCCCTGCTGTCAGGCCGCTTGCTGCTGGTGGGCCTGCTGCTGGTGACCTCCTGCAGGGGTGGGACACTGACCCGAGGCGAGGGCAGCTGGCCTGTCTGTCTAGCTTGAGAGCGTGATAGCACCCAGAGACCCACGTGGAGAAAGGAGAGGGTGTCAGGGATGGTGGACTTGGGGGGCAGCAACCCAGGGCTCCTGCCTCTATACCCCATCAGTGGCACAGGGGGCACAGGCTGGACTAACTGTGCCCCTTCACGTTACTGATCAGCCTGGCAGGGGCCAGGGTGATCTCTGCAACAGGCCCACAGAGGACTGGTACCTTGTGGAGCTGTGAACAGCTGCTCAAAGGCACCTTCCACATGGCTGCAGCCCTGGGATTGTGCTGTATTGCGGGTGCTCGGGAAGGGACGTCCTCAAAGTGCAGCCACCTCTGGTGTGGAACGCTGCAGGTGTTTAATGCTGCCCACTACAGTGGGGTCACCACTGGAGGCAGGGCCCTGGGGATGGTCCTGAGGGGCGCTTCCTGTCCCAAATAAGCTGAGGACAGGGAATCGGAAGGAGCAGTGTGAGCATTTATCTCACTGGGATGGGCCCAGGTCTGCCACCCACAGGACTGGGTCTGCTGCGAAATATCAGTTCTCTGCCTCTGCCCAGCCTGAACTCCAGCCCTGCCCATCGTGAGCCCATGGGGAAGGCTGGGAGCCCCAGGGAAGCTGCATGGCTCAGACAATACACAGAGGCAGCTGTTGGCACCGGGATGCCCCCAGCACAGCCTGCGGGCACTGTGGATCCTTCACGTCCTGATCCCTTGCCCTGACATGCCTGTCCCTGCTTTGCCAGGTGGCTCTGTCCTGGGCAGTACTCTGTGGCCTCCCACCCCGTCTTGTGCTTTCAGGCTGATGCTGGAGAGGAAGAAGAGGCAAAGCCAGCAGGGTGCAGGGTGGCCTGGCAAGGGACTCCAGAGCCTGGGGCCCTATTTTTGCTTCTGCCACCACTGTACTTGGTGACCTTGGGCCTGTCACTGGCTGCTCCCTCATCTGGCTGACTGTGGGTGTGGAAGCTGGGCTGCGGGGCAGGGTAGGTCTCTTACAGTGTCTCTGCTTTCAGCTAGGAGCTCTCTGAGGTGCTCTCCTGCTTATGCGGGGGGAGGTACCCCCAGCTCAGGGCTCCCCTGAAGGGCATATGGCAGTAACAGGTCCCCACAGACCTGAATCTTGGGTCTTGGCCTTCTCCTTTGCACTTCCGGGTGGGGGTGGAAGCAGGACCAGGACTCCTGGGTTCTGCTTCTAGCTCTGCTGCCAACAGACTGTGCAGCTGCCAGCAAGTCCTTCCCTGCCAGTAAAAGGGCTACTGGCTTGGGCCCACTCTGCAGGGGGGGGGGTGTGTGTGCGTGTGTGCGCATGTGCATGTGTGTGTACACATGTGGGGTGGGTGCTGAGGCTCCAGTCCCGCAAAGGGCAGAGATGCACACAGCTGAGCTGGACCAGACGTGAGAAGCCACGAGAATGGCCCATCCTTGTGGCTGGAGGTGTGGGGAGCTCAGCTGAGCCAAACAGCAGGGCTCGGCTGGAGGTGCCCACATGGCTCCATCTAGTTGCAAGGGGAAGAGGGGCTGCAGCCTGCCCTGCAGGGGGGCAGAGGGTTTCCTGCCCTCTCAAGATAGAGCCAGGCAGCTCTACCTGAGGCCACCCCAGCCCTGCTGTGGCACAGGGAGGAACAGACTGGCCTGCAGGCCCCTTGCATGCTGCTCAGACAGTAGGAGAGGGGCAGATGGCTGGTGGGGACACGGGGACTGGTGCCCAGGAGCAGAAGGGCAGACACTCAGAGCACAGACGCTGTGCAGTGAAGGCACCAATACCTGGGTCACCCACTAGAGGGCGATGGGACCCCAGGAATCACCCTCTGCGGGGTGCCCTGGGCTGGATGCCTCCAGCCTGGCCCTCTCCATCTTTCTTTCCCTCTGTCCCTCTATCCCTTCCTCCCTCTCCCCGCTCTCTGTCCACCCCCTGCCCCTTCCCAGTTGCTCCTCCACAACTCAGTCCCCTGGTCGGCCTGGTTGGCTGTGTGAGTCCTGATGGGAGCGTGGGGTCCAGCCCCAGGGACACCCCAGCAGCAATCTCCAAGGCTCTGGGATGGGAATGGTGGTGATTAGCTAGGGTCTGGCATGACAAGGGTGCCAGGCTGGTGCTGTTAGATCAGGGTGGGCAAGGCCTGGTGCAGGATGACTCCTAGGTAGGGTGAGCACCTTTTCAAAATGGAAAAGTGGGACACATGCCTGCCTCCCCCGCTCCCCACACCTCTGCTGGGCGCATGGCCAGAGCAGAGCCGAGTGGAGCAGAGCTGGGGCGGATGTGGGCTGCCTGCTGTGGGCTTAGGGCTCCCCAGCCTGCTGCCTTTCCCCCAGGCCCCCCGTGCCAGCCGTACACCCTCTGCCCACTTGGCAGCAGTCAGGGGCACAACTCCACAGGGGGTAGGTGTGCCTCACCATGGCAGTCACCAGTGAGGGGCCCCTGGGGTAGAGGGCAGCAGTGCAGGGAGCCCTGAGGTCGCAGCAGGCAGTCCACATCTGCATCTGCCTCCACCCCACACACAAATCTGGGGGGGCATGTGCCCCCCCATGCCCTCTGACAGGAAGCTGCCCCCTCCCCCGGATGAGCTGCCTGTGGCTCTGTACTGCTCGTCACCCTGGCCCCAGGCCCCATGTACCGCCCAGGCTAGGCAGCGCCCCCAGCCCCTGCCGCACTCCCTCTCTCACCGTGGGGACCTCAGTCTGCCCCCATATCCTCCTTATGTCTCCTCCTCCCCATAGACTTACCTGCAGGGAGCTGCTCTCCATGGTGCCTGGCTGTATTCCTGGCCACGTGCATGTGTGCGGGCATGCACATTCACATGACACCCCTTCTGTCCCGCTCCCAGCAGTCCCAAGCAGCCTGCAAGGGAAAACCTGCTGCTTCCCAAACCCAGATGACTGCAGGATACTGCAAATCCAGGACAAATGCCATCCTGGAGTCATGCAGCCTGGGACCAGGACTTGATGTTCCCATTCTGGGACTGGCCCATCCAATTACGGATGGGTGGTCACCCTACTCTTGTGTGTTCCCAGCATGAAGCACAGGCTGGTTTCACTGCTGTTTCCCATACGCCCAGGGGATGGCATGGTTCTTGGATGATTCGTGCCAGCCCATGTGCCTGGTGGACAGGGAGTGGGGCCTGCTGCTTGCGTGGCGTTACCTGGTCGCAGCCCAGTCATAGGAAATGCCTCCCTTGGCAGTTACCTTTGCCCTTGCTAGGCCAACATAAAGCCCCAGCAACCTGCTCTGCCCAGCGGATGCAGAATGGGGCTGACTGCCCCAAAGCTGTGGCTAGCTCCCATAAACTGCAGGCAGCTCCAGAGCCTGAGAGGCAAACCTGCAAGTGCTCCCTGCCACCTCAACCCGTAGCCCCAGCCATCCCTCCTGGGCTGTCATCTGCACAGCTCTGCTGGTGCCCCTGAAGGCCCAAACTGCAGCCCCTCATAATCCATGGGTCATAGCTCAGCAGGCCTCAGTGAGCTGGAGCAGGGAAGTGCACTAAGAGGAGGTCAGTGAGCTCTGGGCAGAGTGGGGGAAAGACACAATTCAGCGCCAGGGCTGGACTGAGGCAACTGCAGTCCTGCAGGGTAGCCCCAGGCCCTGCCAGAGCTGCCGAAGTATTAATGAGCCCCAATGGTCCCAGCAGTGCAGGACGCTCGCAGTGGGAAGGCTTCTCTGTCACCAGCTTGCCCTGCCCAGGCTCCTGTGGTGCAGCCTTCCCTCCACACCCTGCCCGGCTGGATGTCTCAGTGAGTTTTGCATCCCCTGGAGGCTGCAGCCCCCTGGACATCACCAGGCTCCAACTCTCTAGTGCTGGCTGGAGGGCACCAGCGGCACCAATTCACACAGGTTGCTGGCGTGGTATGTGCCCCCCCAAGTGCACTGTCAACCCCACTCCTTACTTGCAGCACCACTGCCCTCCCCACATTCACAGTGTTGTCCCAAACACAGTGTCAGGCCCTAGGTTAGGGTGCCAGACCCCATACTCCCACTCATGGCACCGCTGTCTCACTCCCAGGATCAGTCCCCAGTGGCTCTCCAAAGAGCTCCTTTGCATATTCATCATGACACAGGGAATGTCCCGCTGCCTACCCAGCCACTGACAGAGTCACCGGTGAATGCAGCCTTCATTGTACCTTTCCCTGGCATGCAATGGGTCACAACTGACATATGGGAGAAGAAACACCCAGAAGCCCTTGGGGACCTCCTTTTCCTGGCCAGGCAAGCAGTGTGGGTGCAGGGGCCTGAGCAAGAATAAATTCAGTGCCTCCCCTTCATGGTTCACTCAGGGTTTGGCATGGGAGAGCCGGCTTGCTCGAGGTGCCCGGACGATGAAAAGCCAGTGCAAAGCAGGGCAGCTCGGGATTTTGCTGACACCTGTGCGTAAGATTTGGGTCTTCAGGTTTGGGGTTGGGAGGGATCAGAGAAAATGGGTCCAGTTTGAACCCAGCTGCAGCCAGCTTGGCTCTAAGAAGGAACTTGTGCTGGGTAAAAGTGGCCCAGGCAGATGGGACAGTGGAGCCTAGTGGTTTCAGTATGAGACTGGGTATTGCGACTCCTGGGCTCTATTTCTGCCTTTGACTCCCTGTGTGACCTTGTGGCAAGTCCTGTCTCTTGTTTGTGCCTCAGTTTCACCATCTGTAAGATGGGAATAGCAATGCTACCTAGTTTGTTGACAGTCTGTAGTGCATAACAGTGCTCCCTAGACTCTTCCTGCTGCGGGGAGGTAGCCGGGAGCTCCCCCATAAACAGTGCCCCCCTCTCTACAGTCACCCCTGGTGCCAGAAGTTGAGACTGGAGTAGCTGGGAGCCTCCCCCTTGCCACAAGCATACCGGCCCTGTCCCCTGCAGTGCCCCTGCCAGGGGAGGCCGGATGTGCGAGTGACTCCTGGGTGGTTGCACGGCCTTGCCCAGCTGACCCCAGCCCTCCCCTACAGCAGCGAGTGGCTCGTGGCTCGTGGCGGCCAGGCGGCCGTGAATAGGGGGATCATAATGATCTGACTCCAAACATCTCATTCTCAACCCGGGGGGCAGCTGGGATGGAAAGGTCACGGCGGGAGGTCAGGCGGAAAGGTCAGAGGGGCGGGCCTAGGGCACCAGCTGTTAGCAAAGCGTTTAAGGAAGAGAAGAGGCCTGTAAAGAAAAGGAGGCAGCAGCTTGTGGTGTGGGAGCGGGGCGTGCTGGGGGCTTGCGTGCAGTGTGTAGTCACGCCAGGGCCTTGGTGTGTGAGCGGGCACTGATCAACCGAGGCCTCCCGCTGCTGGGGCCCTGCACTGCTCGGCCAGGGTGAGGTCTCTCCATGCTCCCCGATACTGTGCGGCAGAGGAGGTTTCCTTCCAATTCCAGGCTGGGCGGGCGAGAGCCGCTGGTCCTGTCTGCCCTCAGCTTCCACGCGGTTCTGCACCCCAGACACATGAGACCGGGGGGCTCAGTCGGGCCTGGCGGAGTTCAACCCATTGCAAACGCGGCCGGAGGGGCAGGACCGGTGGGGCGTGCGGGGGGCAGTTCGGAGGTGCAGCAGCAAAGCTGGGCGTAGGGGAGCCTGGCGCTGAGACGGTGGGGGTAGGGGTGATGGGTCGGGCTAAGGGCACTGGTGCGCCAGAGACCTCTTAGTTCTGCACCCCAGCCGCCGGAGAGAAGCACGACCAGCTACACTGACTCGTACCAAATCCACACTGAGGCACGTCCCTGCCCCGCGTCCTGGCTTTGCCTGAAGTGGACTAAGGGGGGTGCTGGGCCAGTGCGTAGTGTCTCCGGGGGTCGGGGGTCTTTGCTTTGCCTCTTTGTAACGCTGACGCCCCCATTCCTCCTCTCCCCGGGGTCCTCAGTGGGGCGGCCTGGACCCCTTGCACTCTAGACACGTGGGGTCTCCCGTGTGAGCCAAGGGAGGAGCTCCCTCAGCTGGGAGCAGACCCAGATTCCCCCGAGCTCAGCTCCGGTTTAGCCGCCTGCACGAGGTGTCGGGGCTGGGAACGCAGGGGCTCCGAACCCTCTTCTCTGGAGCAGCCGTGAGGGGGCAGCTGAGGCCTGTTGTGCAGCCTTTGTTCCCCTGGAGACTCTCCGCTTCTGGACAGCATTGTGCCCACATGCAGCTGTGCCTGGGGCTGGCTCTTCGCCCTTCTAGCTGCCGCCTGCTCGCGCTGCTTTGTGCCGAGCGCCACGCACGCTGCCGGGGGAGACCCACGCGCTCCCGCACGCCCGCCACGCGCTCTGCTGCAGGCTCGACTTTGCCCCTCTTTGTTTTCCTGCACTGTACCATAAAAGTGTCATTCAGAGTGACAGCCACAGCTGCCATCTGCAGCTGGAGACATGGAGCACGTGGCTCAGGGGTTAGCAGAGAGGACACCGACTCAGGACATCTGGGCTTATCCCCTGCCATGTGACCTTGGCGGGGGGTGGGGAAGGTGGATGTTTCACGGCCTCAGTTTCCCCCGCAATAAAACAGGGCCATTGCACTGGCCCGTGTGTGTGTGTGTGTGGTGGGAGGGGGTGGCGAGGGGTATTAATGAATCCTTGTAACATGCTCTGAGATCCCCACGGAGGCCGGAGAAGGGCAGAGGTCAATGCATTTCCACCCCCAGGCCTGGATCTGTCAGAGCCCTGTCACCTCGTCCCCTGGATCCCGTGGTCCCTGAAGCACTGACCTGGTCTCAGTGATTGGCTTGAACAGCTGCGGTGCCTTCCCATTGGTTGCTGTGGGGGTTGTCCCGCCTGAGGTGACGCGTCCCTCATTGAGAGGAGGGTTAGAAAGAAGCTCCCGAAACTAAGTGCCCCTGAGTGGCCACCCTGGGCGGGGAGCAGGTGTGCCCCTGCCTGCTCATGGTGGGGACCAGGGGCAGCGCTGCAGTGGTGCCAACGGCAGCCTCAACCCCGCTCGGTGCCCCGTGGTGCTGGGTACTGCGCTGACATATCAGGAGAGACAGTCCCTGCCCCGGGGAGCTTCCAGCCTAACCAGGGGCTGGGTGGAGGCCAAGCAAAAGGGCACGGAGAGGGGCACAGAGGAACGGCAGCAGAAGGCGGCTCCCGGTGCCAGCACACATCCTACCGCCGCCCATGCACTAGGCTGGCACCCTCGCAGCCCATAGCTGGTGCCTCTGAGAGCAGAGGGCTGTGGTTGCTGGCACCGTGAGCCCGTGCCAGGTGAAGCTGGTGGCTCCAGGGGGACAGCCCCAGGGGGCAGAGCTGTGATCTACTCTACGCTCATCCCCTAAACCTCTGATTCCCAGCGGGTGTGAGCTCCCTTCCCCTCTCTCTGGGCAAGACCAGCTCCTGCACCCACGCAGCCCCTGGGGCTCCCCTGCTCTCTCCTGCGCGAGGCCGGGGACAGCCAAGGGCTGCATTTATTTCCTAACGACTCGGGATCTGAACTACCGGGCTGCTGCAGTCGGGCCAGGAATTTACACCCGGTCCCCGGGTACTGCACCTTGCCTGACACGCTGACCTGCTCCACCAGCCCCCCCCGCAGTCCAGGAGGCGCCCCCCCAGCGGACTGGCGGCATCACCTTGGCAACCACTGATGGTCAGCATCTTAGTGACCTGCGAGACCTGGAGGGAGCCCTTTCCCCGGCCAGGGTCACAGGGGTCAATCAATCTCATTGCTATGCGAGGGCCAGCACCAGAAATGGATTCCAGGGTGGAGGAGAGAAAGGCAGGGAGGCAGGAGGCAAGGACTGGCAGCGCCGAGAAGGAGAGATACAAATTGCACAAAAACTGAAGAAACCAGCCGCGCCTCCTTTAGCAAGAAGCCGGGTCCGTTCCCCGGCTCGGCCCCTGCCTTAGCCGGGGCTTTGACCGCTCCAACCCGCCCCTTTGTTCCAACCTCGGAAAGCCCCTGGGGTTGCAGACCTGACCCCCGGCGTGCTCCCGGGTGCCCCGAGCGCCGCGTTTGGGCTCCGGGAGGACATTGCGGGGCTCTTGCGAGGACTGAAATGCCATCGCGGGACGAAAAGCACGCTTCGTGTGCGCCTGCCTAGGCTGAGTGCAGCCGGGAGCGTGACCTGTGTCCACCTGAGCGCCCCCGGGGGGTTCCCTCGGATTGACCCTGCGCCCCACGCCCTTGGGCTGCTTTGGTACCCCAGGGCAGCGAGCGAAGGCTCCCCGTGGCACTGCTCCTGCCAGGCCTCCACGCAGCAACGTCTCTCAGGATCAGGCCCTGACAGCGGTGCAGACAAGCACGGGGGTGGAGGGGGGAGCTGGGGTGGGGGGGAAGTAACTGTTCCTGTAAACCCCTGCCCCAGGTTTCCATTTCCTACCCCGGCGTTACCGCATCCTGCCAGCGAGCGTCACCAGGCTGCTGTGGGAAGGGGATGGGGAGGGGGAGGGGAAGGAGGCCTCATCTGATCAATACTCACTGGGGGGCTGTGAAGCAGGGGAGGGGGAGCTCAGGTTGCCGCCTCAGCTTTCCCTCCCCCAGAAGAAACCCATCATGGGGGGAACGGCATATCGTGTGGTGATAAGGGCCGGAGGAAGGGGAGCGAGTGGGGGGAGGGGGGCTCTATCCTTCGCTAACGAGCGAGGAAGGGCCCCAGCGCCAGGTTCAGAGGGCCCCTGTTTTCCATAAGTCTCCCTGGCCCCTTGTCCAAGACCCGTCTGGCCCGGCGTGAGGGCAGGCGATTTCCACCCAGGGCTGGGGAGGGCAGTGCCATGTCCGAGGTGTGTCCCTGCCCATGCACACGGGCTGGCCTCCTGGCCTGGCGGCAGTTCGCTGTTGCCTTGCACAGGTGCAAATGAGTGTGAGGGGGCAGGGGAAGGGATGCACAGGTGGGAGTCAGATGGGCACCTTCCCCATATCTCCTTCCTGCTGGCACGTGTCCTGCAACACCACCTTAGCTCCCATCCTTGGCCTGGCCCTGCCTGGGTCTTAGCCCCCTCGGTGCCTCTGAATTTCCCCCCAGTCTGCAGAGGAGAGTTGCTGAACGCTGCCCGTGCCAGGCAGGGCCGCCCCAGCCCAGATGCAGCAGCTGTGTCTCAGAGGGCGACGAGACACAACCAGTTTTATGCCATAAGCGGAGTGGCTGGTGGGAGCCCTTGGGGTCAGTGACAAGCCAAACAGCAACCTGGACTGGGAAGAACTTCATGAGCCGAGTATGAACAGCGGCACAAACTTGCAGCCACCTCTGGGGCTGGGTGCACGGATGACCGGCGGACGGGAGGGAGGTTTTCGCGAAGGGTCAGCAGGGCTTTGCGGTTCACCTGGTGCAGGCAGGGCCCTGGCTTCTATACTTTCATCTGCAAACTGAACGGCGGAGGGACTCCGTGGGTTTGATCTGGAAGAGCCCTGGGGTGAGATGGGGCTCTGGACGGCTCAGTTACTCCTGGCATTAAGCGCAGCTTCCCTCCCCTCCCCTACCCCTTGCTTGCTCCCCTCTGCCTCCCCTCCCCCTCCCCTCTTTAGGTTTGAGGTTGGAGTCTGGGAAGAAGAGACACTTCGTCTCCAGTGCTGAACCACACAGATCTCAGAGCGGGGGTCTGCTGGGAAAAGCCTCCTCCTTCCCCCGCCTGCTCATCTCTAGCGGAACAGCCTGGGTCACCCGCAAGCAGGGGCATTTCCAGGATTTACCATTAGGGGCTGGGTGAGTGTGTGTAACCTGAGCGCCTGTCCCCCACTGCTAATGGGCTTCTCCCCGCCTGCTCAGCCTTGCTGCCATTAACCTGGCTGCTGGGACTCTATGGGGTGAGGACCAAAAACAGGAGATTTTGGTCCTGCTGCCACCAGAAGGGAGCCAGCTCTCCTCTTTCACAGTGGGAGCTGGCCACCCTGCCCCTTGCCTTGCTTGCCAAAGGTAAGCCCAGTGAAGCATGAAATGCAGAGGACAGTGTGGTCCCTTCTCAATGAGGGAGGCATGAGCAAGGGTGCAATGGCAGGAGCATGAGACAATGTGTGCAGCATTGAACCCACTAACCCTTTTGGGCCTCATTCTCAGGTATGCTTAAACCACGAGCCTCCAGAGGCCTTACATTCACTCTCACTTTAAGGCTCCTTTCATGATACAGGAACATCAGCTTGGAAGGAGCCCCCTGGGTCATTAAGTGCAGTCCCCTGCTATAGCAGGCAACCACATAGCCACTAGCCAGAGCACAAGGCACAGGGTAAACGAGAATCAAGCCCAATTGCATCTGACATCCAGAAGATGGATTTATTGCAATGATGCAAAAATTAGTTTATGGAACATATAGAGAGAGATGTATAAAGATTTCCTTCCTTGGTGGGTGAACGTGGCAGAGAAGCAGCACGTCTCATGGTAAGATTTATTAACGACTGTGGTTTATTATTTGTTGAGCACCAACAATAACCCAGCATTTCAGAGGGCTCCCAGCCAGATTGCATGTTGGGTGTGGAGTTCGTTGGAAAATCGGAGTTACAAAGGGAGCTGCTGGGAGCTAAGCACTGTGGAAAACCCAGCCCCAAGTACTCCAATACCTGGCGTCATGCCCTGGGTACAATGCTGATTCTCAGAGTAACTCCTCACTGTTACAGAGACTTTGCATCAGAGAATCTCAAAGCAGTTACGATCATAATCCCCATTTTACACATGGGTAAGCTAAGGCCCACAACTGGAGTTGCTTTTCACCCAGCTCAGCGGCACAAGACTTCTTGCCTCCCTACTCCTAGCCCAGGGTGCAGTAACCATTAGGCTATACCAGCAGCCTTGCTTGGGTAGGAGCAGCCCTCTTGTACCCAGTGGGACAGTTTGTGCAGTCCTTGGAGTGAGATGGAACAGCAGACACGGGGCCTCAGACTTATTTAAACAAGGAGACACGATGGCCTGAGCCAATTAGCCACCGGTGCTGGAAAAGTAGAGCCAAATCCCAATGCTGAGGAAAGCCAAGGGATTTTTTCTCCCTGACTTCAGTGGGATCAGAGACCTGAGGGCTCTGCACCTTGGCAGCTGGTGGCATCTCACCCTGCTTGGTATCATTCACTCGGGAAGTAGCAGCCTAGATGGGGACAAGAGACAGGGCAGCTTTCCTCCTAGAGTCCAAGGGCCTCAGCTCTGACCTCCTCCTCCAGATCTGCTAAATGGGCAGAAACAATTGGTGACGGACAGAGGGGACAAGGCTGAACTCCTCAACGAGTTCTTCGCCTCAGTGTTCCTAAGCGAGAGGCATGACAAGTCTCTCCCTGGGAGTGTAGGGAGGCAGCAGCAAGGCACCAGACTGCCATGCGTGGACCCTGAGGTGGTGCAGGGTCACTTGGAAGAACTGGATGCCTTTAAGTCGGCAGGCCCGGATGAGCTCCATCCGAGGGTACTGAAGGCACTGGCCGACATCATTGCAGAGCCACTGGCGGGAATATTTGAACGCTCGTGGCGCACGGGTCAAGTCCCGGAGGACTGGAAAAGGGCCAATGTGGTTCCCATTTTCAAGAAGGGGAGGAAGGAGGACCTGGGTAACTATAGGCCAGTTAGTCTCACCTCCATCCTTGGCAAAGTCTTTGAAAAAATCATCAAGGCTCACATTTGTGAGAGCCCGGCAGGGCAAGTTATGCTGAGGGGAAACCAGCACGGGTTCGTGGCAGGCAGATCATGCCTGACCAATCTAGTCTCTTTTTATGACCAGGTTACAAAACGCCTCGACGCAGGAGGAGGGGTGGATGTCGTATACTTGGACTTCAGGAAGGCCTTTGATACGGTATCCCACCCCATACTGGTGAACAAGTTAAGGGGCTGTGACTTGGATGACTGCACAGTCCGGTGGGTGGAGAATTGGCTGGAGGGTCGCACCCAGAGAGTCGTGGTGGATGGGTCGGTTTCGACCTGGAAGGGTGTGGGCAGTGGGGTCCCACAGGGCTCGGTGCTTGGACCAATACTCTTTAATGTCTTCATCAGCAACTTGGATGAGGGAGTGAAATGTGCTCTGTCCAAGTTTGCAGATGACACTAAGCTATGGGGCGAAGTGGACACGCCGGAGGGCAGGGAGCAGCTGCAAGCAGACCTGGACAGGTTAGACAAGTGGGCAGAAAACAACAGAATGCAGTTCAACAAGGAGAAATGCAAAGTGCTGCATCTAGGGAGGAAAAATGTCCAGCACACCTACAGCCTAGGAAATGACCTGCTGGGTGGCACGGAAGTGGAAAGGGATCTTGGAGTCCTAGTGGACTCCAAGATGAACATGAGTCGGCAGTGTGACGAAACCATCAGAAAAGCCAATGGCACTTTATCGTGCATCAGCAGATGCATGACAAATAGGTCCAAGGAGGTGATACTTCCCCTCTATCGGGCGCTGGTCAGACCGCAGCTGGAGTACTGCGTGCAATTCTGGGCGCCGCACTTCACGAAGGATGCGGATAATCTGGAGAGGGTCCAGAGAGGGGCCACTCGTATGGTTAAGGGCCTGCAGGCCAAGCCCTACGAGGAGAGACTAGAGAAACTGGACCTTTTCAGCCTCCGCAAGAGAAGGTTGAGAGGCGACCTGGTGGCTGCCTATAAGTTCATCAGGGGGGCACAGAAGGGAATTGGTGAGTATTTATTCACCAAGGCGCCCCCGGGGGTTACAAGAAATAATGGCCACAAGCTAGAAGAGAGCAGATTTAGATTGGATATTAGGAGGAACTTCTTCACAGTTCGAGTGGCCAAGGTCTGGAACAGGCTTCCAAGGGAGGTGGTGCTCTCCCCTACCCTGGGGGTCTTCAAGCGAAGGCTAGATGTGTATCTAGCTGGGGTAATGTAGGCCCAGCACTCTTTCCTGCTTATGCAGGGGGTCGGACTTGATGATCTATTGAGGTCCCTTCCGACCCTAGCATCTATGAATCTATGAATCTATGAATCATGGAGCACCATGGAGCAGTGGCAGGGCTCATGGGTGGATGTGCATGTCCTGAGTGGTTTTCTTGCAAGGATCTCGCCGTGCTTTGCAAGTCTTGGTTAGCTGTAGGGCTTGCGTGAAATGGCTTCTTCCCTTTTCCCCTACTTTGTATGCATGTCTGATTCAGCTCAGCCGGACACAATGGCTGGCCCCTCTCTGAGAGAAGGTCCTGGCATCTATTCTCATTCGCCTTGCAGCTCTGCCCCAGCTCAGAAAGTGGGTGTTGGATCTGGCTCTTGAATCAGCAAGCGTATTGCCAGCTCAGCTCTGCTTGTCCTGCCCTCCGTGACACTTGCACAACCCCATTGGCGATGACAGGACTGCAAAAGTATGACCAAGGCAAGACTCTGCAGAGGGACCTGTGTCCCTGAGGTCACCACGTGGCTTGCACGATAGTTATTGCAGGTCCTGAGGCCAGGAAGAGCCCAGAGTGACTACCTGAGCCCAGCAAGAGCTCTGGCTTGGAGGCAGGGAAAATGGTATTTAGCTGGAGGCTGGGAAAAATGTCACTGAAACAGCTGGACTATGTGGGGCAAGAGAAAAAAAACCAGCAAGAAAACCAAGAGAAAAACCAAGCAGAAGTACCAGAAAAAAGAAGGGGAGCACTTAGGATGTGCCCTCGCAAGAAAGCTAGGGGAGAGTTTTCTGAGCAGAGAGCTGGCTGGAAAGAGGCTTTGGATTGCCAGCAAAGGAACTTGCCTCTGTTTTATTCCTGCTGTGTTCAGGGGAACAGGACTTTGTGCAACCATTGTGAATATGCAGGTTTGTATCAGAGAGGTACCCGACTCCATCATCAAGTTTCCCTCCTAATACAAACAACCCGCAGATCTTGAATACCGGCCACCAACACTGAGCTAGCAGTATTTATTTTTAAGATGAACCAGTCTGATCCAGCGCTTCTGAGAACCAGCAAACTTCACAGCATACACCTCCCAAATCCCTGGTAAGGGAAGCACAGTTCCCTGTCATGTGTGGGGAAACTGAGGCACTGAAGTGACATGGCCACGGCCACTCAGCAAGCCAGGAGCCTTAGTGCTCAGCCCCCTTGCAAACACATTCATTCCCAGATCCAGGAATGGGACTCGGGTATTCTGGCTCCTGGGGTCCCACTCTCTAGCAGGTGACGACTGGCCAGTCTGGGAAGCTTTTGCTTGCAGCCATGGTTTCTGGGCCTGATTCTGATTTTCCATGGGTGTAATTCCACTGATATCCATGGCCTTACTCCTGATTCAAGGCCTGATCCTCTGAGGTCCTGAGTACCGTCTAAGACCCAGTGGCAGTCCAGGGTGTTTGACGGTGTGCAGGATCAGGCTTGCATGCTGCTGGGGCGAGATCAGGATCTGGCCCTGCTTTTTTGCTCTGGGGAAAGGACGCAGGAGCCATGTACCCTTTCCCACCCCATGGGGCGCCTGGTCCTGGCGGGACACGGTGTGCTGTTCTCTGTGTCTCCTTGCTGCGCGGTCGATCCCCAGACAGGCTCCTTGCCTTGCTGTGTGCGCTCTTTCTAGCCCATTGATTTCCCTGAGTAAGTGAGTTTGTATGGATCATGCAGCAGGCAGTCCGGGCTGCCCATCGGCAGCACAGCACACGGAGGAGGGGGGAGACAGAGAGGGAGAGAGCAGAGCAGGCAGGATCAATGCTGAGAGTGTGAAGTGAATTAATGGAAGACGTACAGGCTGGCTGACAGGCAGGGCTGCGGAGACCCGGCCGCCCTTCGGGGCTGGTCGAAGGCAGCTGGGGCTGCTGCTGCAGCACGGCAGCTGGTGGTGCTGGGGGCAGAGGAGAGAGGAGAGGCTGGTGAGCAGGGGAGGTCCTGGTTCCTGTGTTTTCAAGTGTGTTGGGGACTAGCGGGATGGAGGAGCTCCAAACCTTTTTGTCGTTCCCAAGTTGGCAGGGATGGGATTGGAGCTCCGGTGCGGGAAGGAGAGGGGAAAGGGCCAAAGGTCACTGAAGGACAGTATGAAATTACCCTAGAGCCCTGCAACACTCTCCGGGACCTCCTCTGCGGAAGCAGGAGTCGGGGATGTGCAGCCTGCATGTTCTCTTGGGGCTGGGCTGTAGGCAGGGGACACCTGCTCCCAGGCCTTGCTCAGGGGTTGTGATCAGGTGTGATGGACATACCCCGAAGGAGTATGCACTGCATGGGGCTCCCAAGCCAGAGGGATGGGGGCCATCCTTGTGATGGGGACTCAGGGATGGGCACTGGATGGTCTCCCCTGTCTGGCTTGACCCCTTCCCAGGTGACATTAGCAGACAGCACTGTGGGGCAGGCTGGGTGAGTGGAGGGAGCTCAGTTTGCAAAGCAGAAATCGGCAGGGCCTGGAGTTGTCTTCAGCATCCCATCTTTGTCCGCAGAAGTTTCCATGATGCGCCAGGTGCCTGGGGGCAGCTGAAGCAGGCAGCCACTGCCCCAAGGCAGTCAGACGGAGGTCCAGGCTGGCGGTTAGTTTCTCTGCAAATCATCTCAGGTTTCTGGGGCCAGATGAAAGGCCTGGAAGTGGGTAGGGGTCTCGGGGCTGAGCTCAGGGAGGTTGAAGGGGGATGGACAGGTCCAACAGAGAGTTGGTCTAGTGCGTGTAGGGGTGTTGGGGGGCCAGGGGATCAGCTTCCCAGGGAACCTGGGAGGAGGGGTCTGGGCCATGCCAGCGGAGGGGGAGATGGAGCAGCAAGGTGAGAGCATGTTGGTGGGAGCAGCGGGCAC
This sequence comes from Crocodylus siamensis, assembly GCF_052110815.1. NCBI lineage: Eukaryota > Metazoa > Chordata > Crocodylia > Crocodylidae > Crocodylus > Crocodylus siamensis. The sequence goes on along the minus strand of NC_143408.1, from coordinate 7,869,458 downwards.
CCATGTTTCCCATGGATGGGAACAGGGGCACTGAGTGGTCAGGAGGGCTGAAGGGGGTTGCTGTTGTCCAGACAGGATAGAGGCTGGGCTGTGAGGCAGAGAGGGAGGGACAGGTCCTAGAGAAGGTGTGAGGAAGGAATGGGCAGGTTTGTTCAGGGCTGCAGTAGTGGGGGTGGGGGAGGGAGGCAGCAAAGGAGAGGAAGGAGACCAAACCCAGCCTCCCTGCGCGTGCCTCCAGCCTGGAGGTGAAGTCACCAACGATGTAGTCTCTCCAGATGCCCTATGCAGTGCAGGCTTTCAGGCCAGCCCATGGACACTGGGACTCTTCTCTCCACTGTGAGTTGGGTGGGTAGCACCTCAGCTCCAGCCACCAAACCCAGTAGGGCTCTCCAGAGGCTGCTGTACAAGCTGGCTAAGGTCTAGCAGGCATCTGACTGCTCCCAGCTCTGTAGTGGGCACCTCTGCCCTGCCTTCCAGCCACTCCGAGTTGCTGAGGCTCATGAGAACCTCACGTCCTCATTGCTCTTCCTCTTTCTGGAGTACTTTGACTGGCAGTGTGACAGTGAAGAATGACAATTTGTAAGGTGGCATTAATATGTGACAGGCCAGAGGGGACAGGTCACACCCCTGAGCTCAGGCTGCTGGCAGATTCAGGCAGGTGTTCCAACAGCAGCTACACTTAGTGCATTGTGAAGGGTTTTGTTTTTTATTGCAAAGGGACTCATGGCTTTTAATTTTTGAAAGTCAAAACAGTAATCCTAGGGCACAAGGGCAGGAGGAAGTGTCACTGCAAGCTGGTCCAGTCTAAGCCTGCCACGTGCTTTTGGGATGATGGATTCCACGCTCCCCAACCCCAAAAGCCCTCTGCCAGCCTCTTGGGGTACCCCGCAGGGAGTGTTTATACCTCGGTGACTTAACTCTGTGCAAAAGGTTCGATTTGTCTTGACAAGGCCTCACCCTGCAAAAGGATGAAATTTATGAGTGTGATAGATCAGGATCAAAATGCGGCCTTTTCTTCAGCAGTTTTCTTTATTTTGCAATGAGCATTAGGCAAATTCTGTTCTCCAACAGAAGAATAGATGGTGCTATCAGAAATTTCTCTTATTTTTTTTTTAGCCAAGTCTTGCCAGGTTCCCCTTGAATTGCTGCTTCTTTTCCCTCCTAAAAGTATAACACCGGAAGAAAAACTGTGACCATTTTTGGCTAAATGTGAATTGATGCAAACTATCTTTTCTCCCCTGGGCGAGGATTCCTTTTCACACACTGCTGCGTTCAGGCCATGAACCCATCTCTGTGATACCAGCAGAAGCTCATGCCCCAAGGAAAGCAGGAGAAGACAAATCTGCAAGAGCAAGCGGGTGCCCTGCCATCACAGTGGCTTGTAGCCCAAGGCTCGGGCACCACCAGGCTCTCCCATAGCCAGCACTATGCATCACCAATTTCCTCTGGCTTTCTGAGCAGGTGTGACCCTGGCTCAGCATTGCCAGCACCAAAAGCTCAAGCCCAAGAGACAGCTGGCTAAAAAGTTAAGTGATTTAAAATACACAAACACATTGGGGACTTTTTCTGTTTGCCTCCAAATTTTGGAGGCTGTAGAGCTGTGCGTTCCAGTTTTTCTCCCCAATTACAAGTTGAAATTGTGGGTGTGTCTACATAAGGCATTTACTGTGGAGCCGACTAATTAGCTCCTCAGTAAAGCATCACCGTTTACACGTGCAGTTCTATTAGGCCGGAGTAGATTAACTCCCCTGTAGGATAGTACTGCCAGATTACAAGTACTATCCTACAGCAGAGTTATTTCATAGATTTCATATATTTCTATGGTCAGAAGGGACCTTGTAGATCATTTACTCCACCACAATGCACATGAAGTGGGAACCACCAGCAGATGCCGGCAGCAGTGTCATAGGCGGAGGGTTGGGGTGGGCGAGCGGCAAGCAGAGACCACCCACAAATGCTGGTGGCGGCTTCAGCAGTGGCCAATCTCAGGGCGGCAGGCACATGCCTCCCCTATGCGTCGCCTATGCTGACTCCTGGGGCTCCCTGCCAGCCCGGGCTGCTCTGCCCTGACTCAGTGAATGACACTGGAGTTTATTCAGCCTCTCTAATTGCATGTGTACATACTGCCTACAAGTGGAAGTGGAGATTTTCTCGTGGTCCTTTGACTCACGCAGCTGGACCCCAGTAGTGAGTGCAGGCAGGGCTTCCACTGCCCAGATCTCCCCCTGTGGCATCTGGGGCTCCCACATCCCAACTGCAGGCAGGGAGAGGACACAGGAACCGTCTCCATGGGCTGGCTGGAAGTTATTCCTCCTTTGGGTGTGGTGTTTAGCCAGGACCCCATCCCCTCCGAGGTCTGAGATTGGGAAGGGAATTGATTGGGAATAGGTCCCTTCCAGCCCTAATATCTACGAAATCTATGAAATCTATGACTGGGCTGGTGATTCTCAGCCAGGGTGCCAGAGCACCCCAGGGTGGCTTGAGATCCTTTCAAGGGTGCTCTGGGGTGCCCCACAACGTTAGCACCTCTGGATGCGCAGACATGATTCACAAGATAAACCCAGAGATTTCAAAAAGGAATCCATCGTGTCAAAAACGTTTTGCCCTGTTGTGGTCTTTCTGAATTCTTTGCAACATAAGAATTGCTCTAATATTTTTCTGTAGTCAAAAAATGGGTGAAAATGAAGAGCTGGCATTTTCCAAAGGGTGCCTCGAGGCTATTAAGGTTGAGAACCACTGTTTTAGGCTCTAGGCCTTCGCTAGATCAGAGCGTTGCCTATCCTTAAAGGCAATGGGCTCAGTCCTGCGTGGCAGGGGCGCAGTGGTCTTCCTAGTCAGACCTTTCCATGACAGAGCATAAGCTGGTTGGTGGGGAAACGTTAACCAGCGGTGGCATTTATAGCTGTGGTCTGGGAGGTGGGACGGGTTGGGGGGGGTCGCTTTAATTAGTGAACTGCACTAATTAAAGTGCCCCAGCATCACCTGTATCAGCGTCCCTGTGCTGAAAAAATGGTGGTGAGGTGCTTTGGACTAAAGCCCATTTGATGAGCTGTAGTTCAAAGAGCCCCGCTGCCATTTTGCACGTGACGCAGGAGGATGCTGGAGCACACTCATTTCCGTGCTCCAGCAGACTTGATTAATTGAGTCTGCTCCGACATGCTGGATTGCTGCCCCAGGAGGGCAGGGTGGGAACAGCGACTCCATTCTCCATTTCCTGGAAGATTTTGCTCCGAGTAGAAACCACAAAAAAAGAAAGCCCTTGCTGTTCTTCATGAAACAGAGATGGTGAAGAAGCAACATTTTGAAAATGTGTCGGGTCTACTTTTGATCGTTTCCAACCGAAATCCTGCAGCAGGGGTCACATGGAAGCTGTTAAAGCCATAGACCTGCAGCAATGTGGGCTGCAGAGGAGCTAGCAGCCTGGGCTCTCGATTGCCAGGCTCCAGCAGCCTGGGTCACACACGCACATCCCCCATCCTGGGCTCTCACTTCCCAGGCTCCCACACCTGTTGACTGCAGCTGGCCCAAGAGTCTGGGGAGCCAGCTACTTGGTCTGCGCTGGGAATCTGGAAGTCTTGTGCTCCCTGATCCCACAGCAAGACACGTGGGGTGCTGCCCCACAGCTGTGGGGTGCTGGGTGTTGAGAACCAGCCCCTGCTGAGGTCCTGAAGCTGCCTGGCAGGGCCCTACCTGACACCCTACCAGGGTGCCATGGACCGTTAGTGACATCGAACCACGTTTGGGAAACATTTTGATTTCAATGGATCAGCAGATTCCAACAAAAAGCAGTTTTCTTGCAATAATTTTTCCAACCAGCTGTAACCACCAGGCCTCAGGCCTCCGGCATGATAGGTGGCTATGCACCCACACGGCCAAGCCTCCTATAGGATAGATCGTTCTTGTGCCTGCTACGTCAGGCCTCTGCGACAGCCAGTTGCCCACCCCGCAGCGCATCAGGCTGAGCGAACTGATGCGGCCTCGACAGGGGTTCGGCAGACCCTGCCAGCAGGGGCAGTTGCGTGGAGGTTGGTGGGTGCTGGGGGGAGACACGCTGCAGGTTGCCGTGCATGGCACTTGGCAGCCTTTCCAAGCAGCGCTAGAGATCAATGCAGCTGAACTGTTTTCCCGCAAGCTCTCTCCATTCAGCAGACAAAGCAGTTCTGCCATTGCTCTCCTGCAAAATCTGGCCAGACAGGTTAAACAAACCCAGGTGCAGACTATGATGGTGGTTGCAACAGTTTCTGGGCTGTTCCTAAATAATCGAAGTGCACTGTGGGGAGTGCATGCAGGTGCGAGGCTGGCTGCTGCTGGTGTATGCAGGTGTGGTAGTCCGTGGGGTAGGAGCACATGGCCAGGCAATCTCTGTGTATTTGAGGGTGCAGGGATGGGTGGAGTGATGAGGCGTGAGTGTATTGATCTCAATGAGCAGTAGGTGTTTGAGGAGTTTATATGTGTATTTGGGACAGGATATGAGTATATCCCTGTTCTGATGTGCGGTAGTGGTGAATTTTGGCATGTTATGGCCAGGTATGCATATGTACTGGTGGTCTGTGGCAGCAATAGAGAGCTGATGCACTTGGAATTGGTGTCTGTGTGTTTGTCCATGTGCATATTAAAGACGTGTGTAGCAGGTGTGGACTGCTGATGTGTGCATGTGGCAGCAATGGGGTCCTAGAGTGGTAGATAGGGGTGTATGTGCCTACATCTATAGTGGTTGTGATGGAGTGGCAGTGTACGGGGGGAGCTCTGTGTGCGCGTGTCTGTGTCAGTAGTACAGAATGGGTGTGTTACAGAGGCTTGTGTGTGCCTATGGGGTGTGCAACAAGAATGGCACGTGGGTGCAGTAGGGAGTGTAGTGTGCAGTAGGGGGTGCAGTGTGAAGGGTGTTTGGGGTGTGTGGCAGTGATAGGGTGTCAGCGTGTCAGGGAGGGGGTGTTTCTGAGGTACGTCAGATGTGTGTGCTGCTGTGTCAGTGGTGTGGGGAGTGTCTCTGGGGTGTGTAGCAGTGATGGGGTGTCAGTGTGTCAGGAAGAGGCATGAGGAGTGTCTCGGGGGTGCGGAGCAGTGATGGGGAGTCGCTTTGTTTGGGGCGGGGGGGAACAGGGATTGCCCCTTGTTCGAATCAGAGCCAACGACACAACGTTTTGCTCTTCCCTGCCCCAACCCCTCTGCTGGCAGTACCAGAAGTGATGCAGGAAAGCCCACCTGACACCAGCATCTCCTCTGACTCTGAATGCATTGCAGGGCCCGGTACCTTGACAGTCTGCCACAGCAGGAAGGCTGGGAGAGCAGCACAACACGGGGGCGAAGGCGCTGGTCATCACCAGGCAGAACTGGAAATAACTTTTGGGCATCACATTACGTGGCCCGGTGGGAAATATCCATCGCTTCACTTGGGCCTATGCTGGAAGCTACAAGGTGGGTGAAAATGAGATGGGGGAAGAGACAAGAGGTGCACTGCCCCTTTAAGAGAATAATTTCGGAGCTGGCCTACTGAGTTATTGATTGGCGCTATGGTAACGTATATTAGATTATGTATGGCTGGAAATGTGTTGTGGACTGGGAGGCTTGTTTGGGAAGCCAGCACTCTCCTTCTTGTAAACCAGCTCCCCGTAGAGGTTTTGGGTTGTGAAGGGTTTGCATTGTGTCAGTTAAATTGTACCTGAGAATTGGCACCCGGCGGGGGGATGTGTGTGCAAGGCAGAGAGGGACAGGCTGCGGGAGGCAGGGGAAGCAGTGGGGAAGCCAGTGCGTCGGGCCGCCGATGTGTCTGTGCTCAAGGGGAAGAGCTGGCGGTGGAAGCCAGGGGGCTGGGGAGCATTTTGGAACAAGAGCAGGGAGGGTTTCTTTTTCTCCTTAGCAAATAGTCTCTTTGGCCCAAAAGCAGGTCGAAACGGTGACGATTTCGGAGCAAAGTGCGTGTCGAGCTTCCACTGAAACAATAAAAGCCCTAAAATGTTGGGAGTGTTTGTTTCAAAACAACACCTTTGCTTGCAAAATTGAAAACAAAGGGTTTTAAAGGGTTAAAAAGCCAAGTTGAAAATGAAAACCCTTTTTTTGGTTTGGTTTGTTGTCTTGAGGGGTGGGGGGGCTTTCTTTATTTCTGGGAAAACAGAACAATTTCCTGGGTTGATCCAAAGCAATTTCCCCATAGTGCTCGTGAACCAAGAATCTTATCGCTACACCGCTCTCCTCTGGAGCCTTCCAGCACGGCAAACATGGAAACACTGTAAGTCCCCACAGCTGGACTTTGCATTAGATGAAGAGCCGGGACACCTGATTTCCAGTCACCAACTTGCTTTGAGACCGTGGGCAAATCAGTGTTTGGCCTCCCACCCCTTTTCCATCTCATCTGTAAGGTTCTGGGGGGGGAAGACACTCTCATCACCTGCGTGTACACAGAGATCCTGGTCACAAATGCATACTGGCAATGCTATTATAATACATGTAATCGTGTCTCTTAGCTGGTCTAGACTGTTCTAGCAACTTTTTTTAACAGGAGATTAAAATATTACTAGTGTTGAAGTGATGTTGGTCCAAGAAATAGGTGTGAGGCAAGGATTGTTGGGGGGTGATGTCTCTGATTGAACCTATGTGCTTGGGATCGACTTGTCTAAGGGTACCAATGCATCCAACAAGCTTTTGAATGCCTGCGGGGTTTCTCATGGGGCCTGAAATTTGGTGGCAGAACAAGTGGTGGCAGCTTCCCTGCTTTCCACACCACCAAGTTTCCAGGCTCAAGGGGAGCCTCACAGATGGGATGACATGGCTCTGCAGGCCAGAGCCAGCCTGCAAGCCATGTCTTGGTCACCCCTGGTGTCAGGGCCGGCCCACAATTATTGGGATCCTTTGCAAGATATACAGTTTTGGGGCCCCCTGATGCGAAGAAGCCGGCGGCGGGGGAGTGGGGGGGTGATGAGCTTCCAAAGAAGCCAGCGGTGGCATTGGCAGCAGGGGAGGGAGGGTAGTGGGTGGCTAGCAGCCAGATGTGAAGCTGGCAATGTGGAGTGGTGGCAACCACCCGCCCGCCTTGCTACAGCACTGATTTGGAGTATTCATGGCCGCAGGGGCTCCTTGGCTGCAGGATAGGACAGGTCGGCCCTGCCTGGTGTAGATAACACCCCTAGCCCATCTGTGCTTCTTACAGGTGGGGTAGCATCACTGCCCTGGGGTCCTCAGAGTGTACAAGGTTACAAATGCTGAGCTAGCGTGGTAGACGTGAGCATATGAACACCTAAATAGCTGTGGGCCTCTTTCCAGGGGAGGCCAACTTAGACAGTCTGGCCTGCAGCCTTCTCCCATCTGCTAGTTCCTTTCTCTGACCCACATTTTAACACCCAGAGACCCTTGGGCTGCAACTCAACAGACAAACAGGCCATGCCCCGTAGCACAGGTCACACTTCCAACACTCCCACAACCCCAGTGCCTGCTGGCTTGGCTACACACCTTCTGGGTGACCCCTTCTCACAGGGGACCAGGCCCAAGCACATTGACTCTGTTGCCCTGCCTGGCACAGCTGGGGGTGGAGGGGCTGTTGGTTGACCTGCTGCTTCAGAGAAAAGAGGGGATGGGGGACTACACTAATGACTGCTGCTAAACAGCCTGTGAAAGGTCCTAGGAAGGATCAAAGTCATAATACTAATACTGATCATTAATGGAGATAGTTAGATTTCCTGACCTGCATTGGCAGGGAATTTGGGAGCGGTAGAAGAAAGATTTCCAGCTGTATTTACAGGAATGATTTTCTTTGAATAACTTCTTACCAAATTAAGGGGCAGGGAAAGATGGAAGGTGCAAATGCTTTTTACACTGGTGTCTACAAGGTGGTTCTGCTAGACACACACACACACGCACGCACACACACGCCCTGGACATGGATGATATCTGTCCTCTTGACCAGTCCATCAGGGACTGAACTGTGGCTCTTCACAGCTCAAGCTGTGAGCCAAGCCTCTGTCTAGGGGCTGCAATAACTGATATTGTGCATGGATTAGCACAGAGTGGGGGCTTGCAACACAGGCTTACAAGGGGGTTACACATGTACGCATGCACAGGTGTGTGCAAGCATAGAATCATAGAAAAGTAGGGCAGGAAGGGACCTTCAGAAGTCATCTAGTCCAACCCCCTGCCAGAGGCAGGTTCATCCATATCCAAACCATCCTATACAAATCCATTGTCTAACCTACTAGTAACACTACACAGTCAACCCCGCCATAACCACGGCGCATAACACCCTAACCTGCCACAGGAAAGGCAGGGGGGCAGTAGTAACTAATGTCCTGCTCCTGTGAGTGTTATTAAAAGCATGTACAAAACCTCCTCCCCCAAGCCCTGGATATACTTGCACAGATGCACCCACCGGTTGCATTTGGGTGCCTGCACACAGACTCAGAGGTACATGTACATGTGTGCATGCCTGTGTGCACAGATCACATACCTGAGTGTCTACACACAAAACATAGACGCGCATGAAAACTCATGAACACTCATACATGTGCAGGCATGCACAAGCATGCCCCATATATGCATGCAGGCACACAGATGTACCCAAAGAGAGCCTATGTGCACAGATAGGAGCATGAAAACAGATGGGCTTGTGTGCATGCCCAGCCATACATGCACATGCATGTGTGCACACACTTAGCAGGCATTTCCAACTGGGGAAGCAGATTGCATAATCCCCTTGCCTTAGGCAGGAGTGGGAGGATTGGACAGGGCTGGCCTCCTCTTAACTGCTAGGATTAGCTACAAAAACCTCCAGGTAATCCCACACCATTGGTCTACAAGGAGGCAGATTGGCAGGGCAGGACGTGGCTCTCTCCAGACCTTGGAAGTGGATTTGCCCCACACCGAGTTCCTGCGGGAGGATCCTTTCGAATAATGAGTGCTGAAAAGCAACCACAAAAAGCCCCGACCCTGCTTTGCACACCGCGGGGCACGGAGATAAAACAGCATATTGATTTCACTACCTTCCGCCTCTCTCCCTCACCTTCCTTGGCTGAATGCAGCCGGCTACATGGGCGGCTCGGGGAACTAGCAGACCATGCCGGCGTGCTTAGAGCGCAGTCGGGGATATTGTACTGGAGTAATTGGCCTTGGAAAATGAGTGGCTTTGAAATCATTTAAAGGGGGAAAAAGAAAAGGCAAAGGGATGGGGAGGGAGGAGGGCATTGGCGGGAGGATCTGGAGCAGGAAGGAGCCACCAAAGGTGGGGGCAGCTGGTGCAGCAACCCAGGTAGCCTGTGTCTGATCCCCAGGGTTTGCGTGACTGCTTCAGGAGCCTCGGTTTCTTCAAAGGACCAGCTTGTGCTTTTAGCTCTGGAGGTCCCTGCTCTAACCTCATTGTGTTGGCCAATGCAATGGCCATCCCACCTGTCCATCCAACAGGGAATTGTTCTCCCCTTTGGCTCAGGTGCCCTGCATGCACCATCTGCTCTTACCTTGGCACTCAAGCACACAGGGAACTCCAGGACCCCTTTACTGTGCCCTACCCTGGGAGGTTTGGTAGGGCCTGAGATAAGGGAGCGCTGAGGGAACGCGGTCTAGTGCAGAAGCACTGAGCCCTCAGGAAATCAGGGTGGCACTGGCTGTGTGCGACACTGAACAAGACCCTTCCCTTCTCTGTGCTGTCTTAGGTAGAGAAACAGCAATGAAGAGGAAAAGCAATGGCGGGAGAGAAGTAAAGAGTGTCCCATGCCTTCTCCCACCCTGTGTCAGCTCCCTTTGGAAGGTCTCCTGTCACACTGTATCTGTGCCATGCCTGGCATGACATATCCCCATTTTCCTTGGGAGATGGAGGGTGCCAGCATGGTAGTAATTGAACAGGGCCTACTGCTCCGGCCTGGGCATTCAGTCTCACTGTCGGACCATGGGGCTGGGAGTAAGAGGATGAGCTTGTCTTGGCTTAGATGGTGGAAACTTTGTATGGGTGGGTTTAAAGGGAATTGGGCCAAAGCCCTGGGCTGCTGATCCAGTTGTCTGTGCACCCCAATAACCAACTAGGCTCTAGCTCTTCAGTTCAGCACCGTGCACATCAGATGCTTGCATGAGGTGTTCTTGCCTGCTCTCCTCCCACTGCTCTACAGTACCATGGCGCTATATTATTCGACATTGCCAGCTCTTGCGAGTGCCACATTCAGCACTGTTTCTTACAGCTCCAGCCCTGGGAGTTATGCGAGTATGAGAGACTCAGATCGGGTTAAAAAAATACTACGTTTTTGGTCTTTGTAGCTGTGGAAATGCGGACCTCCACCTGCCTAGACACCAGAGACGAACATACGAACCCCAAGCTTATGATTTATGGAAATCTCGTCATTATTCAGCTACTGGTACTTTCACAATATTTTGAGACGGGGATTGCCAAATGCTTGGATTTTGCCGTACTAGCAGGTCACTTTTGTTCGTTGTCTCTACAGAGTTTGGTTCACGGTCCCCCAACCCTTAACTTGACAGGCTCAGGCAACTTGAGGCCCCCTTGTCCTCCGTGTTGTGCAGACTCCCTTAGTGGGGTTGAGGGATGCCTGCGGTCGTTCATAGATGCTAGGGTCAGAAGGGACCTCAACAGATCATCAAGTCCGACCCCTTGCCCTGGGCGGGAAAGAGCGCTGGGGTCAGTTATCACAGTCTGGCATAGAAGAGAGAGGGCCACGGCCATGAAAGATGGTGATGATGCTTGAGCTGTGTCCTCCGTGTTGTTTTAGAGCCAAGTTTTCCCTTTGTGTTTTTCATCCCCCGTCAGCTGCAGAGGCCTTGGGAATGAGGAGGAGGAAGGGGAGGGAAGGAGACCGAGGGGCTCAGCGATAGGGAGGACATCGTGCTGGGGGTAGTGCATGCATCAGGAGGGGCAGAGGCGAGGAGGCGGCTAGACACGGGTTGGCTTTGCCTGTGTGTCTGAGAAGAGAGGGGAGACGCTGTCAGCGTGGGGTGGGGAAGGCAAAGCAGAAGGCGGCCTGTGTTTGGCCCCAGCACCGAGGACCTGAGGTTCCTTTTCCTCCTCCCGTCAGGGCCCATCTCTCTCCGTCTCTCCCTCTTCCCAGCTCGGGGGCTTCTGGGAAGAGGGCCTTGACCTTGACAACAATGGGGGTGCTCCCACCACTGAGCGCCCTGGCTCTCTCCTCGCTGAATGAGAGCCCAATCAATAGCGTGGAGAAGTGCAAAATGCTGCCAGCGTGGACTGATGGGGTGAGGGGGGGAGAAGAGGCAGGAAAGAAAAGGGGGGAAAGCAGTTTTGTAGTGGGAGGGGAGGGGAAGGGAGCAGAGGAGAGAGAGATCTCAGCCTGCGCCTGGAACTCAGCGCAGATAAGTGGAGAGGAAATTAGGGAAAAATCCCGGCATTTTTTGACAGAGTGCTTTTTGTGTCTGGCATGATCGCTCCTGGCTGGCGATTGTGCAGAGAAACAAAGGCCTTTCAATCTGGCAGCCGCCAGGTATTGAGGCGTTGCATTTGGAGGCAATTATCAGCAATTGGTCCATTGCTAAATGTGCCCTTTTTTTTCAATGTAACATAAAAATGTATCGATTGCTCAGCCCACGCTTGGAGTGTGTGTGTCTGGGCAGGGGGAGGGATGATCAGCCAAGCACGGCAGAAACGACATGGATTCAAATGAGCGACATCCTCACATCCTCTCCAAGCACCATCTTGGGTAGGGGACAGGAGCACACTTGCCTTTCAGTGCCAGTGCCAACAGTAGTGTTGCTGTCTGTGGCACTGATACCCACGAGCATTTGAAAACCAGAAGTCAGGGGGCTCCCAAAATATAGGAATACATGAATTACTAGATTGGGTCAGACCCCAGATCCACCCAGTCCAATGTCCTTCCTCTGCCAGTGGCCAGTGCCAGATGCTGATGAGGATGATGAACGAACCGTAAAAGCAGATGTGAGAGGATCTGTGCCGACGCTGGGTTTCTTCTTTGTCTCTAGTTAAGCACTTTCACAGAAGTGGTTAAAGCATGACGGATGAGGTTTGGTTTCCCTTCCAAAATTTGTTGCTGCCCATTGAGATAACACCGGATGTTCTTGCTACCTCTGTCCTTAGCCAATCTTTTGTTGAATCTCATTCAAATCTAAATGATGAAATTAGCTTAAATATCACAATTAGGGAATAATATTGGGTTTCAGGTTCTTTTTACGTACTGTCTGAATTTGTTGCTGTCTGTAGGTCATCTTTGCATCACATTTTCAAGGATGTTTCTGCAACTGGGATGATGAAGGTGGCACTTCTGAGCATTTTCTGTCATCACAGGAATGCAGGAGCTGAGACTTTAGGAAACACACCATATATTGTGAGATGGCAGCAGCAATGCAGCATCCAGCTCAGGACTTTACTCAAGCTCTGCTTGGAGCCAGAGAATCCATGCCATTTTGACCATTAAAGGACCAGATCACTCTGAGGATGGTTAATATGATCCAGCAGGATCTAGGTTCTCTGGTGGTGTTGGAGTTGGCACCCATTTACCCCGGCTTAAATTGGGCCCCACCGTCTTTGTATGTGGCCAAGTTGGAGAGGGAGAAGAGTGTGGTGTGAAACACTGGACTGGGAGCAGGGCTTTGGAGGCACAGAATGGAAAAAGAGTAACTATTTGGCTTAAGGATATAAGGAGCTGGGTTCTGTGTTCCCCACTCCATCAGTGAAATGGGTGCTAGCTGTTACCCTCCAGTGTTAGCAGTTTTCCACCCACCTTGGATTAGTACCAAACAACTGAATAAGATGGAAGGAGCCAGGCTCAGGTCACTTTGGCCACAAGCCTTCTGCCAGGTGACAGTACCCACCACTGGGAAGCACATCCCCACCCATGCACCTCCTGGCCTGGTCCAGGCAACTCCGTCCCCACCCCACAGTGTGCTAGCAGGGCTTGCAGTGCACCCCAGGAGGTGTCGGCTGAGAGTGGCATTATCTATACACGCTTTGTGTTTAATTCAGGGCGGAGGGCCGCTTACTGAGTTTTGGCAAGCCATCGAGAGCCGCATGATAGGCAGCCAGGGGCAGATAAATATTAATTTTCTAAATTTTTAGGGGCCCCGCGGGCCAGATAGAATGGCCTCGTGGGCCACATCTGGACCCCGGGCCGCATTTTGCCTACCCCGGTTTAATTGATCGTCTGATGATCCACAGGGAGAACAACTGAATGGAGCCATTGTTTTAAGTATGCCAATGATATTCTCACACAGGCTGATCTCTCAAATGACTTTTACCAGGACAAACGTGTTGGAGATGTGGTCCCTCTCACTGTGGTGCAGGCACAGATAAGCAAGTACATATGTTTGGCAATGCTTTATACTTCCCGGGAACGAATGGTGGGTCAGAGCCAGGCCCCTTCTTGTAGGCTGAGATGTGTCCCAGGCCTGAAGCAGGGCATCAGCCTGGTCACTGCAACCGCTGGAAATTGTTTTCCCTGCAAAAAATGTTGATGAAAATGAAAATTGTTCTGTTTCCCTCAACATTTGCACTCCACATATGCAATATTTTCATTACATTTACAACCCACATTGGATGTTAGCAGCCAAAAATATTTTTTTTTGGTTAAGATCTCAGATTTTCTCTTCCTGATTACCCCCCAGAATTGCTTTTTGAACAAAACCCCTCAACATTAAAAAGAATTTAAACATCACGTGTGGTTGTGAGGAATTGCTCTGCTGTGAAGTCATTTTCAGTCCCCCTGGTGACCTGGCCAGATCCCTCTCTGTCAGGGGTCATGGAGACTCTTCTCTTATCCATTACTGCGCTGGCCACGGTTCTTCCTTGTCCCCGTGCAGCATGATGGGGGACTCTGCATAGTCAGCAGCCTTTCCATGCCCTCCTTTCTCTTAACCTATCTGGTACCTACTGAATCCTCGGGAGAACTTTTTCGGGCTTGCATGGAAGCAATCATGTCATATGGTGGAGCTGCTGCCTGTGACCCAGCAGCTGAAGGGAGCTGCCTGGAGCTTGCCCTGTGGTGCTGCATGTGGACCACAAGCCCATTGCTGCCAAGAACCCTGCTAGAGACGGTACCGTGGTTTGTGCCAGGCTCTGGCTGCTGGTTGGAGAGCATAGCCTACTCTTCTCTCAGGGCATCACAGACTTACTAAAGGGTGGCATATGTGGGATGGGGATGGAGAGGGTCACAGGGGGTGGGAGCCGGGGTCTGCTTCAAACAGTGGCCCAAGGCTTTCTGTAGAGACAGTTTAGCTCAGCCTGGGTAGAGTGAGGGACACCTGCCCCAGAGATGGTCAGGTTTGGGGCAGGTAGGGAGGGTGGAACAAAGCCTTTGAGATTCAGGGACAGATCTCAAAATGAGAGGGGATGATGACCCTCTGGCTCCCACCAGGCAGGTCCACTTGCATTGCAGTCTCTGGAACTGGGCACAATGTGCCGTCCACCACAACATTTTGCCGAACCTTGCTCTTAAGACCCCACAGCTGTCTGGTGTGCTGGACCTGCAGCCCCTGGCCGTGGCTCACCCTGGTACCCAGGCGCCCTGATTTCCTGGCACTCTCAGCACGGTATGAAATATTAAACAAACTAGAATGGTGTCTGTGCACGCACGTGTGAATGCTTAAATTCCCTGCTTTTGACTCCTGGTTATTGACCCAGGGGGCCCTGGGCAAGTCTCTTTGAACTCCAAACACTTGCTCAAAGTATTGATCTTTCTCCTCTTATTAAAATATTTTTTTAAAATTCTGAATTCAAATGACACAGGTGGGAGTAGATCTTGCCTGCCTGTGCCTGGCTCTCTGCTGGCTTCTGCATAGTTTACTTGCTTTTTGCTCCAGAGGTGAAGAGGGAATAATAAATTAGCAAACACAGAATGGAAGGAAAGCAGCTCAGCTGCATGCACACAAATATATGCACATGCACGTGTGCTCACATGCATGCACATAAGCATGGATGTTCACACATGGACATACAAATGCACAGGCGAACCTAGACACAAGCACATGTGCATATGCAGAAGCACACACATGCACTCGCATACACACATGAACATGCTCATGCTCTAAAGGCTGTTGACTACCAAAGATGCTGATTTATTTCAATAGCAACACAAAGACTCTATAGCTGAGTTTCCCCGAGCCCTTTACCAATATCAACTGGCCCCTCCACGAAGGAGACAGTCTGTCTACCTGGCTTCAACTT
Organism: Crocodylus siamensis; assembly: GCF_052110815.1. Classification (NCBI taxonomy): domain Eukaryota; kingdom Metazoa; phylum Chordata; order Crocodylia; family Crocodylidae; genus Crocodylus; species Crocodylus siamensis. Next base: position 7,854,340 of record NC_143408.1, on the reverse strand, counting down.
GCCACATCGTCAGCGGGCCTTGCTGAATAGCTTCCAGATGCGGCAAGGTCTCTGCATGGCCAACCTCCACCGTTGGAGTCTTTGCAACAACCCAGGCTGTAGTTGTAGCAAAACTCACACCATGTCACGTATTGTGGATGACTGCCTGCTGCCTAAGTTCAGTGGTGGCCTACAGGAACTGCACATGGCCACTAAGGATGCTATTGCTTTTGGCTTGGTGATTACGATTGACTATGGAGGTAATGGCTGACTGCCTCAGCAACTCTGAGAATTGGGCTCTGACATTGTCTGAAGGCAGCCCCCACACTGATAGTCAGTGTGAAGGTTGTTAGCGTCAGAGCTTTTTCTTCCCTTGTGCATAGAGTCATACCCAACATGGGTCATTCTGCAGAGAACGGGGCAGAGAGCATCACTCAGGTGTGGAAGGAACGGGTCTTCCTTTCGCTGTACATGATGCTTCTTGGGCTTGATCCCTCGTTGTGGGCAGGCATATTCCCGTGTGTCCAGCTCTCTTCCCCTGCTCGCCCCATCCTGAGTTTTCCTCTGAAGGGACAAGTGGGTGCAGAGGTGAAGCTAGCTGGCCCTCAGGGACCCATCCTGTTGTCACAGAGTGCAGCAGGAGTTTTGCCTTTGCAGGCAATGGAAACAGGGCTGGTCCCATAGCTGAATACCTGGCGTGGCACTTTACTCTCCAGCTTACCCACCAACATCCAGAGGCACTTGCATGCACAGATGTGCATGTGTGCACATGTTTACACATCACACACATGCCTACTCAGAAACCTTCACGCACACATGGGCATGCACATTTAGATACATGCATGCAGCTCCTGCACGTAAATCCTTCAGCAACACACAAACACACCCACATGCACTCAGACACTCATGCAGTACAATCCAGAGAGACACGCATCCACAGGCACAGTGCACATATGGGCACACGGCTGCCAAGTGCTGCTTCGCAGTCCTTTAGCTCCTCTGCTCTTTCCTCCAGAAGGCATATATCATCACCATTAAAGAGGAAAAAGAAGCATTGAATCCACCCGCGCAGCACTTTATAGAGGCTTGAACTCTCCCAGGTAAAAGGCAGCATAGATGCTGTTGTGAAACTGTTGCTAAAAACAGAGCATGAGGGAGCGCATGGCTGACTCAGAGAGAGAGCCCTACACCTCTGCCTGGCTGCTCAAGCCCCCTCTGCTCCCTGGGGACGGATCTGCTGTCACACTGCCCTCCCAGCTCTGCTTTCCCCAGAAAGCCTCACGGCAGCTCTAAAAGCACTGGAAGCAGGACACCTCTCTGAGGGGAAGGTGCCTTGACACGCACCAGGAGCACGGAGCCCAAATGTCAGACAGGTCCTTTAACAGCCCACATCTCAAACACACCCAACCACATACCGATTGCATAGTTTGCAGGTGCAAAGGTGTGTGTGCCCAAATCCCAATCGTCCCCTCCAGCATCTCTGAGCCTCCAGCTGGGCCGTTTCCACGCTTCCATCCCCGTCGCTCTCTTCCCCTGCTCCAAACTCAGGATGGGGCGAGCAGGGGAGGAGAGATGGGGGCAGGGACTATCCCCCTGTCACCGCTTTCCTCCCGTTTCACTGCACAGCATTAGCGAACTCAGCTAGTCATGTTCATTAGTAGCGGAAGCAGCATATTGCAGTGCTTAGAGCCGGGGGCTGAGACGGGGACTCCTGGATTCTACTTCCAGCTTTGGTAGAGGTGCAAAGACAGGGCTGGACACCCAGGGCAGCTGCCACACGCAGAGGCAGCGGCAACTTCCAATCGCCACCGCACCGCCAGCATCAAGCCTGTGTCCACACGAGCAGGGGTGTGAGTTTGCAGCAGCACAAATAGTAGGCGTACAAATTTGTGCTGCTACTTTGTGCTGCAGTGCCTGGCCCTGCTCATGCGCTTTGCAGCAGGACACGTTGTCCCACTGCTTCACGTGCTGCAGTGGGTGCTGGCTGGGAGATGGGGAAGCAGGTAGCACAGGGCTGCCTGTTCCCCCATCTTGAGGCACGCTGTGGCCAAGCCAGCTGGGGAGAGGCTGGCTGGGGTGTAGGGTGCCTCAGTGTGGGGGCTCTGCAGCACAGGGAGATGTGGGGACAGGCAGCCCTTGGGCACCTGCTTCCTCGTCTCTGCATTTGACCTGGCACGTGCCACTTTGGCATGCTTGGCACTGCTTTTTTTTTTGGCTACCGGGAAATTCCAGGTGCAAATTTTGCCCTGGCACTGCAAATTAGCAGCGGGACGCATGGTTTAACATGCAGCGCATGACATTCGTGGCGCTGCAAAGAGGTTTGCAGTGCCACAAACTGCACGTGCCTGCATGTCTGGATCTGGCCCAGGGTTTCATCTGGCTAACAAGCTTTGCTGGTTATGTTGCCACTCTGGAAGGAATTCCAGTAAAGCATTTTTCATCAGATTGTACTGATTTACTGAATTGAAGCATCTCATAGAAATGCCCCAATTTTGAGCAGGTTCCTCCAGGAGCCAGGCAGGGTTCTGACAGAGCCTTGACCGTCCCCAGGAATCAGCCTGGTTCCCCCCTAGTTCAAACATCCCGCCCCATGGCAGCTCACTCAGAGGGTGGATAAAGAGCCTGCGCATCCTGGGCCTGCCATGGGGGGGTGCTTCTGGAGCTTCCCTGATCTGTGGTACTGGACAGTCAGGTAGACACTGCTGGATACAGATCACAGGTTTGGGGACTACAGCTCCATTCCCTTTTGTCTAGGATGGTTTAGACAAGACTGATCCTGCCTTGAGCAGGGGGCTGTGAGATCCCGAGGTCCCTTCCAGTCCTGCTATTTTATGATTCTATCTGCAATTCACCTTTTTTGAAGTTTTGTTCCCAAGTGGAATGGATTTGCTTCCTTTTATCTATCTATCTGTCCATGCACCCTTCTGTCTGTCCATCCATCTCCACCCATTTCAAGGGTTATACTGGGATAACTCCTTGCTTAGACACTCTTCTTCTAGTATTTTGCATTTTAATACCATTTAAAACCCCTTCCCAAACAACATAAGCTACATTTAAACAAGGACAATCTGATACTGGGATCAAAGGATCTGCCCAGAGCCACCTCTGCATAAAGAGAGCATGTTAGGTTTATACCTTAGGTTCCACCAAAAACATTTCTATGGCAACCCGATCAATGCTTTTCCATGCAGGGAATGCCTTTTGCTATCTGACTATGCAGTCACCCAGTCCTAGGGTTGGATCAGACCTCATGGGTCATCTATTCCAAGCCCTTGCACAGACTCATAGATGCTAGGGTTGGAAGGGACCTCAACCTTAGCAACCCTAGTCGTTTGACCCCAGTAGTTTTTGCTGCCATGGCAAGGGGTTGGACTTGATGAGGTCAGGTCCCTTCCGACCCTAGAAACCATGAAACTATGAAACAGATCATTGAGGCTGACCCCCTGCTTAGGCAGGAAAGAGCGCTGGGGTCAGATGAGCCCAGCCAGATGCCTATCCAGCCTTCTCTTAAAGGACCCCAAGGTAGGGGAGAGCACCACCTCCCTTGGAAGCCCCTTCCAAATTTTGGCCACCCTTACTGTGAAGTTTTGCTGATATCTAGCCTAAATCTGCTCTCTGTCAAGTTGGTGACCATTGTTCCTTGTTACCCCAGGAGGTGCCCTGGTGAACAGAGCATCTCTGATCCCTTGCTGTGTCCTCCTAATGAATTTGTAGGCAGCCACAAGATTGCCTCTCAGCCTTCTCTTGCGGAGGCGATGTGTTAATCTTAGATCATCCCAGACAGGGGTCTTCACAGGGGTCTTCTGGCCTCTTCTTGAAAACCTCCAGGGAAGAAGATCCTGCCACTTGCCCAGGTGGCTGGCTCCAGTGTCCTGCTGCTTTGATTTGGAATTATTTTCTTGAGATTTAAATGAAATCTGCTTTGCTGCCATTTAAACCCTGTCAGGGCAGAGTTGGATACTCCGTGGTCCTTATACCCCAAAAGAATACCCCATGTCCAGTTAAGAAAGGAGAAATGCCATCTATGGACCTGAAATGCATGGCTTACCTTGCAACTATGCCCTTCACATGGAGATCCTGGATCATTTCAACCCGCTCTGACCAGACCCTGTACTTGGATGCTAGACTTTTGCCTTTGGCTGTCATCTAAAGTTCCCCAAAGTGCCCTGGAGGTACAACTAGGCTCTTCTCAGGGATTGATCAGGGAGGCCAGCCTGGGCCAAGTATCTCAGCAGCCACACCTGCAGTAAGCCCTCAGCTAATGAATTTTGCCCCAGCTTAGAAACAGCAGATATCTTGGGTGGCTGCTGGGAATGCTGCCTATCCATGTAGTACTGCTGGGGTGCTGGTGTCCAGGCCAGCCAACAGTTCTGACTTAGCTGGCTGTGGCAAGTCCCCTGACTCCTGTGCTCTCTTGTTTTCCTGGTTCCTGACTCCCATGTTGGCTGTCCCTTGGACTTTGGCTTTGCATTTCCCTGTGGATCTGTATTCTGGTCCTTCACCCCCAGCTTGGCTCCTGTGGGTTTCCCCCACCTGGACTTGGTAGCTTGGCTTCTGACCTGGATTGTGACCCCAACTTGTGTTACAGACACTCTCCCTCTGGGTCTGGTAGTTAGCCCTCAAACCCTCATTCCTGCCTCAGAGACCCGATTCCCATGTCAGACTGCCCACAATCTTGTCCCCTAACACAGAGGTGCCAGATGCCCGGGGCTACAGTGTGTTTGGGTTGGGCCCAATGGATCCAGCCCATTAGTGAGTTAAAGCCAGTTGTGAAGTTCATGTCCAGGGGTAGAATCCACCAGACTAGGACTGGCTGGGTCTGGAGCCCAGGCTGGAGGTCAGGGGAAAGGACCTTGGCTACTCCCAGTCTCTGTGGCTGACTCAGCTCCACAAGGTCTGCTCGAAAGCTGCTCTAATGTATGCCTGGCTGCCTGTAGCCCCAGCGGAGGTATTCTGTTAGGTGGGCATGTTGTCGGGACGTGCGGATTACCCCTGCTCTGCGGGCCATGGCTTTATGGCTCCTTTGCCCTGCGGGGCTGTTCAGAGAGGCTGCAGAGGGAGCTGTGGGGCTGTCGGCTGCTTTCAATGCACGCGCTTGCTGCTCCCGGAGCCAGCGGTGGAGCTGAGAAGAGGAGGAAGCACAAGCGGGAGAGTCTGACATGGCAGGGGAGAAAGTGCTGAGGAAATTAAAGGGACAAAGACGGCATGATGGATAGAAGGAGATAGCGGCTCAGCTCTCTGGTGCATCTCCGATATGCAGCTTGGCATGCTCTCCAATCAATTAACCCAACGCACTTGGGCTCCTTCAGATCTATTTAAAGGGCCTGTATGACTGGCCCTGAAAGAGAGAAGTCACTAATAAGGCTTCTTTCGCCTCTCCCACCGCCATCAACTAAGAGGAGGAAATCAATAGAGCTATCCTTGCACCAACTGGAGGCAGCTCCATGCCCCGGTGAGCGGGAGCACAAGAAGCTAGCAGGGCACCGTCACAGCCTTGTGGCTTCACGAGACAGGAGAGCGGACAGCCTGCCAGCGCCCTTCCACGGGGTCCTACGTTTTCCTCGCGTGCGTTTCTACAGAGAATGTGCCTCAACTGACTTCAGCTCCGCGATGAGGTGCCAGGCCCAGAGGCTGCAGCCTTCTTGGTAGCCGTGCAGGCCCAGCAGGCTTCTCCTAAGCTGCATGGTTCAAGCCCTGCAATTGTACCCCGGTGGGGCTCACTTCCCCTGGGTTTCTCTGCAGTGCCCAGTGCAGAGCCAGACCTGGTCTGGCAGGTGAGCTGTGGCACCCACACCAAGCCAAATTTCCGCTCTGCCCCTGAGCTGCTGGGGGACCTTGCTGTCTAATCACACGGGGACCTCTCCAGAGAGGTGCTGTCTCGTGCTGCTTGTGCAGCGCCTGGCACCATGTGCTCCTGATCTCACTTGAGGGCTATTGGGAATGAACAATGATTTAGATGACAGGCCAGTCTGAGGCCACCTGTGGCATTCTTCTCTTTCCTGGTCATCCAAGTGGACATTTTTTGGTCACCAATTTTTAGTGCTTATATGCCCAGGGGAAAAAAAATTAGTCCTAGACACATATGGCTGAGGCTTGAGGCCTCTCAGCCAGAGTAGTTTGAACCTATGTCTCCTCACATCCCAGCCCGGCATGCTAATCACCATGCCACAAGTCAGGCTTGTCTCTGGGGCTCCTTTTGAAGCTGCCCCCCCAGGCTTCATTCATTTTTTCCAGTGAATCCGTTAGTGGCTCAACTTCAAAAGGAGAGCAGAGCAGGCTGAGCCACGGCTGCCCCGTGGTGTGGCAGTCAGAGAGTGCAATGCTGGAAGTGAAACGCCTTCTGGATAAGGGGGAGGGCTTGAACTCCAGCTTCTCAGGTGAGTGCCCTGGACATGTTGCTGTCGGGGAAAAAGAGGCACACACTTCCCTCTTTCACTCCTGAGGCCAAGTCCAGCGGTCACAGGTTCTGGCTGATGCCCCTGTCAAGTATCTCAGTCCACCAGGGGCTCATGCACGGGCTATGGCTGCTACTACGAACGCTCAGGCTAGAATTCCCCGGGGCAGAAAACATGCCAGAAATGCCCTGCCGACAGCCCAAAAATGGCCACTTACACAGCCAGGAAGGAAGGGTCATGCAAAGGTTTGTCCGGAGGACACAGGCCAGCTGTGCAGTGCTGGACTGCTCCCAGATCAGGTCCCACAAGAAGCTGTGCGTCCACCCCTGGCTGCTCTTCACTGCGCAGAGAGTGCTGCTGAAGCAGGGTTTTGGGGGGAAGCAGTACAGGCAAGCAGCAAAGCAGGGCTCCCCTCTGGTGACAGGTGCAAAGCCATGAGCCACGATGAGTCCAGAGCTAGCAAGGGGTCCATGGGCTGTAACGTGCTTCTTGCTGTGATGCTGTCTGCTCTCCAAGCTGGGAGTTTGGTTCGGGTGGGGTCAAATTCTGATCTCAGGCTTGTGGCCACCATGTTGCATCTTGTGGCTTCACAGTGATGGGCACTAGCTTGGGAGAGAGAGCTTACCTGGCTGGTAAATGCATTGCTCTGCACCAGACCTGAAAACAGACAGGTGCCTAAGGAGGCACACAGTATATCACCAGTTAAGAAATGGTGCCATATATGATGGCTAAAACCTAATACAACACCACCTGTAAGGGAATGGAGGTTCACAGAGGTGCCTTGCTGGAAACCAGTTCTTCCCATTGGCTCTGCTGGGACTCCTTCCATTAGTCTGGATCTGGAGGTGGGAGACCCATCCTGGTTTGCTCCCAGGTGAGGGGATGAGACCTGCAACCTTGTAGATTATTCCCTTGCGAGGGTCCCTGACCCTTGGGGAGTAGGGACTGGGGGCAGTCCAAGGAGATGAACACACAACTCTTCTGTGAGATACTGATTCAAATACTGGCTTTCAGGCATTGGTAGTTTGAAGCTGGGGTTCTCAGTCTGCCCATAAACTGTAAACAGAGAGCCGCTTTCAAGACTGACACACCTACCTATATACATAGGCGAAGGGGATGGGGTTATATATATGGCTGTGTGTATAGATATGTGCATATATATAGGTTTATACACACACACACAGAGTCTGAGCAGCGGACTGCCAGCAAAGAGCTCTCGTGTGCTAATCCTGATGCAGGCACAGGTTTTCTGTGCACTTGTGCAAGAGACTCAAATTCTCTGGCCCAGTTTCTCTACCTTTAAGACAGGGTGAGTGATATGGCCATGCACGCTGGGAGCTGAGTGTTTTGTGGTGCATTAAATATAGACAAGAGAGTAAAACCCACCCTCCTTGATAAATCTAGTTTTCCCCAGGTTGCAGCATTCGGAAGGGAGAACTGAAGTGGGTCTCCAGGGGATGAAGACAGTGCCTGAGGAGCTGAACATCTCCACAGCAGGTATAACCAGGTGCCACTCTGATGCCAGCAGCAGGTTAGGTTTCTTGCAAAGCACTCGACTCCTGGCACAAACCTGGCAGTGACTTTGCAAAGTAAGGTGCCCCTAATCTGGGGAGCTGAGCACATCTCTAGACTTCTTTCTCCTGTGCTGTCATTTTTCTCTTTTCAAAAGAGCTAAATAAGCACCACTGTGATGGGAAACAGCAGACTTCATAACTACCTCCTCTCAGGGAGTTTGGGAGGAGTTTATATTTTGTAGGGGGCTTTTTCTTTCCTCTTTTTTTTTTTTTTTTTTGGTTAAGAAAATCTGGCAATCCCAGGCAGAGAATTAAAGAAAACAAATGGGCTGGCGTTAAGAAAGAAGAGCCCTGATAAGGTTGCATTTGTCAAGATCTGTATTGGCAGCAGGCCCATTTCTCACCATGCCATTATACCTGAAAATAGAAGTAGGTGAGCAAGTAAAGAGCAAGCAGCTGAGCAGGGAAAGAATGGGGTGGACTGGGAGAGGAATAGAGAGATTGAGAAAGAAGAAAAGGAAACAGGCTCCCTCTGCTCAGTGTCTTTGTAGCAAGGTCTCCAAAGTGCCAGGTGACTCTGCTAATGATTTTGAGGTGCACAGACACTGAATCAGGGGGTCCCCAGCGAAGAGATGCGGCCTGGGTCCCACATTATTCCCTGCTCCCTAGCTCTTAGCCCTTGCTGTCTGTATTGGGATGAATGCATTGGCTTGCTCTATGAGGGTGGACAGTAGAGCTGTGGAAAGCTTTGGGTGGCGATTCGATTCAGAGAAGATTCAGCCTGATTCAGTGGCCCAATCTCCAAATCCGAATCAAATCAGGGGACCAATTTAGAGGTCTGAATCAATTCAAAGATCTCTGAATCTTCGGAGAATCGGATTCAGCCGAATCAAATCAGGACAGTGATTTCAATCACCAAATTGAATCTCTGTCCCCTGAATCGGCAGGATCCAAATCTGACGTGAATACTAGCCGCTTTGCACAGGCCTAGTGGACAGTGCTCTGAGCTCAGGATACAGCCAAGCCCCCCTTCGAGCTGCAGTCCCCTTCCACTTCCCACTTGCCTCTCAGGGGACAAGGGCTGCTGTAAGGAGAGGCTGCGGCACAAAACTTTGCAGCCAGAAGGCCCCTGATTTCAGGGATGGGGGAAGCGGGAAGCTCTGGGTGGGCTGCACCTCCTAGAGATCCTGTGTAGAGTCACGTCTAGTGCATCCTGGGCTGGCTTTGTATTTTTGCCCTGCTATTCTCTTTGGCCCAAGCTGTCACCTGGAGATGGAGGTTGGACCAAGGATGCATGCCTACTGGCCAGGCACAAGGTACACAGCTTGTGACCTGAAATAAGAGAGGCCTGGTTTGAAACTTGGACTTCCCTCTTGAGCACAGGCCCAGAAGGGTCCCCATGCCCCTTAGAGGGGCTGAGCTGTCCAGCGCCCCAGCCCCCTTGCTGGATGCCCTTTGGGGGTGCATTGAGCAGCGGGCTGCTGATGCACAGCTGATTAGGTGCCTCTGCTGCCATCGAGCTGACCTTGGCTCTGTAAATGGGAATGGATCGGCCATGGGAAAAAAGCAAGGAGGAGAGAGATAAAGAAAGAAGGAGGTTGATAGCAATCAGCAGCTCCAGGAGTGCCCTGTAAGTGCTCTTCTCCTTAGATCTGCGAAGAGTATGGATTTTTGGCTCAGGGGTGACTGGTGCTGTGAAAGAGGGGAGGAGACGGAGGGTGAAGGAAGAGGAGGGTCAGTGCCCTGGGCCAAGGTGATGCCTATTGACTGCCCAGAGTGCTTGATCCTCCCCAGAAGCAGTGCTCTCCTTCCTGCTCACTCTCTTTCCCGGGTCCCGTTTCCCTCTCTCTCTCCTGTCTGCCTCTTGCTGAACAGAGAGAAGAGGCAGAAACTTACTTCAAACCAGGTGAGCCCAAGAAGCCCCTGCTCTTGGCAACACCTTCCCAGCCCCGCTGAAACCAGCCGGGCTGCTTCCTGATTTATGCTGCTTCCTGATTTACACTGAAAGGAGAATCTTGCCTCCATTGAAGCCGCATGTGCAGGAGATGGTTATCCCTCCTGTGCTCTATCTTCAGACCCGACCCGCCCCCCCCAACACCCAGCCCACCTGCCCCACTCTCCTCATCCTGCCACTTCCCCAAATGGAGCGCTGAATAGCACGTCGGCGGAGAATGGTGTGAGGTGCACACATTAGCTGCTAATGCAGCTGGGAAGCGGTAGCAGGGAGGCTCTGCTCTCTCCACACTGACCCTTTTAGCTCTGGGGTGACGCCTTTATGCATTTAAAAGAGAGAAAAAGAGAAGAGGGTTTTTTTTTTCACTAGCCCCATCCCACCCCAAGTGGTGATTTTAAAGAGACAGTCAAACTTGACATAGCCAGGCAACCTCGGGGAGAGAGATCCCTCCTTCCCCTGCCTGCTTCTTATGGTACTAACATAGTTACCACCATCTGGGACCAGGTGCGAGGTGCTGTACAAACCCAAGTCCTGGCTTACCTCCTGATGATTTAAGCTCTGTGGGCAGTCAGGATACCCAGACTACACTGGCTACGCTACACTGGGGAGGAGCAGCTCTCCGAACAGTCTTGCCCCAGACGCCACCTGTTCAGTAGGGAAGGACAATACTTGTGACTGTCAAAAGCAGCTAAAGGATTTAGGAGCAGAAATCCCAGCATCGACTTGCCCATACACATGGGTTGTGCTGCTTTAGTGGGGTGGATGAAGTAAAAACAGTACCACAGCCCCCAGTCTGAACTGCTACCAGTACAGTATATGGGTTCTTATTCCAGGAAAGCAGACTCCTGTCAGGGAAAAGTAATAAGCTGTGCTGGTAAGAGGCACTTTGATAACAAAATACCTGCACCCACGTTAGAGCCTGTTTCTTTAAAAGTCACACCTGCACCGACACAGTGATACCAGTAGACATCCGGTGACTGGTCCAGGCCTCAGGCCCCTCTACTGTGTTTGCTGGTCCCACCTGAGATTCAGTGTGCCTCAGTGCTAGTCACTGGGGGGCACTTCGGGTGGCAAGTGTGCGGCCAGCTGCTGGTCTTGCCCAAATGTCCTCCTGATTCTCAAAGCCAATGAAGGGACTGAAATGGGCAGGAGCATGCAGCCCAGGCCCCTTTGGAAATCCTGGCCATTCAGACCAGTGCCAGACACATGTGGATTGTTATCATCCTGGCCCAGAACATTTGTACCCTCCTGGCTCTGGGCTAAGTGCCTGCACGAGGTGCCAGGCTAGAGAGAACCAGGCTCTGGGACCCACCTAGATCACCAGGGGACCTCACCTACCCCTTTAGGGGATGGCTGTTTCTTCCTAGCCCCAGCAGGATCAATTAGGTAGTTAGTTAGTGTGGGGTGTTGTCTCATGGCCGTTGCCAGTGGCAGAGACCAACTTGCAAGCCCCGTTCTCCTTTGCATCTGTACTGATGCTCTGTCCCTGGTAGTAAGAGACCTGGCAAGCCTTGGGAAGGACAGAAGGCTATTCTAATACAAGATGTGCCCATGCATAGCCCTGCTCCGGGGGGTGGGGGGGAGCACTCCACACTGGTTGCCACAGTCCCACCAAACCCACTGCGTGTCTTGGCCAACGGGAGTGAGGACTTGAACGCTAGCCATGGAGTTTGGGACAGAGGAGCTGGAAAGCAGCGCTCGGAGATGATGAAACCTGCTCAGCCCACCATCCCCAGGGCTTTCCAGCGCTCCTAGCCCTCACTCATCTCACCTGTCATTCTCTCCTTCCTATCTTCTCCCTCCCCCCCACTCCTTCCCCTGCACGCCCGCCCCCTCTCCCCTCCCCTGCGTTAGCATCTCTCACTCTCTTGATCCTCTCATTAAATATAGCACAGAAAGTGTTTTGAAACCTTTGGAGTGGGGTCTTTCTCCCCCCTCCCTCGACCTGAGCCACTCTTCCCGTCACGCTCATTAGGGCTTTGAGTATCAATCAGCCCGGCTGAGATGAAAGGCGGCAGGGGATACATTACCACACCTTGGAAAGGGATAAAAGGGCCTCTTTAGTCCTAACAAACCTCTCGAAAGTGAAATGTGCAGGGACATGAGCCTCGCACTTGCTTCCTTTAATCTTAATTCTCTCCTTTCGGGCTGTTCAGATCTTGCCCCCGTGCCATGGCATAGCTATCTTCTTCAGGGCTTGGTGTGTTAGTGTGGGATGTTGTCTAATGGCTATTGCCAGCGACAGAGACCAGCCTAGCTTGGCCTCTTCAGGGAGGCAAGCTGGTGTTGTGGAAACCTCAGCAAATAGGTTTTATCCCTTTGGGTTTGTCTATGCAAGGAAAACATGTTGAATATAGCCACCTCACTGCCCACCTCCACCTTCCTCCTACTGGAGACTCCATCAAGCTCTCTATAGTTGGTGGAAGTAGATAGAAGAGGAAGGGCCATGCTAAGGTGATACCGCCAGGATAGAAAGCCCCTGGGTATTACTGGCACGGTGCCTGGTAAAGCATGGGGACATATGTTTGGATGTAACAAGCCAGTGTATTTTTGAGTGGCCAGCTGCTCAACACATGGCTATACAAGGAAGCATTTACATGGGCAAACTGCAGTAGAATGATAAAAAGATAGAGAACGAGGGGGGTACATGTTGACATACGTATTCCCAAATCAAGTGTCATGTATTCCTGTAATCCTGTAACCCCACTTATTCCCAAATCAAATGTCATGTATTCCTGAACTTATTATGTAAATTGTGGTAACTGCTCCAATCAATTTCCCCATGTAGACATGCACCAAGTCAGCATTTGGTCCATGGCAATGGAAGCAAGAAGGTGGGGAAGCTGGGGTTTGGTTTCCCTGCAGAAGTCGCACTGAAATTTAAATCAGCCTTTACAGTGAGTTAGTGAAAGCACCATCCAAATCAGGCGGCTTAAGGAACTGATTCAATGGCTGCAGCTCCTGGGTAGAAGTAAGGCCTGTGGTAGCCTCCTTTGAGCTGGAAGTGCTGCAGTGCAGGTATCAAAGCCTCTGAGTTTCCCCCCAGTTCATCTTTTGCTTGCATGGGCCTCTCCCCTTGGTACCCATTAGGGCAGCGTAAAGTCCAACCCTGTTGTCACGGGGAGTCGGGTGGTCAGCAGAACATAAGGTCTAGTTCTTTTGAACCAGGTCCTGCTTTACTTGAGCCATCAACACTGCTAAGTTTAATTAATACTTGTTTAATTAGCTAATTCTCAATTGCTGAAGCACCTGAGATGTTGTAGCTGCTTAAAACATTTCAGAAAGGAAAAGACCCTGCTGTCAGAATCTCTCCAGGTTCCCAGCTGCAGTCAGCGGGTGTTTGATCTGGGTAGGATGGCAAGGCTGTGCCTGTACGAAATAATGATCATTAATGATTTTTTTATTTTATTAGAGCAATAATGTACCTTTCACCTGCAGCACCACTGCTCTATAAAACAATACAGACACTGGGTATAACTCATAATTTATGGAGGACTCAGTGATCTAGCATCAACAGGAGGGGCAGAAGGTGCCCCAGTCAGGCTAGTCCATTGCCTGATATTTGGAAAGGTGGGAGCTGTGGGGCTGAGGTCCCTCAGGCTGAGTGCTCTTACACTAGGCTATTGTGCTAAAAGCGGCCACTGCTGTGACCATGGGGTGCTGCACCTTGCATTGTCCCCAGTGCTGTCATCAGTGTGTTAGCCGCCCTGGCTCTGGTAGGCACAGCACCCTGGATCCAGAGATACCAGAGCAGACAGTGCTGTCCCAAGCCGATTCCTAGGCTCTGGGGAGAGGTGGATGTTCCAACACACGCCTGCGCTCTGGTCCCAACTGGCTCATTTTTAGGCATTGCAGCACTTAAGTAGGTGCACCTACAAGTCATTAGTGCCTAGGCCTGATATGAAGGCTGTTGAAGTCAATGGGCAGCTCTCCAGTGAATCAGGCCCCTCCTGGCAACGGCAGGATCAGCCCTGTGAATGCAGCCGGCAGGATCTGGCCCTGAGTTATGTCGTGCTCCACGATGGATTTTAAATTTAGAAATTGGTCAGATTTGTACTTTGAAAAAATCTATTTGCCATTAAATATTTACAGAAATCAGCAGCGGCGTGAATAATAGAGAAAGCCGATATTCAGAGAGGGGGCTGCTTTTCAATACGCCTGAAATTTTTATGATATTGTTATTATTATTTATTGCCTATTTTATTTGTCAGTCTCTTTCCCACTGTCCACATGGGTTTGGGTGTTTCATGGAGTCACATGAACCAAAGGCTCCAGCGCTGGCTGCTGAGTATCGCCGCTTGCACGTGTCCTACTTATTACATATCTTGAGATGCCATCCTCCCAGACCCCAAGAGGGATCTGGGCCCCTGTGCAGCCACAAGCAGCGAGACATGGCTTCTGCTGTCCTGAATGTGCAGTGTAAATGGACTGGGGGCAGGAGAGGGCACATGCCCATGGTTACACATCGGTGGCAATCAGCAGTGAGCCCCAGGTGGCAGCACTATGTTGGGGTTCAAGTCAACCCGATTGTGCTACCAAACTCTGTGCTTGGCTCTGTGGGTTGCAGGGGATCCTCTCTCTTGCAGTGCTGATAAAGACCCGGTGCTGTCACCTATAAATAACTCACTGGAGTCATCTGAGCCAGCTACAGGGGACTCCTCAGCTGACTAAAACTATTCACATGTGCAAGTCCTTGTTGTTCAGGGATCCAAGGCACAACTTTCCTTTGGCACTGCTGAGAGAAATTGCATGTATGAACTATGGGGTTGGGAGACTTAAGGGCCTGGCCTCATTGTGGAAGAGCTCAGTAATGGAAAGCATCTTTGAGGTGGAAGTTGACGGGCCAAGCCTAACAACAGAGCACATTGGTAAGGAAGTGAAGGGCATTCAGCCCAGGTAAGCTCTGCATGGTGCTGACAGCAGCCTCACTGAGTCAATACAGGAATAACAATATCCAGCAGAAAACTAAGGGGCGATGCATTTCACTGCCCCGCTCCCCGCAGCCCACACAGCAGTTACATCCGAATATCACGATGCGATTTTTAGCCGGTTTTCGGGGGGTGTCCCTTTGGTTGGCATGTGATTGTCCCCAATGCAATATGTCATCAGAAAATCAAAACCTGAAATGGATTAACTGATTCCACCAGCAGATCAGCAACGGGGAAATAGTGTCACTGGGAAGTTAGAGCTAGTGCTTTGCATCCTTGTGCTATCTGAATCTCAGGTGTTATATTAGTAACCCAAGGTGCAGAATTTACCTTGTTGATATGTATTTTGACAGTGTCCTTTTAAATGTTAGTGGCCTCTCCATTCCCTGCTGTTCAGCTAAGATCAAGTCGTGTATGGTACCGTGCTCTTTCCAGCAACCTTTTCCTGCTAGTCTCAGAGTACTTGACAGACATCAGCAGAGTCATTTGTCCAGTTCCCCTGGGAAGCAAAAGTTCTTCCCATTTTACAGATGAGCAGAAGGAAGCATGGAGGGGCAAAGTCACTGGCCCAGGGTCCCCCAGTGAGTCGGTGCCAGGATTAGCACTCCGACTATTAAAAATCGCTGCCTCCCTCCAGCTGAGACACACTTTATCAGGGGACTGTATCTGATAAAACCTGCGTCATGGCTCTAGCAAGGGGATTGATTTAATGATCTTGTGGGGCTTTCTGCTCCATAGCTTTTCTGACCCTCCAATGGAGTTTGAATTCAGGCAGTAAATAGCGGATTCTGGATTCAAACCGGGCCTGAACCAAGACGGCCGCCCTGAACTCCAGATCCAGGATTTTCCATCCTTCTTTGCTGGTGTCCCAGTCAGATGTTTAGCTCAACTAGAGCTGCCCAAACCATCTACCACAAATAGATTTTCCTGTTCATGAGGGCTGGGAAAGAGTTAGGTGTCGAGAGCCCACAGAAATCCAGTGGGAAACAGGCACTTAACCACCTAACTCCTTTGAAAAATCACAGCCTGAGTGTCAGAGATGGTATGTTTGCTCTGCACTTGTTTGCTGGATATTTCCTGTGAGTGCACATCAGGCCATGGGTCATTCAGATTGCTCCCTGCTATCCTCCTCTCAAGGTTTTGGTGTCCCTGAGTCTATGCTCATGCTGTATGGTTGGTTGTCAAAACTGCATGGTGCTTCCTCCATTTCTTTCTTGGGTACGTGGCTGTTCTAACTTTCCAGATATCTATAGGAAACAAATTCTGTATGGGACGCAATTATGTTCTGGAAATTGGTCATGTGTGAATGTTCATGGGAGCGAATATTGATGGGAACAAAATCCTGTTGGAAATCACTGACATGCTGGCGAGGAAACATGTGCACTAGGCACTCATCTCTAGCCTTGGCATTGCTTTAATCCCTTCCTTCCTCAAGCTAAAAGCACCTCAGTAAAGAAGCATATTCTCCTTGTGCTTGAGTACATAGATTTGTAGATTGTCAGGGGCTGGAAGGGATCTTGCAGATCATCGGGTCCAGCCCCCCGACTCTAGGCAGGAAGACAACTCGGTTAGGTGACCCCAACGAGGTGACTGTCCAGTCTCCTCTTGAAAACATCCAGGGTAGGTGACTGCACCACCTCTGGAGGGAGTTTACTCCACAGTCTGGACACCCTGACTGTAAAAGAGTTTTTCCTGGTATTAAGCCTGAAGCCTTTCAGGAGTTTGTATCCACTGGCCCTGGTCTTCCCCGGGGGTGCCCCAGTGAACAGTTGTTCACCGAGCTCCTCATGTACTCCTCTAATATAGCGGTAAGCCGCTATCTAGTCCCCTCTCTACCTTCTCTTCTTTAGGGTAAAGAGGCCCAGGTCTCTCAGCCTTCCCTTGTATGGCTTGCCTTGCAAATCCCTGATCATGGTCTTCTCTGGACCCTCTCAAATTTTTCCACATCCTTATGGAAGTGCAGTGCCCAGAACTGGATGCAGTCCTCCAACTGCGGTCTCACCAGTGCTGAGCACAACGGGAGGATCACTGCCTTAGATTTACATGAGATGCATCAGTTGATGCCTGCCCGCGTGTTATTTGCCCTGCTGGGCCCCGCATCGCACTGACAGCTCATATTCATGCAATGGTCAATCATTACCCCTAGGTCCCTTTTGGCCGTGGTGCAAGTCAAGCTGTCATCATCGAGCCTGAAGGTATGTTGAGGGTTGTTTGCCCCCAGCTGGAGCACCTTACACTTGGGAGTGTTAAACTTCATCTGGTTCCTGTCTGCCCAACTCTTGAGCCTGTCCAAGTCCGCCTATCTTCTGATGTGACCACACTGCCCTGTAACTTGGTGTCATCCACAAACTTGGCCAGCGAGCTTTTCACTCCCATTGAACCATTGATAAAGATGTTGAAAAGCGCTGGTCCAAGCATGGACCCCTGAGGGACACCACCGGCCACTTTGTGCCAAGATGACACAGTTCTGTTCATAAATCTCCGGGTCCTACCCTGAAGCCAGCTTCCCACCCACTGAACCATTGAGCATCTGAGCCCACAATCTTCCAGTTTTCCCACAAGGATATCATGGGATATTAGATATAATGATATAATGTCTATATCTAATGATATAGATATATCTATATGTCATTATATCTAATGTCTAATGATATAATTAGACATTAGATATAATGTCCACCACATCTCCCGTGTCCAGGTGGCACGAGACCTGGTCGTAGAAGGAGATGAGATTGGTAAGACAAGGCCTGCCCACGACAAAGCCATGCTAGCTGTCCTTCAGAAGCGTACCTTTGTACATTTAAAGACGTCCAATATTTCTGTTTCATTCACACACTAAATGTTAAGGTGGGATTATGAGCTTCAGGAACACATATTTTTTACTCAGTTCCCCATAGTGGCTTCTTATGAACATGGGGGTCAGAGGTTGCTTACAAAGCTACTAGCGTGCGGTGTACTAGCCTGCTGGACATTCCCAGCTACTGTCCTCCACAAAGTCAGAGCAGGTCCTAGATGTGTCCAGTTCAAGCACTGTACAATACAACTCCAAGTCCAGATCCAGCTCTGAACTGGGCCAACCCTTTTGTCTGGACACTTCAAGCTGTAGGAAGGTTTGGAACCTGAGCCTGCATTTTGTCTTTGGTTATCCATTACTGTAGCACAGGGGTGGGCAAAATGCGGCCTGTGGGCCAGATGTGGCCTACCAGGCCATTTTGTCCGGCCCATGGGGCCCCTAAGAAATTTAGAAAACTAATATTTATCTGCTCGTGGCTGCCTGTCATGTGGCCCTCGATGGCTTGCCAAAACTCAGTAGGCCACCCTCCATCTGAAATAATTGCCCACCCCTGGAGCACCCAGGGGCTAGATCCAGATTGAACTGTACAGCTGCTGCCTCTGTCTGTAATAGCCCAAATTGAAAGCCCAGATACAGCAGCTTCTTCTATACCCAGGCCCTAGGCCCTGGCGGGAATGGCTGTGCTCAGGTCTGGTGATCAAATACTTCTGAGAACCTAGGCTCTGTGCCTCAGTTTCCCACCTATGGAAGGGAGATGATGGCATTTCCTCCCTGAAGTGCTATGGTTGCAAATATGCTAGTGATCACATGGATTGGTGAATGGATCTGGGGTACGTGGACTACCGGGGTGCCCTCTGAAGGCACAGGGCCCTTGCAGATAAATAAAGGGGTGCAATGGAGAGCCTATGTGCTACATTGAAGGGATGGCCATGGCTGTGTACCACCGGGATGAGACTTACGTGTGTCATGAGGGGCACTAGTTGGCTGCAGGTTGGACAACGGTTCATTGACTTGTCTCAACCTCACATCCCTTCCCAAGGGCCCTGAATTTGAACTGGGGAAAGGGCCCTGTTCCCAGATGCCTGGGTCCCCTGCCAGAGGGAGACTACACTAAAGGCCACCTTAGCATCTCCATTGATGCCTCCTGTTGGCTTCCAAAGGATTTCGCGTGGCCACCCCACCATGGGCACATTTACCCAGAGCGCCAGGTGTGCTCAGCCAGGCTGTGGGTCACTCTGAAAAGGGGTGAGGTTCATTTGGGCTTATAACAAAAGAAAGAAAAAAGCAGAGGGGCCTGGAAGCCCCTGCTGCGTGGGGGTGGGGAGGGGGGGGCAGACGGGGGTTGCCCGCAAGCTGCAGAGGGAGAAGGTAATCTACACCTACTCTAATGGGATCCTCTCCACAAGTAATTAAGCGCCGGCTAGTGCTAACCGTAATGTGATGTATGTATGCCTTTAACTAATCATTTATTAGCCTCGTTGATGGTTTGTCAATATTAATTCATTTATTTAAACAACTCCGAGCTGTAATGAAGATGTTTGCTTTAAGGGGGAAAAGGAGATGGAGCTTCTGGGAGATTGTTTTGTTGCCTCGATGGATGTTGCTCTCCTCTCCTGATGACGAGGCCGCAGTGGGAACGGTTGCAGCCCCCGGACAGCGGCTCTGCTCTCCGAGCGCTGCTTTTTTATCATAATCTATTTAACAAGCCTGTAACTCTCTGGCCTGTAAGTCCAACATGGGAGCCCCTCCCCGGCAGGAGGGGCTGAATTCTCCTCTCCTTGGGGTTGTCCCAGATTCGTGCTGGAGCGACTGAGGTCAGGATCTGGCCCTATTGCAGAAGCCAGATGCAAAGGAGACCCACAGGCTGGTATTACTCCACAGGCATCTGCTTAGGTGAGATCACAACCAGGTCTTACCCGGCTGTTAAATCAGAAGTCTGGGGCTGGACTCCATGATCTTCCAAGGTCCCTTCCAGCCTTATTGTCTATGAAAGTCACTCAATTGCAGACGATGGTTTTATGCCAAATGGGAGCAAATGGGAGATAAGACTCAGGGCTTCAAAGAACAGAGAGAAAAAGTAAGTTTATTCCCGCATGGTATTACACAGCCCCCAGGTAGCCCAGAGAGGGGCCCTTCTCTCCAGATACTAGGGATTGGGCACTTCTTGCCTCAGAGAAGCCAAGGTGTACCCTCTTCTTGCCCCCTAGATATGGCAGGTTTATCTCTGGGTACACGACAGGGGACGGTATATTTATTGCTGTTACAAGCAACCTGCCCATTTAAGGACAGAGAATACCCGTATAATTGCTCTCCAGGCCTTGGAAAATAAGGCTTTTTTGCCTCTTTGCACACTCCATCCTCTTCATTACATCTTCCCTACACCTATAAAAGAGGGTTGATGGACAAGGTCCCCAGATTGCAGGTTCAACCATAGCACAGCTCTCTGGGAATGTGTTGATTTTGCTGGGGGGGGTGTTGTTGGGTGTTTTTTGGAAAAGATTTTCCAAAGGGTGCTTTCGACATTTCTTAAAGAGAAATGCATCCATTTTCCCACCTGAAATAACATTTTGTTTCCAAATTTCCTTTACTTGTATGTTCAGAAACTCAAAAAAAAAGAGTCAAGATCAACATGAAAAATTTTCATTTTGTTGAAAGGTTTTGCTTTTTTTTAAAACAATTTTCCACTCTTCGGGACATTGGGGAATTTGGGGGTGTGGGGGGAGGGTATTCCAAATCCAAACAAATCTTTTTTTAAAAAAAAAGAAATTGCCAATGAATCAAAGAATCCCATTTTTGTCGTACCCTGGTTGAAAAGTCTGAACTATATTTGTGATGCCTTAAATATCCTCTGAGAGATAAACCCAGAGCAGGCCTGGCGCTTTCTGTCTGGGGAGACCACCTGAGCTGGGTGACAGCTCCCCAACACTGTCTGATCCTGCTTCTCCGGAGCCAGGATCCCAGCCTCTGCATGTGTGCGCTTGGAGCTTGCACACTGAGAGTATCACGAATACTTGTACAAACACGTATGTGCATAGAGATTCACACCACAAGTGCATCCTGGCCAGCTCCAAACATTTTGGTGACTTTCAGTGCATCAGAGGTATTTAACTGGCTCCTATCACCTCTAAATCTTCAATACTCCCAGCCTTGCAATGCCCCTATTGTGGAGGGCAATGCTACGGTCCTATCCCTATCGTGTACATGAGCAACCAAGGCACAGAAAGACAAAAGCTCAGCTCCTCCAACCTTGTCCGGTATCCACCTCTCAGTGATTTCAGTCTCCCCATGTAGGTCCATGTGGAGCTTTGGCTGGCAGCTCTCACAGGTACAGATAGCAGTGGAGGAAGGGTTTCTAAAGAGCTTTGCAAATCTCAGTTAAATGGCATGACCAAGAGCAGGGAAATCCAAGACGATGAGGGACACTGAGGCTGCATGTCCGAGCTACAGGCTCATGCCCCGATCACTGGGCCACTGGGAGAGCCACATTGTAGAAATGCCAGTTGAGAACATTGGGAAAAGATCATCGCTGCTCAGAACAGAGCCTAGCCGATCGTTCGCTCATTCATATTTTCATTTGTTCCCTTTTTTTTTTGTTCCTACTCTTTGCTTTCCCGTCTCCCTGTAAAAGTTTGCATCAGCCCTTGATTGGCAGCTGTCGCAGGAACGGAAACGAACCAGCCCAGCATGTCTCAAAGCTTTTACCAAATGGAACTGACAAAAACCCGGTTCACTTTATTAATAAATAAAATATTTGTGGAGTGGAATAATGGGGATAATTGATGTTCGCAGTAAGTAACTTATAAACAGCTCCGAGTATTGCATTGAGTAAATGCCGCGGGCTCTGGCCTCAGCCTCCGTTAGCTCTGGGGAACTGTTTATAAACTCATATGCTCATTACTTACATCAATTATAGCAGCGGCAGCCTTTGGAGAGATCTGGATGGATGTATTTGCTCAGTAATGCTGGGCATGATCCATCAGTGGGTCTGGGATATGGGGAGGCCCTTTGTGTGCCCTGGACAATGATGCTGTTTTGATCTTTCCTTCTCACTATATTAAGAAAATAAACCAACTGCTCTTGTAGGCAGGCGAATATTATTTATAAGCATGTTGCAAACTAGCCTGGCTCTGGCAAGCTCCTGCTCTTGCTGCATTTTGGTCCTATTAATATCAATGGCTGAATGCCTCTTGAGGTCAATGGTGTGAGGGGAGTGGATGCTCATCCCCAGAGGCAGGGTGATGTAACGCTTGGGTACCCAGCCTTAGATTTAAGTGACCTGGGTTGGCTCCCCTGCTCTGCCACAGACTTCTTGTCTGACCGTGGGCAAGTCACTTAGGTCTGGCTCTACAAAGATGATGGTTAGGACTAAATGGGTGGCATGAGCCAGGTCCTACTAGATGCCTAATTGCAGCCCTATTCTCAAGTGTCGGGAAAGCCGATCATTCACCTGATTTTGTAACCTCAGATTCAGTCACAGAAAGCAGTGAGGAGGAAAAGCCACCATTTATTGAAGCTTCTTCGGGGACTCCAGCACTTAAGCATCTAAGTCCACCTAAGCACCTAATAGATAGGCCAAGATCTGAGCCTCAGCTGTCTTTGGGCTTTGGCCCCTTGTGTCCACCCACGTACCTCAGTTCCCCATTTGTAAATGGAGGATGCTCACAATCCCAGGCCTTGGCGGGGTATTGTGAAGATATATTGGAAGTAACGGGGGAATAGCTTGTAAGTAGCTGGGGGAGCGTCAAGAGCCCTGCCACTCTTGCAGCATGAGAGCTGTGGGACCGCTCCCAATGCAAAGTCCAGCTAATGGCAGTTGCCTGATGGAGGAGGCTCCTGGAGGGCTAGGAAGGCCATCCCCTTAGACCTGCCTACCCCCTGGAAGGAGGAACTTGCACAGTAATGCAGGCCGTGCGGTGATCAGGGCTAGCCGGGCAGGCCCGCTGGCATAGGGCACAGCTGGGTGCTGCGTGTGCAGCGCTTTCTGCAGTGCTCCTGTGTCAGAGTATTGTAGTACTTAGGGTCGGAAGGGGCCTAAACAGATCGTCAGGTCTGGTCCCCCAGGGCCGGGATTATATCACCCCAGCCAAATATCTGTCCAGACCCCCAAGGTAAGAGAGAGCACCATCTCCCTTGGGAGCCCATTCCAGAGCCTGGCAGCCCTACCCATAAAGTAATGTCTCCTGATGTCCCTTCCCCTCCAGAGTGCCCACCTCACCCCACAACCTGGTGTCGTCAGTGAATTTGGACAGCGTGCATCCAAATTTGGTGGAGCGAATGTGGTCGCTGTGGTCTCAATGGGCTGTCTGGAGCTTAAGCTGTTGCCTTTGACAGCTTAAGCCCTAACGCCCTGATTCTGCCAACTGGCACTCAGGCTAAGGGGATGTCCACACCATGCTTGAGAGGTGTGATTGCCGCAGGGTTAGATGAGCTGAGCTGCAGCAGCACACGGACAAGCCTGGTGGGGGGAGGGGGCAGGGAAGGGGGAATCCACTGGGGCTGCGGGCCCATGCACAAGCCTGTACTGCTGTGACTTCCCTTTCCTTACCCGTGTGTGTGCTGCAGTCGTCCCTCTGGCTGCTGGGCAGGCAGCCCTTACGTAGCACTTCGTACATCTTGAAATGGGCACCCCCAGGCCTGAGCTCTTCCTGCACAGAAGAGTCACAATGCTCTTCTCCGAGCCCAGCACCGGAGGGGAAGGGGCTGCTAGTTACTACTATGTCAGCAGCAGTTGTAAGTCATTTCTCCTCTCTGTGCATGCAGCCACTAGGAGCTGATGGCACATGAATACTCCACACACCAGCCTTCCCGTTGCAGCAAACGATACTAAAACATCAGGCCTCTGAAGACGTACAGCAAAGCCCAGGATCGGGCCCTTGGAACGGCTGCTTCCATTTCCTCTGGCAGCTGCTTAATACCAGCTAGATCACAGCATTAAAGTTAACTTTCTCTTAAACAGGCATAATTAGCGTTCTTCAGACAAGCATAAATTAATCCTGGGTCGCAGCGGAGGACGCAGACTTTCCCCCTGGATCAATAGCCAGTCCTGGCTCCAGATACACTGGTTTGAAATCCAGGTCTCTTTTATATTCATTCATAATGCTGTTCCTGGAATCAGACAAACCCAGGGCTGGTTTCTTTTCATTGCTGTTTGGCCACCGTCCTGCACTGGGCTGATTTGGCTGCTGCTTCTGCATGGCTGGAGACTTCAGGCATCATTATTTGCTGAAGCACAAGTGTTTGTCCCTGTATGAGCCCGAGGCCACAGGGTCTCCACCAGGCTCCATCACAAGAGGGTGTAGACGAAACAGGAGTAGCAAGCTGGGATCTTGGCTGTGAGCCCTAGTAGAAGGTTACATGGTATAAGGCAAGGAGGAGGGATTCTTGCTTTGACCCACATCAGCTAAGGACACAGGGGTAAATTATGGTGGAGTTAACAGCCTCCCAGGCTTTTGGGGCAGGGTATGCTCTGCTGCTTGGTGTTTGTACAGCGCCTAGCACGGCCAGGACTTCTAGGCCCTGCTGTGTGACAAATAAGTAACAGGCACAGAAATGGGCTTTGACCAGTGTCTGGACACTGTGGGGACAGGCACCCCAGACCGCCAGAGACAGACGAATGGTTGGGCTGCTCAGAGAACACATTTTTTATGAGAATGAAATGAAGCATTTTCATTTTGTTCATAATTCTTCATGCTGCTTTTGGCTGCCCTGTGCTGGAAGGAAGACTAATCTGTTGGATTGCTAGCTGCCCGGTTTGTCCTTCAGGGCGGAGGCAGATGTGGCGGGAAGAGGGAAAAGCCTCCAACTATGGAAGTTCATCCTGAGCAACAGTTCTCCATGGAAAAAAAAGAAGTTTTCTACCGAATGGGTTGATGCATTATTTTTGATCCGCTCTACAGGAAACAAAGAAAGTGCTAGATCTGAGCAGCTCGTTTGAATTTTTCCCTCTCGCTCGCTCTTTCTGAACGTGGCGCTAGAGCAGTGGTTCTTTCTCTCTTCCCCTTTGGGGTTTGAAGCCCCAGCTCTGAATAAAAGTACAGCGTGCAAGACCCTTCTCCGGTAGCTCTGTGAGCTGCAGGCCGCTTCCCAAGGACTCCAGCTCGCCTGGCCCTAGCCAAAGCAAGGACACACCGGCAGAAGTGGGAGCTCTTCCCCCTCCTCGGCCTGTCCTCCCCTTCTCCCCCTTCATGAGCTTTCACTCAGCTGCCATTCTTCTCCTTGACCCAGGCCTTTGTTCCTGGCGGCCTCCCATTAAATTTGCCCTGAAAGGAACTTCCCGTGGGTCATCCCACCCTTGCTGGTTCCCTTGTCATGATTTGGTTATGGGTGAAGGGGCTGAGACCCTCTGGGGTCACCTCCTCCTCCCCCACTCGGACACGTGCCTTCCTACCGTTCCCTTCCTAGCTGTTTTCCAACCTGGCCCTGGCAAAAGCACAGCCTGACCCTGGATGTGGGATGGGGGTAGAGAGTCAAACTCCACCTGGCAGAGCAAGGGCTGGGATCCCAGTTTTAGGGGAGGCTTCTGGACTGCGGGACGATCTGTGTTTGCAAAAACAGCGCAACTGGAAACCAGGATGTCCTAACTGCAGCGCAGCCCAGGGCAAGCTCTGTCCCAGCTGCTCCCACACAACCCAAAAGCCAGGGTCCTGGCCTTGCTGCAGACTCCAGTAGCTCTGTGGGGACCTGAACTCAGATCTTTTCAAGCCAAAACCACACACTGCCTTCCTAATAGCAGGGGAACAATGCCCCCGCCTCTGCTCACTTGTTTGTCCAGCTTCTCCATCACCTATCTAGACCTGCCCGTCTTCTCGTGGATTTTTCTCTTCTTCCCTCTCCTTCATTGCCCATTGTTTTTCCCTGGTCAGATCTTTTTTTCCTCCCTTTTCCCCAGACTCTTGTTCAAAAGCAGGATGGGACGCTGGAGTGTCTGAGCTGGACAATTAGACTCTGAGCATTTTGGGCAGGGACAGTCTCTCCGTTCTGGCCGTGCAGCACCTCGCAGTGGGGAGCTGGGGCCTAGGGCTCCCCGGCACCCAAATAGTGACAGTGCGTTTCCCATCCCGCTGTGTGCAGTGGGTTCGGTTTGAAGCCAGCAGGTGGCCCCAGCCCTGCTTCCCGGTGCCTCTTTCACTAAAGGCAGCTGTTAAACGGCTTCCAGAGCTGAGTTTCCATGATGAAAACAAATTCTCGCCAGCCCATCAGGTCTGCTCCACATCCCCGTTCTGGAGCACACAGCGCAGGGAACCGGGGCCCTGGGGAGCTAAGCTGCAGAAGATAAATCTGCCAGACCCTCTGGAGCATTTTCCCTGCAAAGCAGCCCGTGCAGCTCGGATCCAGATGTGGGCCTGTGTTTGGAGCTGGCAGCCCAGGGGCAACTGGATCTTGGGCTCTGAAACTGCCCAAGAAACAAGGAGCTGGTAGGGAATGGAAGTGTCCTGGTCCCCAGCCACTCCCCAAGAGGGCACCCTCGCTGCATACCTTCCAGCGCTAGCAAGAAGTCATGGCATAGCACCAGTGACACGTGCTTATGGCCAGGACAGAGGGAATTTGGGGGTTTTCTGGTGAGCAACTTATTTGCTAGAAATGAGGATTCAGGATCTGTAAATTCCAGCTGAATTTCATAGATGGCTTTGGGAGGAAGGAAGGAAGGACAGAAATGTTGGGGGGTTTTGTTTCGAAACAAGTTTTTTTTTCTTTTGAAAAAATGCCACACTTCCAGTTCAAAAGGGTTCGAAAGGCCCAAATGAAATACTTTGATCCACCCAAAAGGAATTCTTTTAAAATCACAGAGAAACCAAAATATTTTGTGCTTTGGGCTGACCTGATACAATCCCTCATCTGTCCCCAATGGTTTTATTTATGTGGCAAAACAACACAGCGCTCTCTTCACACTTGCTTATGGACTTCAGCCCTGCTGCACCAGGAGGAAGCAGCTCCTTTCTGCATTCATTGGGCTCGGGTGATCCTTTCCCTGCTGTGCCCAGCCCCCAGGAGAGGATGGGTGATTTCTGGATGGCAGCGTGCCTAGGAGCAGAGTCTCTTCTAGTGTCACTGCAGTAGGACCAAGGGCTTTGTGGTCCTTCACCCTGGCAAAGCGCGTGGCCTCCTGGTGCTAGGTGGTCGCCGCAGCCCCCAGCCTCCAGTCCCATCCTGGCTTTTCCGCGCCGTGGCCTGGCCCTATAATTTATGAGCTGCTAGTAGCGACATGTGCTTTTTGTGCCAGTTCCACTATGATAACGCTAAAGGGATGATCTTGCAAAATGCTCCCTCTTTAAGACTTACTTAGGGCTGATTCTTGCTGATCAGCGCAGTCTGTCTCCCAGCTGCTCAATCAGGCTGTAACTACCTTAAAGGGACAAGCACAGGGGCTTGCTGCAGCTCAACAGCTGGTTGTCTCAGGGGAGCCCTAAAGTTTGGGCTGAAATTTGCTTTGCACTGGGTGCCCTTGCTGGAGCTGCTGCCTTCCTCAGAAACTTTCAAGCCAGGCTCCTTGGACGCCGCTTCAGCATCAAGCAGCTGGGAGCAGGGATGGGGCCCTCCATGCAGTTGGGTATTTTAGGGGTAAGAGGCTTATGCTCTGCCGGGGTTGTGGTACTGAGTGAGGATGGCTCAATCCACTTCACTGATGCCCCCGCCTGTGGCCTCGGTTCTAGGTCAGATCCCAGTTTGGAAGGGATCTGTTTTCTGGTTCAGGTTCAGATGCGACTTAAATCTCGTGTCTCATCTCCTAGGAAGAGGCCAAGAAAGCCTGTAAACCAACTGAACGTGACACGGCAAGGGAAAGCCTTTACTCAAGGAGGTCATCCAGCAGGTCAACAGCCCAGCGGGGAATAAAACCCAGGCATCCTGAGGCTCATCCCATGTCATAATTACGAGTCTATGTTGCCTCCCCGCACACAGACACGGTTCCACAGCTGATGGCCAAGGGAAGTGCAATGTCTACATAAGGGACCTAATTCTGAAACCCTCCCCAGCAGGTCAAGAGCTCTCAAGACTAGGAATTACCAATCTGTATCAGAGTCCAGCTCCATTCAGCCCAACGCCCTGCCCCTAACAGTGACTAGAGGCAGACAGCTGGAGAAAGGCATAAGAAACCCTTCAGGAGCAGACAGGGAACAGCCTGCCTTCCCTCCACAGGTCTCACCCTGATCCCTGAGAGGTAGGGATGGTTCAGCAGAGCTGGACAGCATTTCTGGGATGGGGGTGCTCTGACCCGCTGACGAATGCCGCTGTTACCGACAGCTTCTTCTGCAGGTTCTCCATGTAGGCGGAGGGTCAAAGATAAAATGGGCTGATACCTTTGCAGAGGCAGTCACTGTTCACGTGGGTTCTTCATTAATGTTAGCTATTGCTAGAGTGCCTGGAAATCCCAATGCCAAACCAAGCCCCCGCCACCCACGCCAGGTGCTGCACAAGCCTGGAGCAAAGATGGGCTGTGCCTCAAACAGTATCCAGTGTTTAACATGGGAGTAGTAAAATGCTTGAAACAAAGAGACCTTCCCTTCCTGGCACTGCTAGAATGATACCAGGGTTCTTCGAGGTAAGATCCCAAAACACCAGGACTGATCCCCTGCCTCATTTCCATAAAGGGCAAAACACACACTGTCCATCTGAGCCGGCTTTTATTTTGAACAAAGAGGAAGCATCAGTACAAAGGGACCAACCGGAAATAAATCTCCATGGGAGAGAACAGCATGGGATGAGGTCCCTTGTAGCACAGTCTTGCTAACCCCTGATGTCCAAACATCAGAAGCCTGCCCACCCCATATTAGATTGGTTTTAAAATGACATTTTGTTTTGGGGTTGTTTTTTTGGTTTTTGTTTTTACCCTGGGAGTCTGTATATTTGACTTCAGATTTATGAGCCCTTGGGGCACCCTTTGCTGACTTCCTGAGATCTTCCCCTGCCTTGAGGATTCAAATTCACCTTATTTGTAATGGCAGCGTAAGAGTGATGCTGTAGCCATGATGGCCCAGAAATGATGAGAGGCAAAGGTTTCTTAGGGTGATACCTTTTATTGGACCAACTATGTAGTAGAGTTAGACAAGCTTTCTAACTCAAAATATTCTTCCATGGCAAGAATGTCATGGTGCTTTGCATCCCAAAGCTTGTCTAACTCTGCTAGACAGCTGGTCCAGTAAAGGCTATCACCCTCAATTCTTGCATCGAGTACCTCTTTTGTAATGAAAGCTGAGCTTGTCAAAGTGGCCAACTCCTGGAGCTAAAACTTTAAGGACTAACTTGGACCTGATGATTGAATTGCAAGTGTCCCTAACATTAGTTACTTGCCTAAGCAGCTGTGGGGAAGTAGGGCCAGTGGTTACAGAACCTTCCCAGTTCTTGGGAGATCTGGGTTCAAATTCCCCCTTTGCCGAAGTCTTTTTGTGAGACCTTATGTGAGTCCCTTAACTTTGCAGTGACCCAGTCCCGGTCAGGAAAATGCTGCCCTGCCTTAGCAAAGTGTTGTGGTTATAACTACAATGGGCAGGGCTCATATCACCTGGCAATGAGACTGTACAAGCACCTAAGAGAGAATAAAACGCCTGCGGACTAACGGCTCCAGTTCCTCTGATAGGCCACAATTAATATTAGTTACACATGGCAGGGAAGACATTTAAAGTGACCCTCTAGGCTTTGCAGTGGCTTCCATATTGACCAAGGCACCTTGCACAGGTCCTGAACCAGGGCTATTTTGCAGCAAGAGCCTTCATGTGTGCCTTTAAACTGTGGATGAACATTTTGGAGGCTGTGGGCATGGGAATCACATGCACCTTCCAGGGCGCTTGCTGTTCTCCTCTGCCTGGGAGAGCAGGAGCCCTGTCAGATGCATGAAATCTCTAGCTTTCAAGAGAGATTTCAAAATAACCCCCTGCCCAGATCCTGCATGGGGGGTAGTTTAACATGCTCTGGCTGGTGGAGCAGGTGAACTGCTCTAAGTCCCTCTGCTGCCCCCCACTCCAGACAAAGCATAAGAATATAAAAGGCTGCTGGGCTCAGATTGACCCTGTGGTTCAATAGGCCCAGTGTGTGCTCCCTGCCGGCACTGCTGGCGTTGCCTGCCTGAATCCCATAGTCAGGGAAGGGTCTGCTGGCTATCCCTTGCCTCCCCTGCAGTGGGAGTCTCACTCCCCACCTGCACACCCCGGGGGTCTTGCCAGCCTGCACCGGGAGCAGGCACCACATGGAGCCCTGGTTGGTGGCAGGCTCAGCCATCCTAGCTCTGGAAGCAGGATGGCGGTGGTTACTTCCCCTTTGGTCCCAGCACAGGGAGGTGGTGACACCAGCCAGAGACCCCAGGAGAGACCAAACCCTGGAAACCTGCCACTCAAGACTGACTAGTTCATTGGGCTTGAGCTGCTCTGCAGCATCTGATGCTAATGACCACCCTAGGTCCTTCTCCTTCTGCCCTGCAACTTGGAAACCTGAGGACGCTGCAGGGTGAGCAGGGGTGTCAGATGGGGGCAATTCCCAGTCCCGGGTCCTCTCCATTGCCTGCTTCAAGGAGCTGGAGCCTCATGGCAGTAGCCCTTCAGACTTCTCTGTGAGTGGGGCCCTGACCCATTTCTGTGCAGCTGGACACCAGCCTGGGGGGCAGGTTAATGAGATTGCTCTCTCTCTCCAGTGTCCAGTCCCACGGCGCTGCCCAGAAAAAGAAGTGGACGCAGAGGAGGGGCTGTGGTTGCAGAGGTCTCTGCCCGTGTCAGATCCTGGCCCATTAGTGTTTCTGCACATGGGGGAGGGAGAGGGGTGATGCCACGTGTGAGCAAGGCCATGGGACAACAGGGAGCACTCACTCCAGTCCAGTCTGCTTGGGTCGAGCTCTGGCCCTGATCCAAAAAGCCTCACCGGCAGTCTGAACTGACCCAGGCTTCAGCTGCTTGCACATCAGCCCCCTGGTGCTTCCTCCTTCGTGGTCAGAACCAGCCCCAGGACCCAAACAGCCCCCAGTTTGAACGAGCTGGGGTCCAGTCCACTAATCGGAGAGGGACCGGTCCTGTTGGGACGGAGGGGAAGAGGCTTGGGAGCGGAAGGCGGGGGGAGGCAAGGCACGGCTTGACACCGGGTCACGAAGCTGGTAGCGTTGCAAGGTGCCGAAGGAATCAATAGCAATTCTAATATCATACAAGTCAATTCCAACCTGTCACGGGCAGCACCGGAGCCTCCGACTCAATAGCTGCAGAACCTGATAAATGGGGCTCTCAAAAACATATTTATAGCAAGAAAAAACCCATAAAATTGAAACAAGGCCAGACTGCAAGGGGGAGGCTGCAGCAGGCACAGCCAGCCCATTACAATGGAAATTAAAAGGGTTTGCTGGGAACCAAGGAAGGGGCTTTCCAGCCTCCTGGACAATGGGAGAAAAGACTGGAAGGGGAATGGGGAGGGGGGGTCATCGTGTGATGCTTCAGGGGGAGCCTGTGGGCAGGGTCTTCATCGTCAGCCCCAGTGGATGAATAATAAAGTGCAATATAGCTGGAAGCCTTCCAGGACTTGTTCTCCCAGCGCTCCTGCCAGGGGGTGCTGAGGCTTGGCACTGCCCCGGGCCCTGGCCGTCCTGGGGGGTCGGGGCGAGGGCGAATTAGGGTGACTGCTCCAGGCCCCGCGCTTTGGGGGGCCCCATGTGTGCGTGCCATACAGGCCCTGCCATGGCTGCCAGCTCCGGCTGCTCACTACCCCCTCCAACCACTCACCACCTCCCCTCCCAGGGCCTGGGCAGGCTGATATGCCCTGGGCCCCACGTCCCCCTAGGGATGGCCCTGCTCATGGTCCACAGCCTCCACCATCCCACCCTCGTGTCCCACCCAGACACGCTTGGCAAGGACGAGGTTTCCCAGTGGACAAGTCTGTGTTCCCCCTTGACCCTGTGAGCCTGGATCCCACGAGCCACCAGAGACCTCAGCTGGCAGCTCCTCTATGGCTGTCACCATGGGCGTGTATCTGGCATGGTTCATGGACGCCCCCCATGCCATCCCCCTCTGTGCGCAGAGGGAGACCCTGGCACATGCCTACCTGGACTGCACCAGGCTGCGGCCCCTTCACCACTTCCTCCAAAACCTTTTATTGAGGTTGTGGCTGCACTTTTCACACATTTTTATTTGTGCACTCCCCATTCACAGCCCTGCTAAGTCCCGGGATCTCCTGGTTAACCTCCTCCTGGCCTTAGCTAAGCTAGTGATCTATCCCACCAGGAAGGATGCTCTGGCCGGGGGGATCCTGAGGACTGCTGGGCTGCTTTTCTGTCCCTCATCTGCTCACATCTCCAGGCAGAGTTTCACTGGGCCTGGCAACTTATTTCACCCAAGCTGCATCTTCCCTCTGCCCTAATTCCACTTGGCTGCTGGGAAGACCTGGTGGGAAGTGACTGGGAACTTTTGGGTTTGGGCATGGGTTGTGGGGAAAGCCCCCACTGGCTCAGGGAACACGTAATCCAGGTAGGGGCTGCATGCACGCCCAGGGGAGGATGTGCACTCAGGACGTGGCTCTGGGAAAGGCGAGGGAGAAACCCTCCTGCTTCCGGGCATGACCCGACTTCTAACCCCTGGGGTAGGAGATAATGCTCCATCCCTCCATCTGGCCCCTGCCTCTGAAGTAACAGGATCGAAGTGCGATGGACTCAGGATCTGCTCCAGTCTGACAATCCCTGGCATCCTGGGATTGTGCTTTGCAGTGGGGAGCCGGGCCTGACGGTCTCTGAGATGGCTTTGCAGATGCCTCAGACTGAAACTGCCACCCAAGGCCATGCTCAAACCCGCTGCTCCTCCTGCGGAGCCAAAATCAGGCACCAAAGGCAGAGTCTGTCCAGCAGCTGGGCAGCACCAGCCAGTCCCTGCTGCCCCACGCACGAGCAGGCGCATGTCTATCGCTGCTGGAACGTAAAGGTGTAAATGTCATTCCTACAGGCTGAGCCCCAGCCCCTGCATGCTAATGAGCAGCACCAGCAATCGGCCCGCGTCCTTTATCCACGGGAAGCTGGGACTCCATAAATATTAATCGGTGACATTACGGCTGGCCGGGCTGGGAGTCTGTAAACCCAGGAAATCAAAGGCTGCCGTCGGCGCTCGCAGCTGGGGAAGAATCCCCTGGCCTGACTCCAGCCTGGCCTGCGAACGTCTCTGCCAGGCCCCTCTGCGCACCAGAGCTAGTGGGGCCAAGGGATGAGGGGCCTGCTTTGGACTGGGGGGGCTCGGTAGTGGGTTTGTGGGATGGGAAACTTTACCTGTGCAGGGCCATGCGAAGCAGCCATCTGAGTTGCAGAGTGAGAGGGTCCAGAATAGGGCCAATACATACTGCTTTACAGACCCGGGCTCTGCAAGACATGCACACCTGTGTGCACACCCAGACTCACACACAAACACGGCCTGAAACCTACAATCCAACACACATCCACAGGTGCATACATGCACTCTACTGCAAGCCTTTATTCTCTTCTGTTGCATGCAGACGTTTGTGCACACACCCCAGGATGCACACGAGCATGGGCACACATCCACCTGTCCAGGCCCTTCCACATATTTCCCCTCCCCCACACAAGTGCAATGCAGCCACCTCCCACATACGGCCCAGTGTACGCCCCTCGGATCTCCACGTACGATCCACAGCCGTCTGCCTTCTGTACCCGCATAGCGCTGCACTCCCAGGCACTTCTGCTTCAGCTCCAACCCATCAGCTCCTTTTTACCATCGCATACCATAAGGTCACAGGGTCACCTGATTAAATTAAATTCAAGGGCAAAACAATATAAGGAATTGCTTTCTCTTATGCGGCTCCGAGTCCCCCCTTAGCACTCGCTGCTGCAGGGGTGGTAGCTGGTTACCAGGATGAAAGGTAGGAAGGGGCTTGCTTTAGCAGGAGTAGTGGAGGATCTGGGCATGAGCAGAGGCTGGAGCACTGGTGGCTGCAACAGAGGCTATGGAGCTCCGTTCTTCTCCCATTGCCTACTCTGGTTCAGTGCTCTCCGTGTGTTTGCCTCCTTCTGCAGCTTGATATGACCTTGGTTTCTGCCCCCTTTCTTCACAGGGCATGTATCTGCTTGTTCACAATCCCATGTAAAATCCTCCAGTGCCCACGTTCACATCTCCCACCCATTTGCATCTCCACAGATACAGCTGCATGTGCACTCCTGAAAACACGTGCTCGAGGACAGCTGCTTTTGGAGACACACTTGTGCCCCCATGCCCCACACAGCTGCTTGCACACCACACTCCATCAAAGGCTCGCTTCCATGTGCATCCCCACGCACTGCTCCACAGACTTACTTTGTACACACGTGCAGCCATACATGCACCCACGTACGTGTACTTAAACTCCCGCATGCCAAAATACACACTTGTGCACCCGTTCACACCTTCACAAAGCCTCTCCCTATACAGCCCCTTGCACAGGTGCTCACGCGGGCACTCACGCTCTCACACAAGCCTTCCCTTGCAACCTGGCACACTCATTCAGGGGCTGGACAGGTGCACACAACCTCACGCAGGCACTCACATCCTTCTATGGCTGTTCACACCTTTGTGCCAGGACTGTCACTCTCCCGAGCTTGCTAACACCTTCCTGCTAAAGCTGCTCTTCGCCTGCCCTCTATTTGGCTGTGCAGAGCATTATTTATGAAGCCTGCAGGAGAGATTAGATTTTAGAGAAATGATTGTGGCAGGGCGCTGTGGGCTGAGCCTCTGGGCAGACATGGGGGCGGGGAGACAGGCCCGGAGACTGCAACCGTCTTAAGCCCCAGCCAGTGGTAGAAAGGGATTGATTTTCAAGGCAGGACAAGGAGGTAATCAACTGCCTCTGAACTGCCTTGTGTGTCTCAAGTCAGTAGTGGTGGGGGAAGATCTCTGTACACCCCTAGGTCCCTGGAACCTGCCCAAAGTAGGACCCGCTGATTGGGAGCATTAGCCCTGGGGGGGGGGTCGCTGTTCCCAGTCTCTTTATTATGGAGTAGGGCCAGTGGAGATGGGAGGTGTGAGGTCCCCTGATGCACATCTGGACTGCTGTGCCCCAGCCTCATTGCAAGCCGCAGGGCAAGATGCATGCCCAGGGCCAGGGCATCTGGGACATTCTCAGTGGCAGTGTCCCTGGGTTAGCGAGGGCCCTGCAGAGACGGGAGCCTCCCAAAGCAGGAAGAAACGATGGTACTTTGAAGCCCCCCCGCAGGCTGTTCTGAGTTGCATCTTGCTGGATGCCTCTGCCTCCGGGAGTGCCCAGTGCCAACTGGTGGGCATGGTGCCTCCCCGCTGGGCCTGAGGGAGAGCCCCCCAGCCCTCTGGAGCAGTGCAGAGCTTGTGTCCGTGGAAAGGCTGGTTTGGCTTGATCCTGTGAGTTCTCCGCACTCCAAGGCCTGAGGTGCTGTACACAGCTCCTACGAGGCACAGGGCAGGCCATGCCATCTCTTTTTTCCTCCAAGAAATCCTCCCCCAGAGGCTACTCCCTGCTTTGCAGGTGCACAGGGCACCTCAGCATTACTTGGGGGCAGCGCTAGGGGAGAAGCCTTCTGGGGCCTCTGTCAGCCCCATGCAAGCAGAGTCCAGATTTCCTGAGCCCAGAGGCTTGGCCACCAACCTGTGGGCGCCTTGAGGATCCAGCCTCCCCCAGATCTGACCTGCCTGGCACTGCCATCCAGGCTCCGTGCACCTGGAAGGGTCTGAGCTACAAATCCAAGCCAGCTGGCATCATCGCACAGCTCTGCAGGAGCCAGATGCCCTCCCACAAGGCCAGGAGGAGGTATCCCAGGGGATGCCAGCCCAAGGGCTCAGTCGATCTCTGTAGCATTATCGATTCCAGCCCCAGCCTTCACACATGCGAGGTTGCCAGGCCTTTCCTGAGTGGGCTGGAGGTGGGAACGAGGCCCCTTCCTTCCTCTGGAGCTGATCTGGAGCCCCCTTTTCCTGGCTTTCAGCACCTGACCTGGTAGGGCTGGCTGGCCCCTGTAAATGCATCTGCCTCCTTTCCCTGCTATCCTCTCCTAGCTGCTGACGGGAAGCGAGTGCTCACAGGCACTCCAGGTCCTTTCCCCCAGCACCGCTGCTTCCTCAGGCCCAGCTCCCTGAAGAGCAAGCCCTGCCCTGCGTTTCCAGTAGCTCCGATTTTCCTTAAGGCCTTGATGTGGAAAGACATTTATGAGAAGAATTGAAAAAAAAAAAAAAAAGCTGGGCTTGCATCAAAATAACAAGCAGTGAAAGGTCCCTTCCACGCTCGCCAAGAGCTCTCAGCAGCTGGCGTCTCCTCCCCACTGCCCTTTTGTGTTACTACCGGAAAATTTCCCTGTCTCTAAATGAGAGACCAGCCAAGCCAGATTCTCTGCATTCTGGAAATTTAAGGGCAATTTTCACCACATCTCTGAATATTTGATGTAGGAGAAGAGCCTCCAAAATAATCCAACCAGAGACAAATTTCATTGCAATGTAAGAGAGGAATGCACATGTTTTACCAGGCTTTAGTATCGATCCACCCATCACCCAGGTTTGGGGAGTTTTGTACACACGAGGTCCCGTTCTCCCTGGCTTGTCCCTTGTGTCATGCACACCAGTGCAATGCAGGTGTGAGATGTCACTGGATCAGCCCTGTGGTGCTTTCCCTCATTCTGCCCTAGTAAAGATGAATGCATGGCTGTGGAGAACCAGACTCAGGTCAATCTTTACTACTCCTATCTATAACTCTGCATTAAGGTGTCCTTAGATGCCTGTCGTTGTACCTTGTGTCTCTCTGGTTCAGACTAACGTCCCGAGCACGAACCTCACTTTCCTTGCAAATATTGGGGGCCTTCTCATCACTAAATAGCATCAATATTTGTCAGGTTCCTCAGTCACTACACACTAGATGCCATGCGTGGAATAGCAAGGGGCTTGGGTTGGGATTGACGGGAATCAGAGCTATGGGGTACGTAGGGAGAACCCAGCTACATAGCCGGGGCAGTGGGGGTGGTGGCTGGGCAGGAATAGTGGGGCGTGCTGCAGGTCAGCATTGAGGGTAGTGCAGGGCTGGGAAAGCAGGGGGCTGAAGATCAGCACTGACAGGCCTTTTAAAAGTATGTAATATTTAAATTGATGTGCCTGGGAAGGGGCTGGGTGGCTCCTTTGGAATGCAACTTTACGGGGCACTTCCGTCTAACACCCATCCATGGGGTGGCAGTGGCTTCACGCTGTGTGTGGAGATATCACACCCCCTGAATGCCTTGTCTTTGAGCACGGTGCTCCCAGCTTAAGCTTACACATGATTCTTGCTGCTGGGGTGTTCTTGAAAACACTTGGGTCTTTACACCCCTTTAAATAGTATCCAGCCCCCAGATGGTGCTTGCTGTGTTCTGTGTTGTACAGCAGTGACTCTCGGCCAGGGTACCGCTGCACCCTGGGGTGCCCTGAGATGCTTTCAAGGGTGCCGCGGGGTGCCACGCAATGTTAGCATTGTTGAGCGTGCAGACTTGAATCACAAGAGAAACCCAGAGATTTCAAATAGGAATCCATGTGTCAAAACCATTCTGACCTGCTGTGGTCTTTTTAGTGCGACAGAAGAATTGCACTAGTGTTTTTTTATTTGCAGGGAAAATGCATTTTCTGAGTGGGGCCTGAATGAGAGCTGGCTTGAGTCTGAAAAGGCTGAGAACCACTGTTGTAGCAACTGCCAAAATCCAGCCAGAGCAGCCGGGATGGATGAGGCTATTATGACTGCCACAGCACCTAGGTGAATCAGGACCCTCGTGGCTCCCTACTCGTGAATCGGGACCCTGAGGTGCTAGGTGCTGTCTGAATAGAAGGTGTGTGGATCAATGCATACTTAGACAGCATGGCTACCTGGGACCCAGGCTGGGCCTGTACAAAGGACACACAGACAGCTCAGTGCCTATTCAGTGGCAGGGAGGGCTGGAGGGAGCTTCGGCTGGTGGAGAAACGGGCAAAGTCCACTCAAAACCCAAACGCACCCAACCAGTTCTGATCCCCTAGACCCCATGATGAATCCCCTAGACCCCCAGGAGGCCTGACCCTGCATGGACATTGGTGGTCACTCCTCTTGGGGAGCCGGGGCATCCTGCTTCCTGAAGGCAGCTATGACTTATGCATGCCATTCCTATCATGGGTCCAGCGGGCCACCAAGCCAACCCCGAGGTGGAGGGGCAGAACTCAGGGAACAGCAGGTGGGGTTATTGCAGGGAGGGGGCAGGGAGGAGGCAGAGGCAAGGGAAGCAAGAGAGCTTCAGCAAGGCAGGGGTGAGGGGGGAAGTCTGTGCTGCTGGGAGAGGCCAAATGGTTGAACTGGGCATTGGGTGAGAACGAGAAGGTGTAGGCTCTGCTCCATTCTCCTCTCGGCTCAGAAGAATAAACTGCTGTTTGAATGCAGGAAGCCCCAGGTTCAACTCATGGACCAGCCCACATCCCTCCCTTCTCAAAAGCATCAAGGGGAGTAGAAATCGCTGGGAGAAAGGCAAAGGGTCTTCTAGATGTCGTGGAGCCGGTTATCCAAATGTTTCCAAGTGCCAGGAAGGCTTGGACAAGGCTGGTCTTGCCTTAAGCTGGGGGTTGGACAAGGGGACCTCCCGGGTTGGCTATAAGACTGCAATAACAGTTTGTAAAGCCTGAAGCTGAAAGCGGCCCAGGGGCAACTTGGAAAATCAGACACTCGCTTTCAGTTTCTTGCTCTGCCACCAGCTCTTTGCATGGCTTGGGCAAGTCACAACCTTCGGGGATGTGGGCTGCAGAAGTCCTGGGTCTCATTGCTGCCTGTGGCATGGCGCTGAGAGCCTGCCCCACGGCCCAGCAAAGCTGGGAGGAGGCGCACACTAGCAGCTGGGAGGGGCTGCAAGGGGCTGGAGGTGGTCGGCACAGGAGAGTGCAGCAGGGGCTGACAGCAGAGGAGCTGAGCCGTCAGAGCCCCTGTGGGCTGTGAAGAGGCTGGGGAAGGGTCCTGCATTCATGGAGAGCTCAGCTGCTATTTCTGCCAGAGTGCTCATCCCTTCTTTTCACCCTCTTAGCAAGTGAGGAGCCGTGTAGCCAGCGATGACTCACCCCCCCACCAGGCCCGCTCCTTTTAGCAGTGCTTGTCAGTCTTCCTGCTTTCCATCTCTCCATCGTGTCTCTTCTCTGCCATGGCTGTGACCCCCAACAACAAGAAGAACGGGAGGGGGGGGGAGGTTGTGCTACTCCCTAAATAAGGATCCCTGGGCTCAACTCGGAGCAGAAGGAAGCAGGGGCAGCTCCTGCCGCTTTGGCATCCAGTCACCACCCACAACAGACCACAATGGAGTGGCTCAGGGGGAGGCCGAAGGCAGGGGCTGAGTCTTCAGTGGGGCACATCCCGGTGATGTGCCAGGGGAGCTGGTCAGGAAAGGAGTTGCTTTGCTTCTCAATGAAAAATGTCATCAAAAATGAAAAAAAAAAAATCACCTATAACTTGAAACTGCATGAAAACCTGCCAAAATTGGACAAAGCCAGTTTATAAAGCCAGTGTACATTGGAGATGAATGGAGTGGGTTAGTTCAGGCTAGAAGAACAGGGCTCGAGGGCCAGGAGTAGTCCTGAGACACTCCAGCCCTGCTGCAGAGCTAGCGATGGAGGAGCCACTTGCAGCAGACACCACTGAATATATATTTCCACGGGCCAATGTTAGCAGCAAGGGCTGTCACCTCTTCTGGGACACTGCTCGGTTGAGATCTTTTGAGGGCAGGGGTCTGCAACAGGTGAGCTCTACCATCCTGGCTGCCCCCATCATTTCCTGAGGACCCAGGATCTATCAGGACAGACTGAGCTGGGTCCTTATCTCCCCATCCAGAGAGGACTGGGTCAGATGAAGGGCCCACATGACATTGCCATCCGCTTCAGTGAATCCTGACCGGCCTCTGGACTGCAAGCTGCTGCAGCCACCCTCTTCCTTGTCTATACATTCCCTTCCCTACCTTATTCCTTCTCTTTCCTGTCTCCCTTCCTGTGCTGCCAGCAGCAGCATAACTGGAGGGGGTAGGGGGTGACCAGGGCAGCAGCCCCAAGTGCCATCTTTGGGAGAGTGGGTACAGGAATAGTTGCTGGTGCAGTGGGGGCTGTCTGTGCTGTCACAGTGAATATGACAGGAGCTGGCACTGCCCTGTGCACAGTAGCTGTCCCAGGCATGGAGCCCCTGCTATGCCTTTGGCTGCCAGTGTCATAAGCATGGCTTAACCAGCCAGGACTAAATTGGCTGCAACAGCCCTGTAAGCCCATGGCCAGTGAGGCACCTAGAGCAATGCCCTGAGCAGCCTGGTGCTTCGGTGCCCATCTGCCAGACGTGGGAGCGACTGATCTGGTGTGCCGAGCCTGTTTCTTCCCGACGGCCTGTGGAACACAGCCGGAGAGCCAGATACTGCATTTCTTCTCCCTTTTCCACCCTCCTGTCCTCTTCCTCCTCCTCCAGTGTGTGCGCGCACATTAAAGAGCGAACTGCAGAAGCTGCAGCCAGCCCAGCCACCCTGGTGCTTTACTTCCTCCTCAGAAGAGCAGCTCTTACTATCTAATACCATCGCAAAGGCTGTCAGATGGGATTTTTGCTGCTTACAAAACCTCTCTGCAGCAAAAGAGAAAGGGAACAGGAGACCCTGTGGCAGTGAAAGCCTCGTTTGATATGCTACCTTCCCACTG
Source organism: Crocodylus siamensis (assembly GCF_052110815.1). Taxonomy (NCBI): domain Eukaryota; kingdom Metazoa; phylum Chordata; order Crocodylia; family Crocodylidae; genus Crocodylus; species Crocodylus siamensis. The sequence goes on along the minus strand of NC_143408.1, from coordinate 7,814,184 downwards.
CTTTCTCCGTCTTCTGCTGCTGTCTTTGGCAGAGGCTCAAATGACTTTAATGGCAGCAGTTACAATGGGGGTTGCAGGAGAGCTGACACAAGGCACGCCTTTCCTAGTTAGCACTGTAGTCATAACAGGGTTCCCTGGGTGATACTGGAAGCAAGGATCTTAAATCTTTCCTCCTGTTGGGGCTGAGCACTGCCCTTTCAGCACAGCCACCTGGATCATCCTGACAAGGCCTTAAAGCTGGCTGCATTCAGAGAGCAGCTTGATGCCCCCTTTTCTCCCACCCTGGTCCAGCCCCATTTCTCCCGTGGCCTCCATTGGCCTGTCCTACGGTGTGTGGGAGCCTGCAGTGCCTCTCTCCCCGGCAGCTCGGGACCCCATTCCCACCTTGCTCCCCTCACAGCTGTGGTTCTCCCACATGCGTGGCCCAGCAGGAGGATTTCCCAGGCGCTGCGTCTTAGAGAGGCAGTGGGGCCACAGCTATGGTTCCTCGAGGGTTGCAGAAGCAGCCCCTGGGAGCCCAGCCCAGGCACTCAGGAGAGGTGAAGGCAATGAAAAGACATGCTGAATTGCTGCACACCCCAGCTTGCCCCCAGTCCAGCCCAGAATCAAGCCTGGTGGCCTTGGAAAGCCCCGTCAGGATTTGGAGCGTGCCAGGAAGGAGGCCAGGTCTGTAGCTCCTCTGCCAGCTCCCCCCTGTGCCCAACCCACGGGAGTCTGGGTGTAGGCGAGATGCCCCAGGGTGCCTGCTCCTCCCCTGGCAGCTGATCACACAGAGGGGCTTTGCTGGGGGGAGCACACGGCTCCTTCTGGGCCATCCCTGTCCTATGCCCCCTTCTTCCTGTTTGCCTGGGGTAGCATAGGGCAGAGGCAGGCAGGCTGGCCCCTCGGTGCTCGCACGTCCTGGCGGCCGTTGCACGCTCTCATTGCATCCGGCAGGCAGAGAGGAGGGGTCTGCGCCGCCACCCAGCCTGGGGTCAGGCAGGGCTCCAGGAGCTTCCCTGAAACTCAGCAGCGCAGACAAAGCTCCTTCAGGGAGTGGGCTGAATAATTTACTCCCCTCTAAGAGAATCTCTCCGTGTCTCCCTCTCTCACGGCTGCGGCAGGAGCTGGCTGGGATTCTGACGGGTCTTCCTGGCCCCGAAGGCCTGGTCTATATTGCATTAGCATCTGGATTTAGCTCGGGCAAGGGCTCGGGAACTTGTATGCGCGGGGGAGCGGGACAAAGTCTGTGCAGGGGGTGATGGGGCACATGTTCCTCTCCCCTAGGCACTCCCAAATTCAGGCAGTACCTACCACACAGGCCAGCTGGGTGGCCAAATAAGCCAGAGGCTGAGCTGAGAGAGGCCACTGGTCTCTAATTTTCCATGCAAGCCCAGGTGTTGCAGAGTAAATGGGAGTCACAGCTGCAGGGATGTGGCTGGGCTCAGTTGGTGCCTTTGGGATGAAGGGAGAGGAGTCAGCTCCATTAATGGGATCTGCTCAACACAGGCCCCACTGGGCATAGTGGCTGCAGCATGGGGGGAGCATGCCTGCCTGTAGGGAGGGCCCCATCTCTGGATCACCAACGCAATGAATCTGATGGCTCTCAGATAAGTCCCTGAGGTTTCTCCACATCATGCCCATGGCAGCTGGTGCTTTGAATAGACCCTGGGCTAGAAGAGCAGCAGTACTCCATTGCCCTAAATGGGAACCTGAGATTCAGGGAAGGGGAAGCAGCCGTTCGCAGTCCCCCAGGAGGAGGGAGGCAGAGCAGGGAGCAGAATCCCGAGTCCTCTTCCTTGGGTCCTGCTCTCAGCTCCAGGGCATACCCCAGTGCTGGCCTTTCCTGGGCAGCATTTCCATGAGGAAGCTTTGTCAGGTGGGACAGGGACAAATGTCCCCTGGAAGGGTAGGTCCTGGGTAGTGGAAATCCCCAGGACTGTACCGGAGTCCATGGAGCTTCCCCAGTTCACCCCAGGGGAAGCTCTGGCCCCAGCATGCACCGGAGAGCTGCTTCGGTGTTTTACTTGCTAGGCATGGGGGACACAGCCTCTCCCTCCCTCCTGCTGCTTGGTGACCCCATCTGAGCAGCTGGGGACGGGGACTCTTCCCATGCCCCTCCTCAGCGTGCGCAAGGGGAGGGAAAATGCCGACCTTTAGATTTCCATGTCCTCTTGATATTTTATCCCTCCCAGAGCCTTTCTCAGCATCCCCTGGGCAGCAAATAAAATGGCCCAGTAACAACAGGATCAATACGAGTTGAGTCAATCAGCCCAGAAGGGACCTGCTGGAAAAGCAGGCTGCAGCTCCCGCCCCCACCCCAGCCAGCCTCTCCAGCCCCCTCCTTCCCCCCCAGCTGAAGAAGGAAGCCCCTTTGCATCCCTCCAGCTTCTGGCTCTCCGGGCTCTGTGGGAGCCAAAGCACAGTAGGGCGGTGGGGAATGGGCTGGGTGGGCAGCTGGGGGCCGGGGGCGGTCATGTTGCCCTGCTTGTTTGCTCAGCAGTGTGGGCCATGAAAAACACCTGGGAACAAGTGTGCAATGGGCTGAGCTGTGCTCCTGGCCACTCTCCTGCCTGCCACAGGTGTGCCCAGTACTCTTCCCTGCCATGGCGGGGGGTCGGACTCGATGATCTGCTCAGGTCCCTTCCGTCCCTAGAAACTATGAAACTATGCTTTTTGGTTGCTGGAGGTAGGAGGTGGTGGCCAAATGGGGCAATACTGCCTGAAATGAGTCTGCCGGGTCCCAGCTCCAATCCTGCCCTGGCCTCTCCCATTTCAAACACTGTCTGTCTGGTAGGGGTGATACCGTGATGGTGGTTTTAGCCCAGGTGGTTTTACTAACCTGGCAGGGGAGATCCCCTTCTCCTCTGCCTTGAATGACCCGGTGTAGTTAGAGGGTGAAGGCCTGTCCCTTGCACTGCAGGCAGGCCGACCCCTGCGGGAGTCTGTAATGCCTCCAATGGGAGGATCTTGGCTACACAATTTATGGTGAGGGGGGATTGCTCTCAGGCTTTTCCTCTAGCTTGCTCCTTCGGCCGTTTGGTGAGGCGTGGGGCATCTGAACTCCAAAGTTTCTGGGCTTGGGGCCTGCATATACGATGCTTGCCATGGATTTGGGAGTATCTGAAGCCCCGGGTGGAAGAGTCTGGGAGGGAGGAGACTTGCCGGGAGTAGCGCTACGCAGACACGACTGACTGAGCTCTGCTCCGTCGATAGAATTCGGAATTGATTTGGCTGATTCAGCCCAAGACACAAAATTAAAAAAAAAAATCTTAAACACCTTCGGCCTGGTTGGTCCCCCAGTGTGCAAACTGGCAGGGCAGACCCAGGAAGTGCTGGGAACCTGAGATAGGCTGGTCTGAAGGAAATTTGTGGACATCAGCCTGAACCCACTGGGGCATGACAACTGCTGTGAGCACTGGCAATATAGGGAGACTTAGGGGTCCTGACAAGGCACTGAACTGGTGCAGTGAAAGTTGGGAGTAGCCAGTAAGTGGCCGAGAAGAATCCAACAAACACTGATGGTGGGAAACGTCCCGCTGGATCGCTCCGCAAGGCTGGAGCTGAGCAGACTGGCACGGCCAATCCCACATGGGGGAGAAGGTGGCATCTGCCCTGGGATGCCCCACTCTGTACTGGCCCAGTGCCCCAGAGTGCCAGCAAGCGAGAGGGTGGTCCCGTGTGTTTTCAGCTGCAGGTACGTGACTGAAGTCGCAGGTGTGAGCTTGGGCTTGTGCCCGGGTTGGAGATGTGATGACTTGTGCTCCCAGGGGCATCCCAGCAGAAAGCCTGCAACTGAACTGTGGAGGACACTCGCCCCGCTGATCTGCTGTGGCTGCAGGGCCCTTGAGACACCTGCCTGCTGAGATGCTTACCTTCTCATTCCCCGATCAAGGGCAACCAGTCCCATTCCAGCAGAGGTGCCTGTACCGCACGTGTGCATGTTTTCATGCGCATGTGCACCCAGGTGCAACACACACTGTTCCAGGGCAATGTGGCTGCTTGAGCAAAGTTACCTTGCAGGACTGTGCAGAAGGAGCTAGATCTCTGCCACCTGGCACCGTGCCCGCCTGTGAAACACACTGGGGGTGCAACTGCCCTAGAACGGACAGGGCGGCTCTGGGTTTACACTTGCCTGCCTGTAGCCAAGCAGGGCGGTGGTAGAAGGGTTAAAAGCAGCTCAGCCTGGGGTAGGAGTATGAGCTAGTCCAGAGGCAGAAGCGTGAACCGTGCTCCAGATTGGCAGCAAAGACTGTCCCCTGCTGAGAATGGCCATTTAAGCCCAGCTGCATCTTAGAGCTGCACAGAAACAGACGGGCGCTTGTCAAGGACCCAGAATCTCATCTGGAAGGATCCCCAGGGGCTTGGCAGACCATATGCACAGGAAACACCATGCCAGGGGCATGCAGCCTGCTCTAGGAAGGAGGGGTCTGGGCTGAGGCCATGCTTATTTTGACTGGCTCTTGCACTTAAAGAAAGTCCTGGGAAGTCTTCAGAATCAGTCCAGAGCACATGAGGATCGATAAGGAAGGCTGTGTAGAAAATAAATAAAATCAACAAGGGTTGAGGAGTTTTCAGGGCTCTGACTGTCTGTCCTCACCTAGCCATGGGTCCTCTCCTGCCTGGGAGCAGAGATCCTGCTGCCTAAGACAGAAGAGGCTGGCGCATCCCAGAGCTGGAACCACAAAGGAGGCAGGAGATATCAAGGAGGGGAGCAGTGAGGGAGGCTTTGCTCACAGCCTCTTCCCCAAGGTTTTGCACGGTCATCAAATCTGAATGATTTGGGGCCAAAATAGGGGTGGGGGAGGATTTTACCTGGGAAGGGGGAGGGGGAGAGGAGGAAATTTTGGGGGGAAATGGGGACAAAATGAAGATGAAAGTTTGGAATGGGTGGTTGGACTGAACACAGGGTGAGAGAGAGGTGGAGGGAAGAGATGCTCGCCCTGTGCTACTTCCCCACAGTGCCTTGGTACCTTGATCTTCCCTGCTGCCTTCACAAGGGCTACCCTGCCCCTGAGACCCTGAGGGCTGTCCCCCCCATCTCAGACCTTAGAGCACTGAAGATGCCAAGTTACAAACCCCAGGCTGAGAAATACCTGCTGTGGGAGGCAGGGAGGAGACTGGAGGCTGACAATGGCTTGCAGGGCATTGGACCTTAAGATCACTATCTTCAGTCCTGTCCTGGTAAGATCCATGGAGCTGACACCTTCAGGACCCCATAGTGCTCAGGTATAACCCCACCTAGTACTGCTCCTTGGTTCGCTGGCCACTAGAGAGAAAGAGATGGCTGTTACCTACCAGCTGCAGCTCAGCATGGATGTGTGGGGCTGTCAGGGGAATGAGTGTGCAAGTCTACAGCTGACCTTTCACAAGACCCATCGCCCAAGAGGCGAGCGAGCAACTCTTTTCGTTGAAAACCTCAGCAGAGATGCCTAGTGAGAACTAAGGCAAGGAGGCCAAAGCTCCCCCTCACCTGTAGAGCCAGTGCCTCTAGGGCAAGATGGGGCAGGATGGCTAGGTAGGATGTGGGGAAAGCTTAGCTTTCTGCTGTCCAAGCCAAGCCAGGAAGGAGCCTCTCATGAACATTACATTTCCTGCTGATTGACCAGCTTACAGAGCATGGCCCTTGTGTTCCCTTCTGTTTCGTCGGTGCCAGGATTGGAAACATGAGGAAGAGGCTGAAAGCACAAGGCTCTTCAAGTATCAGCAGCACATTGGGAACAGGATCAGAAAAGCACCCTGCTCCTGGGACATTTCCTAAAGCAGTGGAAATCTCTTTGCTTGGAGAAAGGTGGCAGTAGGTGCCATCTGACAACACTGAGCCCTCAGTACAAATGCCATTGAGGCTCTTGGAGAAAGGGTGACCACTAGGGACCCAGCCATTACCTGCTGTGTTTGCAAGAGGCTCTCAAGAATTGGTTGTGAAAGGTGCCCAGGTGTCGGTTGTAAAAAGTACCCTCCAACCAGTGGCTGCCCCTCCTGCCGAGTCCTCCATTTCCTCTTCTGGAGGAAACAGGATGGGCCCCATGGCAGGTGGGCAGCACCATCGCCTGGAGCACCTAGCAGGCCAACTCGAGGCTGGGGTTCAGTGTCTTTACACTCTACACAGGTAATCCTTGCCCCAAAGGCCTTCTGATCTAAATGCCCAAGGTGGAAAAAGGATGTGAAGAAAACTGACTTATCCCAAGTTATGGGAAGAGGTAGGGGTAGAACCAAAGTCTCCTGGTGTCCAGTGTTGCTACCACTGGACCATGGTTCATCTCCTGGAGGCTGGAGACAGAAGAGCCTCTTAGAGACCATCACATCCATTTCTCCGCTCTTCAGCCAGTGGGAGCTCATTCCTTATAGCCCAATCTACTGCCCTGTCCATTCCCCTTGGAGATGTCCAAGTACCGTGGTTTCTTCTACTTCCTGTCCATCACAGTCTCACTCTCCAGGTCCAGATTTCCACCGTTGGACTTAATCCCATGGCACCACCTTGGCTGATCCCACCTGGAAGATGGCTGCTGGGAACCCATGTGTGATAAATAAAGATAGGCCTTCAGAGAGGAAAGATTGATGCTTCCACCCACTCCATCAGCTGTTATCTTGGAAAGGGAGCGTCTGGGAGGAAATGAGGAAGAGCTTAAGAGGACATCTGGCTGCATGTACCAGAGCCTCTCACCTGCCGGGATCAGGTAAAGGCCCTGGCGTCCTCTTGACGGAAGCTAGGCAGAGCGGCTGCAACTCGGGCCTCCTATCTCCACTTGGAGCACAGCAGTTCCTGAATTGCCCGGCCACATCGGGCCCTAATGGCCCAGAGCTGATGTTTTATTGTCGGGTTTAAAAGTGTAATTAGTTCAAGTGTAAACAAAAAAACCTTGCTTAATTAAGAATTTTTAAACAGGGCAGAGAGAGATTCCGGAAACATTAACGAACCCCAGGCAAGCATCATAAAATTGATCGAGGGAAGAGAGAATGGGGAGATGGGGGGGGGGGGGGGAGCGTGATGAGAGGGTATTACCGCAGACATCGCCTTCAGTTTACTTTGGCCGCTTAATGCCGGGAGTGCATTTGGAAGCCTGTGTTTATGGTGATGGGTCTCCATAGAAATGCCTAATGATTTTTTATGCATTAATGGGAATAATGGACAGCGGTAATATATTGTTTAAGGAGACGGAGAGGATCCTTTTAAGGCTGATGTGTTATAGATCAAGAATGACAGGGAAGGGCCCGAGCTGAGGTTCTCCGCTCGGAGCCAGCTTGGACCCCGGGCCTGGGTGAGGAGCAAATGCCAGCCTGCATCTTTAAGAGGCCATAAAATAAATAAAGAAATAAAATAAAAGATATGTTCTCCCACCCCCACTCCCCACAATGCCCTTTTCGGCCTGCACTGAGGGAGGCTAAATATATCCGCCTTTCCCGTCTGTAGGCAAGCGGCGGCACAGATGGGAAGAGGACTCAAGTGTTTCCCATCCTTGGGGCTCCCAGGACCAAGAGGTAGAAGCTTGTGTCTGGGCAATGACACTCCTCATTGCAGAGCGTGGGCTCCAGTCTGGGAGGCCTTGGTAAAGAGTAGCATTCAGGCCCTTTCGCAGCCAGACCAACCCTGGGGGATGAGGGTGGTTGAAGAGTTACTTCCATGCTGCTGTGCGTGGGGAAGCACATAAAAGCCTTGATCTCCTCTGGCCTTGCCCACGCAACCTGAGCTGCTGACTTCCTCAAGGCTTTTGGTGAGGGGGAACGGCCCATCTTGGAGGCTGCCTTCCTTTGCACAGGGCTTGCCCATGATGCCCGTAGGGAGAGCTAGCAAAGGTGGGCATGAAATCTTGCAGCCTGTGAGTCAAGAGAATAGAGCTGTGTTGCACAGAGCAGGACAGCGGTACAGCCAAGAGGAGCGAAGCCTAGGTGCCAATGCTCCAGAGACTAGGCTCACTCGCTCCTTTGCTAGCTCTGGCTCCTTGTGCAGGTTGAGAGAGTCCAGCCGGGCTGGAGACGAAGGGCCGTTGGCATCCAGGGAGCAGCAGTGGGCCCAGCAACAATCTTCTGGCTCTTGGCAGTAGAGGAGGAGAAGGTGTCAAAGCCTCCAAGCTCCTCCCAACCACTATCTCCAGAGCAAAACCAGAGAAGCACCTCATTTCCCCTCTCCGCTCCTGAGATCCCCCCTCCCAAACCTCCATCTTCCACAATAGCACCTCGGAGCCCTTGGCCGACGTTGGGGAGCTGCGTCCATTACTGTTGAGCTTTGGCATCCTTGTCAGGCCTCAGCCGGGATGTTCAAGTCCAGTGGGATTTCAGCTCTCAGCTCCCAGCTCCCACAGCAACATGGGTAAGGTGCTCCTCAAACTTTCACGCAGAAGCAATTGTTGCTGAAGTTTCCAACTGCTTTTACTCCCCCCTTTTAGCACTTCCTCATGGTCAGGGCTACAAGCCCTAAGACCCTTCTCATGGACTTTCCAGCTCAGCTTCCCAACATGAGAGGTCCTAGTGACAGTTTGGAAAAGCCCCTGCCCTTTGGGTGTCTTTTGCTAATCCAGGCATCTCAACAACCAACTTCTTCTCTTGGCCCCAAATTCTGAAACCACCAATCAAGATTCCTCTGGAGAAGACACCTCTTCTCCTTGCACTCTGCATTATGCCACGTGGATGCTATTTAGCACGTCCATCTGTGATCTTGGCCAGGATCTGGAAAGACAGTCCCTTGACTATATTACTATTTATTTAAGTGCCAATTGTAGACTTGCGGAAATGTCGGGCTGGGATCATCTCATCCTACCCCCTGGTCTGAGACAGGGTCAGCTACATCTAGACCATCCTTGACATATATTTGTCTGCCCTGTTTTTTAAACTCCTCCAGTGAAGAAGATTTCAGACTTCCCTGTGTACGCTCTGGACAGGGTTGGACGGTTTTCCTAAAATTTACCCTAAATCTTCTACACGGCAAATTCATCCGATTTCTGCTAATTCTGTGCTTCAGTAGAACTGAGACACAATTGGTCACCACCCCCTATTTAAAAGCCTTTTACGTGTTGGAAGACTTACCATGTTTCGCCTCAGACACCTCTTGTTTAGATTTAACAAGCCCACTTCCTTCTGTCTTTCCTCACAAGTCATGTTTTCTAATCCTCTGCTCATTCTTAGCGTTCTCCTTTGGACACTCTCCAGTTTGTCTATGTTATTCTTAAGTTGTGGGCTCCAAAACTGCCTCATGAGCACTGAATGCAGAGGAATAATAACTGCCTCCAACATATACTGTCTGTTAATACGTGGAAGAAAGAGATTTGCCTTTTCTACACCAGCATCACATCCTTGACTCGCATGTAGTGTGCTCCATGGTGTGCTCAGTACTGTACGAGGAGCACAAGGGCGTGCTCCTTCTGATGCTCTTGGGTAATATGCTGATACACCCTGGGGTTGTTTTCTTGAGCAGCTGGTTCAGAAGATAACAACTTCTTACTGTGACCAGCCAGCAGCACTGTTCCTTTAGCTCAAGAGCGGTGTGCATCACAGTGTTGAAGAACCTGTGGGTCACTGCAGTTATCCGTACCAAGATAAAGCCCAGTTTTTCATTTTCCAGGTCACTCTGCTAATAGAAACGCTTGCAGCGGCTCTTATGCAGCCTTCAGTGGGGCGGTATATGAGCACTGCACACATTAATACATCTACCCAGCCAACATCCCTCTGAGCATGGCCGTGCTGCTCTCCCCATTGTACGGGGGGGGGGAGCTGATGCATGCAGAGTCACTCGACCAGACTGCATCATGAAGGCTCTTCTGGTGGAGGTAACTGGGCAACACCCTTTAGCTCCTACTGGCAAAAGGAGTCCTAGCTAAACCACCTCCCTGAACAACATGAGCTGTGCTGGCAGAAACCGAGACTACACAGGGTTTTTTGCTGGCAGGCCTATGACTAATAGGGAGCAGAGGATCAAAGTGTTTGCTGTGCCCACAGAGAAGTGCCTCACTGGTGGCTGTGTTATTCCGAAACCAGACTCGTGGTTATACTGGCATAGCTTTGCATTGGCCTACAACTGTAGCCACCCATAAACTGAGCTGCTTTTATTGGTTATAGGTCACATTTGCTGGTAGAAGAGAACCTGCACTAGGCTGAAGACCATCCCAAGCTGGCAGAAGGCAGTAGTGCAGACACAGCTAATCTGCCACAAAGAGTGGACTTCAACTCAGATCTTCCAAACCTCAGGCTCATACTTGGGCTTCCAGCTTGTTTTCATTCATGGAGCCCTTGGGTAAAGTAAGCAGCATATTTTAAGAAAGATCCCCAGATACCAGACCTGTAGTCTTGAACTAACCCAGGGCTTTGGGCCAACTAGCACAACACTCTACCCAACTTGCTACTACTGTCAGATACTGGAGGAGGCCTGCCTACGACCTCCATCCATTCCTGAGTTTCCATCCATTCCCTGGGTCCTAAATGGCTGGTTCATAACACCCGACTAGCCTCTTCCCCTATTTAAGACCAGAGAGAGGAACAGGAAGTGCTTGGGGGTACAGGCTCTTGCGTGCTTAACTCCTGATGCCTGGTCTCTGACTTGGCTTGTTCCTGGGTTTTGCTCGTTTCTTGATCCTTCAGTTCCTGTCCTGGATTGTCCTGGGACTCTGCTTGCCTCCCGATCTTTTGGTCTCCAACCGGTCTTGCCCCTGTGCTTTGCTTGTCTGCTCTGATTGTAACTTTGATGTGATCGCCCTCCAGTCTGGATCCCTGATCTCTGATTGAACCCCAGTCCTGGCTGCCCATGTCCCAGTGCTGGCAGTATATGAACCTAGGAGGGAATCACTTCATCAGCTAGTGCTGATGAGCTGATTAATAGACAAGACTGGGGCTACTTGCCTTCCTTGTACAAGCAGCATCTTCTGCGATAGCTCCCTGATGGGAGTACCATGGCCAAGTGGCGTAGAGGCCGGTTGACCCCAAACAATGGTACACACAGAAGCATATGTAGGTTTGAATGATGGACAGACCTGGAAGGAAATCTGCATTTGGGGAGATGCCTATACTCTATATCCCTAGTACACGTTGAGCTGAACCCAGAGCCCCCAGGCTGCATGCATCAAGGCCGAGCAGCAGAGACCAGATCTCCCAGTCTGTTTCAGGCATAGATGACACTGGGCTGAGGACAGGTTCCCTGCAAGTCCCTTTCGTGGATGCATGCTTCCTGTATGTGCCATCAAAGGCAAAACGGTCAATCAGGCTGTAGACCCCTGGGGATTGAATCATCCTCCTGCAGGTAAGGGGGAGCCCTCACACTGCACTGAGAGCAAGCCACGTGTGGGGTGAAGGCAAGTTATTAGAGAGCACCCTGGGCCTTTGGTGTGGTCCAGAGCTGGTGGGGCATGACCTGGTTGCTAAACCAGGTAGGAATAAGGGACTCAACACCTCATGTGCTCACAGAAATATCAAGTAGGTGGAAGCCTGCCAAGGTGAGCAGGAAGCTGGAATAAGGGAGAGGAAGGGAAAGCTGCATGCCCTGGGCTGCTGGCAGCTCTCCGAGGGAGGTCACCAGGGAAGATGGCTGGGCAGGAAGGAGTTCTTGAAGCTGGACACCCCCTCTCATCCCATGGCACAACTGGCTTTTGCAGCGCTTTACATCTACTGCTCAAAGTGAGGGCTAGCAGATCAGGTCACCAGGGCATCCCCTACCAACAGTCCCTTTGCAATGCCATGGTGCTGGCTGGATGCCTACAAGTGATACCAGGCGCCCAGGGGGTAAGGCACGCCTCCAGGGCACATTGTTCCAGGCATGTGGCACAGGAATGAAGGGAAGCCCAGAGCAGGCGAAGAAATGGGACCATTGCCTGCCTGGTGCCTCTAATTCCCACCTGAGTGAAAGGAAATCTCCCGCCTTTTCATAGAATCATAGAAGTCAGGTCGGGAGGGACCTTGTAGATCTTCAAGTCCGACCCCCTGCCTGGGCAGGAGAAAAACTGGGCTCAAATGACTCCAGCCAGGTAGGCATCAAGTCTCCCCTTCAAGACCCCCAGGGTAGGAGCCAGCACCACTTTGCTTGGAAGTTGGTTCCAGGTCCTAGCCGCCCTGACCGTGAAGTCATTCTTACAGATGTCTAATCTAAACCTTCTCTCCAACAACTTGTGGCCGTTACTCCTTGTTATGCCGGGGGGGGCTCGGAGAAACAAGGTCTTCCCCAAACCCTTCTGGTCCCCCCTAGTGAGTTTATAGATGGTCACCTTCTCTTGTGGAGGCTGAACAGGTTCAGGTCCCGCAGTCTCTCATTGTAGGGTCTGCCCTGTTGTTTCCGGATCATGCGGGTGGTCTCCTCTGGACCCTCTCCATGTTGTCCAGATCCCTCCTGAAGTGCGGCGCCCAGAACTGGACGCAGTACTCCAGCTGCGGCCTGACCAGTGCCTCATAGAGGGGGAGGATCACCTCCTTGGACCTGCTCGAGATGCATCTGTGGATGCAGGACAAGGTGCGGTTGGCCCTGCCAATGTCGGACGTCACATTGTTGGCCCATGTTCATCTTGGAGTCAATAATGACTCCAAGATCCCTTTCTGCCTCCATGCTCTCAAGCAGGGAGTTTCCCATCTTATAAGTGTGCTGCTGGTTACTACTGCCCAGGTGCAGCACCCTGCACTTGTCAGTGTTGAAGCGCATCTTGTTTTTGTTAGCCCACCCCGCAACCTATCTAGGTCTTGCTGCAGTCTTTCCCTCCCTACTAGCGTGCTCACCTCACCCCAAATTTGGTATCATCAGCGAATTTAAACAGGTTGCTTTTCACCCTGTCATCTAAATCGTTGATGAAGATGTTGAACAGCGTGGGCCCAAGGACTGAGCCCTGGGGGACTCCGCTGCCCACTTCCTCCCAGGTCGACTATGACCCATCCACCACCGCCCTCTGAGTACGACCCTTCAGCTAATTTGCAATCCATCTGACTGTGTAGGCATCAATGCCACAGTCACCCAATTTTTTAATGAGGACGGGGTGGGAGACGGTGTCAAAGGCCTTGCTGAAGTCCAGAAAGACTACGTCTACGGCGACACCTGCATCCAGTGGCTTTGTGACCTGATCATAAAAGGCAATCAGGTTGGTCTGACATGACTTGCCCCTAATGAAACCATGCTGGTTGCCCTTGAGCATCATCCCTGCTGCTGGCCCATCACTGATGTGCTCCTTGATGATCTTCTCAAAGAGTTTCCCTTGGATTGAGGTAAGGCCTATAGTTGCCCAGGTCCTCCCTCTTCCCTTTTTTAAAGATGGGGACCACGTTGGCTATCTTCCAATCATCTGGCACCTGGCCCGAGCACCACGAGTGCTTGTAGAGCCATGCCGAGGGCCCTGAAATAACCTCTGCTAGCTTCCTCAGCACCCTGGGGTGGAGCGCATCTGGACCCGCTGATTTGAACACGTCCAGCCCCTCCAGAAGCTCTGTAGCCCGGTCCTCCCCAACCTGAGGTCTGGAGGCCTTCCTCTTGAGTCCGTCTTGCATCACAGTGGGGAAATCCCAATCCCTGCCCAAGAAAACGGAGGTGAAGAATTGGTTAAAGAGGTCTGCTTTCTCCTCTGGTGCAACCACCAGATTGCCCAGAGAATCTTGCAGGGACCCCACATTTCCCAGTGCCTTCTTCATCCTCCCTATGTATTTGAAAAAGGACTTTTTGTTATCTTTGATTTTGGACGCTAGTCCTAGCTCTATGTCCGCCTTAGTTTTCCTGACAGCCCCCCTACAGGCCCGAGCAGAGGAGGTATACTCCTCTTCAGAGATAGCACCCCCTTCCACCAGTTGTCCACAGCCTTTTTGGCAATCAGGCATTCCCAGACACCCTTGGTGAGGCAGGGGGGCTTTCGGACACTCTTGCCCCCCTTGCTTTTTGTTGGGATGGTCACCCCTTGGGCCCTGAGTATCGTCTCCTTAAGGAACAACCACTCATTTTGGGCACTGAGCTCCCCTGCTCTCGGGAACCCCAGCGCCGCTCCCACTAATCTCAAGTCGTTGAAGTTGGCCCTCTTGAAGTCCAGGGCTACCGCCTTGCTGCAGGCCCTCGACACCCTGCGCTGGATGGCGAATTCCAGCAAGCGATGATCGCTATCGCCCAGGAGGTCGGGGATGTGGAGGCCCCTTACCAGGTCGTCACCTGTGGCCAGGACCAGGTCCAACAGGCATTTCCTCTGGTGGGACTGTGCACCTCCTGAATTAAGTGGAGGTCCTGTATCTCGGCCAGGAACCTCCTGGAGTGGTCCAGCCTGGCTGACTGCTCCTCCCAGCAGATGTCCGGGTAATTGAAGTCACCCATGACAACTACATCCCTTGCCTTAAGTGCCTCTGCAAGCTGGCCCGAAAATTCCTGGTCCAACTCCTCCCCTTGGTTGGGGGGTCTGTAGCAGACCCCCACCGTTAGATCCTTCTCCCCACGGCCCCCTTGTACCTTGACCCAGAGCACTTCCGCTTGCCCCTCTGACCCCCATTTTGCTGGCAGAGGATATGAATTGCTCCTTGACAGAGCGCCCACCCCTGCCTTTCCTTCCTTCTCTATCCTGCCTGTAAAGCCTATAGTCCCTAATGCTAACTGCCCAGTCATGGGATGAATCCCACCAAGTTTCCATAAGCCCTATTATGTCTGGGTCTGAACTGGCTATTCTGAGGGCAAGTTCCTCCTGCTTATTCCCCATACTACGAGCATTAGTATATAGGCATTTAAGGCCTTGCCTAGCTGCGTGTGCCACCCCCCGATATGGGAGACTGTCCGGACCCCTGTTTCTTACCTGGGCAGGCCTAGCATTTGCCACCTGTCTTGCTCGGGTGGTGTCTCCTTGTCTTCCTGTGGCCCCTTCCCCCAGCGATGCTAGTTTAAAGCTCGCCGTACGAGATCAGCCAACCTGGAAGAGAAGACACGCTTGCCTTTAGGAGAGAGGTGAAGCCCATCCCGCCCCAGCAAGTCCCCCGCCCGAAAGCATGGGTCATTATCGAGGACCCCAAGGCCTGCCTGGCGGCACCAGCTGCGTAAGCAGTTTGATAAAAGACTCCAGAGGGAGACATGTCGGGCCCTTGTGGGTTCAGGCAACAGGTGATGGCACAGCGGTAAACAGCCCATAGACACACCCTGGGGGGTCCGTGATGGGTTTAACTACCCTGACTCTCCTGCCTCCTGTCTGGAAGGAGCTCCAGGGGCCTGCGTACAGAACGAGCCACCAGTGCCACGCCGGCAAAGCCAGCTCTTGTATGTGCGAGCCGGAAGCTGGTGCCGCCCGGTGATTGAAACCCAGCTCCGAGCTCTGGGTCTCTCCTCTGCTCACAGTGACCCTCCCTGGGATCTTGGAAAGTCACTTCTCTCTGAGCCTTTCCCCCCCACACCGTTTCTCTACTTGCCTTGCAAGCTCTGGGTACGGTCTGTGTCCCACTGCCAGCCTGGACACTGCTTGGCCCACCGTGGCCTCAGTCTTGCTGGGGCCTTTGATGCCATCATACATATAATAATAACCAGATCGATTCTTCCCTGGTTCCTCTGTCTTTCTCATTCCCTGTCACACTCTTTCGCTCACCTCCTCTGTCCCCTTTGATTTATTTTTCATTACTCCTCTTCCTCTCTTCCCTTTCCCTGCCTTTTGTTCCCTTTTTCTTCTTCCCCTCCCTCCACTCTGAAGTCCTTCCCCCCCACCCCCAATCCCTGCTCCGGCTGCCTGGCCTGTGTCAATTAAATATCGATCCCCTGTTCTCTATTGGTGGTCAGCTGGGCTAACCAGTCCTGCTAGGTGCTTTTCACAGTGATGAATAATAACAATAATAATAAAGGGGTTGGGGGTGGGAAGCTGCCTAGCTTAGTGCCTACAGCCCTTCACCTCTCTCTACCCCTGTGCGCCCCCTCCCATATTCAGAGACACAGCTACAGGCAAAATCAATAGTGTACGGAGTCAGGAATGGAATATTTTTATCCTCTAATTGGGAAATGTGCTTTGACAAAGCCCAAGGAGGAGTGGGGGAGCAGAGAGGGGGCCAGGAGACACTGTACTGACTGGGGGAGGTAAGAAGAAGGGGAAGGAGGCAGAGGCTTATAGAGCTGGCTGCACCCAACATTTAACATTTTCAGTGCCGGGGGTGTACCCCGGCCCTTGGGCCTCTCACGAGATTCTGGAGTCATCGGGACCCGGGCTGTAGAAAGAAAGAAAGACTGGCGAAGGTTGGAGATGGGCTGGGATGTGCTCTGGTTGCGGTTCCTCCTCCAGGCCTCGAGAACGGCTGCAATCTGGAGCCAAGTGCTGCGAATAGGCTGAACCAAAACCTGGTTCTGAAAGGCCATTTCCATCCCCAGACAGCAGACGTGGGGAGAAGAGCCCCTGGATGGCTGCCTGGCAAGCAGCAGGATGAGATGGGGTTAGGGGAGGGTTGTTCTCTTCTGTGTTTGTACAGCACCTAGCACAGTGAGGCTGTGGGGCAAGACTGAGACTTCAGGTACTTCCACAGGGAGAAGAATAAAGCTAGGAGTCCACACGAGTTTAGCAGTCTTCTGGCAGCATGGCTAGGACACAGGAGCGCAATGTGGCTAGCTTTGCCTCCGGCATTGATCCCCAGCCCATACGACCAGGGACCTGCTCACAGTGGAATAGCCAGGGGCAGCCTTGGCGTTGCTTCAGAGCTGTGGGAAGGCACGTTTGCCACCACAAGTACACAGTGCTGACCCTGTAGGATTAATGAGCATGAGTCTATATTTTGGCAGGTGCCACGTGCCTCTTGAAGATGGTTTTGCTGGTTCCTAGTGGTCATCTCTGCTTCACTGGACCTTCCTACATTACACCGTACCTTCACCGTACATTAGTCATGCCAGCAACAGACCAAAACCAGAGCCACAGGCCAGCTGGTGGAAACCAATGCAGCTACACTCAAGTCAGTGCAGTTATGCTGGTCTACACCAGACGGAGATTTGGCCCCATTACCTGAAATCGTGTGGAGATGAGGAATTGATGTATATGTCTGACTTTTTCCTGCCGCTGCAGTGGTATTGATGCACACCTGAGTGCTTTTCCACTTGGAGATTTTATGCTGACAGGGAAGTACCTGCTAGCTGCAATCCTGGAAGGGTGGCTGAAGCCTGTTAAGACCGAAGGTCTGCATCCTCAGGTGAGGAGAAGGGCCCATAGCCCCTTCACAATGTGACAAAGACCACCATGGGAGAAGGAAGGGTGTGTGGTGGGAACTCTTTCAGAAAAAGAGGTCAAGATGTGCTGCCACCTGGTAGAGAGGGGGGTAGATATGTCCTAGGGTCTCCTCCTTGATGAAGAAAGGACCAGGTGGCTAAAGTCCTCTATTTACTCCTGCTTTGCATGTATGGCTTGCAAAGCTTGGCCCTATCTAGGACTTGCAGGTCTGGGACATTGGCCTGGCTCCCTTCTAGGAAGGAAGACCTCCAAGTAACACCCAGGGTGCTGCAATAGTCAGTAGTCAGGGTTCAGAAGCTGTCATGAATTTCTCCAAGTCACTATTGAATGAATATCCATCACGAGGGGGTGGGAGCTGCCACCTTTTGTGATACGTGGTGTATTACTGAGGTCCTGTGATTTTAAGTGAGAATTTCAGCTTCCATTAGAAAACAGCCAACCTTTCTCTCCCCTCAAGTAAGTGTGTAGCACTCTACATTGCAGAAGAAAGCTTGAAAACCTGAGCTGTAAGAGCTCCCAGACAAGAAGGCAAATACAAAAAAAGCCAAGTGTGGTTATTTTTAAAACAACCTCCTGGTTTTGGGAGTAGCACGAGGACCAAAGCATTTGCAGCCTTTGGAAACCTCAAGGCTTTCAGTCAAATTGGTAAAAGAAGTCATTTTCTCTTCCAAGCAGAAGTGAGTTCCTCTCTCATTTAGGAGTGGGAGTCCACTTGAGGCGTAGAGTTTGGTGTTCACTGTTTAAATGACCCATCTCCAGCTTCCTCACCCCATCGTGCTCTTCCACTCTGGGCATCAGGTGTCACTTAAAGTTTTTTACAATGACTCTGGCAAACAAACTGGGACTGTTCCAGTTACTGGGGCCAGATGAGGGGACGGGGGAAGGTGAAGGATGTACAGTGATGAACCTTTCACTCTGCCCAGCACTCAGTCCCCTGAGCTGGCTGAAGGCTAGATCAGGATGTTGGTCCAACTGATCCCACCCCTGCAGCGCTGGAAATACAAGCTGGAGCCCCGCAGGGAATCTGCACCAGGCGCCCAGCTTAGAGATGGAGAAATGTCCATGGCTCATCCAAACCATCCTAAGTCTGCTGGCCACCAGAGGGAGAATTTTATATGGGGTAGGCCAGCCTCAGGGGATAGCTGTCTGGAGAAATAAGAATAAAGACCTACCTCACCGTGCTGAGAGCTGAATGCAGAAGCTGGCCTCTGCTCAGGCTGTCCACACACAGCAGACCCACAGCCCTGAGTCTGTTGCCCTCCATAAAGAGAAAGGGAGGGAATGAAATAAAAACCAACGCAAGGACTAGGAGAGCGCGAGTGAGTGAGTGGATGGAGGGATGGATGGAGTGAATGAGTGATGACTGCTTCCAGGGCGTAAAACAGGGCAGCCCCTCAAGCTGCTGTAACCTGCATCAAATCAGACAGCCCCCTGCTAGGAGCATTGCACTGCCACGTGGCTTCTGAGCTCAGCTCTGTCCAGACTCATTGGCCTTGGCAGTGCAAGGAGGTGCAGACCATGGCTAGCAAATGAGGAATATTGTTCTCCCTCCTAGGAGGTCACAGGAGCCCAACCTCCCACCCAAGGCAGGACCGTTTTCTGGTTAAACCACCCACAACAAGTGCTTTTCCCAGCTGTTCTTAAAAGCTTGAGGAACAGCTCTCACACACAACTGCCTGTAACATCAGCACCACCCTCTAATTTGTCAATGCCTCATCACTGCCAGCTACTTCCCAGTAATTCTTCAGAAGTCCCTAGACCCCAGTCTAACACCTAAATACTGGGAGGTGTTCAAACGCCCATTGGCTGTTAAGTTCTTCTGAAAAGATGGCTATTCAGGATCACAGGGGGAGCTAAGCATTTGAAAAAATCTGGCCTTGCTCCGATTGCTAAATTCTGCTCTCTCTATTGGGTGCTGCGCCCTTGAACCTCTCTGGCTTTAACTCAGTGAGTCTCAACCAGGGTGCCGTGAGATCCTCTCGGGTGTTTTGGGAGGATGCATGATATTAGCACCGTTAGGTGTGCAAACACCTGCGCATGAGTCGCAAGGTAAACCCAGGGGTTTCATATAGGAATCCACAGGGTCACAAACTCTCTGGCCTGCCGTGGTCTTGCAGAGCTCTTTGCAGCAGAAGAATTGTTCTGGTTTTTTTCTGTAGTCATAAAATGAGTGAGAGCTTAAAGCTGGCATTTTCCAAGGGGCACCCTGAGCCTAAAAACATTCTTCTAACTGCTTTAACTTCTCCAAGATCATATACCAAGTGAAAGAACCACTAATTAAGTGGAGATCTGAGCCCAGTCCAATGTCTCTCTGTATTTGGCTGACTACTTTCTGGGGGTATTAGAATCTCAGACTCGTTGTGACCTTGTCCTGCATGTGGGTAGGATCTCAGCATGAGCTAGGAGGAGACCCAGCACCAGGGAACATCACCTCTGTGTCCCAGCCAGCTGTCTCCAGAAGAAGAAACAGGGAGAGAGACAGAGACCTAGCCTTGCCTGTTGGCAAAATCCCTTCTCCACTGCTATTAGCATCTTGGACTCGCCAGCCTAACACTGGCAGAGTCCCCGCTGGCCTACCAGGGGAGTGGATTGCTCAGTGCATGTCTTCGGTTGGCATTTAGCTAATCTTCTAGGAATCAGCTAAAGACAAATTGGCAACTTTGCCCCCCCCCGAGTGGCTGATTGCTGTTGCTATAGCAGTGGGCATAGTCCCTTCCCTCTGCCCCTCCCTGGGGCTTCTCTCTCAGGCTGGAGAGAGCGTTTATTTTTGGAAAGCATCTTCCCTTATGCCTAAGGCAGCTGGGAAAAATAAATCAGAGAGCTGGACTCTAGGGATGTGCATGTGTGTTTGTGGGAGTGGAGTGGATGGGACTGTACTCCCAGTCCCTTGCAGACCAGGCAGAGAAATCATGTCACAACGTGGCTTCTCCAGACCAGCAGCCTGGTGGGTGCGGAGCACGGTCGCTTGGATTTGAAAAGAAAAAGGGACCAAGCCTAGGAAGGCTCCATGTTACTCCCCCAGGGTCCATCTCATGGGGTTCAGGATCATCTTTGCCACCTCCCTCCCCCTTTAAGGGCCTGGAGGCAGATGGAGGATGCGGGGTCACCCAGAAGTGTCAGGGAAGGGGCATGGGGGAATGGGCACAATGGTAAAGGTGGAAGAGCTTTCCCCAGGGGCAGGTGCTCTGGTTTGTCTAATACATAAGAACTGGCTGTGAACCTCAGTCTCCAAAGGGATCCAGCCTACTGTCAAAGACAACCCCCCCCAACCTCCACTTGGCCCCTAAGCTGGACGGTCAGAGTCTTTCTATTGGTTTCAAAAAGGTCGACATCAGCTTCTCAGCTTGAAGGTGGGAGCAGACTCTCCTGTGGCGGGAGGGACCCAGGCAGCCCCACAGGAATGGAAAAAGCAGCTTTGAGCCCCGAACCATTTGGAGGAGTCGGGATCTGCATCCCTGCTCCACAGCTTGGGCTCAATGTCTGAACAAAAGCCCAGATCCAAACCCCCCTGGACCAGAGAGAAGCTCTGGGTGAGGTCTGACATCCACCAGCCCCGAGTTTTCAAAGTGACCCCAATCCTGCTCTGTGCTGTGCTACGGAGGTCTTCCCTGCTGCTACCACCCTAACGCATTCATGACCCGCCTCCAGCAGGAGGTCCGATACCATCTCATCTCCCTCGGAAACCTTTGCTGCAAGAAGGAAAGCGGAGGAACTTTCTTGCAGTACCTCCCAACGAGTCTAGCATTGGCAGCGTCCTTGCTTTTACTTGCGGCATGTTGGAGCATGTTCCTGGGCTTGTGTTTTGCAGTGTGTGAGGGTTTGAAGTGGTGATTTTCATTTAAGTAGGAATTGTTGGGTCAATAGATACTTGTGAACCATTGAATAATGGTCCGTGAGAACCTCTTCCAGTCCTGGGTTGCTATGCTCCTACCTCCTTCCTGGAGGTGGCCATTTCTTCTCTATATCCCATCCTCAACCCTGACTTCTCTGTGACACCTTCTGTGTTTTCCATGACTGGCCATAACGTTAGATCTTGAAGGGCCAGAGTCTGTACTGAACTTTAGCAAGGATATCCTGGAATAACAGAGAGTAGCTTTTGTCCCATAGAGCGCATGACCTTAGCTACAATCTCCAGGTCACACATAATCAGTCATCATTGCACGGCTCCCCCTCTCCTTTTTACTGGGGGTGGGTTGGGTAGGGACAGAAAGCTACCCCCAAAGTAAAATTTTGCTGGATTTCTAGTGCTGAAGTAACCGATAGTACAACACCTGCCCCTTTCTAGTCCTTTTCTGTGCACTGGTCTAAATACAGCTCTGGGCTTAGTCGCAGAGGATGAACAGTTTTCTGCAGAAATCTGCAGGGGGAGCTCCCATATTATTTATGGTGTGGCCCACCACAATGACAGGGCTGCTATTTTGCTCTGTAGTTGCTTCTGCAATAGCTTTTGCACTAAAGAAAAGAAAGAAGTGCCCGTGAATTGGCTTTTAAAATCTGTAGTAAAAAATACATGAGCCCCAATGTTTTCATTTCTCCATTAATATTTTCTGGGTGCACTGGGTGAGGCAGGAAGCTCTGGAAAGTTATAACATCTAGGTCAGATTTCCCTCTTTCTTCCAGCCTTTTATTCACTCCCAACTTTCTGATAAAATCTTGTATAGGTGACTCATTCCATGTTTTGCCCCCGTCCAGTGCCGTCTGATTTGACTGAAGAAGCAAAGCAGGGCAAATATGTGTCAGGTTTGCACTGTCCTAATCTCAAATATGATGACAGAGCTCAGGAGTCCTGGCTTTCAGTTCCCAGGTCCAAGTATCCAATGTGTTACTGCATGTATAGATTAGGGAGCCATCATTTCTATTGCCTAATGAGCAGCAGCTCCTCTCGCATCCACCCCTGTGCACACTCTGGCCACCAGAAGCAGCAGGATACCCATGCAATAAAAACTGACTGTCTAGGAAGGGGGATATATTCCAATTTGTTCCAATGGTGTCCAAAAGTTTGAGCAGAAGGACTGGTAGTCAGGACTCCTGAGTACTACCGTCAGCTATGGGAGAGGACGGTGGCATTGAACAGGACTCTCGGACATGTGGCCTGCAGGTCAGATCCAGCCTGAGGAGCCATTTCACCCAGCTGCAGGGCTCCCAGAAAGAAGGGATGGGACCTGCCACCCACTTCCCTGCTATGGAGCCCCAATGGCCACACATCAGCAGTGCCAGGGCTGGAGGGAGCATGAGTTGTGGCTACATTTCACCTCTGCATGGCTACATCCCGCCACCAGGCCTGGATCTGGCCTGGGAAATCCTTTGCGTCTTCACCAGCTGCTGAGGAACCCTGCATCTGCACGTTTGGGGCTCATGTGAGTATGACACCCCTTGCCTATCCATTGGGGTACAGAGGGCTGGGGGCCGGGATGTCTGGGCTCTGATCCCAGCCTTATGTGACACAGGCATGTCATTTAGCTTCTCTGTGCCTCGGTTTACCCATCTGCCATCTGTGCAAGGCTGCTCCTCCCTGCCCTGCTGCAGGGTTAGCGAAACCCGGGGAATGAACATTGTTAAAGCACCATGTGATTCCCCAGCTGAGTGATGCTCGGGCAGGGAAACACGGTAGTAGTATTGCTCGCGTTGTTAGCAGTTCGGTTAATTCCTCCACGCTACGGCGTCTGTCAGTGGCAAACAATAAAGCTCAAGGTGAGCTTCACCTCTGCCCTATCTCTTAGATTCTCCTCTCCGCTGTCCATCCATCATGCGCCTGCTCTCCTGCAACCGATTGCAGCCGGCCTGCATCAGCTATTGATTTATTGACAGCGGCCGAGCCTGGAAGATTCAGGGAAGCAGCTCCCCACAGAAACGCTTTTCAGAAGTCGAGATTTGATTTTTTATTTATTCTTCTCTTCAATTTATGGATTTAACAAGCTCCAGGCAACAAAGAACTCACTCCTCTTCCACCCGAGCTCTCACACTCCCTCCCTTCTCCAGCTGGGAAGTCATCTGAACGGTGTTCCCCGGGAGGGGGAACGCTTCCTCCTGTGCACAGAGGCACCCCTGGTCCCACAGGGTGATATGATGCAAAACCCTTGGGCTGACCAAGCTCCCCGTGAGGTGTTCCCATGCATTCTGCATACTTCAGCATGGCTTGCAAACCCCCTTCTGAAACCTAAGCCCCATTTTCCTGGGCTTTGAAGAAGCCCCTTGACAGTCCCTGCCACAAAGAACATCCCAATGGGAACAGACAGGGCAGGAAAGGAAGCAGAGGTGCGGAAAGGGAAAGTGATGTGTCCAGGAGCGGCAGGGCTGGGGGCACGATATCCAGGTTCCTTGACATCCCCCTCACTGTCCGTCACCAACACAGTCGAGGGGAAATGACCGTGGGGTTTATTTTCTTCCTCCCCCTCCTTGTCTCGGGAAGGAATAAAAGGAGCAGTGAATGGGGCGCAACCACACTGCGCTGCCAGCACGGGAGAACGGACAGCATGGGGCAGCACAGATTAAGCAGAGTGGAGAGGAGGACGTGGACGATAGTGATTTACACACTCACTCTGCTCTGGGGGTTTTGTGAGGAGCTTTTAGCTTGTCCACGTAGGGCTATGAACATGCAAAATACCATATAACGCTTTGCCTGGCGTTGCTACAGCTCGGCTCGTTGATGCCTGTTAGCTCTTAGCAGAGCTAATTCTTTCTGGCCAGCACCAGACAGCTGTAAAATGCCCCGATTGTGATTGGAGTGCACTTTGCGCTGGGGTAAAAGTTTGCACAATGGGCAAGGCACTAAGAAAGCCCTTCGTCTCCCATTAGTTTCATTGTCTGGCTCTCCTGCAGTGGCCTGGCACAGTCTGCTCAAATTGGACTTGCTGGCGGCAGGTGCTGAATCTCCAGCCAGCTGCACAATGGACCTACAGCCTGCTCTGGAGTCCCCAAGTGTCGTGCCAAGTGCCGTGGGCATGAAGCACCAGGACTTCCCAAGCACTGGTACTGCCCCATCAATGGTCCCGTGTCTGTCTTGCTGACCCCAGCTTGCGCAGCATCTGCCTTTGGTACAGCTCAGGGTAGATTTGCCTCTTCCTGTCTTCAGGGGGTGGAGTGGGCTCGAGGCCTCTGTGAGCGGCTTATGAATGGCTGGAAGACTTGTAACAACAAGGTGTGGGAGGGATACTGGTCTATTCGCAATAAAAGGTGCAGCACCTAGCATGGATGGAAGAAAGGTCACACGCTAAGGCTAGCGTGTAGCTGGTAGCAACCTGGCCACCAGCTTGTAATCCTGGTAAGTGTCATGCCAAGCAAAGCCCCCCCCTTGCACCCTCCTCTGGTCCCACAGTCATCCTACATCTTTCCAGTTTTATGAACAAGTGGGCAACAGATAATTCACTAACTTCCTATCCCATGAAACACTGTGAGCTTGGAGACACCGGCTGTACGAAAGTTCCCCCACATTAATTCCTCCCCCCTGCCAACACATGCACATGGGGGAGTGCAGCTGCACTGGAATAAATGTGCTTGGATCATAACCTTGTACCCGAGAGGAACAAGCTGTACTGGTGGAGCTGTGTCTGCACTAGTGATCCCAACAGTATGACTACATGGGTAGGGGTGGAGGGGTTTTCCTGGTGCAAGCTGTGTGTGCAGAGCAGATGTCACCCCCGTCAACGTACTACGCACACCCACATTGAGGGCTGTGGGCAGGGAACTGGCTGGGGATCTGGACACTTGGGTTCCCCCATCTGTGTCGCAGTCCGATACTGCCATGAGCCCCTGCTTCCCCTTCCGCCCTTTGGTTAGGTTCCCAGCTGCTTGGGGCAAGGACCATCTCTTCCTTCTGGCTGTAGAGGATCCAGCACAGCAGGGCCAGGTCTGTGTAGATTAATACAGTAAATTAATAATAAAATCATGTATAATTAATAATGTGCTTAATCATCAGAAATCAGAAGGAGCAGAGGTTTGCCTAGCTCCAGGGGCCCTGCTAAAACCAAAAGAAGGATCCAGAGACCCATCCCCAAGAAATGGGCTCCAAGTAAATGAACAGGTCCCTGCCCCGAGCCTGTGGTACTGAGTCCTGGATTACTCTCAGGTCAATGCCTGCCCCAGGAGATAAACCCTCTGGGCTGCGGGAAGCCCTGAAGCTGTGACGTGCTGATGCTCCTAGTGAACCGTGAGGCCTCTTCTCCTTCCCAGCCTGGGTAGCCAAACCTAGCCCCGCTCCCTCTCGTCTTGCCAGCTCCTGTCCTGCCGGGGCTGCGGGGGAGGATTTATTGGACCGAGCTTTTACAGACCTCTCGTTTTGAATAGTTAATGATGGGTGATTTCATCTGTGGCTGTATTAGCCATCTGATGACTCTCCTGTGGAAGACTAATTTACAGACAATGGAGACAAATGCTTCCCAAACTATCAGCCAGAAGGCCTAATTCTTGTACAGGCAACTTTTTACATTTACTTCCCCGCTGATTAAAAAAAATGTTTTAAACACAGCAAGGGCCAATCTGTCCTTGGTGTAAAACCCTCTGATGCTGTTACAGGAAGCTCTATCCCGGCTCTCAGCATGCCAGAAAGCAGAAACAAAAGGCCAAATTCTCCATGTCCCCATACTTTACATCACTTCCACTGGTTCAAAGGGACTGTAAAATGCTCGCAGATCAGAGCAGGAGCATTCATCCCTGCAGTGCACTGGGAGATATAACCCCAAGTGTTCAATTTAGAGCCTGTACATTTAGACCCTCTTATTTAGACCTATGTTGGTTGGTGTGGAACTTTTCTCCAACATTTCTGTACTAGCAAGAGCCCTAATGTAGATGCTATTAAACTGCTATAAAGGCCTTTTTTGCCACTCCAGCTGACCCTATTTGATACAAAGGCAAACAAATAAAAGCAAAGTTTTTGCCAGTCTAACCTATTTCTTATGCACTTTCCCCCTGCTAGCTGCATCTCTACCCTGAGTTTGCCAGTACTAATATACTGTTACAGCTAAATCAGGAGAGCTTTGCTAGTCCAGTGGAGGCCAACTTTTTTTAGCAGCTGTGCTACAAATTAGCCTCACACCCTCCCTGAGTGTCACTGTAATCCCTTTCCCCCACCTGCTCTGCTGCTCTGCTTTCTGCTTTTGGCCAGAAATGCCATGGTGCTGCCAGCCCGGTCCCTGATCTGCCGTGTACCACACTGCCCATGCCACTTGTGGCATGCATGCTGCAAGTTGGCCATGCCTGGACTAGCCAGTCTCACTGCCCATTGCTGAGTCCTGTTTTATAACAAAGTGACTTGTAAAATGGTATGGAGTCGGACCCCAATTTGACTCCACCCTGGGTCAGCAGTCACCCTTCCGAGGTGACTAGCTCTTGCCTGCTTTGGTAGTTCATGTGAGTTGTAGCTGTGTGTGAAGGTGTTGAAGTGGCAATTATGGGGAGTCCTCGGGTACATGGGTGTGTATGTACAATTGCAGAGGACGGGACTTGAATACGTTCCAATGAGATGCTGCAAACTCCACAGCAACTATCAGCGCTAAATTGTATCTGTCAGCAGCCTCAATGGGACAGATGGGCAAGAGACTGGCCTTGCTTTTCACCATGGGGGAGATGCTAGAGAAGGTGGGAGTGGTGGTAGGTTGTAGCTTCTGCTCTCCTAGGCTGTCAAAATGACAGCTGTCACTGGCACAAAGTGACTGCAAGCCTCTAGCTCAGCCCCAAACCCAAGTCTCTGGCCATCCTGCCTTATCCTTACACTAGGTTCCCATGTCCCCCCGGGTGCATTGCTGGATGTGGATATGGAACTTCAAAATATTGTGAGAAACCATCTCCAGCCAGCGTAGGAGGCAGGAAACCTTGGCTCGTCCTGGAGAGCCATGTCCTACCCGGTGATCCAACCTGGAGGATTCAGATGAGGTCACAGGAACCACCTGGGTGCTGGGCTGAACTCCAAGCCCTTCCAGGATCACAGGTCTCCGCTGGCAAGCACCTTCCCAAGGTCACGCACTTTCTGCAAGGATGTTTTCAGCAGCCTCTCTCCCTCCCTGCTCAACGTGGGCTGCATTCCTAGCAAGGGCTTAATGATTACCCTTAGATATCTTTATTGGCTGGGAAGTATTGGCTGGCGTTGCAGCAATCACAGCCTCCTGTGTCTCTCTGGTCCGAGCAAGCTTACAGGTGAAACATAAAATGTAGCCAAATCAAGTAGGACCTGGCAGACTAAGGGGGAATGGAGAAGGGCTACAGGTGCATGTGTGGCTTATAGGACACCCCAAGGGCATTGTGGAGTCTTTGATAAAAGTCTTAGGAACACTAGGTGGGACATGTGGACCTTCCCCTCCTGGACACTCGGGGAGCATCAGGATATATAATAACAATGCTAACACCATTGTTCTCCATTGTGCAACATCTGGATCCATTAAGGATTCTGACCACTGGCCTACAGCGCTTTTCATTTGCAAAGCACTTTAAATGCATTATCTAATTAATCTTCACAACCCTCCAGGGAAGGGAGCAGGTAGATAGGTAAGGATTATCATTAGAGCAGGGCCCTGACAGGCGTGTTCTGGATCCTGAGCACACACACCTTCTCCAAAGTTTGTGGGAGTTCAGATCCAGGATTTCAAGGACCGTCTGGAGAGAGATCTTGCAGGCAGAACTCCAAGCTGGACATGAAAGGAAAGAAGAGAAAGAAAAAGAACAGTTAGTGAGTTAGCACCAGGATTTTAAAAGGTACGAGCACAAATACCTTTTAAAATCTGGTTGTTATTTAGTTAGTAAATTGAGAGGTATGTGGATGTGGCCATTGGATCAGTAAGGCATTGGTCTCTTTTATCAATGAGCCACATGGTTAAGTGACTGCCCAGTGCCAGACCATCACAGACCCAGGGCTGTAGACACCATGCCTTTCCCTGGCCACTAGCCCATCTCATCCCATCTACAAGGGGACATAGAGATAATGACACTTGGTGGTGGGGTTTCCGCACAGGCCTCACCAGCGTGCTCAGGACATGACTGAGAAAGGGCTGGGAGTGAAGGAGACCTCCCATTTCTCTCCTGGCTCAGGTAAGCAGTGTCCCCCACAACCACTCTCCTGTCTTCCCAGCTAGTGCCCCTTCCTGCATGAGTGTGATCCATCCATTGGCCTGATCTGTTTTCCCAGTGCCTTCACTCATGCCACTGGGCCCTAATGGTGAGGGGATGCCTTTCCTCCCACCGAATCATGTACAGGAGGCCTGTTGGGGTCAATGGATAATCTCCCTTCCTCCTCCAGCTCAGTGGTGTCCACACAGGAACGGATGCAGTCCTAGAGCCTGAATCAAACTGTCCTTGTTTTAAACTGTCGGCCTTTGCCCGCAGCCATGGTCCCTGCTGACACCACCCTTGTGTACTGCCAAGGCTAAGCCAAAAGGCATGGCGTATCTGCCCAAATCCCCTGAAGCCACCTGGCCTCTGCTCTCTCACCCCACATAAGCATCAAACAAGAAATGGTTCTGTGACCAGAGGCCAAAATTGAACATATTTTTCCCCCAGGCTTGGGCCCCTCTCTTCTCCTCTCAGCCTACTGGATGCCTTGCACTAACTTAGCGTAGGGGTGCCCGCCTCGCTTGAGCCCAGGCTATAGCCCTGGCATCATAAGACCATGGGGCCAGCTTTCCACCCATCACTCCTGAGGCACGATGGGCATCCTCACTCCCAGGGACTGTTCTTTGCAAAGCCACAATGGATCGCCCTGCTCCAGGGCCCGGCGTCTGCGCGGGGGTAAGCTGCGGGTCAGCCGAGAGGGCGCGTGCCTACATCTCTGTTCCAGCTGCATCCTCTCTGTCCTTGCCAGAGAAATGCGTGCCCACGAGAGAACAAAGAGGAGCGCACCAGCAACGTGCTGGTGCCCAGATTCACCCCCGAGCCCCCAGCTGGCTGCAGGCGCCCCCTCCTCCGCGGACGGCTCGGATGTGGCCTTCCCGGATGGCCGAGAAGTTCAGCGTGAAGCGCGCCGTCTTGGAGCAGTGCTGCAGGAGCCAGGCTGTTGCTCTGCGTCCCTCCGTTTGGGCCAAGCCGGCCCTGGATGCAGGGCAAGGAGGCGGCGGGCGGGTGGGAGAGCAGCCCCATTGCTATGGAAACCATCCATCCAGTGGCGATGCGGAGCCTGTCTTTTCCCTTCTGCGAGACCTCGGCATTGATTCTGGAACGTGCTCTTTGCATGTATGATCCATGCAAACACTGTGTGCCTATTGATCCGGCTCCCATGCTGCTCGGGGCTGCGCTGCCGACAGAAACAAAGGCAGGAGGAAGGAGGGGAGAAAACCGCCTCGTGCTGCCCCTAGCAAACGACATAGCCCCGCATCTGCAGCTGGCGCGCGGCTTTCCCCATCTCCCCGTCCTTCCTCTCTTCCCTCCCTTTCGCCTCCTCCTCCTGCCATCTGTTCCCTCCATCCCCTCCCTTGGTCGCTCATTTTTTCTCTCCTTCCTCCCTCCCCTCTCTCAGTGTGAAAGGAGCCATGTCACCCCCAGTCACGCCCTGCACTCGGCCAGGCCTCCACCTGCCAGGCACTGTTACACATGCCAAGCTATGGAGGTGAAGCCATTGGCCAATGGTCAATGGGCTGCCAGCTCCAGTACACCTGCAGTTCTCAGATGGCAGCATCTGGACCGCTGTTGGCCCGTGAGGCCATGGTGAGTAGCTCATGGGATGCACTAGACCTTTTCTTCTGTCAGTGGGGAGCGCTGAGGGTGGATGGTTGTCTCTTGGTCACAAAAGTTTGGGCACGGCTGCTGAGTACAGCTTTGGGAGTCTCAGCCTTTGCAACCAAGGGACACCCATGACCGAACTGGGGAGTGAGCAGGGGTTAAGGTGAGGGAGGCTGCCCAAGCCCTTCCGGAGGGAGAAAGGGGCACCACAGGGTCCATTCGGGCCCTTAGAGAGTAGGAGTCTGTGGGAGTTAACTTCTTTACTGGAGACCTGGAGATGTTCATGGCCTAGGACTAGTTAGCATCCCTCTTTGCCTCAACAGGACAAATGTCCAAGTGTGATTGCAGAGAAACACCCCAACTCCTCTCATCTGAGGCTGCCAAATTATGGCCAAGAAGCTGCTGAGGGTGTTTCTTGCTCAGGTGAGGAGTGCCGCACACACAGCTGTTCTTAGTGCATCTCCACACTCATAAATACAGCATTCCTGGTCACAATAACCGTGGGATCAGCTGTAGCACACTGCACATCACTGACACTCATGAGTCTGGCTGAAGCAAGCCTATGTGGGTGAATCGAGGTCTGAATTTTGAACATTACAGAGTTTGGAGAAAGACAGCACAAATGTAGCTGTATGTACATGTGTGTGTATATTCATGGATATGTATGCATGGGTATGATCATGCATGCTCACGTGCATGTACATGTGGACACATTTGTGCAAGCATGTTTGGATTTTTGTATGTATAAGCATGCGTGCATGTATGTGCATACCTGTCTATGCATGCATGTGTGTGCAGTTTGGTCTGATGTGGCAAGTGGGACCGGGTCTAGGCAAGTTGTGGGGCAAGTTACAGGTCTAGATTTCAAATCCCATGCAGCTTCCATGGTGTGTGGAGGCGAGGGGCTGTTTAACCTGGGCCATCTCTTGAATGAAGCTTCTTGACTGACTGAGTCTTTGAGTAGCAACATTATCACCAATTCACCACCGGAAGCGAGGAGAGAAAAGTCTGCATTTTCTATGGAGATTCTTTATTGGAGGAACTGAAGGCTTTGTGTGGTGAGCTGTGATGTGGGACCCATGAAAGCTGAGCTGTGGCCCCTCAGGGGAAAGGTGGGGCTGTGATGCTGTGCCTCAGTTTCCCCATTTGTGAATTGGGGAGCAGTGGTCCTGACCTCCTTAGCAAGCGATGGATGAGAAGTGCTCAGTAAGAGCTCAGCGTCCGCCACCACGGTCCATTCACCAGCAGCAGTGGGGAGCCCAGGTGGGACCTGCCAGGGTAGAATTGGGGGAGCATGGGTAGGTGGAGACAAGAGAAGGGCTGTGGCTGATCTTTATCCTTTCTCGGCTCCCAATAGCTCCTCTTACCCCCATCCATGGGAATACCCTGGTTGCCAGTGTCCCCTGCCTCCCTTACCCGACTGCACCCATGGGCACAATAAGGGGCCTGGGCCCTCACCCCCCCCATGAGCACTAAACCTGGCTGCCCTGGCTGCCCCTGCCCCCAGCCCATGCAACAGCACCGATCCTGACCTGCCTGCCAGCAAAGCTCTGTATGATCCTTAATAATTACAGCTGCGAGTCAATAACAATTAGGCCTAACAGCCACTCAGCAGAATTGACGCAAATTATTTTAATTTTATGTTTCTATTGATGAGTCTTTCCAGGTTGGCACCCTCCACTCCGCCGATGCCTTCCACAGCTCATGCCTCTCTTCCCCCTCCCCGGATGGGGATGAAGGGGGCCATGCCATCAGCTCTCAGGCCTGGGCTTCTCCTCACTACCTCAGCCAAACACCCCCTTCCAGACAACGGGCCTTGTGCTGTGACGGCGCTGGCTGGCGAGGGCGAGAGACTGCTCCTGGCACCCAGCTGCAACGCAGCAGGCTCCTTGCTGGGCTCTGGCATGGCGGGAAGATGACTCGCATCACCCTGAGACACTGCGGTGTGGCAGGTTCAGTGGCCTGTGCTCACCCCAGTGGCATAGACAGCTGCAGCTTGCTCTGGTGAAGAGACTGCTGAATTAGGCTTCATCCAGGAGAGCTGAGTTCCAGCCCTGGCTCTGCCACCGATCGCCTGGATGGCCTTGGCCAAGTCACTCCTTCTGTAAGCTCCCTGGGGCAGGGACCATCTCCCACTATGCATGATGATGGTGCCCTGCCTTGCTTGGTGCTACTATAGCATGAAGGTGAATGAGGACAGTCTCCCTGAGCAGGGGTGTGGCTGATTTAATACTTTCTCTCCATGCAGACCCTAGTTTTAGACCCTGCCTAAAACTAATGCCCTTCCTTCTGAGCAGGACCCAAGGGGCCTGTCTGCCCCGCCTCTGGACCAGGCTGGGAAGTCAGCCTGCACCAACCCTGGGAATGGCGGGCCTGCTGGTGCCTGAGAGCAGAGCTAAGGAGGCACCAGCATGTGCTCTCCATCCCAGGGGGGCTTTTGGGTGCATGTTCAGCCTCTCTGTAAAAAGGTGGGGATTGCTTCAGTTTGTAGGTTTAGTGCCTGCAGAGTAAGAGTGCCAGGCTTCAGCGGGCACTACTCAGCCCAGTGTCGGCAGGTAGACTGCCCACAGCATGGGTTAGCAGTGGTACTGGTACCCTATGCCACCCACATGGGTGGGGTTTGGTGTAGACACCCCCACCCCAATCACACTGGGTGCATGTAGCCAACCAAAGTGGTCCCATGTCACTGTGTGGAACTGCAGGACCTCACCAGCCTCCTCATGAGGAGCTCCAGGAGGATAGCTGCGGATGGGGTGTCTCAGCCCCGTTACCATCACCTGGGTCCAGGAAGAAGGAGGAGGAAATTAAAGGGTTCAGGGGCTGAGGACACTTTCTCTGTTCTAGGTCTCCTGCCCCATCTGGTAACTGCACATCTGCCACCAAGACCCCTGATCTCCCGAGAAATTGTGCAGCAGCTGGTGCCGTATGTGCTGTTGTTCCATCCAGTATTGGTCTTCCCATGCCGGTACTGGACAGCCTGGCACTGTGGCCACCGGGCCGCTAGAAGCAAAAGTCTTCCAGATGCGACAGAAAGCTGAGGTCCTCACCATCTGCACTCACCGCACATTGTTGGGCGCTTATCCCAGTTTTCTGGTCCTGTTTCAGATGGGGAATGATGGGGATGTTTGAGGCATAGTATGCACGTGTTGGCCAAGAATTACCAGGGGCTGGGTTTTGGAAGAGCTCAGCTCAGTGAGGGCATCCTGATTGCTCAGCACTTTTGAACTTCTGGCTCCTTATTTAGAAGCTGAAAGGCGAGCTGAGTTGTGTTCAAAATCTGCTCCCACATTGCTTTGTGTCCCAAATGACAAGCCTTTGTGAGCAAGGGAAATAACTGCACAGAGAAAGGAAAAGCATCCGGTCTCCTAGAGATGGAATGTAGCTCATGCAAGTGTGTGTGTGCACACGCACATGTGTGCACATGCACGTGTGTGTGCATGCGTGTGTGCGCCTATCCACTGTGGCAACTCTGCCACTGTTTCCATCCACAGACATTGTTGCCAGAATGTTTTTTCTGTTATAAAAATGTGATTCAGTCAAAAATCACAACGTTTCATGTGAACGTGTCAACTCCGATCAATGGATATTTGATGGGCAAAAAGGCCAAGTGATCATTTTGATACATCTTGTTTTAATTTTTTGTTATAATAAAGTAATTGTATGCTATGATGATTAACATGTCTTCTAGATTAATTGTAAGTATATATAATATCTCTCATAGTTGGTGCTGCATTTTCATTAAGAGATCAATGTGAACTGAATCAAAATGATATGATCAAAACAAAATACGTCAATGATCCCAAGCCACAAGTTTTCAGAAGTTTCATTTATTGGGAAATTTGGAAATTTCCACTTTTTCCCCTGAATCTAGAGTGCGTGAATTCAATCGTTGGTGTGGCAGAGAAGACATCAGCCTTCCCAGCAGGCAGACTCTTGAGCTGGGGCTGTATTGGCCTTGTATCCTTTACCAGGGGGTAGAGAGTAACACACGCTCGTGAGCAGGTTACACGAACAAAAGCAACTGGCCTGTGGCTTTGTAGTGCCATTCATCCCCCGGCTCTCCTAGTTGCTGCCCAGTCCGTATCGCTCAGCATTGTGCCTGGACCGTCGTTCTCCTGCCATTCCCCTCAGCCAAGTGCAGCAGTGGGGGCTGCTCACTTCCACAACCCCTGCACCCTTTCCTTGATCCCCATGAAGAAGGGAGCAGAGGAATAAGCCGCGCACTGACTCAGCAGCCCAACCCCTCATAGATTAGACACATAATGCCCAACTCTGAGGATGGTGCTGGCTGGCACCAGGTTCCCCATAGCAGCAGGAAAGGCCAGACGCTGAGTTTTCCAGGCAGTGATTGAGGACTGAGACAATTAAACTCTTCAGCAAATTGCTACCGTGTTGCAGGTGAGCAGAGCCTGCCCCTTTCTGACAACTGGCACCCAGACTCTTACCAGAAACTAATTTAAGTTTTGGCAGAGTTTGGTAAACTCCCCTTCCCTCGAAACACCAGCATAGCATACCCTAACCAAGACTTCTTTCGTGTTCTGCCGGTGGGTAACAAACATGGATGATGGGAAACCTCACAAGAGAATCACAGAGTCATAGACAAGGGGGGTTAGAAGGGGCCTTGGGAGGGCACATCTAGTCCACCCCCCTGCTCAAAGCAGGACCAGCCCCAACTACATCATCCCAGCCAAGGCTTTGTCTACTCATGTCTTCAAAACCTCCAAGGATGGAGACTCCACCACCTCTCTGGGTAACCTGCCCCAGTGCTTTACTACCGGCTTAGCGAGAAAGTTTTCCATATATCTAACATCAACTTCTCCTGCTGCAGCTTGAGCCCATTGCTCCTTGTTCTGCTATCCGCCACCACTGAGAACAGCCCAGCTCCATCCTCTTTGCAACCCCTCTGCAGGGAGCTGAAGGCTGCTACTGAATCCCCTCTCCGTCTTCTCTTCTCCAGACCAAATAAGCCCAGATCCCTCAGCCAGTTCTCATAAGTTGTGCCCCAGTGGGACTCTCTCCAATTTGTCCACATCCTTTCTGTAGTGGGTGGCCCCATGTGGGGCACAATACTCCAGATGTGGCCTCACCAGTGCTGAATAGAGGGGAGCAATCACTTCCCTTGATCTGCTGGCACCGCTCCTACTATGCCGTTAGCCTTCTTTGCAACAAAGGCATGCTGTTGGCTGAGGATCTACTTTCAAGACATTTTCAGCCACATCTCTGAGCAGAGAGATACAGTTAGCCTTGTTAGTCTGAAGTCCTAGTAGAAGGCAAAAGTAGATTCTCATTTTGTAGACTAACCAAAGTAGATATAGGCATATGGCACAAGGTTTTGTGAGCCCAAGCTCACACTGTCAGAAACTGTCAGTAAGCCAGGGCTCACAAAAGCTTGTGTGTGTAAGAGAGAGAGATTACACACACACACACACACACACACACACACGTTGGTCTACAAGGTACAAACCTACCTTGCCAGCAGCCACACCGTTCGTGCAGCAGACAGATGTGAATAGAGCAGAGAAGACCTGGCGAGTGTCACAAATTTGGGAAGAAAACTGTGGCACTTTGGTTGCTGACACGAGCCCTCTGGAGATGGGCATCTAACCCTGAATGATTTTTTTTCTGGCAGACTTGTTAAAAAATGGAAGTACAATGCAACCAAAAATATTTATGGTCAAAAGGGTTGAGAGTTTTGGCCAAATAAAAAAACCTCAGATATTTTGGGGACATTCTGAAATTTTCAAAAGGAAGCATTTTGAGTTTTTCATTTTCAAGTATGATAGTATCCTAGTATCATAGTGCTTAGTGGAGCGGATATGGGGCCCGATGACACCAAACATCATGAAATGACCTATTTTTAATATGCTCCTGAACATGAAACAAACTGTTCCCTTTTAGGCTGAAAAACTGTTTCATTTCACCCAAAATGCAATGATTTTTTTCCCCAATAAGAACATGGACACTTTTTAATTTTTGTCTTTGTTTTTCCTTTTTTTTTGGTCAGCCACCAAACCTAAATATCCACTAGAAGCTTAAGTCACATGTGCTGGAACTTGGGGAGCTGATGCCGGTACTTTCGAGCTAAATGCTGGACTTCGATATCCACCCTAGAGGTCTTCAAGAGAAGACTGGACAGTCACCTGGCTGGGGTCATCTGACCCCAGATGTCTTTCCTGGTCATGCAGGGGGCTGGACCTGATGATCCTTCAGGGTCCCTTCCAGCCCTATGATTAGCTATGATACGCACATCTGACTTGCCAACCCTTTGCAAGGTTCCTTGTCACTCCAAGGTAAGAGCTAGTTCCCCGCGATGGGGTCCAAGACCATGCTGGGACTGCCAGGCAGCCTCGCAGCCTCTTGTCTCTCTCTCCTTTCTCTTTTATCTCTCTCTATATTTATTTTTTTTTAGTACCTCCTCAGATCTCTGGACTGGGCACTGCGAAGCTGTAAATCGCCAGCTTCCTAATCATTGCTGAACTGCCTCTTTTCTCCTCTTCTGTCATTAGGGTGATGCAGCCTATTCAGTTAGTGACAGGTGCTCAATTGCACTTAAGTGGCTCCCAGATAATTGTGGAGGTCTTTAGCTTCTTGTAACTTTCAATAATAAACAATAGAGGGGGGGAAATATCCACACGGAGCATTTAACAGATCTCTCAGCCCTGCGGAAAGGAGGGGCAGAAGGGAAAGCTCAGCCGGCCAAACTGCATTAGGCTTTGTGCAAGCCTCGCTCCACAGCGCCGGCTCGGCCACCAGGACCCTCATGGCGTACGGTGTCCCCGTTCAGATGTAGTTGCATGTCCTACCCACCTTGAAACGGGTGTAAAAACAGCCACAGTAGAAAAACCCATGATCTAGTCCTTCCTGGCCCCTCCATGGACAAGGGGGTATGAGAAACTGTGAATATCCACAGCCTTGGGGAAACTGGAAGCTATGTCCACAGCCCGGCAGCCTTTTATTATAAATAGGAAGAAGGCAGAGCAGGGTTGTACCTGGAGACTAACTGTTTAGAGAGGCATGAGCCTTGACAGATGACAGCCTACTTCATCAGATGCTTCAGCAGCTTTTGTCTGAACTAGTTTCGTGTCTGAAGTACTGTTTTCCGCTTGGCTTCAGACTAACACACTCTCTTATTATAATTATGGATGGGCATGAGCCCATTTTGAGCCCTGGGCCATGAATCCAGATCTGAGTTCAGAGTCAGATGCCCACCAAACCCTAAATCTGAGCCCACCAAACTTTGGTGAACTCCCAATTTCAACTTCTCCTCTTTTCCCTCCAGCTTAGGAGTGGGTGAAACCAGGATTTTGCCCCGTCTGATGCACGAACCTGGAATTTAACTCACAGTGGGCGTGTCTACATGTGCAGTTAAACATTCCTAAATTTAATATGCATTATCTTAATGCACATTAAGTGGGTGTAGGCAGCCATCTACACATGCAGGCATTAAAGTGCATGAATGCTGTGTGTGGACTGACTTGGAACTCAACACATACAGCATTCATGCGCTTTACCGCATTGACACACGTGTTAATGTGCTTTAACTAGTTGTGCCTAAATTCACCATTTTTAATGTGCATTAAGGGCGCACACATGTAGATGTGTGACCTTAATGCACATTAATTTATGCTAATGCACATTAAAGCATCATGTGTACATGCGCCCGGTTTGTGGGTCTGCCTCTTCTCTTATGATATGACTTGAAATCACATGCAAAAATCCCTTTGATTTTGGGAACCATCAGGCTCTATGTTTACTGCTTTTGCTCATTGTGCCTTTCTCAACAGTCCCTCTGTGCCTTTTCAATGAAAGCCACCCCCAGTGCTTTAGCCACACTGCTACACTTCTCCCCCCACAGATAGCCACTGTCTTTGCTCAGCTTGAACAGCTTATTTTGGATTAAAGGAAAATGAGAACGCAAGAAAGCACTTGAATAGGGTCTTGAAGGGAGCAAGCAGTGTTCCTGTCTCTTCTGTGATAGGACACAAAATGGTAGATGGGAAGCGGCAGGAGATCTCTCTCATTTAAATGGGCAGTGCACACAGTACAATTCCTAACACAGGACCAAATTCTCAGCTGGAGTAAACTGCTCATTGGAGACAGTAGGGAGATGTTAATTTATTCTACCTGAGGATCTGGCCCCCTTGCTTATACAAACTGTACTAGTCATGAATTGCCAGCATATATAGAGCAATCCCTACCAGGTAGTGCAGACCCACCTCTCTTCAGAGGCCCCTTTCAGAGACGCCCCAATGCAACAGTACTTGTGGAAAGCCCAAGAGGCAGCAGATTGAGATGCTGTAGCTCTTCTGTAGTCTCTATACTTTTTTGTTACGGTGGTGCATGGGTGCGTGTGTACACACGTATGCCCTAGAGTTTGCTGAATATTTACAAAGCAGCATTCGCAACCATTCATTCCCATTTTGATGCTCTGATGGGGTTGAATCCATCCTTGCCTCCTGCTCACAACCCCCCATGTGATCACTTTCTCATTCATCCAAATGGTTGAGGTGTGGCTGGCTTTCGCTGCCGTCATGCAATCAGGGAGCAGAAGTAATGCCATCATGATTTAGGTGGCCAAACCCACATTCGGAACAGCAGTGGGCAAAGGGAGTGGTTGGCAAACCAACCGCAAGCTACAAATCTTTTGTTCAGCACGTGAATGGTCCCAAATAACAAATATGCTGCAGAATAAATGGGGATCGATTTGTGAACAGAAGAAAAAGGCAACAAATATTATTCATGATGAATAATTCAAGCTGCTCTAAGCCATGCACTGCAAGTTTATTGCACTTCCTGAGAACCAAGGGAGATAAAGCTTGGAAGCCCATATAAAAGGAAACACATGAGGATCTATTTTTAAGGTCCGGCAAATCCCAGTAAACTGCACGGAGTGGTTCTGACTTGTTTGCTCGGTGGCTGATTCATTGCTTTGCGCGCACGCTGCTCCTCTATCTTTCTGATGCTCTGTTAAAAAAAGAAAGCACTTAAGGTGCTGTTTGGGGGATCAACCCATTCTCCTTCCTTCCACTCTGAAGCTTTTAGGGATGAAAGGACTGTGAAGTGCTGGCTTTGCTCTTTGGCAGCTGAGTAGTGAATAATCGCCTTCCTCTTCCATTTCTCTCTCTCTCTCCAGGATTCTGGCCAAGGGGCCACCCTATAATATACACTACACTTTCCTGCGAAGATGCCCATGAATAATCACTCTCTGAAGTGACGTGTGGCACAGGAATCTGATCTTTCTTTGCCGTACAGAACCTGTCCCCCATTTTGTGGTGCCTGAGCACGTCAGTCTTTGGTGCTATGCTCCATGACACCACTGTACAGGCGGAGAATTGAGGCAGAGGGGACTAAGGCCTGGCTCCCATAAAGTATTTAAGCACCCAACTCCCTTTGAATGCAAAAGGAGCGGCCGGTGTCTAAATACCCTCAAGGGTCTGGGCCTAAGAGACCTGCCCAGATGACACAGAGCTGGGTCTCAGCCTGAAGTCACAGCTCAGACTGAGACCCAGTACTGTTCCTTGGGGTGGGGCGTTGTCCCAGATGACAGCTTAGTGGGGGCACCAGAATAGCAACCCCACAAGCCGGCCCACTGTAGCAGCTGCTGGCCACAGGGACACCGTGTTGCTGCTGTCACGGCAGCAGGAGCCTTTTCTATGTCCCTGGAGCAAGCGAGAGTCCTTCCAGCCCCACCTTTGCACTTGGCACCCCCTCCCCTCTGGTACTCAGTGGTATCCCTGTCCCCCCAGCCCTGCTAATTATGCCTCTGCTTGTACTCCAGATACTGGACCATCTTTCTTCCTAGACTAGCCAAACCAGTAGCATTTCATAACCACGTTGCACTAACCAAAGTAGCAGCCGAAGATGCCCAGCAACAGACAACCAGCCCCCAGATGTTTTATTTTTCTTGGAAATGTGACTAAATCACTATTTTCTTTTTTAAAAAGTGAAGGAAGCCCCATAGTATGATTTTTCAAGCAGTGAGGCACAAGAAACCTTTTCCTGGGAAAGGCACCATTTCCCCTTCAAGACAGAGGCAGGCAAATGTGACTGGTTTCTTTTCTTAAACAAACCTGGCTGAAGTTTTGAACCTGTAACAAAATCTGAGAAGGCAAATAAGGAAGGACCCATGCAGTGACCACACTGGGCAGGGACCCAGGAGATTTGGGTCACGTCCTACCTGTGCCGTGGGCTCACGGATTTCCCTAGGACCAGTCACTGAACATCTCTGTGCCTTAGTCCCCCATTGACAAAGTGGGGAGAATGGTCCTTCCTGTCCCTTTTTCATTTATTTCCATTGCAAGCTCTCTTTTTTTTTGTGGTGGGGGGGGAAGAATGGTTTCTCACTGCCCAGCCTTGATGTCTGGGGGCTACTTTAATATCCATAATGATAATCATGCACTAAGGCGTTTCACCATCTGACGTGACTGCACACGGTTATACACATCAGATCATGTCCACGGTGGTTACAGGGCTGGGGCATATAACTTCTGAAGAGAGGCTGAGGGAACTGGGCTTATTTAGTTTGCAGCAAACAAGACAGAGGGGGGATTTCATAGCAGCTTTCACATACCTGCAGCAGGGCTTGAAAGAGACTGGAGCTGGCCTGTTCTCAGCGGTGGCAGGTGACAGAACAAGGAACAACGGGCTCAAGCTGCAGCAAGGGAAGTTGAGGTTGGATGCATGGAAACGCTTTCTCATGAGGAGGGTAGTAAAACACTGGAATAGGTTACACAGAAAAGTCGTGGCTCTCTCTGTCTGGAGGTTTTTAAGACCGGGCTAGGCAAAGCCTGGGTTGGGATGATTTAGTTGCGGATGACCCTGCTTTGAGCAGGGGGCTGGACTACGTGATCTCATGAGGTCCCGTCCAACTCTCCTTTTCTATGATTCTGTGAGTCTGTGTTTGCCGGCTCTTATTGATTTTCTATAGCTAAGTTTTAGTGGTGGGTGTCGATAAGAACCTAAGTTAATATACTTTTGTTTCACTAATGTTTA
Source organism: Crocodylus siamensis (assembly GCF_052110815.1). Classification (NCBI taxonomy): domain Eukaryota; kingdom Metazoa; phylum Chordata; order Crocodylia; family Crocodylidae; genus Crocodylus; species Crocodylus siamensis. Next base: position 7,773,469 of record NC_143408.1, on the reverse strand, counting down.
GTTTGTACATTCCTTTCCTTTTTTTGTTGTTTGCCATTAAAACCTGCTTCTCACATAACTGGACTTGGATTCTGAACTTGGTCAGCTGGGGGATAATGGCTCAGCTCAATGTGATTCAAGTAACTAGGGTTCTTCCAGTTGTCTTCGGTGGCATTGGATGAGGCCTTAACTGTGGCTGGCGCCCTTCTGGAAAGAGGCCTGAGTCAGGAGCAGGGTAAGGACTTGATCGTAGAATCGGGGACCACAGAGTTTGTTACACTAGCAGTCAGGATCCAAAAGCACAAGGCACAGAAACCCTCCTGCTTCAGGACACTGATTGCCGCAGACCAGGAAGAAACCTCCGCATGGGGGTTTGTGCATGATTTACATATTTTCCACCTTCAGTTTAAGCAACAGATGCTGCCGAACTACAGTCCACTGAAGTCAAGTGAAGTCTTTCCACTGCCTTTGTAGATCTGCATTTGTGAAAGAAAATGTGTAACAGGCCAGGAAATTCACCCAGCTATTTCTGCATCAAACCCATTTTTTTCATTTGAGCTGGGGCCGATATTTTAGAAAGACATTCAATATAGATCCCTGCTTTGCTGCTAAGATGCCTCAGTGGCACTTGTGAAGTGTGTCGGCATCAACATCACAAAACAACGCGGTGTCTGCAGCGGCTTGGATCCTGCTAAAACATTGACGTTCCTTTTATGTCTGCATTTCTGTCCTCTGTGGCTAAGGTTGCTCTGCTGCACAAACTCAGAAGTAACCAAAATGACCACTGAGGCATTCAACACCAGATATGTCCCATTGCATTAGAAGCAGGAATGGCCATCGGGTTTTTTTAACTCTGGGAAAGAGGCTGGGCAGCCAGTTCTCATGATTTTACCTCCTGTCTCAAAACACTTGGATTTTTTCTTAAAGGCCCAGTTCCTAGAGATATCCAATTAGGTGAGACTTTCAGTTAAAACAAAATGGAAGTTTTTTGCCCTTCCCGTTGCAGGTAGACAACGGTACACTATAGCTTCAGAAACCAGAAGGCAAAAAAAAAAGGGGGAACCCAGCACTTACTGTGTTTAAAGACAATCTCATAAGTTTTCGGCCAGTCTCATGATTTTTTTGAGGCCTGACTCATGATTTTTGGCTCATTAGGGTAGATCATGCTGCCGAGGGGGCAGCATGGAAGGAAGTGCAAAGCCTGGAGTAGGAGAAGGTAGAAAGGTGGTGAGGGGAGTGTAGGGAATAGGAAGGAATTAGGTTATGTCTACACAACACAATGCCTGGCTCTGGAGCCCTGAGCCAGCTTCCAGTGAGCCAGGTACCATGGCAGAAGAGCTGGCAGGGCACTGTGCTAATGCAGCTATACTGCTCCTGGTGCCCAGACCAGCTTGGGAATCTCTCTCTGTGTGGATGGCACTATCTTGTGCCATGTAAATACAGTTCTGGTACTGAGTATGTATGAAGACAGAGTCTGGATAAGGGGAGGAAATCTCTACATGGCATGCTGGGTCAGATTCTGCACTGCCGTATTGGAGTGAATCAACTGCAATTGGTAGATTCGCACCAAATTTGCTACCATTTAACACGGCAAGGTTGACTCCCGGTACCTATCGCATTGCCTTGCAGAGCTGTGGTTCCCTGAGATTGTCACTGCAGGGATATAAGGCTGTAACCCTTCAAATGTACTGGATCTTCACATGGAGGGTAAACATTTTCCTGATAGTACAGCCCTCCAGGGACTCTCAGCATGCCAGTACAACCATCAGACTTCGTACTCAGCCCAGCTCCAGGGGAGAATTCAGCTTGCTTTACTGATTAAATTGGAATGCACCTGTGCCTCCCACTGGATGGATCCCAAGATGTTAAACTGTGTGTCATATATCCTATTCTCCTAAAAGCAAATGGAGATTCTCCTTTAGCTCAAATGATAGGTATTTGTGCTTTTGCAACAAGGGGATTGAAGTTCTTTCCTGATGGGTGTTCTGTGTGACGGTGGCACACAGCCTGGTGACAATCATGTTCAGAGCGAAGGATACAGACCCATCTCTGAAACTAATGTGAGTCTGTAAACGTAAACCCATCAGACTGAATGTGGCAGGAGGTAGGTTTCTCGGAGTTACATTAACCCTTCCCCTTGTGCAGTGGGCTTGGATCTTTTCCAGTCCAGTAATCAAAAATATGATTATAACCTGGGCAGAGTGGGCAGGATGTCACTAAGAGAACCTTAGAGTGGGATTTTCATAAAGTAATCAGGGCTGGGGTAATTCTGGTCCCATTGAAATAGGGGGATTTCATAGATTCATAGGCTGTATGGCTGGAAGGGATCTTGGAAGAACATTGGGTTCAGCCCTGAGTTTCACCATTGTCTTTGGTATGAGTAGGATAAAGTCAATATTAAACTTTTTTTTAAATTTACCATGCGACTCGCTTTGGTGATTTCCACAGAATCATAAAAAAGTAGAGTTGAAAGGGACCTCGGGAGATCATATAGCTCAAAGCAGGACCAGCCCCAACTAAATCATCCCAGCCAAAGCTTTGTCTAGCTGGGTCTTAAAAACCTCCAGGGACGGAGACTCCACCATCTCTCTGGCTAACCTGTTCCAGTGTTTTACCACCCCCTAATGAGTTTTTCCTTATATCTAACCTAAACTTCTCTTACTGCAACTTGAGCCCATGGCTCCTTGCTCTGTCATCTGCCACCACTGAGAACAGTCCAGCTCCATCCTCTTAGCAACTACCCTTCAGGTAGTTGAAGGCTGCTGTCAAATCCCTCCTTGATCTTCTCTTCTGCAGATTAAAAAAACCTAGTTCCTTCATCCTTTCCTCACAAGTCATGTCTCCCAGTCCCTGAACCATTTTCATTGCCCTCCACTGGACTCTCTCCAACTTATCCACATCCTTTCTGTAGTGATGGGGCCCATAAATGGACACAGGACTCCAGGTGTAGCCTCACCAGTGCAGACTGGAGGGGAATAATCACTTCCCTCGATGTGCTGGCAAATTCCTATTAATGCAGCACAGAATACTGTTAGCTTTCTTGGCAACAAGGGCACACTGCTGACTCAATAGTTTGATTGTGAGTCCCTAGTTTTTGTGATTTTCCTGGAGCCCCAGCTCCTGGAGTCATGTGATTATGTGAGACACACACATTTAACAAATAAAAGAAATTTCCAGCCTTTATAGATGCAGAGCAAAGGGGCCCTCAATCATCAAGACACCATACTTCCTTTTTGTTTAAAATCTCAAGTCTGTAAGCCAATCTGGTGATCTGAGATGTTCAGACTCCTAATTCTTTAGGATACGAGACTTTCAATATTGAAGTACCACCCCCAATGTTGTCATTTCCTGACCTGGACACATGTGTGGGTAGACGGTCTCTGTGATCATGTGCTCAAGGGTCCAGATGTCTCTCTGCTCCAGGCCATGGACCCCTGGCTTCACCCCCTGTGATCCATCCAGCCCATCTGAGCAAGGCTGGGGGCTGGGGGTTATTACTATATACTAGTAACGGGGGAAATGGGGAGCAACCTGAGCCTCGGATAGGGGTGTCTGAAACATGCTGCCTCCCTGGGCTGCACCTGGAGTGGTGCAGTTGCTACCCTACCCTCTGGTTCAGGGCTGAGCCTACAAGCACAGACCAGGGCTGCAATCTCTGCCCTTCATTGAAAGCAAGATGTGCTATACTCTGAACTCAGTTCCATATAAGCAACGGGCTGTGACATTTGGTGGTTGGGTATCTGTCCTGGCCTCTAGAGACCTGGTCAGACTTGGCCAGTATAACCCATGAGGAATAATGCCTTGTTCCACAGGTGTTACAAGGAGAGCAGAATCTGCACTAATGCAGCCATCAGCATTTGACCGCCATGTTTCTTAGGCCTGAATCCTCAGTTACACTCCGGTCTCTTTGTACCTCCATGCCAGCGTAAAAAGGTCTCAAAGTAGGTGCCAACGCAATTTATGCCCAAGCCGGGGCCTAAAGGGGTAAGGGCCTTGGTGGTTTCTCCAGCCATGGGGACAGGTGACTGTCCCTTTGATCATCAAAGACCCAGAGGGCAAATGCTGGCCATCCCCCCACCAGAATAAACCAGCACGCTGTGCTGGGCTGTGGTCTCCATTCTGCCTGCCCTCCCCACCCCCAAAACAGTGCTGTGCTAAAGGACCGATCGAGTGGAAGGTGGGAAAAGGTAATTAATCTACAGAGAAAAAAGTGTTAATACCTCTAAGACACTGGGGACGCTGGCTGTCAGCTTCCACCAATTAGTCACCTAAAACCCTGCGTGTATGATCTCCATGGTACAGCTGAGTTGATTACTCTAATTAATTTTGCATTGATCTGCATGGATCTGCAGTGCAAGGGCCTATCAAGGAAGAAGCAGGAGATGGATGCATGGGCTCCGCTGAAGCGTGGAGCAGGGAGCGAGCTCTGGGCACACAGCTCCCTTTCAGGGACCCTGCGCTGCTGGCTCTTCATGGGATCAGCACCTCATGAGGCTCCTGCAATCAGTGGGGGAGTCAAGGGTGAGGCATAAGGCAGGGCTGGGTCATTTGGTCTCCACTATTGGGGGTCTGGCGTGTAGCAGGCAGGAGCAGTGTGCTTGAATCTAGGTGGTGATGCTAATGGGAAAGGGGATGAATCCCCCCCTACCCTCGCCCCACCTGGGCTTGAGCTTACTGGCTGAGGACCAGGGCCCATGGTCTCTGCCTCCCAGTTGTCTCTCACTCAGACAGCATGCCTGTGCTTTCTCCTCCTTGCCTCCTCCACTACCTCTTATCCCTAGGAAAAGCCCCCAGATCAAATGCATCAAACTCCCACTCATCCTCCGACAAACTCACCCCCAGGGAAGTGCTGTCTGAGAGATGTCAGGCATGTGGCAAACTGTGAGCAAGGTGACTGAAAGCCCCACGTGCAGCTAATCTGGGCAAAAACACCTTACCCGTTTCTAAACCCATTTCCTGGATCCCTGTCTCTGCCCTCGCTGGCTGCATCCCTCTGCTATGTCCTTTTAGATTGGAGCACGGCCTGTCATTTCCCAGCTAGATGTACAGCACCCAGCACGCAGGGCCTCTGACCTGACGGGCGCCTGCAGACACCAATGCCAATAATGCGGAACGGTTTCTAGTAGGCGTCACCTACAGAGCCATGCGAGCAATGATTTTTCAGGTCCTCGGTGCAGAATAAACCAAAAGAACAAAGGAAGTTTGGATCTGAACCAATCCAAAATGCTATTTGACCCCAACATTCAACATTTTGGGGGTGGCGTCAGATTTCTAACTCTTTCTTTGAAACCCTTTTTTATTTTTGTAAATGTTGGGGGTTTTCTACACAGAAATGTCACAGTTCCGCTTTTGACACATCCCGACAGGACATTCTGCAGATCTCATTCTTTCCTGGTTTTTTTCAGGCCACATTACTTAACAAATTCAACCTAATTTTGCAAATCTTCCTGGTTGCCCTGAAACCAAAACTATTGGCTAGGAAAATGTCATTAGTAGTCAGGGACTCGTCAATCTAGGCAGAAGAAGTTGGGAGCCAGAAAGCCCCAGAGAAACACATAACCTGTCTGTACCCAGCAGCTTCAGCACAGAATCTTTTTTGGCCTCATCATCTGTGCTACCACAAAGGCCACCACAGTGTCCCTTAGGCCACCCCCTTAGTGTCCCTTCCAGATGGACAGCTCCTCATTGGCAGTGATGTGGGTTCAAACAGGTAACTTGCCCTTTCCTCCTACCTGGTCTTTACAATGCCCCCCTGCTCCTCACTTAACTTGGTGCCAGCGTTTATTCCTTTGATCCCACCTTGATGGTCACTGTATGGCTAATTAAATGCCTACTCTCATGCCCTTGCCCTGGCAGGATTCGTGGAAAGTATTGGACAACATGTTAATGAGCTCTGAATCCCCCAGGATGCTCTGGTGTGGGGAGGAAGGGAGGAGTGTATAGCAGGTCTTGGCTACTACTTCGCCCTGAAGAGGTTCCTTGCATCTCCAGCAGCTCACATGGCCTTTGATGTGGTTTCTGCTTTGGCCACGGTGATACTTTGCAGGAAAGCAGCAGCTCTCTGGCAGCCCTTTGATGTGCTTTTAACACTTTCTTTGCACTGAAATTCTCTCCTCTCATTGTGCCCAGTCTCCCCCCCACCCACATGTGCACACCTGCCCTCGCACACACAACCCCCGAGTCTGACACGTATCTATTTATGCCCTTTCCCATAACAAACAGGCCCACAGGCTGCAATGAAGGTGTCCGTTAACAATCTGTTGCCCTTCCTAGCCCCACTGCCATTTCTCCCGGTTATGGCAATACCGCGAGTCTAAGTGAACGGTGAATCCCTCTTTCCAGGGGTATCATTTTCAGAAAGCGCTGAACACCCAGCCTGCCAGCACTCACCTCCGCTCAAAGAACCTCAAGTCCGACACCTGTCACTTCGGAGCAGCCTGGCCCTATTATAGACAGATCATTGGTGCCACCACTTCAGGCACCACCTTCATTAGACAGTGGCTGCTTAAAACAGGGCACCCCAGTCTGCTTCAGATCATTGCAGCTGACCTGCTGTCAGCACTGGGGGCAACTAGAAGAGGGATCCCTAGTGAGATGTGCTGGCTGGGTGCATTGCCGTCCGCTCCAGTGATGAGGCCGTACAGAAACTAAAAGCTTCTGATTGTAGTGCCTAGGCAGTTGTTCCTTCAGCATACATGGTGCAGCCTTATGGGGGATTTTAAGCACCCAGGGCACAGACTTCTACCAGCTGAGCTAAAGAAGTCCTTCTACTGCTAGTAGCAGTAATGGATGATTATCTGGGGTGGGATATAGCCACTGGAGGGGACTGGAAAGGCTACCTGTTACCTTGCTTTGGCTTCTGCCTCTTATTATAGTAGCATTTAGGACTCTGTCAACACCACAGCAGCACCCTGCCTGCATCAGGAAGCCCCAGAGCAAGCTGCACCCACCTGCTCCTGCTCCGAACACTGTCCCTAGGAACCACAGTGTAGACAAGGGTCGGCGTTGTGATTGATCCATCACTGTGATTGATGCTTTGCAAAGAGATGGCCAGAAAACAGCCTCTGCCACAAACCACTTCCATTCCAGATGGACGATGGAAGAAGATGGTTGACAAGGGGGAAGGTTCCCTGTCTTCGAGATGAGGATGTGAACAACACTTGAGATGAATGACCGGCCGCAGGTCACGCAGGAAGGTGTGGCAGTGCTGGCCTCTGGACGCAGCTCCTTAGGGAGAAAGATCCTAATATACATGCTACATGTACACAACCAGGTGTGTGTCTCTGTGTGTGTGCGCAAGTGTGTGGGAGCATAGTTGCCTATCTATGCAGCATACAAAGGGCTCACTTTTAGTGTCATAAGCATAATTTCCTGGGATTAATATTAAAAACTCTTCGACTGCTTCCAGGCATGTTTACTAAATGACCAGCACGGAAATAAGTTATCAACTGCTGCTATAATCCCATATTAATCAAATATTTAAATCAGAGCTGTGTTCAGCCACAAGGAGACACAAACATAATTCTCTGGCTTTGGTAATAATTAATCTTTTCCCCCCCTTTTCTTCCCTTTCCTTTGGACTCTGCAAATATCTTTTGGTTTTAAGAGTTCCCCAGAGAGGCCTGGCTCTAAATGAGGTGTAAAAATCTAAGCTGCACAAAAAATAGCATGCAGCTGGGATCAATATTCTCTTCACAGCTACATCGATTAACAACAATATTCTTCATTTATTAATTATGAAGGGGAATTTTCCATCCTTGCATCTCCTTCTGTGCCTGTTGCACGGGTGTTTTTGCTTATTGGATGGACCTCTCCCCATCTTCTCCTCGTCCCCCCTACTCTTCTCTGGATTATTGGTATGAACTAATTCCAAGATGAAGGCTGACAGTACGAGGAGGGGTGGACACCGCAGTTTAGTGCAAGGTTCAGAGGGAAAAGGAGCGACGCCTGCCAATTCTTGGCCTGGAAGATCTGATAGAAGGTGCTTTCTAGGACTTGGAACCCCCCCCCCCCACACACACACACACACACATTATTTGCACAACGGAGGAAGTTCTCTCCTGTGCAGAAAACCAGTGCAAGGCTTAGAAAGCCATCAGAGTCCAGCAAGTGCTTCTTGGCAATTACCTGCTCAGATTCACACCACTTAGAGACCACTCAGCATTGCCTACAGTCCCATTGCCCTGAGTAACTTAGAGGTTTGTATTCTTGCACCTGTTTTCCCCCCTTTCTAGGCTCTGGTCTATCAAAGCATTTAAACGCACATCTCATTTAAGCACAGGAGACTGCCCAGTGGGTGCTTTGCTTGATTAGGGAAAAAATACTTACAAATACCCGTTAGATTTTTATTTCCTTTGTGATTTATTTGCACCATTTCCACATAGAGTTAAAAGGCACTGCAAACCCATCAAGTTTTGACTATTCTTAGCAGATCTCAGCCACAGCAAGAAGGTATTCACAGCTAAGAGATCTCTCAAGATGGCCCATTAAGTGTTCAAGGACAGAGTATACCTGAACATCCTGACCATAATAGTCCTATGTTAATGTAGTTCATCCCTTTTCCTCTGTAGCCCTAGAGCAGGGGCAGGCAATTATTTTGGGCTGAGGGCCGCAAACTGAGATTTGGCAAGCCATCGAGGGCCACATGACAGGCAGCCAGGGGTAGATAAATATTAATTTTCTAATTTTTTTAGGGGCGGATAGCATGGGCTGGTGGGCCGCATCTGGCCCACAGGCTGCATTTTACCCACCCCTGCCTAGCACGTGTAGAAAGAAAAGGCACTTGCATAGCGCAGCCGTTGCCTGTAGGGCTATGGGCTAATACAGGCACATATTTGCAATGGGATTCAGACCCATTAATCCTGGCCCTCCTTCTCTGGTGTGTATCATTGATAATGAGACAGTCAGTTGATGAATCAGTGCTCAAGGTGTTAAAGATTGTCCCCCTGACTCCCCGCAAGGTGAATGGAAAGGGCAGAGGAGAAGGGGAATGGGAGTATGAAAGAAAGGAAAGCACTGCAGATGGGAAGACAGTCTAATGGTCTTCAATTAAACCCAAATTAGCTGTGCTGTGTGGTTGAGATTTGGGATCTCTCAGTCTCTCTCCCCGGTGGTGGGCTGTTTGAGGTAACACAGTGATTATGCTGCTTACTGGTCTTAAAGCAATTTGGGGTCTATAGATGAAAAGTACTATGCAAGCTTTGGTGGGAAGATTCTTACATTCAGTCCCCCCAGTTCTTTTCCTCAGTCTGTGGGTGACTACAGTCTTTGAAGCAATGCTGTATTTTTCTTAGGGGGTTTTTTTTTCGGTTTTTTTTTTTTTTACTGGAGTTACTTTGGAAAGCAACAGCTGCAAACATCAAGAGGTTTTGCTTTCATTCCTAATCTCTCTGCCTACAGTCCGTTCATAGGGCTGAGGTGCTTTGTTGGTCTAATAAAAGATATCTCTACTACAAGTCCTGATTGCATTTTCCTAGGAGCTAGGCATTTTTGTTTGGCTTGGAGCCGCAGGGTTTGCCTGAATGTCATTTGTGACCACCTCTGTTCTGGGCCTGGGGTGTGTACAGTGCAAATGCACAAGTTGCACTCAGAAGATCAGCAGTCATCACATCGCTGATGTCTATTCCAGTGGTAAATAGATTAGCCAGAACCTGACATTTGCTACTGCTCAGAAGACGAACCAGGTTATTAACTATGGCTAATGAAGGTAGCTGGGTTTACACACATTCACACAAGCAGATATACAAGGTGCTTGTGACTGTGTAATCATTATTTAAAGTGAAAATTGCCCAAGAGCTTTATTAGGCTTTAAAATAAAAATTACAGATTTTTAAATAGATTTTCCCCTAACGAGGTGCGTGACGGATGGGTGTATTGGAGACAATGCAATCTGAGTGCTGCTAAGTGAAATTAAATGCCATTAGGTGGGATCCTTGCCCTCCCCAATGCTCTCCTCCCCTCTAAAATCCATACCGGCTCTGTCCTCCCGAGGTACCATTAGGACAAGGTCCAGAGCTCATTCTTTCCGCGTGTTAAGCGAGCAAAAAAGTTTCCATTTTGCTTTGAGACAGAAGTTTTTCCTTCCATTCTCTAAACACTGCTGGAGACAGAGCAGTTTGCTTGGGGGCTATGCTTTCTAAAGCATCCTAACATCCACCCCTAGTTTCAACCAGTGTCTCCAGTTCCTACTCTCAGCGAGGGAAACACTTTTGTCTTCAGCTGGCTGGGATTATCATGGGGGGATGAGCTAGCCCAGCCCTCCCAAATGTACGTTCAGAATGACCTCTCATCCCCCAAATACCCACCCAATAGTCATGTCCCCCATATATAAGGTCCCCCAGCTGCATCCATTTGTATCTCCAATCTCAGGTCCCAGTCACAGAGAGGCAAGGGCAGGTGCTGTCAGAGTTTGGGGAGAGTGTACAAAGCTGGGAGGAAGTGTGGCAGCCTATTGTGGGTGCTTTGCATGAGCACAGTTGAAGGGCAAAGGCTGAAGCTTGATATGAATTGAGTGGGAGGCCTTTGTCTTTCCCCAAGCGACCCCCTGGGCAGCAGGAGTCTGAGCAGGCAGGCCAGCCTGGCCAAATCCCACCAGGGACTCTAATCAGGCAGCAGCCACACCGGCAGTGAGCCTCAGCTAATGAGCTCTGCCCCAGCTCAGAAACAGCGAGCATCCTGGCTGCTGGGAGCACTGCCCGCATTTAGCGCTAGCTGGGCCCTGGGGTTGCAGGGCAGTTCAGTTCTGCTATGACAAGACCCTGGTTTTGGCTTATTCCTGGACTTCAGCTTTGGATGTTTCCTGGCTCCTGACTCCACTTTGGCTCTGCTCTTGGACTGGTGCGTGGAATCGCAGACCTGCTGGAAGTCACTCCAGGACAACAGGGCCTTCTGCAAGGCAAAGTGCTCGCCCCCAGCACCACGGCTAACTGTGGGCCTGTGGGCACTGCCGTAATTCCAGCTGTTTCCAGAGACAAAGACACGACTCTTCTTCAATACTATTCCTCCTTCCCCAGGAGCAGTAATTACTTGACCTCCCAAAGGAGAAAGAGAGAGACATGGGTAGATAGGTAAATGAAAAGAAAGAGCAGCCAAAAGATCAAAGTAACAGCTAGCTGTGATGTAGCTTTTTGTCATCGGTCATTCTCAAACCCTGTAATAAAGAAGGCTGGTGCCATTACCCCCATTTCTCAGAGAAGAAAACTAAGGCCTGGAGTGGGGATATCTATTCAGCAGGGCAGGGACAGAGCTGGGTATAAAACCCAGGTCGCTGTTCCTGCTATCAGAGAAACCTACTGACATGGAAAGACGAAAGATTATCCTCTGGAGGAGTAGCTAGATCTGGTCACAGAGCAGGAAATATTTTCTGTGACAGATCTCAAGGTTTCAGGATGTATTGATGTTCCAGACTGGCAATAGTGAGTAGTAACTGGGGGGGAGAGGGGGACCCACCCCAAGCAGTCACTAGCCTGGGGTTTGGACATTCATGTTGCACATGGGAGAACCAGGTTAAAATCCCTGCTCTGAACTGATCTGAAACATTAGGGAAGTTCAGAAAATTTTGATTCTCCTCCCACATATTTTCCACTGTCATATTAGCCCTTCACCTCTGCTCCCAGTAAACCCCTTACCCCTCGGACAGGCTGTCCCCCTGGGAGCTCTGTCAGCCCAACACAGAAACTCCAGTTCCCTGCAGACGCCCTTCATGCTGACAAAGCCAGGCCTGCTCCTACAGCCCCTAAAAGCCCTATTAAGGCAGGGATTAATCATCTGATTGTTTTGGTTCGTGTCCAGTCTGATCTCCAGAGCTCCTTGCTGTTCATCTACTCGCTGCGTCTAGAGGCTTTTACAGCATGGGGACTGTCGCTCAAGCTAATGACGCACGGATGATAGAAGGCACTAAGGGTACGTAATAGAAAGCAACTGGGCAGAATCCAGCTGAATTTGGAAATGCTAGTGCATCCGGGGATGACAGCTTGTAGCAGTGCAGCGCTAGAGGGAGGGACGGCCTTGAGCCTCCCACCCTACAGTGTAAGTGCCAAGACCTGAAGCCTTCTTGAACACCATTGCAGCAGCAGTTGACTGGCGCCACCCATGAATACACAGCAGGACATCTGCACATATTGGACGTGTTCATAGAGATCTGTAGCTTCCCTCACCTGACGGTTAGGATAAGCTCTCTCCTGCAGGCCTAGCAGCATTTCTGAAAGCATGGCCTAAAAAGCCTATAGGCTGGGGCTATGTGTCTGTCTGTCCCCCCATGGGGACGTGTGTCCACCTGTCCGTGCCCCGAGAGCCACAGCACAGTTGAGTTCTCAAGATTGCAGCAGGCAGGTCTGGCGCAATGAAAAGGAGGTCCCATCTTCTACCGGCCTCCAGGCATATTCCAGGGATTTGCTGTGTAGCTTCGCGACACTTCACCTCTCTCTGCTGTACCTGCCCAGGTGAAAAACCGGAAGGGAAATTAAGATATTATTGTGAGTAACACTGAGTATCTTTAAGTTCAAGGTGGGGGCGGTTTTAAGGTGTTCAGCCCTGGCCTAATAATTATCCATGGGCAATTAGGAGTTGCAAACAATTTGAAGGGGTAGGATTAAAATTCAGATGGATCTTGATAAACCGGAGGGCAGAGCAATAGATAACACGGTGGAATTAAACCAAGTCAAGTGCCATACACAGAGTTGGGGGGAAACTGCCCAAGTCCAGCAAGGAGGACTGCTGGGAAAGATGTGGGGCTTTTGATAGACCTCAGACTCCATGTGAGATGGCAATGTGATGCTGTTGCCAGTGGAAGCCAATTAATTTTTGCCTACATTAATATACACATTATGTGCAAGCCACAGACGGTGACAGGACTCGCTGGGCCTCAGCTAGGCCATCGTGTGCTGTCTTCTTTATGAAGAATGGAGAGAAACTGGTCAGTGCCCAGAAACATGGAAAAATAATAATAATAATAAAAGTGTGGAGAGTGAGCTGTATTGGGAGAGGCCACAGGACCTAGGTAGGTTTAGTTTGGACAAAAGGAGATCTAATGGAGACGTGATAGTAGCTTTCAAATATTTGAAAGATGGTTATAGAGAGAGTGGGGGAACATCGTGCTCCCTTGTCATTGAGCAGGATGTGGCAATGGGTTGAAATTCCAGCAGAACAGATTTAGGCCCCATCTCAGGAAAGACTTCCTGACTGCATGAGCAGTAGGAAAATGGAGCTAGCTGCCTGGGGAAGTTGTTGAATCTCCTTCACTGAAGATTTTGGAGAGGAGATGGGACTGGCATGTCTGGGATGGTTTAGGAACAGGAAATCCTGCATCGGGGTCATCAGATGTAGCCCCCTCCCCGATGCATTTTTTTAAAAAAACTTTTAAGCACAAAATTGTTTCGTCTGTTTGGGGCCTGGTAGGCTTCTCATGACTTTTCTTTTTTTGAATAAGCAAATATTTTTTGCTTTTATTGTTTGTGGGAAAAGGAAGAATTTCCCTGGAAAATCATGGGAAAAAAAATCAAAATTTCTTTCAAAGGCAATTGGTGGTTTCCACTAGCTTCATTAAATCTGTATTTTTGTCCTTAAGAATGAGACAATTTTCTATTGATTGAACTATTTGAGCTGTTAGAAAATGTTGTTTGTATCCCTGTGGAAAATTTCAGTTTTTTATTGAAAAGCCCCAAACTAACCATTGGATTTTTTTTTTTTTTTTTTTTTTTTTTTTTGCTAAAATGTATATATGGTATGGGGGGGTTAAAGTTAAGTTTTCCCAGGGGAACAGATCCTTTCCACAAAAAAACATTGTTTCACTGAAAATCCAATTTTCCATAGGAAAACAGCTGCAGTAGAAACTTTTCGGCCATGCTTAGTCTCCTGTGCTGTTTCTGGTTCCGGCCATGGATATACTGTGTCATGCTACCGCAGTCCTGATATCCCCAAAAAGCTTAAAGAAGATGCTTAAATCTTGGTGACTTCAGGCATACCCGTAAGTACGCCATTAAGTCAGAGCCTATGTGGTCACCTCGCAAACACTGGAGACTTTCTCCTCACAACCGTTCTTCAAGGCAGGGCGGTGTTATTGTTCCCATCTTGCAGATGACCAACTGAGGCCTGTGCAAATTTTCCGAAGCTCACTTGGGAAGAGTATGACAGGCTGAGGGGCTAAAGCCAGCTTCATCTAGTGTCCTCTCTGTGGGACCAGCCTTTCTTTCAAGTGCAGAGGAGAACATCAGGTCCCACAAAAAAGGTCCAAGGTCCATCCCAAGCTTAGCAACTCACTAGCTAGTGTGGTTATGACACGCCAGCTTCTGTAGCCAACAACGCACCGAGGGGTGACAGTGGTTGGCGTGTTTGGCTGCTTTTGGATCGGCAGCCCAAAGGACCAGGTGCCTCTTTACAGCTCAAGTGTGGAGCAAGCCTCCTACTCAGGCCTCTGAATCTGGAGTAGGACACTCAGGCTACTCTGCCCAATATGTTATATATGCATGCATACCTACATACATATATCCCAGTTCCTGGATTCCTATAGAATAGTCAAGACTTCACCTCAACCCCTTAATTGTGTCTTAAAAACTAGTTGTGAAGCAGTTTAGAGAGAAAAAAAATCTCATAATCCAGTGGTGCGTGGCCCCTCGGTGGCTCTTTGGCAGGTGAAAGCCATGCCATCGCATCCTCCTTGCTCTTACTACTCAAATGAACTTGGGGCTTAGTGAAAACCGGCTTAGGATTCTTGCCTGTGCTATGACACAGCCCTGACTTCAGTGTAGACAGACCCTAAGCATGCACCACCACCACTGGCTTCTGTGCCACTGAATCGTCTTTCCTTAAACTGCAGATACCCACCTTGGTCCAAAACAGCAGTAATGATTCATGAATCTGGGGGGCCCTAGAGCAAAATCCTGGTGTCTGATTGTTCCTAAACCTCCTAAAGCTGCCTTGTGAGAATCAGTCTTCTCCCTAGGAAGGACCAGCGAGGTCATGAAATCGTTGTGCCATGAGAACATGCTGATGGGCTCATAAAATCTCCCTGTCCCACAATGGCACATCAATCTGAAAATCTTATCAGAGGCCTGAGCAATGACCCAACTCCATGAGGACTTTTGGTGGGTTAAGTCATTCCCTCCACAGCACCCTGTACAGGGTGTATCCCATAGCTGCTCCCATGACCGAGTGCCCAGGAGCTGAGAGGAGGCATGAGAGATGGAGCATGTGGGCCGAGGAGGCCAGGGTGGGGGCAGGCTGATTGGTCTTTGCTGGGGGATGGCTCGGGGCTCCATTTTGTGGTTTGCACTGAATCCGCAAAAATCACCGTAGCTTGAAAAGTGCTCAATACGCCTATTGATCAGTCCTTTGCCTTGATCAGTTTGCCAGTATGTGCTGCCGCAGTGCTGATTTCGGGAAGGGAGGGAGAAGCAGAGGAAGGAACAGAGCAAGGAGGAGAGAAGAGGGCGCAGGGAGAGAGTCCTACAAACTTTTTTCCTGGGGAGTGGAGCTGTTTGGTCTGTTCCTAGCAAGAGCTGCTATGGACTCTCTACTAACCCTTGATGTCCAAGAACTATTCATGTAAGGGTAATTATCACTGTCCTCCGACTATGGACAGAGCGGCCATGGCTCAGAGAGACAATGACGTGCACCACGGCCAACAGCAGGGCCCTGGCAGAGCCCAGGGAAGAACCTCGCTCTCCATCCAGCGTTCATGGGATCTGGTATTTAATAGGGAAGCTGAGTGCTTGTGAGGTAACAGGTCTGGCTGCAACTCATGCGAGGCAGAGGAGAATCGGGGCATGGGAGTTGGAGGGACGCTCTGGGACATCGCACCAAGCGCCCTGCTGTCACAGGCAGCCGTATTGTGTAATCTCAGTCATAAATCGATCGGCTCCATCTCATGGGGCGGCCTTTTCCCCACTCCCTAATGCTGCTTTTCCTGGCAGGCTGCTCCAGAACCTCCCTCCTGTGCCTGCTACAAACCTTCCCTGACTTCCCGGCTACCGCTGTTCATAGCCAGCTGATTCCTGTTTTGCTCGTGCCAGCATCATTCTGCAGCATACCTAGATCTTCTCCCCCCAGAGCATACCCCAGGACCACGCAGGCTCCCTATGCAGCCCTGCCCATGAGCCTAGCTCCAAGCTGCACGCTCCACAGCTCCACTCCAAGGGTCCCCCCATCTCAGCCAGGACGTCTGCGGCGCTCCCTGGTTCTCCAGGCCCGCAGCACATCATTGCGGGCACTTAAGCCCACATGTGCCTCAAGGCCTTTAATGGCAAGCTGCTAACCAGTGAGTGTGTGCTCCCCCCACACGTCTTTGCTGGATGGTGTCAGAACCGCTGGACCATGTGTCATAGATCCTGTACTGAGAGGCAGTTAGGGACTGTGCTGAGTTCCCTCTGGGTCTTTGAAACGCCACAGGAGGCAATAAAGAAATGATCACAGCGCACTGTGTGGTGACTCATTTCTTACAAGGCTACTGCCCCAGCTGGAACGTAGGTCTACACCTAGGAGATCCAGCAGTGTCCACTGCCCTGCCCCTAGGACAGCCTGGCTTTTCAACTTGCTATCCAAGTGAGAGCTGCTGACAGCCCCGGGAGCTTGAGGATACTGTGCCAGTGTGCGTGGCTGCCCAGAAATGCCATGCAACTACGGCACCTAGGTCAAGCAGGAGGCAGGGATGCTGCTCCCTTCTGCGTGGGTACGGGAGGTGCTTGGGAAGATGGTGGTCAGAGCCCTTCCCTGGGATCCAAGGGACGGCAGCGATTGAAGGGTAGAGCAGGTGTACCTGAGCTAGCTTTAAACAAGCTGGCACATGGCGCAGTATCTACCTGCACAGAGCTTCATGTAGGCTGCAAAACCCAGCCAGAAATACAGGCTACCTGAGCCATTATTGCGTTCCATGCTGCAGCAGCTACACTGCTAGTGCTGCTCCAGCTGGCTCCTCAGGTATGCAGTGTAGACACACACTTGGTATCAGTCCAGCTCTACAGAAAGGGGAGAGATGTATTCTACTTCAGAAACCTGTCTTGTCATCAGAGAGGCCCAGACTAGGGAACCTGAGCTGCCTTTAAACTCCTGAAGCTTTGGAGGAGGTCTTCGTGGTGGAGCAGCATAGGGGAAGTGCAAGCTGCCTCTGCTGCAATGGCTCTGTGGGTGGCAGGAGCCATCAGTCTCAGGAGCTGTCAGTATTTCCCCACAATGGGCATCTTTGAGATATATTGTACGTCCTGTGGATTTGGGATAGTGGACATCTACCCTGGGTCCCACAGGCTTGGGGATAGGCAGTGTCACTGTGTTATGGCCTGGTGGTGACTCTGAAACTGGGCAAAGAGGAACTGGACTCATTTGGAAAGCAGCAGCCAAAACCGACCTCAATGGAGACTTTGGATCCTAATTTTGCCAGCCCAGAATGGGCACTGACCGGCCAGCTGCAGAGCAGTCCTAGATTGCAGCGATAAAGAACAAGCACCAGAGGGGTGGACTGAGCTGGCTCCATAGGCCCCCTCAGGCCCGAGCAGGAAGGGGGCTCATGCACCTCCAAAGTTGGAGGCCAAGGATCCTGGGTGGAGCAATCTTCCGGAGAAGCAAAAGAGCAGGAGGCAGCGCTGTCACGGCAGGGGATCAGGAACGTCAAGCTTCAAGATGCACAGAACAAAAGCAAGAGAGAAGCCCTTCGTTAAAGGGCGGGGGGCGGTATTCATGTGTGTCCGCACGTAGATTGTCGCACATAGTTTCTTAAAGGCTCTGAAACTGGAATAAGATCCAGGCCCCCCTGCAAGAGTTACTGGTCATCCAGACAGATTCACAGGGGTGAATGGGAGTGCAGGAGAAGGAAGGTACAGTGACTCCCCCAACCTCTCCCAGTATGAACCCCTATTTCTTGACCATTTGGATATTTAAATGTATGTTAAATATGTGAGCACAAAGCCATGCTCCCAAGACCATCTCCTCCCTCTGGACTATCGCAGCCTCCTTTGACAGTGCCTGGCATCAGCCAAGACCCTTCCCAGCGAAAGCCCCTTTCTCTCCCCCTCCCGATGTGGAGGCTGTGCCCTTTACCTTTCCCCACAGGCGTGGAGGGAGGGTGAATGGAACGGGACGCCGGGAAGAGGAGGGAGGGAAGCAAAACCCTGATGCAAAGGTCAAGGTGTTAATTTCCAGCATGTGTCGCCCTCTCACACCTCGCTGATTAATAATTGAAGGAAATGTATTTCTTTTTCGCCATGGTATAAATCAAAAATAAATGCAGCGTCCATATTCCGCCCCAGGGAGGCAGCCAGCTCACTGGCTGAGAGGCGCTGAGACACTTTGGAGGCGCAGCGCCCCTGCAGCATCAACGGAGAAGGATGGGGAGGTGTTGGGGGGCTATGGGGCGCGCACGCACCGGTCAGACGCACTCCACCGTTTGGCCCCTGGTGAAATCAGTGGTAAATAGGGTGGGTGCAAGGCTGAAATGGCACAGCTTGCTGTTGGCGCAAGCCTGAAATGAGGCAACAAGAGAGAAGGGGCGGTGCTGCAGCTCTGCGAGTCCTTGGGGTGGATAATACTAGGGGCTCCAGCTGCTGCTTTGCATGAAGACCTTGATGAAGATCTACGACCATCTCCCAGCCCCCTCCACAGGGCAGGCCTGCTGCTCCTGCCCATTCCCAAGGGCTCTGCCTGCATGGGGCAGAGCTACCTCGTCCTCACACCTCCCACGGAGGAGCCACGTTCAGACTTGCATGGCTTTCTCTGGGCATGGAGAAACGCGGCGCCAACCAGCTCAGAAGGAAGCAGCAGAAGCTGCAGGAGAGCACTGGGACCAACTTCAGGGAGCATCTTTCGCCCAGTGGCTGCAGTCACTAGTGCCACGGCCAGCGGCAGGGCAGCAGGGTTGAGGCATGAAACAGGGGCTTGGGGACCTCAGTTCTCTTCCCAGTTCTGCTGCTGACTTACTGCGTAACCTCGGGGAGTCGCGTCCCTGCTCTGTGCCTCAGTTTCCCCTCCCACCTCTCGTTTGCTGGCTCTGGGGAAGGGCCTGCCTCTCACTGCAAGTCTGCTAGCTCTCAGCACAATCAGGCTCTGATTTGGTTTGCGACTTCCAGATGCTGCCATAACAGTAACGGCAGCAGGTCACCCCACCATTTTCCTTTACGTTCACCGCTTCTGGTGCATCAGCAACCGCCTTCTCCTCACTGCCTGAGAAGGCCAGCAGCACCCATTATGTTTGATTGCCATAACACTGATTTATTGGGAAATTATCATCTCTCCTCTGCCTCCCAGCACCCAGTTCTTCCTCCAAAAGGTGTTTATTTTGTCTTGCTTTACCTGAACATTAAGGTCAAACTTGGAAGAGTCTAAAATAAATCAGGGAGAGATACGGACAGGAGGGATAATGAATTAGAGTCCAGTGGGGATCCACTGAATAGGAGCTTTAATACTGTATTTCATAGGTCTAGGTAGGTTGTAGTGATGGATGCATTAGAAATACCTAGGTGAGAGAGAGAGAGAGGCATTCCCAGCTGGACATGGGTCTTATATATTTGTCTTCCAAGCATTGTCTGTGTATGTGTATGTCTCTTGCGTGTAACATATAACACGAAACAGCATGCGTGTGTTTATATGGGTGTGTGCATATGCAAATCCAAATGACTTGTGACTAAATACATTTTCATGTGCATACCAGTATATATTACCGAGGTCCCACTTGTAGCCAGCTCTATAGCTAAGGGAGAACTGAGTTTTATATTTACAGCAGGGGTTTAACTTTATTATTATGGAGAAAGCTTCACATGGTTACAGTGCACGTATGGGGGGGCTGGAGTTTACTGTGGGGTATGTGTGTGAGAGAGAGAAAGAAAAAGAGAGAAAGAGAAAGAAAGATATTTATGTATAAAAGGTACCATTCATAAGATAAAGATTATTCTGAAGGAAACATATGTACAAAGTGCACATGTATGCACATGTCTGTGTATCTGTAAAACTATACGTATGCACATCCATGTATATATGCATTGTGTAAGTATTTGTTGTACAATCTAATAATCCTTGTCTGTGTCTCTCATGTTAAATAAGACAACATAAAACCAAGCGGATATGCCCAGCCCTTGTAATATGCCCCGGGGGATGTGCTACTTTGCTTTCTGGCCACTCCATCCCCAATCTCTTCCCTTTTGGTTAAATAAAGCTTTGGGCTGTGATGAAGCCCATTAAAGTCAGAGGCGAAGGTGTGGGATTGAAATGTAGGACAGCAGCCGCTGCAGAATGTGGTTGTGTTGGATCAATGGAAAATCAATACCAAGCTTCTGCTTCATGGGTTCCCGCCAGGCCCTTCTGTCCTGGCAGCTTCACCACCCTCCAAATGCTCTGGCCCCCACCCACATCTGAAGCTGTCCCTGTAGCCATGGGGCTGAGCTTGGCCACATGTCTACTTGGAGCTAACCCCCCAAAACATATTCCTCTTTTGTGGATGGGGAGAGGGAAAGGGCTTTCGCGGGGACACTGCATACATCTTTTCCCTATCAGGCTCATGGGGCTGGTACTGCAAGTCCGTGTTAACGAGCAGAGTGATCGAGCCAGGCAGCAGGAAGCAATGACAAGAGTAATGGAAATTGTAGATCCCCCAACGGGAACCAATTGAACCCCCTGGATCCAGACACCCAGGGGGTGGGGTGGCACAGGAAATCCAGATCAGAACTTGCCCAACACCTGCACGCCTTGCAGAGAGCTCGTGACATGGAGGCTGCAAGCCTGATCCAGGGGCTGCCCTGAAAACCCACTCAGCTCTATGCGCTGCAGCAAATTTTGCAGCAGTGTTGCATCTTCCGGTAAGGCTGTTGCCCCAGTATCCACCCTGTGTCCCCTACTTAGTCCGTCCACAGGTTCCCCTCTGGATGAGCTGCTGTGGGAGCAGGAGGGGTGATTCTGCACCAAACCTCAGGCACCCACCTCCCCCTGGATCCAAGAAAAGCTAATATGCCTCTCCCAGCCCCTGCTGCTCCCATCTAGAAATGGGAGTGGGGGATGGATGCTCCAGCAGGGAAGTAGGTCTTGCGTTGCTCCGACGGACGGTGTGGGGCACTGTGCTTTGGGCGGGGGCGCGTTGGCTGTGATGCTCACAGACCTCCCCAGCTCTTGAGCTGCCAGGTGAAGTCCGTGCTGCCATTCGCCTTGCTCTCACTACTGATACTAGCCTGGTCACAGCTGGTTCTGACTTCTTGCCTGTGCTGTGATGCAGCCTGCCCCTGACTGCAGTGTAGACAGACCTTAAGCCAGCCACTGGTTTCACCTGGTTATGGACCAGGAATGAAAACAGCCTCAGCTTGTGAACTGAGGCAGTGTGACAAGTTTATATTTCTCACCCAGCCTGGCTTCTGGTGGGTCTGGGTAAAGGTAGGAGGCCTTTTCACAGGCCAGGGGTCTGGTCCAAAATGAAACTGGTGTTTCATTCCTCTTATTGTTGCTACAGGAGGGACAACAGAGACTATATCAGGGAAATCTGATGGCAAACCAAAGTGGGGTTCACAGCCCTGCATCAAGGAAAGCTTTGCCCCGTTGCCTTATGTCCTCCCACTGTTCCCCAGCTTCCTCCTAGGGAGGACAAGGCAAACGAGGGGCTAGGCAGAGGTGGGAAGCATCCTGCTTTTGGGTCCCAGCATAGCAGGGAAGTTAGTCCCTATTGTTAACTGAACCCCCAATCGACGCTGGCCACCACTGAGCTTGATCAGCACGTACAGGTGTGAGTAAGCGGTGGCCATTCCCAGTCCCCTGAGCCCTCCAGCCCCAGTTAGAAAGACAAGGCAGGGAGACGGAGACACAAAGGGATCTATCAGAAATGATAGTTTAATTGGAGGGAGGTGAGCACAGCACTATTTAGCCACAGCTGTGCATTGATGGATTGATCTGAGTCTAGTTACTTTATGTTC
Source organism: Crocodylus siamensis (assembly GCF_052110815.1). Taxonomy (NCBI): domain Eukaryota; kingdom Metazoa; phylum Chordata; order Crocodylia; family Crocodylidae; genus Crocodylus; species Crocodylus siamensis. Next base: position 7,751,621 of record NC_143408.1, on the reverse strand, counting down.
ATGACATTCAGAAGGCTCCTAGCCAGCATCTAACAGCCTTGGTGATTGCTACTGGACTGAGGCATTCCTGGCTGGAGCTGCACAGCCCAAGTGGAGGAGCAGGCTCGGATAGTCTGTACAGTCTGGTTTGTAATGGGTTCTTCTGCTTCTTGCAGCAGCCTTGGGGTGGCCCGGCTCGGGCGTTGGTTGCTCTGGCTGTGTGCTCCTCTTCTGCAGCAGGTCAGAGATGCCCGATTTCCAGAGGTGCTGGGAGCCTGCAGCTCCCCCTGGCTCCAGCTGGATTAGAGACTGCTCAGAGCTTCTGGAAGAGGCCTCTGAACACTAGTGGGTCTGCCAGTGGCTTCCTGGCCTGGTCCCACGCTCACAGCATGAATCTCTGCAGTGGCAGCATAGCTCACGGGGGCCAGAAGTTTCCTAGGGGTGGGGCTGTAAGGCAGAGGCCATGGGCCACATCCTTCTCTGTAGCTGCAGCACAGTAGAGAGAGGTAGTTAGGCATGTTAGTCTGACATCAGGCAGATGGCAGGAAAGATTTGCACCTTCCAGACCAAATACATCAGAGAAGTATAGCATAAGCTTTCATAAGCAGCTGCCTGACTTCCTCAGATGCTGGGAAGGGGCTGCAGGAAGCGGAGCTGCTAAATGGAAGCAGCAATTAGACTACAAAGGGTAGGGAAGGGGGGAGGAAAAAAGATAGTAGGGTGGCCCATCAGGTCCCCACTCTCTGAGGAGCTGGGCTCAGACCTCTATACTCATCTCACAGAGCACTGATTGCCATGCAGGAACAGGCTGTGGTCACAGCAGCCCTGGGCTGGATTTCAACCAGGGACCCAGAGACAAGAGCTGCTCAGCATCTAGATACCCTGCCCCTGAAGCAGCAGAGCAAGGCGATGGGGAGCGCTGCTGGAGCTCCGGATCCCCTGTTGCTTTGGCTAGGAAGCTGGGCACGCAGGCACGGGGTCGCTGAGCCAACCTTGAGCCGCCAGATTTGAGAGGAAGCACGGTATAACCCGTGCAGCCATTTCCTGGGGTCACAATTCAGCACTGAGAACTTCCCATTGGCAGAAGGGGAGACCCTCGGTCCCCTCCCCATCCAGCCACTTGTGCTGAAAGAAACTCTCCAGCAGCCCCTGGGGGTATAGGGTCTACGGCCCACAGTTGTGCCTTTCCAGTTCCTCCCAGCAGGTGGCAGTGGTGCACACGCAGACTGGCCAGCCCTTTGCATCAGCGCAAACCCAGCATTAACAGGCAGCGAGTGTGTACAATTATAAAGGCAAGTCTCACATCTGGTACACACGCCTCCCCCTCCGCCGAGGCACGAGGGATTCCTGCCTCTATGAAGACTCTCAGATATGAACTCTCCTTGCAGCAGCAGCCGCTGACTTGTTTCATGGGACCGACCAGTCAGAACTGAACCGAAAACTGCCCCTGGAGGATCAAGGCAAGCTCAACCCCTCTGGCCCAGCTGGCGGCTTTGATTTTTTTTCAGGGGCTGCTGGGTTCTTCTCTTCCCTGCAGGAGGAAAACCCCAGGGAAGCACTGGGGAGTGGAAGGAGCCTGTAAAAGCTCCATTAAACAGTCAGTTTTATCATCCCAGCTCATGCGAACATGAGAAAACCATGACATGATCAATCAGGTCTGAAAATTAATTATGATTACACCCTGTAATCTCGATTATGATTGATTAATTGATTTGCCGGCCCCTTGCAGCTGCAGTCCCTACATAGGAATTTTAATACGCCGCGTGACGACCAGCTCTGCTGCAGTTCACGTTGGGGTGTGGGGGAAGGCTTGAGAGAGCCGGGGCTGCAGCTGCTTTGGAAATAAAGAGAGACTTAGGGAAGGGACAGATTTAAATCTTCACCAGGACTGCCTCCCAGCTCACCAGCCCTGCTTAAACCCGCAGCACTTCCAGTGGTGAGAACGGCACCTACACCAATGCTCGGGGTGTCAGGGGGTGGAAACCCAAAAGGGCATTTTCAGGGGTCCGATGTATCTCAATCCTGCCCTCTTCTACAATGAATCCATCCATCTCCAGGTTTGTTATCCAGGAGTGTGGTACCATTTGCCCCATTTTACAGACAGGGCAAATGAGGCCCAGGAAGTGGCAGCAATTGCCCAAGGTCACCCTGCAGGCAGCACTGGGAAGAGAACACAGGTTTCCTGAGCCGGCGGTCGCTGAACTCAGCCCTAAACCGTCCAGCCTCCTGAGGGAACAACAGGCACCTCCCAGCCTTGCCCCATGGTTCTTGCCAAAGGAAAGTAAATGCAATTACACAGGTGAGATGGGCCCATTTCAGTGCCTGTCTGCTGGACCCAGGGGAGCAGCTGAGTCACTGAGCTGCCATTCTGGATACAAGGGATGTCCCTGTCCACGCCAGAGCTGCTGTCATTAGTGCAGTGTCCAGTGGCCTCAGTGCGCTGCACAGAGCAAGCTTGCGACCAAAGACAAGAAACGGAGGAAGTGGATCCAGAAGCACAAAGCAAATTGCCTGACATAGTCCATGGTGTCAGGGCAAAGCTGGAAACAGAGTCAGGCTTCCCAGTTGCTCCTGAAGCACCTTAACCCGTGCAGCACCCTGCTACCAGGGGTCACCACGCTCAGAGCCTGCCACCACTCAGTAGCAAGGTCTGAGCTGTTCCAAACCCATGGATCTCTTCAAGTCCGTCTCTAACAATAAAGGGCAGCTGCCTGGATTTCCCATTTTCCTAGTGCTTTGCAGATACAGGAGTTGCACTTCTTGCCATGGAAATGCAGCAGCTGCCAAGAAGGGGCTACAGCACACCGCAGCAGTATAAAAGCAGCAGCAAAGGCAAATACTGAACCCATAGGAGGAATCCGGGGAAGCAGAAAGTCATGGCAAGTCTAAGACCACCGCTCTTGTGCTGATGGGGTACGATGTGGGGGAGTCAGACTGCAGATGGTCCAAGCCCTAATGAAACTCCTTTGTTGCTGAGCCTACGCGCACACACCCACCATACTTCTATGCTGCTGATTTCTATTGACTTTCTATTGAAATCAATGCATGAAACGTTAGGATGTACCAATTCCTACACTGTCAGGGGGACATACTCTGTGCCCTAATAGGTTTTTTGCATCTTTAGGATCTGCAAAGTACGAGCCTCGGGGCTAAAGGCACTTGGTGCAGACAGCAGCCGTTTCCAGGTTAGCCTACTTATCAAACTCAAGAGGACCGAGGACTCATCTGCACCCCTACAAGCATAGTTGAAAGACCTGTGGGGTCACACTGGAATGGGTTTGCTCAAGACACCAAAGGGTTAGCACTGTCTGTAGACTGCAGAGGTGATTGACTGTATATGTTCAAAGACCTCAATCCTTAAAGGTGATAAGGAACTGAATTGCCATTGCAATCACAGGACGATCTGGACCAACATGCCTAATCATGGCATCCGGAGACCAGAGCCCCAGCATGGGGGTGGGCAGACACAGAGGGAATAGAAATTGGCAAGGACTGTTTTCCCATCTTGAGCCATCGAAAATTGTTCCATCTCCAAAGGAGGCAAATAAAAATTTTTTAAAAATCACAAAAATGTTGTGAATTGAAAACCTGAAAAAAAATGTCAGATGTGGATCAATCAAGACTTCATTCTGATCACTTCAAGGGCTGGTTTTCTATTTCCACCTCGTCGTATTTCTCACCTCTCATCTTATGTAAATTGAGGAATCAAAAGGAATTCTGTTGAATTAGAGAAATGGATGGCTTGGGTTTTGAAAATGATAAAATGAAAAGTCCCAATGACTTCTGGGTTTTTTTTCATGGGCTCGGGTAGGTTTTTTTAAAATTTTGGAGGCTGATATGTAATTTGGAGCTATAGAAGTGAGATGAAGACAAAGGGCAAGACCCAAGAAAGAGATACCTGTTTGCTCTCCCGCCGGCTAAGTGCCAAGCCACTAGCTGATGTGGTGGGAGTGCTCTCTCTCTGATAGTGAATCTTGAATTTGGAGGGACAGAGAACATCTTTCCCCCCCCAGCAACAGCCTCTGAACTAGCTGCTGTGGCCTTCATCTGGGAAGCAGGAAAAGGGAGTTTGAACCCCCTCAGCCCAAGGAGCAATTGAACCTGGGTCGCCCATGCTCTAGGTGCTAGGCTATTACACAGAAGGAGGAAGCCTCTTCTCCAGCTGGCCCAGAGAAGATAGCAGCCTTGCAGCCAGTACCTCTCTGGCCTAGACCAAAGCTTGGCGGATGAGCCCTGTCAATACAGGGGTGGCTCCAGGCACCTGCAGAGCGGTGCGATCTAGGTGCAGAGGGCTCTTTGCAGTCAAACAGAGAAGTGTCCGTGGAGCACTGGAGCCTCCAGACTTAGTGAGCCTGGCTCTGAGTGACTTGCCGATGGGCGCCAGTGGAATAAAGCCCAGGCATCCCAGGTCAAGAACAGGCCCACCCTTCTTAACACACAGCTGCAATGCTAGGTGCAGGCAGAAGGCCTTGCAAGCTCGGGGCCCCAGCCCTGCCCCAAACACCAGCAACGCTCCAGTCTGGATCCGAAGTATGCACTCTAAACTGCCCACATTGCACCCCTCCACCTCCAGCATCTCCTGCCGTGCCGTGCCTCTCCCTTGTCAAGCCATCTGCATTCTGCTCAGCCGTCTCCGTTCGGAGTCATTTCCCAGGGCTAGCCAAGGCATCGGAGTGGTCAGAAAACAAATGATTTCAAATAAGCTGGTATTAATAGCATATTGATAAACAGAAATGGGGCATTGATGAGGTGGAGCGGCAGGGAAAAGCTTCCCAGGGAATCTCCAGGGGAAATTTTCCAAAGGCTAAAAAAATAATAATAATAAAAAAGAGAATTAATTTCCTTTTACGGTAATTTTGCTTGTTGTCATTTAGGTCTGGCTCTCGGGAACCGCTGAGGTTATCGACAGACATAGTAGGGCTGCTGCCAGCCCCCCTGCCTCCAGCCTGCCCCTCTGCAGAGGCTACTGAGTGGAGGCCTGTGATTTATTTACTATCCATGGATACCGAATGAAATCAGAATAATGGGGCACTTAGCCGCGTTACTGAGAAATCGCTATTGTGATGCAATTTACTCCAATTAATTAAGCCTTTTTGGTTAGCATTATTCCTTGTTTTAGATTTTGTTTGAAATTTCAAACGACTGGATGCATTGTAGTGAGAGGCTGATGACTCTGGCAAGAGGCCTAAGCGCGATACCAATGATTTACGTGCAGCTCCAGGTGATACAGCTTAGCCGTGCCCTGCAGCCCTCTCTCCGTGCTGTTCCAGTCCGGGGCTCCTGCTACACTAAACTCACCTTTTCTGTGGTCCTCACCTGTGTCTGCAAATGCCCTTCAATCCCCCCACCTCTCCCTCAGGTACTCCAGTCCTGGGCTTCCCCCCACGTTGCTAGCTGGGGTTGTGGTTGTGTGTCGCTATGACCCGCTCAGTCTATTGTGGCCCGCACCCAAGTAGTGTATGTTAGAGCACCCCTGGGAGACTGACCGAGGGAGGAATCCAAAGGCCACAAGGGTGGCTTGAAACCACTGCCCTCTTCCCCACCCAGTCTGCCCGCATCCAGCTCCATCCGACTGAGGTGCTGGTCCAGCTCTCTCTGTCACAGGAGAGGGGAGATGGGGTGGTCCCTGAGTTTGGACTTAAGGCAAACTCTGCCAGTTTAAAAAGAAAAGAGATTATAACGGCAGGGGGAGTAGCAAAGGCTTACCTGGTCTTGTTCCTTCCCAGCTGACTACCCTTTTATTTGGGGCATGAAGGTTTAGAATGAGAAGCCTCAATGCCAGTGAGAAAAATCCACGATGTAGCAACTGCTTCATTGCACAGCAGCTGCTAGCTTCCTCCCAGAGTCGCCTGGCAGGACTTAGCGGGAGGTGAGGACCTTTCTGTTTCATGACCCAGTCCTCTCCTGTTCCTGATCCCCAGATGATGCTCTGAAGTCCAGGTGAAGGTTGCCGGAGAGCAGCTATACCCATGCAGGCCCTCCTCAGAGTTGAAAATGCAGCCTCCTTGAGATAAGCAGGGCTAACGGGCACGGTGGCATATTTATCAGTGAAACCGTTTCTGTGTGTGCATGTGTCCTGTCACCTGAAGGCAGAGCCATGGTTGGACACACAGGGGCCAAGGCAGAGGCAAAGATGTGGGCCTCCTCACCCCCCCATGCGCTGACTGCCTACATGTGCCTGGCATAGGGGAGCTCCCCAGCCATTGCCCAAGTCACTTGTCCCTGCAGCTGGCACTGATGGGAGTGTTTGGAAGGGGGCTGAGGATGATAAAGGGAGTAGAGGGGGTCTCCCAGGGGTCTAGTGCTCCTGAAGGACTCTCCAGCAACCAGGCTTGGATAACCTGTGGGGCCTGCTAGACTCAAGAGTGCTTTTATGCTGGTCCCCAACATGGTTCCCACGTCCTCAATCTGCGCTGCTGGTAAAGGAGTTACGGCCTCACGGACCTGCCCTACCTTTAATGCGACTAGCATGGGCACTAACAGCAATGTTGGGACAATGTTCACATGAGCTAGCCACATGAGTAAATACCAGCAACTGGGGAGGCACTGGCTGTAGTCTGCCATCCCTGCTCCATTGCTCTTGGCAGAAGCGGATTAACATTCACTGGGGCCTCCCTCAACCCACGCTCTGCCCTGCAGCCGTGAGCTCCATCTCTATCTGGTGCAGTGGAGGCAGTGTTCAGAGGACACGCTGCCCCCCAGGCTCGGGGCAGGAGCTGCGGCCAACCCTGTCCACAGGTCCACACTGGAGCCAGAGCCTGCAGCCCGTCATGCAGGACCCCACACGGGAGGTGTGGAGCCGCTGCCCAGTGGGCGCATGCAGCACAGCCCGAGCTCCTGGGGCAGCCTGTTGCCCTGCCAGGACTCAGTCCGGGCGCAACGGCACCCAGCAAACATGCAGGATCCCAGCCAGGCTGGGCCGGGACCTGGCTGCACTGGGGCCGCCCCACCACCACCAAGTCCCGGCTGTGCACTGCGCCTGGCTCCGCTCCCTTCTGCTGGCAGCTCCGGCTGCTGCCAAGGCTCTGGGTGTGATTGTGCCCCATGCTTCATGCCTCACCCGGTGCCCAATAGCCACAGCCTGCCGCGTCTTGCATGCCCAGTCCGGCCTGGGCACCGGTTTTGTCTGCACCAAGCTTCCCCCCCTCCTCCCAGCATCCACCCTCCAGGCATCCTGGACCTGGGCCTAGCCGACCCATGCGTTAATCCACCTATGGCTCTTGGTAGCTGAGTTAAGAGGAACCTGACATGGCTTTGCCTGCCCATGTTGCAGCCCCCTACCCAATCCCACCCTAACAACTCCCAGCACTCCTAAAGGGCTAAGCAGCCCTGAACTCAAAGCACTTTCCAAAGCCGGGGTTGATAGAAATCGGCTACCTCCAGATTACAGAGGGGGAAACTGAGGCACAAAGCAGGCATGTGATTTGCCCCAGATCCAGCAGTGGGCCCACAGCAGAGACAGGGTAGCCCCAGGTCTCCTCACTCCAAGTACTGCATTCAGTGATAACCTCCTTCCTGGTGGGACAACGCTCTGAGGTTTCCTATCAAAGGTGTATTGATTAGTACAGGCCAGTCCGGTCTTGCTCACGTTTCATGCTTTTCTTGAAAATGGCTACCCCAAGATTGTTGGGGACATATCACACTTATACTGGTGTAACTTACACCCGTATAATTTTACCCTTGATTTTTCCCCAAGGTAGTTCTACACCAGATTTACATAGGTCACACTGATGTAGGGCAGCACAATACGTGCCCACTCCCATTTACACCGCTGCACAGGCCAACTAGACCAGAGTACATGTCATGTGCCCTGGCCCCATGTTTAGGGAGGCTGCAGAGCCTTTTAATCTCTGTTAGGGGTCTGGATCCTGCCTGCAAGTTATCCTTGTGCAGCAGCAGAGAGACAAAGACAGAAACGTGCTTCGTGGCTCCCCCTACTACCCAGTAGGTCCTTAAAGAAGCCATACCCTTCAGCTTGGTTAGTGGTCTCATTGTTGGTAGGGACCTAGGGACTGAATGGGTGATGGAGATGGAAGTTGATTCTCCTCCCTCTGCTCTCAGACCAGGGACAAACCCCTGTGCGGAGGTGGAGCCGGGGGGAACAGTAGTGACAGACTTAGTCTATTAATGCCCTTGTTCCTGTAGACAAGGGAGTCTAATCTCCAGAACTAATCATCCCAGTCCTTTCACAGATGATGGCAATGGCTGAGAAAACCCAGCCAAGAACCAGTTATCCTAGTTGCTAAGTAGTTAAAACAGTCCCAGCTCCAGAGCTCCCAGGTGGAGTCAGGCAACAGAGCAGCACAGACAAAAGCAGGATCGGCAAGATGAGAGGACTGTAAAACAAAGAAGGCTTTGTAGCAAGGAGCCTGCCCATTCCAACACCCAGAAATAATGTTAACAGCCTTAGGAGATAAACCTCAAAACAAGAGTTATTCCCCAAAGTTGCACAATTCGACTAACTGAAAGCAGCTGTTTCCCCATCAGTAATGGCAGGACATTGCCAGTGCACTCTTCTTCCCTGTTTTTGCTGCTGATGTGTCACGGGTGTTTCTGGTTCTGTGCCTTGTAGCTGTATGTGAGGGTTTGAAGGGGTGATTCTGGGCACTCCTTAGATAAGCGGTTGTTGCAAATTCAGGGCCTGGTCTCAATAAGCCAGGCAAGCCTCCCCCAAGCACTAGGTCGCTGTGTTCCTTAAAGCCTTTCACTTCATTGAATAATCATCCACAAAGGGGTGGCTATATGTGAATCCCTTACCCAACTAATTGCCAATTACCTTGCTATAATAGCATGTACTTATGAACCCCCTACAAGCTAAACCACGAGAGGGTGTTCTGGATAGGAGTGTCCTCATGAAGAGCTATCCTCTATATAGGACCAACCCTTACACCAGTGCAAACAAGGGGGAGGGAAAGTTGGTTAACCAACTGGGGACCCAATTACACAGGGTGTTGTTCCTGTTTCCAGATTGGATGCCTGAGACTTTAAAGCAGGGGAGTTGCTACAATTGCTGTTCAGTCTGTCTGATGAATGTGTCTGAGTTGGTTAGGCTTTTAGCTCAGCTCAAGTGTAGCTATTGCTTGGCAGGGGAAATTATTTCAGTCAGGGTATGCAATTAAAATGGTACTGTGTAGTGGAGGATTGCACCCTTGTCTGCTTGCAGACAGGGTGTCTTATGAGAGCCTTGTAGTTATTCCAGTGGGAGGATCTCGGCTATGCGCCAACCTTATGGAAGTGGGAGATTCCTCCCTAGCTTGCTCCTATGGCTGAGGGCAAGTGAAACTTGGGAGCATCTGAACACCAAGCCTCTGGGCTTGGGCCTGCATGTAGGATGCTGGCCAAAGGATTTGGAAGTATCTGAAGCCCCAGGCTGAGGTGGAGAATACTTGCCACTAGCAGGACCACACCTGGTTTTGGATGATTCAGGTGGATTTGGACCTTATTTGGCTAATTTGACCTGAGACATGGGGAATTTTTTTTTTTAAGGAAAAAGCTGCAGACACAAGCCTAGTGCAGCCCTGGTCAGGGGGCATTACTCTTTCCCAAGCCCTATGGGACCCTGCAGGGATTGAGTTCAGCTCCCAAAGGCAGTTACTCTGCATAAGAGAGGAAGGACAGTGATTTCCTCCATAAGCAAGTAAAGGCATGTAGAGAGCATCCTCTAGTCACCTGGGTGCATGAAAACCCACCTGTGCAAACCCAGTCAAAGCATAACCCAAGCAGCAGCTGTCCTGAATTCAGGCACACATTCCCAGCTGTGCTTCTGTAGTCCCCAAGTCTCTGCTCATACTCAGCACCTAGAGGGTAAAAGACTTTAAACATGAAGTAAATTCATTGATACTCCCCATGGGTCCTCCCTGCCCCTCTTGGTAACACTGCTTAACCTCCTGTGAGTTTTATATCCTGGTGTAACGATTCCCCCTGCTGCAGCACAACTCTTGACTGAAAAGCATCACACACTTGGAAGCGCTGTGCTCACCGGTTGGGAAGAAAAGGAAAAAAATAAAGGAGCTGGGGGAGAGGGGGAAGGGATTTTCTGCAGACCTGCAGGAAAAATATCAAACAACAACATTGCCCCTGCTGTCTTGAAGCCAGTTCCCTCGTATGGGATGTGCTGCCCACCAGAGCAGCGTAAGGACTAGCCCATGCCCACCTCTGATCAGAGCAGTTGAGGTGCCTTCAAGTTAAAATGACACTATCTCTTTAACAGAGGGGAGAAAAAAATATTGGTGCCCCAGACCCCATCGGGAGTAAATTCATACTGCCGTATTGATTAGATTTTTTTTTCCTTTTGCCTGATTCCCACAGCCTCCTGGGTAATGAAGATTAAGCTTCAAGCCCTTCTGATATTACTTTGAAATGCAGAAACCCTCAGAAAAAGAGACTACATTTTCTCTCTTCTTGGAAAAACAGCAAATATCTTTAGGGATGGCCCAATATCTATCTATTTTTCCCCTTCCCCTCCCTTGAGAAATCAAGATATATGTATATATGTATGTGTGTATATATATGTATGTATGTATGTATGTATGTATGCATGGATGTGCACTTGGATTCTACACACACACACACACACACACACACATACATGTATGTGTGTACACTGCTGTACATATAATACTAAGGACTCATTTGATTTAACTGGTGTTAAATTGCAGCAGGGAGCTTGGGTGAGTTTGGGAGACAGCCACCTTAAGATCAGATCAATTAATTATCAGCGCTGCTATGATGAAGGCTGGGAGAAAGGTGGGCTGATAGATCCCTGAGAGCACAAGCAGCGAGGCAGTAATTTGGGGGGCCCGAGCTGTGATCCTGGTTACATCGGTGTCAAGCTGCAGTAATGCCACTTGTTTAATTTGGGTCACCTGGGATTTACAGCAATGAACCTAAGTTCAGGATCTAGCCCCTGGGGCTGAGACCTTCACTTATGTCTGCTGCTTTCCCCAGAAGCACTGGGAGCTGGATGCAGCCAAGGCTGGGGATTTAGACTGGTGTGCCAGTGCTCCTGCTGGGACAAAACCCAGAGGTTCCTGGTTAGAGAGTCTTTTCCCCTCTTCTCAGGGTCAGACTAATTGCTACTTTTGGGATCAAAAAGGAATTTTACCTTATGCTTGGATTGGGACAGACTGGGGCTTTTTGCCTTCCCTTGTCGGTGGGGCATGGCACTCGTCACTGGATCTCTTGAGCGCTTTTAAGCAACCCTTGCAGCAGCAGGACACTCACTGCTGTTGTCCCCCTGCTTTACCTCTGGCAGTTTCGGCTGTTTTTTGGTGTCTCGGAGCAATATGCCATTTAGCTATGTGACAGGGTCAATTGTGTAACTTTTAGGGATAGGTTAGGCCATGATTGATATGGGACAGTTTGGATAGGGATGATCCTGCCTCAAGCAGGGGGGTTGGAATAAATGACTGACCTCTTACAGTCCCTTCCAACCCCACTTTTTTCTGATTCAGTTAAAAGCCAGTAATGCCTTGAGGCGTCATTGTGCTGTACATTGACATCACAAGATAATGCCTCTGAGCACCTTTTAAAAGCTGCACATGCATGGGTTTGGGTGCTTGGCACTTTCAGGAGCTGCTCGGCATTGTACAGCAAGGTGACTGCTCGCCGACACCAGGGAAACTGAGCTCAGACTCTGGTCCGCCGTGCCCAGAAACTAACTATCCCCAGGCGCGCTCACTGCTAACAAGCAAGCTCTGGTCCTCAGGATAATGAGGCTGCAAGAGAGGGAAAAAACAGGTTTATAGAATTTGGAATATTTGCAAACAAGCCGGCGTGTGCCAGGAGCTCAGGGGGCATAAATCAGCATGGCTCTGGGCCCTCCACGGAGCTGCACCAGCTGAAGATCGGGCCAAGAGCTGTCAATTGTTCTGGCTCTGCAGGCAAGTGGAATAATGGATCCTTTCCTGGCTGCCCATTTGGGGCCTGCTTGATTACCCGTGGCAGAATTGGGGCTGGCAGCTTGATCCTCTCCACAGAGCAGGAATGAATCCAATGGAGATCACCGTGCAGGAGGCACAGCTGTGAGGAGTGGTGGCTCCACTGAATTACCCTCATCTTGGTTGAGTTCCCACGGCTATTTGTAGCTCTGTAACATCTAGGGGACCTGCCCTGAAGTTTCTGGTGTAATGGTGAGAGTGGTATCATCACCTCCATTTCCCAGGCAGTGAATGGAGAACCACAGGGATCAGCTGAGTTGCCCGAAGAGTCTGGGGTAGAGCTGGGATCTGAACCCACAGCCATATTCCTCCTCTTCCTCCTCCATAGCATTATCCTGATGGGAGGGTTCACGGCTGCAAGGTGCTTCTTAACAGCCACTGACCATCTGTGCAGCTGAGCACTGCACAAATGCATAGGGATCCTGCCCCCAGGGATTTACAGCCTATGTGGGCAAAGCATTGGATGTCAAGTGATTTGCCCAAGGCCATAGAGCAGTGGCAGAGCCAGGAATAGAGCCAAGTTTCATAACACCAGTATGTATGGGCTTTAGGACAGGGCCTAATTCACATTGGGCCTCACTCTCCTCTGTTCATTAAGAGGTGATGTTCATGCAGGAGGGGACTGGGTCATCTGCAGGGCAAGGCTCACTTTGCAGCCTTCCCCGAGCAGGGGTGCACCTGAGCTACCAGTTCCCCTGTTGGCTAGTACGACCTGGGAACGGTCCAAAGGTGACACGTTGCAGTGAATCTTCTAGCCTGAACCTGTGCTCAGCGACTCTTGATGCAGCCTGTATGAAGGAGGAGGGGAAGGCCTGAGTTGGAAGTTCATCATTCAGGCTGACTCCTTCTGTCCCGAGAAGTCTCTTTCGTGCCTGTTGGCTGTGTGTTGTGTTAAGGAAGCCCAAGTGAGAAGCAGGGCTCAGAGACCGGGACTTCTTGGCTGGGGCTAGGGCTGGTGGACTCGCACTGCGTGGGTTAACTGTGAGGTTGAAGCCCCCCAAACCCGAGGGAGAGGTTGGGGATGGCATCTAAGAGCCAAACTCCTCGGCTGGTGTGCTTGGCAGGCCAGAGAAGAGATCCTGACTTGCAGTGGCCTTTCTTTACTGACCTGGATGTTGTTCCCTATAGGCTGAAGGGCAGCCCTGGAAAGAAGAGGGGGAAATTCTGAGCGTGTGGTCATCAAATGTCTTCCATTGGCCTCGAGGCAAATTTCCACTGGTGAAAATTTCGCCTAAATATCTCATGCAGCCCAGTGGCCAGGGTTTTCAAGGGAACCCAGGGGTGCTCTGCACCTAACTCCCACTGGATTTTGGATCTTAATGCCCTTTCTGCCTTTGAAAATTGTAGCTCCTATAGACTACTGCAGAGCTCTGGTGGAGCTGCCCACGCTGGATGGTCACTTGGCTACTACGTTTGTAGTTGCAGGGCCCATGTGCTCTAAAGTTGCTCTTGGCCTGAGCATACTGCAGCACTAGCTCTTTCTTGGTCTCTCTGGTACGTCTCCCAGAAGCTTTCCCAGGCTCCCCGCACCCTTTCCCAGAGGTCCAAACTTGAGGACATTGTGAGTTGCCAATTTGCCTCCCTAGGGATGTGTCATAGTGGAAACCAAGAGACACAAAAACTGCGCTTTCCAAAAAGCAATTGCTCTTTACTTTTGCTAGCACCAGATCTAAAGGTTTACTCATCTCCGTTTCTTCTGCAGTGTCCTTTGGGCTTAGGTCCGACTCCCTCTCTTGGCATCTCCTCTGAATGAGGGACCCTCCACAGCCAGTTTCCTCATTGATCTTGCAGATAAGCTGCTCCCCTCACCTGTTAGGTAGCAAGGGCCTGTTCCTCCCCTCTGTAAGCCCCTCCAAGTTGCCTTCAAGTCTCTCAAGCACGGTGGCATTGAAGATACTGCATTAACACCTGGTCTCTTCTCTGCTTCCAGGGAAATCCCACTCTTCCAAAGCTCCTGGTTTCCCTCGGCTTCAGCCACCCCATGGTCCCAGGGGGCTCCCGCCTGAGTGGGAACCATCACGGCTTAATGACTGCCCATCATCCCCCCGGCCTAGGAGGTACATGACACAGGCTTGGCAGCGCATGGTTGACTCTGCACCTACGGAGGCATCCAACGAGACAGCAGGTTCATCACCTCAGCCGTAACACACATAGGGACTGAATCCCCAAATGGTCTTATCAACCCAGCACAAGCTTCTCCCCCGGCGAGGATGGCAGGGAAGAGCAAGCCCTTTGATCTTGAAGGGCCCATTTAGCTCTTGACCCCTCCCAGTTGAGAGCCTCCCCATGGCTGGTGCCTAACTCGGTTGGGTTTGGAGGATCTCCGCCCGTTCCCGGGATGAAAGGCGAGCGTGGCAGCACCCGCTGAGCTCCCCCTCAGCACTGGCTCATCTCAGCAGTGTGTCATCCTGGGGCTCTCACGTGGGTCAGATCTCTGCAGACTCGCCTGCTTTTGCCTTCCCTAATAGGTCAGCTCTAACCATGTATGAAGTGATATTTCGACTCTTTATTTTTCTATCAATAAACTTTATTGTCCTTTTCTTGCAAACCCTTCAGCAATTAAAAAAAAAAAAGAGGAAGAAGAAGACAAAGGGAGTTGATGTTTGACTGCTGGGCTATCACTTAAGTCCTTGTTCCTGTTTACTCAGGGCTTATTAGAGCTCATTCAATGCCTATAGCAGGGCTAGATCAATAGCTGCTGGGAGCAAGAGCGATTCCGCTTGGCCACTGTAGCCCCTGTTGCAGAATTGATCTGCTTGGCTGCTGCAATCTGAAAATCCATCTCTTTTTGCTCTCTCTCGCCAGCCGGGTTGCTAAGCAACGGGGGCTCCTTTGGGCGGTCATTGGTCAGTAGCAGCGGCCAGGTCTCCATAGCCCTCGATGGGCAGTTGGTCAGTTTGGGCTGCAATTTGTCCTCCAGGCTGGCTCCAGACTTGGGGGGGGTGAAAAAGGAAAGGAAAAAAAATCAATAGTAGCTCACATTTAACCTTTCTTTAAAAAAAAAAACTTTTAGAAAACTCTATTGACCCATTCCTTATCACCAGAACCACGGCTGCCTGCGCGGGAGGGGGCTTGCTTCCCCGCACATGTGCTCCCGTAAACACTTCTGGCTTGTTGCCTTTTTCAAGCCAGGGCACTTCGCGTGTCCCACTGACCGTCTGCCTGTCTGGCCTCATCTGCATGGAAAGTTCGCCAGCGTTCAGTGTGTGTTTACACCGATTTCATTAAGCTGGGGCCAAACCTCTGTGTGGATGCTCTGAAATCGAGGCAAACCTGATTTGCATTGATTTGGCTTGGTTTGATAAGGAATTGATGGATGTAAACCAATAGAAGCCTGGTTTAAATCAACTTCAGTGTGTCTACACAAGCTTTTTTTTGTATGCGTGTATGGACACATCCTCTTTCTTTCTTCCTTTATTAGGCATTTCACTCCAGCGACAAGGTTCTTCCCCCGACCATTGTTCTTGGCTGCTTCTATGCAGGCATCTGATCTTGGGCCCTCAATTGTTAAGACTAAACCCAAAGTCTGAAGTCCGATTTCAAAGCCCATCAGATAAATGCTGGAGATGTGGGGTGTGAGTTAATAGTTCAAATTCTCCTTGCCTGGTTTCCTTCCCTGCGCATTCAATGAGCTCTCTCTTCCCTTTGCAATCCACATGGCATAACAGAATGGTGCTGTCTCCTTCTCCGTAGTGCTGTTTTCCTGACTGTTTGGCTTGGCATTGGCTTTTGAGACAGCTCTTAAAATTGCTCGAGACGTTTAATGACCAATGAAAGTGTCCTTTGGTTTTACACAAAGGAGTTGCAAGGAAAGAGCAGGAGGGGGAGGTTGAGTCAGATTTTCCTATTTAGTAAGTTCTTACGTGTCGGAAACCGAACTGCTCTTGGAGGAGCTGACGGAGGATGTGAGGAAGGAGACAGAATCGTTATCACATCTCTCACTCTCTCGAAAGCTATCCCTAAACATTGTAATTACTCCAGAAACAGATTGTGACACTGCATTGACACCATGTAGTGTACAGCATACACATTACAGCTAGCATTACATCAGATAATGCATATGCAGCACAACCCACTTATAGCGTGACTTATATGTTGTAAGACTTTGCACCTCTATCTATCTAACTACACATTCCTCTACATCTGTTTGTCTGTCTGCAATGTGCCTGCAATGATGGCACCAAGATTATGTAGGACCTAGATCTCAAAGTGATGTGCAAAAGTGTCAGCATCCCATTTTTATTATTATCCCTATTTTAACATGACAAAAGACTGGAGGAGTAACACCAGAACAGGGGTGCCTACAGCTAAACACTTCAAGCCAAATGCCCGAAGTCATCACTAGACACCTAACTCTAGTGGCCTCATTTTCCAAAGGGCTAATTTCACTATGCCAGTGAAGGCCATGTGCTCTGTGCCACTGGACATCAGGTATCCAGATTGTAACCATATTGGGCTACGGGCAAAAGGAATCACAACTCGTGGAAGAGGTGATATCTTTTATTAGACCAACTAGATATTTGCAAACAAATTATTTTATTTATTTGCAAGCTTTCAGGCACATTCACCCTTCATCAAGCATAGGAGAGAGATTGTAAAAGTCCTCCTAGGTAGAAATGAAAGTTCATATTTCACAGGAGAGCTGAAGGCATGGTAAAGTCTCCGGCTGGAGACTTTAGGGGGTGCTGTGCTGCATGGGGCAACATGGGGTGCTTAGCCCTCTGGTCAGGGCTGAACAGGCCAAATCTCTAACACAGAGGTGCCCCCCCCAGCCCCTGCTGAAAGCTTCCATGATCCCTTCCCTAGGAACCAGGGCACAAACCCTGGCATCCTGAACAGGCTCCAGCCAAGGGGACTCCCAGTATCCTGTCCCATGCCCCCACTCTGGTGCTAGTCCACTGGTGTGATCCTGTGGGCCCTGCCCCAGAGCAGGTCACAGCCAGGGAGGCTGCCCCCCTGAGCACTCTGAGGTGCCCGCGGCTCACTGGTACAGAGCCACGGGAGTGAAGGACATGTTGCAGGGAGATGGACATGTTACTGCAAGCTCCACAAGGCCCTACCATGGCCCTGCCTGGTTCATGGGCTACCGGCTGGGAATAGTTCATTTTGTTCCAGTTAAGCACAGGGAAAGATTGAAAACATCTCTTTCCTGGAAATCAGGCTACTTTTGTTAGCTCCCAAAATACGGGCTTGGCTGTTTCTGCGATGGAAAATGTTAGGAGTGGCTGATTTGGCTAAGATCATCACTGAAAAAATAGATACTGATTCTTAGCCCTCTGCACAATCCATTTGAGCACAGCTGATCACAGGTAGACTGTGGCATGCTTTGAAGGTAAGTCCTTTGAGAGACAGGCTTATTTGTCCCGTGTTTGTACAGCACCTAGCACATAAGGGTCCTGGCCTGTGACTGGAGTCTCTTGGGTACCACCATGATACAAATAAATCACCAGTGTCCTCTAGCACATGCACTTTGCGCACAGTTTAACTGTATACTGAAATATATACGCACAACAGTGGGTGCTTTGACAGACTAGGACACGACGGTGCATGCTTTAGTTTTGATGATCAGTGTTACCTGGGAAGAAGGTAAAGGAGTAACACGAGTCCCTCCTTTGTGCTACAGGAGATTAAAATTAACCTCAGTGCTAAAATTTAGTACAAGGCACAAGCACCATTCAACACGTTCTCGTGCAGCTTAGATGATGCTAAATCTTTGTGCTGGCCTACTATGTAGGAGTAAATCGTGTCCTTGGTCCATGTCATGCCACAATGTGTGCAAAGGGGCCAGGTCCTTTGTAACAGAGAACAATCTTGACCCTCGTCTGCAGTTTTTCGCTTGCCAAGCAATCATCTTCTCTAATTTTCTTGTAATCATCCTTCTCTTACATCTAATTTTCCTCCTCCTGCCTCACTCATTCAATAATCCATTTTCCCACATCCCAGGCCTGGTAATTATTCTCCTGTATAAAGAATTTTAAAGGAACAAAGGCAAGAAAAAAACCAACAAAAAAACCCAAAACCCAGCCCTTGATTTTTTACTTGGGAACCAGAATCCATTGTTTTTTTGTTTTTTGTCTGCAGTAGATTTGGATAGATTTGCTTAAAGTCATTGCAACAATAATGGTGACTAACACGCTGGGCAAGAGTGAGTGATGGACTCTCACCAACTAGCAATACCCTGTCTGTGGTCTAGGGGCCCTCACTGGTCTGCAGAGCATTTGGGTGGTCCAGGGAAGGGTCAGGGGCTGGCTCCTCCTCCTGATTTCCAGCTGGTATTTTGCATTAGAAACTAAAATTGCATTGCATCTTTTCCTCAGGAATAGAAATATCTGTTTCAGGCCTAAGGAAGTGGGGAGGAGGAATTGGGGGGAGAAGGTAAAGACACTAGAAGAGACAGGTGGGGACAGGAGATAAGGTGGGGAGCTGGGTCCGTGCTGTGAGGAGTGAAGGAGAGCTGGACAATAAGGAAGAGGGGATGTTTGTAGATCAGGGGATAGAGGTAGGAAGGAGATGAGGTTTGTAAATCAGAGGGAGTTCATGGGGCAGGGAGATGGGGAATAAGAGGAGGGGGACTGCAGAACATGGAGACTAGGAAGGGAGGTGGGTCCAGGTCGTAGATGTTGAGAGGGGAGGCAGGGGCCAGGTGAAGCAAATGGTAGGAAAGGCCCCATGATGTGATGTCTCTGTTGGGGTGTGAATCCCCACTGTGAGCCACTCTGAGCAATTCTGTCTTATACTACAAGCTTTTTGGGGAAGACACGTGCTTTCAGCTCTCTGGAGAACAACACATGCATCTCTGCTCCCATAGAAGCACTTAATTTTAAACCTGAGCACACCCCAACATGGGCTGGCTTGGGTGGGGGCGCCTTCTGGTTGTTCAAATGTTCCTTGGAGCAGTCTGGGTGAGGCTGGGGGCCTTCATGGATCGGGGATTTTGCCGTCCGCCTCCTGGTCTGGTCACACCACGGTCAGCACTGATTTTAAAATGAAAGGCTGAGCCCTGCTTAGTGCTTACCTTGTTCATATACAATATACAGAGTCCCAGTGATGTCAATTAACCACTTGCGTGGTTAAGGTGAGCAGGATTTGTGGAAGAGGGGAGCCATTCTTTAATCTCATTGATACTTTTCCCCTCTTCACTTCCTTCTCTCTCTCTTTCACCCCCCCCTTTGATCCCCCCAGAAATCCCACTATAATTGCAGAGATTCTTGCGCGTGCCAAGAGATCACACAAATTCCTCCTCCTCTTCTTTGGCCTAGCACCCATTATCCATCTTTTAGTGTTGTCACTCCAAATTTCCAGTGCTGCAACTAAGAGCAGACTGTGACCCTGTATGTTTAGCTTCCACTGGATTTTTCCCCCTTCTCCTGAGAAGCTGTAAACCTATGACAATAGCCTGGGAAAAAGAAGCTTTTCTTACAGCTCTTCTAGCTCAGATGCTCTCTAGCATCCCCCACAATATCTTTTCTCTCTGTGACAAGGAAGCTGCAATATTCCGATGATTTGCTCTTATATGCATGCCATTATTTTCCCAAGACTTTATTGTAGTTGCTACCCAACCTTGTGTGTCAAGGGTCAAAGGATAAGGGTCAATTCTAGGTTTGACACCTCACCCCAGTAAAGATTTTCCACTTTGCACTCATCGTGTCAAGAGGCATTGATTTGAAGTGTGATCTAATGATCTTCCAGGCTCCACCTTCTTCCACTTACAGTTGGGAGAATTTGGTGAGATCAAATTATCCCACAGTTCCTAGGGGAAACCGTCTCATGGTTGATAGTTTGAAGGGCTGAGCTCAGGACAGATAAGGAGGGGAAAGAAAGGGCCAGCGAGATGTTCAGAGTGAGTTGAGCATCTGTCATTGTGTGCTGCTGACAAAAGCATTTCCTTTGAACCCTCAGTCCCAGAGACAGCAGGATTGATATCACCTCTTACAAGCTCAAAAATCAGAATTCAGAATGAATCCAGTGTAAACCTGGAGTGACTTCACTAGAGAGAGAGTCCAGGTTTCCCTGCAGTGTACGTGAGAGGAGCCTTGGTCCTTTCTGTATGGATGGGCTAAAGCAGTGATATCAGAGGGCCAGGGCTCAGGTTGCCTTCCTAAGGTGATAGTAAGGGTACACAAGAGATAACACGGACTCCAGCTCTGCTAGATATACAGCAGGGGCAATGCACACGTCAGTCTTTGCAGGCATGATGGTGTCTAGTCCATGGCAGAGCACTCCCTCCCATCCACCTCCCTGCCCAGCTCCCCACAGTGCACAAAGCCAGCCTGTCACTCTGTTTTGAGACCTTGATCTAAATCCCAGTGAAGTCAATGGAAACCCAGCCTTTGAGTTCAGAAAGCTTTGTATCAGGCCCTTTCTGCACAATGAGCTTGCACACACACACACACACACACACAGGCGAATGCCACCCTCACCGTCTGCCTCACCAGGTTGCTGTACTCCAGCTAACTGCATTATACTTTCATAAGGGCTCTGGTTCTGCAAAGTCTCACCCAGAAATTCAAAAAGTGAGACTATCCCAGCTGAAGTCCGTGAGCAAAGCTGCAAGGCATCTGAATTGGGTCATGAAGGAAGGACCCAGATGCTTTTCACACTGATTCTTTGGAAAAATTTAAAGAATCTGAATTATCCTGAGCCTTTTGTCCTTTCTTCAGTGTTTCTGTTTTGTTTTAAACAGCTCTAAGTCAGTATGATGAAAAGCAGGGCGTGTGTTTTCCTAGCAGAGGCACAAGCTTAGATAGGACACCTTCCTCCATCCCTAGCCAGCAGAACTGGTCGGGAATTTTCTGACAAAACCATTTCTCATTGGAAAGGATGATGTTGCCTAAACTGAAGCTGTTCCCAGAGGAGGTTTGATTTTAATGCAGGTCCATATCCAAAAACCATTGGAAAGAAAAGCTCCTGAATGGTTCAGTTATCCAGTTTCAATGTTTTCCAAAAGCAGAGCATGACTTTTTTCAGCCCAAATGATTATTATTTATTTCTTATTATTATTTCTATGACATATAATATTAGTAGTATTGTATTATTATATATTATTACTTCTTTTCATTTCAAATTACTTTTCACTTTATGTGAAAAACAGTTAAAACAAATGAACAGGTGAAAATCAAAAGAAAAACATTAGAAATTATTGAGCCAGCACATTTTGATTGACACAGTCTGAATTCCTGGAGGATGTTTTCACGGACATTTTTGAGATGTCCCCTTTCTGTTTCACTTGGAGCTGGGGGAAAAAAAAGCAAATCTCAAAAACTCTTGTGGGACAGGAAAAATCACTTCTTGCCACCTATCCTAATCAGTCCTTAAACTGACTCCATGGCTTGTGATGGGACGTAAGGGTATGCATACATTTAAGCCCATGGTTATATTTACTGTTGAATAGGAATACTTCCCTGAATGAAAGCAACAATGTCCTTCTCCCATGGAGAAGAACATTATATGTACTTTATATGCAAGTTAATGGTTGCTGAATGATCACTTTACCAAACATTGCATCAACCCCTTGCAAATACTGTCTGCTCTGAGTTGTGTGAGAACTATCCATGCCAAGGCAATGTCTCAGGAAGACCATTAACTGATTTTTGTTTTCACTTAGAGTAGCAACATTGACATGTCTGTTCGATATTTGACAAGCTATCCACTGACCCTGCCAGGCGCTGAGATCTTAGCGGCATCTCGGTAAAATATCCCTCTGTTCTTCACTGCCACATAAATCTTCATTTTGATCCCAAGCTTCAACAGCCACGCTCTCCTAATGACTTGGATCCCGCCTCTACAAGCAAGCAGCTTTCTCCCGGCTTCCACAGCTCTCCCTGGGATCCCTTTAACTTGGCCTCAGGCTTGTCCACCACCACCTGAAGCAACTCCCATTTTTGCAGCAGGATCTCTGTTACTCAGCCTTCGTGAGCCTTGAATGAAGAGAGAGGTAACGGACTTGCTTTTCTTCTGATTTCAAGCCATTCTTGCGCTGTTAGTTCGTAGCTGCAGGCAGAACCATGGACAGCTCTAGCTGCCACGCCAAACCCTTGCCGTTCGCTAAAAAGCAACCTATGTTCCTTCTGCAAGGCAAGGCTTTCAGCATGGACCCACTAGATGCCTCCCCCAAATTTTGGCTTTCTTCCCTCTGGTTTCACGATGTTACTTTGCCTCCTTGGGACTCTTTAATAGGCTAGAATGGTAACCAGGGGCACAGGGCACCTGGGGTTTATCCCATCTCTGCTACTGTCCTGCTGGGCAACTGTGGACAAGTCATTTCCCATTTCTGAACCTCTGTTTCCACACCAATAAAATGGGGGTGATCATATTTGTAAAGTGCTCTGCCATCCATGGATGAGACGTGCTGGATGTGAGCTATCAACGTTATTACAACTGTTCTTTAATTCTCAGGAATCAACCTTACGGTTTATATAACAGCCGCGCTGAAGTGACCAGACTGTGATCGGCACCTTCAGGCTTGTTGCCATACACAGGAAAAGACCATCCTAGCTCCGAAGAGCTTCACCCCCAAAAGAGATGAGACCACCACTGGGGAGGAGCATCGTCCCCATCCCGCAGAAAGGGAACTGAGGAACAGGGAGGTTGGGTGACTTGCCCAAGTAGCTTCAGAGCAAAGCTGGGACTTGAATCCCCACCTCAAAGCCAACCTTTATGTCTAAGAAACCCATCAAGACTTCATCCCTGGAGCACTCAGAGCCTGCCTTTGCTCTGCACACCATTGAATTTCTCCTCATAATGCCAGCTGGCATGACCCGATCCATGCCTTCCAGCACTTGCAGACAAACCAAGGCTGTGAAAAATGCTCTTGCTTTTCTTTCTTGCCTTCTTGGACTAAAGCCAAAATCTTTCATAAACTCTAGTGGTTTCTATCAGGGTCATGAGCCATTTCAGGTCAAGCCAAAAAGCACCAAGTGACACATCCCATTTTCCCCAGCATTGATTGTGTTTTACTTGGAATGGCCCAGGGTTGACATGGCTATGGAGTTCATCAAAGTGTGGAAAATTGCAAAGAATCCTTTCATCTTCCTGCCGCTCATGATGCTGCTGTTAACCCATCTGCCCTCCGTAATTCTCCTTTCTTGGCTTTGTTTCTAGTAAAAGCTTCTCAGAGGAAGAACCTCAACCATAACAGACTGCAGCTCATTCACTATACTATAACTGCCTGATAACAGGTCCGGATCTGCAGAAATGTGTGACAGTCATAGCTCCCAGCTCAGCAGCCTCGGGTGTTTAGCTGTCTTTAACCCGTAGCAATCTACACTCAAACCCCTGGCATGTTGAGCAAGGCAGGAGCCATCACTGAAGTACCCACAGTCATTGTTAGTAGGACTTGCTTCCTAGCACTCTTTCCTCTAAACCAGAAAGGTTGGGGTTGTTATGTCCCCCTGTGATCTGTGCTACCTTCTCCTGCTGCACCAGCTATAATCCCACGGAGGCAGCTGCAAACTTAGAAGAGCAGATTCATTAAAGGAGACCTTGACTCAAACTCTCCTGTCAGGTAGCTGACAAAAGCTGATTGACAAGAGCTTTCCCCCGGTTTTCTGTCCCCCATAAAACCAGCCAGCACGTTTCACCATCAAGTCCCATTGATTTTGATGAAATTGTATCACACGCTTAAAATAATCACATGCTTAAGTGCTACTCTTAAGAGGGATATGTGCTGCCTCTTGATCCGAGCCATATTGAAATGAAATGTCAGACTCCCGCTGAAGTCAGAGGGAATTGAGTTAGATCCTATTTGGGCTGGGTCAGTAATGCAAAACTTTTGCTGGGAATATTCATCTGGGATTCTCAATCATTTGGCTTTCCGCCCTGGCTGCATAATCACTTCCTAGGGAACCCGTGCCTAAGCCTCACTGACACCAGTTCATGGAGAAGGGCTTTCGAAGCATGTAAAGGAAAGACCTCACACATGCCTGTATGGGGGTGGAGGTGCATAGTCTCATCCAACCCAAAAACAGACAAAAAGCAGGTGACTTCTGTGACCAATCACTACTCAGCAGCTCATTGCTGATTTGGGAGTGATCCATAGAGAAAAAGAATGGGAAAAGGGTCAAGTAATATGAAGAAGGAGCATCAATCCCCTGTGTGCAGAAAGCCCGCATATATACCAGGTGTGCCATCCCAGGTGTGCCACGGGGGGCTTGCCCAGTGCTTAGGCGTTACACTGACCCTCTGTACAGGGATGAATCTCACCCTTTGTGAGCATCCCACCTCTTGCTCTAGTGGGTTCGGCGGATTCACTAAGGATGAACATTAAATCTTCCCAGTGAGTCACCTCCCATGCTTCCCAGAACTACTGCCTCGTAATGATTGTGTTTCTCCTATGGTACAAGTCATTAGGACATCCAGTATCTTCCCCTGGTGACACTTACGGCTGGTGAAGCAGAAAGTTTAGGGAGCTATTAGCACCAAAAGAACTCCATGCTGTGTACAGCTTGTACAGTTTCCCAGGTTTCTCCATAATCAGCCCTGAGTCAAGGAAGAAGATCTTGGGGTTAGATTGAGTGGATTTGTGATTCTAATAATTGAACACGGTTTCTGAAAAAGAATACACTCAGATTGAAAACTTGTCCCTGAACCTGCTTCTGTTAGACTTGGGGACAAAAACACCTTTGACCTGAGTGATGGCACATCCAGGGGCCTTCTGTTAACATGTGGAAGACAAATGTTATGGAAAACCCACACGGGGGACTTGGAGAGGGTTTGTGATGCATTGATTAGAGCAGGGGACAAGGCAGCAGCACTCCCGGGTTCTGTGCATCACTCTGCCACTGAGCTGGGGCTAATTAGGCCAGCATTTTCAAGCTGAAGTCAATGGGAGCTGTGGGTAATTAGCACCTCTGAAAATCAGGTCACTTATTTTCATGGCCCAGGCCCCGCTCTTATGATGTGCGTAAGCCAATGAGTAGCTTCAAAGTTTCGGTGCTTCAGAATGAGGTATCTGTTCCAGGAGGAGGATTCAAAGGCACTGGGTGGGCTCCCGGTACAGTTGATGAGGAACGGCAAGTGCCTCCAAAGGGCCACCCAGGATGCCCAAGCACTGGGCAGGGAGCAGCCTAGAGCCAAGGGGAAACACTGAGTGCAGGGGAGCAACTGCCCCTCTGCAGAGCTGAAATCAGGGCAGTGCACTGGGCACGTCTGTTCATCTGGGCTCCAGACCACCAAGTCCTCTCCTGAGGACGGAGGCCAGCGGACTGGAGGTTGTGCTAGAAGACTCGCCCCACAAAGGACAGACCTAGGTTCTTGGCTGCACTCAGGCTGAGAGGATTCAAACCCACACCTCCCACCTCCCAGGAGAATGGGTGACCTCTATAGCTCCTTTTGAAGCTGGGCACCTAAAAATACAGTCTCATGGGGCAAGGAGGAGAGCAAGTCACGAGGAGCCTGACTCTGAGGTCTAGTGGTCAGGGTGCACTGACTGGGGCTGTAGTCTCTGCTGCAGAATTGCCCCTGGTTTTTACCCAGTGGCCAGCTGGTTTTATCCAGACTTGCCCCTGGTTTTTATCCGATGCATAAATCGGTTCTGGGAGAAGGGCCTGGAAATTTGCACTCTGGGAATTCAAGCCGCTGACTTTCACAAGACTTAAGCAGATGCCTAGAGTTAGCATATACCTAAGCACAGGATAAGGCCACAGAAACAGAGTCATGAGCTGAAAAACAGCAGACCCACAAAGCAGCAAAGCAAAAATGAGGGTTTCCCAGTTTCATCTCTGCAGATCCCATAGAGACTTGGTGTCTGGAAGCTGAACCCTCAGCAGCCACTAAAAAGCTCAAGTCTTGAATTGCCAAGGATTATCTGGCTTTCTCACTCCCTGCTTCATTTCTACGGGATGTCCACTGTGGGCAAAAAAGAGAGAGAGATGCAAAGAGTCAATCGACAAACAAGGTTATTAATTTTTCAGAAAAGAGAATGCATTATACATTTTCAGGAGAAATATTGATACAAGGTTTAATGCTTCCTTTGTTTCTATCATCTTCTGCCTTCTCTTCTCTTTGCCATTTTATTTTTGTTCTCCAAACCATTACATTTTAATAATCACCCATCTTTGATTTTCATTTCTTGTGCATGAAGCAAATCTATTTTCAGCCAAACTGCTGGGGGGTTTTTTCTTCCTCCTCCTTTGTTTGCTTATTAAAAACAGCAGTTAGGGATGAATGCCATGGGATCTTTTCACCAGCATGTTGCATTTATGCTTACTTAGTCCCACACATTATACACCCTGCATGACTTCAGTAATCCAGGCAAGAAAGGGGGGGAAATAATATTTCCAGAACCTGGCAGCTTCTCTATTAGTGTGGCTCCATGTTATTTCGAATCATATTTATGCCACAGTCAAGTCTGCATCTAGAGTGAATGCTCAGGGAAGAGATACAGCCAGCATTGGAAGGTTTACAGATTTCTTTTGGGGTTGTTGCTGTTTTTCTTTGGGGGGTTAAAACATCCGCTCTGGATGATGATGATGACGATGATGATGATGACTGAGACTAGTCCTTGGTGGTACAATCTGAGATCAGTGCTCCATGGGGCTGTATCTGTGCATAGTGAAAGAACAAGCCTGCTGCAAAGATGCTGCAGTCTAAATCGGCAAGACGGGAAAAGAGTCCAAGGTGCAAATAGCAGCACAAAGTGATCTGTGAAGGTCAGGCAAAGGACAGAGCTGGGACTAGAGCTCATTTTCCTGGATCCCAGGCTGGTGCCTTACTCACTGGACTGGACGACACTGCCTCCCAGCAGACGGCCCTAGAAAGGAGGGACCAGCAGAAGACCTCTGCACCAGCTCAGTCCCATGTCGAGGGTTTACACCCTGATCCTACCAGGAGTGAATTGTGGCCAGAAAGACCCCTGCACATGGGGGGACTTCGAAGTGATGGCTGCTGTCCCTTGGGTCAGCCCCTGAGTAGCTCCTGATAAAATGGCTCACAGTCTCTGCATGGGACTAAGTCTGACCTCTAGGCATTAGTGGTGGAAGGGAAGGGGGATTTCCTTCAAGGCAGGGATGTGCAGTTCTTCATCCAGGGTCGGCCCCAGTGCCACCTGGAGACAATGGCAAGATTGTCCCTGCCTTTAGCAGGGATGCACGTGGGCTGTCCTTCCTCAGTGCATTTTATGCTCTAGCATCCTTCCCAAGGCCAGTAACATATCTCATATTAGAAGAAATCCCGTATCTGTGCTATTAACAACCCTATGCATTATTAAAGGGTTAGCATCACCTTTCAAATCACAACTTCTGGCTGGATAATACTCCCTCGCATTGTTATAGCTAATCCCTTGTGATGACTGGGCCCAAAGGAGAGTGGAGGAAAAGGAAAAGACCTCTGTTTTCATTGTGTGCATTTGAACCTTTGGCTAGGAACATCTTTCACACCATGGTGGAGACCAATCCTCTTTGGCATAGGCAAACGATATGTAAAACCACACAGATTGGCAGGGAGATCTTGGGGCATTTGAAACCTGATTTTAATTTGTTAGATTTCAAGTTGCCGGTACCGTGTAAAAATTGAAATAATTCCAAGTGATGCTGATGGTAATGGTCATATTTCTCTCCATCTCACTTTGCCGTCAGGCTGGTCAGTTTGCTTCATTCACGGTCTACGTGTGACGCATATTGGCACAGTAAGATTACTGTTGCTTGCACAGGGTCACAAGTGTTCATGACAACACACAGGTGAGAGAGCCTGGCTAGGCTGGAGTGTTCAATGCCATGCAAAGTCAACAGCAGAAAACCAGCACATGGTTGGTGCCTCAGTTTCCCCTCTTACATGTTATCTGTTTAGTCTCTTTGGGCCCAGGGCTCTCTTTTCCTTGGAGCATACTCACTGCACGAGCACCATCCATGGGAGATTTGCCTAAGTAGGAATTGCCAGATTTCGGCTATGCTTTCTGCGCAGACGGCAGCTGACCCCTCAACTTGGGCCCTAACTTGTCTCTTAAAAAGATGGAGAATAAAGGGAGCAACCAATTAGGAACTGGATTGTCCTGAAATGGCTCACTGGGTGCACGCCTCAAGACTGATATGGAGTCTGCATACCAACAAGCTCCCACTGGCTGTGGTGGGAAGACTGATGTCCTGAGACCCTACAAGGCTTCAAGGAGGAATATTGTGTCACCAGTGACACTGGGAAATGGAGCCATTGGTCACTCCACAGCCTGGCAGGTGTATTCCTCAAGGCTTTGGGAGCCATTCCCTTTGCTGGAGTAAATCAGCATTGTTCTGCTGGCTCTCCTGAGCCAGGCTGCACCGAGCTCTGGCTCTTCCACCTAAGGCTCTTCCACCGTGGCGTGTCCTCTGGTTCCTTTCACCCAGTAAGGCTGGATCTTTAGCACTTGTTTGTCCTACAGCTGCCCCTATCTTTGCCCCTTGGCTGCAAAGAGCTGGCCCTCATTCCCAGCCAGCCCTCTATCTTCTCCCAGTCAGCTGTCTATGGAAAGCCGTAAGTTTTCATGGACTCATAAAAAAGTAGGACTGGAAAGGGACCTCCAGAAGTCATCTAGTTCAACCCCCTGCCCAGGGTATGATCATCCCTGTCCAAGACACCCCATACACATGCTTGCCTAACCTATCCCTAAGACTACACAATCAACTCTGTGAAAATACCAAGAGCACCCTAAGCCACAAGGAAAGGAGGAGGGGACAGGCTGTCACCACTGCAGAGATTGCTAAAATGCACTTCTGAGATCTAAGGAAGAGGGCCATGCTTCCCCACAACAGATGACGGCAAAAACCTCACGGTCTACCTCCTGTATCGCCTCCATAAACTAACCCCAGCTCCTTCGGGCTTCTTCTGTGACCAAGGCAGTTCACAGACTCAGAGAAAATGAGGGTTGGAAGAGACCTCAGGAGGTCACATCTAGTCCAACCCCTTGCTCAAAGCAGGACCAGCCCCACCTACATCGTCCCAGCCAAAGCTTTGTCTAGTCAGATCTTAAAAGCCTCCAAGGATGGAGAGTCCACCACCTCCCTAGGTAACCTGTTCTGGTGCTTTCCTACCATCCTAGTGAAAAAGTTTTTCCTAATATCTCACCTAAACTTCCCTTGCTACAGCTTGAGCCCATTGCTCCTTGCTCTGTCATCTGCCACCACTGAGAACAGGCCAGCTCCATCCTCTTTCAAACCCCTCTTTCAGGGAGTTGAAGGCTGTAATTAAATCCCCCCTCAGCCTTTTCTTCTCTAGACTGAATAAGCCCAGTTCCCTCAGCCTCTCCTCATAAGTCATGTCCCCCAGCCCTCTCACCATTTTGTTGCCCTCCACTGGACTTTCTTCAACTTGTCCACATCCTTTCTGTAGTGGGGGGCCGAAAACTGAACACAGGACTCCAGATGTGGCCTCAGCAGTGATAAATAGAGGGGAATAATCACTTCCCTGGATTTGCTGGCAGCGCACCTACTAATGCAGCCCAGTTTGCCGTTAGCCTTCTTAGGAACAAGGGCACACTGCTGGCTCATATTCAGCTGCTTGCCCACTGTAACCCCCAGGTAGAAGCTCAGTTGTGGAGCTCTGCTTCATTCTTCTGCTACTGAGCCTGGTCCTCTCCAATATCCATCAGTTCTGGTCTGCA
Source organism: Crocodylus siamensis (assembly GCF_052110815.1). Classification (NCBI taxonomy): domain Eukaryota; kingdom Metazoa; phylum Chordata; order Crocodylia; family Crocodylidae; genus Crocodylus; species Crocodylus siamensis. Next base: position 7,722,137 of record NC_143408.1, on the reverse strand, counting down.
GAGCTCTTCTCATGATCTCTCGGAGAACCACGTGTGGAGAGGCTCCTGGCTTTCCAACCACTGCTCTCTTTCAGGCGTAGCTACTTCTAGTTCACCTTTGAGCAAAGCGTATCTAACCTCTTCTTGAACACCTCCAATGACAGCTCCCCTAGGCACTCTATTTCACAGCCTCACTGTTTTAACAGCAAAGAAGTTTTTCCTGATGTCCATCTAAACTTACTTTGCTCCAACTTCAAGGCATTGGTCTGCATCCTGGTCTGCAGCATTGGAGTAAAGGTTTCCTCCAGGCCAATGCAGACTTATCTTTGCTCTACACTCTCCGCCTCCCCCTGCACCATGCTACCTGCCAGGAAACCCTCAATATGCCTTGTCAGATCCTTGCGTCCCCTCAAGCCTCTCTTAGTCCCATGGATGGCACCACCCCACCCCTAGGGGCAAGAGCAGGAAGCAGAAGTTGGGGGAGGGAAAAGGAGCCCAGAAACTCCAGTAGCAGCACCAGAAGAGCAATGAGGGGAACAGCACCTGGATTGGGATCCAGGTTAGACCCTCGGAGGCCACACGCCATCCATGGACCACCAGTTGGACAGCACTGACCCCATACGGCCAAATCTACAAGTGTGGCAGCTTTGAGAGGGGAGGGGGAGCTGTGCGTGAGCTGGTAGCAATATGCATCTAACAAAACTGCCCCAGCCTTAACCCACACATCATCGAGGGGTGATTTAGCTCAATGTGTACCCCTACAGGATCACGCACATGGGCCTGTTACAGCCCAACAGCTTCAGCAGCTCCCTGCTCTGCGTTTGAAGCCACTGCAGGTCCACCTTTTTCTGTCCTCTCAGGGAGATTTAAGTACATACGTATGTGATTTGCAACATCACAGAGATCTCGGGCCGTGACGTATCACAGCGGTGGCTGCACGTATGGATTAAAGCTGGCATAAACACTTGAGATATTCTGTTTAAACACTCATTTGTTGACAAGGCTATTCTAATCCCATTGAAGCCCTACATGATAGATGTATGTTGTCTTTCTGAGTCTCCTGCTGTATCCAACATTGATTTTTCAGCCTGGATGCTAAGGTAACCTTTACCTGGGAGCTTAGACATAAAGCAATAGGTGTGCGCTCACTGGACAGAAGGGTGTTTGCATTGCTGTATGAAGACAAAAAATGATAATTGTTGCATCTCTCCACAGACGAAAAGAGTACAGTTTCAACCCTTTTTAGGAAAACCATGAGAGGGATCAAGCTAGGCTAGAATTATCTGATGCTACCGTGTGACTGAAGATGGTAGCTGAAATGAGCTCCAGGTTCAAAAGAGGATTGGGCAAGCTCCTGGCAGTAGGTAGGTCCATCAGCAAGCATTAAACATGACAGTATAGTTAGGGAGGCAGCCTCAAAATTAGGACTTTGTTGGCCTTTGGATGCTGGAAGCAGTATGGGATGGATTGTTCTGGGTATGCCCTTCTTAAATACCCTTCCACTTAGCATCCACTCTGTCACTGTGAGAGACAGGCCTATTTGTCACCTGTGGGCCAGTGTCCACTAAGACATGCTATCAGCCTACCTTAGGAGGGAGGCCGCTGGATAAGCAACATCTGATTCCTTGGGACAAATCAAAGTTTAACAGGAATCGGAGTGAGGTTATAGGTTTATAACAAGTGCACCAAGTGAGGAGAGCGCAATGAGAGGCAAGATACTTGGCTGGGTGGGCTGACCCAGTGTGGCATCTTTTGTGTTCTCAAAACACATCTAGCAATAGATGTACGGCCTGAAGACCTTTCTAATCAAAGGCCCAATAGGTTTCTACAGTGAATGAGTCCATGGTGAATGAAGACAGGATTTTTACGTATCGTGACAGGGGGCTACATGAGCCCTAGCTGTATTTGTTTAAGGCTCACACACACATTCTTTCTCATGCACGCACAAAACCAGAGAGAGAACGCAATATTGCTTTTAAAACAAGAGACTTCTCAAGGGGAGAACTGCACAATGACAGACTCATCCTCATGCTCAGAGCAAATTCTTTGTAGCCAATGTGTAAGTTTTCCCCTTCAGCATCTTGCCTGTCTTTTGAGACCTTCAGCCCCCAGCCAGGTGATTTCAGTTCCAGTTTTGTTCCTCCTGAACACATGCAACACACACTCTTGCATACACACGAAGGCATGCACACCCACCCAGCTACACACAAAACGGCATACAGAAACAGCTAAATCCAGATGACTCTGCCTAGACTTAGTCACAATCAATCAGAATGTGTGTGTGTGTGTGTGTGTGTGTGTGTGTGTGTGCCTGCCACAAGTTAGTTTGTCCCCACTGCCCTGCTCAGCACATCTGCCCCCTTCCCCTTTTCTTACTGAAACAATTCAGAAACCGCCCCCTTATAATTCACCAAGGAAAGCAGCAAATGCGCTCCCTCCCAACAAACACATACATAGAGGACTCTGAGTCTTTGACATCCATTTCAAAAGATATTTGTCCCCAGAGAGCCCCAAATTCTCTGATCTCTCTCTCTCTCTCTCTCCCCCCACCCCGCCCCCCAGCTTGGGATGCCCTTTCTGAGATCTGTTTTAATCACATTTATACACTGTAACCAGGGGAGAGGAATCTATTGACAGTCTGTCTTCACATTTCTGTCAATTCTTCTGTCGACATCATTAAATCCAGGAGTGGATCTTAATTTAACGTGTTAGCTAACGGATTATTTAATTAGTTTTCAATAAAAAAGAAAGGCCCGAATGATTTATTAGGGGGGGAAAGGAGGGATCAACAGATTCCAATGCCGGATCTGCAGAAAGATTCAGGGGTGGGGTTGACCCTCTTCCCGAGTCTTAAAGCGCGGGATAGAAACTGCTTGCTTTCCCCATTTCTCCTCACTGCCTTCAGTAATAAATGCAAATGCTAAAACAAATTTAAAAATAAAAAAAAATATTTATGTATTTGTATATATTATTATATATTAATTATTTTATATAATTGCTTGTTATATGAATTGCTCAAAACAAGCAATTCATACCCTGGCGAAGGGGCTGTATTTATTAGCCAGGCGATGACACTAAGGACCATTTCCAGAAAATTACTCCCATGTCTTTCTGTCTTCATTCCCACCCCCCATACTTTGCATAAATACAATAGTAATTACTGCAGCCAGAAGGAAAACAGCACTTCGGGTTATTTCCTGTACCACAGGTGAAGGAAGGAACCGCATCCTCCTACTCCTAAAAGTCCTTGTCCTGCAGTGGGTCTAGAGCAGGGGCTTGGGAGGGAATTGCTCTGCTAATTGGGGTGTTTTCCTGATTTTTAATTGGGCTTGATGTGGTATGAATGGAACAGAAGGGAACATCATCCAGCCATTCGTCTGTCTGTCCAGCTAGCTAGTTACCTATCTACCTACCTATCTACCTGTCTGTCTGTCTGTCTAGCCATGTAGTTATAGTATAAGACGTATCTGTGAATACACGTGCATATATTGCTACAGCTACATACACACACGCAGGCAGGCAGGCCGACAGCCCGGGGTTGGGGGCGGGGGGGTCTCCACTTAATGATCTACCTATAGAGGCAGCCGCTACTGAAGTACGGGACACGTTGCAAAAGCACGAAGCCGAGCCCAGGTTGAACGTCCCGCAATAAGCCGGGCCCTGCCCCCTGTGCCGTGGCAGGACGGTGTGGACAGGAGAAGCCCGGGCTGGGTGGAGAAAAGGTCGGTCCAGCTGCGGATCGCCAGGCCTCTGCAGGCGGGGGGGGGCGGCTCGGGCCAGCGCCCCCCCGCTCGTGGGCCCGTGGGGTGCGGGTGCGGGTGCGGAGCCGGGCGGGGATGGGCAGCTGTGCCCGCCTGTCGCTTTGCCCGCGGTAGAAGAGCCCAGAGACACTGCCACCGGGGTTAACCCCCACCCCCGGTTATGCAGAGAGCAACAAGTGCGATGCAAGGGCTGTGCAGGGCTAATCCTCACCCTTGTCCGGGGGCATCTGATTTATGCCACCGGGGTTTGAAGCGTTTCAGGCATGCCGAAGCCCCCCGCCTCGTCCCTGCCAGGGCTCTTGTGAAAGCCACCGGCGCGATGCTGCTACCTATCATAGGTCAGGTTGTCTTTGCCGAGTGGCTTTAAAGCGTCATGTTGCTCCTAATGTCCCGAAGTCCCATGGGACGTGCGACTTGGATCACAGACCCAGACCCTGGCGGGTGCAGGACTTTTGCGTGAGAGGTGGATCTCGCCCGTCGCGGCCAGGGGCAAGATTCCCGGTCTCTGGCTGCAGGATCGGGGCCTGGAAGGATCCTGACCTTGCAGGCTGCAGCCCCTTCCTCAGCTGCAGGGGCAGGGCCAATGCGCAGCTCCTCGGAGGCCGATCAAAGTCCCTCTGAAACCAATCGATAGGAGCAGGATCGGGCCCTCCGGCAAAGGAAGCTGCCACGTCCTTGCCTGGTTCACGGGGGAGGGGCTGAAGTCGCCCTGAATGCGGGGGAGAGGATCGCTGCTCTTGTTTCCTAAGCCACCTCCCCACCCCTCCGGGGATCCATTAACCTTGAATATCAAAGGAGGAAATCACCTGGAAAATAGCCTCGAAAAGCTTGTTTGGAGGCCGGCGCGTCCCGACAAACCCACGGGGTCGGGCTGCAAAGCCCACGGAGATCCGCACTGTGCTGGAGGGGGGATTTGGAGCAAGGGCCGATCGATAGTCTTTAACGTCTGCACAGATGTGTAATACCTATGTAAATACTCCTGGCTGCTCACATAAATCTTCCGGCCCCCTCGCCGCCCCCCTGCCCCCAGCTCCGCAGCGGGCTCATTCGCATGCCCCCTTGCAAATCTTTTTTCAATCCGTCTGTAACTTTCCTCCCGCCGGAAAGAGGCCTCCTTTTGTTCCTGTCCCGCACAGCAGGGACCTCAAGTTTTCCTGTATTTTGCACCTCCGTACATAAAGTCGTCCCCCACCCCTACACCTCCACCCCGGCTTGCACGTGTACACACAGCCGGGCTCAAGCCACTTCCACCGATCAGCAGCACAAGGAAAACCTGGCAGCGTTTCGGGGACCCGAGTACCCCCACACAGGTGCGCCCGCAGTTGCACACGCACTCACACATACCTGCGGGGATGGTGCCCAGAATCGGGCCGGTTTATTTTTCTCCCCCCGCCCAAGAATTTGATCTTGCAGCATGTTTAAGATCCGGGGCATAGTGCATTCAAGTAATCCCTAGCACGTACACAGGCAGGCGTACCGGTTTGCATACTCGTGTATGTGCACACGTTAGTTGTAAATGATTTTCCCACGGTAGTATGTATTATGCTGGCATAGGGTGTGGCGTTTATAAATATAGACGGGTGAGTATGCGTGTATATGTGCGTGTAAGTACATGCATGTATAAAGGGAGGTGTATATATGTGTGTGCGTTTACACACACATCTCGGTGGGTCTCTTGTTACGTACTGCACAACCTTCCCCATTCTGGTCGTTTTTAGGCATAGATTTTAATAAACACCCCAAAATCCCCCCCACCTCCCTGGTCCGGGCTCACTGGGCTTACTAGGGTGAGCTGCAGGGACCCAGCTTCAGCCCCTCTCCTCCCCGAGTCTGGCTCATGCAGAAGCCCGGTAGCTCTGTGTATTTTCCCACTAAAAAAAAGAAAAAAACCCATTTCCACCTTCCGTGAAAAATCACGGGGGACCCTCCAGGCTGGGCAATGGGGGAGGACACCCCTCCTCGGCGCGAGAGGAGCAAGGGACTGGGGAACACAGGCGAAGAGGAAGACCAAAATCAAGCTGGTTTTTATTCTTCCTCCAGCAACTGGCTCCGGTCCCTGCAGTCGCTCCTTCGCCATCGGCCGAGTTGAAAGTTCAGGGGTGGGTCTGCATTTAACTTTTCAAAATAAATTGCGAATTAAAGCGGTGCTCGCCAAGGCGCCATTGATTTTTTCCCCCCTCTCCTTCCTACCCGGCGCATGTATTTTATTCTTTTTTCCAGCTTGTGGGATGGGGAGAGTCCCCAAGTGCGGGGTTTCCAGTGAGCACAGACACAGCCGCGGCTGGCACCGGGTTTCCAGGGCGTGGGGGATCCCGAGGTAACACCCCGGGCCGCAGCCCGGAGGAAGGTGAAGTTGGGCAGGCACCGGGAGCCTTCCCATCCGCTGGGCTTCCCAAAAAGTTGTTTCTCGCCGTCTCTCGACCTCCCTGCCTCTCCAAGGCTATTCCGTCTCCATACAGGCATCTAATGAAAAACACGGAGTACATCTCATTTGACAAATATTATTTCACACGGGGGAAAAAAATAGTAATATTAAGGACATACATTTTAGCTACAGAAATGAGGTTTTCATCGGGGAAAGCATCTCATCACATCGAAAAGACGGTGTCGGTTTTTTAAAACATGGGAATAGCTCGTTTCTGCCTCGCCTGACACTAATTCCCCCCGCGGTGGTGTTTCCTTTTCTTTCTCGCCTCCTTCCTTTCTTCCTAAAGAAGCCGGCTCGGACAAACACGTTTCTGCTCTCTCTTGCGACCCCGATTTTATCAGAGTTTTGTGACAAGAGAAAGTTGGGAATCATTTGGGCTTAAATGAGAAAACTCTCCCCTAGTAAACACGGCTGCCACAGCGAGCAATTTCCAGAATCATTATTTCCTTTTATATATATATATATATATATGCGTGTGTGTATGTCTATAAACACAAATGTTTCATTCTTTTATTTCATGATGTTTCATCTCGTTCAGATTTCCAAATCTTTTCTGTCGAGCGCTTTTCTAATGCATGCATCACTGAGCCTTCACGGAGATTTTAAAATTTCAAATAAATAGATGTATTTTAAAATAGCTTTTTTTTTTTTTCCTTAGGAAACCCGGGTGAGTTGGAGCCGGATCAACAAGCTAGACTTTTTCTGCCTCTAGAATAGGTTTTAATATAAAAATGAAAACGAAGCATGCATCTTCAGAAAATAGAAGTACAAATTCAGCACAACCCCTTCTTATTAGCCTTTTTTTTTTTTTAACAACTCGCTTTGAATATGTACTTCCACCCAGAGAAAAATATTTCCCACCAGGACATACTAAATTAGATTTTTTTTTTTTTAGTGCAATATTGCAACACACATCATTGACCACGAATGTCCCCAAAAATGACATGAGACGAAGGGAATAGAAAGCTTGAGGGAAAAACCAAGCAGTTTCCAAGAGGTCAATGGAAACCTATATGGAGTGGATTTAAACAGAGAAAGAGATGTTGTATTTGCAACGTTCTCATTTATTTTGTAATTCCTGTGCCAAAGAAGAATAGTATAGTATAGTATAGTATATTATAGTATAGTATAGTATAGTGTATATTATAGTATAGTATAATAGGGCACAGAGATATACCTACAGATAGATTCGTGTGCATCGGGGGGTTGGGTACCTGCAGAGAGATGTGTGCATTCAGTGGTGGGAGAAAACCTCTTTATTTACGAGGTAACTTCGGGTCCTTCAGCAGGATCCCAGAGATGCAGCTGCCCCCAAGCACCAGTGCAACTTTCTCAGCCTGGATCTTTTTGTTGCCGCTGGGTTTTGGTTTCCCCCCCACCCCCGGTTTTGCTCGGGAGGTGAAAGCTTTGAATCCCCTTCAAGAACGACTATCAAAGTCTCCTTTTTTAAGCTATCGATTGTAAAAGTCTTATTTAAACCAACACATTTTAGTTTCTCACATTTTAAAACATCATCTGGGGGCCATTGTATGGAAAATCGATTAGCAGAAATTGCCACGGTATTTGCCTTACAGTTGATTGTTGTAAAATCGAGACATCTCTAGGCAAAGGCTGCGCTCTAAGATATTTGGAAGAGAAATGAAAGGGTTTGCACGGGGATCTATAGGCACTAAATAATTCACCTGCCAGGCGGTTGTGCTGCTGTCCGGGAACCTCGGGGAACTTTTAGTGCCTTGGCTCTGCCGGGGAGACTTGCCCGCTTCCCCGCCGCGGAGCCCCTCGCCTCTTGCAACCGAGATTTCATATTTAAACCTGTTAGAGGACACGCCTGCGCCTGGCATTGCCCTTCCGCAGCTGGCCACGGGGACCTTCAGCTACATGTCGATGCGTACAACTTTTGCTTTACAGCCGGGCTAAGTGCTAGGGCTTCTCCGTGCAGAAGAGAAATCGCTCCGAAGCACTAGCTTTATGCGGGCTCCCAGCGCCCGAGACTGGGAGCAAGAAGCAGCGGGACGTCCCTGGTATGCAACTGTCATCGTTCCCCCCCACGCACACTTTATTAAAAAAAAAAAAGGGTTTTAAAAATCGTGCCATCTCAGCAGCCGGGTCCCTGCTCTGCAGCCCCGAGTGGCGGCAGGTCTGCGGGGGGTGATGGCGAGGGAGCAGCCGTGGAGGCAGCGCAGGCGCCTGGGACTCGAGCGGGCGCGGGGGAGGGGGCCCTGGCACCGGCCTGCCCCGGGCGAGGGGGGAGACCGCGGTCAGCCCGCCCCAGGCAGCTTCCCGACGCCTGGGCGGCTCCCGGGGCGGCGGCAGCTTGCAGCCGGGCCAGGGCTCGGGGTCCTGGGCCCCTGCAGGGCAAGGGGGCAGCAGCGCTTGCCCCGGCTCTGCCCCGCCCGGTCAGCCCCGCTCCCCGCGCTCGCCCCGCGGCCGCGGAGCGGGGAGAGGAGGATGAAACAGAGCGAGGAAACGAGCCCGGCCGGGAGAGATCAATAGGAGGCAGCTGTCGCTGGCAGAGGCAGGCACGGGGACCCGCTTCCTGCCGGCGGGACACACGCACACGCACACGCACACGCGGGTCTGCCCCGGCCGTGCATCCGGCCGCCCTCTGCTCCCGTCCCGCCGGGCCGTGGTGCCGCCCCGCACCCCTTTGCCCACGCGGGACGCGGCTCTGGGGCCCGAGGGAGCTGGTGGCAGCGGGAGCGGGCCTGGGACCGCGTCCGGCCCCGGGGGGGGCAGGCCGATCCCTTGCGGCCCCGCGGGAAAGCCGGCCCCGTGCTTCCGGCCGTGACGCCTGCGCGCTGGGGGGCGTGTGAGCGAGTGTGCAAGACACGGGGCCCGCGTGGGGCGGCGGGGCGTGCGCGCGCGAGCCAGTGGGAGCCCGCGCGCGGCCGGGGAGCAGATCCCGGGGCAAACGCGGCCGCCGCCGCCGCGGGGACCTCGCGGGTCCCGGCCCCGCCGCCCCCCGGCCCTGCCGGGAAGCCCTTGCACGCGCGGCCGGCCGGCGGCCCTCCCCATCTGGCTCCGCACATTTGCCTGCCTTTTGCCTAATGATATTGCATCGATCGGGAGGAAGCGCTGGGCCGCCGCGCTGGGGGCTCGGCCGCTGCTCAATTATATTTCACTAATTACTGCCAGTCCTCGCCGCACCGCTCGGGCTGGGGAGGGGCGACAGGAGCGGGGCAGGGCGCTGGCACCTGGGGGGGGGGGGGACACGGAGCCTGTCCAGCCCCTAGCAGCGTGAGCCCGTGTGTGGACGTGTCCCCGCGCACGCACGTGTGCGCTGCGCACAGAGGTGGCAGTGGCAGGGAGCTCCCGTTGAAGCCCACGGGGCGAGGCATGCCCTGTACTCTTGCAGCTGCAAGCGGGACGCCTGCCTCTGGCTGACCCACGCGTCCTTTCCGCGGGCCCCCGCCCGGCCCCGCGCTGCCTCGCGGCGTTGCCCGGGAGCGGTCCCCGCTGCGGGTTTCAGCGAGCTGCAGAGGAAATAGCGCATGGGCCCGTGCCCCGCACTCAGGCCGGGCTGTGTCCGCTGCCGCTGTCCCAGGCGGGCACCGCCCAGCTCCGCCGGCCCCCCTCCCCTTCCCGGCGCCGGGTCTCGAGGTGGCAGTTTGGAAAGTCTCTCTGTCTGCAATCCATTGCAAGATCAAAAAGCGATCTCAGTGGGGGACTTTGTATTCCTTTATGCTACAAATCCTCCGTGTAGTCTCCTTAAAGCAAACACCCTTTCAAGCCGGATCCACGGCATACAAGTGACATTTCCCTGCGGACCCGGATACTCCCTGCGATGAGAGCGGTCGGAAAGCCTTTCCACAGCCCCATTCCCCAAGCACCCGGCCCGGCACAGACCGGGCTCCCAGGCCCCGCCACAGGCCTCTCCCGCCGCGAGGGCCGGTGAGGGTGAGCGTGGAAGACGGCACGACACACACGTGGCAGAGCTGCCCAGCCCCATGCCCGGGCACGCGCAGGTCCGCGCACAGAAAGGAAGCGAGCGAGGCAACTGCGAAGTAGCGGTGTCTGGAGGAAGGGGGCACGAGGAATAAACCTTGCAGATGCCCTGAGACCCCCTCCTGCAAAGCGGCGCTGCCAGGCCCCCATCACGGGGACCGCCGGGAGCAAGCCCCGGGCTTAACCAGGGCCGATGCCTTGGGGATCCCTGCGGGAAACCCCGAAGCGGCTGCGGGGTGGGTCGCCCGCGGGAAAGGCGGGTGCGGGGTAGGGGCCTGGGGTCAGGGGACCGCGAGCATGGAGGAGCCGGCCCGGAGATCGCCCCTTCCCGTCCTGTCCCCCTTGCCCGGGGGTGGAAGCGGCCAGACCCGCTCTCGGAGCCGAAGTCCCCCCGCGGCCGGGGGTGCGGGGGCGCCCGCCGGAGCCCGCCCCGTGCTAGCCCGCCCCCTGGGGGCCGGCCGCCGCACTGCCGCGCTGCTTTCCCCGCGCCAGAGGAGGGGGCACGGGGGGGGGGGGGCAGCCGGACAGGGGTCCCCGCCCCGGGGGCTGGCGGTGCCTGCCCTTCAGCAGCGGAGCGGGGACGCTTGGGACAGCGACAGACATCCCCGGGGCTTGGTGGGGAGCTTCCCCCCGCAGTGTCCTGCCTCCCTCGCCGGCCTGGACCTGCCGCATCCTGCGGGGCCAGGCCGAGAGGCCGAGCCCTGCTCAGGGTCCGGCAGCCGCCTGCTCCTTCGGGCCGCTGGACCCACCCCGGGCTCCAGTCTTGCCCCCGGGAGCCTGGCGACAATCCCCGCGCTCGCCCCCTCCTCCAGGCGCTTGGTATTCATTTATTGTCACCGGCGAGGCCTACCGCAGACTAAGGCAATAAAATACCTGCTTCCAGGGTTGATTTTTACGATGCTCTCCTCCCCCCCGCCCTTTTACTAGGAAAAGGAGCAATAGTGAAAACCACCCTCCGCAGTGAATCTTTTTTTCCCCAGAGGGAACTTCTTAGCAAGAAGCTGTCGGACATCCCTGCAAAGCGGGGCGGGAAGGAAGGAGACGGAACTTCCTGATCGCGCTGGGGTATTTAGCCTGAATATGCAGATCCCGCTAAGAAGCCGCGTGAATGCGGAGTGTGAGCCCGGTGCGGGGATCCGGGTTTGCTCCGCGTCGGAAGGAAGCGGTGCGGCAGGTGCAGCTGCAAGGGGGGGTGCATTTGCCAATGCACTGAAGTGAGGCGTGCAGCTGCTGCAAACATGTGTCGGGGGGAGCGGTGCAGGGAGTGACGGACGGGTGCTGGGCACAAAGGCTCTAAGTACTCCGAAGCAAATGACGTGTGCAGCACACACGCACACGCCGCTTGCTTTCCCGGTCGCTGTCTCAGGAGTGGGAGGCTGCCACTTCTCCCAGGTTTTTACCTTCCAGAAAGAAACTGCCCAGCGATTCCAGGGGAAGGGGCTGGATCCAGCCAGGAAAGCTGACAATAATTAAAATAAAATACTCCACGTCGAAATGCTTCTTCTTCCGCATAAATTACACTTGTTGTGTTGGTTTTGGAGGGTGGCTGGTGCAATGCATCTGGGTCAATAGCAGCTAAATGGAGACTTCTATCCCCCCCACCCCCCAAACGCATTACAATGATTTGTCTCATGCAGGCTATTGTAATAGATTTAGAGGGCTGGAAGATGATTTCCAAAGGAATAGACGTGTTCTCTATTGATGGCCCTTATTAAATCCAAAGCTTCGGAATAGTTAGTAATGCTTTAAAAATGGTAAGCTATAGATTTTTTTTACATAGTCCAATAAAGCTTTGGAAACCAGCATGTATTGACCTGAAAGGACTCAGAACAGACTGAAAATATTGGAACCGTTTCAATATCAATTTGAATATTAGCTAGAGTCTCCGTGAACGTTGCATCTTTGTCCTTTTGGGTCCGTTCACTTCTTTACGTCTGTCTTTATTTATTCTTGAAACCAAAGAATATTCTCAGATTTCAGTATTGCTTTTTCCCTAGAAAGACGAGAGGTGATATTTTGTTGTCTGCCTGTCTGTCTATCCTCCCGCACGCCTGTATTTTCTTGTCTGACCTACTGTCTATCTCTCTCGCCAAGGAGCTATTTAGTGCCTGTGTCTGATCTGAATGTAAAGAGCAGGAGTTGCAACGCGCAAATGCTATCCTAAACGTCTGCCCGGGCTGAGTGCCTGGCACTCGGGCTCCCGGCGAGCGGGACGGTGGTGCAATGGGGATGCGGGATGCGGGGCTCTGCAGCGCCTGAAGGATCACGCATCGTCTCTAAAGGTGGCCGCCCCCCGCAAAACCAAATCGCCTGCCCTCCTTGCAAGCAAGGCCAAAACAACCCGACAACACCTTAGGGTCCTATCCAGCAAACCCGCTCTTGGTAAGCAGTCCTGCCGAAGACAAGAAAGCGACTCACCTGAGTAAAGTTTGCAGCCTCGCCTGACGGGCGCTTACACTCTGTGCCCAGCACTGTCTCCAGTGACACACATGCCCGGCTGCCGTCCCCGAGCCTCTGAGCGCTTCCAGCTGTGCCTGAGCCACGGCGAGCGCCAGGGATTTATCGACAGCCCGTTCCCTGGCCGGTGTCCGGGTGTGCGGACAGCCGGGGGGGCCTGCCCCACCCCGCGTGCCCAGGGACCCTGCGCCCAGCCCCTTTGCTCCCGGCCCCCGCAGCCAGCAGCTGGAGTCCTGCCCGCCCGGGTCAGGCCCGTCGTGGGGCCCGGGCCCACGCCGCAGCCCCCCGGTGAGGCGCTGCCAGGGGCAGGGAGCCCGGCGGCCCTTTGCAAGGCACCGCTGACTCGCTGTAGCCCCCACCCCGACACCCCCCACTCCCAACAGGAGAACCTGGCTCGGTGTGTCCCGAAGTGAACACCCCCCCCCCCCCCCGCGGATGCATGCAGATCAATACTTCTTTTACACGCACACAGTGTGTATTATGCGGGTATACTTCTACACACGCATACACAGTGTGTATGTGTGCATGCACACAGGCATGCAGATAGACACTTCCTCTACACGCACGCACGCACACACAAAGTGTGTATCACTGTGTGTGTACGCATGCACGCAGACAGACACTTCCTCTACACGCACGCACACACAAAGTGTGTCACTGTGTATGTGTGTACGCATGCACGCAGATAGATACTTCCTCTACACGCACGCACACACAAAGTGTGTCACTGTGTATGTGTGTATGCATGCATGCAGATATATACGTCCTCCACACACACACACACACACACTGTGTATGCATGTGCATGCACGCCGATGCCTCCTCTGCACGCACACTCACAGAGTATGTACATACGCCCTCATGTATTGATGTATTAATGCATGCGGATAGATACTTCCTACACACACACACACACACACAGTAGGTGTGTATATATGCATGCATGCATGCATTATGCATGCATGCAGATGCGTCCTCTACACACACACACACGCACACGCAGGGTATGCATATATGTCCGCATGTATTTATGCACGCATGCAGCTAGAGACCGGCTCTACACACACGCACAGCGTCCGTATGCACGCATGTCCGCGTGCATGCAGGCTGAGACTTCCCTGCACCGCACCGAGCCGGAGGGAGGCAGGAAGGAGGGCGCAGAGCCGCCTGGCTACGCGGAGGGGAAGAGAGCCCGCCGGAGCAGACACGCGGAAGGGAAGGAGCCCGTGGCGGGGGCAGGAAGCCAGCTGCCCGCGTGCACCCGGAGGCCCCCCGCCGCCTCCCAGCCGCCCCCCGCGCCCGGGCCCAGCGGCCCGGCCTTCCCCGGCCGGGGGGGCGGCCAGAAGTTCATTTATTTCCCAGCGGCGCGTGGGCAGCGAGCGCCGGCGTGGCCGCGCGGGGGGGCGGGGGGCGGGGCCGTGACGTCAGGCCGCGGCGCGCGGGGCCGGAGCGGGCGCAGCGCCGCGCTTCAATGCGAGCCGCAGCCCGGCGGCGACACAGCGCGGGGAGCCGGGCTGGCGGCGGGGCCGCGCAGCGGTGCGTGGCGAGGGCCGGGCGGCCCCCCGCGCTGAGCGGACCCATGGCCCGGCGCTGAGTGTGAGCCGAGCGGGGCAGCGCGGGCGCGGGCGCGGGCGCGGGGCGGGGGGCGGCTCGGCACCATGGAGCTTACAATGGAGAACCTGGGCAACCTGCACGGCGTGCCGCACTCGCAGGCGGGGGAGCTGCTGAGCCCCGCGCACAGCCGCCAGGCCTCGCACCGCAACCTGGTGAGCCACGGCCGGCCCGCCATGGTGTCCAGCATGGCCTCGATCCTGGAGGGCGGCGACTACCGGGCCGAGCACAGCCTGGCGGCGCCGCTGCACCCGGCCATGAGCATGCCGTGCGAGTCGCCGTCCGGCATGAGCCTGAGCAGCACGTACACGACGCTGACGCCGCTGCAGCACCTGCCGCCCATCTCCACCGTGTCCGACAAGTTCCACCACCCGCACCACCACCACCACCACCACCCGCACCAGCGCCTGGCCGGCAACGTCAGCGGCAGCTTCACCCTCATGCGCGACGAGCGCGGCCTCGCCTCCATGGGCAACCTCTACGGCCACTACCCCAAAGACATGCCGGCCATGGGCCAGCCCCTGTCCCCGCTGCCCAACGGCCTGGGCTCCTTGCACAACGGCCAGCAGCCGCTGGCCCCCTACGGCCCCGGCGGGCACCTGGCCAACGAGAAGATGCTCTCGCCCGGCGGCTTCGACTCGCACGCGGCCATGCTGTCCCGCAGCGAGGAGCACCTGGCCCGCGGGCTGGGCGCGCCCGGCGCGGGCATGATGCCGCCGCTCAACGGCATGCACCCGCACGGGCCGCCGCACGCCCAGCCCAACGGGGCGCTGCTGGGCGAGCGGGAGCGGCAGGCCTCCGCCTCCGGCTCGCAGCCCGGCGGCTCCGGGCAGGTGGAGGAGATCAACACCAAGGAGGTGGCGCAGCGCATCACGGCCGAGCTGAAGAGGTACAGCATCCCCCAAGCCATCTTTGCCCAGAGGATCTTGTGCCGCTCTCAGGGCACCCTCTCGGACCTGCTGCGGAACCCCAAGCCCTGGAGTAAGCTTAAGTCGGGCCGGGAGACCTTCCGGAGGATGTGGAAGTGGCTGCAGGAGCCGGAGTTTCAGAGGATGTCGGCGCTGAGGCTCGCAGGTAGGGGGCTGGGGGTGCCGCCGGCGCCCCGCGGGGGGGGGGGGGGCGAGCGGAGGAGCCCGGATTGAGCCGGCGGGGAGGGGGGCAGCTTGACGCTGCTGGGGTGTGTGTGCGTGCGTGTGTGCGCGGCCAGTCCTGACACGCGGCCGGGGGTGTGCATCGCTAGCCCCGACACGCGGCCGAGGGGTGTGCATCGTTAGCCCTGACATGCGGCCGGGGGTGTGCATCGCTAGCCCTGACACGCGGCCGAGGGGTGTGCATCGTTAGCCCTGACACACTGCCGAGGGGTGTGCAGTGCTAGCCCTGACACGCGGCCGGGGGTGTGCATCGCTAGCCCCGACACACTGCCGAGGGGTGTGCATCGCTAGCCCTGACACACGGCCGAGGGGTGTGCATCGTTAGCCCTGACATGCGGCCGGGGGTGTGCATCGCTAGCCCTGACACGCGGCCGAGGGGTGTGCATCGCTAGCCCTGACACGCGGCCGGGGGTGTGCATCGCTAGCCCCGACACACTGCCGAGGGGTGTGCATCGCTAGCCCTGACACGCGGCCGGGGGTGTGCATCGCTAGCCCTGACACGCGGCTGGGGGTGTGCATCGCTAGCCCTGACACACGGCCGAGGGGTGTGCATCGCTAGCCCTGACACACGGCCGAGGGGTGTGCATCGCTAGCCCTGACACACTGCCGAGGGGTGTGCAGTGCTAGCCCTGACACGCGGCCGGGGGTGTGCATCGCTAGCCCTGACACACTGCCGAAGGGTGTGCATCGCTAGCCCTGACACGCGGCCGGGGGTGTGCATCGCTAGCCCTGACACACGGCCGAGGGGTGTGCATCGCTAGCCCTGACACGCGGCCGGGGGCGTGCAGTGCTAACCCTGACACACGGCCGAGGGGTGTGCATCGCTAGCCCTGACACGCGGCCGGGGGTGTGCATCGCTAGCCCTGACACACGGCCGGGGGGCGGGGGGAGATGTCTTGTGCACACTGCCGGGGTACGCGGGGTTGTGTGCGCGGTGAGCCGAGCCGGTGCACACGCGTCGTGAGTGGCACACAGATTTAAAACCCAGGTCTCTGACACCCTGCTCCCCGAGGAAGGGAGCAGACACACACACATACACGCACACACGCAGGGTTGTGCTCTCCTCCAGCCGCTCCGCCTCGGGCCGCGGGTCCTGGCGCTCGGGCGGAGCCCGCTCCGCGGCTCCCCGCGCCTGGCCGAGTGTTTCAAGTCTTTAAACCACCGGGCGGGCGAGGAAAGGCGATTGAGCCTCCTCCAAGGGGCTCCTGCTGCCAGCCCGCAGCGCCAGAGATCAGAGGTCAGCGGGACCAGGAGTGCAAATGCTGCTGGGGACTCGTGCCGGCTTAGACATCCCCCCCGCCGCCCGACACACCTGGCTGCCTGCCGTCAGCAGGGCCATGTTTATCCCCGCCAGTCCGGCCAGCCAGCCACGTCCCCCCCAGCTGCCCTCCCCCTCGCCCTTTCAGCTCAATCCTGGCCTGGGCTCCCCGCCCGCACGACACTTAGCACGGCCACCCCTCGGCCTGCTTCCTCGCCTGGCTGAACGGATCCGAAGTCAGCTGCTCCAGTCCCTTCCCCTCCCCCTTCCCGCTGGATCGATGTTTTAGCTCCTTCATTTTACAAATGGCCCAGCCGATCCATTAGCTATCGCCCGGGCAATGAGTTGCCTTCGGGATGCCCGGTTCCTCTCGCCCTTCGCCTTCTGCCTTTTCCGGCAGAGCGGGGCTGCCTAAGCAGGGGAATCAGGCTCTGAAAAACGGGCTGGAGCCTCGACCGCGTACTCAGTGCAGGGAGCTGTGCTGCCCGTGCGGCCTGGGGGGCTCTCCAGGGCACACAGCACAGCTCCAGGAGGTGCCAGAGCCCGACCTGTGAACTATGAAGCCTGTGGGGTGGGGGGCCTGGCTGGCTGCGGGCGGAAAGACTGAGGGTGCCTGCCCATCCCCCCCCCCAGCTAGCACGGGGGTGCATCCTGGCATGTTAAACGCGCTTAGCTGGGGGGGTGCCTCCCTTCAGCCTCCTCTCTCGTATATGAAGACAGGATTTTGCGTCCCATATATGTTTTATATGGCACCCTTTGAATATGTGCGTGGCTTGCTAGACGACCCGGGGTGGAGCCTTTCCCCCCCGCGCCCCGACCTGCGTGTGTCTGCGGGCGTGTGGGCGCAAGAGACGGGGACACGCCGCCCTCCCACCGGGCAGTGCCACGGCAGCCGAGGCGCGATGCACGCAGTAAATATTGACCCGCGTCGATTTTCCGCAGTTGGAAACGCACCGTGGTTTCTTCCCCGCCCGCACTCCCGCAGCACCGTTGTGCCAGGGGCCGGAGCCTGCTCCGAGAGACTCTGCTCGTGTCCGTGGGGGCCTGGGGGTGGGGGCTACACGCGCCTGTGGGCGTCCCCTCCCCGCCGCTCCCTGCCCCCCTGGGGGCTCGGGCTCCCTTCCAGCCGGCCTGGAAGGAGGCAGCAAGGCCACGACCCCCGCGGTCCACCCTGATCCAGGGGATCCACGGTTGCCTATATAAGGTATACATTAAATTATGTATACCCACCATCATTATAATATGGTATAATTATAATGTTAGAATGATGCCAACATACCATATAGCACCTGTATTTTATAGCATATATGGCTTGTGGGTGCAGAGAGCTGGATTGGGCTCTTTTTTTAATTGCGTATGACCCGTGAGCCATCTAGTGTCAGCGCGTCTGAGCAGATCTTAACAGAGCCGGGGAGATCTGCCGTCTGATGAAGCCCTCCGCTCATATAGCGAGGTGTCGGGGGTTATTTATGGGCGTATAGCAGTATTCATATGTATTTAGTGTAATTCAGTTGCTCTTTAATTAGGGCAGGATAGTGGCATCCTTTAGTTCCAGTCGATGCCCTATTGAAAAGCAGTTAATAGAATGCAAATTGTTCCTGCCTTTACAAGGTTCTGGTAAATAAAGATTTAAACACTGCCGCAATTGGCTTTTTAAGTACCCCTGTTGTTCAATCTAATTGAGCAGTTGGTGTTTTATTTCTGACTCGCCAAAATAAAAATAAAAATAATTTTAAAAAAATGGAAACATAAAGATTCAAGGATTCGCTGGACTATATAAGGCCTGGGTTTTATTTGCGTGCTCATCTAGAGAGATTAAATACGCTGTGCAGACGGAGGTTGTGGGTTGTGAAAACTTCAGAGCTTCAGGACAACCCCGGGATAAATCCGCGCGCAGTATTGTTTCGACGAGTCCAAATTTTATTCTTCCCGTTTTCAAATCCACGCGTCCCTTCCCACCGCGGAAATCCTCCACAAACTTTCTTGTCACTTGGCTGCTGCTTTGCGGTAGGTGATAGCCCCCCTGTTTCAATCCAAAGCTTTCGGCTGCACACTGTGCGCGCCCTGGCAGCGTGAAACTGCAGTTTTGCTAATAATAATAATGAGAATAAAATTAGGGAATATAGGCTCCCCATTTACACACCGGTATTTAATATGTGCGCGCGTGTGTGTAATGTATATACATATTTAATATATATGAATGCGATTTTATATATATATACACACGTATGTGTACGTATGTATAATATATGTGTGTGTGTGTATATATATGTATAGTGTGTATGTGTGTGTGTGTGTGTATATATGTATATACATATATACAGTGTGTATACACACACACACACACACACACATATATGAAAAATAAAAGCGATCTCCTCCGGAGCGTAGTACACATGTTAAGATCGTTTAGGTTAAATAGGAAAATACGGTTTCGTTGAAAATAAAAATTCAGCTCGCAGGATACGAAAAGCGTTTCAAGGCCCCTTTCAGGATTATGCCACGGGCACCTCTGAAACCAGAACACCCGGAAAAGAAAACGACCCCCCTGCAGTATGGACCAGCCATTAGATGCAGGCAGCTTATTAGGTAGATAGATAAATAGATAGGGACACACATACACACACACAAATATCTGTATCTAGAGATAATAACCTTACGACATGCAGCTTTGTTCTCACAAAGCGATTTCCCCGGATTAAATTCAGGGCATTGCGACCACACAAGGTAATTGCAGGGTGAGGAACAGAATAGATTTGTTCACGAAAACTCCCCTTTTCGCAAGGGGAAAGATCGTGTTGTACTTAAAAAAGAGCAATAATAGCGACGATCCTATTTCTCCGGAATAAAACGCAGCGAGGACAAGAGCAAAGCAAAAGCGACATACAAGGGGACCTCTTGGAAACGAGGCCCGTGCTGCTCGTGTCGGGGAGGGGGCGGCCGGCTGTCTTTGCAGCCCTCTGCCGAGGTCCGGGCATGGCCCAGGCTGAGACCCGGGGCAGCTCCGGCGGCGCGGGCAGACGGGGGCGGGCGGGGCCCCGGGGAGCGGGAGGGCTCGCGTGAAAGCTGGGCTGCGTGACCCGCAAGGGGAGCGGCAGGGGCGCAGTGCGGCGCAACAGCAGTCGGTGGGCCCGAGTGGCTGTGCCAAGGGGTGGGGAGGCGGGGGGCTGGGCCTGGAGGGGCATGTGTGTGTCTATATGTGTGTGCGTGCGTCTGTATGTGTGTGCTCACTGCAAAGGCTAAATCCGTCCCAGAATCAACCGGGCCAAGCCCGGGGTCCAGTTCCCAAAGTGGACGGAGCAGAGCTCGGCTCCGCCGGCGCGGTGCGAGTCGCCTCCCTCCGCGGCTCCGGGTCCAGGCTGGCCCCGGCCCCGAGGCCTTGCGGTGCCGATGCCCCCAGTCTCGTGCGGTCCGAGCCATCCCACCCGCGGCCCTGGTGCTGCGCTTCCCACGTCGGCCTTAGCACGACCTGGGCCGCGTCCACACGGGCTGGGGGCATCGGCAGGCGCGGGGCTGGCTCGGGTTTCCCCGTGTGATCTTGTCTGCTTTCTTTTCTGCTCCGCCGCAGGGACTTTCGTTGAACCCTGACTTCGCCTCGCCCCGCGCCCGCCTCTGCAGACGCCTTGCACTGATGCCTCTTAAAGCGGAATTATATGGAGGGGGGACGGGGCCAGGCCTCGTCCAACAGCTCCGATCGATACCTTCGAATTACTATCCCTAATTCATCACAGTCACGCCAATCGATCCGGCTTTTTTTCTTTCTTTCTTTCCTTTTTTCTTTTTTTTTCCCGTTTCCCTGCTCCCCATCCTCTCGGCCTGGCACCTCCGGAGCGGAACAGGATTTGGCGAGTGGGAGAGGAGGAAGGGGGAAGCAAAAGGCAGGGCCTCGCGGTCGCATCACACGTCTAGAAAAGCAAGCCCCTGGCCCGGCTTCACGGGAGCGTGGGAGGGGGCAGCCCCGGCCCCTGCCAGCTGCGGGGGGAGCCCCGGGCCTCCCAGAGCGGGGGGCACCAAGCGGGGCAGAGAAAGTGGAGGGCTTAGGTTGTGGCTTCGGGCGGGGGAGAGGAGACAGATGGACGCACAAGAAGGATGCAGGGAGGGCGGGGGGCGTGCGGCATGGGTGGATGCACGGGAGGTGCCCCCACCCGCCCCCGCCCCCGGGGCAGGCGCTGCGGGGGAGGGGAGCCGCCCCTGCCCCCCGCCCAGGGCGGCCCGGTTGCCGGGTTCACGAGTCCGCCCCGACGCGGTGGCTCGAGTCAGGAAAGAGGAGATCGATAGAGAAGCGGGGCCCCTGTAAAGCCTTTCTCCTCTTTCCTCTCCGCTTCCCCCCCGCGCGGCCGTGGCGCGGCGCAGCCGTCCATCACCCGGCCCGGCCCGGCGCCCACGCGGGAGCGCGCGCGCTGCACGCACGGGCTGGCCCGGGGCAGCCCCGAGGCGCGCGCACGCGGGGAGGGGCGGGTTGCACACGCGCGGGTGTCCCGCACGGGTGCGCGGGCCTAGGTGTGCAAGCGCGGGGCGGGGGGAGCTTTGCCGGGCAAGCCCCGCCTCGCCCGCAGCGCCCCGGGGAGGCTCCCGGCGCCGCCTGTCCGCCGCTGGGGCCCGCGACTCACGCCCCACTCGTGTCAGTGCATCGCACGGGCCAAGCCCCCCGGCCTGCCGCGCAGCGGCCCGCGCCGTCGCCCCCCGCGCGGCTCCGAGCAGCCCCGGCGGCTGCGGGGCGCGGGGCTGGAGGCCCAGGCGGCGTGGCACGGGCTGGCAGCGGCTCCTTCGACGCCCGAGCCCGGGTCCGGGGAAGGACCAGGCCGCTCCGGGCACGCATCCGCCCGCCAGCCTGCTCCGGGCTTGCGGGGCACTCGGTGCCGGCCACCGGTGCCCCGGTGCGGAGCGGACTGAGCCGGAGCCCGCATCGGTGTCTAGCCTGGCTTCGCCTCGTCTGTGGGGCGGGAGCTGCCGCCTCCGCCGCATCCTTGGCGGGGATCAACAAGCCCGCGAGTCCCACAGCACCGCCGCTGAGACGGGGCTGCCGGCCGGCCGGCCCTCCCCGCCAAGAGGGGCTTCTGCACCCACCCGGGGGGCTCATTCCTGTGCTGGGGGCGGGGAGGACCACGGCCACGGGGCTGGGTGGACCATGCGTGTTGGCGGCGGTGGATCTGCACGCAAGTCTGTGCAGACGCAGGCCGTGCCCGCCGAGGGGCTGCTCGCCTGCGTGCGGAGGCGCTTCAGAGCAGACGAGCAGGCCCCGCCGAGCCGCCTTGCGCCGCTCCCCTCGCCCTCTCCTGCGCTGGGCATTACGGGCATGCCCCGCTTCGCTTCAGAAGCTGGTTTCTCTTCTCAGGAAGGATCGTCCCCCTTCCCTCCTGCCCCTCTCCCCCACTCTTCAGCCAAGATCAAGCAGATCTTTGTCCTAAAAACGCCCAAACTGAAAGAGATCCGAAAGGGTTTCACTCAGATCTGCCTGGGCTCAACCCGGAGTACAAAAGAGCAGAAAGAGAGCTGGTAAATACAGCTGTTTCCATCAAGCACATCCGGTAGTGGATGAAAGAAATAAATCTATCTATCCATCTATCTATCTATCTGTGTGTACATATATATGATGTATATGTATGTGTGTGTGTCTGTGTATATAAATGTGTGCGTGTATATATATGAGATAATATACGATTATATGATTGTATATACGGTTTATGTGCAGACAAACGTAAGTACACATAAATATGCACATAAATATGCGTGGGTACATAGAATGTTGTGTGTATACATACATATACACACATATTACGTGTGTGTGTGTGATTATATATACATACATGCATATATATCGTGTGTATTTTCATTTCTTTCATCTGCTTCTGGATGTACTCGATCGAAGCAGATGTATTTGCCACCCTCTTATTGTGCGTGTGTGTGTGTGTCTCCTCTGCTTGACGAAGGGCGCTTGGGCCTGAAAGCTTGCAAAGAAAAAAATTTTTGCTACTATTTAGTCGGTCTAATCCATTATATTGCCTCTATCCCAAGAGTTTTGTCTACCTGTGCTTCTTAGACCAACATGGCTAGAGCCTATATCCTATGTACCCCATTTCCATGCGCCCACCCCCTCGGACACAGGCGAGCGGAGCTGGACAGATACCGAGTTTGAAAGGTATTTTATCGGTGTTTCATCTGAAAATTGTGCTCCCTCATGAGAAGTCACAAAGGCTAATATTCGTGTGTGCATACACCTCCACGCACTACAGCGTGTACTTGTTTAAATGTGTCTGCGCCTATGCACACACCATAAGTATGCATGTAGCCGCTCACACATTATGATCGTTGCCATTTTAGGAATAACTGCGTTCAGAAATACACCCCCCAAGTACAGCACGTTCCCAGTTCAGCCCCAGCTCAGCTCCCACCGTCTGCGGTCACTTCTCTGGCCGGCGGGGGTGGGGGGAGGCAGGTATCACCAATGCCATTGCGGCCCTCGCCCCTGCGCGGCGGGTGACTTAGCAGGAAAGCATCAAAAATCTGTTCTCGCCACAGATTTATTAAAAAATCCAGAAATAGAAAATTCACTCGCGATTATTATTGCGGGGGGGGGGGAGTCAATAACGTAGTTGTTTCTGTTGAGCAACACAATCAGTCCACCATCTCATTTATTTGTCCTTAACTTGAATTAGCGCTCTGCTAATAAATCACTCGGTGTTTTTTCCTTGCTCCTATGAGATGCACTTTATAAAGCATTTGATCTGCAGATCAGATTTATGAGCAAGTCAATAGAATTCTTTTTGTTAAAAAGCCGGCGCTGGAAAGAGATATTATGGACTTTTTATTGGGTTCTCTTTAGTTTTACCGTTTCTTTTTAATAGGGTGGATTTGAAGTTCATGATATTGGATAATACTCGGGGAAAAAAAAAAGAAATTCGAGATATTGAAAAGTCGTATTCGCAAATCATCTGAGAGCAATAGAAACGGCTGATAGGCGCGCGTGTTACATCTCGAGCACGTATATACGCATGGACGCGTGTGCACATGATAAATAGGCGTGCTACGCCGGCGTTTAGCTCTCATATACGCACACTTTATATTATAATATATCATATTATATCATATAACGTCAGATCATGTCGAATATTATATGTTTATATCTGTTTATCATTTGAGGGCATTATAGCTAATGCTCTGAAATGATGATATGATATTATATGATATATTATATTATATTATAGGTACCTGTGAAAGCTAAAGATTACCTGGATGTTAAATTCGCACGTGCCCAATGGTACACGACAGCTAGATCTTAAATCCACGGCACACCACGAACCTCGTTTCCCAGCAGATGCGGGGGGGGGGGGTGCAATGAACCAGTGCGTGTGCAGAGCCGCCTGCCACTCGGGGCGTGCACGCGCTTTCTGTGCCTTACCGGGGCGACGGCACGGGGACGGGAGAGAAATCCAGCCCGTGCTCACACCCAGGGGCACGGGCAGAGGCAGAGGCGCACTCCCGCAGAGATGTGTCCAGCCTAGATCGCAGAGGCGGCGCACGCACACAAACACGCACGCACGCTCGCACACTTACGCATCTCTACACATCGCACACGCATAGGCGTGTGTGTAGCCATACGTTTATAAATATACACGCACATAGACACATGTGTGCGTATATGTGGGCGTGTGCTATACATACACGCATGTGTGCGCATGTGGTGCACTCACCCGCGTTCACACGCCACTGTCCCAAGTCGCCCCGGCCCCGCGCTGCAAAGCAGACCCCGGGGGGGGGGGGTTCCCACCCCTCTCCCCTCCTCGCGGGGCAGCCCCGGCAGCCGGGGGCGTGGGGGGGGCAGCTCCGCATTCACCCCCGCTTTTGGAGAGAAGCCGGTTTAAAACAACCGGGGCCGCCCAGCTTTGTTCTCACGCAGCGATTTCCCCGCGTTAAATGGGAGCACCCGAGGTAACTGCAGGGAGCGGGCGGGGATGGGGTCCCAGGCGGCCGCCGCCCCCCGAGCGCCCCGGAGAAGCAGCACCCGCCCCGGGCGCGGGCACGGCTCACCCCAACCGCGAGCGTCCCTCCCCGCCAGATCTGGGGCTTGATTCGTTCCCAGATAATCCCCGGAAATCCTGTCCCCTTAGCATCGCCCCCCAGCCAGCCCCGAACTGAGCCGGGGCTGGGAGGAGGAATAAAGTCGTGAAAATCAACTCCTGAAGTCGAGCTTGTAAATGCGAGATCCGCCGAAGTGACGGATCCGGGTCAGTTAGGAAGCAACACACCTCTCCGTTTACACGCCTCACTTTTAGGCCGGTTCTGATCCGGTTTTGGCTTAAATTTCCCCGCCAGTAAATACAGCACGGATCAGATCCTTAGCTGAGCATATTCTTCTTCTTCTTATATAATATTAATATTATTATTAATAATAGAATATATTATATAACAATAGCGATCACGTTATCATATAATATTAATAATGATATTAACAGCAACTTTAATAATAATATAATGTTATATAATAATGATGATGATAAAAATAATAATCTTGTTCTGTTCCGGCTCCCACGTTTGAGTCCCAAAGTATTTGCTGTTTGCTCCTAATCACCGCAGAGCAGGAGCCCAATAAAGCCTATCCCGGGTTAAATATTAAATATCTTCTTTTTTCCCAACAAGGAAATTAACTCGAGCTGTTTCTTTGCCCGGGCCTGCGAGCTCCTGCACTTGCAATTAGCACTCCTGCCACTCTGTAAAATTGCCATTGTTTCTGGAAAACAAGCAAGTCTTTGTTATCAAGCCCAAACCCCGGATATTCCACCCCAAATGCTCATCCCCTCAGTGGCACCCATGTGAACCCGTCTTTTCATTTTCTGCATTTAGGGTGAAAAGGAAAGGGGCCAGAAAAGTGTCTCCGAATATTTTACTTTACATTCAAGTCCATGCAGGATTTTACTGTGTAATTTTTGTGCGCCCATTTTTCAAGGTTGGGGCGGGGGGTTGGATGCGGTGGTGGTTGGTTGGGGGTTATTATCGTTGTGTGTTGTGGATTTTTTTTTTTTCCTTGCCAATTGCCACTGGAACCTTAAGGGAGAGATAACAGAGAAGAGAAAACTCTCTGAGTGACCTTTGAATCAATTTGAAAAAGCTCATTTAACTGATAAGTCTTGAAAGCCCCAGAACTAATTTGAAAATACATCTATTAAAATCCCATTGCTGGTGCCTAAGTACTGCCGTGAAGGAGTTGCAAGGCAGACTTCGTGGGCTCTGTTGATATCTGTGAGAACAGCTCTAAGCAATAGTCAACAAAGAAATTGCACCATTGCATGAAAAATGATGAGGGTTAAGGAGGAATTGTTGCTGCCTTTCCCAGGCTGTTCTGGAAAAGAGGGTGGCTGTTCAGGGCTCAGAGCCTTTTCCTAGGATAATCTTCCAAGCAAAAGGGACAGAGTCAGGCGCTGCAGACAGAATATCGGATTTTCCTCTTGAAAACAAATCCAATATTTTGTCATTCTGTTAAGCTGCAGCTGTAAGGCAGGAAACGCTGAGAGTCTGTGTGGAAAGCAACTGCCTTAAAAAGAAGAGGCAGGACCAGGGAAGTTAGGAAGGGAAGAAAAGCTTTTTTTTTTTTTTTTTGCTATTTATTTATGAATTTGTTATGCATTAGCCATGGGCAGTGGAAAATTCTGGCTACCAGATACAGGAAGCAGCAGGGCCCAACACGCAGAGAAACTGCACGCACAGTGCAGCCCGTAGTGGTATAAGGGAGCTTGACTTCCGTGACCAGCTCCAGGGAAGTTTGCCGCCGCCTAACATTACATTGGGTTGTTAATTCTTTGGGCGAGGAACAGCTCTGCACCGGGTGTGCTCCTGACTGTGGTGGAGGCGAGCACACGCAAATAGATGGGGCTGAGGGCTGCAGGCAGGCCCCGTGGGCTTCTAACCCCTCAGTGAAGGAGGAAGAGGAGTAGGGACTGGGGAAGACAGGAGGCAGAGCTCCAGAATGAACTTCCCTGGGGATGCCAGAAACCACATGTGCTTCAGCTCCAAGTGCTTGGTGCATATACAAGTCCTTGGCTTCTCTCACATGTAGCAACGTATTAATTAAGCACCCCCTTCCCTGCATAGTGCATACACCCTTCCCCTGGAGGGAGGAGGCACCAGCAATTGCCCAAGTGATAGCAGTCATGTTATTTAATGCACAACCCAAAGGCATGAGCACAATAGAGCTCACGCAGACCAGAATAGACCAGACGAGGTATGGGAACCTTTGATGAGCTAAGTACTGTTTTCTCAGAGGACCCATGGGAGAGTGGACAAGCCCGGATAGATGTGCTAGGAAGGACTGTGGAGATGGGGCCTCAAGGCAATGACCCAAAGCCCAGTGAAGTCATCAACAAGTGAAACCTTTCCATTGATGCAGATGGGCTTAGGACCACGGCAGCAAGGGCTGGCTTGAAAAACAGGTTAAAAATCAACCAACCTTCACACCCAAGTCACAAAGGTTGGGTTTCTCAAGGGAGCCTAGGCGTCCCAATCCTACTGAACTTCAACAACAAGTGGGCATCTAATTCCCACGTCAGCATATGTCTAGGTGTCTTGTAGCCAGATTATTAAGGGAGCTCTCATAAACATGCATCACCTCTGCTAGCTCTGCTTTTACACACGCACACACAGACACACACACTGATACCATCCAAGATGACCCTCAAATCACTTCTTCTTGTCAAACACATGGTTACTTAAGGCTTTTTGGCCTGTTATCAAAGCTAAGATGCCTCCCCGCTTTGGATCAATTCAGTAGCTATATTCTGCCTTTCTTTGGTACTGGACACAGAAGCAGAAGGCTGCTGGGTGGCTTCTCTCAACCTCTGATTTAAGCAATGGGAAGTGAGCAAGGCAATTACCTGCCAGCCACCCTGTCTTCATAGGATCATAGGAAAGTAGGGCTGGAAGGGACCTCCTAAGGCCGTAGCAGGATCAGCTATGACTAAATCACCCCTCATCAGTGTCTGTCTAACCTGCTTTCAAGAGTTTCCATGAATAGCAAACTACAACTTCTCTAGGTAGCCTGTTCCAATGCCTGGCCACCCACAGTTAAAGGTAAAATCCTGCAGACTGCCAACAAAGCTTCATTTATTGAATAGTTTGAAATATGGATGGGGGCTGTGAATGAGGACTAGATGGGGTTCACCAGAAATCCATCATGTCAGACGTTACTGGCAGCCTGGCCATGCATAGTGCTGATCACCTCCAACTCCTGGGTGTCCAGCACTTTCCAGGAGGCAGGATTAATCCAGGAGGCAATCCGGGAGCTAGCTTGAAGCTAGTCACTACTAAAGCCTTCAGCAAAGACTTCATAGCACTTGACTGGGGCTGGCCAGCCAGGGAGAGGGCTATACCTAAGTTCACAACCTGGCGAAATGAGTGGGGAAAAAATAGCAACAGGATGTAGTGGGAAGGGGTCACTAGGAGGATATTTCAATGTCCACTGCATTTCAGTGCATTTATTAATGACCTAGTGCAAGGCTGTGGCAGAAAAGCGGCAAGATTTGCTGATTAAACGGAAATTCGAAATCTCATTAATACCTCGAGTGATATAGATCATCTCTGGGAAGATTTAAACCCAGCCACAGAGTGGCTAGCAAAAGGGATGATGGATTTGAATGCATTTTGAGCCTTAAAAAAAATAAAAGGCCAAATGGGATGGTGACATGGAGAGAAATGTCCTTCTAAAAGACTCAGGAGAGCAGTGAGCACTATTAGGGCTAGGAAACAGTCACCGAGACACAGCTGGGATCAAATAAATGTGTTGCCTAGCTATATAAAAACGCCCAAGCCTGCCTGCATTTGTCCGCTGCTGCTCTGTTAGGTTGTGTGTGCTGCAATAAAGGACAGGGAGACCAATAGAGGCCTCACAAACTGTTTAAAGGCATACAAAACAATGTTTATGCCCTAAAGAGGTGCCTCACTAGGTAAAAGAAATAGTGTACAATTAATGAAGAGAACCAGAGTGACAGGAATTCACTGGGGAGTGGCAAATGGGAGTAAGAGGCCAAGAGCCTGGGGAGCACCTGAATTTGTGCTAGGAGCATGGCACTGGGCATTAGTCATGATACCATGCCATAGCCCTGCCAGAGTATGATACCCAGTGGGGGCACTGAGAGGGAACACACACTACCTTGATATGAAGTGCAGAGGAGTCTAAGCTTTGATGATTTGAAGAGCCCAGGTCTGAGGGTGTTGGAGACGAGTACTAATAATGCCCAGTTGCTCTATAAATGTCAAAATGCTTTCCAGAGGGTGTTGGCACCATGTCTTCCATTTGGAGACGTGGAACCTGGACACAAAGCAGAGATGCGATTGCCCAGCGCCAGGGTTGCTCAGCAGCTGAGTGGGAAAAAGACCCTAATGCTCCTGGCTCTCACTCCTGTGTTCTGGGATGCAGGACCTAGGAGACACGGAGAACTGTCTCAGAGCACATCACTTCTTACATGAGAGGGTGTTACATAGCTCTTGTGAGGCAGTGCAGCTGTAGGATCCCCTTAGCGAGTGAGTGAGCTGGTAGATCTGGCCTTCATACACTTTAGCTATGAAGAGAAAACACAGAGGAGGCTTTGGCCATTGCTAGTGCCAGCAAAGGCCTGGTCTGGGGTTAACTTGGTCTGCTGGCACCACGAAGCTGGGCTTAGTTGCCAGCTTTGCTACAACCACTTGGCACAGACTTTACCATGTCACCTGGTTGCTGTCTCATTCCCCATTTGGCAAGTGGAGGCAATGACTGAGGTTTTCTAAGTAAGGAGTGACTTGGGGCGTTTCACCTTTCCAGCCTGAGGCACCCTCAAGAGATTTCAGCACCTCCAAAATCATGTGTTGCTTTTTGAAACCTTGGTTGACAACCCTGCATTTCTCCTGTCTTTCATGTGCATGGTCTCCTTAGACTGTACGGGACTCTCCCTGACCCCCTCTCACATACATACACCCCATATGCCTGGCAGTCCCTGGCAATATTAAGCCAGGACCTCCCTGGTGAGGCCTGCAGCCAGTGCTGTGCAGAGACACCCATGCCAGCTCCCATCCTTGAATCAGTGTATCTATGTGCAGTGCTCCATCAAGCTTCTAAGCAGGTCCTCGGTGGAGAAGTCAGCTATATGGCTGACAGGGAGAAATAGAGACATTTTCCTCCCAGCAGCCAGCACCAAAGGCAGGAATAGGACCCAAGGCTTCAGGCACTGGTTTGCTCCCCATATACTAGCCTGCTCTGCCTGCCCTGGAGGAGCTACAGGGCACAGGAGCGACTGATTTACCAGCAGTAAGAGCTCATGCAAGAGGCTGTTTTAAAATGAGGTGCAGGAGCCAGATCCTAAAGAACATGCATGCCCAGCCTTGCCCATGACACTGGCATGTCCATGCTCCTCATCACTGTGGGACCCAAACACCTTACAGCCACTAATGACACCTCCCAGCTCTCCTGTGCTGCAGGGGGGAAAAAATATCCCTGTTTGGTCAATGGGGAAACTGAGGCATGGTAAGATGCTTCCAGATAGCGAGCCATCTCTCCACCAAATACTGCCAAATCCAGCCCTTTGGCCTGCTGCCCATGCAAAAGCACTAGGTGCATTTCCTACCTCCCCACAACCACTAACAGCTATGTTGGCAGCAGAAGAAGAAGCTGAGCAGCTCTGCTTTCCACCCTGCATCTAAGTGTTTTCCCATGGAGGATTGTTTAGTGGACACTGGCCAGTGCTCTGGGGGTGAACCAGGGAGGGTGGCACTGGCTTCCTTTACAACCCACCCTGGCCTCTCCTGACTCAGTTTCTGGGCTGCTCAGTCCATCGGGCCAATCCCAGTAATAAATCCCAGTCAGGCAAATTATGTGTTGTCTCCTCCAGTCCTCATCTTCCTCCCTCAAAGCGGGTGCACATGTACACACACATCCATGCACTTGTGTATACAAGGCCTGCCAGAATTGCGCAGAGCGCTCAGTGCAATGCAGCTTGCGGTATTGGGCTTCGGTTGTTCTGCTGGTTCTGCCGCTATCCTGTTCAGTGACTTCAGGCAAGTCATTTCTACGCTCTGTGCCTCTGTTTCCCAATCTATAAAAAAGAAACAATAGAGTTTCTTCAGTGTGCTTGGATGAAACAGCATCATTTGTATTACAAGCCATTGGATGGTAATGCACTTTGGATGATGCCCAGGTTTCTGAACTCGCTGGTTCCCTCAAGGACAATTTCCCTCTCTGCAAAGCTGCCCAACCCTGTACATAGTGAGTAATGGGCAGGCTCTCTCCATTAGGGATAAACTTGCAAATGTATTCGGAGCTGCTGATGGGCGATTGTATCGGGGCTGACAGGGATATCAACGCTGCCGACTTTACGGCTGCACCCGCGGACGGTGATTACAGAGTTTTAAAGAGCACTGGAGGCAGGAGAGCTCAACTGTCTGTCACAGAGCCCCGGGGTGTGGAAGTGGATGGCAATGATGGGCAGGGCAAGCAGCACACAGACTAGCTGTGCACATGTCCATGTGTTCAATGTGTCTATGGAGTTATCCATTCATTTTAATTATTTATAGTCCATCCATCTACCTATGGGCATCAGGGCACCACACAGAGAAGTTTCAATGCACAAAAAATGCATAAAGATCAGGAGTTCATATTTTATTTATTGCCAGGAGCACCTAAAGGGTCCAGCTAAGCTGGAGGAGTCTCATGGTGCTCGGTGCTGTATGAACGCACGGCAAGAAGCAACACCTGTCTTTAAAGGTGGACTGGCTGAGCAGGTCTACACCACAAAACTAGGGGAGATGGCAATATGCATGGTACAACTAGGGGAAACACTGCTTATGAGGGTGGGGAGGTGAGGGTTTCAGCATGGACCAGCAGGCTCAATATGTCCATCAGGACCTTGCAGGCCTACACAGCCTATGCTGGAATCCTCCTCTGATCTGTAACCCAGGTCAAAGCTGCCCATGCTGCGGTCTTACCTCTGATTGCGCTGCCAAGTCATCTCTGATGGACCAGGGGATGGGGAGAGGATGGCTCTGGATAGGCAGGTCCCAGAACAGCACTGGGCCAGGCAGCTGAAGTCAGACCCCTTGAACTGCACCAGGAAGCCAATGGACTGCACAGAGCAGGTGAGGTACCCACACTACCTTGGCTGGAGCTGCTGTGGGGCCTTCATGGATATCTCCAGGCAGCACCCCCATCAATCCTCCATGCAATGGTGGAAGTGAAGCCTTACAGTAACAGCCCTGGATGGCTCCATGTCTCTCTCTAGTGGCTGGATCACAGATCGAAGTTTATGACTACTGTTCCCTCTTGTTAAGATGCTTTGTCCATTATCTCAAGCAGCAAAACCTTGAATATTTAAGACCACAGTTTGGACACTTTATCCCTTATGCAGGATCCATCCCAGGCAGCTGTTCCATAGTTAGGACCAGAGAAAAATCAAATGAGCTGTTATTCTTCCTGGGAAGCCCACTGACCCACAAAACTCCCGTGAGAGGGAACGAGTGTGTATGGAAATGGAGCAGTGCCCATAGCGTAAGTTTGGAAAGAGTGCTAAGAAGACTGAAACACTTGAATTGATTCAGTATGTCCCAGGGTGCGGGAGTGCTGTTTGTTAACCAATAACTGTCTAATGCATGGCCACAGCATCCCAGGCACAGAGAGCAGAGCTCTGCCTTTTAAGGTGGGGGTGTTTTAGGGAAGAATGGCGTTGCTGCTAGAAGCCCACAACTTGCCAAGTGGCACATGCAACGAGGAATGCCCCCACTCACAGGCACCCACTTGGGCTGAGCACCAAGCTCTCCTATGGGTTGCCAGTTGGATTTGAAGTTAGGACCCTCGGACAACTGGAACCTGAGTCAGCAAAGACTTCGAGTAACATTGGCAAAGCACCGGTATTAC
Source organism: Crocodylus siamensis (assembly GCF_052110815.1). NCBI lineage: Eukaryota > Metazoa > Chordata > Crocodylia > Crocodylidae > Crocodylus > Crocodylus siamensis. Next base: position 7,689,679 of record NC_143408.1, on the reverse strand, counting down.
ATAGCACTCAAGACTCATTTGTAAAAATAGCACAGAGCCTTATGAACCTAAATCTTTCTGGCTGGCAAAGGAGTTTACGGTGCTAAGGGGAGGGTATCTTAATGGCCAGCCTCTATGTAGGTGTGTAGATACCCTTACCATTATGTCCAGCGTGCCTACAGGCAGGTCTACATTGCACTGGCAGTGTGTCCCTGCCAGGCTCCACTAACATGCTCTCACATGCACCCACCAAAATACACTGGTTGAAGATGCTACGTGGTCATCCCCAGTGGCTGCTCTCAGACACATGAGACTGAAGTCTCACAAGCAGCTGACGGGGACAATCCCAAAGTGTCTTCAGCAGTGGTATATCTCCACTCTCAGGACATGTGTGCAGGAACAGATCAGTGCAGCATGCTTGTGGCCCTCTTTAAGCCCATGAGTAATCCCAGTTTTGCTGGCCAAAGCCTTTAACCATGTGCTTAAATCCCAGTGAAGCAAATGGGAATCCATTTCACTGGCACTTTTACCCATGCTCAAGTGCTTTGTAGAATCGAGACTTTAAAGCAAAGTGTTCAGTCCCCTGAGTTAAGCAAATAACTCCAGGAGCTGGTGGTAGCACTAGGCTGTTATCTTCAGTGTGGACCAGCTATCAGAGGGAGACATGATGCATTGTCAATGTGTCTAGTTTTTGCTCACTTATGTACAGGGGACAGCAAGTGTTTCTGATGGGTGAGTAGAGATCAGGAGTGTATCCTTCCCTATCACCTTGGTAAAAGCGCATGAGAAGGATTTTTAGATCTACCAGAGGTTTGTAAGAGCCCCTATGGTTTGTAGCACGATCTGCTTTGCCTCTTGGTTGGAGGCTGTCTCTGCTGGGTGACTGATATTTGCTTGTGTGTAAGTGCACGTTGCTGTATGTACAGTAATATTAGCTCCATGTTGCTCCATGTTGCACACATGACACAAGGGGTTTGACTAAGAATTTGCAAGTGAGTTTGTTGGCACCAGTGAACTAATGGTGCCATGCAGCTGTTGGCAACTGTAACACGTGAGATCTGCTGGCTTGACCAAGGTATAGAAGGATGGCTGGACATAATTGCTAAGTTTGAGGAAGGATGAGCTGTTCGCTAGAGCACATGCCAGAAACTTGTGCTTTGTTTCTTGTTTTAGCACAGAGTTCACATGTGCCCAGGGGCAAGTCTATCCATCTCTGCCCCAAGCTCTTGATGGGATCTAGGTGCTGCTGCTGCACTGAGGACTGAAAATCTGCATCTCTGCATAGAATGACATGGTCCCGCTCCACGGGGCTACTGTGAGATTGTGAGATACTACAGGGAGGGAGCTAGGCAAATCCCCTAGGTGCATGGACCATGTGGGTAGAGATTGTCAAGCCAGGGGGCCTAAACTTAGACATCCAATTTTACTCACCAAATTAGCCGCTTGTCTTAGAAAGGTGCTGAGCAGGTCCACATTCCACTGAATGGCCCCAAAACAACTCAGGAGCAGGATGTAGTCCATTTATACCAGAACAATTATTAACTAAATTGCTGCCTCTCCTGTTTATTCTTCCAAAGGCCCCCACTGATGGCACAGCCCAATCCCCAACCTACTATAAAAATGCAGATGGATGCTGGGGGTGCAGGAGTGCAGGCGTGTCAGTGCATGGAATATGCTTTGAATTCCTTGGGGCTTGCCCCAGGCAGAAAAAAATTGAGAGATTCAGGCTTTTAATAGCACATCCATGGAAGCAGTCTATCTCTCTGTCTATTAGGATTGATTGAAAGACAGATCAGTATTTTCACCCAAATCAGCTCCTTCTGAGACAAACTTCAATATTTTGACCAAAATTCTATCAGCGTTTCTCACTGTGATTTTCCCCACCTCAGTTCTTCCAAGGAAGTCATTCAATTCAAAGGGCCGGTTCTGCCCTCAGTGAAACCTTTGCAACTCCATCGATTTCAATTTGGTTTTTGTTCCAAACACCTGCATTATCATGACACAAAGATAAATGCATCAACTCCAGGATCTTACTGGAAATCCAGGGAAATTTATCTTTCCAACCCTATAGAGAACAGGCTTCAAATCCTAATATTCTAGGGGGATTTTACATGCGACTATATATCAAGTTGCAAACAGAGGAATGCACTGAATACAATCATATCTATATGCATGCATTTATGCACACCAAAATACATGTTGGCACACTCGCACACAGGGGTATTTATGAGCTGAAGGCAGGGTCAGTGTGAAAGATTGTTTCCTGCAGTATTATAAGGGACGGCAGTGTCACCGTGTGATTGCAATACTGGAAAGCCTGATGCCAATATAACCCCATGCAGTGACTTCATGATGCAAGTGACCCATGGCAGCATGATGACTCTTCTCAGGAGCACATGTGTCACCTTTCATGGTTGAAAGGGCACTACAGATTCGTGGCACTGGTTTGATTGACTTCCGTGAAGGCACTGGGGTTTTGCTGGCAGTGAATTTGCCAAGGGAACCTAGGCCATGCAGCACATTACAGTCACACCTGCTTATTCAATCACTTCAAAGGGACTTTGAACCTGGGCACCGGTAGTGCAGGCTCAGGACATAGCCTTTGCATTGTTGTTTTGGGGAGGAGGGTGATGAATACACAAAAATAGGAAGATAGCAGCACCCACTCCTCACCCAAAGATAGCAAGGCTTAGTGCTAGGCCAACACCCTGAACATGGGGCTCCTGATGCCCCTCATGCCTGGCTGACAGCTGTACCCCAAACTAGGGCTCCTTCTTATGTGTAGCTCTGTTGGTACCCCTCAGTCCTGACCCACATGCCAGCTCTGAGCTTCTCCACACAGCAACCTGCTCGTGTCCATATATTTGGGGCTGGAGTACCTCCTTCCTGCCAATCCTAAACCCACACCTAGTGGAAACTGCATGAGGCTTGTCCTGGGACACTCCACAGTACTCTAGTCATGGGTTTCTTTTGATCAGTGATTATTACAGATATAGGCATGCTACCAAGACAGCTGGAAGCTGCTGAAGACCTCTAACAGCTGGACTTGGGCACCAGGAGTTGCACTTAGATTCTCCCAACCCATCCTGGATTCAGTCTGCCAAGCCTCACTTCCCCATCTGTGAATTGGGGACAGCAATGCCCATTGTCCTGCCTGAGCTTTGCTAGGTGAAACACTGATCTTAAGGCAAGAGGCACCAGGAAGAAGATGTTTCCAGATGATCAGTTGAGCAGAACACAGTAAATGAGCTGCATGGTCAGTCCTGAGGCTCTGAAACACATCCCTCATGGGCTAGAAAACTCTCTCACCTCTCTTCATTGTTGACCTGTCAGAGGATATCTCTCTCCACTTCTTTTCCAAGTCTCTGCTCGCTCCCCGGGATTGAATAGTAGCAGATAGATGTTCCACTGAATACTATTGTGCAGAGTACTGCACGTCTGTCCACAGGAGAAGTTAGCAATCCAAATGGACCAGAGGGGCAAAACTGGGAGAAGAGAATCACACCACAGACGCTAACAAGAAAGGAACAGAACCATTTCTCCCCAACGCAATGCTGCCCTGCTTTGACAACCTGCCCTCGTGCCCCGAGCACTCTTCTTCCACGAATCTCTCACTGCTGCACAAAGATCAGCACCCCTGTCCCTGTCTCACAGCTATGCCAGCCCCGAGGTTTTCTTCTAATCCAGGCCAGAAACACAGCCCAGGGCTTCCCAGGCTTGGTGTCCCACCGCTGAGAACATGTCACAGCCCCTCCAAGCCCAGGCACCGCTCCTCCCCTACTAGCATCTCCCTCTTGTTGCCTATCCTTCCCCTAAGGTCTCCTTTCACATGGTTTCCATGCCCAGCTATGCCAGCCCCGAGGTTTTCTTCTAATCCAGCTGCTCTCCAAGTTACAGAACAGCTCGAGAAACTGCTGCTCCCACCTCCCCATCTTGTATGGTGCAGTCAGGACACTGGTGCTCCTTGGTGCAAAATTCATCTCTCAGTGCAAGGCAGGGAGGCCTAATACCATCTCAGATGATCCATGGATATCAGGCCTAGATGAACCAAGCTAGATGGTTTGTTTCTTCCATTAATCTACTCCATGGATAAGTCCAAAGATTCCCTAGTCTGTTGGTCTATAATGATATGCAGGGAACCAGGTTAGTGCACGTATGTCACTGCTGCTGTCTGCTGGATGGAATCGGCGCTACTCAACTGTGTTTCATAGGCCCTGTAGTGCTAAAGGACAGTCTCCCTCTTGCTCAGGTAGCAGCATCCTGTGCTGTGTTCGCGATGGCTGCAGGCTGTGTGAGGCCGGATCTGTGAGCTTGTTACAGTGGGGGTGATGTCCCAGTAACGGAGAGCTTACGTGCTCTTATTCCAGATCTCTTACGTGCCACGAGCTGCAGGTGCAAGGCTGTAGAGAGTGGGAGGAGGCTGAATGAGCCAGAAACGTGTCAGGGGAAGTGCATTGAGCATGGATTTTTGCCGTGGAGTCCAAAGCAGCACAAACTCCATGGGTCCGTGGACTCTATCCTCTGTGTGCCACCTGGTCTCTCGGTTTGGGGCAAGAGTACTACGGTTCTGGCTTTTCTGAAGCGGATGATGACTGAATAGCTGACTGACTGAGTTGGATTTTCAGCTGTACCTCAGAGCCACCCTCTCAGGCTCGGACCCCATAGTGCTAGGCAAAGAGGCAAAGACAGTGCAGCCAGCAGCCAGGTCCCTGCAGAAACTCTCAACCACCCCGCGCTGGCTTTCAGGGGACTTACTCAGACCCTTACTCAGTCCCAAATCTGGCCCAAGAGAGAGAGGATTTGTAGGAATCCAAGATTTGTATGGCTCAGGCTCCCATCAAGCCTGTGGGGGGTCTCACCGCAAAGCCACGGGGAACAGCTGGGCATCCTGGGGAGAAAGTAGAGGCCAGGAGACTAGCAGATGCCACCTGACCCATTACTGTATGCAGGGCAGGAGCTGCCTCTCACTAGATGTCTGCTCAACCAGCACCATGGGGGCACCTAGGGAGCAGGGAAATGGCACTACACACAGTTTAGACATGAGGAAATGAAGGCACCAGGAGGGAAATGGGCTCTCAGCTTCAAATGTCCAGATCCTGGCCCAGACCTTTGCCATATACAGGACCAGAAAGGACCTGGTCTGCACCTGGCCTGTCTGTCTGGTACCTGAACTCTCCAGCCCGATGGAAACCTCATGAGTGCAGCTCATGACCCTGCCACTTGCTTATACCCCTGCTGCTGCCTCCCCCAGTACAACCTCACACTCAGTTCCCAGTGTCACCTATGCAAGTCCACAAACTGCCTTCTCTGACCGTGGCCATTCGTTGACTGGGAGACGTGAGTGTGATCGCTGAGAAAGGATGAAGCTAGCTAGGGCTTGGCTTGCAGCGTGCTAGAGAGGGAGGCATTTTCCATGAGTTCAGGCTTTATTTTTTATTTTGTTTTAGGGTGGAGGGGTTTCTAGTTGTTGCTTTTGAAGGGGGGGAGGTCCTCTTGTTTCTTCTTTCTATGTTAGAGAGCAATAATTTTCAGCAAAATTTTTTACCATGAAAACACAAGTCCAGCCATTCCAAATCAATGTTGTTTTTTCTTGATCACTTGTGCTGAGGGAAGAAAAGTCCAACCATCTACCTTTTGTCATTCACAATCACCTTTCTGCTCCTAAATTTCCTTTAAAAAACCCAAAAAGAAAACACTCAATAGCAAAGTAGTTCACTCATCCTGAAATTATTTCTCCGCCCACCAGCATTTTCTGAAAATCCAAAACCCCTCAGTTTATTAAGGTTGACCAAAAAAAAATCATTATTTTTTTAAAGTTTTTTTGGAACGATCAACAAACAAAAAATGGTTTTCATACACATTTTACCTGTATGCATGCATGAACTGGAAGGGGGAGAAATATTTCTGAAGGCATATTAGGATGCCTGGCTCAGTCCCTGTGTGTTTCTGTGCACACCTCAGCACTTGTGTGTCTACGTACGCGTGTCTGTATGAACATGCATGAGTGTATGAGCTTTCCTGCCTCGGTGTGTATTAAGATAGTGGGAATCATATTTGTTTGCATGGGCCCTCAAGTGTCTCACTGTACGTTTGCACACGCACAGGCAAAATCCCCCCTAGCACAAGTTGAGGCACAGCCCTGCTGCGACACTACGACTGGATTTGGCCCTTGCCACGCGAGTGTGATTCTGGGGCGGTGGGAAGCGAGCCGGAGTCCCTTCTGTGCACGCTGCAAGATGCTGCTGGTCGATAGAGGCAGGGAGCAGTTCCTTAATCATGCGTTTGGCATTCCAGGCACTGTCATTTCTCTTGGAAAAGCCATGTCTGGAGCAAGCTTTTCCCAATCCAGTGCCTCAAACGTTCCCCTCTGGTTGGGGATCTCTCTCATAGCGCTTTGCACAGCTTTTGTATGATCGCCTTTACGGCCTTCTAGTTCCTGCCAGTTATCCTTGCGTATCATTTGTACCAGCCTCCTCCCACCCCACCCTGGGGCATGCGTGCAGAGCAATAGGGTGTTGTAGAGAGAAAACAGCGCGCGTATCAATTAATGGCCGCGTTATCTTGGTGGTGAGGGAGGGATCTAGAGTCAGGACACCTGGGTGCCATTCCTGGCACTGCCAGTAACCTTCCCTCTGGTCTTGGGTGACTCATTCCACCTTCCCAGGCTCAGTTTTCCTTTGTTTCCCATTTCTAGGGAAATATTTTTCTTGGTTATTTCCCCCACCTCCCTTTGGCTCTTTTTTATCTTTTCTGTTTTAAAATGGGAGCAAAAGGAGGTGAGACAAGGTGAGGAAGAGGAGGAAAGAAACCTCAAAATGCTGACAGTCAAGAGCCAACTTCCACCCATCCATCCATCCTTGCTTAATGAGAACAGCTTGGCCACAAAAGAAAATCCAACACAAAACCCCGTCCTTTGGGTCCAAAAAAAATCTTTTAGCTGAAAAATCAACAAAACCTGCCCAGGAAGCGGGGGTTGCTGTAGTCTTTTCTCCTCCGCACAGATGCTGCTGGGGCTCTGGTAAGAAATAGCAAGCTCTTGTGGTAGGGGATAACCCATATGCGACTGGATTTTTGTAGGTGCTACCACCAGGATCTCTTCCTTTCTACCTTTCCCCCACCGAAACAGAAAGACCCCTCTCCAGAAGCCACTTCCCTCTGCCTCACTTATTACAAACCTTGCCGAGAGCTTTAAAGCCAGTCACGTAGCGATCAAACTGGTGTGCCAGCAATATCCAACACGTAGTTAAAGCTACTCGTGGGGGTTTCAATAAAATTGACAGGCTCAGGGATCAATGATCTGCCCCAGCTTCTCCCTGCCCCCAATGCACACACAGTGCAGAGAAGAAGGGAGGAGGAAAAATATCTCGGCATGTGAAATGCATGCAGTGGGGGTGGAGGCAGGGTAGAGATCTGATTACAAATCTATCACATACTTCCCATGATTAATTGCTTCTTTACCAGTAGAAACAGCTCTGTATGGGGGTCATTTTTAAAGGTAACATTGGGCTGGAAGTTTCTTCCCAAGCCACATTTGCAGCTCGGATTCAATAAAGCATATATCATGTGCAGGTGCAAAAGCATTTTTTCTGACAGGTTTCGCAGGTGAGCGTGAAGGACTGAGACAATCAAAGAAGCACAGGAGGGAAAAAATAAGAGACGGAATGAGAAAAGGGAAAAGAGAGAGGCATTTGGGTCCGACTTGGGCCAGTAACAACCTGGAGTGATCACACTGAAATCAATAGTGTTACTCTGGATTTATGTTTGTGTAAAAGAGGTCAGAGAGGGTTGCAAATAAAGCCTGGGTAACTCAAAGGCGCAGGTCAACCTTAGAAAGTTTGGTCAATTAACCTATATCGGCACAAACCACTAAAGCCCTCCTAGTGATACAACTGTCACTTAGCCTAGTATTGCTTATTTCTGCTTGGGAAGTTATCCCAATATAAACCCTTTGATGTCCACAGGGCTATATCCACACTAGGGCTTTTACCGGCAGAACTATATTGGCAAAAATCATCACATCCCCAACCCATGCGATTCTGCTTAAGCACAGACCAGGTCTAAAAAGCTGCCTCTAACCCTTGAGGGGTTCAGAAGGGATCAAGATAGTTGTAAGAACAAAGTTCAAGTGATTAGTGATGTTGTCAGATGGGTGAGATGCACGGAGCCTTTTCACCAGATCTGTAGTTTCCTTGAGCTGCGTTTTAGGATTTGCCGAGGAGAAGCTTATGATTCAATGAGATCTGCAAAACTGTCGCTGCTGTAGCACCCAAAAGGCCCCATTGTGACGGAAGCTGTTTGAAACTGGAGGTGGAAAATAATAACTTAAAAGCCAGTCAGGTCGGGGACCGAAACAAAGAGAGATTCTGACTTCATCTGTGGGAAAATCAAATGCACTAAACCAGTCTGCCATTTTAATCCCGACTACTGTTGCTTTATTTTGGTCAGATTCTAGTTTGGAGGGAGCGGGGTGGGGAATAGAAACATTTTTCTAACTTCACAATTTGATTTGAAAAATAATTAGAGATCCCTGGGGGAAGACAGAGGAGCCTGAAGGGTGGCAGGGAACGTACTTTAGCCAGTCAGCGAGCTCGCTTCCCTTTGTACGGCTGCGAGGAAGCTTCTTGTCTGAGATGGCTGGCTGCAAATGCAAGTTCTGTTTCATGGCAAATCCTGCTACTTTGAGACCCATTTGCATGCTGAAATCAGAATAAAATGTCAACATTTCTACCCCTCCCACAGAATAGAAAACCAGTGTGCAATCCAAGAAGGTAAATGCATGTTGAAAGACATGAAACACTGTCCTAGAAAATAACAAGTAGAGTATATTATTAAACAACATGTAAGCATGTTAAATAAATATTAAACAAAGCATAGAAATATAACGTCATGTTCACGTGTGCGTTTAGAGCTAAAACAAAAGTCAAAATGAAACGCAGCAATAAATTCAAAACAAAATCTTTTTTTTTACTTCTGCAAGTGAATCATTTTAACCTGACCGGAACAAAATGAGAAGACTGCTATGATTCGTACAGACAGGTTTGCAGTGAATATTTTTGGATAAAAAACTGTTCCGTCAACCTGCTTAGAGCTGGCTAAAGCTAAACAGCATCAGGCTGGGTTAATGTCCTTGGAAGGGAATCCTCCAAAGCCAGTCCAACCTTCAACAGGGAGTGGGGTTAGTGCTGTAGTAGGTGCTGTCTCGCTCCTTAAAGCCATTGAAAAGTGCTCAAGCTGGACTCCATGGTGCTCTTTGGACAATCGGAAAATAAAACCATTTCAATCCTGTTCCTGACTGGACGAGTCAGGACCAATTTGTTAAGGTTATAAAACCAGGGCCCGAAGTTTACAAAGGATTAGCATAGACATTGCCCTGAGTAGTTACCTTCAGCTGGAACAGCCCCAAGGTTATTTAGATCAAGGGTTCTGGTTTGGTGCAGCATACAGTCATGGCCAAGCTATCAGATCTAGATCCAGATTTGGGTAAGAAGTCAAACATTTACAGGATGTACATCCAGGAGCTGTGGCTTGGTCCCATCTATAGACAAGTTTTCCTATGGTTAAATCTCAGGTTCAACCCGTCCAAAGTCCCAACTGCAGTGGGGCACACTGGAAAATGCCAGATATATTTGCCAGAATATGCCTTTGATTTGCACACATGACCTAACAGCAGCCACTTACCCATTATGGGGCACCAGACAGAGCAGAAACCTCCAAGCAGTGGCAATTGGTAGAGCAGGTGGGAAAACGACACACTTTTATGAACATTTTTGTCCATTTTCTACATTTGTCTTTGTTGCAATTGCAAAAATCACACGTTCCAAATTTGGTGCCCATACAGGGCAGGTTGGGTCAAAAGGGCCTGCTTCACCTGCCACGCAAGTGGGATACCCTTGACTTCAGTAGGGTCACTCATGTCTTAGACCAGCGCTAGAGAAGCACGTGTCCTGTCAAGTTCTAGCAAAGCCCGTGTGGTTGGTGACTACAGATCAGTGCTGAACCGTGGCTAACTGTGATTACTTTTGTAGCTGGGGGCTTATATTTAAAGGAATTCTAGGACAGAACAAGAGTCTAGGTGTTCAACCTAATTTCATGGCCAAATTCCAAGCAAAGTAATTACTTTAAATGGACCTGAATTTCCCCCTACAGCAATACCTGGATATGAGATTCCCTCTTACTTCTTACCTTAAGCTCTTCTGCAGTGTGCTGTTATGTAGCTACCGCATGCTATCACCGAGGGGGATGCATTTTAGTGGTAGCAACAGTGATTCCTATAAACTTATGGCAACTTCAGGGAAACTGAGTTAAAAACAGCAATGAATCTTTGACTGATCTTGCAATGAGCTCATTACAAACAGGCTCTCCCTCCTGAGGCCTCCCTGGCTTCGAAGGCATTGTGCAAAGTTCACTGCAGAATTGTGCCCTCATGGTAGGATTTCCAAAAGCGGTCAGTGTTGGCCTAAACTGACCCCACTGAAGTCAAAGCAACACTCTGCTGTCATTGCAGATTGTGGAAGAGATCTCGCTGGTTCACGAGAAGGAAGGGACTAGAAGGGAACAAACAATGAAGGATCCTCATAAGAGAGTCTAAAGTGCTGTGGGATCCTTTAGGCTGAAAACAAGCGGAAGGCTGTAATCCATGAGCAGATCAAACAAATGGCCCCTGTTGTTTCAAGTTTAATTGAATGAAAACAGTCGCGGTTCGCACAAAGGCTGTTGTTTTGGCTCCCCCCTCCCCTCGTCTCGGTACACTTCCGTCCAAAGACAGTTTCTTTGAAATACAACTCTCATTTACACTGCGGTTATCAACTGGGACATTATTTCAGTACCCAGCATAGGATTTTTTTTTTTACCACGGCCATTAACTGCTTCTGCTAAGTATCTGGACAATTTTGAATGACATATCATTCTCACTGCATTGTTTTCAGTGAGCTGAAATGGCAGAGAAGGGGACTGAGGTTCAGAAGTGCTCACCCCCTAGGAACAAGGCCACATTTTCAAAAGGGCTTGGTATGTGCTTAGTGCTTTTGAAAATCTGGCCCCTGGGCCTTATTTATTATTTGTATTTCAGTTCCAGCAAGGCTAAAGGCAAATCTTTATGATTCTGCTTAGCCTCTGCGAGGGGTGTGTCTTTGTCTGCAGTGCTCTCTCAGCCATCCTGTTTGTTCGGCTGTGGGTATTTCAGATGGAAAGGAATGGGCTTCTACTGGCAGATTTTAGCATAGTCCTGAGATTTTTTTTTGCTGTTGAGAACCATGGACCCTGATTAGTAGTCAGTTCTTCTGTTGGCCCGTGCCTTCTGCATCACACAGGCTGCCTCCCCATTGCATTTGTCAGCCTGGAAATCCAGGGTCTCCGAATTTTAGTCCGTAGACAGTAAACCGGCTGCATGCCTGCACTGTCACTGCACTGTGCCAGGCAGTGGCACAGCCAGGCATGGAGTGCCTACTCCAGAGCAGATGTAATGTAGCCGTGTTAATGTGGTGCTGGGCATGTGCCAGTAAGTACCTCTGAGGCAGAGAGCTTTTGGGCATGCACCCAGCCCCGATACATAGTGAGTGCATGACAGCCATTTGGGGAAGTGCGTGGGCAGAGCGGGTATGCCATGCTGAGCTGCAGTGCCCCTTAGTGGGGATCTTTGATGGTGCAGACCCAGCTGTTATCAAATTCAGAAACATCTTATTTACACCATGGCAATGGTCTCCCTAGGATTCAATACCTGCGCTGGCTCTTGTGCCACTGGCTGACTGTGCAACCTCCCTTCTCACTGCCTCCCCTTCCTTGGTTATACAGTAGGCAGGATAAATTGACCCACCTGTGCAAAATGCTTTGAGATCTCTAGTGCTCTAGACCACTGGATAATCCCACTGGGTGCTTCAGCCTCATGTGCTTAACTCAGATCATAGGCTTATGCGATGGACTGGGCCCTGCTGCTGGACACCTACAAGATCAAGCCCTAAAAGATTAGTATGAGCTGTTGTGCCTGTTATCTCAGCCCTCATCCTGGGACAGGAACACATTTCTAGTCCTTCTCACAACCTGGGCAAGCCTTTCTTCTCTCAGCTGGACGTTGCCCTTCTCACTGATATCTTCCGTAGATGCCGCACTTGTCCTCAGTTTATAAGATACGGCTGCTCAGTGACTGGGCTTTATGACCCTGGAAGTCCCTTTCAGTCCTGTGTTGTGTCCTTTTGGGGAGCCAACCCCACCCTTTCCTTAGATAACCTTTGTAACACTAGTCTTTGTCTGCACCGTCTCTTCATTCTGGATGCAGTTTCTTTCTGCCTCACAAGGGGATCACAGCTGTCCATTCTTCCTACACAAGACGTCTTTTCTGATGTTCAGAAAAATGGATCAAAAGATCATAACAGTTTCAGATACGCAGAGGTGTGATCAGCGGATCTCAGTGCTCCAGTACCAATAACGTCAATGCCAGGCAATGCCAATTTCCAATCACTTTATGAGCTTAGATAAACTGGGGGGTTAATTTGGCCGAATAGGACATCATTTTTATAAATCTCAGGGTATATTGCATCATATGCAGCAATATATGATCCATGCATGCAAGGATTGTGTTTATCTGAACCAGCAATCAATCCATCAGCATGAAGTCCTGACAGCATTTTAGTCAATAAGAGTTTGGCCATTGACCTCAATGGGGAATAGGAATTCACTCTGTGCATTGGATCTTACTTCACCTAATAGGTGTCTAAATGGTACTTAGATGTTTATCTGTGATCCTGTTTCAAATCCCTGAAAAATGTTAACCCAAGGGGCTGTTAGATGATCCTCTTCCCTGACACTTGTTGTGAGTTAGTCTGAAGGCTAAGGTCAGGGTACATGGCAAAAATAATTGCACTAGCAAATTTTCAGGCAGAGTGGAAGAGGGCTGAATTTAGACATGTAAGTGGGTACGTCTACATGAGAAACTAAATACACAGTAGATTAATTCCACTGCTCATTAGCACGTCACAGCAAAAGCCGTGCCATTGCGCTAATGCGCAGTAGAATTAGTCTACTGCGCATTAGTGTCACTAAAAAGGCATGCGCCAGTGTGACTGCACAGTAGCACCGGTTAGCGTTCATTTAGTTAGTACTTGTTATTACAGGTACTAAACTTAAAGTACAGTACCTGCAGCACATTAATGCATGTGTAGATATGCCCAGTACCACTTAGATGTCTATTAAGTGGCACAGGATCCAGGTTTATATGTTTGCCTTTCAATCCAGGTAACTCTGGGAAGTGAGGGTTTCTTTTTAAGTCAAGTGTCTCATTCCTTGCAAAATTTGCCTGTGTCTTTTACTGTGTTGTGGTGCCTAACCCAAATTAAAACGTCATCCATTATAACTTCAGCATCTTGTAATCCCTCACAGATCTATGCAATTACTCTTTGAAATACCTAGGGAGCAGAACTAATAATGTTGAAACGGTGCATTAAAAGTCACTAGCTTAGGGCTGGACTCACCTGACTTGGCTTGCCACCGTGCATGTCCCCCATCTCAGAGCAAGAGTAATCTCACTCCTGAGAGTTTAGCTTTCAGTTCTTCAACTGTTTGCATTGAGTAGGCCCTCACATCTTCTACTTTTGTGGCGATCAGGTGTATAATTGTATACCCGTGAGTATTAGCTATTCAAAACACTGTCATCAAAAAGTCATGTGGGCCCCAAAAGGGCCTTCTGCCAAAAATGAACATAGTCTCAGGAAAAAAAGAAACAAAATGTTCCATAAAATGTTCCAATTTTCAATGCAAAACTGGAAACTGAAAATCAATTGTCTATCACTGTGGGTATTGGTTTAACACTGTATCCGGGGCCTAGCTCTGTATCTTTGCATCGGGGTTAAGAGGACCTCTGAGAATCTGCATTGACACTCTCAGGGGGCCGCCACTTTGAGGCAACGATACAGACCACATTCCACCAAATGCTGAACAGAGAGCATCTTTTTCCATATTGTTCCAATAATTACAAGTAATTATTTCACAAATATATATGTGCGTATGTAAAAACCAGGTTAGCGCTATAAGGGTCAGCAGCCTGCATTTCAATTAGCTGCTTCCCAGCCAGATGAAGCTGAGCTACTATAATTGCTTTGACTTGCTTGTATTGTTTGGCCTTGGGATGGTCTCTGTTGGTAAATAATAAAAAAGCATTGATTTCCCGTGTAATGAATAGCTTTGGCTCTGGGTACTTCCAGTTTGATATTCATCCCGTACGCAGATTTATTGGGAAGCCCAAGTGTTTGAGCAGATAGTTTTCCCTGTGCCAGGAGTAAATATTCACATTAATCTTATTAGCGGTGTCCCAGCCAGCTACCCAGCTGCTCTCAGCCCGCTGCCAGCTGCTAATCCTTTTACTCTTAGGGGTACAAATGACCCACATTTATCTTGCAGACACACGTCAAAAGCCAGTTGATTATTCCTGGCGCCTGGCGTGGCCCAAGGGTGCCAACCACATTAGTGCTTGTTTTTATGTTGCATCGTAAATGCCAGCTGGGCTACCAGCCAATCAGTGCGCTCCGTTCCACCCACCTGGCCCACAATCCTCTTGTGTGTTGCAATGAGTGATGTCTTGCACGGGACACTTGCACCTGCCCAAGCAGAGGCTGCTGATTGGTGGAGGGCCCCCCTGCCCCACCCAGGAGCACAAATGCATGCACAATGGCGGGTTCCATTCCCATGTGGCATGTAGGGGTGCTGGATGGGCAGCTCCATCTCCCTTCCCCCATGGGGGGGGGCTGGAATGGTCCATCCCTCTGCATTATGCTGCTGGAATGCTCCATGCCCTTGTGCTCTATAGGGGTGCCAGGTGGAATATTCCATTTTGTCACCTAGGGATGCAACACCCCATTCTTTTGGTATGCTATTTGGAACACCCCATTCTCTTGTATCTTCTTGGGTGCTGGCTGGAAAGCATGTGTCAGCTGGACTGCTCCCTTTCCTCCCCCCATGCAGGGGCTGGAATGCTCCATTCCTCTGCCTTTTGTAGGGGTATTGCCTAGACTGTTCCATTCCCTTGTGTCAAGTAGGGGTGTCAGCTGGAATGTCCCACTCTCTTGTGTAGTGCAGGGGTGCATTTGGAACGTTCCATTCCACCTGTCCTGAAGGGGTGCTGGCTGGAATGCTCCATTCCCTCCTGTTGTGTACCTTGTGCCCCATAGGGTGTCTGCTGGAATGCTCCATTGTGCAGGGGTGATGGCTGGAGTGTTCCATTCCCACCTCTTCTGCAGGGAGGGACCTGCTGGAATGTCCCAAGCTGCTGTGTTGTGTAGGGGGGGCTGACTTTACTGAAAAAGAGAAAAGAGAAGGAAAATGTGATGCCACAAATGAATTAGGGATAAAGGTTGTAGGTGTGCTGGTCAAAAAGTACAAGCAGCCAGTGGGCTGGAGGCAATATCTTTTATTAGAGCAACCAGACCATTGCAAAAAAAATTTTTTTTAAATCTTTATTTGCAATCTAATTTGCATAAAATGAACTTTTCCAGCCAGGAGAAATTACACCCCCCTCCAGCTCTCCTGTATAATATGAATTGTCATTTCTACCTGGGAGAAATTTTACAAGGTTTGCATTTTCCTATGCCCGAGGAAGCTTGCAAATAAAGGAAAATATGGTTTGATAGTGTCTAGTGGGTCTAATAGAAGATATCACCTCTAGCACACTGAGCACAAATGAATTAGCATATACAGCCATAGGAGCTGTGCCCTCGTTGTTTCTAAACCTCTTTGCGAAGTAGCTGTCGAAGCTGCTGTCTAGTCCCACGCTAGCCGTGGTTGCATTTTCTTAGCAAAGACAAGTGCCCTTTGCAGTTGTAGGTCCAAAGCCTGCCGTTTTATTTTGTTCGAATCCTTAGGAGTTGGAGCAAAGTAAGGATTCGGGAAGGTTTGTGAGGTTTGGGCGTGAAAATACTCTTGAGATTCATCAGGGTTTCAGGGTGGCAGGCACAATGCCAGAGTTATTTGAATCTTATGATCATTGCAGTCCAGATTATGATTCATGCATTAACGTAAAATAACCGCTGGCGCTGGCTGAAAAATCATGACACTTTCTCTCTTGTCAATCTTCCTCATGCCCCAAGCCGGTGATTCTCAACCGGGGTCACTGAAAGTCTGCTCTCTCGAATGGGTGCTGGGCCCTTCGGTTCCTTGCTTTCACTCAGTGATTCTCAGCCAGGGTTCCCCAGCTCCCAGGCATCCCACTGATGAAAGGCCATGTGATCCCCAAGTACATTTATTTGGCTACAACAACCCAGAAATGCAAAGTGAATCCTTAAGGGAGGGAAAAATGCCAGCAAAGCCCAGACAGACTCTGAAGGTGCCAGCTCCCTCTGTCAAAGCAGTAAAAAGGAAGACAATTAAGAGCATGCCTTTACTGGTGATGGCCTACTTGGGCAGGTTCCTCCCGTGCTGGCTGCTGCAGCTCATAACTTGCCATTCGTATTTGTCACACATAAATTAATAACCCCGTGGAATTTCATTATGAGCTGATCGGCGCTGTTTGAGTTGACAAGGTCTTGGCTGGCAGTGGAACGGAAACCTGATTGCAAGAGCCACAAGGCCAAAGTCTTCCCACTGGAATTGGTCGGGCCCCCATAAAAGCCTCAGGGACAAACTCACTCGTGGCCTTCGCAGGGGTCCGACGGAAGATGAGTCTTGACTCTGATCCATGTAGATCAGCAGGACCTGACTGGACTCCGGAGTGTCCATCCTGCAGGAAACTGGTATTTCAGCTCTTGGTTTTGTTTCGACCTTGGACAGCAAATGCATATTTCAGAACTTTTCACGGGAGATTCATCTCTGAAATATTCCAGACATTGGAGCCAGGCTTGCCTTATTTCTGCTCCCAGCTCAGCTGCTGCAGTGCCTAGGGGGAACTGTGTTTTTACCACCTCTTTTCTGCCCATGGACTTGGCTTCTGGTCAGACTGCGTCTCCTGCGACTTGCCTGGTTAGCTCAGCCAAGGGGGAGACTGCTGCACCAGAAAAGATGCCATTGACAAAGGGAGGCTGGCCCACGGCAGGAAGCGGAAGAGGAGGGAGCATTTTCCTGACCAGCTCCACAGTCCAAAGCCCAGCACCAGCTCAGCACCAGCAGGATCAGCATCAGGCCCTGCTGCATGGCTGCAGGCTGTGAATGGCATGGATGTTTCATTCCTTCCACCTGGATCAAGGGCCTGGCAGTTTGCGGAGGGTGCGTGTCTGGGAGGTGGATGGCACCAGGGGCAGGAATGGCTATGCAATGCCCTGGGTCTGAGCAGATGGGAATCACTCAGTCCTTGGAAAGGGTTTGGGAAGCAACGCAGCTCCAGGGCTCCCTCCTTCTTGCCTCCCGCTGCTCCGCCTGCTGCTCCCAGTGCAGTGGATGCAGGTGCTTCGCGCTGCGACAGAATTGAACATCACAGCACCCCCGCCCAAACATGCTCGGTTGCCCACTCCTCCCTGAGACTGACTCCTGGTGCGCAGCCTGCTCTGGGGCTGTCTGTCAGGCGCCTTCAAAATCCAGCAAGCCCAATTCTGTCTCCAGCTCCACACATCCAATACGCCAATAAAACATAATTCCTGTGCCCCTGTGCAATGCTGGGCCATCAGAAAGGATTAAATGTGAGGCAGAAGGCAGGGCAGATAGGCACCTTAAAAATTAAATAAGATAGAGAGCAAAAGCTGTCATGAATTCGAGCTCATTTCATCAGATGCTTGAGTTCACAAACGCTTATGCTCTCTCTCTCTATCGACATAGATATATATTGATAGATATATATATTTACTTAATCTATAAGGTGCCTATCCACCTTGCCTTTTGCCTGACTTCAGACTAACACGGCTAATTACCTTTCTCTTTAACGGAAGACTACCAGCCCTGCAACAGACCCCACCCGCTTAAATTTCTGCATTATGTCAAAATTCCTGGTAGTAGGAGTTGGCTCTTGCCTTGCAGCCGGGCACTCACTTAGCAAGTGTTACAACACGCAGCAAACCAGCATGTAACCCACCCATCTCCTACAGGAGTCAATGGGAGATGTGCATGAACAGCTTCCGCACTCAGCATCCTGAGCCACGTTTGACCGGACTAAGTTACCATGAAATATCCTTGTTCCCCAGGCAGGCGGTGTGGCTCTGAAAGAGATTTTGGAGAGACCGCAAATCATAGACTCGCACAAACGAAGGGCTGGAAGGGACCTCATCGAGTCCAACCTCCCTGCTCTGGGCAGGAGTACTGCTGAGGTCAAACGATCCCAGCAAAGTGTCTGTCCAGTCTCCACTTGAAGACTTCCAAGGTTGGGGACTGCACCCCCTCCTCGGCAAATCTAGTCCAGATTCTGGTCACCTTTACCGGAAAGCAGTTCTTCTTTACATCCAACCTGAAACCATCCTCTAACAGTTTACAGCCTTCTTGATCCCCTGGGGTGCCCTAGTGAATAGTTTTTCTCCCAGCTCCCAATAGTCACCCCTTACATACTTATAGATGGTCACCAAGTCCCCCTCAGTCTTCTCTTCCCCAGGCTGAACAATCCCAGAGCCCTTAATCTTTTCTCTTAAATTTTGCCCTCCAGGCCCTTAATTATGCTTGTGGCCCTGCTCTGGGCCCTTTCAAGATTCTCCACGTCTGTTTTGAAGTGCGGCGCCCAGAACCGGACACAGTACTGCAGCTGGGGCCTCGCCAGTGCTGAGTAGAGAGGAGGTATCGCTTGCTTAGCCCTGCTCATGACCCAACTGGCTATCAGTCTAGAAAAATTAATCTGCTGGCACTGACACACACGGATACCAAAAAGTCTAGTACATTCGCTCAGTGCTATTTGCTGTCTTGGTTAGCAGTTGAAGAACTTGGATCAGACTCAACACCTCGTGAAAGTTACCCTGGCATCCTTTCAACCACCTGAAAAGTGCTGACCACCTCTTAAAGGCAGCAGGTCAGACCACTATCACATGTGATCTGGATGAACTGCAAAGATTCAGCAATTCTCGGGGTTAAGGTAAGACACGAATACATGAAACCACCCAGCACAGGATCAAGATGCACAGAAACCAAAGACGGACAACCCCCAGTTAGAATTAAACAGGCAACTAATTTGGTCCGATCGGTTATTAAGGCTGCAACGGCGCGCACAATTACTACGGCATTCCCAGCAGCGTGACTTTATCTTGAAGCCATTACTGCTGTTAGCATTGAGCCCAAACATGACAAGAAGGCGACCAGGAGAGGGAGGAAGAACCTCTTGGGTCACAACTGGCCATTTGTCAGGACTGGCTCATTCAGCTGTGCGTTTTGAAATGCAATTTCCAGGCCAAATTAAAAGTGCCCACAAGCCACCATCCCATCCCTCAAGAGACGAGTCAAAGTCAAATCGGATCTCAGTGGTAACAAAGTTTCATGAAGTTTAGCCTATGTTAAAGTTTCTCTTTTTTGTTTTCATTATCCCTTGGTGCCTAAAATACTCTCTTATCCCTATGCTTACCCTTTCAGCACACTGATAAAGCCCCTTCCTTCTGAATTCATGCTTTTCCTATGATAGTGCTGCTTAAAATGCACTATTCTCCCCCAGATTCTCCCCAGCAAACTTGTTAATATCAGCCTTTAGGGGAAGCAATTTCTAAAGGGGAATAAACTCACACTAGGCGATTTCCATTAAAAAAACCCACGTTCTATATTTGCAATATTCCCTCACATACAAGCACCAACAGGAGGGTTTCAATAGTAAATGGCTTTTCTTTCCCCATCCTCTATTTTTGCAAACTAAACCCCCTCCCTTCTATTTTGGGTGATTTTTATGCCCCTGAATTGTTCGGCAGTGGCAGCAATGCCTTGATTCAAGGATGATCTCTACCACAGCTCATTGCTGGGTCTTGAGGTGACTTAGGAGTCTCAGCCTTGAGCCACAGATCCATCTGCAGAAGTTGCAGGTCTTTCCACAGCAGGGAATAGGCCATAGGTTGGGATTTTTCTTTTCTTTCTTCTGCTTCCTCTTCTCTGCTTCAAGGGCAAGGCACTTTACCTTGAAGCAGGCTGCCACTTGGTTGAAGTTGCAGCACCACTGGAGTCAGTTAGCAGCCAGATGATCCCAGGTCTTGCTGTCAGCATCTGATTTCTTGGGGTATGCCGTCAGTGCGTCCTCGTAGCATGTCCATTGGCTGCCATGAGATCTCCAGCCACAACAAAGCTGGGGACAGAGCACTAGTTTTTGGAGCTGAGAGTCAAGCATCCACACATAATGTCCAGCCTAGCAAAGCCAGTACTTGACAATCATTAGTTCAATGCTGGTAACACTAGCTTCAGCAAGGATGCTGGCATTCGTGCTGGCATCTTCCCATCTGATTCAGAGGATTTTCCAAAGGCATCGTCTTGAGATGGCAACAGTGGGTCACCCATGTTTCACATGCATACAGGAGAGTGGGCATGATGACTGCATTGTAGACCTGGATCTTGGGGTTTTCCCAGAGATTGCAATCAATACAAACTAAATCCTATGCTGGATCTCCCCATCAGTGTTCACTGTCTGAGAGACATACCTAGCTACCGAGGAAAGAGAAGTGCTTAACTACCTCTAGGTCTTTCCCTCAATGGTAACTGGAGGGAGGGAGGCATCACATTCATGGCTTGGAGCAAGCTGATAAAGCACTTCAGCCTTCTTGATGTTGAGAGAGAGGTCCAAAGTTTGACAGGGTTCTCCAAAGAGATCCAGCATGATCTGGAGGTTTTCCTTAGTGTGCACAAGGATGGCGTAGTCATCAGCGTATTGAAGGTCAAGGATGGTTGCTTTGAATACTTCGGTCTTCAGGTGAAAATTCCCTAGATTGAGGAGCCCCCCATCTGTATCGAGTCAGGTGGTCCTTAAAGAGAATTGTTCACTTTCCTCAGGGTATTGTGTGTGGAGGGGCCGAAGTTAAAAGTGAACCTATAAACTCTGTGCAGAAGTGGAAAAAGAAGGGGGGTTGAACATAGGCTAAAGAGATGAATGGAGCAGGAAAATGTGCATGGCGTGGACCAAGCCAGCTTGTTCATAGGCTGAGGTTTGTATCAGCTGTACAAGGGGGCGGTGGGGTCAGCAGAAGCCTCTACTGAGTTCAGCAGGCTTCACTTTGGGCTTGCAATTCATACATGTAGCTCAAGAAGCAGCATCTGCAAATGCACCTATATGATCCCAACCCCTGCCGGGAACATGGGGCAGTGCAGATGACAAGGTGCCTGCAGATCACACCTGCAGCTAGTAGTCAGCATCTCTGCTGCAGTCATCTCACCCCTTCTAGCCTGCCTCTCCCACAAGAGCTTTTTAAATAGCACCCAGCCAGCACAGAAAGCAGGCCATGAACCCAGCTGAGGTGTTGTGTGAGCTCAGGTGCAGCAGCTCTTGGAGCCCTCTCCCGTTCCCACAGGGGTAGTGCATCCACCCAGGCTATGGGAGCGCCCTGTACACCTGCCCAGGGCCTGACTCAGTTCGGGGAGCTCTGCCATTGACTGGGGAGATTTCAGAGAGTGAAGCTCAGCGCCCAGAATACAAAGATCCATTAGAGAAATGAATCCGCTCCAACCCAGAGGGAGGCCGAGCTAAAGGCCTTTCAACTTCACGCCTGATAAGAACGCCTGGAAAGATTAGATATTAATCAGGAACGATGGGTAATTGTCAATTCCTTCTCCCGCCCCTATAAAAAGACATGTTTCCTTGCTTGATAATTGGAACGTGTCCTTTCTGGATGTCTGCTCTCTCCAGAGACTGGCTCAGAAGGGATAAATATTTTCCAGGGTTATTCTGAACGATGATGTTTCCCAAGCTCGGCTTCTCAGGTTCGGGGAAATCATTAAGAGCCGAATCTTGGTGCCATGGCAGTGGGGTTGGGGTGAGGAGGAGGAGGAGGAGGATGACGACACTAGCACCCACAGATCCTAACCCGCCATCAACGCTGCTCTGCGCACATGCACTGAAAAAGTCGTCCCTGCCCCAAAGAGTTTCCAGTCTATGAAAAGGATGAAAAACACAGCTGGGTGTGACAACTGGCAAAGCACAAGGTCACATTGTGACAGTTAAACAGGAGGCAGCCCTAGACCGTGCAAGGGAAAAAGAGACTTGGGTAAAGATCTGCTCACTTGTCAAAAGCCATTTGGTGTATCCTAAATTCACACATTGCAAAGGAACAGGCCTCCTGCCCCCCGTCCTGTCCGTGGAGCACAACGGTCTGTTCTAAGAGACCAGCCTGGGAGCTGGAAACACTCTTCAAGCCTGAGTGTGTCAGGCTCAAGTGCATTGCCCTCTGCAGCAGCTCGGTGCTTCCCAGAAGCCGAGGCCCAGGAGGATGGAGGGACTTGCCCGAGGTCACAGGGAAAGTCAGTGGCAGAGCCAAGAGGTAAACTTGTTCTATGGCAGGCTCTGTCCTGGAAGAAACAAGGTTTGGCTGCTGGGAAGAATAAAGAGGACTCTCTCTAGAGGCCGATGGACGCAGACAGACCTCGCTATTCTGGTTCCTTAGCACCAAGCCTAAGTATGTATTGTCACAACAGTCTCCATTTCTGGTCTGGATTTGACAGTCGTGGATTGGATTAGTGACTGTCTGACTGAAGACGAGTCTCCTGGTCTGCACTGAGCCTGCCCTTCTGGTTCAGGGATGGAAGGGGACTGTTTGCCGTCGGAAAATGCAGCTGTGTTGAAATCACAACGCTGTGAAGTCGTGTGGATTGGGCCCGATTCACTCACTGCAGGAGGACAAACATCCAACAACACCGAAATCCTCCCGTGACAGCTTTGGAATGAAGTTTCCATTTTTTTCCACTTCAAAAGGGCTTTTGTTTCCAGTTCCAGTTATGACAGGGGACAAGCAGAGTGTAACGTAAGGGTAAAAGGCTAAAATCCAGACAGAGCACTTGCATCCACCCAAAACAATTTGTGGGGGGATTGTTCCTCCGGGAAGAGTTTGGCAGTGTCAGGGGTTTGTTTTGTTCCCAAGTAGAGTGAAAATAAAGGGGGAAGTCTCAAAATTCACCGCTCCCTGCACAGCTCTGTCCCCCTCTGCTCCCGCAACGTAACCCCTTGATACGACCAGCAGGACAGTCGGGTTCCTCCCCCGGAAAGCGGGCTGGGCCGAGCCTCCACGAGGGAGGAGAAGCCACAGACGGCATTTAGACCATTCTTCCTCCCAACACACTATCCAAAGTCCACCCATCTCCACTCACTCGCTTTCTGGGACTCTTCTCTCCCTAGAGGGAGGTTGATTTTTTCCCCCATGACACGTCTTGCCAAGAGCTCTCCGGCACCGATGGAGTCACCTGCCAAGTTGACTTCCTCCAGCACTTTATTAGCACCAATTTGCTCTTGTCACGCTAAGTAGCACTGACTGGGAAGAAGATTAAAACAAGAGATCAGCCAGCACTGGAGACAACGGGGGATCTCCGGTTCCTGAGCCCCGAGTGCAAGGTGCCCCGGGTGCGAGGTGCTGTACAGACCCAGAGTGAGAGCCTTGCAGAGCTCCGTCTAAACTAGGCAGCCGGTGAGAGGGGAAACTGAGGCTCAGAGCAGGACGGTGACTTTGCCAGAAGAGCAGGGGCTGAGCTGATGTTCCTCCTCAGACCTCATCAGTGCCGGGGGAAGGTGGCAGTGCCATTCCAGGATGGGTTTTTTGATCCCACCGCCGGTGAGAATGAAAGCCCCAAACATCAGGAAAACCCCAGCCAGCCACTCTGGGTTTTTTCAGATCAGACAAAGCAGCTGGGATGCAATTGCCAACGTCCCCTTTTTTTTTCCTTTGTTCCTTCAGGAGATGCCAAAACAGGATGATCCGACGTTTGAGATATTTTCCTGTTTTCTTCCAAGAGAAAATTCCAGCTCGCACAAGCCTGTCTCCCCTGTGTCGTTGAAACTGCACGACCAGAGGGACGGAGGCTTCCTCAAAGTCCAGTTCTCACCCAGCATGCTCCCCAGCAGACCTCACCGCTGCCCAGTCTGGGCCGGGCTGGGCCAGGAGCTCACCATGCAAGTGGCACCCGCAGGATTTGCAAAGCCATTTCCCCACACTTATTTCTGCTGCTGTTTAAAGGCTGCTCTGAAACGCAGGACCCAGCAGAGCAGCATGCATCTGCCTGGAAAAAAAATGAACTTGCTCCCCACTCCCAGCCTGCCACGGACACCCTGCCCCCTGCATGCCTCCATCCAAAAGCTAAGGACAATTGTGAGCCCATGGGCCCCCCCACGCCTGATGCCAGTGGCAGCACAGTTCATCCCAAATGGGCCAGACGAGACCCTAGTCTCTGCCTCCCTACAATACCAGGCCCCATACTGAGTTGGGATGGAGGTTGCCTTCATCTCCTAGTGTGCTTTGGGCTTGGGAGCTGGGCGGGTAAGAATGAGGCAAAGCCACCAGTGAGCGGAAGAAGTGGGGAGACCCTCCTGCTTCAGAGCACAAACCGAGCTGCCTTTGCCAGAGGTGCAGGGAGCCTGCCTGCAAGCAAAGCATCCCCAAATCCTCCGTGGCTCTTGCAACATCCTCACCTGGCTGGCAGAGTTGCCTAGTGGGGAGAGTGCTGACCTTGAATTCATTCAGGTCACCCGCGTTCTGCCACTGACTCACAGAGAAGATTCAAGCAAACGTCCTTCTCTGTGCCCCAAGTTTCCCCATCTCTAAAATGGGTATCAGAATAAGGTGAAGAGTACAGGTATCTCCCTTGATCTGTCAAACAATGAGAAGGGGAAAAGAAGTGCTGTCTAGGAACCAAGCATTGGTTCTGGCCACTGTCAGACACTGAATTTGCACCTGGAAGGACCACATGCGATTCCTGTGCTCCTAGTGAGGCCATCTTCCCTGAAACCCTGCTGCCAGAAGCATCCACACAAAGCACCAATGATATTCCCAGCATGCTTTGGGGAAATAGAGCCTCTCTGTGACATGGCTGGACCGGGGACTCTTGTTTTGAGAGGATCCGTCCCGATCCCAAATGTTGGGACCCAGGAGCCTGTGGGCCTGGGTTTTCCTTCTCTTAACTTTGCCTAGCATGAGTCTCCAACAAAAGACTTTACATCTTGTCACTCTGTGCTCTTTGACAGGCTGGTAGGTCTCCATCCCATGCATCCGCACCCTAGAAACTGCAGTGCAGCTGGCACCGATTGGCACAGGTCTTCTGTCAGATGGCCTGGGCCACGTAAGCTGAATGCCCTCCATCCCAGGGTGCAATCCCATTTGAAGCCCCTTCCCAAGACAGCACCGTGTGGAAGAGCTTTGCCTTGGATACTTGCATGGACAACCAGAGGCCTTCACTCCTTGGCATCTTCAGCCCGGCCTCTTCCACCCAAGACAGAGTCCATTCTGAGAAAGGGAAATGCCCATGGAGATGCATGCAGGAGCCCCTTGTATCATCTAACGTCCTCATTTGCAGAGTTGAGAGGCAGATTTAATTTGCTTTGCTGCAAACAGCTTGCCCGGGAGCATGGATTGCCAGAGCATTCAGGCTGCATACCAATTACCGGGGGCTCACGCGGGATCGGAGCGCGTGCTCCAGCACCTCCCAGGGAACCAGTGGGAAAATACCTCCCAGCCACATGCAGGCAGCTCAGTTGGACTTGGCCCCTCTTGTTTTCATGCTTTGCTACCAAGGAAGCTGGGCTGGATTCACCTCCGGGCACAGGCCTCTGTCCCCATCGCTGCAGTGGACAGCATGGGACCAGCAGAGTCCCTCCTGTTGCAGACCACCAGGTCATATGGCAGTGAGAAGGAGCTGTCAGGGCCAGATCTGGCCATGCTAAGCCCCCCTGCTTTGTGCTGCAGCAACAGCACAAAGGTTCAGGCCTGGGGCCATTGGGAATCCCCTGCTGCTTGGTGTGAGAGCCTCTGTTTCTGGACAGCTCCCTGCACTTACATTATTGCGCCTCCTAAGAGCTCACCTGTATCTTTAGCTGGACATGGGAATTTCCTGCCCTACCCAACCGGCTGGCCTGTGCAACGCTGCCTGGAAATGCAACCTGTAAGACGGCTGCCCCAGCCCATCCCACGCAGGGCCGCATCCCAGCGAGGACTTCAGCGGGTCCCGGGGGCTTACCTAGCACACACATAGCACACCGGGCTGATACACCCCAAGGAAAGGAAAGCCGAGCTGGGGCTCAGGAGCTGCAAAGCTGCACCGCACTGCAGTCTGCAGGGCTTGGGAGGTGCCATGAGGGACTGTCACAGCCAGACACATAGGAACCCTGTGTGGTTTTTGCCCTTGACGCTTGCTGTTGTAAAAATGCAGTTACCCTGGTCTTTGACTTACAGTCAGGTGGCTAGAAAAGCACAACTCCCTGCCCTCTGTAGGCCTGTTCCCCTGAGGTTCTCCATCTGCCAAGGAGGACCGGATGTGTCCCAAGACTCTGGACTGCACCGCCAGAGACGTATGCATCCAGGGAAGGGGATGGGGGGGCAAAGGCCACTTGATTCTGCCACTGACCTGCAATGTGACCTCTGGTGAGCCACTTCTCTCAGTGCCTCGTCTTGCTCATGTCTTTAGAGCTGTGATTCTCAGCCAGGGTGATCCAGTACCCTGGGGTGCCATGAGATCCTTTAAAGGCGCTGCAGGGCGCCAGGCAATATTAGCACCGTGAAGTGGGCAAACACCTACATATAGTACAGGAGCTAAACCCAGCAATTTCAAATAGGAATGCAGAGTGTCAAAACCATTCTGTCCCGCCGCAGGCTTTTGCAGTTCTTTGCAACAGAAGAATTGCTCCGTTATTTTTCCATTGCCAAAAAAACAAGTGAAAACGAAGAGCTGGCATTTTCCAAGGAGGTGCCTGGAGTTTAAAAAGGTTGAGAGCCACTCATTTAGAGGGTAAAACTTTCAGAGCAGGTGCTGACATTTACCATGTGCGTGTATTTTGTAGCATCCCAGAAAAGCGATGAGCTATTCAGGCCTGCTTGGCTTTCTGTCCAAGAAATTTATTTGCTAATGCTACATTAAGTGTGTGTTCGGGTGTGCGAGGCAGAGAGCGAGAGAGATTATACTGCCACTCAGTGGTCATTTTCATATTTTTTCACTATTGGCAAAAGGGACCCTACATAGTGCCAGGCCTATTTCTCTATATGAAGACCAATCTGGATTTCAGTTAGTCGGCAAACATGCCAGGGGTCATATTACAGAAAGCAGAACCCAAACTTTATTCTTTGGAGCTCGCTGTGAATGATGCGAGTCTCGTGGCATCTTACAGCTTGGAAGGGATCTGGAAGTCGGGACCTTTCCATAACTTCACTGATTGTGAGCGTGCCTTGCATTCAAAAGCTCATCTTAACTTTATCCCAACTGTGCAGTTGGTCCAATAAACAATATCACCCCAGAAGAAGTCCTTGCCTCTCATATAATTCCTAGTCCATCACAGCTCCTGACATCACTCCTACACTCAAACTCAAACTATAAAGCAAACGGTTTCTCCAGGGAAAAAAAAAATTCAGTTCTGTGGAAAATTAAACAGCTTGGGATTTCAAAAAAATCGGAAGGATAAAATCATTTCCCCCCCAAATTTTCCCCAAATTGGATATTTTCAATTAGCATTAAAGAAACCCACATATATTTTTCATACTGTACATAGAACCAATCACCAAAGTAGCCTGATAAAGGCGATTCTCATATATGATCCAATAGTTATAATACCAAGCACTTTCATCCAAGCTCTTTATGAAGGACTTGGATCATCCCTCCCATTTTGCAGAGGGGGAAACTGAGGCAAAGGCAGGTGAAGTGACTTGATGTAAGTGACCCAACAGGCCAGTGGCTACAACTCAAGTCTCCTGCATGGGAAGCTGGTGCCTCAAGTAGTAAAAATACCACTGCTGAGTCCTGAGGGATTCAAATGACTAGGAGTCCACTATGTCTGAGCAGGGCGCACCAGGCATCTCATAAGAAACCCATTTCCCAACCCAAATTCCCAACCGAACATGCTCGGACAAACCCCCAGAGCTGTCCAGTGCTCCCCCAGCTTCAACTGAGGCTTCTCCCCATGCCTGTCCAAGCCTGTTTGACAGAGTGGGGATGAGAAAGCCTGGTGTTTTTCTAACCTCACTTACAGCCAGCATGTGGGCACTGAAAGCCCCTGGCTGTCTTTTGTGATTTCAACAAATCATCAGCACTTAAGCAAAGTGGGCAGAAAATTGCAGGTTGTATTGCAGATGAATGGAGAGCGAGAGAGCGCTGGGGTTGAGAAAACAGAGGTTTTGTAGGTATAATAGAGAAACCGCTGTCTGACAGCCTGTGGCAGCCTGGAAAGCCATCAGGTATTAGTTAAATGCTTAGTGAAGTTCACGCTGGGAGGCATAATCAGAGCTTCTGAACAGCAGCCATTTGATTGTCTCTATTATGTCCCTTTAGAAATGATTTGGGGGATGTTTTGCCTGGAGTTGTCAAGGTTAAGTCAAGGAAAACTCACCCTGCCCCGCACACTCGTGAGACACGGGAGCTGCAACCCGTCTGCGGGGAAGCAGAGGGCTTGTCCTTTCGGATTCCTTGAGTAACTGGAAAAGTGGTCCTACTCAGCCGGCAGCTTTGCGTCCTGTGGGCAGCTCATGCTCAGGGCTGCTGAGTTGATGCTGGGGGGCTTCGATGCCTGTTGACCCTGCAGAGGCAACAGAAGAGCCAGAGGCTCTTGCTGCTTTGGGCAGGATGGAGGGGCTCGCTCCAGGCCCCGTTAGCGCTGCCTAGTTATGCACGTAAGGGCTGTGCTGGGGTCTCAGAGGACATGGTCTTCCCTCCAGAAGCTTTGTCGCAGGTAACGCTGAGGAAGGACAGTGCTTAGCTTTGCTTGCAGAGCCCTAGGGACTATGTGGGCTTGGCAGTTGGGCCACATAAGTTTTTACTTGTAAACTGAGCTCGTCTGAAATGGCATCTTGGTTCAGTTGTTAACCTGGATCCCTGCAGAGTCACCTTCAGCATCATGTAGCAGAGGAAAGCCATAGGCTGTAGCCTTGATTGTCCTTTCACACTGCTGTAAATATGGTAGATCAGGTTCAGGCCCCAGGCCTCTGACCTCCAAAGCCAACTGGATTACCAAGGAAAGGTAGCGTCTCTTGTGCTGGGCAAGTAGCAACTTTTGGCTTTCCAATGTTGAACTGAACTGATTTGATTCAAATGCAAATTTCTGGAGCAGTGTCATGTAGCTCCTTTATAACAGTGGCTTGTTCACACAGCTGGACAATCAAAGACTAACCTCCCTGATAGTTAGATTATTAGTTAGGAGAACAGTCTGCCAGGGGAAAGAGGGGGGCTCCTATCACTTGCGACTTTTAAAGTAAGACCAAAAAATCATTACTGCAAATTACAATGCTGTACTGCCTGAAAGCCACGGATATGGCAGTATCCGTAGCGCAGGACTACAGCTGGGCTAATAATGGATTTTCCGGTTCTTTGGCAATTTCAAAAGGATTGAAAAAAATGTCATTCCAAGTCAGACCCGAAATGATCATTTTCAGAATTTGCAGCAAATTAAAAATTTGGGGGAAAATTATTGTGGGTCAAACTGTTTTCTTTGGGCGTCAACCTTTTTTTTAATGGTTTTGACTATTTATTTTAATAGCATAGAAGGAAACCTCTAGCCCATGAGCCATTGACATGAAACTTTTACATTCTTTTCTGAACTATATTTTCTAGTTTTATTTCCTAAAGCAAGGGGAGAAGGGGGTCCAACGCACAGCAGGGGTGGAGCCAGCTCTCAGAGCTGCGTCGTCTGGCCAGCCAGCGTCCCAGAGGAGCCAGGAAACTGGGAGCAGGGGGAGCAGGGATGGGGCCTGCTATCAAAAGCCTACATATGCAGATCATTTGGGGATGACAGTGGCTGAATTAACCCATGTGCCACTTCCCATCCTGCCCCCACAACCACATCCAGATCCAGCCTTAAAGGAGGGGTGAGTCCGACACCCTTGCCCCAACCAGGGTTTGAATGACAGGGGAGCTCATCCCCCCCATAAGAGACGAGAGTCCCCCTGTAAGCTTTGAAAATCATGGACAAATAGGGCTTTTTCAGGAACGGTCTCACCAGGATGTGCTGCTTCTGGGGGCATGGGGGCATGCTGCATGTCTTTGGGCCATAAGTTAGACAGGGGTTGAGCTGTTCAGACCTGAGCAGTTCTGGACACGCACGTGATGCAGAACTGCAGGCCCACATGCACGTTTGTTTGAGTCAAAACTGGAAGTGGCCAGTGAGCAGACGTGTCTCCAGAGTTAAGCAGCAGGTGAGCAGGTGTTTTTCAGATGCCAGTTCTGGCCTTGGTGTCTAAAGTCCCCCCCAAGTCCCGTTTTAGGGGTCTCAGCTCTTTCCAAGCCCCACCACAGAAGTGTGGAGCAGGCGGCAGGGATGCGGCGAACGCGTGAGTAGTGGCGGTTGGAAAATGCCAAATCTTTTTCACAAAAAAAAAAAACCTGTTATTCTCATCAACATTTCCCACTCTCATCTTTCAGGAAAGCCTCAAAACAGAAACAAAATAAACAGCTTGGGAAACCCCTTTTTAGGAAGTAAAAATTGGACTTCAGTTAAAGACAAGACAAAACACAACAGTTTGATAGAAAATGGAAAAAACCCTTCCCCCTCCATTTTTAGTTTTCTGTGAAAATCCCTTGGGGGTCAAAATTCCTTTTTGATGAATGCATTTTTTCTTACCAGCCCTAAATTTGCTGCTTTAAAAAGCAAAGGCTAACTGCAGTTTATCTCCTAAGTTGCATGAAATGTCAGCCAGATGGAGCTGCACAAAACTTGGTAGCAGAAGCGTGTGGCTGAATGCCTGGAGAGGACATCCTCACGTGGGCACCATGAACCCGCTGCTGGAATTAGGTGCGACAGTTCGACGGGAGAAGAGAGGTGGGGCCCACGGCCATGACGGGGTAGTGCAGGGCCTGTTGCTTTAGCACTGAGGCAGTCAGCAAGGCGTGCTGGATCTGCCTGGAAGCCCCGGCATCTGCCCATGTTCAGCAATCCCACCAAGAAGACTGCAGGCTTCTCTTGAAAGGAGAAAATGGGCTCTATGCATTGCACATGCAGACTTTGCTCCCCGTCCCTTGATCTGCCACAGCTCATGTGCTGCTCAAATGCCGAACTCTCAGGGAAATCATCCTCACACATGCTTAATAAATCAAAGGCAGGAACTCACAGCACTGGCAGGCAAAGTAATTAGAGCCCGAACATCCACTTGGTAAAATACTCATCTTGCCCTTTGAAACAGAAATAGAGAGTAAGTGTCGGTGTGGAGTTAGTAGTTGGCTTCTCCTGGAGCGGGGGAAAAGGAGGGGAAGCATATGCTCACACTCACAAAACAGAAAGGCAGAGCTGAGCTAGATATAGTGTCACAGAATCAGAGAAGTCGGGCTGGAAGGGACCTCCAGAGGTCATCTGTCCTACCCGCTTTTTGAGGCAGGATCAGCCCTATCCAAACCATCCTACACTATCCATAATCTAACCTCTTAGTAAATCTACCATCAACCCTGACACAAGACACAGCACCTTAACCTGCCACCAGTGAAGCAAGGGGGACCACAGCAGCCAACGTCCTGCTTGTGTAAATATATGTGTTAACATATGCTCAAGAGATCCCAGGTGGAGGGCCATGCTCCATGCTACAGAGGAAGGTAATCACCGGACCTAAAAATCCATGATTTTTTAAAATCTCATCATTTTGAAACCAATCTTGAGATGTTTGAGGCCTTGTTCATGATATTTGTGTGCTTGGGTGTGTCAATATGGCGTGTCAAAACAGATGGAGATGGACCCTGTCCCAAATGGTTTATTTTCTAAATGGGCAAGAGAAACATGAGCATGCTTTAGTCCAGTGGGGGTCTGCAGACTATGTCTATGGGGTCTGTTGAAGATGACTATGATCAATCAGAAATATGTGAATACCCACACTTACAAAAAGGGATCCACACCCCCATTCAAAATGTGTTAGGGGTCCACAAAAGAAGGTTGAAAACCGCTGCTAGTCAAAAGCAAGTGGTCAATACAAGTGTAAAGTGGTAAAAGGATCAAAAGGTCCTTTTTGACCCTAAAACACCACAAATCCCTGCTTTCCAGGTGAAGGACAGGCCACCTGGTGTAGGACTAGGAACTGAATTCAGCTCCAGTCCACAAAACCATCCTCACTCTACAAATGTGTCTGGTCCTTCCTGGGACAAAGCCTGCTTTTTCCTCACTTGCATGTGTGTGCAGCACAATATGAAATCATTAAAAGGCCTGAATATTCAGGACATCGTTACAGGCCCAAACCCATCCTAACTAGCCAGGGCCATTGTGTTTCCCACTCTT
Source organism: Crocodylus siamensis (assembly GCF_052110815.1). Taxonomy (NCBI): domain Eukaryota; kingdom Metazoa; phylum Chordata; order Crocodylia; family Crocodylidae; genus Crocodylus; species Crocodylus siamensis. The sequence continues at coordinate 7,657,485 of NC_143408.1, read as the reverse complement.
CCTACACCCCACCGGCACCTTCCTTTGACAATCCCCTTGTTGGGAACTGGACCAGAACAGATCATGAAAAATGGACTGTTCTCCGAGAGGGTTTGCCCCTGTGGCTTTGCTATTCTGGAAGGGAAATGATTTGCTTGCAAGTCTGCTAATCACTCTAGAAGAAAGGGGCCTGAATTTTCAACCACAGCTGTTCTGGGCAGCGTGAGGTGGGAAACCAGTCCTCAGATCCATGTGCAATGGCCTCTTCCTTGCCCTTTCCACAACCCACCATTTTAGAGACTACTGCAGCATCACACGGTGCCAATCGGCTGCCACGCCTAACCGGCAGTCCTAGAAGTCCCACCTTCGTGAGACTTAAGATGTCAGGGGAGATTGTGCAAATACGGTAAACCACCTTCCTCCACGGCGAGGTGATACAATGAGGGCTCACTTACCTTCCGCGACAGAAAAAAAGCACCCCAGACAGCTCACCGCCAGATCCGAGCAGACAAAGCCTGGCTGGGAAAGCAGCGGCCAGGGATGAGAAATATGAAAAAGATCCATCAGCTCAGGGTTTAGAGAGCTGTCGTAAATAGATCTGACGAGAGTCACTATTGATTTTTGTTGCGCGGAGCTGTAATTAGATTGACTGGGAAGAGATGTGCAAAGTGGTCTCAGCAGAAAATAAATAAAGAAATGCAGAAGGAACCCCGGGCGCGCTTTCATGATCCATTCGACTCCAGCTTTTCATGCCAGGGTCTCTGTTTGTGTCCCCTCCCTACCAGGCCTGTTAAGCTGGGGTCCTCAAAAGTGGGTAGGGGCGGTGCAATGGTTAACACATTGGACTGTCAGTCAGGAGCCCTTGTCTCCTATTCTTGGCTCTGCCATTTGCATTTGATAAATGACCTTAGGTTGTCCTGTGCCACGGGCAGCTGGTGCCTCCTGATTCTGGGGGGGCACCAACGGCCGATCGCCAACCAGGCGGGGGTGGGGTCCCCCAGCAGCTGATCACCAGCAGGGGGCAAACCCAGAAGTGCCGCTGGCACTTCTCTTGGCACCCCCACATTCTTGAAGGGGGGCACCAGCTGTTGCCCCCCCACTCCCTGGCCAGCGAGGGCCAATCTCAGGGGGGGCACGTGGCACCTCTATGCATCGCCTATGTCCTGTGCCTCAGTTTCCCCTCATATTAAAGCTGTAGGCCTCCCTGCTAAAAGTCTTTGTGCTTAATGCCTGCAAAAAACATATCATTATTCAAATCTCACCATTAGTGACTCAAGTCTATTTTCTGCTATGCCACATAATTAGTCTAATTCAGATGACCTCTATCTTGGGTAAACAGCTAGTCCAGTGTGGATTGACAGCACGGATTGAACCAGGAACCGTTAGCACTCAGATGATAGGATCACACTGGGAGAAAGCGGGCTGTCTTGGCTGACGCAGCAGATTAAGAGTCTGGAGATCTCTTGCCTCCGGGCATGTGAACGAGTTACCGTATGGCAAAGGAAAGCTGGGGCTCACGGTGTGCCAGGTGTGCAGGTTCTCGTTACGCAGTAAATGAAATCTTCCTGGTAAGAAGGCAAAGCGACTGTGGGTTACCTTTCATATACCACAGGGTAGTGTGCACATAGGCAGTTCATGCAGAGAAGCTGAGTTGCTCTAAGGCTCTGCTGTCTCTGCCTCATGGGAACCTGTCTGTGTGCCCAGGTCCCCAGCTGCATCGCAGATGCCAGTGCAGCTTTGAAGGAATCACCTTATTCTTGCCACTCCATGGCTCAGCTGTGCAACGGCAATCATATCACTTCCCTTTATTTTTTACTTAAGTCATGACCATTTTGAGTCAGGGATTGTCTTTCTATATGTGCACAGCACCCAATACAAAGTTGTCTGTCTCAGGAGCTAAAGGTGCTACTAAAGGATGAAGAAGAAGAATTAAATATCTCTGTAGTGAGATCACCATGTTTTTGAAAAAATCACCATGTCTGTGAAAACAGAAGATGATAGCATAGCTATGGTGGGGCCAACTCCAGCACCTGGAGTCCTGTGATTAGATTAATATTTCAACAGTCATCTTCCAGAAAGCATATTATTAGCCACTCAAAAAGCTCCGACACTCAACTACAAATACCACAAAACTAATGTTTTTGTTTCATCTAGCTACTGTTAAGGCCTGTGGCATTGCTCATGCCAGCATTAGTGACTCAAGTCTGGCTATTTTCTGATATACCATAGGCCAGAATTTGGTCTCATTCATTTTACCTCTATCATCATGAGTAAACTGCAAGCTCAGTGTGGACTAATAGCAGGGAATGAACCAGGAACCTGAAACCTTTAGCACTCAGATGATAAAACATACTGGGCACATCTACATGTTCATTAATGCACTTTAGGTAATGCGCATTAAATCTAGTCCCTTCTGGGTGCCTATACACAAGCACGGAAGCTGCTCCAACCTGCTGGAAGTCCAGTGTCTGAGCAGACTCGATAAATCAAGTCTGTAGGAGCATGGCAACTGCCATGCTCTGGTAGCCTCCTGAATCTCACGTATCAGCAGCCCCATGCTCAAAAATGGGGGCACCTTACCTAAAGTTCGTTGAACAAGCTTTAGTTCAAGCGTCTCTGGAACCATTTTGAAGCATGGGGATGCTGGTCCATGAGACGTAGCAGCGGTTTAATTAGAAAAGCTGTCAGAGACTCTCTAAATAAAGCACCACCCCCATCCGCCCTCAGGGCATATGTAAAAATAAAGTACCCTCCATTGTGAGGTCCTAGAAAAAGGCACATTTGCCTATTTTAATGCACGTTAGCTAAAGAGCATGGGTTTTTCTGTGACACTCATTAAAATAGGCTAATGCACATTGAAGTGCACTTATAGATGTGTCCCTTTGTGCATCTTTTAATGCTTTTGGGATGGTAATGTTGTAACCTGAAAATACCTCTGTTTTCATATACAAATATATAATGAGGCTCTCCAGGGCTTCCAGCTTCGTTAGAGTTGATCCCCAATAAACCAGCCCTACAGGTGCTGCTGGACATGTACCCAGTCAACTACACAAGCATCCATCCGGACAGCCATCTGTATTCAACTCTCCGTTCTGCTGTCTCGCCACTAGATGCTAGTATAATACCCCATATCATTCACTCCAGGCCAGGTAGCTGGTACATCTACACAGCAATCGATGCTGACTAGCGCTGCTGTGCACACTGGGGTACCAACTGCTTAGGGACTGGCTGCAGTATAATCTACGCCAGGTCTACGCTGCAAAGTTTGGCCCACATCCCTGTATTAGCTGTATGGTCATGTGTGATTTCTGATTGGCATAGTTGTGTTGGCAAATGCCCCTGGTGCTTCTGCTACTACACTTTGAGCCAGGCTGTAGTCTACCAGTAACATCACTGAACTGAGGTGCCCAAATGCCACCCTGTCCAGGTCCTTGAAAAACTGCTAATGTAAAACGTAGGTGGCTGCTCCTCCTCACTGCTCTTTTAGGATACCGTAGGGTTAGATCCTAAGGTCTCTATGATCTTAAGAGTAAAATAATGGTGTGTTACAAAAGTAGGTGCATTAATGGATTTTTCAAATACTTGTGCATGTTGGCACAGAATTGCAATTAAGCACCTAAGTCATTTAGGCACTTATTGGGTAGAATGGGTACCTGCAGTTATAGCAGCCAAGCTATGTTTTTAACCAGACCAGCTTTTTTATTTTTGCTGAAATAAGTTATAACAGCTAATTTTGTTTGTCTAACTTGTGTACATGTAGGCAGTGGCATCCCATGCCTGTATAACACGATGGTATGCTTAAAGCAAAGCACTCCTACTCTAGATCGTTAGAAGCTTTTAGAGGCTTTATCAGTGGCTATGATGAACTGAAGGGACCTGCTTTCAGGAACTAAGCAATACTGGGCCTGGCTAGATCTTGGATAGGAAGCCTTCTAAGGACCGAGATGCTATGGGTTTGAGGCAAGGAGAGGTGGCCAAATGTTTGGCAAATATTAGTCTGTAGAAATTAAATGATTTCAGGACTTCACATAGCACCATTGCTGTTGCTGAACAGGTGGATAGAAACCAGAGGATTTCATAGACATTAGGGCTGGAAGGGACCTCAGAAGATCATCGAGTCCAGCCCCCTGCTCCAGGGGCAGGAAGTCAGCTGGGGTCATAGGATCCCAGCAAGATAAGCATCCAATTTACTCTTGAAGGTGTTCAATGTAGGTGCTTGAACCACCCCCGATGGCAGGCTGTTCCAGACCTTGGGGGCTCGGACAGTAAAGAAATTCTTCCTTATGTCCAGCCTGAAACGGTCTTGCAGGAGTTTGTGACCGTTCGACCTCGTCGTCCCTTGGGGCGCTCTGGTGAACAAACGTTCCCCCAGATCCTGGTGGTCACCCCTGATAGGTGGCCATCAGATCACCCCTGAGCCTACGCTTTTCCAGGCTAAAGAGTCCCATGGCTCTCAGCCTGTCATTGTAAGATCTGTTTTCCTGACCTCTGATCATGCGCGTGGCTCTCCTCTGGACTCTCTCAAGCTTCTCCACATCCTTTTTGAATTGTGGAGCCCAAAACTGGACGCAGTACTCCAGCTGCGGCCTCACCAAGGCCGAGTACAAGGGGAGAATGACGTCCCGGGATTTGCTCGAGAAGCATCTATGGATGCAAGCCAGCGTTTTGGTCGCTTTATTAACTGCAGCATCGCATTGCAGGTTCATGTTCATCTTGTGGTCAATGATGACCCCCAAGTCTCTTTCTTCCATAGCGCTAGCCAGCGTAGCACTGCCGAGCCTATAAGGGTGCTGCAGGTTTTTCCTCCCAAGGTGGAGAACCTTGCATTTTTCGGTGTTAAACACCATGAGGTTCTCGTCTGCCCATTTGCTGAGCCTGTCCAGGTCAGCCTGGGTCACCCGCCTGTCCTCTGGCGTGGATGCTTTGCCCCAAAGTTTGGTGTCATCGGCGAACTTGGCCAGTCCACTCCTGACTTCAATGTCCAAATCATTAATGAAGATGTTGAACAGTATGGGTCCCAGGACAGAGCCTTGAGGGACCCCACTGGTCACAGGGCACCACGATGAGTGACTGCCATCAATCACAACCCTCTGGGTCTGACCACGAAGCCAATTTCCCAGCCAGCGGATCGTGGTGGAGCCAAGGCCACAACTGGGCAGTTTGGCCAAGAGGTGATCATGGGATACCAGATCAAAGGCTTTTTTGAAGTCAAGATATATGACATCAATCTCTTCTCCCTTGGCCAGGTGATAGGTCACCCGGTCATAGAAGGAAATGAGATTGGTCAAACAAGACCTACCCGCAACAAACCTGTGCTGGCTATCCCTTAGGATGTTAGCCTGGGCCAGTCCCTCAAGGATGGCCTCCTTAATAAACTTTTCTAAGAACCTTCCCCAGGATAGAAGTCAGGCTAATGGGCCTGTAGTTAGCCGGATCCACTCTAGGAAGAGAAGGACCTTATTTTCTTCCCAGACAGGATTAATTCACACCAATGGAAACATGCCCACAGCAGGAGTTTAATGTAGAGCTGCAGCTATACATGACTTGAGTATAGGCAATACCAAAAAGTCTTCATAGCACCCAGCACAGTGGCATCCCAACCCCTGATCAAGGTCTCCAGATGATACCTAACTACAATTAATTCATTATTTAGATGTGATCAAAATACTACAAACTTTAATATTGGAATGAGGGAGGAGAGGGAAGAGAGAGAGAGAGAGAGGCGTTTGTTTTTTGGAGGGTTTTTTTCCTTTTTTGCAGAAATGTTCCAGAAGAAACCGTGCAGCTTTTCAGGCAGCCACAGTAAATGAAAAAAATCACCCCCAAAAGAGATAAATTAACAAAAAAAATTGCAAAGATGTTTTGCAAATATATATTCATGATTTGGATAATGGGTGGAACGAAAGCTTATCAAATTTGTGGGTGACACCTAGTTGAGTTGAAGTTGCAGCCATTCTGGAGGGCAGGGCTGGGAGCCAGAATGACTTGGACAGACTGGAAAAAACGGTCCACAATCAATCAGATAAGATCCAACAGGGACAAGTGCAAAGTCCTCCTCATCAAGAAGGATGTGGACAGGTTAGAAGGAGTCCAAGTGGTCAAGCATTGGATCAGGCTGCCTAGAGAAACTGTGGAATCCCCATCCTTGGACATGTGCAAGGGCAGATTGGACAGACAATTGTCTGGCGTGGTTTAGCTGGGAACGATCTTACCTTGAGCAAGGGGATGGACTAGATGTGATCTTGTAAGGTCACTTCCAGCCATATTTTCCTATGATCCAAATATCCGATGTGTTGTATTTTTTGACCAGTTCTAGCTATTGTTGATCATGGTAGTAATGGAAGGGCGTATTGCTTTGATAAAATAATACTGTACTACGGGAAATATTTAGTACCTTTGCCCCTTCACCGATATCATTCATTCAATCATATATCTTGAAATGTTTAACCTAAATGGCTCAGTATTGGGGAAACCAAAGCACAGTCCAGTACCCTGATAAGGCCAACATCATACGGACAGAAAAATATTAGCGCCAAGAAGAGAACCCAAGTCTTTTCTTCCAACAAGCCGTCATCCTCTTGAATAGCCGTACTAACGAGCATTGCCTTTGAGTTGCAGAATTCCAGCAACGCTCTCAGTCACTGGCTATTACACGTGGCATAACTGAGTGGAAACCAATGTGGAGTTTAAAAACTTGAAACACTGATTAACTTTTCTCAGTCTATCCAATGCAGCTCATGTGAAAGGCGGCCAACAGATGGGAGCCATTATAAGCCAACTTCACCCCTTCACTGGAATTATAGCTGGGGTGAATACAACCTGCACCTGTCCCTCGGAGAGCACACCTAACACACCTAGCACATCTAATAGTGTCTCCTATGCAAAGATATATGAAACAGAGCAAAAGTGAGGACCTACTGTGGATAGTTGCAGGCCTTAAACTCACTGGTAGGTAATGCTAACGCTACACAGCAACCATCACCAACAGAAAGCCAACATCTGCCATACAAATTCATTCTCACCTTGAGTGCAGGGGGATATTACCTTGTCACCGAGATGGCTATGAAGTAATTGCCTCTATTAATTCAATGGGCAAAAAAAAAAAAAAGACCATTATATCACAGGCATCAAGAAGCGAGACAAGATCCTTGACCTATTTTGCTGTTTATGCCACATCAATGATTTGCGGCAATCAGACGCAGCTTTGTTCCAACTAACTGCAAACACAACATGTCAATACTGCTGCTTTGCTGCGTTCTGGAGGACTGCATGGGGAGGACATGTAGAAGGGGTCTCGCTGATACAGTCCATTACATTGGCATATTCAGCAAAAGGCAGGAGCCGTCACAGTTACACTGTACCACACCCCGGTTTGGCCCGATGCACACTTGCACACCCCTTTGCTTCTAGCTTTCACCCGCAGCAGTGTTGAGAGTGAGCAGAGGTTTGGACTAACGTATGAATGGAGTGAACTGGGAGCTGGGAGCTGGGGGTGGCTGAGGGGAGCTGATCAAAGCCAATATGTCACTCACTGCTCGGACTGTGCACGCCTGTGGGTTTTTTTGATTTTGCTTTTAATTCATGTCTGGAAAAAAGTCAAATTTTCTATAAAAGGTTTTTTTGTTTGTTCTTTTTGCAAGCATCTGATGGTCATAGGGTAGGTTTTTCACTAACACATTCATCTGCTGGCTGTTTGACTGAGGTACCTCATGGGACCCAGACTCCACCTGGTACCACAAAGGGTTAAAAATGTCTTTGTTCTCCAGAATGTCTGTTTCCAATAAAATTTTTAAAAAAGGGCAGCTGGATTCAGGACCTTTGGCAAAGCCTGGGGAAATGCTCTCTGCTAACCATTATTGCCCCAAACCAAATGGCTTGAATTGGATATATTTTGCTTGGGCAAATCTGTTGTCTCCTGTAAACTGGCAGCCCTAATTAGAGCTGAGCACTCAGGCAATCAGGGGAAAGAATCAATACCATGTGGCAAATATGACCAATCAGCAGGAAGCAACAGAAATCCAAGATGCAAGGATTTGGAACCGGTCCATGTCTAAAAATTCACCAATTAATGTATCCATTTGCAACTTGCTTGTGTCTGTGCCCAGCAACAAGAGAATAGGCAATAACTACTAGATAAGTGATCTGGTTATCAGCTCTAGATCTACCCAACATGGGCTGGAAGTGATGGACCTCCAAATGTATCTATGCACAGTGTTAGCTCAGGGTGCCTAGAGTTAAAATGAGCAGAGAAAAGCAAGCTGGAAAAAAGAAATCATAAAAACGAGTGCCCTCTCCCAAAAAGTTGGAGGAACTAATTTGCAATAAGGATGCACGTTCGTCGTGCCTCCTCATAAAGGACAGATGTGGAATGGGCTGCGCTGCCACTTGCCATTAGTTCACGCTAGAAGTAAGGAGCACGTTTTCAACTGGGAAGGTGATGAATAGCTGACCCAAGGTTGTGGTAGGTTTTCCGTCACCTAGATTCTTTCAATGACGAATGAGTATCCTTTCAAATAATACGCCTTAGTTCGGTCACAAGCTCTTTGGCTCATTGAAAGAAGCACTGAGTAGAATCGCCTTGCCTATGCTCTGCGGGAGATTAAAGTCAATTATTGTAATCCGATTTTCTGGCTTGAAAATCTTTTAATGTTGCCCCTGCTGTGAGTTGCCTGCCAAAACCATAGCACGTAGAGATCTCAGTACGCATGCCGGTTAGGCATGGTAACATTTTCAAAGGCATGTATGACTTTGGCTCCTCAAGCCCATCCCTTTTCATAAGGGTTGATACTCCTAAGTCCCCTAGGCCACGTCCTCACTGCACAAAGCTTTGCTGATACAGTGAAACAGCTCACTTGAGATAGCTATCACAGTGTAAGGTCCTAGGGGATGCAAGGCACAGGTAGATTGTACCTCAAGGTAGAGTCGAGGTCAAACTTATACCACACTTTGGAGCTAAGCTCATCTCCTTGGTTTCCAACAGGACTCGGCATTGCAGTAGTTCTCTCAAAACATAATCTTAGACATTCATGAAGTTTTCACCCACCGTGAAGCAGTTAGATGTCTACATGCCAATGATCCTGCATGCAAAATGAAAGGCTCTTTATCCTTAAGCCAGTCCCTAAGACTCTACATAGCTTCTAAAAATGATCTGGGATCATTTAATTCATTTCAGCTCACCTTTAAAGCAGTCTTAATACTCAGCAAAATTTCATTGCAGTGAATTAACAGGCTCGCTGTTCAACAGAAGAGTCATTTGAGCTTTCTTCACCTGACTCTCCAGTGCTCTTTACTTTGCACAAAGCTGGTACAAAATGCAGCTCTTCAGATAATGTTTTACACTTACCTTATAAATGATCACATGAGGCCCAAGACAGGGGAAATGCAGGCTTATAATGCCTTCACTCAAAATCTCTTTAACCACAAGACATCGCAATCTTCACTGTTCACTCTGGCGATGTGTCTACCCTTTCATTTTTTTCTCCTGTTTTAACACAGGATAATGAAATGCACCCAACTGCGCATTCCAGCAAAAACAGGACAGTCCAACTGACTTCTCCAATGTCCTGTGTGCATGCTCAGTCATTTGCACCTGTACGAAGTGGATGTAAAATGCTGCTAATTCAGAAAGGATGTTTTTTACATACACCCTGCAATGGGACAAATGAGCACACCAGGCACAGAACAATGGAGAAAGGGGCCTAGACTTTATCACTGAGTTTGAACACAGCTAGAAGGAAGTGCTTGGATCATGGAACAAATGTTTCACAACTATCCTACGACTGTGTTAAGTAGCACATGTCATAACACAACTGAAGTATAGACACACGCAAATGGTGTAACCTGTCACAAGACCCCCCAACCAAAGCATTGGGATGACTCTCCAAGAGTCCACTATTCTGTTAACATTATGGACATCCTGAACTAACCCTATAAAGTTATTTAATGACAAGGCAAAGAATGACGTAGCCTTTACTACATGATATTGGAAATAAAGACACAACCGTGAATTAATGGAGAAATGAGAGCCCACCGCTGAGGAATGCAGTTCAAAGAGGACAGATAACAGCAAACCTTGCAGGACTCATGGTATAAAGCAAAGCAAGACCACAAATGCCTATGAGATGACTTTAGCAACCTGAACTCCAAAGGGAGTGTTTTGATTGGCTGTCAGGGATGTCCTAGCCCTCAAATCCAGTGGACTGCACCAGTTAAACCCCTATTCCTCGGTCTGGTTTTGTTGTTCAAACAATTTCCATCTTGCAATAGAAATAGGACCCAATGGGCTCTCTCCTCTTCTGTCTAGTCTAGTTCCCACTGAGCTGCTGAGTAGCCTGTAACTAGAGGGCATCGCATCCTCCTGCTCTAGGGACATCCCCCTTGTACCCACCCCAGTGCCTCTAGCAACTCTGCTTCGGTCTCTGCTGTGAGCCTGGGACCAGGGCTGATGGGACCTGTAGCATGTTTGCGTGAGACGTTAAGGCATACGCAGAGCCTGCCCATTGGTCCCGGAAGGGAGATCTTCTCTCTGAAGCGGTGCTGTGCTGACTTTGATTCTCTGATGTCGTACAGTATTCAACTCCCTGAACCACCGAGGACCTCTGTCAGCTCCGCAGTGGGGAAGCTCTTTGCCTCTGAGGTTCTTCGAATGGCAGAGCCCCAAAGGCCAGAGCTTCAGCTCCTCTAAACTGTCGTTGGTCCTTTGACTTCAACCGAGCCATGAGAGTTTACAAAGTTGATGATTTAGCCCTTGTGTTTCTGAAAGAGAAGGACTCAGATCTACTCCCAACACTGCATGGATGCCCAAGGCTCATTTTGTAACTGTCCTTGTCCTCTCCAGGACTTGGGTGGCCCGAGGGAGGACCACCAGAGGGTTCCTGAGGCTGAACAGTGAAGTTATTCCTTTCCCTTGGGTTTGTGCTTGCACAACCTGACCAACCCTCAGGGAAAGTGAACTGAAAACTGGAGTAAAGTAACAGTAGCATAAGAGAGGTGGGGGGCAAGGGTGCAAAAATAGCCATGACCAACGTGGAGGCTGATCATACTGCTGTGACTGTTGGAAGCTAGTGCTGCTCCGGGTCTCCCAGGAGTTGAGCTGTCTGGCTACGCCTCTGTAAAGTGCCACCTGTCTGACTGAGCTGAAGCTGATACTATGAAAGGGGCAAATGACAGCACTAAGTTCAGAAAAACTACGGATGGACAGACAGCCGGGCAGCCAGACAGACACATATGCCTAGTAACACTCACATGCACACAATGGCAGCCTCCAGATCCACAGGAGCAGTGGATTTGCCTGCAGACTACAAGCCCCCGTGTAGACTATTGGATTGCAAGAAGTGGTTCCAGAGCCTCTGATCTGGATTAGTGGTCCTAGAAGCCTATGTAGTGCCAGGAGGGTCCAGGTAAAGGCTGCAAAGCAGCAGCTCAGGGGAATAAGGTGTTCAAACCCCACTGAAATGCAATGGAGTAAATTTTTCAAAAATACTTCAGAAATTTAGGAGCATAAATTCAGCTGAAAGTCACTATAGGCCAAATTTCCCCGTTTCCATTAATAACTGACTTATGGCCAGATCCCGATCCACTGTTTAGGCTCCTAAATCACATGGAGTTAGGCACTTAAACAACTTACAAAATCTAGGCCTGAGGGACAATTTTTAATGGGACTTGGCTGTCTGGGAATTTTTGAAAATCTCAATAGGTGCCTATATATCTTAAATCCTGTAAAGATAAGGTCCTCAGGAGCCTAAGTCTCACTGAATTCAATGAGGATTAGGCTCTTAAGTACATAAGTGACTCTTGAAAATGGAATTTAGGCTTCTAAGTCATTTGGAGATTTTTTAAAATAATGCCCTTAGGCACTTTTGAAAATCGTAGCTACTACCAAATACAGAGAAAAAAATGTCTGTGTCAAGTTGGTCTTTTTACACTGTTGAGAGTCTTCTCCTACAAAGAAGTCATGAAAAAGACCCTCCAAAAAAAGTAAACGTGGGGGTATTTGTGTAGATTTGAATGTAAATATTCATGTCTTTAACTTCTCCTCTGCTCCCTGCACATAGCATGGAAATGTATTAGGCCTTTACTTCCCAGCACCTGCCCCCCAGCACATATCAGCCCGGTGCCACCCCCCACTCCCCACTTTGGGAAAGCACTTCTTTTCATGACCTACTGCTTAAGCCGAGATAGGGTGGGAGGATTTTTAACTCTAGAAGCTGGTTCTTCCGGACAGAAGTGCATCCGTGTCTCCCCTGGAATGGGATTGAATAGGGCAGGAAAGGGAGTGAGCGTGATAAGGAAGACAGTGGGGGAAGCTGAAATCTCCTGGACCTTAAAGCTGCTCAGTCCAGTCCATGGGCAGAAAGGGAGCAAAGGGAAATCCACCTTCTGGGACCTTGCTGAGAGCAGAATGGCTGCTGCATCATTTTGCTTTGAGAAGCACTAGGGCCTACCAGGAAGCGTGAGCAAAAGTCCATTTGAAAAATGTCAGCCACTTTGTGCTGGTTCAAGTTGGCCATGTCACATAGGACCACAGGAAAGCAGGGCTGGAAGGGACCTCATGAGACCATCTAGCCCAGCAGCCTGCTCAAGGCAGGGCCATCCCAGCCAAGGGTCTTTCCAACCTGCAATTGAACATTTCCAAAGACAGAAATGCTACCGCCTTTCTAGGCAGCCCGTTCCAATGCTTGGCCACCCTCATAGTGAGGAAGTTCCTCCTTCCTAATCTCCAGCCTAAATTTCCTCTGCTGCATTTCAAGGCCATTGCTCCTAGCCCTGTCCCCTACAGCCATAGAGAACAGTCTATCTCCATCCTCTTCATAGAGAGTTACAGGTGAAGCAATGTGTCTGTTGATGCACTGGTTCCTGGGACTGTTAGTCCTCCAGTGAAGTCAACAGACAGCAACAAAAGTCAATGCGAAGCAGAAGCTGCCAGTGAAGCCTAAGGAATCTGCGACTAGGGGTTGCATGCTGGCACAAGATGAATGGCCACCTCCAGCACTCACGCCGTTCCTAAATTATGAGGTCCCAGATTGCCAGAGGGTGGGAGCAAAATCAGACCACAAGCATCCTCTGTCTCCAGCCCTATTACCAGAAAGGGATATTGAGAGTTCCCGTGAGATGCCGGCTGCCAAGGGCTTCCAAGCAGTCTTTTGCATGGCTTGTCTTCACCCTGGCATTTCTCAGCCAAGTGATGGAAGCAGCTGGAGTCTCTTTTGAAGAGAAAATAGTAGAGAGGAGGGGACGAGAACAAGGTAGAGAGGTGGCAGGGAGCTGGGCAGAAGCCAGGGACGATGAAACTCAGGCTTGCAGGTAGTAAGAGGCCTGGCTTTGTAGTAGAGCCAGGAGACAGGAGCACAGAGTAATGGGATCCTGCACCAATTAATGGCCATGTTCTTTCTTTTGAATGTGTAGCTTGCAAACGCAAAGAGCAGGAGCAGCAGAAAGACCGGAGCCTGCAGCCCAAGAAGCAGCGGCTGGTCTTTACGGACCTCCAGCGCCGCACCCTGATCGCCATCTTCAAGGAGAACAAGCGTCCCTCCAAGGAGATGCAGATGACCATCTCGCAGCAGCTGGGCCTGGAGCTCAATACTGTCAGCAACTTCTTCATGAACGCCCGCCGGCGGTGCATGAACCGCTGGCAGGAGGAGCCTGGCACCAACCCCGGGGTCCCCTCTTCTTCTACAAGCACTTTCTCCAAAGCATGATGTTCCTTCTTGGCCCCTCTGTAACCCCTGACCACTCCTTCCTCATGAGAAATCCAACCACACACTTATACACATGCACCAATCAAATGACAAGTCAAACTGACCCAGACCTTATGGATGGGTGCTCTTGGGTGCTGCAGGGAAGTTGGCCTCCCTCTCCGGATTTTGGCCTACACTCCCATGTTTTGCTTTCATAGTCCAGTCCGAGAAGAAGCTCATGGCAGAGGGGCAGTTTCCTTTCTCTTGGCGCTCTGAGGAAACTTCCAGTGGAGCGAGCGATGCCCAAACCACCTGAAGTCCAAACCATCCTTGCAACTCTCACGGTTCACACAGGATTTGAGGCCTCCTGTTCCTTCCCCGTGATCCAGCCACTGAGGAGAGAAGCCCTCTCCTGCTTCTGCCAACAAAGGAGGGTGCATCCCTCCCCAAACATGTCTCCCTACGCTCTGATGTATTTACTAGGCTCACCTTTAAACGGCACATTATTAGCCTCTCCCTTCACAGGATAAGATACAAGATTTGAGGCCTGAGAGACGGGCTCCAGCTCATGCATTTACAACCAAATTCCATACGATTTCAGTAAAGGAGAGCAGCCAACCTCTCCACATTTCCAGCATTTACATAGGAGAGCAGAGGTCTCAAGTCCCATATTTGTAAAGGTATTAGATGCTTAATGCTGCAGATGGGCACTAAGCGGGAGCTCAAAAGCACCTGCGCCACTAATTCCCATTAAAATAAGGAAATGCCTGGGAGTTAGGCATCTCGATGCTTTTGAGAAGCCCACAAGGTGCACCCCACAGCTTCAGGCAAATAAGTACCTTCTGTGAAGACAGTTATCCAACCCTTTGAGAAGCCCCCAAGAGCATCCATTGCGGCTACTGGTTTTTGACATCAAGTGCACAAAGAAGGTCCAAAAGGGAAAACAAGCAAACAGCCCAAGAGAAGACTCCTTTTCTTCTGGGATTCCTTCCAAAGAAATTCCAAGCCTAAGGAAAATGTGGAGACATTAATACAGAAACAGCACCCACCCTCTCCCCTGCTGGCCTTGCTTTGACAGCATGGTGACACAGGAGCCAGCAGAGGAGGGTGCAAAGTTGAATTGCACTGTGTCACCGAGAGTTCAAGCAGATCAAGAAGCACATTTTAGCGAAATAAATCGGGTATAAAAAAAATAGTTGTTTGAAAAAACCCACGAGGAAAGACTTCGACTGCAGGATCTGATCTTTCCTGGGGACTGGACCGGTGAGGCCGGTCAAGCCCAGCAGTGCTCGCTGCTTTCTTTCTGTTTTATTTTGGTTTGGTAGTGAACCCAAACAAAGCACTGTTTTGTCTGCTTTGTGTCTCCCCCCACTGGTAATACACATACTGTCCGCCCCGCTCCCTACCCTCCTCTCTGTTACCAAAGAAAGAAAACCAAAAATCAAAACCCTGCTGAAATCAACAATGGTGCACGGTGGAAAACAAAAAACAGCAACAGAAAAAATGGATCTAGTTGCAAAATATAGAGATATATGTGAGAAAACAAAAAAAGATCAAAAGGGAAAAATAAAACAAAAAAGTAATAAAACCAAAAAAAAAAAAAAAAAAAAAAGGACCCCTAGAAAAAGCTCGACTAAAAGACCGGCAACTTACAAAAGACGACAGATTTTTTTTTTGTGCCAATTAACAACCTGCCTTAAATGCGAAATCCTAGAGAGATGGTACTAGCTTCAAAATTTATCGTTTCCTCTGATCTCTAAATGGTGACTTGTGCCATATACAAAGCAATCACAAGGCAAAACAATTAAGATCAGCTGTCAAGCAACCAAGCAAACCCCCCACCCCCAATGCCTCTTTATGAAACTCCAGTGCCTCCTTGGGGAGAGGTGGAGGTGGGGGAGGAGACAAGATGAGGTTGGGGGAGAAGGAAATGGCCCCTCCTCCACGTATGGGAAAAATTTTATAAAAAAAAGGGACAATATTGAATTGATGCGGGTAAAATAGTACCATCTTGGATCTAGTGCTACAGTTTCTTCTATTCACTTTACTTTGAAAATGATCTGTTGTGCAACAGTGAGGCACCTTGCTGAAAAGAATGAAAGAAGGAAATATATATATATATATATATATATAAAATATATATATATATATACATACATACATTGAAAAGGAAAAGAAAGGAAGGAAAAAAGGAAGGAAAGAAATAAACCTAGAAATCATTTACTAACCTACCAGAATGGTCTGAGCAGGTTATCAGGACTCCCCGTACCGTCTCACCAAAGCGATCACTGGGATGGAGGGGGCGACCCAGAAGCAGGGGTGAAGGGGGGGGGGGTCAGAGTGATATGGTTACAACTAAATAAAACATAATTTACTACTAGAAAGACAGAGAGCTGGGAGAAGAAAGAGCGAAAGAGAGAGAAAGAAAGAGAGAAAAGGAAGGAAGGAAAGAACATGGCAGGCGCCATGTTGTGTTTTGCCGACAAAAAAAAACCACAAAAAAGGAAAAGCAAATATAATTCCCCACCCCCCCGCCACCGACTTTCCCCTAAAGTTGTTTCTTCTTGTCTTGTCATGACGTGGTGGCGATGATGATGGTGGATTCCTGAACCCGATCTAGTAGTATTCAAGGGCTGAGAAGCCAAGAAGGGGCCTTGGTTTGGGAAGCGAAAAGAGTAAATTCCACAGGCCCCCAAGGATGCAAAGACATTTC
Source organism: Crocodylus siamensis (assembly GCF_052110815.1). Taxonomy (NCBI): domain Eukaryota; kingdom Metazoa; phylum Chordata; order Crocodylia; family Crocodylidae; genus Crocodylus; species Crocodylus siamensis. Next base: position 7,641,117 of record NC_143408.1, on the reverse strand, counting down.
TAGTGAGAACCCAAGGATAAAGGCTACCTCACTTGAGTTTTCAATTTTTGTGATTTGAAAATCACGTCTGATACCAAAGATTTTGTTCCCCTTGTCTGGTCTGTGCTGGAAACACCGCTTTCCCTGCTGCCTTTGAGACAGGTACATCTGTAAATCCTTTCCCCCCCGCCCCTCCTCTACCTCCTTCCCGCTCCCCGCAACCTCCCCCTCCTCTTCTTCTCCCTTCCCGGCAGCCCCTTCGAGTCCTGAGTGCGAGAGAGAAAGAGAGAGGACAGAATGGTAGCATGTTAGATGAGTGCCTTTTTCTTGTACCAAAGGTGTGTGGCTATTTCTTCACTTCTATGCTTTTGTCCTATACGCTCGCTGTTACCTCACCTCTTCGAAGCAGATGGATTCTGGTGATCCCTTTAGCCTTTGGGTGTTGGGGCAGAAAAATAGATCCCCCCCTTTCTGGAAAAGTTCTCAGTTTCTGTTCTTCCTGGGTAGAAATCTCCCCCTTGGACCTCTCAATGCCTCAAAATAGAGCGGTTAGGAGGATCCCAGAGACCCACCTCACCACTTGATCCTTCCCTCACCATCTGCCCCACTATGTGCAGGTCTTAGAGCTAGGGACAAAAAGGGATCTCAGTTTGTCTGAAGTTTTGCAGCAGCCTGAGTTGGCTCCTGGGATCATGCAGATGCTAGAGAGAGAAGTGTATTGTACTATTAAATCCTCCCCTTCCTCCTCCTGTGGAGGGGGGCATTCCTCAGACCAAATACTGACCTTGCCCTCAACCCAAATTTTGGTAGCCTGGGCAGAGCTTGAGATATTTAGCAGCTTCACAGGCCAGGAGGGTGAGACTCTCAAATACCACAGCTCATGTCCGAAAGAAGTTGAAGGGAAAACTCTTCCCTTAGATCAGGGGTGGGCAAAATGCGGCTCGGAGGCCGGATGTGGCCCACCAGGCCATTCTATCTGGCCCGCAGGGCCCCTAAAAAACTTAGAAAATCTGTATTTATCTGCCCTGGGCTGCCTGTCATGCAGCCCTCAATGGCTTTCCAAAACTCAGTAAGCGGCCTTCTGCCCAAAATAATTGCCCGCCCCTGCCTTAGATGGATCCTGTTGGTCTCATATATTGAGCAGGACCATTGGTGCCATCCCACAAGGGAGCAGGGGAGTCGCACAGGAGAGTCGCCTGATGTGGGATTGTCTCTTCAGCATGCCATGTTTTTCCTAAATCTCTCGCAGAGCAGGGTTTGGAGCCAAGCCACAAATGTAATAACCACAAAGTGACCATAATGTTTGTGGACATTTTGGCTTGTGGGTCCTGCGTGACCTCAGCTAGGGTATCCCCCACCCAATGAACCTGCATTTTTGAGAAGTAAGCAGTTACACCGGGGTCAGATACCACCAAGCCTGTAAGGTGAGGAGGGAAGTTTGGGAAATGACGCTAGTGATGTTCATTGCCGGAAAGTTTTCCGGCCCCTCCACATGTTGTTCACATAACAGCTTTCCCCGAGGTGGGCTGGCAGAGGTAGGGATCAAAGCGGGACCCTCTAGATATAAACACGTGTCTTTACCGCCAGAGCAAAACTGTAGGTTGGCCAATGGTCTAGGAGGCTCATCAACATTTACCGGTGGCCTGGTCGCAGCCAGGGGGAGACAGTGCCCCACATGCCTGCGCTGCCGTCCAAAGTCACCCCAGTGCAGAATATGACAAGTGGAGCTGGGTGTAGACATGCTTGCCATGCAGATGTCTTCTGGCACCGTTGGTTCCTTGGCAAACGAAAAAATGTAAAAGAATTTCATTCATCTTGAACTAAACCTTTTTTGTGGGAAAGCAAAATGTTTCAATTGTCTTAGGGGTTTTGTTTTGCCTCTTTAGGTCAGGTCTTTTTTTGTCTGACGTATAAAAGGGAAGCAGGCCTCCCATGAAAATCACTGCCAATCAAACATCAAAATGTTTAGCTGTGAAAAGGTCCAAATGAAATATTTCATTTTTTTCAGGGAATTGTTTGATATTTTGGGGGGGAGGGGATTGAAACAATTTGGCAAGTTCATCACAACTTCATGAAAGGTTTTGCTTGGAGTGAATCTGAATTTTTTCAGAAATGAAGATTCAGCCAAAACATTTGGGCCAGCTCTACCTGTGAGCATAATGTGCAACCCAGAGCTGGACCCAGAAAGGGAAATTTACCCTGTGTTGCTTTGCTTTCTAACAAAGCCAGAGCAATACTAGCCTATCCTGACCTTGCAAACCACAGTCCCTGCCTCTTAAAGGGGAAGTGTTCACATTAAATACAAAAGAATAACTCATGTTTACCAAGGGACCTCGGTAGCTTTGGCATCTGCTTTTTTCTGGAGAAGATAATAGGGATAAACCTTGAGCCCTCATGGGTCATGCAGAAGTTCAGATTAGAGGAAAGTACCTTCTTGTCATCCCTTCCCCTCCCCAAATCCAACCTGCATCAAACTACACTAGATTGAAACTCTAGTGCTTGTTTCTAAGCATGCCGTTGCTCATCCCGGTTAGCCATCAGGATTCAGCTGGGCTCGCTTCCAAATGTGACTGCTCAACCCAGTGAGGAAGGGGCAAAGGCCAATGCTGAGATACTATCAAATGACCTCAGTGAGTTGCCTGCCAGTTGCCATTAAAATTGATGGCAATATTGGGTGGCTTTCAAAAAGTCTGCCCCAAAGTTCATTTTCTTCCTAAACTACCACAAGGAGATTAAACACAAGAGGAATGGGCAGGCTGGATGATCTCCAAAGCACACTGCTGCTCCAGGTCCTTGTCAGCCCCCTTACAAGGGTGACCTCCCCACCTACCAACCCTTTCCCGGCCATACCAATCACAAACCTCACCTCTGCCAACCTTCTACCCAATACCCAAGTGGCTTTTGATACCAAAGACATTTTTCCATGCAGGGAAAGACCTTTTTTTTTTTTTTGCCCAGCACAGACCTTACAAGCCTTTGACAATGTTCTCTGAAATACCTCAAAATATTTAATGTATAGTTTATGTGATAAAAAAAAAAAATTACTTAGCTAGTTTTTGGAATTTGTGACTTGAAGCTTTATACTGTTAAATTATAATTTTGCAGAAGACGGCATGTTCTTATTTCTTTGACGCGTTCAATGGGAGACATATTGAATGTTAAGGAAATGAAAGCTGGTTAGTTTCACGATTTAAAAAAAAAAGAGAGAGAAAGAGAGAGAGAAAGATTTAAAAAGGACCCTTGGAGTTTACAGATTTCATATTTAAACAAGTCCTTTTAAAAAAAAAAACTAATAATGACGACAATGATACCTTTGCGTTCAGATGTGTTACTTTTCTCTGAGTCATGTCTTACGAGAGTATTTATTATATGTGTTATGTGTTCAAATGTAATTTAAGAAGAAAAAAAAGACAAAAAAAAAAGACGATGAAAAATTTGATTTATGCATGAAAAACTATACTCTTTCTTGAAGTAATGTAATAATTATTCGGGGGAGGGGGTTGGGGTGGGAGGGGGAGGGGACAACTGTGCGTTTTGTCCACACGGTTTCATTTGACTAGGAGTTCTCTGCATGGACCATGTTTTCAAAGTCACTCAATCATGGGAGGTTCTCGTTTATTTATTTTACTTCCTTTCCGTCGTAGCGAATGGTGTTGTAGCAACACTGGGAGTTAGAAGGAGCTTTCCCTACCCCATACCGGGGCAGCGGAGGGAAAACCACGGAGGGAGGATGGTGTTGGGAGAGTCACGTGGCAGATCCACGTGCCCAGCAAACAGGGTAAGCGTGCCTGGAGCACGAGGGCCGTAGCATCCCCGAGGGGCTGTGTGGGAGGAGGCTAGTTCAGCCCATCTGACTTCCCCAGCCCTCTGAACCCAAAGCCCCACATTGTCAAAGCTGCTTCCTTCCAAAGCTGCTTTCGTGATTGCTTTGGTTTAACCAGATCTGTTTGCTCACTTCGTATCAAATCACAAGTGTCTTTGTGCAGAAGAGAGAGAGAGAGAGAGAAAGAGAGAGAGACAATCAGTCACAACGACTCCTGTTACTTGATCAGCCTGGCTCCTGTGCCCTCTGAGACAAGGGAAGCAGCCTGTCCTGGCCCCCGAATCACCAAGACCCCCAACCATTGCCTCCCGCCAACAACCTTGTTTTAGCCACTTGGGCTCCTGTGCTAGCATCCAACTGACCCAGCAGGTCATTTGGACCAAGAGTTTTTGGAGTGTCGCCATTTATTCCACAACCGTGCAGCAGCAGCCCTGTAAAGACAAAGTGAAGCATTTCAGGCCGTCACAAGGCTCCGTTGTAGCTTCATGCTTCAGGCATGGGTGGAAGAGACCATTTCTTTTCACGCGGACCTCTTCGGTACTTGAAGAGTCTCCATGACCGCAGTACCTCCCACCCCTTCAGGCCTTCATCTGCACATCACCCCAGTGAGATACCCAATGTGGACATTGGCCTTTGCCTACGCGGGGAGTTAAAACACAGTGGGCCAGATTGGATCCAACCCAACCCAGGGCAATGGGAGCCCAGGGAGGAGGCTGGCATGGACAGTGGCCAGTGGAAGAACTCGGAAGACTTGGCAATCTCCAGACTTTTGTAGTGCAGCCTGCTCTGCTGGGCTTCAGCCTCCCGTGCCAACCTCAGCCACACTACCTGCCCCTCGCCCTTTCTCCATGCATTGGCCCAAAGATGGGGGGTGGAGGGTAGAAAAATCGGGGGGGCATGAAGAGACAATAGATTAACCACCATAGGGGGAGGGGGTGCATAAACTACCTCTTTCTGTTTCTCAAACGTTACGAGAGCGCTTGCCTTAAATGACTCTTCCCCATCCCCTGCCAGCCCCCTGCACCTCTCCCCCAGGGCATGTTCCCAAAGATTGGCTCTGTGCAAGGAACCCCTCTGAATCATGTCTCGGCAGCTTTGGGTCCCACCAAAGCAGGCAACGTCCTCACTTGTACTAAAGCTGGGCCTTACTCCCACTCTGACCATTCTCAGCAGCATCCTACATGGGGATCACAGCAGTGGGCCTCCACCAGCCACAATCCCCAAGGCCGCGGCGCCTCGCCTTCTTTGCCCTACAACGGCCAGTGGGTTCTGCAGAAGTCTGCCATCCCAGTCACTGATAGCCTCCTCCATGGCCATGCCTTTAGGACCAAGACACTAGACAGTCCCCAGCCCCCCACGCCTGTTCAGCAGCAATTCAGCTGCCACTGGATTCTCATTCTTGCCACCTGTTCTTTCCATCTCCGTTGTTTTTCCTCCCAGGCTAGATGGCTGCCATACCACTTGGGCTCTATGGCAGCCACGTGGTCTAGTCTATTGGCCATAGGTGTGTGTAGCTACCCAGGGCAAAAGCAAAAAGCTCTCTCCTCCTTCCTACTCCTCCAGCTTGCAGCCCTTCCGTGGTTCTCTCTGCACTAGGATCTGCCTTCCTTGCACTTTTGGATCTCTTCAGGCGATAATTGCTTCTTTGATCATCGGCAGCAATTCTGGCAGGAAACATCCTATTGACTATATACTCCCCCTCATTAGCCAACTCCCTTTTGCTGCACAAAATAGCCTGTCTGTATCATAGCATATGGCAGGGGTAGCGTGTGGAGCAAGAGGCAGGTCACTGATACAGGGTTAATCAGGGTGGCTGAATTCCTTCAAGAAGTCTCCTTTGGCCACTCCGGCCTGTAATGCAAAGGCTGGAAGGCCCATGATGATTTGTGTGGCACCACACTTGAGCTCAGTAATGGATCATGGTGTGGGACTAGACTAGCCAACCCAGGTCCAAGGTTTCTTGAACAGGCACTCAAAATATTTCCTTCCAGCAGGCCCATCTTCCAACGAGCTAATGGAGTCATCACCCTACCCCAATACTCACTTTTCTTGCTTCATCCTCTTATACTCCTAAAGGTCCTGAAGTTCTCCCTTCCACTATACACGGCACCTTTACTCCACACAGGACACCCTGCTCCCCTCCCTGCCATATTTCCACATAAAAATTCTCACCTCCCGATGGATTCATCTCCAAGACTGAGATCCCTCTGCTGAGCTGAAGAAGGGGGTCCTATGGATTCAGTGCACAGAGTTGCTGGCACACTCACAATCCAGCCAACCTTCCTGGAGCACAGAAGCTGTCCCAAGTTTGCCTGCTCCGATTAGCTTGCTTAGTCCAAATTCACAGCACAGCCCGGGTGACCGTCCTAGCCAGCTGGTTTCCACAGCACCGCACCGCACCGCAGCAATCAAGTGGCTACAACAAAGAGGAGCAAATTAGGGTGAGATTTACAGGAGCACATGGCAGCCTTATCTCTGCTTTGCCCCCATTGAAGCTGGCAGGATTGACACGGCTGGGAGCAAGCTGGCCAAGGCCGAGCTTTTCTGCCTTCCCCTCTTGGCCGTTGCCCGTCCGTGGGATGAAGAGTGGGGCGCTTGAGCTGTCGGGCAGGCTGAGTCACAAGAAAGTGAACCACGTGCCGTGTGAGTGCCCTGCCGCTCCCCCACAAGGACCCCCTTGGCTTTGCCTGCCACCCTGACAGGTACCAAAATGGCTTGAGGAACAGCCTTTCATGATACCAAAGATTTTTTTTCATACAGGTAACGACAATCCTAGCTGTGTCCTACAGACAATTCTCTCAACCAGGGGTGTCCCTAAAGAGCATTTTTGTACTGTGGGGAGCAGAAGCCAACCCTGGACCCTGTGGGGCAGCCCAACAGTGGCCTTCAGAAATGCAATGGCAGATCCATCAAGATGCACTTTCTGAAGGGGATTAAAAGCTGAGGGTATAATACCAGCAGGGATGCTTGTCACTGCTAAGTCTAGCAAAGGCTGGAACTGGGAGCCAGGAGAACAGGGTGCTCTTCTATGCCCTTCCAAATAACTTCTGAGCAGTCATTTCCTCCGGCTGTGACATGCAGCCCCAACTCCGTCAACGGCTTAGCGATCTCATGATGGAAAGCACAATGTGGGGTGACACCCAAGTGTTGGGAAGGTGCTATGTGAAGGGAATAGCCCCCGGGGCTCACAGACAGCAAACAGCTTGTGCCAGCTAGAGTGATCACAACAGTCGTCCCATTGAGCAGACTGGGACAGAAGGCGGCCGAAATATAGGCAAGAGAGATCCTGGCCTTGCTGAAGTCAATAGGCATGTTTCCATTGACTTCAGTGGGGCCAGGATTTTACTCTATAGACCAGTGGTTTTCAACCGGTGGTCCACGGACCCCTGGCGGTCCACAGACTATGTCTAAGAGGTCTACAAAAGATGACTATGATCAACCCAAAGTATGTAAGTACCCACGCTTCCAGTTCAAAGGAGTCTGCACCTCCATTCACATTTTTTTCAGGGGTCACAAATGAGAAAAGGTTGAAACCCACTGCTACGGCTCCTTCGGTTCAGTGTCTGCTGTGTCTGTATCCCTGTTTTCACTGATGGAAATGCGAGAAGTTTGCTTATGGTCATCCATCTCCATTTTTCCATGTGCAGAAAGCTGCTGTAATATCAGGCTGGGCTGATGGTTGGCACGCTCCAACTCGGTACTAGGTTGAAAAATAAGATTTTTTTTTTGCCAGTTTGATCCATTTTTACCAGCGAATATGTTTTGCCTGAAAAATGGTCTCGTGTCAAAAAAAGCCAATATATTTCAAAGGCAAAAATGTTATCTTCAACAACGTCAGTAGAAAATGTGTGATGAAAGAGTTAAAAAAAGTTCATCTTTTTTTGAAACCACATTTTTTTTTTCATTCTGAAACCTTGAATCCCGTTTTCTTTCTTTCTTTTTAACCTCTACCTATCTTTAAAATTGGGAAAAGGGACACAAACCAGAGTAACAAAAATAACCCAGCAATTTTGAAATGAAAAAAAAAATTTAAAAAATGAAAATTGAAATAAAATTCTTTCTTTTTCCCCAGTGAAAAAGAAAAGTATTCAGTGAAAGTGCTTGTTAAAAAGCTGAGTGCTGACCCTGAAGTTCCAGTGATAAAAATCAAAATGTTTCCTTGCCTCCCAGGCAGGCAGTTCCCTAGTTCTCATCTGGTCGCTGCTTTGAGGCCTCTGTGTGTCAGGTATGCAGGTTGTAGCAATATTGGTCGAAAGGAAAAAGCCTATGCATGTGATGACCTTTACAATCATGGGGATAGGTGTACTGAGATCCACCCAGTCACCTCCAGTAAAGAAGCACCTGTGCAAATCATAAATTGACAGGGAGAAATCAAACACTGATTAAAAAATGCTCAGATGACAAGGGAGGACTGGGGGGTTTTGCTCGGGAAGAAATGGCCTTCCTTTTGGAAAGGAACCTTTGTACCAAAAAATGCCATTTAAAAAACAAAATGTCAGTGAAAAATTTCACATTATTTCTAAAGCTCTTCCTGCAATTGCATGTGTCCGTCTTGGCATGCCCTTCTTTTTCTCCTCTTTCCACTTCCTGTTTCTGTGTTGATCCTTTTATGCCCCCATCATTTTCAAAAGTCAAAAAATTGGGAGGAGAAATAGAGACAAAAACAAAGAGACGGGGAAGAAAAACAGACAGAAGGGGAATATGGTGGTGAGGAGAGAAACATATAAGAAAAAAGAAAAGGAGGAAAAACTGAACGTTGAAAATGACACCAAACAACGCTGGAAACTAATCGCCATATTCTTGCTACAAGCATCATATGCTTAACCAAATGAGATCTGCTGGTACAAGTTTTGCTAGGAAAGAAACCCGAGGTCCGCCCTGTCTAAGCACTAGGAGCGGCAGCGGTTAGAAGAATCAGAGAGGTTCATTTTTTAAACCTAGCTTCTACCAGCCCACCAGCGTGACTGTGTTGGTATCACTTTTCTTTCTTTGGAGGAAAGAATTGCCCTGGCCTCAGACACTGTGCCAAGTTGCGCTGGCTGAGGGGCTGATCAGCAAAGAGGACGAGGAGACGGGGACACTTGGAAATCCATCTCTCAGACCCGATCCCAGCAGTGAGCCCATGTCTCAGCCCCAGCAGAGTGGAGAGCCCCGTCCTCAGTCGCCCACATTTGAATCTCCCCAGCAACCCACACCTGAAAGCCTAGTGCAGTTTGCTGATGATGCCGTGTCCCCTGCCCTGTCCCTTGGCGCTGATGCTTTGGTTCTTGCTGCTGCCTAGCCTTGCCCATCAAGGTGAGCGCAGCGCAGGGGTCTTGGTGTTGTGAGGGGCTCTCTCCCGGTAGCTCTTTCCTCTCTGCAAGTCTCAAGTGGCGTTGGCTGTAACGCTGGGGTGCAGATGTGGGTCGCGTCATTTGGAGGTCCTGTGGTACCCTGAGAATTAGGGTCAGCAATGCTGGGCAGCTCCCAGAGCAGCGTTTCTCAACCCGCGAGCATTCGGGATGTCTGTCAAAGATGCTGAGCAGGATCTGGGAAGAAAATGATAATGGAGAACCGTTCCCGATGTCAGACTCAGCCGAAGCAGACGGGAGCAGCATTTCGGCAGGGGGAAGGGAGCGGCAGGACTCCCGAGTTCTTTTTGTCATTCATCCTCAGCAAATCGCTTAACCTAGCTGTGCCTCGGTTTACCCTGCCTATGAAGTGGGATTAGTGATGATTTCCTATGCCCCACGGTTGAGCGTGGGGGTGGTTAATGAGTTAGTGTTTCTAAAGGGCTTTGGGCCCTTAGTAAGGAAAGTGTGGGAGGCAAAGGGCTGTTATTGTTTGCTCTTAATAGTGCTACTTTTGCTGAGATCTGCTTAGGACTTCTTCTCACGTGCACAGGAGAGCTCACCTGTGCATCACAAATGCCAACAAGTGCTCGGTGACGTTAGGCTTGGGTGACTGGCTCTGCTCCCAGAGCCCTTGGGCCTGACTGCATTTCTGTACCTGAGCCGGGGGCTGATGGGACACCATCTCCATCTCCCGCCGTGGGCTGCTGCTGCTCACTCAGCCACAGCTCCCAGTACAGTCACCAGGAGTTTTGGCCAAGTGAGGATGGCAGGATCAGGCCCCACAATAGCATCTTAGGAAACACCAGGAGGGAAAAAATGGAGTGGTGACACTCCTGGTTTGGATCTCATCCCACGTGAAGCCCGCTTAACGTTGCCAGCTTCAGAGGCGTCGTTGCTGGACGCAAAGCCAACGACAGGTTAATTCAGTGGACTTAATTGGGCCAGCCACCAGTCCAGAGTTTAGTCCAGCATGATGGCTCCTCTACACGCAACACTACACCAGTTTCAGCACAGGTGTGATTTTGAACCGGTTTAGTCCAGCTGGCACATGCCTCTGAGTAAGCCCTCTTCCACTTATTTGACCCTGGTTTATATGGGTGCACTCATCTCAGTAAATTGCCAGGCCCAGCCCGCTTGGGAAGATCAAACTGAACCTACCCAGATATTAGACCTAGAGTTTATCGCTGGTTTAATGCAATCCGTTTTAACATCAGTGCAAATCCTGCATGGAGAAGCGAGTGTCAAGAGAATCAGGTGCTATCTGTTTCCTTACTGCCATAGCTAACCCTTCTCGATGCATTAGGCTGACTAAAGGAATCACTGGGTGATATTCTCCAGCCTGCATAACGCAGCTCATAGACAGTGACCACAGTGGTCCCTTCCGGCCTGGAAAGTCATGAATCTGACTCATTTTCCCTTGTCTCAGAGGCCTCAGGGAGCCGGCTTGGAGAGCCAGGAACAGTTCTGGATGTACACACGCCGCGGCGGGGAATCCAATTCCTCCTCCGTCTTTCTTTGACGGGGTTTTTAAAAAAAAAAATACTAATAAAAATGAAAAAAATTGGTTCATTTTTCTGAAATGAAAAAGAAAAACAAGACCGAGTCAGACAAAAATCATCCTGAAAACCACCGACTCGGGGGATTCCAGACCCCTTGGGCAACAATCACTCACTGTTATGTACAGCAATAGGTACCACTCACCCTTGGACTGCATGAACTGTCTGGGGGGCTGCATCTCTGATTTTTCTTTTTTCTTTTTCGTTTAATTGATTTTCTTTTTTTGCTGTTGTGTCCACTGGACAGCTCATGGGATAGGTTCTATTCTACAGCAAAATGCAATTGTTAGTCCTCTGTGTCTTGCAATTATATTTGTTTAAACTATTTATGAAGGTTAAAAAAAAAAAAGAATAAAAAGAGTCTTATGTGTTAGGCACTTTATCCAAACTGTGCTGTGTCGTCTGGAGTTGGGACCTGGGTCCTTGCAAGGATGATGCAGGGGAAGAGTCCGGGAATCCTTAACTCCATCCTGTTGACAGGTTTGAAAAGAAAAAAAAAAATCTCTATTTGTTCATCTTCTGCTGTTCATGACTGTGTTGTAAGTTTTTGCAGCTTTCTGTTTCTTCAATAAATTATTTTCTAGTCATTCACCCCAGAGTGTTTATGTCGGCCCGCAGCGTGGCTCTGGAGGGCGTTCTGGTATCTTGTGTACAAGTGATCATCACTCACTGTCTCCTTGCACAGAGCTGCTGAAAAACCACCGGCCGGATCCTCAGCTGGTCCATATACTAATGAAAGCCCAGGGAGTCCCTGGGCTGACTTCAGAAGAAAATTGGACAAGAGCGTATGTCTGACCACTGCCCTCTACCCGGTAGAGTCAGAGATGCTCAACGGTGTCTCCCGGGCCCTGTGTTGTTAACAGACATGCCCCTTTTCAGGAAAGTGGCTGGAGAACAGGAGTATCTGAATTTTGTCCACGCTGCCGCTGTGACACCCTGAGGGAGTGTGATAACAGAGGGAGAGGCTGTGTTTGGGAACAATATGTATTCAAATGCATATGAATCTGTATGCACATATGAACCTCCCTGGGCATTGATAAATACTCCAGTCACTGTGATTTTTTCAACCCTCAGGTACTTTTAATGATTTACGTTTGGGGTTTATTTTTTCTCTTTTGCATTTCATTTTGCTTAGATGGCCAAAGCAAATGATCCATGTTTGCACTTTTTCCTTCAAATCAAATGACCCACTTTTCCCGTCAAATCAGTGCCTGAGTCACTCAGTGTCCCTTGTGGATGACTGCAGGCAGGGAAAAGGGGGCAGCATATATACCTGGCCCTAGGGAAAGATTTTCAAAGGTGTTTGGGTAACTAATGGAATTTGCAACCACATCTGGAGGGGTTGGGCACCTGTTTCACCCTTGTTATGGGGTGGGGGGTAAATGCTTAGATCAGGGGTCGGCAACGTTTTTGAGTAGAGAGCTAAAAACACCCACAACCTTGACTTGTAAGATGTTGGTGTGCCAGGGGCGGGGGAAACCACGAGGGGCCCGATTTTTTTTGTGGCAGCAAAGCCCTGGCCCCTTTCCTGCCGTCTACCCCAAGGCACATGTGCCAAGCAAAAAGCCTTCACATGCCACGCTCTGGCACCTGTGCAGGGGTTGCCTACCTACCCCTGGCCTAGCTACCTTGGAGGCACTAGGCCAAGGCATCCAACCTGCGTGTCTGTTTTTGAAAACTTAACTCAGTACCTGAATACCTTTGAAAAACAGAGCCCCATTTCCACCAAAAGCCCAGAAACCACGAGCTGTGATATCTGAACTGCATATGTTAGAGGGTGATGTTTCAATGGGAATTGTGTTTCAAAGACAATGGAACCATAATTGTACTGTTTTTCGGTTTGGTGTCAATTGTTAAAAACAGAAACCTAACGAACCGCTAGCTTTTGGATTTCCAGGGGGTGGAAGCTGAATACAATGCTGGAAATGTATCGTGGCATTGTAACAGCCAGGGGAAAGAATGGTTGGCACAGATCACCAGGGATGGGGCAGGGTCTTGGTCACGGACCATCCTTAAATCACCATTGGATGCAGATCCTGGCTACCTTCTGTGCTTCAGCTCAGCCAGAAGCTCAGGGCTCACTGCCTGGATTCCTGGGCTTGGTACCCATCCAGTTTCCTGCAGCAGCTCAGCCCTGCAATCAAAGGATCTGAACATCTATGAATCTTTAAGCAGTGGCTTTGACAGGAAACCCCCGCATGGGTGCCCAGCCTCTGGAACAGACAGAGGTGCAGAGAACTAAACTCTTCTGCTGATCCCCACTCTGCCCGAGAGCAATACATCCTGCAGCAGTGCTTCAGCTGCTGCCCGACAGATGCAGTTACTCACGGGCAAATGGCATGGAAGGGGGAGGAAAGCGCAGGGGAGCTGGTGGAAAGACAATTTGGGCCTAGATTGAGGCTAAAATTTCTGATTACAAAACAGAAGGCAAAAAGTCCTCCCTAAAGTTAGCATGGGAGATTTGGGGGAGGGGAAAAAGCAAACACCTGAACTTCCTCATGGCTTCTCTCAGAAGATCTTCGGTCCGTTTGCTCCTGGGATCATAGGAAATTAGTTATTTGTCCAAATTTCTGCTTCTTATAAGCATCCTTTTTGTGATGTAGTTCACTGAAGAGTTTCCTGCCAAGCCAAGCTGGTCTTCTGCCATACTTGTTAGTCTTCTTGCACATCAGGATGGTTTGTTTCTGCACTCTCAGTAAGACCAGTGTCTTTTATCTTAAAAATCACAGCCTCTCTTTATCTAGTGTTTTCTGCCCTGAAGCACCTTATTGAACCTGAAGCCAGGAGGCAGATTTGCACAATCAAGACGTTCAAGTCTACATAACACACTGGAAATTCCTAGGCTCTGGTGCAGCCACCTCTAGCGTGGAACGCTTCACATCTTGCATGGCTGAAGAAAGAAGAATACGGGGAGCAGCCAGCTGAATGTGCGAAAGGAGATCAGGTGGACAACAGCCCACAGCTTGTGGACAAAGTGTCAAGAGATTGTTCATACCCACAGCTCGGGGGGAGGAATGATATTTTCATTTCCCCGACTAAGCTGAAACTGAATTGGAGGAAAGTGCATGTGTTGCTCAGAGATCTCCCATTCAAATGCAACTCAACCATTGCTTCATTCAGTAGACACAGCAGGAGTATAGTCCAGGGTGAGAGGCTTGGGGCAGTAACTGTAGACTACCTTCTGAGTAGCTCTCAAGCTCCCTTCAAATGAAGGACCTGGATTTTTACATCACTTGGAAACTAGCCCTGAGTTCCCTCAGCTCAGAGGATTCCTCTGCACAATTCCTCAGGCCCTTTTGGATATCTCTGAGCTGGCCCTATCTGGACCTCTCCTCCCTGCCTTGAAAGTCTTCCATTTTAGGATGAGAGATGCCTGGTGCAAACAACAAGGAGAGGGAGTGGGATTAGCTCAAGGTGCCAGTGAGGGGAGATTTTTGAGGAGGTATTTGGTGGCAAGCAACAGGGTCCAGAGAAAATGCCCCCCATCTTGCATCTTAGCAAGACCAGGTGGGTGCCTGCTACCACAGCTGCTAACAAGGAAGTGTAAGAGGGGAGGAGTAGCTGAGAGAGGGAGATAGGGTCAAACAAGTGGAAGAAGCTGCAGCTGACTCTACCCAGATGTGGGGCACAGGCGGGTTTGCCCTTTCCCACTCTGTGACTCATTGTGATGACTTTGCTTTCTCCAAGTACATCGTTCTCCCCACTTTACCAAAGTTTTGTTGGCTTGCACTACACAAAAGGCCCTTTTTCTCCAGACAGCCCATCAAAGGGACCTGCGTCAAAAACTCAAACCCAAAGCTCTCATTACTTCGGGATATTTTATTAATTCAGAAGATGGAATGGAATGTAACAAGCCTGGATCAATTCACGTGGCTGCATCTGCTTGCTGCTTGAATTCATACCTGGAGCCACAGCTTAAGTTCAGTGAGCCCTTGCTTGCAATACAGAGCCTATGACACACAGGTGAGGTGTTCAGTCCACTCAGCAGGGAGCAGTGGTGCAACATTACTGCAGTGCAGAGAGTGTTTCAGTGAGGACCGACAGGGTAAGGTAGCTGAGCTCCAGGACCAAAAGAAGCCACCTGCCATCTGCTTTTGTTTGCATTCATCGAGTCAGGGAGTCTGACTTCAGTATATGAAAGATGGAACTGATCCCCACAAGAACCTTTATTCCTCACTGACAAAGCAGCCATTGGAGTGAATGAATGGTGCCATCTCCTTACTGCATCTTGGAAGCAGAAATAAGGCCTCCAAGGAAATATCCATGGACACTTCCCACCTGCTGCTCACACAGGTCATCCCTAGGTGTCATCATCACTCTATGGAAAAGCAGGTAAATGAGCACTTCTTTGGCATCCAAAAACATGCTAAAAACATGACTCTTAAAGAAGCCATCCAGTTAGTTCAGTGCCTGACTTGCATGAAGTCACAAGCACTCCAGACCCAGCTGGGAAAAGGTCTCCCAAATATAAAAGCAGAGTAAAAACTGAACTCCTTTAAGCCAGAAATTCAACTCTGGTTTTATGTGCTTCCAGTCTGGGAGACGAACTGCTTCTGAAGACAGGTACAGGTGTGGCACTGAGGCCCAGGGAGTCTCTCCCCCGCAGGCTAGCTCCCCGCGTGATGAGGTCAGCGTAGCCCTCCTTGTGGGAGAAGGCATAGCTGGACCGCCGCTGCATGGAGCCCCTCTGGAAGTGTGCGCGCAGTTCTACCATGTCTCTTTCCAGCCGCATATCCTTCATACGAATCTGATACAAGAGGAGGAAAGAGGGATAAAGAGGAGAAACATCAGGACCCCCATTGGATCTCATCCGAAGATCAGCCAGAAGGCCCCGGAGCACACAGGGACAGCCCCCAGGCTTGAGAGATGGAAGCTGTCCTGGTGGTTAAGGCCCCAAACTGAGACAGGGGCTTCAGTGCCCACCTTGGCCCCAGCCCAGGGACACAACACCTTGACACCCATGTAGCTGCTCTTTACACTGGAATAAAGAAGTGGAATAAAGTTCCCCTTCCCCTGGGGAATTTTGCTCAATCCACTACAGATTTACCCCTGAAAGAGTCAAAGGTACAACCACATTGGTGTAAGTGCCATGTGTCTGCAGTCTTATCCCAGGAAAGCCATTTGCTCCATGCCAACTAGCTATTATCAGTTGCCTGCCACATCATGACAAGGTGCAGTAGTAGCAGCCTACTGGCTCTTTGGGGCAGGGACTCTCACGGTGCACACATGCAGCTCCCAGCATGATAGGCCTCTGATCATAACTGGGATCTCCTGGTGCTACTGTCATACATAGAAAAGACTCCCCCTGAGACCGGGTCCTCATTCCCCTACTGATTCTAGACAGAATTAAGCAGGGACCACTGTGTGATCTCAGAGACTCCCTGGGCCAGCTTAGCTAAGCTGCACAGAAGCAAATGGGCGGAGGAGCTGACATCTGCACTTGAGTCCAGACGTCCCCTCACATCAACAGGTGGGGCTAGTGCCTTGTCTCCCAGTGGCAGGAGACACCTGCCTGCAGCCCATTCCTTTGCCAGCTGCAGAACAGCTGAATCCATGAGGAATGGTTTGCTAGGCTCAGCAGCAAGTTACTACCAATTAGACACCCCATGCCAGAGGTTCAAACCCCAGCAGGACCAGCTCAGTTCTCCTCCTGCCTGGGAGACCTGCATAATGGCTGTCCCCTGTAGTTCTGGTGAGAAGAAGAAGTTACCCCAAAATGCTGCTCCTGGGTACATGACAGCTGCATTCCTGGGCTCCTGACCTAAGCAAACCTCACACTGACCTCAGGGGGAGTTTAGTAAGTCTGGGTCTTTGGACTGGGCCCCATTTTTGGACACTTTGGAAATTAAAACACCTTAGAGAGGCATGTGCTTTCATTCCCTGCACCACTGCTCTCTGCCACTGAGACCACCAGCACAAACAGTGTCAAGACCCCTGCAAGGATAGCTGTTCCAGGGTGGCACCATCCAGTAATCAGGCTCTGGAACGTTGGCCATGACACTGAATTGGGACCCATGCTGCTGTGGATTAAAATAAGGAAGAAGACCTGCCCCTGGCAATGAGGCAATGACTGAAGGATGCTGGTATGGATATTCCTGTTTCCCAGGTATTTCAGGGATGAAACAGATTCGCTGGCCATGTTCTCATGCTTCACAAAGGCTCACTCTTGATTAGGAAGCAGAGCAGCCATTCCTGCATAGTGCTGTGGTGTACAAATTAGCACTGCTGGGTGATGGGCACTAGCAATTAGCCCACCCTATCACACTGTGTCTGAAGTCAAAGCTGCCCAGAACAATACATCTGCCATGTGGATATGGCTACTGCATCTACTCTGGGGACACTTGGTGATCCTGAAACAGTCAAACAAAAAAAGCCGTCAGATGAAGACACACAGTCCTCCTGAAGAGCTCTGGTGCATTTTACTGGCAATGCAGAAAAACACAGGGTCACCTCCTAGTGACCACACGATATGCATGATACTAGCCTCCGGCCCAGACCTGGGTCTCGGATGCTGACTGATACCTGATGCTTCAGAGAAGCCCACGTTGTGCACCTGTTCCAATGCCGACTGGTGCATGTGCTGAGATGCCTGACAACAGGCCCTTACGACAGAAACCACAGGCTCAGGAGGGTTTCCCAGCCTACCTGCCAGAGCAGCACTCACCTGATGAATGGTGCTCTTGCCCATGATAACACGAACGAAGCGGAAGGTGAGGGAGGGGATGGTGTTCGCTACCACAGAGAGCAGGATGATAAGCAGAACATATGGATCAGTCAACGCATTCTTGCTGGCATCTGCCCAGAGAGAAGTCATACCACAGGGCATTCACACGGGGTAAAAGAACAGACAAAGGCAAGGGAGCAATGACACAGGGCCCCTCCACATGTCAGAGACCTCGTCCCAGGCTAACTGCAGCACCCAGTGATATCCTGGCTCACATGCCATGTCTGCCCTCCCCTCAAATCATACATCCCCAGCACAGCTCATAGGATGAATAGGGGAGGGCTGCATCAGTGACTCAAGGACTGAGCTAGGAGCTGCAGGCCAAAGCCAGAGGGACTTTGATCCAGGTCCACCAGATCATACTGAGTGGGAACTTCCCCAGTAATATTTATTATAGCTCTGGGGAATTTTCTACTGCTGCACAGGGTTCCCATAGCCCTGACTGCACCAGAGGGAAGACAGCAGCTCAGTGTGAATGGGGCAGCAATGGGGAAGAGCTCCTCCATTGTGGAATAACCTCAGGGCTCGTTACCTGGAAAGCGGAAGATGGACGGGGCCTCCTTGAAGGCCTGGAAGTTCTGCGTTAGGTAGGAAAAAACACAGAAGAGCAGCAGGCTGCCTGCAACAGTCAGGAATGACAGGACTGTCCAGAACTTAATGTCCAGGATGACCTGTCCAAGAAGAAGCAGATCATGAAGCTTTCTGAGGTCCCAGGCAGCTTTGTGGCATGTTTTACTGAGCTAGAACCAGTGGCTTGGACTTACCATCCTGCTTGACCAAGGCTGGAGGCAAGCAGTGAACGCAGAAGAATCCTGTCTAGCCTACAACCCAGCAAGTGAGATTTTCCCCCTCAGGGCTTGGCTCTGGTCTCTTTATGGTCTCATGACATTTGCTACTGATTTCAAAGGGAGCAGGTAGGTCAATGCTGAGGTCCCAGGAAAAAACCCACCCACTGCTAAAAAATAGGCCAGTCCATTTGGTGGTAACAGGAACACTGTGCAAAAGCCAATGAGAAATGGGTGCCCCACAACCCCAGCACCAAGGGCAGCACCATCATCTACAGCTAAACGGCTCTCGCTAGGCCAACTGGGCCCCTGAAGCTCAGTTCCTGCAGGCACAAGCCATGTGCACTCAAGAGTACACAGCCACCAGTGGTCAGACCAGAATGGGTCACGTTCACCCTGATTCAAGCCCACTGCCTCCAGTGCAGTTATATCCATTTAGCCCTGTTATACCTAGAAGCTGGGGTTCTGTTCAGCCCAGCAACTTTCATACTAGCTCAAAAGGTGCCACTCAAGGTCCTGTATTTGCTGAGCCTTTGCCCCTGAAGAAAGTGAAGTAGGCCCAACTTATACCATCCTTTCCTGCAGCACTATACACATGGGCATTCCCGCCCCCTTTGGCAAGTTAGAAGGACCCAGCTCACCTCAATGATGACTGACAGTAAAGCAGAGGTGGCCACTGTCACAGCAAAGGACTCATAATCACCCACAACTTTGCTCCCAACTTTGTCCTCAAAGGCCCACAGGGCAATGTAGAAGCTCCCCAGGGAGGTGGCTGTGCCATGGAGAAGAGTCAAGCAGAAGATCCGGTAGTTGAAGAACTCATCCCTCTGGCCCATTCTGTAGAGTTCAGGGAACTGTAGGCTCTTCTTAGCACTCACATCCTGCCAAATAGCAAGACAGGAGGCAGCTGAGTATCATACTCCCACCCCCAGCAAGAGCAGGCAGCCAGTGAGGAGATCCCAGCATCCGCGCACATGATCTGGGGCCTTGGGATCCTGGAGCACTGCAGCCCCAGCAATGTGCATGCAATCTGCATCAAATGTTCATCTGCAGCAAACAGCTCCAAATGCAATCATACCCCAGGCCACAGCAACTGGAGAATGACCCAGCCAAGGGAAAGGTGTGGCACAGTTCCTGCTCCCATGCCTGGGGCTCTGCTGTAATTTTAGGGATGGAGGCAGGTCCAAATGTGTTCAGGGAAGTAATATGCACAATTGGACCCAGAGCTAGGGTGGGTATTTGACCAGTCAAAGTTAGGTCAACTGACCAGTCAAATATTGGTCAAAAATTGTCAAAAATTGCTAATAGGTCCAAAGAATACACAGAAAAGCACAAATTTTCCATTAAGCAATGTGTTAAAAACAATTTTTGAAAAATCAGATTCTGTCAAGAAAACTATGAAAAAAATAGGGTTTCTTTTTGTAAAATTGCTATAATCTTTGACCAGTCAGAAATATGCAGTTAATTGACGAGTCAATGGACAATAGTTGACTGGCCAATTGATCGGCTTCCCAACCCAAAGCAGAGCATCTGAAAGAGATACAGCCAGACCTGAAGGGATACAAATCCTACACAGCATCTTGTGGAAGAGAAGGTGGCATGTCAGACAGAAGCAGAGGCTGCACTGAACTAACCTCTCCTGGGAGACTGACTGTCCAAAGAGGCAAGGATTTCTTAGAGTGAAATCTTTTATTGGACCAGCTATGTAGTTAGTCCAGATGTGCCTGGTTGTGCTTGGCTTCCTGTGATCAAAGACCTGATGAGGAATGCCTGTATTTGAAAGCTTCTCTAACTTTATTGGACCAACTATGTTGTTTGGATAAAAGATACCACCCTAACAAATCCTTGCCTCCTGCATAATTTCTGAACCATCACAGGTACAACACTATTCTTACACTTGCTTTTCTAAAGCAAACTGCCAAAGGAAAAGATCTAGATTTGCACCGAGATGACAGATCCACCCAAGACCAAAATAGGGGGTTTCAAAACCAAGTGAGTTTTTTTCCTGCTTTGTATTTTTAAGGTTTAAGGATATCTGGTTTTGTTGGAAGTCTCCAGGAGGACCCAGAATGTGAAAAGGAAGAGCTCTTAGCATTTTATAGGAGCAGGTGACAGGGGGTATGTGTCTACATTAGACGCTTCATGCATAGAAGACTAATTCTACTGCGCATTACCGCAGCGGGCAAAGCCTATGCTAATGCGCTCATGTGCAGATTTAGTCTAATACGCAGTAGCATTGCAAAAAAATGTTCATCTGTGCTAATGCACAGTAGCACCAATTACAGCGCATTAAGTTAGTACCTGTCATTACAGGTGCATAAATGAACATGTAGACGTGCCCATTGAAGTGTTTAACATAAAGAGCCTTCCTCCCACTATGTGCCACGTGCTTGAGCTGAACAACCTGGTAACCAAAGAGCATCAAATAGCCAGCGTGGGATTTGCAGATGTCCAAACATTAGGGAAGGCAGACTGAGGCCAGCACTACAGTTTCTGAAAATCCCAGGTTCTAACTACAGTTCTCTCCCCCTGACAGTCAATCAATCAATCAATCAACCAGTGAGTCAATCAAGCTTAGTTTTCTTGGCTCTGGTACTGTTTGTTCCTCATGCATCTAAAAAGTAGCTCAGGAAAACTGAGCCTGTGAGTTCTGAATGGGAAAAACAAGCAGGAACAACCATATGTTTTTAGCGGCGCAGGAGGGGAGCAAGGAATAAGATACAGTCCAAGGCATAATTCAAATAGAAAATATTGTAAAACATGTTTAAAAAAATTGAAAAGATAACTAGGCCCTCTCACCCTCCGAGAGCCCTTCTGTGAAATACGTCCTGGGGAATTATATGGGAGTTCCCAATAAAGGGGGCGGGGGGGCGGTGTGCTGGGAACTTGATCCCACAATTCCCTTTATGTCCTAACAGTGTCCTATAATGCCTGTCCCGAAGTATGCTGCTGCTGTGAATCTCTGGGATATATCGGCAGAGGCTGCTGTGGCCAGTTTGGTATAGCAGAGCACTAGTGTGGAAAGACAAAAAATACAGGTATTTTTCACATGACCAGATAAAGTCAGGTTGAATGTACCAGATTCCCAGCTAGTGCAAAGCAAAATAGCTCTGTTGAACTCAAGAGATAGGGATGCCGATTCACCTCGGCTAAGGATCTGGCCCTGCAGCGAACTCATCCATTCAGTGCAAACCACAAGTGAGATAAATGCCTTCTGAGCCCTGCGGGCAAGCTCCAGGGCTGTCCCTGCCCATGCATAGCAAGAGAGGGGCACTAAGCAGGGGGCACTTTACCTGTTCCAGCAGTCCCATGGAGAGCACAGGGTAGGCAGTGTAGAACACGTTGTAGAGTGCAAGGAACCATCCCTCATACAAAGGCTAAAGGGGGGAGGAGAAAGGGAAAAGGGTCAATGTTATGTAGACATAAGCAGACGGATGCTTTGAAAAAACTAAAAGAGGGGTGCAAGCAGGGCACAGTAAGGTAGACTGAAAAGGATCTGATCTAATGCCCAGTGAAATCCATGCCAAGTGTCAATGGACACTGGATCAGACCAAGAGTGCCTTCAGCCCTGCAGGCTGTGAACCAGCCACAGATCCATTAAAACCACAGGCTTTTAATCATCAAACCATGAAACGGTGGAGGCAGCAGGACCAGCAGCCCCTGGATTCTTTGATTCAATATTGGTTTCTGTTTATTTCATACTGCTTCTACATTTTTACTTTCCAGTTTGCCGCAGACTTCCCCCCCCCATAAAAAGCAGAACTGCCTTGTACAAGCCAGCAGTGGGGAAGATGGTAGTTCTGGTACCTGGAAAAGTTTAAGAAACAGTTTGGTTTTGTGGGAAAAATACCTTATCTGGATCAAAATCAATAATGTTGGCATATAAACAGTAACTGTTAGGTTTCAGAGGCAATACATAGTGAAATTCATGTTCAGAGCTCTTGTTTTAAGCTCTCTGCAGACTCAGACAGATGTGGCTGCAAGAAGCAGCCCTTGCTGAAATTGGGAAGGTTTCTCCTTATTTTCATGAGAGGGTGAAAATTAACTCAAAGTGTTTCAAAGATGACTCCTGACTCTGAGTGTCCACACTGAAACCCCTTAAAGGAGCCTGAGTTTCACAGGACAGTGCTCAGTCCTATCTGAAAATCTAAGCGCTGTAAGGTGTTGCCAAGCAGGAACTCATAATTACTTTTGCAGAGCTGAGCCACTGTAGCTTCGGTCTCCTTATGGTGAGCCCCATAAAAGCTCAAGATACTGGAAAAAACCTTATATTGTTTTTCAATACAACTGAGATCCCCCTTGAAAAATTCTAGTGTGAAATGGCTGCTGCAACACACTGCAGGGCTACAAAACTACCCAAAGCCCCTGGGCATAACCTGTGCCCATCTGGAAAGGACTAAGGAGAAGTCCCCTGCTTTTTACACAGCAGCTTTTACCCAGATGGTCTTTTTCACTGCTCCCATATAAACCTGAGCTGTTACCCTCAACTACACTTGGTGGATGCTCAAACAATTGCCTTCCAGGTTTCAGTCCAGCCTCCTCTTAGCAAGATGGAAGCAGGGGTAACCCACCCCAGCAATAACATGCAAGTGTCCTGCTACATCAAAGCTGGACAGCACCAGATATTGGGCAGCGTGTTAAGAGGGCGGGGACACAGGAGACCGTGGCAGTTATTAGGACACGACACTGATAGATTTACCTGGGCTGTAAAGCCATTGTAGAAAGCAAACCAGATCTGCGACATCAAGCCAGAGAAGGTCTTATAGAAGAAGTAGCGGAGGAACTTGCAGACGCGCAGGTAGGACCAGCGGCCATGAACGAGCAGGAGCCGCTGCAGGAAGCGGAACTGCGCCAAGGCGTAGTCACTGCACTGGACAGCTTGCATCCCCTCCTGCCCACTAATGCCAACTCCAATGTCAGCAGCTGAGGGAAGGGAGAGAAGCAGAGGAAGTATGGGTCTCATGGAGGAACATCAAAACAAGCCAGGGTGACTGTGGGCCAGCTCACGCAGGATTTGATGACATCAGCAACCTTTTGGCAGGCATGCCACAAATTATCCCTGGGCCCTCCCCAAGTGCCACTTTGATCCCGTCCCCCTGCCTGCCCTGTTCTGCTTTCTGCTCCTTGCCCTGTGCTGTCCAATCTGCCACTCTGCTTCCTCTCCTACCTGCCATTGTGCTGCCTGTCCCCCCACTGATCTGATGCATGCCACACACAAAAGCTGCCTATGCCACTGGTGGCTGGCCACCTCTGAACTAGGTATTCTATCTTATATGGGTCTGTTCCAAGACTTAGAGGTGAGGGATAAAAGGCAACAAAGAGGGAAGACCAGTCCCCTGGAAAGCTAACAGATTCACCACAGAGGTATCACACACTAAGCAGCAAATGTGCAGCCCCTCTCACTTGCTAGTGTGTAATAGTGTTAGTGTGGTGGTTGGTCTATCAAAGGGTAACGGTTTCCTACTGCAGCCAGCCACCAGAATTCACCTTTGGCTTCAGTGGCAGCAGTCTGTGCTAGGTTATAGAAGACTGCAGGCTCTAGCCCTGCTGTGACCCAAGCAAAAGGTTGTTGCAGAGGCTAAAGGAGATGGCAGGGCCCAATACGGAGGAGGTTTACCTTATGCATGCACACCACTCTTTCAGCTCATAAAATCCCCTTCCCCCACACTAAGCCTCACTTTTGATCATGTTGACATCGTTGGCTCCATCTCCGATGGCCAGCGTGATGGCGTTCTTGTGCTTCTTCACCAGCTGCACAATGAGGGATTTCTGTTTGGGGGTGACCCTGCAGCAGATCACTGCCTGGCAGCTGGTGGCCAGGTTCATGAAGGCTTTCTCCAACAAGCTCTCCTGCTCCTGTTGCACCTCTACTTTGCAGCACAGCATCCTCTTCCAGAAATTTTCCGTCTTCTTCTTCACCACCTCCCCTGTGCAGAGGATTTTATCCTTCAGGGAGAGCAGAGGTACAGGAGAAGACCTCAGACTAATGACTTACCAGGAGAAAGGCAGGGACAGGAAGCTTTAACCTTCCATCCCAGACCAATGCCACTTGACTGGCTGGGAAGGGAAGGATAATTATGTGGTGAAGGCAAAGGATTGAGTACCAGGACCCCTAGTCTGGAGTCTCAGCTCTTACCCAGGTTCCCTCTATGCAGAGGAGAGGAGGGGGAGGCTAAGAACTGCCTTACCAGAAAATCCCCAGTGATGATTAAGGCTGTTTTCCCACGATGAAAGGTATCCAGTGGCTGCTGGACAAAGCTGGCACTACACAGGGGTTCTCCACTGCTCCTAAGGTTGTTGTTGCTCACCCAGTAGGCACTGAGCATTTCACTGTGCAAGAAGAGCATGATGGAGCAGGGAGCAAAGACAAGCCATCACATGGAGCAGGTGTTGTGATTACACATGCTAAGCCTGCAGCTCAAAGCTAGCAGCATGGGGAAGAAACTGGCAGTTACTATTGTGCCATGAAGTGGGAAGGGAGGCAATAGCTGTAGTTTCAAGGAGCATGGTGCCTACTTCTCCAGAATTAGCCTGCTTGGTGCTCTCAATGGAAAAGACCAACACAGGACTCAATTGCCAAGGAGAGGGTCCCACTGAGGCAGGCTGTCTGGAGGGCTTTAGGTTTAATAGCCTGTTGCTGTCCTTGGTCATGTTCTGTAGAGGAAGAAAGGCTGTAGGTAAGGGCTGAACAGCAGGGCAGTGGTGAGCAGGGGGAAAGCCCAAGGCTTGGAGTAGCAGCACCTGAGGTTTGGGACTGAGAAGGGGCAAAGCAAAGCTAAAAGAACAGGAGCGTGGGTCCAGATTGAGGAGCATGAGGAGGTAGGTCAGGGAGGCCCAGGGCTGGGAGCGGCCCCCTGGCAGAACTATGTCCAGCCAAGTTGCCCAGCTTGCGTTTGCTTGTATGTCAAAAAACATTGATGCCTCTCACCTGCCCCATCTGATCAGTCACTATGAGCAAGAAAGAAACCCGCACATCTGCCCCTCACCTGATCTCCTCCTCCTCCAGGATCAGCATGTCATCTGAGAGCAGCCGGCATGCAAAGCCAATGTTCATCGCCGTCTCTGCAACAGGTATCATGAAGCAGGCACTTCAGCTGGACTGCCCAGGTGACTGGGTCAATGCCTTCCAGACCATAACTGTCTCAACTCATGTCTAGTCCCTGCTGCCCAGAGACCTAGTACGGGCCAGTGCACACCTCATGAGGAGCAGTGGCTTGAAATGAGGGTCCTGGTCTAGCTGTGGTCACTGATGTGCTGTATAATATTAGGCAGGTTGCCTCCCCTGCCTCAGTTTCCCCATTTGTAAAATTAAAAGCCAATGATTCCCTCCCTTCTTTTCTGCAAAGTGCTCAGTACTACTGAACTACAAAGAGACCAGCAAAACTAAAGAGATTCAGTGGGGAGACCCCAGTCTCCTCCCTTGCAGGGTAAGGTCCATTCTTCTCTGGTCCCAGACAGACAAAGGGTTTTATCCTGAGAGGAATCCAGAGCTTTGCATGGATGACAGCCCTTGGGCTACATACACTGTACCTTGCTTATCTCCGGTCAGCACCCACACCTTAACGTTGCCTTTTTTTAGCAGCTGGATGGTCTCAGGGACCCCATCTTGTAATTTATCTTCAATGGCTGTGGCTCCAAGTAGCTGAAGAACAAGGAGAGTAGATGGACCTGAGCAGCCAGCGTGGCAGAAGGCAGGACAGGGTGGGAAACAGACTGGTATCCAAGGATGGGGCTTGCACCCTGATCCATCCACCCAGCAGTGCTGTCTTGTCACTATTCTGCTTGCTGGTCCTTTGGGCTCCAGTCCAAGTGGGCAGCAGCTGAAAGTGATTCCCACCTCATTGTCAGCCAGGGGCCCCAATGTGATATGAGTTGGTGAGTTCTCAGCTCAATCCCCCAGTGGGCACATGTCCAAGTCACATGACCAACCGTGACAACCGGCCTCTTTGTGGGCACTCTCAGCAGATTAGGGGTAGGCAGCAGCTCACCAGACACTTTTATGTCCCAGCCCTGTGCTGGTATCACTGCGCCAAGCTGCAGCCCCAGACATCCATGCAGTCACTCCAGGGCAAGACTCTGCACCAGCCATGTCATCTGGCCTTGTGGCTCTGACCCAGTCACAGACCCGCCCTCTACCCATGTCCATACTAGCCCTCTGCTGAGTTCCCAAGCCTCACTAACCCTGATCCTACCTTGAGATCCTTCTCAATCTCCTCATACACCTTGTCCAGCTCTTGAGCACGGTTCTCCAGCATGATACTGGCCTTATGGTGCTTCTTGCTCCATTCAATGTAGTCCTTCTCCTTCACCTCCTTACTGGCCAAACACAGCGTCCTTAAAGTCTCTTCTGCAAAGCTCTGCAGAGGGGGACAGCACAGAGGTTAGTTAGCCAACAGCACCTCCCTTCTCTGTCCCAAGCACTGACCTCCTACATTCCCCCTGAAGGTGTACAAGGAAGGCGCATGCCTCCTTCTGATGCAAGTACCCCATGCAGTTCTTCATTTCCTTTTACCCCCTGGGGTGCAGTAGCTGCTCAGGGTGAACCAGGATCCAGCTCTAGGGAAGTAGGATCCCATGCCTAGGCCACGCTGGCTGCATCAAAGCTGGGGTGCCACAGGGAGGCACAGAAACAGACAGGTACAGCTGCCAGCCTTGCCCACCCAAGGGCTCATCTGGGACTCACATCAAGCGCCTTCTCAGTGATCTTCTCATTGGCTCCATTCTCATGCAGTCTTGTCAGGATCACCATGTCTGCCCCCTTCGAGTACAATCGGATCTTCCCATTGGGATCCCGCACTGTGGGAAGCAGGCTTGCTTAGCCAGAGTGCTATTCATCCCCATGTGCCTCCGCTGCAACTGAGGGAGCTGCAGATAATGTGGAAAGGCTTGGGAGCAACTAGTGCTTTCTTCAGGGGACTAGACTGTGACATCATTTGCACCACTGGAAATGCAGGGACTTCACTAGAGTCGCTCCTGATCTAGACCAGGCTGAGTAAGTGGAGGATCAGGCCTCAGAGTCTACTATGCGCCTCCAGAACTCCCAAGTCTTCCTCCTCCACCTGCCCACCCCCTCTCTGGTGCAGCTCCTTTCTGGCCCTCTCAGCCCTTAGAGGGCCAGGTTTGCGTTAAGATGTCAGAAGCAACCAGAAAAGCAAACAGACTTCTGGGGCTGATTGCCAGTTGCACCTGAACCTTATGAATCTATTCACACCGGTGCAATGTTGGCTGGCAACACAACTAACTCATAAAGACCACCATGGCTTTGTGTGCACTAATGTGTCAGGGATGCTGTCCTCAACCAGCAATTAATTGTCCATGCCAGGGTCTGTTTCAGCCCCATCTCTGCTCACCCAGGATGGACATCCTCTTGCGGACGCTATTGAAATCCAGCATAGCCAGCACTTGGTAGGTCCTCTTCACCCCCAGCTCACTAACGGTGATGGTGTCCTGTGTCCGGGAGAGAAAGACATATCCGAGGTTCCGGGCAGCCATCACCAGGGCCTCTTCATCCGGGGAAGCAGCCTGATAAACTAGCTGGCCTGGGAAAGGAGATGGAAATGGAGTAGAGACAGATGAGGCTACTCCTGTTTGCTCAAAGAGCAAAATAACATCTTCTTTAACCCCATCCACAACCACAAGAGTCTTGAAACTTAGTCTCTTCTGAACCACTTATCACCCTGCCAGGGTGGAACCACCTGCTTGGGTTCCTCAGAAGAATAAAGACACATATCATGCTCAGCACCTTTGCTTCTGAGCGGAATATTTTTAAATAAACATTATAGTACATGTTTAGTTAATCCTGCAAATCATGTATACAGCATGTCACAAATTTGGCTCCCTATCCTAGCCCAAATTTGCTCCTTCTGCTGTTCTGCAAAGCCCTTGAAAGCCTCTCGGTCCTCTCTACATGAGGCTTTGAGCCACTAATGTTGCCATCAGAGTAGGTGCACCAATGTAAAACCTCTGTGCTAAAGTGACTGGCATCAGTTTGCAGATGGAGAAAAGCAGGACTCCTGGGTTCTACCCTCAGATCTGAGAGAGAAGTACAGCTGTACAGCCCTTTGAACAGAAAAACTGTAACCACAAAAGATACTACTATGAATATGGCTGGTACCCGGGCAATTCCTGGTGCAGAAGTGGACTGTGCCTTTCACCCCTGTGCCAAACACAGCAGAGAAGCGACAGCAGCCAGGATCACCAGAAAAAGAGGACAGCCTGGGGGTTCTACTGGTCTTAAGCAAAGCTTTTTTTCCCTTCTTAGCATCAAGTGCTTAGCGTGGTAGCAGGACCTCACCTGGCAAGGCGAGATCACCTAGTTCCCCTTTGATACCCTGGAGGTCAAACCTTCTCCCTCTGAACTTGGCATGCCATTGCTTAATTATGTCATTAGGGTTAGGATTAGGACTCAGATTAGTACACTGAAAGTACTGATTTTCACAGATGCCTCCAATCCCAGGGTGGCTCTTCCTCCTGTATGTGAGTGTGAGAGTGCATGAGCGTTTACACATGTGTGTATACATGCATGCAGATGGGGTGTTTTCAATGTTTTTGATGTGTATCTCTGGTCTGTAGCAATCAGAGGAGCATAGGCTAAGCCCCTCCGGCATTACAGCAAAGCCCAGGTTTCTTAATAATCCTCCCTCACACATAAGGCAGCATTCCCCTTGGGAACTCTCATCCACAGGGAGGGTGTCTATCACATGTGACATCTCTGGAGGGTTAGAACAAGACAGGAGAAGGGTGGAAGACAGAACCCCTGGGCTCTATTCCAAGGTCTGACAGGGAGTATTAGTCATTAGAGCAGAAGAGCACTACTGAATTCATGCTTAGCCATAAGCCACTTCCCTTCTCTGTGCCACAGTTTCCCCCTCCGTAAAGCAGGGACAGTATCAACCTACCAGTACAATGGGCACCTGCACACGAGCAGTGAAGCTACTCTGATGCACTGTAATTACAGCATATCAGAGCAGATTCAATTAATCGAGTCTGCTGGTTTAACTAAAGCTCGTTTGATGGGTAAATACATAAGACATTCTGGGCTCTCTGAGGCTCTTGAAGCTGCTCTAATTGAACCACCCCCCGCACCGCATGTGTATAAATGCCCAATGTGATGTATATGAAGCCTAAAGAAACATCATGATCCAGCCTATCCACAAATCCACCAAGTCATCCCCAGGATGACACACCCAACTAGGCTAAAGCCAGTCCCTGTTGCCATGCACCCAGTCTAACTCCATTTCCTTGCATCTGCAGTGTACTTGGCAGGGCAGAAAGCTTGGCGTTATGCATATCATTTGTCACTACCAGTATGTCAGGCCCTTCCAGCACACAGCAATAAGAAAAAACTCCTGGCCACTGCTCAGGGGACACCAAGCAGAATAGTATCAGCTCAGCTTGTGGGTGGCACTTTAACTAGAACACCCTGCCCTTTACAGTGTGTGGGCTGATAGATCCAAAGGCTCCTACTGAACCCATTTAATTCAGGTTTTGATGGAAGGCCATGGACTGACTCTGCCTATTTGGAAAGGACAGTCCTGCTGCAAGTTGGCAGTCTTATCCTTTGTCCTCTCCTTAAACTGTTCATCTAGTCTGACACACTTCAATGGATTTAATGGCCCAGCAGAGCATTGTGATGTCCAGCAGAACATTTCTCCTCACAGGATCTCTGTTGGTGTCAATAGTTCTCCAACGGTACAAGGGGTGTTTCTGGGGAGGGAGGTATAAGGAGGCAAGGCTGCAGAGAGCTCCACTATACCAATTCTCCACAGGGGTAAGTCAGAGGAGCCCCTCAACTTCCCTACCTAAAGCTGGAGCCTTATGCAGAGACTCTGGAGGCTGGAACCATGTCCTTGATGGCCCTTCCTAATCCCTAGAGGGTTTGATGGGGCAGGGGAAAGGGGAATGGAGCTATGGTGAGATGAGAGAGTTTCACTGAACTTTGCACTTCTCATTGTCATTTAGACTAATACCAAGTGAGTGCAAAGCAGCAGTGGGTGCAGCAATAACTGACACTGCACTTCTCATTTGCACCACTGCCAGCATTTACACCAACCTGAGGTACTGGACCACACAAGGTGCTTGGACCAATTCATCTCCCTGATCTGGGCCTTGACTTGTGTGCAAATGGGGCAGCTTCCAGCCCCAGACAGACAACCCTTCATACATATCAGAAAAACACAGCCTTTCCCAGCAATGGACGGAGGCCAGACAATTTCTTAACCAACTCACTGTCTTTCTCCTCCACCATGACAGTGTGGCAAATGGCCAGCAGCCTCAGGAACTCTCTCACTACAGGGTTATCATCCCGCCGGACAGCTTCCAGAAGCAAAGGGTTGTAAAACTCCAGATTCTTGTCTGCATATGGGTTCCAGCTCAAGCTTTCATCCTGTAAGAGGCATTGATCTCTGCATTAATAGGAGTGAGAAACCAAACCCAACTGTTAGGGTAACACTGTGGATTTTTGGGGAGCATTGGACCTAAAGCTTTAATCTGTGACTCAGCAAAGCTGCTGACTACAAGGCAGAATGATATATATATTAAAAGTAACTGCGAATGCTTAGACAAGTAGTTTTTTGACCATATAATAGTATTGTTGTGAGATATATAGCTTTTATATATAAGATTTTGCTTGTGAATGCTTATGTTAAGTAACCATGTTAATTGTGTTAACCATTTTTCTGGAAAAAGCAGCAAATAAGTCTGTGTGCTGTGAACCAGCTACAGTGAGGAACGAGATAAGATACAGGGGCCCAAAAAGGTGGAGATGGTACAACCCGAGACAGAAAAAACAGACTGGAATGTGGAAAACAACACATCACTGGTAACAGAATCTGAGATGAACATATGCAAAAAGGTGAATGGTGATTGGTGAAGAAGCCTCCAGAAGCTTCCAGGTTTTGGTCAAATTCCACCCACTGACTAAAGAAGAGAAGTCAAGGTCTTAGACATGTGCTGTTAGCAGAAAGGCATGTAAATGAATGAAATGCATAGGCAATTCCATGCTAATGAAGCAAACAGTAAACAGAGGTGGAGCTTGAGATGGGAGGGAAAATGGGTGGAACCAAAGGAGGGTCAGAGGTGGAATGAATGGTAATGAGCATAAATCCAAGTGTATAAATGTGAGAGAAAAGTATTCTTCAGTGCAGGTCTCTGGTTTGCTGTTTTTTTGGGACCCTTGTCCGAAGCTGTCTCTATTCTGAATAAAGCTGTTGTGAGCAACGTGTGCAAGTAGCGTTTGCTCCCTGCTTGCTCTGGCTAATGAGTAACAGGATCCATGAGCAATTGGATCGTCCTCTCCCTAGTCATTGGGTGCCGCATGGAGTCGGGATCTAACACCAACATGGCACGATCACTTACTCAGCATGTCTCAGCACCACAGGGAGCCCCTTCCCATGGAAGGAAAATCTACATTGGCTCCGTTTTCCCTTACTTCTTTGTCTCCTATCCTACCATCAGTTTCTCTGTATAATGGAACCTTCTAAGTCCATATTTGACCAGCACTGCTCTTTATATTAAGAGTCCACTATAAATAGCTTTTAATAAATTATTAATACACATTTTAATAAATGGCTAATCAATTATTTTAGACTCCAACAGATCAATAGGTTGCTTATAACCAGGGCTTAAAACAATCTATTACTCCTAATACTACTCTTGCTTGTGACATGTAACATGCCTTTTAATAAAAGGAACCTTAATATAAAGCATTATGCAGATGCTAGTCCAATGATATTATTGAGGAGGTAATTAGTGGTGATAGATGCATTCTCCAGTGCCCTGCACATTGTCACCACTTACACAAGTGTAGGGGTGACATAAAAATATTATTTTTTATGTCTTGGTAGAATCTGATTCCCATTTTGCTATGACTGACAGCTCCAACCTAGAAGGTGACAATCAGGCTGTAACACCCAGACAGCACAGTATGGAATACCTGATCCTGCCATGGGGCCAGAGGGCAGGGAGAGAAGTAAGCTCTGCCATGTGTTGTTGTTGTTGTACATAGTGTCCCTGATGCACAGAGACATTAAGGACTCAAGCTTGAGATTCTGGAGCCTGACAGCTGCTCCACACACAGAAGTTACAGCTCTGAAGGTACAAAACTAAGCCAACATAGTTAAATTAATGCAACTGCGTATGTACACGCTTCATGATGTCTATTATTGAGCTGAGACAATGAAGGCTGGGTTTGAAACCCAGGGATGACTCCATACACAATGTTGCACTAGCTTAGCGTGTTATACCTTCAGCTAAACCAGTGCAATTTTGAAGACCGGAATCTACTCTTCTTACAAGTTGGATTTTAATAGATTTATACCATGAGCCTAATTCTCCATTGTCTTTGCCAAGTGAGTACAAAGTAGGTGCGCTACCATTTCACATCCATGGCATACCAGTATAAATTACTTCACACAAAGCCAATGAGAATCAGCTGATGACTTGTGTTCTCATCCCCACCTGTGTAAAGCATTACCAGCACTGCATAAATGACATTCGACAAAATAAACGTTTGACTCTGCTCCCACAGTACTCAAGAAGTCTTAGCCTCTGCCCTCAGATGGGAGCAGGGTCCTGTTCTATGCTTCCAGCAGATGAGCTGAGATAATTACTCACCAACAGTCTTCGCTTGCGGCCAGCCCCTGGACCTGCCAAAATAATAAAAAATATATATTTAATTAAGAGTTGGAAATGAATATTTTTAGTGGGAGATCAAGCCAAGGCTGCCCAAAGTGACCAATACTTCCACAACCAACTAGCTGGGTCAGCTGGGGTAGCATTGACAGAGCTCAACCTCACACCCCTAGGGTCATAGCAAGACCTCTTCACCACCCCGTCTCCACCCTCCAGCATGAGAAGCTGAGGTTCCAGCAAAACAGCTACCTAACAATACATGGAATAATGGTATTTCTAGAACAGCACCTATAACAACTGGTAAGGACCACAAAGCACTTTCTTATTTATTAATTAAATTAAACAACATATTCCTGGTTGCATGGCAAGCGGTAACAGAATAAGGAACAGAACCCAGTATCCTGCAGTACACAAACATGCCATAAGCACAAAGTCAGCCTCATTCAAATTCAAAGAAACTCGCTTCTGATGCAAGTTACCATAGATGATCCCATTGATGCAGCATTTCTTGAACGTCATAATGTTCTGCGTCAAGGTGCCTGTTTTGTCCGAGAAGATGTATTCAATTTGGCCAAGCTGGTCATTGAGGCTAGTGCTCCTGGCTTTCGCTGGAGTATCTTTAGCAGGGTAATACATCTCCACATCCCAGTCAATAAAAAAACTATTCACAAGATAGATGAATTCAAGCCTAGGGATCCAGAAGGGAGAGACACAACAGAACAGGAAAATTATTTTCGCCATGGAGACGAGGGATCTGCCACTGGCACAGAGAAAAGAGGAACAAATCTCCCCAGCTCTCTTTGTTCTAAGGCTCTGAACTTTCTGGACACAGATAAAGTGCAGGTCAAGAAAAGGCAGCTTTCCAAGGGAGCTCAGCACACTGAGCTGAATGGACGTAGGATGCAGAGCACCAACAGGAGGTACCAAATATTTGGCCTCAGGCTTTCTGGAAAACTTGGTCCTTAACAATGATATTCAAAGGTCTGAAGGTTCAGGTAGGGACCCAAAACAAAACTGATTCATACTAACCTAATCCAGTGGTCTTCACAGCTGGATGAGATTCTCAAACCCGCATGTAATCAAGAAACTTCCAGTCATCCCTACTGGACAGGCTGGAACTACCTCTCTCAGAGTTCTCCAAAGGGAGTTTATGTGCAAATGATAGCCAGGGTAGGACACTACAAAGCCTCCAGCCTCCAAGAAGGTTTAGAGAAGTCTTCTGGGTATTGATTCTGGTTTGTATCCCTAAACAACCTATATCCCTATGTCCTATTCGGTTTAGTGAGAATAAGATATTGATCTCATGTCAGGGCAGAACCTAGTAACTGATTTCTATGAAGTGCTATGAATAGATAACGTGCTGAATATTAATTAGATTTTGACTAACGGTCCTCCTCTTGGCCACCCTGCTGAATCCTTTGCCATCATCAGTCCATCTTCATGAACCTACCCCAAAATCCAAACAGCAGCACTTGCACTTCACCAGTAACTTTTGTTTGAGGACCTCAAAGCCAAACTATTGAAACTAATGGATTTAAGCAACGCAACCCACCCACCGAGCTATATAAACATCATCCATCTTTGACAAATAAGAAAACAGGGGCATACATAAAAGTGCTGTGCTCTAAGTCACAGCAGGACAGGGCCAGGTATGGGAACTGAACCCAGGACTTCAGACTTTCAGTCTTCAGCTCTAAATGCCAGATCCATGTGCTCTCTTGAGCTCTGGATGACAAAAAAGTCATTCCACAGGGAGAAGGGGTAAAGAGACAGCAACAATGTACAAGCATCATAAACTCTATTCTGCTGTTCTTACGTGATATACATGGACATAGGTATGATGATGCTCAGCAAGATCACAAACCCCCAGAAGGTGAAGAAGGCCTGCTCGATAGGGCTTGTCTTGGCATAGAAAGTCGAGAGATAGCTATGATCCTGCCGGAACTTCTCAGCCCAGATTCCACAGGCGACAGCGAGGAAGAACGATGCAATCATCAGCACCAGGAAGACCTGAAGGGGAGAGACAGGGTGAGAGATCTGTGCCCCAGGGCAGTTTACAAGAGACCACCCAGAAATTGCCAGAGAGATTTCATAACCAACCACCCTTGTTTCAGAGAGGCTGAAATTAGGCCTGTGTGCATTAAGAATTTTTACACCGGCATTCATACTCATGATGTTACTAGTGAAAATAATGTCCTACAGTAGTATAAAGCAGCATAAACCCCCCTAAGGCAGATAGGCCCTTAGGTTTTGTCTACATGGAACAGCGTGAAGTTAAACCATTCTATTTACAGGGGCAGCTCCTATAAAATATCATGATGTTGCAACATCCAGAGTAAAGCAAATATAAGATGCCTCAAAATCCAAGCCCCACAGCCTTGTGGGTACCCCTTCATTGGAAAAAGGCTAAGGGACATCACCCTGACTGAAACACGCCCTCGTGGGCATTAGGCAGTCAGCAGCAGTTCTTATCTGGCAGAAGCTACAACCATCAAAGCACTGAATGTCTGGACTCAGTCTGGCCTTTGAATTCTGTCTCAGTGGTCTAAAGGAGGGATGGTAGGCCTTGGGCAGCCTCCACTCCTTCATAATCTTGCCTAACCATACACGTTGAAGGTCACTGCGTGATGATCACAGGACTCCATACACACAGATTCATCAGGCACCTGACTACACCTCTTACACATACACCATGCTCCAGAGGATCGGCGGTTTTCTACACTTATCCTGGCATAACCCTCATGTGGATACTTTTATTCTGGCATAAAAGGACCGTCTTCTGATTTTGCTTACGTTGCTTGGAAAGGGGTTCAGAGTCAATCAGAATGATTCACACTTGCACTGGAATTAGTGTCCGCATGGGCAGCTATATAGTGATAACTAGAATGGATTACCGGTAAAGCTTTCCCTTGTAGAGCAGATTTTAGATTCAAGTGGAGGCTCTCAAACTTTGTCATGGTGTGGATCATATTTTACCCAGATCAAAATAATCCAATAACAGAAATTAGAGCTGTAATGACCTAGTTCAAGCCCCTGCTCAAGGCAAAACCATCCCTGTCTAAACCACCCTAGACACATCTTTATATAACCTGCCCTTAGAAACTCCCAAGGATGGAGATTCCACCAGCTCTCTAGGTAATCTGTTCCAATGCTTAACCACCTTCAAAGCGACAACGTTCTTTTGAATATCCAACTTAAATTCCCCTTGCTGCAATTCAAGACCATTGCTCCTTGTCTTGCTCCTGGGGGGTAAAATAACAGTCTATAACCACCCCTTTATAAGCAAACACCCTTCAGGTATTGATCAAATCCCCCCTCAGCCTTCTCCTCTCTGGACTAAACAATTGCATTCTATCAGCCTTTCCTCTTAAATCATGTTTCCTTTCCCTCTAATCAATTTTATTGCTCTCTGCTAGATTTTTTTTCCTGATTTGTCCATGTCTTTCTGGTTCTATAGAACAAGGAGAACTGTTTTCTGGTTGCTCAGAATCTAGAACAACGGCGTCTTGATGTTGAACGGGAGCTCCAAAACACCACCAAAACAGCAACAACACACACAGCGTGATCCACAGATAGAAAGCAACACATCTCCTGAACACCCCTCCTCCCTCTATCTGCAGCACTGACCCATTCATAGTAACAAAGCAGAGCGGTCATCCCTTAGTTGATATAATGCCATTAAAGAATTTCCTTTTTTTTTTTTTTTTTTAATGCATCCAGAAACCACAACAGCCATCCACAGAACAGGGTGTGAGAACCAGAGATGTACAGAATGGAAGTACAGAGCCACCATTTTGGAGCGGAAATGGGTAAATAAATGCAATCTTCAAATAGAGATGCAACTCCAACAACTGCTGGGCAGAAGGGATGGTCTTGCGGCTAAAGTTCTGGCCTGTTATTTAGGACATCTGTGTTTTGATCCCAGGTCCAATGCAAACTCCCTCTGAAACCATGGGGATAAATTCTTCTCTCTCTCAATGTGTGAGGAAGCCTAATTCATGTTTATGACACACACAGAGATCATGACAATGATGATACAAATTAACAGAAATTACATGGGTGGCGTTAGCACAGAGGTAAAGGGAAAATGAGGCAGTCTCCAGGGTACTCAACATCTCGCCAGAAAACCAAAAGGAAAACTTCCTGATGGGTCATTTGGTAGAAAGTTACAGACATCTAAGAGCAAGAGCATAGTGTCAGGTACTATAGCATCACCAGTACAAAAGTCCTACACAGCAATCAAATAGTACTCCTGTTTGCTTACTGATGCTACTGCAAGGCTATTATTCAAGAGAGGAGGACAAGCCTTTGAACTAGGATCTGCAGTTAGTCCACACCCCGAAGATAAGTGTCCAAGTAACAGGACAATGCACTCTCTAACACTCTTGGCTGCTTAAGAGCATCGTTTGTGAAAGCAACATACTTACTAAGATCACCAGCTTGTCCATCATACGGTCCAGCTTGGTTTTCTTCAACTGGATCTTCCCACAGTTTCTCATAATTTTGGAATCAAATCCTGGACAAATGATGTTTTAGAAGCAAAACTGTAAGCACATAACTATGGCTAGAGTTTGGTGAGCTAAGACACCGGCTGACTGCATTACC
Organism: Crocodylus siamensis; assembly: GCF_052110815.1. NCBI lineage: Eukaryota > Metazoa > Chordata > Crocodylia > Crocodylidae > Crocodylus > Crocodylus siamensis. The sequence goes on along the minus strand of NC_143408.1, from coordinate 7,603,681 downwards.
CTGCATTACCCTCTCTGCTCTCTACAGGCCTGGAACATAGGTGCCACGACTGTGACAGAGACAGTCCAGGGAAGCCTGCTTCATTATCCCACAGGTGCTATTGTGGGATAACGGAGCATGAGGCACTCCTAAAATCTATTCCCAATGTTTGCACATGATCTTGAAGAAGTCAATCAACCCCTCTGTGGGTCAGTTTGCCCAGCTAAAAACTAGGTTTATTTATGTGTGGTCCTTCACAAAGTCAGTGGTCTGCCCCTTTGAAGGCCTTATGCATGTTTTTATTATTTGCCCACAGGCAGCCAAACTTTGATTTGAAGGCAGCACTAGCCATTTGCCAAGAGCATAAATGTCAATTTACTCCTCTTGGCATCATAAAGGAGTGTGAAAGAATGGTGTAGAGAGACCTTAGGGTAACCGAACATCTGGCCCCAGGTATCTCTGGCATGTCTAATATGCCCATCTCAAAACTGCTTGCTGTCTAGCACTGACAGCCACAAAGTATTTTTGTTCCCTAGGGGATCTCCTCCTTCTCTGCCCATTTGGTTTTGATCTCTAGATCAGAAAAGATTATTCTGATCATTTAGTCAGGGCAGGCCAGAGGCTCCTACCCAGTACCTCCTTCACCTGCCCAAGACTCAGGCCTGAGCTGCCCTGTTACATTTGGAAAGAGACAGTCATTCTTGACATAAAAGCTTCCAATTATAAAGGATCCCCCATCTTCCTAGAAACATGAGCACAGTGGCTAATTAGCCTCACTTAAAAATTCACTCCTGGCGAGAGGGTCTTGTCCCTCCACACAGGGTCAGACCAAATGCCATATTTAAGGTCAGGAAGGGATTTTAACCCATGGTCAGCCTGGGAGTTTTTGTCTCTGTAGTCGGGGGGTGGGGGGGGTTGCGCCCTCTACCTGGGATCTCTTAAGCATATATTAGCTGCCATGGTCTCCCTGCTTTACCTGCGGCAGGTTAAGGTGTTATCTTGGGTTGTATCTGGGTTCATGGTAGTTTTGCTAAGAGATTCAATTACGGATTTGGACAGGATGGTTTGGGTAGGGATGATCCTGCCTCAGGCACAGGGTTGGACTAGATGACTTACAGAAGCCCCTTTCAGTCCTACTTCTCTATGATTCTCTGTGATTTGACCCCAAGCAGGTGTACTGATGTGTTCTGGCTAGGAATCTGGCCTCCTGATTTTAATGGGACTAGGCTGATTTATACTAGATGGGGATATGACCCATTGTGCTTTCTTCCCCTCCTGTTCTGCATGGAAGCAGCACAGTGCTAACAGGGAATGGGGCCTGCTGCGTTCACCTGCATAGATGACAAGCCCATAGCAGATCTCTGTGTTGCGTATCCTGCAGCCTCGCAGCAAGATCTTCTCACTGTCCAGCGAGTACTTCTCACCCTTCCACTCCAGCATGCCAATGAAGCTGTGCATCCGGCTGTTGGGCTCCTCACAGGTCACTTTCCCTGGGTGACCAAGAGCAGGAAGACTAATTCACAGCTAGGAAAAGGGGGATCTTTCCTCTCATCACCCTCTGTGACTCCTCTCCTTCCTGATCAAGGATAATTCAACACGGCTTCTGCGGAGGAAAGTCTATGCCCAAGGTACCATCCTGCACAGAGCACCTCTGCTCCATCAGGGTGCACCAGCCTCTTCCAGAACAGGGTGTGAATCAGGCCTCCTGCAGTTTGGTTCCCTCTTCTGAACAACAATGGGCTTAGAGCACTAATATAACCATCTCCCCAAAGGTTATGAGGCCTCTAGCACCTAATGCCCGAGTGCTTTTAGCACAAAATGGCTCTTTCAGGATGCTCACCGTCAAAGGCAGCCATGCTCTCCACACTCATCAGCTCCTCGTGTGTGACCAGAAGGGCTTGTCTGAACTTCAGGTTGGTTTCTCTGAAGACAAGAATGGAAAAAAAACAGGCAGTGGAGCTGCTAGCTCTGCTCCCATCCCCGAGGACTGGAGGGGTGGGAAGTTATTAGCTATTATTATTTGTATGACAATAGCACTTGGTGGCTCCAAGTGAGATCAGGCTCATTTGCCAGGTGCTGACCATTCACCCCCTCTTTCCCTGAAGAGCATATGTTCAAATAAACTAGCCAGACAGAGGGAGGCAGAAAGGAAAGATTATCATCCCCGTGTTACTGATGGGAAGCTAAGACTCAGACAGAGATGAAGTGACATGCCAAGGGCTCACAAGAAGTCCATGATAGGGCTGGGGATGTAACCCAGATCTATTCAAGCCCCTACTGATGCCTTACCCACAAGACCAATGTATTTTGGGCCCCATTTTGGATGTCCCACTTGAGATGCCTTAGGGACCTTACAGTGCTGAGCTCCCCGCGCTGGACCTTCTGGTCCTGGATGCTTCTGAAATCAGGTCCAAGATCCCTCCAGTTAGAGATCCAAAGCTGAAAGCCACGGTATCTCTGACCCCTTCCCAGTCTGGTCTTCCACAACACCTTGCCTGTCCCCCTCCTCACCCATCAATATCTGCCGTCTCCACATAGCACAGGCTGCTTGGCTCCGAGCTGGACAGCAAAAGCAGGTCAGCCTTGAAAACAAGTTAAAGAGAAAGTACCTAAGGGAGACCTTCTTATTATTAGGCCTCCTTGCCCTCCCCCATATACAGACTCAGAAAGGAGACAGTCAGCCACACAGGCCTGACTCACCGGCACAAAGCTGTCCTTGCGCAGACAGACAATATCACCAACACAGATGTCCCTCCATTTTTTCCAGCTGAAGCTGCGAGAGAAGAGCGAGCTGCTCAGAGGGCCAGCACCAGGAGACCAAGCCTCCTCTCCATTGGACAGAAGCCAGTTGGGTAGTGACAGGACCAGCTGCCACCTCTCCATCCCGCATGCCTCAATCCAGGCTTTTGGGACAAAATGAAACTTCAGCATGTGGCCCCTCAAATTCTTGGCTGCCCTCTGAGACTGCCAATTAGGAACCAGCTACAGGGCTGGTTTCACGCCATGTGCTGACTACTAGGATGTGGCATGAGATTCAGAAGTTCATGACAAGCCACCATCAATGAGAGTGACTTTCAGCCACAAGTGACCCAGCCTTGGATGGTAAATTTTGGTCTCCTCAGCATCTTTCTTCCTCCAGATCAACATCAAGCTAGAATGTCGCTACAGGTCAGTAGTGGCAAAACCACTTTGGATGCACTTGCATAGAAAGGAAACCTTCCTATCCATGCATCCTGTGGAGACGGGAACTCTTAGCAATGCTGGCTGGGAGAGGGATGAGTTAATCCCCAGGATAAAGCCAATGGTTTGGGAGAGAGGCATATATTTGGGAAGCTCAGAGGTAGTCACACAATACAACCACTTCTCTGGTCACAACTGTTATGTTGGGGGAAGGCTAAGAGCTTTGATAAGGACTTGGCACCACCTCTTGCCACTTCCTTCAAGCAAGGCCATAGAGACAGTTTATCCTCTCACTCCCTGGTGGAGATTCCTTGAGGCCTCTCACCTTTTCCCAGACAAGATTTCGCAGGGCCTGCAGTTGATTATCCAGTCACTTTTGTGTCGGGCCTGCACAAAAGAAAAAAAAGACAGGCTGAAGGGAAGGTATAGGCCACGATGGGATTTCTCACTAAGGCGGTAAGAAAACATCCCTCAGTACTGTGCCCTCTCCTGGAGATCCAGCTGCACACTGAAGAGATCTGCTCTCCAAGGTATTTGCAGCAGGGCAACAGGAACAGGGTTCCTCCAGATTTCTGTGCCCACAGCAGGTCATGGGGCTGCAGCCAAGCCAGATCAGCTCCGGGCAAGAGCCACCTCCGCAGCCCGCTTGGCCGAGACCTATCCCAGGAGGCAGGGAGTGTCATGCTGTCATGCCTGCCAAGGTGAGGTGCCCCCTGCCCACCTGACAGCAGCGAGGCAAAAACTCCATGCCACCGCCACCAGAGCCCCATGCCAGCCACACCACCATGGCCCACAGGAGGTACCACCACCACAGCAGTGTGGAGTTGTACCCACCACTGCTGCCAGGTGGGCAGGGGGTGCCTCACCTTGGCAGCCAAGGCATCTCAGTGCTCCCTCCCACGCTGGGGCCTGCCCACTGGGCCACGGACGCAGCTCCTGACCAGTGCCAGTCTGCAGGCCTAACCCTGCTGTGGTTGCAGAAATATGGGGGACACATGCCACCCCCCAGGGAGTTGCAGGAGCTGCCCATTACCATCCTGCCTGGCTGCATTGCTGGCCATGTGCAAGTAACCGCACACACATGCACGTGGCCCCTGGCCTCTGATGACCCTCCTCCTACTCCCCTTAGCCCAAGCAGCCCTTGCAGGCTCGAACTCTGCCAGCCTGCAAGGGGAAACCTGAAGTTTCCCAGGTTTTTCACCTTTAAAGGAGAAAATCTGCATTTTTCCTCAGGAACCAAAAAATCTGGATCCTTGTTAATGATACACTGAGCAACAAGCCTCTCCCAGCCTTCTCATCTCACTCACTGGTTCTCCAGAAAGGACCTCCCTGGCACCAGGGTCTTTCTGTGTACTTTCATTCTTCACAACCATGCCAGGGAATCATTGTCATTAAACTAACCCCATACTCACAATGTCATCAATCAGGTCCCGTAAGCCCCTGATGATAAGAAGGCAGCCCAGGGGCAGCAGAAGGGTGAACCAGGGTAGGGTGGAAATTTCAGGAAAGGTCTGAAAAAGCAGGTGAGACAGAAGAACATGATATCACCATGAAGGAAATAACCTTCACCACACCCTCATTCTCAAGGGTCAGAAAAGATAAAGTAATCTTCCCTATTCACATTAATCCTTTCGTGGAAGTGGTTGAACTGTGTGGTTTGGCTTAGGACCAAACCATAAGGAGCAAAAGGAAATTAAAGCAGCAAGCCTTATCTAGACAAAAACATTGCTCCAGTTTAACACGAACCTATTTTGAAACCAGGTTAGTTAACCTAGTGTAACCCTCCTGCGTAGATGTTCTTCTTTCTGTTTAAAGAAGGCTTATTTAAACCTATTCCTAATCAATATGAACTAAACTGAACTTAACCAAGGAGGTTCGTCTGCACACTGAACTGGGCCAACATAGCAATAGCTTTACATAGTTTTACACTGATTGAGCCAGTGAAGAGTTAGCCAGGGTCTTTTCATACTAGAATGCTCTTATACCAAAACTAAGCAGTTCACATACATATTTAAGCCAAATTAACTAAAGGATGGATTATGACTCCTGTGGTTATTTCACTTCCATTCATCACATGTGGATGGCCCCTAAGGGCATCTACATAGTCTGTTGCATTGCTTCAACTAAACCAGTTTAAAATTGAGTGCAACCCTATGTGCAAACAAACCCGAAAAGAAGCAATTTGGTTTACTGATTCTCGCTGATCCTAATTACCTCAAATTGCTTTTGAAAATCACACCCTTACTGACTCAAGGAAAGCAGGGACTCCTGGGATCTATGCCCAATTGCTTGCTCTGTGCTCTCCAGCAAGTTGCTCCAAAACTGCCAAACCAGAAAAAGGGATAGTTTCTGACCAAATTGGAGGATGGACAGGTGAAGTGACTTCCCCAGTATCACACATCAACTGTGTAGCAGACTTGGAGGTGAAACCCACTTGGAGTCCCGTTTCAAATTTCTGATGCTGCTTTTTCATTAGTCAATCTCTCTGCCCCACATGCCCACAACCTGGTGCTAGCTTGGCAGGCCCAGCTGTCACCAGCCTCCCTCCAGCAAGACCTTACCTGTAAAAGGATGACAAAAAGGAAGTAGAGATTGGCCATGCGATGGAACTGCTCATACAGGTTGAGTGGCAGGAAGGTCAGAGCATTGTATTTGCCCGTCTTGATGGCATTATCCTGCAAGGAGAAGATCCAAGACTGATATTGCTGCTGTTTCTCATGAAGGGGCAGGAGCAGGGCTGGAGTCACCTGGAGTTTCCTATGAAACATCTGCGATCTCAAAGGACAAATAACATCCCAGCTGATCTTTCCACTTCTTCCCAGAGGAAATACCCGACTCACTCTGCAGTGGGACTTGTGGGACTGGAAAATGCAGGGAACCTCTTTCTACTGAAGGGAGTCATATGGTGAAAGCGGATCTGCCCCTCACACACATTCTCTCTCTCAATCTCTATCCTTCATGCAGGGCTATGGGATGCAGTGTCATTTATGAGACGCATGGGTATAAAACGCTACCAAGCCAGAGCAAGAGCATTTGGCACCACGTTATGCCCTAGACAGGGTACAAAGGGAAACAGGTCCTCAGCCTCAATCAGCTCAGCTTTTTTCTTCCTCTCAGTGGTAGCTGTCATCTCAGTCAGCCCCAGGGATTGAAGGAGAGTTATCCTCCTCTCATGCATGCATACACATCACCCTCTTACCCCAGGTGCTGCATCCAGCTATAACAATTCCAGTCACTACCTAATTACAAGTAAAATATGTGAAAAATAGGTTGAGACCCCTGCTCTTTCCACTACCAAAAATTCTCACCAACTTTTCTCGCTTAAGCTAAAGATGATCTCGGTATAGACAACTATACCGTCACCTACTTTATTCTCTCTCTGTAGAGCAGGGATTACAAATCAGAATGGCTCCTCACATACAAAAAGCCAGTAGGTCATAGCACCAGCCTACCTCCCTTCCAGGCTAAATAACAATGGTGCAATATGGTGCCCTACTGGTCCTTTCTAGAGCCGGTAGAAATTTTTTGCCAAAGAGTAAATGGGGGGGAAGGCCATTAAGAAAGAAATAAAAGAATACAAGGCAGTCGAGGGGAAAGAGATTTAATGGTGGGGGTCTACTATAAACCAACCAACCAAGGGGAAGAGCTAAACTAGTAATTCTTAAGTCAGCTCACGGAGGTAGTTAGGTCAAAGGACGTGGTCATCATGGGTGACCTGAACTTTCCAGACATCTGCTGGGAAGAGCAGTCAACCAGGTCTGACCGCTCACATTGGTCCCTAGCCCGAATGCAGGACCTCCATCTAACCCAGGAGGTGCACAGCCCCACCAGGGGAGACACTCTGTTGGACCCGGTGCTGGCCACAGGTGACGACCCGGGGAGGGGACTGCGGGTGCTCGACCACCTGGGCGACAGTGATCATCGCCTGCTGGAACTCACCATCCAGCGCAAAGTGGCCAAGGCCTGCAGCAAGGCAGCAGCCCTAGATTTCAGGAGGGCGGACTTCAATGAGCTAAGGAGACTAGTTGGGGAAGCACCGAGGTCCCGGGGGGAGGGGGGCAGGTGTCCAAGAAGCGTGGTCGCTCCTCAAGGAGACGATCCTCCAAACCCAAAGGGAGGTAATCCCAACACAGATCAAAGGGAGCAGGAGGGCGCAAAAGCCCCCATGGCTCACCAAAAGCATCCGGGAATGTCTCCTAGCTAAAAGGGAGGCGCATACTCGATGGCAGGGAGGGGCCATCCCCAGGGAGGACTATACTGCGGTTGGTCGGGGATGCAGGGGGGCGGTCAGGGAGGCCAAGGCGGAGATGGGACTGGGACTAACTTCCCGGGTCAAGGGCAACAAGAAGTCCTTTTTTAAATACACAGGGGGCAAAAAGAAGGTACCGGGTAGGAAATTTGGTCGTTACACCAGATGACAAAGACAACATATTTAATGATTTCTTTGCCTCCATTTTCCTGAGGAGGGGCCGGAACAGCCCCCCCACCGGGCCCCCGTCAGAGCCCAGGGGAGGCGCACCCAGGCCGAGGGTCAGGGAGGGACCCAGGCCAAGCTAGTCAGGGAACTTCTGGAGGGACTGGATGTATTCAAATCAGCTGGTCCGGACGATCTCTACCCCCGAGTGCTGAGGGAATTGCCTGAGGTCATTGCGGGACCCCTGGCATGGCTGTACGAGCACTCGTGGTGCTCTGGTGTGGGGTCGGAGGACTGGAAGAGGGCCAATGTGGTTCCCATCTTCAAAAAAGGGAGGAACGAGGACCCGGGGAACTATAGGCCAGTTAGTCTTACCTCAATCCTGGGTAAACTTTTTGAGAGAATTATCCTGGCACTTGTCCACGAGGGGCCAGCAGGGGAGAGTATGCTTAGGGGCAACCAACACGTGTTCATTAGAGGCAGTGGGGCAGGAAGTCACCTTTTGTTTCTCTCCAAAATCTCTGTGCTGTGACAATGTGATGCGGATGGGCCCAGCAGAGAAGTCACACCCTTTAGGTAACCTGAGCTGGCTGCATTCCTGAGGGAGGAGGGAAGCCTGCTCCCCCTGCCTACATGACTGGCATCAGCTACCTGGGCGAGGGGCATCTACCTGGTGGGCTAGAGTCTGCCCGGCAACTGGTGACGTAGTTCAGATTGGTTGGCCAACAGCCAACAGGTGCTGGCCCCCATTGGACCAGGTGAATGAGGTCACAGGGGCTATATAAAGTTAAGACTGCCCAGGAGGAGGGGGCAGCAGCCATGCGGGGGAGTCGCACTTAAAGAGGAGCTTGACCATCTGAAACTGGCTCTTCCCCCCCGTCACTCCTGAGTGAGGAATGGCCTGCCTCCAGAGGGGATCTCCAACAGCCTCAGGATGATGCTTGTGAGTAAGCTACTCGAGGTCTGGGTAGATATCTAGCTGGCAGTAACACAGATGCGTGATCAAAAGGCTACCTCAGCCAGACTGCTTTGCTCAATGGGTTTTCTATGATATTGCTCTATCTTGTACCCTATTTTCACACTACCCCTGTAATCAATAAAGTTCTCCTTTGTGACCGGTGTAGGAGACTTAGAGGGGTGGGTCTAAATTATGCCTAAGAGGCCCCTTAGGTCTGCGGACTAAGAGGGACTTTCCTTTTTGGCCCCCGACTTGGGGAAGTGTCCCAAGTGCTTGTACTGGATCGAGTACCCATAGGATTTTAGGCCTGTGTTTCCCCAAGGACACAGGGCCGAGAGAGTCCCCTCTTGGGGTGGTGGCAGCTTACGTTACCCCCAGGCTAGTGAGTGTGCTCCAGGAAGGGGGTCAGCCAGACGTGAGGCGCCCCCAGGGAGGCACTCCGAGCCGGGAAGGTGGTCAGGCGCAGGGAGGTGGGTGGCTCAATGCAGGAGCGCCCCCTACTGGCTTGCCACAGGCAGGTCCTGTCAGACCAACCTGGTGGCCTTCTACGACCAGGTCACCAAATCCTTAGATGCAGGGGTAGCAGTGGACATAGACTTTCTGGACTTTTGGAAGGCCTTCGACACTGTCTCTCACCCTTTTCTCATTAGGAAACTGGGGGACTGTGGTGTCAACACCCACACAGTCAATTGGGTCACCAACTGGCTGGAGGGCCACACCCAGAGTGGAGGTGGACGGGTCATTCTCAACCTGGAGGGATGTGGGCAGTGGGGTCCCCCAGGGCTCAGTCCTCAGGCCCACACTGTTCAACATCTTCATCAGTGACTTGGATGCAGGGGTAAAAAGCACCCTGTTCAAATTCACTGATGACACTAAGATGTGGGGGGATGTGGGCACGTTAGAGGGATGGAATAGGCTGCAATCAGACCTAGACAGGTGACAGGGGTGGGCGGATGAGAATAGGATGGGATTCAACACCGACAAGTGCAAGGTGAGGCACCTGGGGAGGAATAACCAGCACCATACCTACAGGCTGGGGAACTCCCTTCTCGGCAGTGCAGAGGCAGAAAAGGATCTTGGAGTCATCATTGATGCCAGGATGAACATGGGCCAGCAGTGTGGGGATGCAGTCAGGAAGCCGCACCTTGTCATGCATCCACAGATGCATCTCGAGCAGGTCCAAGGCGGTGATCCTCCCCCTCTATGAGGCACTGGTCAGGCCGCAGCTGGAGTACTGCGTCCAGTTCTGGGCACCACACTTCAAGAGGGATGTGGACAGCATGGAGAGGGTCCAGAGGAGGCCACTTGCATGATCGGGGGCAGCAGGGCAGGCCCTACCAGGAGAGGCTACGGGACCTGAACCTGTTCAGCCTCCACAAGAGAAGGCTGAGGGGGAATCTAGTGGCCTGTTACAAACTAGTCAGAGGGGACCAGCAGGCACTGGGGGAGTCCCTGTTCCCCCGAGCACTATCAGGATTGACTAGGAACAACGGTCACAAGCTGGCAGAGGGTAAATTCAGACTAGATATCAGGAGGCGCGACTTCACTGTCAGGGAGGCTAGGATCTGGAACCAACTTCCAAGAGAAGTGGTGCTGGCTCCTACCCTGGGGGTCTTTAAGAGGAGGCTAGATGAACACTTTGCTGGGGTCGTTTGACCCCAGTACTCTTTCCTGCCATGGCAGGGGGTCGGACTCCATCATCAGCTCAGGTCCCTTCCGACCCTACAAACTATGAATCTATGAAACTATGAAAAGTATCTATGACTCTTGGGCTAACTCAGTAGTTTCAAGCAAAATAAAACAGAATACATTATTCTGATAATGCTGAAACATTTTGTTTTGATGTGTTGTACCCGAGACATCTCATTTTGGAAGTGCTGAAATGTTTTTACCTGTTTTAAAATTAAACTGACTCTTTTTTTTTAAAGCCCTTTTTAAAATCCAGCCTGAGGCAAAGAAAAAAAAAAACAGCTACAGAGGGCCAAAATGAAACAAAGTATTCAGCCTCAGGTTGAACAAAATGTTTTGGGCTGCCCCAAGTTAAATTGTTACCATTTTGCCAAAAATATCCTAACATTTCTGTATTGTTTCAACCTAAATTTTTTTTTTTAACTATTGGTTGGTTCAATCATCATACCAAAAAATACGATTCATCGAGCTGCAGTCCTTGCTCCAGCGCTCTGGACCATGACTGTGAAACACAGCCACACCTGTCTGTAAGATGCACTCGCCTTTATCTCAAGAAATTAGTAGAAATAGAGTTTAGAGGCATAACTAGCAAGTTTTGTGCTTTGAGGAAAACCCTACTGAGGGGAAGGTTGCCAGCCTTAGAGAGCAGGTGTGTGTGGGGGAAGGTGGGAGGGAGTCAATCTTACCTGCCACAGGAATTCAAAGTCCCCAGATGCTGCTGGCACAAAGAAGTATGCCCAGCCCTTGTTGTTGCTGCTACAGCAACAGCACCGAATCCCTGCATTTGGCTGGCTGCTGCTATAGTCATGGTATAGGGCTGCCACAGCACCATGGTCTCCCCAGGGAGTTGCCATTAGAGTGCCCCCCTCTAAGTGGGCACCCAGGGCTGGTGCCTTGCTCACCCACCCTGTTACGCTACTAGCAGTGTTTCCTGTCCTGAACATCTATCAGCTTGACCCCAGTCACTCTCACACTGCTCTGCCAAATGGGTCCCACTTTGAGCTGATGCAGGCAATGACAGTAGCAGCCCCCCGACAAAAGCCTGGATCTAATGCAAGATGTCTCACCGCATACTTCCTCTTTGTCAGGCAGAAAGAGACTCTCTTCTTGAACTGCATGTGGTAGGCTCGGTCATTGGCCCTCACCTCCCAGCTGAAATCTGGAAAAGTAGGCAAGCATTGAGCCATCTCCAACCCTCAATAACCAGACATGGGCAACACCTGGCTCATGGGAAAATGAGGCAAAAGGAGACAGGGGGTGTAGCTATTGGGTCATCAAAACACAGCCTAATGATGCTTTGATTGGTTTTATATGAGGACACTGGCATTTGGGAGCAATAAAAGAAGGCTATGGGTCTGGGATCCCAGTATTACAGAGAGATATGGAGTAGCCGGGACAGCGGAAGCTTGAATTCCAGCTACTACAAAGACACTCCCAGATCGGAAATTGTTCCTTTGCTCTTCTAGGACTAGATTGAGCGCAGCCCGCTGGGCAGTCTGCCAGGTGCCAGAGAACACAAGGAGACTTGCCCAACTCCACCCAACCCACCCCTGCACAGGGACCGGACACAAAATCAGTCTTTGAACTTCCAGCGAGGGAGAACTGAGGAAAATTAGCACTTGGATTACAGCCATGATGACCAAGTAGAGCACAGCTAGCACAGTGTGGAAAGGGAAACCTTCCAAAATATGCAGAAGGATCATCTACTTATGCTTTTGGAGGCTTGGGGTGTGTCTCAAGCATTTGCCCCCAGGGACAATCTCTTATGCACAATCTCTTATCTAAGGTGTTGGCTTAGTGACATAACTATGCACTGGCAAATTAGCATAGCTATAGATACTTCTGAGCAGGAAGTTGTGGGCTAAATTCCCCAATTGTATCATGGCCTACTTTCCATGGGCACCCTCATGCCTTTCACACTCCTACCTCTGTCTCAGATGCCTCTAATCCAGTCCAAACTTGCCCATAAACTCAATGCCAATGCACCTCCCACCATGCTGTCTTGCACTGACCTGACTGCTGCTTCTTTCCATTCAGGCAGCTCATGGACACCTTCTGCTCGGCCATGCTGATGGCAGCACAAGAATCTAGAAAGCAAAAGGACCAAGTATCATTACCAGAGTAACCACCACCACCTCACATTGCATTTAATTTCTCCTTTCACAAGGTGACAGTGCACTTAACAATATTATCCCTGAACTGGCCCTTTAAGTCCTCTGGTGCGAAATGGGAAAATTTCCTCTTGAACCCAGATAACGACAAACCTCTACCCAGAGGCCTCCAATAAAACAGATTATTAACAGGTGTAAATACAAATAATTCCTACTGATACCCAATCCTCCTAAATCCCTGCCTCAAGTTTATATCCCACAACAAAAAGTATCACAGGTTGCTTATGTGTTGGGTAAAAAAAAAAGTATTATTCTTCCATATGTTGTAAAGGCAATATCTCTTCAACAAAAATGTTTTGTTTTTCAAATACCAAGGTTAATACAGGCCTGACTGGCCATTTCCCACTCATCATGTTACTTTTTTCTATCATATTTCTTCTTAATCTTCTAAATAAAGCAGTCACGTGGTAAACTCACTACTGATTTAAGTGGCTGTTAATCCCAGGGGAATGAAATCACTTATAGTGGGAATAAATCCAGTCCCTAAATTCTAATTTCTCTTGCGACCTCAGGTCACTTCCACTGGTTTACTTGGACAGAAGGACAGACAGCAATCAGATATGAATCTAAACTTGCATCCAAACTTCTTCAGAGTTCAGGAGCATTTCTCTCTGGATCAAATAACTGTAGGTGCAGTCTTGAGGTCCTTGAAGCAATTAACTGGTTTTGTATATCAGGATGTCAGTGATGTAGCCACACCATGCTATCCTGTAGATAGCAAAGGGGTCCTGCTACTAGCATTAATTACAAGTCTAGTTGAGCTCAAGTGGTAACGGCCTGCATGTTTAATGCAAAAGCAGCAAGCAGCCTTATTCCCCCAAGCATACATATAGATGAACACTGGAAGGGGCTTTTGGCAATGTTTAGCATATACTATTCCCCCTGCACTCCATCAGATTCCATAGCATTTCACACAGTCAGTCCCGCATCCAGCTCAAAACCTTATATTTGACCAAAGCTTGAATCCTAGAAAAGCACCTGCTCTTGATCTGAAGACATCAAGAGATGGAGAATCCACCTCTTCCCTTCAGAGTTTGTTCCCATGGTAAATCAGATTTACAGCTCATGGATTCATTATGGTTATTCAGATACTACAGAGACAAGACTCCCATCGACATCAAAGCGGAGAGCATCTGAATAAGAGCTTCAGGATCTGGCCACATTTGCGGGGAGAGGGCTCTCTCAGAAATCTGAGAAAACTTGCTAGACTAGCAAGACTGGCACTACCAGCTGACACAATGGCGAAAGCATGGGTTATATCTCAACCCCATTTAAATCCAGCCCTGCTCCCAGGACAACTCTAAGATATTTTTCCCCCTCCAGAGGTTACAGGAAATCACTGGAGGCCATCAATGAGTAGGAGGAATTCTGTCAGCTCCTACCACCATACCCTAGACAGAGACCAAATGCCTGTATCAATAGTAAGATTTATTTCCCTTACGCTCTGTAATTCAGTGACCTTCCCCCACAGGGATGTTAGGGAGATTAATTGCGAAATGCTTTTTGATCCTTAGATAAAAGGAGTTAGTGACATATAAAAGTAGTAACTATCTTCTTATTAAATAATCCCATGTAGAAGACTTCCTTGCCATTATTTTTTCTCTTTCCTTTGATCATCTCCTAGACTTTCAAAATACAACATTTGATTTCCAAAATAGGAACATCTGCACACAAAGAAGCAATCAAACCTTAACAGCTATGAATTAGCCAACACCAAACCTTACAGACTTTGTGCAGTAATAATGAGCAACACAGCCCAGGAACTAGAAAACAAGAGTGATCCACGTGGTTTGTCTGTGTCTAGCAGCCAGAGTAAGAGAATCTCCTTTATATACATTATAACTCACCTGTTCATCTTTTGCCCCCAAATACATAACATATTGACCATGCCACAGACTCAGGGAAGTCTGATTGAGGTGTCTATGAAGATTTTGCCTACAAAATTTTCAGGCTCCCACATTCCTCCTTGCTCCCCAGTGCTCACTCACTCACCTTCCGCCCAGGTAAGCCGTTGGAAATGTTGCCACTGGCTTCAGAAGAGGAAAAAGTACGAATAAATTCCTACTTACCAAAGCAAGTTGGTCTAATAAAAGATATCAGATCCACCCAAAGAACCTTGTCTACTTACCAAAGAGCAGCTCAGGAACAGCAGAAGAGGAAATGACTAATTAGCTTCTCTTCAGAGTCCCTTAACCTTAGACCCTGCAGACAGCATAGTCCCTGCTTCCTTCTACTGATCCACAGCCAGTAGGTGCCTCAAAGGGATGGAGAAGAGCAAGGAGTGCAAGAGCCACGGTTTTACCTGGGCTCTTCTCTGAACTTCTGTGCACAGCCTGGGAATAGCTGAGGATGAGTTTTAGCTAAGTCAGCCAGAATTGCTAGTAGGGACCTGTGTCCTGTTCCTACCAACACTCCTAATATTGGCTCACACAAAAATCTAACCTATTGTCTCAATCTTTTTAGACTCAAGATACCCCTCAGAAAATGCCAGCTCTTAGTTATCACTTTGTTTCTGACTACTACAGAAAAATGATAGAGCAGCTTTTTGTGGCAAGGAACTCAGAGAAACCGTGAGTCCAAATGTTTTTTAATACTGTTAATTCCTAGTTGAAATCTCTGGGTTTATCCTGTGAATCGTGTTCGCACTCCTAAGAGTGCTAACATTGCATGGCAGCCCATGGCACCCTTGAAAGGATCTCAAGGCACCCTGGTTGAAAATCACTGATCTAGGCTAAATATATAGAATTTTCCTTAAAAATGCAATTCTCCAAAAACAGAACCAACCCTATGGGGAGGCTGAACCTGTATTTTACTAACTCCAGCTGAAAAGCATCAAGTAGGCCAAGATGATCAAAGCTTTAATCGGGGCCTGGACCTTCAGAAGAGGCCTTTCTTGCTTAGGAAAAAATTCCAGTCTCTAAGATATCCCCGCTGGACTTCACATTTCTGTGACCTATTGTATTAATGAATAATTAGTGCTATTACTATTTCTGCTTGGATTGTTCATCAGTTCAGAATTACTGATGTTCCCAGCTCCTGCCAAACCAAACCTGAGCTAATTAAGCACCTGCACTTGGCAGGATTGGAGGCACAGGGTTGAAATGGAAGCTGTGTGTGTAAACACAGGGGGATTAAGTACTACTCCAAACAGACATAACATAAAAACTGATCCTGGGGAAAAATGTGAACTGAAAGCCAGTACAACAGTGAGAAACAAAGACTGAAAGAACGAAGGAATGAATGAATGAAAGAATGAACAGAGAAAAGAATGGGAAAAAAAAAGTCAAAGCAGCCAAGAAATATTTCCAAGAAAAAATATGCCACAAGTTTAGTTCGAAGAAACCTCTTGGCCCCTCTATAAATATCACTCATCACCCAGATAATTAAAGATAAAAATTATACATTAGGCATGCTGGAACAGGCACTAATCTGCTGTCAGGGCAGCCATCCAGCTCAAGCTAGTGAAAGGTGACTGGCAAGCAGCAAGCTCTGAGGCTTCCTGTAGTTTCCTAGCTGTGCAGAGCTTCCTGGGGTTGGAGTGGAAAAGAGATGGTCTCAGCTACATGCATAATCCAGCTTTCCTGGAAAACACAGCTCCTCAATCCCCTTGGCCCCATTTGTGCTCTTCCCTTACTGCTTCCCCTTCTCCTTTCTTCGCAACTCCTTCGTGCCCATCATGCCACCCCTTATGCCTGGCAAAGCCTCCATGCCATCATCTGCCAACTGTCCATTTCTCTCCCCCTTCCAACCCTTCTTTAATCCCTGCCTCAGTCCTTCCTACCTCCTTTCCTCATCAATAACTCCCACATGCTCCATGCCTGTAGCTTTTGAGCTATGCCTCCTCTTATACTTTCAGATCTTCAGGCCAGAGGAAGCCTCTTATGGGTGTGAAAGCCTGGCAGGGCCTGAAATGGCAAGGCTATATATATGTGGGGTTTGTTACTCAGTCCCATCCCAGAAATGGGAAACCCAAGCCACCTGATTTCTTAGGCCCTCC
The DNA here is from genome assembly GCF_052110815.1 of Crocodylus siamensis. Taxonomy (NCBI): domain Eukaryota; kingdom Metazoa; phylum Chordata; order Crocodylia; family Crocodylidae; genus Crocodylus; species Crocodylus siamensis. Next base: position 7,587,293 of record NC_143408.1, on the reverse strand, counting down.
AGCTGGGACCTGGCTATAAATTCCTGCTTGTTTTTAGTAGTCCCTACAGCCTTCATCGGTAGTGCTAGCATCCATCACTGAAAATACAAACTTTCAGGCAGCAAAATATTGCCTTGTGTACACAGAAACCTACTCTGGTTTGGTAAACCAGAGGCAAATCTATGTGGGCACTCCTCTTTTAGTTTAAGAGTGGCCTGCTTTAGTTTGGCTTAAGAGAGATATCCCAATTAAATTCAGCTAAACTTGCATATGTTTCTCAAACACAAAGAGTCTTCACAGAGGGGTTTGCATTTAACGCAGTGGGTCTTGACCTGTTTAGACTCAAGCCTGCCCTCAGAAAATGCCGGCTCTCAACTTTCACTCATTTCTTGACTACCGAAAAGGAACAAAGCAATTCTTCTCTTGCAATGGATTCCAAAAAGACCACAACAGGTTCGAATGTTTTTGACACTATGGATACCTAATTTGAAATCTGTGGCTGCATCCAGATGAGCACAGCTGTGCGGTATGTGTGACAGACTCATGCGTGGCACCACACACCACATATTTAGGCGTTCTCCACGCTGATACCTTGCAGCGCAGGAGGGGGTTTTGACCCCGCGGTCAAAGAAAAAGCAGGATGGTGCACATAGTGGCATCACGCGCTGCCCCAAACCAGAGCCTGGCTGGCCAGAGCCCCACTCGGGCTGCCAGCCAGGCTCGCAGATGCAGGAGCGCCACAGCTGCAGCTTCTGCCCCCCCCCCAGGTAAGTCTGCTGGGACCAGCACAAGTGCTGGCCCAGCCTCCCCCTACCCCACCCACGTTAACCTGCCACACACCAGAGGGCACGTGGCACAGGCGCTCCCTGGGGGCGAGCACCAGCAGTACGTGTGCCGCTGCTTCTCCTCTCTGGGGAACCAAACATCTGCATTCATGTGGACGCAGCTTCTGGGTTTATCTTGTGGATCAGGTGTAGGCATTTGCACTCCTAACAGTGTTAATATTTCACAGCACCCTTCAGCAGATCTCGCTGCACTCCGGGATAAGAATTGCTGGTTTAACTAAAGTGATTTAAGTGCTCTTTTTTGGAGACCAGGGCTTTTCCAGCTTTTTACTCCCATCGGTTCTGTAAATCCACGCACTTCTGATTCAAGTCTGCCTCATGCACACTTAAAAGAATAGTTTTCCAACCATTTCTCCCTGCACGACCCACTGAAAGCAATAGCAGACTGCCGGCCTCAGGGCCTGTTAGAGCTAAGTGAATCTTGGATTTTTTGATTCAATGGCCTAGCTAAAAACGAAGGGGGGAAAAATCAGTTTTAGTCAAACTAACACAGAAAATTTTCAGCAAAACGAACATACTGGATTATATCAGTTCCAAGTACTTCATTTGGCCCAAACTAATTGGCTTCATTTTCAGGTTATGCAGACCTTTTGCTTAACCATTTTTTTTTAATGCAAGTCACATTTTTTTAACAAAAAAAAGTCATTTTGAAACAGAGTCAAAAACATTTCTTATCGAAACTAATGTAAAGAAACATTTCTGAATTTCTAGTGCAATCAGTCATTTAAAAAATGTTTAAGCAAAGAAAATGTCATCGTATTTTGGAAAAAATGTCCTTCACATTTTCACCCAAAACTATTCACCAAATTTGCCCCGGGTTTGTGCATGGTTTGGGCCTCCCTGAAAGTCCATTTTTAAGCAAATTTACCGTTCACTGAAGAAAAAAATAGTCACCCAGCAATACGGGCAACCCCAAACACTGAAAAATCATGATTCAATCTTCCCACAAAATCATGCAATTGGCTTAAAATTAATGAGATTTTTTTTTTTCAGCATCCAAACATTTTGGGAGGGGTCTGTTTTAACCTTTTTGTCTCTCCGCTGACAATTAAATCCTAAAATTTCATTTCCTTCTGATGATCAGGAGCTGGGCTTGTCAGAAAAGCGTTGACAAGCTCGTGAGAGTCGACCCCGCTGCAATAAATGTTATGTTGGACCTCTCCCGAAGACCTGCTCGAGACAGGCAGACCATCGTGGCTAGGGAAAGCACGGAGCGACAAGAAGCGCAGCCCTCCGCCTGCCACCACTGGCGTGCAGATGGCGCCTGAGCTTAGCGGGGTCCTGCCCGTAGCACGTGAATGCCAGGAGACGGGACGCAGAGCAGCACGGGGAGCGCAGGAGGCCCCGGTCGCGTTCGTGGCCAGGCCTTGCCCGTGGAGCAGCTGCTGGGAGACCGAATGCGGGGACAGCCAGCCAAAAACGCGGGCCTCCCTCCTGGGTCCTTGCAGGCAGATCCCACTTACCATGCCCTGTTGCCTGGGGCAGGCCCGGTGCCACCCCAGCCCCGCCGTCATGTCCTCCTGCCCCTGCATCCATTTTGCTCAGCCCCTGCCCCCTCCTCGGGTCCTCGGGCCCGGAGCCAGCCCCCTCGACATCCGAGTGTCCCCCTCGCCCTTCCCGGCCTCCACACCCGCGTTGGGCCTAGGCCCTTCCCTACGCCCGGGCTTTCGTCCGCCGCGCCAAGGCTGCCTTGGCCCTGGCATGCACCTCTGCACTCCGCCTGCCTCCCTCCCAGGGCTCACATGCCCCTTTCCAGCCTCCCCTGGCTCCTTCCTGACCTTCCCCCTCACTGTCTCTTGCTTGGGGCACACATGGTAAAGGAGGAGCGGCCATCTTGCTTGAGGGCAGCCCAGCTACTAACAATAGAAAGCAGTGGCCATCTTTACTAAGGGCACACCCACTCAGGAGGGTTGATGACAGCCAAGTTGACTCTGGGCTTCCTGAGCTTCACGCTCCATAAAAAGCTATGGGGAGGCTGCGGCCATTTTTACTAAGGGCAAAGGAAAGAGGCAAGTCAGAGCCAAGTCAAGTGTAATGGCTCTGCAGGCTCCCCAGCGCATCCCTTCTCTCCTGCCCCACACTGAGAAAAAGGATGCACACTAGGGAGATCTCCATAGTTTCTGGGAAAGGGAAGGACTCCCTGAGGTCAGCAGACCGTGCTACAACACCGGGAGCTGCCTGGGTGCTTGTCGCAGTGGGGAGGCCGGAGCATCAGCAGCAAAGGACCTAAGGCTTGGATGCAGGCAGCCAGGGGAGGAACCCGGCTTTTTGAGAGCGGAGATATAGCAGTAGCTGTGGGAGGGAAACGGCAGGCCTGGGTAGTAGTTGAATGCTGCCACGAACAAACCCATAGGCAAAAGCCCTGAGCCCTGCCCAGTGCAACATGCAGGCCAGGGCTCTGCTGCCTCTGAAAGAGGGATGAACCAGAGGACACAAAGACTAAGGTCCTGGGAATCCTTACACCCCTGTATTGGACTGGCTTCTGGGATGGGATAGAAACAGCTGGGTTGATCAATGCCGCCATCACAGCTTGCCCACACTGCCAGATACTCGTCAGGGACATGTGCATCATAGTTTTCAGAGAGAGCATCCTTACGCCAAGGTCCCTTACACAACCCCTCTGCCTGGGGTCAAATAAAGGAAACCGTAAAAACTCCTCGTTCCCCTTGAGTGCAGTGAGCTGCTTGGTGCTCAGGCTGGCCCAGGAAGGCAAAGGCTGGGGGTTTAAGCACTAGATGGATTAACAAGTGGAGTGGGGAAACCTTTCTGCAGCCTATTTTTTGCAGAACCCATTACAGCTCTTCTCAGCATTTGGGACATTTCAGGATGTTTAAATCCTACTATCCATGGCTAGGCATGAAAAGTGTCCCCCAGGGCAGAAAGGAAGCCTGGCCTTGTAATTAATTAATGCCTCTGGATGGGAGTCAGGATATAGGCAGCTTTGTCTGTGCCACTGATTCCCGTGTGACCGTGAGCAAGTCGCTTCTCTCTGCACCTGAATGCTTCAACTGCAAAGTGGGCATAATAATCCTTCCTGGGCCATTTTGAATGCAAGCTATTCAGGACAGGGACCATGTCTTGCTGTTTACAGTGCTTGGAGTGGACCCTGAGGTGGTGCAGGGTCACTTGGAAGAACTGGATGCCTTTAAGTCGGCAGGCCCGGATGAGCTCCATCCGAGGGTACTGAAGGCACTGGCCGACATCATTGCAGAGCCACTGGCGGGAATATTTGAACGCTCGTGGCACACGGGTCAAGTCCCAGAGGACTGGAAAAGGGCCAATGTGGTTCCCATTTTCAAGAAGGGGAGGAAGGAGGACCCGGGTAACTATAGGCCAGTCAGTCTCACCTCCATCCTTGGCAAAATCTTTGAAAAAATCATCAAGGCTCACATTTGTGAGAGCCCGGCAGGACAAATTATGCTGAGGGGAAACCAGCATGGGTTCGTGGCAGGCAGATCGTGCCTGACCAATCTAGTCTCTTTTTATGACCAGGTCACAAAACGCCTTGACGCGGGAGGAGGGGTGGATGTCGTATACTTGGACTTCAGGAAGGCCTTTGATACGGTATCCCACCCCATACTGGGGAACAAGTTAAGGGGCTGTGACTTGGATGACTGCACAGTCCAGTGGGTGAAGAATTGGCTGGAGGGTCGCACCCAGAGAGTCGTGGTGGATGGGTCGGTTTCGACCTGGAAGGGTGTGGGCAGTGGGGTCCCGCAGGGCTCGGTGCTTGGACCGATACTCTTTAATGTCTTCATCAGCGACTTGGACGAGGAGGTGAAATGTACTCTGTCCAAGTTTGCAGATGACACTAAGCTATGGGGCGAAGTGGACGCGCCGGAGGGCAGGGAGCAGCTGCAAGCAGACCTGGACAGGTTAGACAAGTGGGCAGAAAACAACAGAATGCAGTTCAACAAGGAGAAATGCAAAGTGCTGCATCTAGGGAGGAAAAATGTCCAGCACACCTACAGCCTAGGAAATGACCTGCTGGGTGGCACGGAAGTGGAAAGGGATCTTGGAGTCCTAGTGGACTCCAAGATGAACATGAGTCGGCAGTGTGACGAAACCATCAGAAAAGCCAATGGCACTTTATCGTGCATCAGCAGATGCATGACAAATAGGTCCAAGGAGGTGATACTTCCCCTCTATCGGGCGCTGGTCAGACCGCAGCTGGAGTACTGCGTGCAATTCTGGGCGCCGCACTTCAAGAAGGATGCGGATAATCTGGAGAGGGTCCAGAGAAGGGCCACTCGTATGGTTAAGGGCCTGCAGGCCAAGCCCTATGAGGAGAGATTAGAGAAACTGGACCTTTTCAGCCTCCGCAAGAGAAGGTTGAGAGGCGACCTGGTGGCTGCCTATAAGTTCGTCAGGGGGGCACAGAAGGGAATTGGTGAGTATTTATTCACCAAGACGCCCCCGGGGGTTACAAGAAATAATGGCCACAAGCTAGAAGAGAGCAGATTTAGATTGGATATTAGGAGGAACTTCTTCACAGTTCGAGTGGCCAAGGTCTGGAACAGGCTCCCAAGGGAGGTGGTGCTCTCCCCGACCCTGCGGGTATTCAAGAGAAGGCTGGATGTGTATCTAGCTGGGGTAATGTAGGCCCAGCACTCTTTCCTGCTTATGCAGGGGGTCAGACTCGATGATCTATTGAGGTCCCTTCCGACCCTAGCATCTATGAATCTATGAGTCTCTACTTAATGCTAATGGCAGGTCAGATGCTTTTCTATGTTAACACCTTTTCTCCACGCCTATTGCTCACAGCAGAAGTTTCTATCCTCAGGTCACTTCCTACCGCTTTCTGTTAACAGCAAGACATCAAAAAATAGTTTTTTGTATCAGGCTTTTATTGATAATGGCGTACGGAAACCAAACCAAACCCAGAGTTGTGCATGGAAACTGCTGCTGCCTTTGAAATCTAAGTATTATCGTCCCATCTGCTCTATTTCTGGATACTTTATTCAACTGCTCCACTTCCCCCTGCATTGGTTTTAAAATACAAAGCACATCATAGACTTCTTGGAAGGAGAGGAAGAGCTGGACCAGGTCTATTGGCTTATGTCTTACTTGTCTGCCTGTCTGGGCACCAGGAACCCTTCAGAAATGTTGTATAAACTCCATCCAAATCTGCCCTGGCTTTGCCCATTGAAATAATACAGATCCACCACCAAGCAGAGGAACTGTTGGATGCCATCTGTAACTTCCCTCGGGTGAAGAACAGGCAGAGCTGGGCTATAGCAGACCCTGGCTCGGACTTTGCCATTATAACGAATGTTCATTGATTACATCAGTGTTTCTCAACCTTTTAGACTCAAAGCACCCTTCATAAGGCTTGAGGCCCCCGTCTGTACCTTTTGTGAATTGAGCAGCACCCTATTTTAAACATTTATCTTTTCATTACAGTGCAGGCCTAGTCATTACAGTGCCCATCTCCTTGTAGAAAGGCCAGACAGTATGGGCAGGAGAGCAGCCAGGCAGCTAGCCTGCACCTGCCCTTATTTACTGCACACTGGGAGCCTGAGCCTGCCCTTACCTGTTCATCTCCTCACCCTTCCTGTGGCACCCTGGTTGAGCATAACTGAATTACCCAATCCAGTCCACTGCCTTAGCCCAGGCTTATCCCCTACAATCCTCTTTCAGAGCTTTAACCAGGCTATTTATTAAATCTTTGCAGTGATCTCCAGCAGGAGAAAGTCCCTCATAGTCAACCTAATATGCCCCCTTGTTTAATTTTAATTCACCGACTCTTAATCATGTCCTCTCTGGTAGCCCCCTAAACTCCTTTCTGCACACGGATTACATGGCCCCGTTACCACCAAGTAAAAGTGAAACATATCTATGCAAATCAGGCACCTCATTCCCAGCGACTTGCCCAAAGCCATACAGGGGGTCTGGGCACTCAGATCACCTAAGACAGCCTCACTCTGTATTAGCAGTTTGCAAGTAGTTAACCTAATCCTGAGCCCCTGAACTGTCCATTAGCCAAGCTCTGGATTTTGTGGCCTACCTTTCTGGGACACCCCAACATGCCTGCTTTTCAGAAACCAGTGGGTAGCTGCCTCTGGGCCCATTTAAAACGGGCAGTGCCATCAAGCAGGGAGGGCTCTGGCTCAAGCCCCAGGAGGGCTGCGTTCTGTTCCCAGCTCTGCCACCGAGCAGAGCGGTGATGGTGAATGGGTTGCACCTGCCTCCCTTTGTCCGTCTTGTCTGTTTATGTTGTTAGAGACTATCCCTCGCTGTGTTTGTACAAAGACCAGCACAAAGGAATGGCAGCTGCTCAGACCTAATGTATAAGCAACAATAATCAGCTCTGGGAAGGTACAGAACAGCACATTCCCCTGGAAGAGCACGTCCTTAGCAGGGGACAGCATAATTGTATCAGGGGCCTGAGACTTCCTGGTTTTGTGCAGTCATTTGTATCTGTGAGTGGCAGCTGGACAACCCCACTGTTCCTGTTCAGCCACGTTACCTGATCTTACCTCTGAAGCAGAGATTCAGGCCCTTGCATTTTGCTGTCTTGCCATCCAGCTAGCTCAGTTGCTAAACTACGCTAGGGGAAACGGACACCAGGGCTAGTACGAGGACGTGGGATCACGCTTGCAGCCCTGCATGGTGTCAGGCAATAAAGGCTGGACTCGTCCAGTGCAGGCAACTAGAAAATAAACGGCGAGCAGTCAATCCAAATCGCTTGATGGGGGAAGCCGAACAGAGACCACAGAAGAGCAGAGGAATGGGACAGAAATAAAGGGGCATAAAATTCCCTGCAGGCAAACATCAGTTGCAAGACGGTGGGGGGAAAGAGACTGAAAGGCCCCGCTATAATTCCTACAGCAAAGAGGCCATAGGACATCCGGACCCCAGAGCACTAGGTGCTGTACATCTGTGCAACCACAGAGAGCTCCTGTCCCAAGGGGATTGCAAGCAAAATGGACACAACAGACAAAGCAGGAGAGACTGTGATTGCCCCAGGTCAGAGGGACCTTAAACTAGAACCCACATCTGCTCAAGCCCATTGTAATGCCCCACCAACCAAGCCCTCCACCCTCTCTACACAAAGGGCTGGGGAAGGGAATTCATGTCCCACCAGTGCAGGGACACAGGAGAAGCAGTCAGTCAGTATCTGGAAAGGCCGGTGTAGCCTCATGGCATGATCCCTAGCTGGCACACGTGTGTTTCCTGGGCATTGCTGGCAGGCACTAAGGGGTCATGGCCCAGCGGTGAACAGAGACCTAGCTATCTGCATAAGCAACACAGGGTAAGATTTTCTGAAGTGTCTAAGGGATTGAAGACCCTTCAAAACTGTCTTGGGCACCTTTGCAAATAGGACCCACAAACTCTTGCCCTGGCACCTGTGGTCTTTCCCCTCAGCCAGTGATGCCAGACAGCGACCTTTTCCCACACCATTCGTACCACCTTTGTCCCATGATGTCCCTTATACAGGGACTGCCCGGCCGGTTCATATCCACCCCGATACTCCATATTCAAACCCAGCCTGAACTCTCTCTCCCTTCTTCCGCCCTGCCCGCATGTGATTAACAGAACTAATCACCCATCCTATTATTATTGCTGCTGCTTATTTGTACTGCACAAGAGCCCAGAGGATCTAACCAGCAATGAGAGACGATGTTAGACCCTGTACCTACATAGACCACAAAAGGTTCCCAAAGCAAGCAATCAAACTCCAGTGACAGGAAAGGAAAGGAGCTGGGTGTCTTGGGGAACTAGCTGGGAACTCCAGAAATGTCAGTTCAGTTCTTGGTTCAGGCATTGATCTTCAGTGCAGCTCAGGGAAAGTCATCACCTGCAGTTTATCTCAGTGTCCCACCCAGGAAACCTCAGAGGGTCAGCAGGAGATGTGCCAATACTTCAGGCACAAGGACCTCAGCAGCCCTGGGAGCTAGAGCTTAAACTATGATGCTTGAATTCAACACCCCTTGCCACGTACCTGCAGGATTACCGTGCTGTAACCCAGTCCTACTGCATGCCTTTCCAACTCACCGGTCATGCCATAATTAAGGCTGTGCAGTCTCCAAGGTGTGAACTTTATCAAATTTCATTCTGCAGACCTGTCCTTGCTTACACTGGGCATAAATGCCACCCAGCTTCCTCAGTGTTACAGCATGGCAAATCATAGCCAATGCAGAGCAGCCCACAGGGCTGGGTTGGAGCAAAGGGCATGGGGCAGCTGTGGCCCTAGGAGCAGAGCAGGGACGTTGAAAGCTCGTCACATGCACCAGCACTTCATCCCATTCCAGTGGGGCTTGGGGAGCTGGACACAAGGCTGCCCCTGACCTCCACTCCTCCTTGGCCAGCTACAGAGGAGGGATCAGCCCGGGGGAAACTGCTTCCCCTCCAGCTCTGTGTTGTAGGTAGCCAAGGAAGGGAGGCACCCTGTAGTCCTTTACCGCTCTTCCCAGCTTCACCAAGCAATCAAGTGAGCTAACCATGAGTCTGAGAGACCCTTTACCATGAAAACAGTGACCCCGATGTTGCACTACCAGTGCTTGTTTTCACACTCGTTATGAGAGCAAATGAACCCAGCAGCAGCGCAGGAAGGCAGGACTGCACGCTGACAGCCAGACCCTCTGCGTCAGGGTTTTCTAGGGCCCTGGCTGTCGTGCAGAGAAGTAGCTGCATTGACTTAAGTGTGAGGAAGGGCTCCCTGTATAAGAAGGGAGCTGGCAGGTAGGTCCCTGTCACTAGAAGTGATGCAGGGTGTCTGTCCTCATAGAAACAGGAATAAATGAATGGCACAATGCTCCCCACCTGTGTTACCCTCACACCCTTCCTACCACAACTCAGCCTTGCTATTTCCACTGCCCCCCTCTCCTCCTGCCCATTCATGATCACGAAACACAAATATACCCAAAGCCCAGCTGCAATCTCATGCGTTGTCAGTAAATCTTTTAAGAGGTCACTCCCATTATCCTCCAAACGGAGGCGTGGCAAATAACTTACCCCAGGTCACCCAGCAGAGCTGGGAATGGAGCTTATGCTCCTGATGCCCACTCCAGTGCCCTTGCCACCAGACTATGGCGTAATGGGATGTTCACCTAGCCTCATATCTTTCAGCGGTGAGAATGCCAGACCCCAGCAAGCAGTCCCTTACATGGCCGCCTAAGGTATATTACCTAGCACACAGGGAGCACATGCCAAGCAAAGGAATCGCACACACCAGCCTGCCTCTCAGGCAGGAAGAAATGAAATCCAGAGCCCCAGGACAGGATGCCACCTGTTGAGAGCTACGGGCTTTTCCGCCTTCCTAGAGAGGAAGGGAGATTGGCTTTTCTTTGGCTTTGCCCAAAAGATGCCATTTGAACTTGTGAAATACAGCTTAGCCGCAGCCCTGGCACAGAGAGAAGGATGACTGAGCCCAGGAGAGGTTTTGTTCTGTAGCATCCAAGGAGTGGGAGCGAGGGCACTCTAGACTTAATGGTTATACACTTCAGACCATCTCTGCATTTACAGGATGGGCCTACACTGGGAGACCCAGCAAAAGTGATCTGAATCAGCCAAATGTAAACTGAAAGTGGATTAGTTAAACTGCAGGAAGCCCTGCATAGGCACATGCTTATCCTGAACCAGCGTCCATGCAGGGAGTGCAGGCAGTTTAACTAACCAGTGTCCATTCAAATTGCCTTGCTGGAGTGCTTTTGCACAGTCTTTGCACTTCCAGATTTCTCCCACACAGGGAGTGAGCAGTGACAATAGCTGCTATAGAAACACTTATGGCCACTTGAAGGAAACCTGGGGAACTAAGATGCCCAAATATAACAGTGACTTCATCGCAGTTGAGAGGGAAAGAGAGAAAGAAGGATGTGATGGCAGACAACAACTGTTAAAAGAATTTAAGAAGTGTCACGTAGTGTCAGACCAACAGTCCATCTAGCCCGGTATCAGTCTCGAACAGTGGCAGAAGTGGATCCTATAGAGGGGGAACCAGATAACCCCTATTCAGTACCCTCCCCTTGGCATTCACAATATTAATTTAGAGATGCCAGAGGAAACCTTTCCAAATGGTCTGTTCAATAGCTTTTAACAAATCTATCATCCATGAATTTATCCAGTTTTTGAACTGGCCAAACTATCTGCCTCTGCCACATCTTACAGCAGTGAATTCCATGAGTTAACTACACATTACATAAAAAAGTACTTTCTCTTGTTAGTTTTAAACCTGTCACCGACTAATTTCAGTGGGTGTCCCCTAGTTCTAGTATTCTGGGACTTGGTGAACAACAGTCCCCTGGTCACTTGGTCCACACCCTTCATGATTTTTCCCCTCTAGCCCTCTCCTTCCTAAGCAGAAGACTCCTAGCCTTTTCAGTCTCTCCTGGCATAGCAACTGCTCCACGCCCCTGATCATTTTGGTTGCCCTTCTCTGCACCTTTTCTAGTTCTACTACATCCTTTTTGGATATGTGGGAACCAGAACTGCACACAGCATTCAAGATGGTCATTGCATTCACTGGATTCAATGGGAAAGGCAGTGTTGAGACCTGCATCTGATAAAGTGAACACAGGATCAGGATAGCTTATACATCTCTGATTTAGTTGGTCTATAAAAGTGCCTCTCTATCCTGACTTCAGGCTAACAGAACTAACCATGTCTCTGTTCAATGGGAATACCCTCGTCCATAGCTACCCTGCACCTGAACCAGAATTCAACAGCTTTTCTGCCATTCTTTTGATGATATAACCACCCAGTTAAAAGCTATAGGTCTTCAGTAGCTGTCTCCCCTCTGCCCTTACCACAGCCACCCCTATGAGCTTCATAACATCAACTCCAACTTGACTCCACATGGAAAGCCAATGTGCAGGATTCCCTAGTCTCCCACACAAAGGCCCCCCCAATGCTCCCACTCCCCCACCCGGCTGGGGAGGTTATCATCGTGCTTGTTCGAACATGTCAGAAAGGCCAGTTGCCACCTCCCGCTCTGGTCCCCAAAGGTCTCATTATGCTGCTGCTGGACAGCAACACTGGAGACATGAACCACAACAGATCTATAAATGACACTAGCAACCTGGGCCCTTCTGCTTACCCAGCTCCAGGGTCTATTTGGATCCCATTGCAGATCATAACCCTTCTGTCCCTTGCACCCTGAAGAGACCAGGAACTGGGGGGAAGAAGACGACGACTGGAAAGGTACTCAGTGGCACCTGTTGCTTTTAAATACAATGGAGAGAGAGAGAGGGAAAGAGGCAGGGAGTGGGGAGGGCCATGCTCCTCCCAGAGTCTCTGTAGGAGTGGAGAGCAGAGGCTGCCGACGGAGCCTGCACAGATCGCTTCTCTCCAGCCCTGCATACAAAACCCTTTCATCCCAGGTCAGCCCTCGCGCTCCTGCCACAGCAGAGATAGCTGGGGCTTGTGGCAAGTACTCTAGAGGCACAGAGAGCTCGCCCAGCCCACACCTCCTCCCCAGGCTCCTCTGGGACGGCACTGTTGTTTCTTCTTTACATAACAGACAATCCCTCGCTGGAATGAGCTGCCTTGCTTTGGCAAAGAAAAGATCTGGCAGGGATCTTTCTGCCCCACCTGTAGGGAATCCTTGAGCAGACCCAGGCCCCTGGCTCTTCACTAACCAACCTCTCTCCCCTATCCTCTGCCAGGCAAAGGCCACATAACAGCTGGGATCTATTTCTTCAATTCACCTATATGAAATATTATTATTGTGGTCACAAGATGAGGCTCCACTCAGGGATCAGGCCCCGTTGTGCTAGGTGCTGTACAGGCCCATAGCCAAAGCCTTGCAAAGAGATTGCAATCTCTGTATAAGGCATGCAGGTACAAACAACATATGGGTCTATGTAGCAGGTAGCTGTGGGAGGATGGCCTCTGAGGAACAATACTGCAGTGGCCCAGATGATTTTCTTGTGGATCTCTTCCCACACACATTATTGCTAACTCCAAACATGTTAATCATAAGCCAAGATCCCAAACATCCCTAAATTATATGTAGGCAAATGAGAGAACCTGTATGCCAATTTGGAGCAGAGAGTTGCTGCTTAGTAGAAGCTGGCAGCTACCATACCAGGAACATGAAACTTGGCATTGCTCGTGTGCCCTGGAGCGCCATCTCCTCCCTGGCTGGGATGAAGTGGACTCATTTCACTGAGAAAACAAATCAATCGAGGATTGCAACTCACTGCTTCTCCTCCCCTCTAAGGAGGGCAAATGCTTGAATCCAGACACTGGCAGCATGTAATTGCAACAAAGTTGGGATCTGCCACAGGACATTTTCTCGAGGGCCTTAGCTACATGAACTCATTGGTGTTGGGCTGCACCTGAACTACATGAAGAGGGAGAAGTTAAGGATGTAAGATGAATATAGATGCAATGATACTTTGAGACCCTCAGAAGAGGAAACATCAAGGTCAAAATAATCTGTTTAAGATCTCTGGAGATGTCTGTGGAGGATGCTATGGAGCCCTGAGCAGAGCAGGTTCTGAGCTCCTCAGCAGCATGATTAGTTTTGATGTTTACAACAACCCCCTTGCTAGACAGCAAGCGCTGCTTCTAGTTGACGTGTGGGAAACAAAGGGCATGCTTACCCTGCAATGGGACTTGCCATAGCAGCATGCATAGACACACCTGAGCAAGCTTCCATCTAACCAACATAACTAACAGGAGCTGATGCTGCAGCAGCACAGGTTTCAGCATGGACCGTACATGCCTGCCTGACACAGTAGATGCTTAACTCGGGCCTTAGCCCACACATGAGCAGAGAGAGGTTAGTCTAGAAAGTGTATATCTACCCCACCTTCTAGCCCACACTGCTATGTCTGCAGTGCTTCCGGCCCCCAAGCTAGCTAGATTTACATGTAGACAGAGACCTAGACACTTGTCCAAAATCATGTGGAGTGATGGTAACAGAACAGGGTCTTGAACCAAGGTGTTCAAGGTCCCAGGGAAATGTCTTAGTGTAGAACTACCTCTGAACGAGCTGGCTTGGGTTCCAGAAACAGTCCGGCCAGAGCAGCATGGAGTTACACCCTGGCTGATCTACCCTGCTACACAGAGATGCTCTTGCAAGCAGACTGCTTCGAGTTCGCTCAGAATGGCTTGCATATTGCTACACTGCAGCGTGCAATGTAGGCATGCCTTTAAGCTGCCTGCGCAACCGTCAGCTCATGCCTCTCCTGAAACGGAGTCTCTCAGGTGATGACAAGCCCTGATCAACAGCAAGGGGCACCACCCCGAGAAGCCAATTAAACCTATGCTTCCCCCAGCCTCTTGCCAAACAGAAATTCGGCCAAATTTTCAGTTTGGAAACAGACACCTGGTGTTTCTGAAGCCTCCAATACCCCCGGCACCCCCGGCTCTGGACTGAGATTGACCCAAAATGCGCCAGTTTCATTGTTACCCAATCCTGGCAAGCCCAGGAGGCTTCCAAACCACAGCCCAGGCGCCCCGGGGCAGTCCGCAGGGCAGGGCTGCTGCAGCCAGCAGGCTACAGGGAAGCAACCAGGAAAGCTGGCAGGAAGTCCGGTTTGGCAGGCAAGCTTCAAAACTTGCCTATGTTCTGTTGGAAGATTCATCCAGCATGAAATATTTCCATAAGTGCTTCATAACCACAGACCAGATGAGGCACTTTATTCACACCCTCGCCTTCCTTACGGCAACTTGTTCGTGTGACCCTTCCCCAAAGCTAACTGAAGCCAATCTGTTTCATCCTAGACCAGACTCCATGTTAGTGGCCAGCAGTGATGCAGGTTTTCTGTATGATCAGATCCATTACCCCCGCATCAAACTCAATAGGGACCTGATAAATACACTCATCACATAAAACTCCCAACTGCTTTGTCTGCCCACTAATCCATGTGCCCTAGTACTTCCTGCTTTCTTGGGATTAGCTCCAAACAGCCATCATTATTCTTTCAACCTGCCAGAGAAATATTGCTTCCCCCTATCTTGCCTGGCCTTTTGGATTTCTACCAGCAGAAGCTCTGCAGCAGGCAGCAATCACAACCAGAAGCCTCCAGAGCAGCAGTACAGGCATGCGGGTGGCTCTGTGCAAGCACATTTACATACCTTCTCTCCAGTGCCAGGGGCTGCAGAAGCCTTCTTGTGCTCCAGCAGTACAGAGTCAGTGGGAAGAAGCAGGGGTTCTCCAGCTTCAAAGCACCTTTGAAAGGGGACACCAGCCAAACCTTGCAATGTCAGCCAGGCCAGTATCTGAGGGGCCCACACTCCTTAATGCTCTGTTTTTCCCCCATTCCCACTGCAAAGAAGGGTAGTGGTGTTATCCTCACTGTTCAGATGGGGCCCAGACCTCCAAGATGTTTAACACACCCATCTCCCATTGGGAAAACCCAAGTGACCAGCCCCAAATGAGGCAGGAAATCAGGCAGAACGGGTACTTGAAAAGACCTGGGCTTGATGTCTCAAGCAAGTGCCAACTAGCTCCAGGTCCTTTCCTGAAACTTAATCCCTAGAACAAATTCCTCAGCCCGGGATGGTTAGGAGGCAGTGGCAGCTTAGGCAAGTTTGTCTTGAAGCAGCAGAACAAGCCGTGAGGCCGTGTGGTCAAACACCAGCCCTTAGCCCCACAGCTCAGGCCTAGGGATCCCTGACTGAGCTAAAGCTTCACCATATCCCTGCTTGGGCAAGTAAAAGCCACACATGATCATTTCTAGCCCCTTCTAATCCAAGAGAGCATGAGCATGTCCTAGGTCATAGCACAGAGAGGCTCACTCCAGATTTACCTGTCCATTAATGGGAGCAGAAGCTGAGCCCTTGGATAATGACTCTTCCCCGATGCGGGGAGAGAGCAGGTTTCCTTCAGTCAGCAGCACCCCTTTGCTCCAAGCTTTTGCTCCTCAGTCTCTCACCCAAGTAGCACATCAGCCCAACCTGCTTGGTGCTGGAGAAAGGAGGAGGCATAGCCCACACTTCCTGGAACTGAATCAGAGCTGTAAACAGCCAGCCATAACCTGTTTTTGGAAAGCCTCAAAAGCAAGATGTGCTATGTGCCACAGTGCAGGGCAGGCTCCAAGCTCCTTCAAAAGCTCTGGGCTCTCTAGTTTAGAGCCACCAAAATCTTCAATAACTTCCCTTAGCACTAACATAAGATACGTGCCTGGATTCCTCTCTCTGCTTCCAGCTGTAACTCCCAGAGCAGGATGGGAAAAGCTCAGCAGCTCGTGTCTGCACAATGCCTTGAGATCTACTAATGGAAGAGAGAAAAGGAATGCCAGGAATGAATTATTAGTATCTGCACACACATCACCTCCCTCCCGCCCCACATACCTTCCCACATACACATGCTGGGATCTGCCTTCCCTGGAGCAGAATAGCCCAAAGGAGGAAGACCAGTGCCCTGCTTATCAGTCACAGATGCCCTAAACACAAGGAGTCAAAGGAAAGACTACAGCAGTTGATATAAAGGTGAACAGACTCTGCACAGTGGGACCCTGTCAGACATCGACAGCCATGGCCCAGCTCACTAGCTGCAGTGTCTGCACCGGCTTTGCAAAGTCTGTGTGAGTGGCAGCAAGCAGGATCCATGGGGGAAGACCTCCATTTCCACCCATGGCCCCTTGCCCATTCTCTTGCTCTCTGTCTTTTTTTTTTTTTTTTTTAAATAAACAGTCTGAGGTGAGGGGAGAAGAACAGGGATGATTTTTGGCAAATGAAGCAACTCCAGAACCAAAACCACCAAAGGAAAACCCTCAAGGTCATCTTGGCAACCACAGGTCCAGCCAATGAGGATGCCATTTTTGCCAATCAGTCGCTGCTTGCAATTAGCCAAAGAAACCAGGATGCAATTACCAGAGCCGGAAAGGCAGCATGCAGGCATTCGCAGCACAGCTGGGAAGGGGTGGAAGAGCGTGGCAACACCAGCTCCAACACACCTGCCCTGCTGCATTCACCGCACAATGGCTTAGGGTCACACAGTTGTCACGCACCACGCAGCTCCACTGGCTTTTTCACATGGATTTCAGGGATGGAAGCCAGGTCCTCCTGCTCCAACAGCCCTGAGCTGCAGCTGCCTGTGCTAAAGACGACTCCCCGCCTGAATTAGCTGTGTGGGCTCGTGTTGCTCACCTGAGCAGTTCTGATGCCCTCCAGCTGCCGAGAGCAGACCCACACGAGCACTGCCCCTTCCCCACCCCCGTGACGAACACCAAGCAAAACTCCTAAGTAGTGAGATCGTGCGACTCATTACCTTAATAATCAGGCACTTTTGACAGCCTCACTATGGTCTCCCACTAACAACCACCCCAGGTATTCCAACACCGAACACTATCAGCCTCCTATGCTAGATATAAAACTGATTGGATCACTGTCATCATCAAAAATAGTCCTTATAATGAGAGGTTGTCTAGCTGGGAGGAAGTATCAGGTGGGGTCCTTCCTGGCTCTGGTATTGTTCAATGTCTTCATTAATCCTTTGGATGATGGGATCGAGCACAGGCTCAGTAAATTTGTGGATGACACCGAGTTGGGAGGAGTTGCAGACACTCTAGAGGGCAAGGCTACAGTCCAGAATGACATGATTGATTGGAAAAATGGTCCACAATCAACCAGATGAAATTCAACAAGGACAAGTGCAAAGTCCTACACTTGCAACAGGACAGTTGCATGCACAAATACAGACTGGGGAACGACTGGATGAGCTGCAGTGCTGCAGAGAAGGATCTGGGGGGTTACTGTAGGCCATAAACTAAATACAGCAAAAGCCGTGTTATCTGGCACTTTACCATCCAGAATGCTCCACTAACTGGCATCTGCCAATACAATTCTTCCTTCCGAAGGATGTGGCAAAAGCGAAAACAGAAGTCCCACTTCCAGTTTTGCTGCCACAAGCCGAGTCCCAATTCTTCCTTGTGGCCCGTGGCCCAGGGCAAAGCAGCCTGCATGGTGCCCCCCCTCCCTGTCCCCCAGCACAATGATGCCAGGGAGTGAAAGCCCTGTGCACCAGACACAACATATTTGATTAACTGGCATATTTGATTAACCGGCATCCCCATTCTCTGCTGAATAACAGAGCTTTTACTGTAGAAACCAATAGTTTGCTCTTATTGCAAAGAAAGCCAACAGCATCCTGGGATGTATTAACAGAATTGTCACTTGAAAATCATAGGAAGTGATTCTTCTGCTTGATTCAGCACTGGTAAGGCCTCACCTGGAATATGGTGTCCACTTCTGGGCCCGCATTTCAGGAAGGATATGGATGGATTGCAAAGAATCCAGCACAGAGTGGCACCATTTATCAGAAGCCTGGGAAGCAACACTTAAAGGCCAAAAGAAATAGGGTGATTTATTGTGGAGAAGAGAAGACTGATGGGACATTTGATAAGTCTTCAAATACCTGAAAGGTGATTATAGAAAGGATAGGGGCGGGTTTTTCTCGTGGCTGTAGGGGGCAGGACTAGGAGCAATGGCCTCATCTGCAGCAGGAGAAATTGAGGTTGAAGGGGAGGGGAACTTTCTGACTATGAGGGTAGTCAAGCACTGAAACAGGCTGCCTAGAGAAGTTGTGGGATCTCCACCCGTCACATTTCACCAGGTCAGAGGGACACGTGGCTGGGACGGCTTAGCGATCCTGCCTTCAGCGGCGGGTTGGACTAGATGACCTCATGCGGTCCCTTCCAGCCCTCCTTTCCAATGATCCTATCAGTAGCTCTCTGCTTTTCATATAATTGACCAGGAAGAAAGCTGGTTTCTCCTCCCTGCCCTTCCCCGTTTTCCCAAATGCAACTTTCCCCTTAAGTAGCAGCTTCAATTGCATCAGGCTCTAGCCTGGTAATCGGCTCCTACTCCTAACCCCAGCCCAACCCCAAATCAGCTGAGAGAGATTTCCATTCTCTTCCCACTCTCTGTTTTGGGCTATGATCCGGGAGAGCCAGGACTCTCTCAGTGCCTGTTCGTACAGCACCTGCCCGAGCTGGAGCTTCTGCAGGCTACCGGATGTCAGTGGCAGAGATGAGCCCTGCACCTTTGACTGGCATGATATTTGTTCTCCTACTAGCACCGATCTTGGATTTGCTGAGGCTGAAGCAGGTCATGGCACCAACCTGCAGTGATGGGGGATCCGTTCACTAAGTCTGATGAGTAATTATCCCTTCCTTGATCATAGCCCAAAGGTTCATCCTGCCTGTAACAAACATCACTGACTTTTGGCAGGAAACTGCTCTCCTAAAACATAGCTGGTTCACTAGCCAGAAGTGGGACAGAGGCACCACCAGAGGGCAGTGCCCATCTCTGGTGCCACTTTCAGACCATGAGAGACGCTGAGAAGACGTGGACCTGGCCAAAGTGCACATTAAAGGCCCAGAAAGCTCAGCCTGCTCTTGCAAATCCTAAAACCACCAAGGTATCAACAACCCTCGCCCCCCACTGAGCGCCGGAGGCTGGATCAAAGCCGCCCTTGCATCCTCCTAGCCTTGCCTTTGAGATCTCTGATCAAAGTGTACTACACTTCTAAAGCACATCTGGATTCATCTTCTCCCCTCCCAGCCCCTGTTAACAGCCCGGGGGCTTTTTCTACCCAAACCCCGAAGGTGCCTCTGGCCTTAGAGGTGGGGGTCAGACAGAGCCGGAAACCTGAGCAAGCTTCACTTTAACTGAAAGGGATTCACACTGGAGTCCTCAGGCTCCATCTTGGGTCCTGACCAGCGCGGCCCACTTCCAGATCCAGTGCAGACTCGCCCCAAAAATGGGAACACTCACCCAAGCACCTGTTTGGGGGATACTAAAGCCATTGTGCAAGGGCTGAAATATCAAGGGAGCTGTTCATGAGTCTCAGTGTATGATACCCATGCAGGGCCCCAGGCCCAGGTCAAGCCTGGACCCGAATCCAGCCCCAATTTAAATGCTACTACTTCATCTCATCTCTAGCCCATGTACAGGAGCCCATGTGGGGGGGGTCCAGTTAAGATGAAATGAGGAGCCTTCTGGGCCTGTGCATGCATTGTCTCGCCAGGCCGAGACCCTCCCATGCTCTCTGCTGGGGTCAGGATGGTGATGCTGCCAGGGTACAGGGTGCGGGCCACATCCTGCAGGGAGCAGCACTCCCAGCAGACATTAGCCAAGCCTGGGGTAACAGCAGTGCTACCAGGTGAATGATTTACCACTTGGTGCCTGCTTGTCTGCAGGGGAGGATAATGCACAGGAACTAGGAGCATGGTGGCAGGAGACAGAGGGGAGGCTGCCACAGACTTGTGGTCCACCAACCCCCGCCCCCAGTATATCCCATAAGGCAGGGCACCCCCCCCCGCAGGTACCCCACCCATGGGAAGATCACCCCACCACCACCACAAAGCTACTCCACACCAAGTTCCTGTCCAGACACCCCTAGTGCATGAAGTGAGGCAAGCCCACTGCCTGAGCCGAGTGGGCTATCCTCCACATGCAGACAGACCCCAGTTTCCAGGGAGCCCTGCCTGAGAGTCGGTGCCTGTAATCCCCACACAAGCGCCCCATGCTCTGGCCTTCCTGCGCAGACAACCTCTGCCCTGTGGACAGAGGTGTGGGATGGGCCAGGACAGCCTGGCCTCCCTGCTCACGCTGGAGAACTGAGGGTTAGATAGATAGATAGATAGGTAGACAGGTAGATCAATAGACAGATAGATAGATTTTGTATCCAAGGCCAAATTAGCCAAAATTAATTCCAAATCCAAGAGTCCAGGACCATAAGTGACCCTACTACGGGCAAACATCCTCCACTCGCACCTGGGGCTTCAGGTGTTTCCAAACCCTTTGGTGGGCATCCTACTTGCATCCTACTGGAGGCTTGGGGTTTGGATGCCCCTGAGTTTTGCTTGCCCTTAGCCATAAGGTGCAGGGGCAAGCAAGGGAGGAGACTCCCATTTCCATAAACTGGGCTTAAACTTGGTGGGCGATGTGCTAATTTAAGACCTCGTCCTTTTCCTGATGGCACCTTCACACCCTCTAAAACCTCTTACTCCAGCCTCTGATGCTGCCTTGGAGCCAGCTGGAGAGGCCGAGGCAGAGCCCAGCAGAGGGTGAAGGCAGCCAGGCTGAGATTCAGCCCTGCCCAACGCTCCCAGCCTCGCCAGAGGTCCTGCCCAAAGCCTCCGACGGGGCTCTCTCAGCAGCCTCCGGAGGGGAACCAGCTGCCATGACCCAGAGCCTCTCCCCACTGCAGCTGACTGCCCATGCCACTCAAGAGGGATTTCCTCCATCTTTGGTGACCACCATGGCTCCCCCCCAACTCTGGTAGCTGCAGCTCTTCCCTTGTAGTGGAGGTCTCTGGTGTTCTCAAAATCCGGACTTTCCCAACATGGGGCCCGCGGTCTGCCGCACCCCCATGCTTCCCACAGCCAGCCTGTTTCTTCTGCCAGCTCCCTTGCTTCAACAGCTCCCTCCCTCCACCCCCACACCCTGCTGCTCCATCCTGGGGATCTAGCACACACCTGCTGCTCCATCCTGGGGCTGGCTCCTGAAGGGTGTTTGCATTTAAGCCCCTCATCCTCCAGGTGTGACCTGTGTGGGACAGTTAACCCTCCAAGTATCAGCATCCTCCAGGTTAGGAGCTGCCAGACTTTGAAACTAAGGAAGCCCACTGGCCTGCTGAGCAATCATCCAGGGCCAATTCGCCCCAGGGGTAAAGATCACATCACATCTGAATCCAATGCGGACAGGTTGAGCTTGGCCTCCTTCCAGGGGAACACACCGGGCAACATATAATACCACATAGCAATAGCACCGTGCACCGGCATCACACAGCCCCTCACACCAGAGCAGCACAGAGAAACGTGGGTCTCAGGTTGCTCTTCAGGGGGGCAGGACTGGGGTAATCCCACTCTCCCACCATCTCGCAGCCAGCAAGCACCTGCAGGGCACAGCCGGCCTTCACCGAACCCCTTGGTCACAAGGCCTCGCTGGCCCACCCCAGCTCTAGTTCTGCCTGTTGTGCTACCCCAAATCCACCAGAACCAAAGGAGTAGGAGAGCAGTGGAAGCAGATGGCCCAATGGCTCAGGACCAATGTGGGAAGAAGAGGGAAGGAGTTCATAAAAGGGGAAAGAAAGGGATATCCATACAGAGGAGGCCCAAAAACCTGCTTTATTTTGACACAGAAGGAGATTCTATTAACAAACCCACTGAGCACCTGCCACCTCCCACCCTGTCACTGAGACAAGGTCTCCAGAGAGGGGGGGTCCCCCTACACACGCAGGTGTTGGGATCTGGGCCGGGACAGAGTTCACACCACAGGGCACCAGCCCATGTCCCATGCTTGTCACAGCCCAGCTCAGGACTCCCCGAGTTTAAGACGGGTGGGATGCACGTGAGGGCACTCATATGCAGGTGGCAGCTGGGTGAGCTGGCACAGCCTGGCACTGGGGCAGATGTACCCTACCTAGGTCCTGGTGCACAGCAGGCAGAGGCTCCTGCACTCACAGAGCCTGGGATCCCTACAAAGCTTGCCAATAGGTGGGGAAGGAAAGCGAGGGCAGGTGCCACAGTCTTGGGTCGCTCCTCCGTCCGCAGTCCAGCCACATCCCATCCAGCAGCTGAGCCCTGGGTGTTGGCGAAGGGGCCTGCTGGAGACACCCGGGGGCTGGCTCTGCAGAGCCGGGAACCTTCCTCGGAGGGACGAGGCGATGCTCCGCTCCCAGGGCACTGCCCGGTGTTGCTGGTCGGAGTCTCGGCTCTGGCAAGAGGCGCCCCTTTGCTCCGTCTCCTCCCTTGGGCCTGGCAGACTCGGCCTTCTCCAGCCGACGGCGCTGCCCCTTGCGGAACTTGGCTCGGCGGTTCTTGAACCAGACCTACCAGGGAGGAGCCAAAGGGGGTAGATTAATGGTCCACCAAGCTGTGGTCTTTCCCTGCTGTGGTGCCCCAGCCCCACTCCAGTGAGGGCACCAGAGACCTGGCATTACTCTCGCGTGGTGCAGCTGGCCCTGTGCTCCACACTGGGTAGATACAGGGAGACCCAGGGCAGCCGTCAGGTTGGGGGAGGCCAAGTGGCTGCTGGGAAAAGGGCTGTCTGCACCATCTCCTACCCCAGCAGCATGCACTGCCCTGCCCCTTTTCTACCCCCGAAGCCTCTGATCCAACCATCCCCCTTCATGGAAAAGGTGGCAGGATCCTGGTGGGGCCTGAGCAGAGCATTCTCCTGCCCCATCCCGGCTGTGAAAGGGTTCATTCCTGGACAAGACAGACCCTCCCCCTTAATCCCTTTCCCATGAAAACCACTGAAAGGACCACCCCACTGCTGTCCTGATTTGGACCAGGCCCTGCCTGGAGCCTGCCAGGGCGTGGGTGCTAGGAGCAAGTGGCACTGGGGTTACCTGGACCCTGGCCTCGGGCAGGTTGACGAACACGGCCAGCTGCTCCCGGGTCACCACGTCGGGGTAGTGGGTTTTCTCGAAGGCTCTCTCCAGCGCCTCCAGCTGGGGGACCGTGAAGGCAGTACGGCTGCGGCGATGCTTCTGGGGCAGCCCGTAGCGAGCTTCCAGCAGCAGCTCTGGGAGAGTGGGGAGAAAGGGGGAGCAAACAGTCAGATCAGAACAAATGGCGCCTTTCCTCATGGGGGATTTCCCTGCCTGTCATCCCAAATGGATTCAACACACTTGGCTGCATGCAGCCAGCTCTGGGGAGGAGCACTGCAGCTCTTTAACCAGGGGGCTGCAGAACAGCTGACGGAGCCTGCCTAATTCAGGAGAGGACCAGGTCGTTGCCCAGGGAATTACCATTAGCTGAGCTAACCATCCCACTCTTCTTAAAGTAATGAAGTGTCAGGGGACAAGCTGGGGGAGCAGAGGGTCAGTGGAGCAGGCACCGTGCTGGGGCCCCGGGTGAGAGGGCTGTCGCTGCCACTGCTTACTGCTGCAGCTGTCTGAGCTTTCCTTGCATATCCCCAACATCAGACCATGCCACAGCACGGGCGAGTAATGGCATCACCTGCTGAGACCAGCCTCATCGTTGTGCCGTGCTGCCCACTCTGCTGGCATGACCAAAGCCC
This sequence comes from Crocodylus siamensis, assembly GCF_052110815.1. Lineage (NCBI taxonomy): Eukaryota > Metazoa > Chordata > Crocodylia > Crocodylidae > Crocodylus > Crocodylus siamensis. Next base: position 7,563,540 of record NC_143408.1, on the reverse strand, counting down.
CCCCAGCACCTTGCAGTCCTCCCCAAGCCCCCTTCGGGCAGGAAGTGTTCTTTCCCACCTCACCCCAGTAAGAAAGTGAGGCACCAGAGGGGCTAAGTGACTCAACCAGGGCCACCTGGGAAGCCAGTAGCAGAGCAGTGAACGGAGCACCCGTCTCTCACAGGGTGCTCTGGCCCCAACCACTGGGCTCACTTTTCCAGTACCATAAACTGGGCTTGCTGGAAACCAGTGCTTCAACGTATGTCCTGCTGCCCCCAGCCCCTTGCCCATCCTACCTGCCAAGCGATCCACCAAGCTCACCGCCTGCAGGGCCGTGGGCTGTGGGGCCAGGGCTGGGGTCAGCGGAAAGGGCTCGGCTGTCGGCGAATGGAGGCTGCAGACCACGGAGAGGGGGTTCGCGGTGCCGAGGGGACAGCTGCTCCTGCTGAGGCAGTACATGGTGGGTACAAAGTGGCCCATCAGGGGCATCTCACATCAGGGCCCTGGAAACAACACACAGCTTTGAGGACGCAGCAACAGCCCTGCTCCGCGGCCCAGCCCCTGCGTAAGCCTGGCTGCGCTCCTCTGCTCCACGGGGGATGCCGGAGACAGGGATTCAGCCAGGAAGAGGTTTGGCCCTGATCATTTATGCTTTATATTGCGGTGGCATCCAGAGACCTCAGACAAACAGCAGGGCCCATCAGTAGCAGATCCAGAAAGGGGCAAGGACTGTGCAGCCCTCCCCATACTTCAGCCACGTTACGCCTCTGCAGCATGCGCTGAGCTCCCTGTCCGGTCAGCGCGGGGCCTGCTGGAGTTTCGCAGGCTCCGAAGAGCAAGGGGTGAATGCTGCTGCTGGTCGCCCTTCCCCTCCCTCCCCCTGCCCTATGAATTCGGCGGCAAGGGGAAGGAGGGGACAAGCCCGTGGCAGCCGCATTTACCCTGGGGTCCAGCAAAAGCAGGGGCTGTGCTCAAGTGAAGCACAGCTACTGCAGCACCCACCACCTCTGGATCCACCCTTTGGCCCCGCGTTGCACAGATGCCCAGGACTACATCCTTAACGAGATTCCAACTGGCAAAGCATGGGAGGGGAAACCGAGGCAGAAACTTGCTCACTTGCAGCCTCTGAATTACAACCTCCTAATGTCTCCCTCACTTCCGTGCTCGATAGGTACTGATACACCCTTTTTCCCAATACGTGTCTAGACCCTTTTTGAACCGGGCTACACTGTCTACCTCCACCGCATCTGCCAAGTCCCATCCTTTAATGCCATTCCCTGCGAGAAAAGAACTTCCTTTTTCATCGGTTTGAAATGTATTCTTTACTCTCTGCTGGTTGCTCCCTCCACTCACCTGTATAGACATATCCCTTGCAGAGACACGCACCCCTCCGTGCCTACATGAGCCTGTAGCCGAGCATGACAGGTGGGCGCAAAACCTCTCTTTGGTGGCAAGACACAGCTCCTCCATGGCCCTGACGTGTGCCACTCCCCCCAACCCGAACCACAGCCCCTAGACATGCCACCTCCACCCGGTTGATCATTCAAAGAAACAAAATTGAAAAACTAAAAACTTGCCGAGAGCTCTGTTAAGAATTGGCTAGCAGTTTGGTGTTACTGCAGTGAAGGTGTTTTCCCGTCCGGGAAGTTCACAGCTCTGTGTCACTGAGCCGAAACTCTTCAATGTTCCCAACTGAAATAATTTCACAATCCCCTATTTTGCTGGAGATGCTGGATTCCCCTTTCCTTCTGCTCAGACTGCTGGGACCCCCCAGAAAAGGGGCTCTACTCCACTCCCAGCATAGTCCTTTCCTGATTTGCAGCTTCCCTCTGCTTGGAGCTGCCCAGGCTGTCAGCGCTGGGATGCCAGACATACTAAGTGGGATCCCCAGCGGGTCGTGAATTGGCCATGGGACAAACCTGCTGTAACGGGACCAATGCAAGAGAAAGTGCGGGGAAGCCTCTGATGTGGAAACCTGCCAGAGCCCTCAAGCCTCTTGGATCTTGCTTCCTGATCTTTTTGGCCCTGGGTCTTGTGTGCTTGTTATCACCAGTGCAGCGGGAATGCGAAACAGCTCCGCAAGCAGCTGCAATGGCACCACAGGGCCGGTGTGCAGGAGCAGCCAGTCCCTTGCCCAGTGAGTCAGGCCCAAGGGGCATGTGGAAAGCTAGGACTGGGGTAGAGGGGTCCCAGCAGAGCTGTGGGTGCAGGGGGCAGCTCAGGGCTGGGACAGGGGTCAAAGGGCAGAGCTGCGGGGCAGAAGCTTGTTCCACACCTCCCTGGCATCTAGCTTTTTCAGCCAGACCCCAAACCGCTCATTTTCCTCCACTAGACTCTTCTCTGGGGCTGTTCCTGCTTCTCTACACCTCCCTCCTGCCCTCAGGGAGAGCACAAGCCTCAGGGGGCTCCATTGCTGCCCTCACCCCCTGCGTGCCCCCCCCAGCCACACGTGCACCCCAAGAGCTCTCTCACCTCTGGGGACCCCAACTTTCCCAGGAAAGCGCCTGGCTCCTCTCCTCGCCCTCCCCACAGCCGAGCGTCCTAGGCTCAGGAACAGCAGCCAAAACTTCTCCCCAAACTTCTACCCCCCTGCTTTTTAAGGGCAGGCAGCCGGGCCCCCCTCCACCCAGGCAGGCGGCAGCCAATGGGACAGGGAAGGCTTAGGCCGGATTAGGGAGCCTGTTTTCTTCCTCTCCAAAGGGAATTGCAATGGTTCCTAAGCTGGGCTCAGCGCAGGGGGGTCCCATTATTCCCCATTCAGGCTGGGGATTAGACTCGGGCAGGGGTGAAAGAATGCCGAGGGTTGGGGCTGCTTCCCCCTGCCCTCCCGCCCCTTCCTCGGGTCGGGCTGTCGTCAGCCTGCCGGGAGCCCACGCTACATTGGTGGCCAGGACCTTCAAATCCCATCCTAGCAGCTCTGCTTCCAGCAAGTCACACCCCCCGCCCGTACCTCAGTTTCCCCAGCCACGCAACAGAGTTGTGAGCGCTGACACCAGGGCTGGCGGGGAGGGGACTCACTAGTGCCTGCAGACATGGACTGTATTTGCAGAGGCCCAAGGCCATCCCCTTTGGTGTACCATGGAGGCACAAGATGCAACAGCTTCAGCAGTCAAGGGGGAAAGGGGTCGTGGGAGCTCCTGTCCAGGCCTGTCCCGTTCCCCTCTCTAGCGTCTTTGGACTGAGTGCTGCGTTCCTGCTTCTGGACTTGGAGATCCAGCCACGACTGGGCCCCATCATGCTGGGAGCTGCATGGAGGCAGAGAGAAATGTCCCAGGCCTCTAGGACTCTCAGCCTGCAGACAAAGCGAGGGTGACAGGAGTTTACCCCCAGAGCCCTGCAATAAAGCAATGCATTAGCTGGGTTTCAGTTAGGGAAATCAAGGCTCCAGGAACAGCAACTTGGCCAAGGTCACCATGCGAGTTGGCAAAACAGCCCAGACTGCAAGGCCAGCCTCCCACAAACATGTGAACCCCAGGACCCTGCTCCCCTGACATCAACTCAGCCAAGGCCCAATGCAATCCCCTCATATTTAACTCATGAACTTCATCAGGAAATGAAAGGAAAACCTTTTATGTGATATTATGCCCTCACACACACACAGGTGTACACACCCACACAACGTATATGCACATCCATGTACCTGAGCAACCCTGCAGCCATAACCATAATGTTCACAACTGCACACATTGCCATGCCTGGCCAGCAAACATAGCCCCAGACATGCAAGAGACCACTTAGGAGCCAGCAACTGCCTGGCCCTGGGCTGGCCTCACATACGTGTCAGTGTCTGGACTAGGGGGATTTTCTTATTTTGCAATAAGAATGGTGCTGGGAAACCTCAGTGTTGTCATGGACCTGCTGGCACTGGCCCAGAGCTGGCACCTCCTGTTTCCTCCTGCACACACAGACTTTTGCACATATACATTCACTTGCACAACTCCTCTTCATACACCCCCACCCATCTCTGCACTGCTGCACAAGTCTTCTTGCACGCACACACACTACTGCACAAACCCCCCACACAGCCACACCACCATGAGCCCCCGTGCATGCCCACACCACTGAACAAGCCCCCTCATACCTTCATGCCACCAAACAAGCCCTCTTGCATGCCTACACCCCTGCTCAAGCCCCCTTGTGCACCTATACAACTGCACAAGCCCCCTTGCACGCATACCCTCGCACACCACACAGGGTGGACCAGTCCTGAGCTGCTTTCTCCCTCAGGGCTCCAGGCTGGGCATAGCCGGGCACTTGGTCGGGACGCCCTTCTGCAGCTGTCAGAGCCCATTAGCGTCCAAGCCAAATCACCACCTAGCGGCTCCCCAGGCTGACAATGCCAGGCCCTTGGGGGTGGGGGGGATTAGCAGCCAAGGGGCTTTTGTCTGACCTCCCCCTGGGAGGATTAGCACAGATTTGCAGTTTAGAAGGGGAAGGGGGGGCTGCTCCTGCCCTGCTACCCTCAGAGAAGGGACGGCGCCAGCCCACAAAGGGCTTTGCTGTGGGAGAATGAAGTCCAGGGAGCAGTGGAGCAGGCCCCACCCTCCCCCCAGCTTCTCAACCCACAGCGGGTGCAAGGGCACCCCTTCAGCCTGTCCACCCCTGCCACTGCCCAGGGGGTGCCCGACTGTGCCAAAGCCCCCGGCCATCGCAGCCTTACAACGGCTGGCACCGGCTACAAGCTGGGGTGGGACTGAGCAACCGGGCTGCAGTCAGCCAGGCACTATCATCTGACAGAGTGAATGATCAACAGCGGGGATGTGCCTGCCTGATGTGCACCCCAGGAGCAGATATAGCCAGAGCCCCCTTTTGGGGTGAGCCCTAACACTGACTTGTAGGGTGAGGAGAGGCTGCGGCCAGGAAGCTGCAACTTCTCATCCCAGCTCTGATGTATGAGGATTGTGGTTGTCACTAACTCCTAAATTTTCAAAGGTGCCCACTGACTGGGGGGCACCACATTAAACCAACACCTCCCCCTGAGGTCTGGGCATCCAAGATTTTAGGCTGCTTCTGGAAAGGGGGAGATTCAGCTGTCCTGCACCTCAATCTCCTCCTCTGCAGAACGTGGCAGATAACCACACAGCTGCGCTTCATAAAATCATGGAAAAGTTCGTCTGGAAGGGACTTCTGGAGCTCATCTAATCCAACCCCCCGCCCATCCCTATTCAGACTACCCCATACAAATGCTGATCTGACCTTTGACTAAAATTATGCAAGCAACCATCACACAACTGAACCTGCCACTGGTAAAGCCAGGGGACAATGGCCCCATGGGCACACAGATGGGGAGGGGCTTGCAAATTCACTTTGAGGACATAGGCAGCAAAGCATCTGCAAGGAGGAATGCAGAGGCTCCATATGCCCACCTTCATGTAGTGCCATCTCCTACTGGACTGTGCCCTAGTGCATTGAGAGTTAAGCAGATACAGGATGTGCCACCCTGTTACGTAATACAGCCACGGGCAAGGCACCCATTGAAAAAGGTGGAGTAACTTCATATTTACTTGTGGGTAGTAGCTTGTGCCTGGACAGCTTCAAGCCCAGTAAAAAGGCTTGCTCAGTGCCAATGTTCCCTTGCCACCTTGCAGACAGGTATTGCAATAGCACCTACTGGCAGCCAGCCTGGGGGAGCTGGGCATGCATCTGCCCCTTATTACAGGGAGAAGGCTTGGGTAGAAAACAGCTGGGCCTCCTGCCTGGGCCTCTAGTTCTCATGAGGCTACAGACTGTGGATCCCAGCAAAATGGCTGCACAAAAAACAAACCCAACCATACTTGCATACGACGTGTGTCCAGGCCCTCCCACTTCTCACCGGTGCCGCAAGAGGCAGAGGTTCTCTGCCATCCCCCTTGCACTTGTGCTATGCCCGGGGGCCAAGCAATGCAGCAGAGCTCCCTCCATGCCTGGCATCGCCCACCAGGGAGCCATAGACAGCGACCAGAAATAGCCTTGACCCCAACCATGCCCATGACGATCATGGAGGGCCTTTGCTCTCGCCTACCAGGGACCCTTCCCCCAGGAACAGGCGAGCCACTCATAGGCCCCAATGGGGCAGCTCCCTGTAGCCCTTCCCAGGGAAGCAAGAAGCATTATCCAGCTTCATCAAGGGGAAACAGAGGCCGGTCAGGTGAGCAGCTCACAGCTATGCACTGATTGTGTCAGGGCCTGGGCAGGAGCCACCTCCACCAAGCCAGAGAAGCCGACTCCACGCTTTAGGAGGGAATTGCTGAAGAGCAAGGGCCAGAGCAGGGAGCTGGGCTAGGGGTCGGGGTGGGGGAAGGGGCAGCAAGGCTGCGAGGATGGAGAGCAGATGGGTTCGAGGCTGCCATGCAGCCCTCACCCACCATCGATCCATGGGAGAATGGGGCTTGACACGCCGGCATCACTCAGTAAGGAGCTTACCCCCGCAGCCACCCCCAATTCCTGATCAATAAATGCCCCCCTCCCCATCCCCACGCCAGCCCTTTCACGGCCCAGCACTAATGGGGCCCCCCTGAGCTGCTCCCATTGCTTAAGGGTCCGGACAAAATGCGTTAAAGGCTTTTTAAAGACAGGATCGATCATCCCCGCTGACCTCTGACCCCTCGTGCCCGTCAGCTCTATGGAAGAGGTCGGCTGCACAGACGCCCTGTGAATGCTGCGCGGCAGGGGCGCCCGGCTACATGCTGGGCCAGCATTCGGCAGGAGAGCCAGGCTGGGCCAGCCGGGATGAGAGCGCAGGCCCCTCCGACCTCCCCTCCCACCTCCTGTCCCCGCAGCCACCTCCCCCCCATACGCCCCAGCCCGGCTCCTGCTGCACTCGAAGGGGAGGCAGCCTCCTCCGCTCAGTTCAGACAGGCTCTCGGTCCTGTGGCTTCCCATTCCCCGAGCACCGGGGGCCAGCGGAGCGGGGCGACGTTTGCTCTGCAGGAGAAGACAGAGGAGCAACTCCAGGTCAGCGCTCGCGCACGCTCGCTCTGCCTCCAACTCTCCAGCGGACCTGCACCAAGTCACTTCCTTTCCCTGTGTCCCGGTCTCTGCTGGAATGGACCCAACTTCTCCCATTCCCGGCCTCTTGGTTTAAAGGCCATGAAACCACAGTCCCCACCACGTGCCCAATTACGGGCTGGCACAGAGACCTCAATCTCCTGCTCCCTACTGTACTAACACGGCAGCTGCTTGAGTCTCGAGTCAGCAAATGCCACGTAGCCTCCCTCCTCTGACGGGCAGCGCTAACTGGGCCCCTGGCGCCCAGAAGCTCTCTCTGGCCCTGGCCAACCCACTGCGTGAGTAAGCCTATGTGGCATGTTTCTCAGTCCCTCCAGTCCATCAGGGCCTGCTTGGGCTGTGAGCCACAAGGGCACTAATATTTCTACCCCACTAAAGCACACATGGGATGATGCTCTCATTGCCCATCAATGGCTTAATCCCTGATGGAGTCTTGCTACCCTCGTGGCTTGCTCATCACTATTGGACCAACAGGCCTGGTTTTTATAAACAAGCACTTTTTACATCAATGCTGTTTGCTCAAGTGACTCGGCTCCGGTCACCGCCGGGCCAGATCCCGGGGCCTCTGCGCAGCAAACCACAAGCCACAACGGCTTCAGCAAAACCCCCAGCCGGGTTCGCTCAAAGGGATGAGCAGACTCATCAGCCGCCTCCGCGACCCAACCAAGACGGGCACAAAAGGGCTGCTGGATGAACGCAGGCATGGCTGTGCCAACCAGGTCGGAGGCAAACAGGGCCCATAAATACAGCCAGACTCCAAGCCCTTCTACTCTAGCTCCTGCCCCTGGCAATGCCCAGCCCTGGGTGCTGCAGAGGAGGGCACTGAACAACTCTTGTGATGGGCAACCATGAATCCAGGTGCTGGGCGAGCTTTACATAGGTAAGGCCCACACAGCCATGTTCCCTGGGTGGCTCGGGCTCCGGCAGCTGTCAAGCCCATCGCCTGGGTCCCTGCACCACTGCTCTCAAGGAACGGGCACGGGGCCTGCAAAACAGGGGAAGGAAGGAGGCGATGAAACAGGATTCTCTCCTTGGGACACATCGGAAAGGCTTGCCAGAGCTCCAGGTGCCAAACATCAGAGGGACGTGGCCTGGTGCAGGGTTTGTCCGTCATCAAAGGCAATTCCCTGGGTCTTCAAATTAATTTTTGAGCTAATCAGGCACTGAGAAACCCCTTTGGGGATCAGGACAAGCCGCCCCTTGTCTCTTCGTTCCAGCCAACTGGGCAGCATCCAGCCTGCGCATTTTCAAAGCCAGACCCACTCCCGTGAGAGCAGTGCTGCCGAGGCCAGCGCTGCAGGGAGGAAGGAAAGGCCAAACGGGAGAACGGACCAGCCTGTTCTCAGGGGATGGCGCTGCTGGAGCCCGTGACAGGCAGGCATCACTGTGCTGCCCAGCAAAGGCCCATGGCTGAGACAACCAAAGCAACAGCATGACACCACAGAAGTCGGCAGGAATTGGGCCCCACCTCCCGTTTGTGCCTTCATAACTCTCCCCTTAGCCTGACTAATAAAACACCAATTCCCTTTTAAGCTGCACTTCTCTGCAGGCCTTTCTTTTACTTGATTTGTGAACCCGTTGTGACAGGGCCATGGGAGAACGCCCACCCCAGAGCTGGCTGCCTCCAAAAAAGGGACATGGCTACCTTCGATCACGCTCCACCCCCCCGCGTCCCACACACTCCTCAACACAGAAACAAGTCTTGACAGGCCTGTCAATGACCCAGCGGGTTGTTGCCTCCGTGACAACCACAAGGACACGGGGATCCCAGTGGCACAAATTCGCCAGTAAAGAGCTTACACTGGGAAATTAACTGAAGGCGAGCGTTAAGTCAGGCTCAGCCCCCCTGATCGATACTCAGCACAATGAAGGGCTTTGGGACCGGGCCAGGACACCCCGCGGAGCACCAGCACGACAGAACAAAGACAGATTGTTAATGCAGGAGCTTCCCAATCAGCCGGATCAATCGGCTCCATCACCTTTGACCCCAGAGAGAGCCCTGATGCCATAATCAACCGGCAGGGGCGCTTGGGGCCAGCGGCATTACACTGCCTGGGTTTGGTTCAGTCTCCCGGGCCCACCCCAGCTATGGGTGGGCTAGAGGCAAATGACTCCCTCACCAAGCCCCTTGGCTGCATTTTTGCTCTGTTGGGCCCCAAGTGCTCAAGAGGGACTTTAAAGCGAGGAACGGTGGGCAAATGATTCAAGTGCTAGGCTGGGATTACAGGAGTTTTGCCTCAAAGCCCCTTTTCATTTGTAACCTCACCTTGGTCAACTTAGGTTGGCACCCTTTATCATGCATGTCCTGCCTCCCGCACAGGGAAGATCTCTTCTTCTCTTCTTGGTGGGAATCTCCGCGGCTGCTACGGTACAAGAAAAAGGATGGTTTGCAAAAAAGGGTGACCAAGGAGAAGCAGATTCACGGCTTGCGGCCAGACTATTAAACAGGGTGTTTCTAACCCTGGCTCTGCTGGGCAATCTCGGCCAAGCCGCTTTGCCTCTGTGCCTCGGTCTTTTCATCTGCAAAGTGGGCATAACAATACTGACTTCTCTTTCTCAAGAGCTTTCAGATCTACTGATGGAAACTGCGATAAAGGAGCTGGGTATTCTTTTTGCTGCTTTACGGGAAACAGAAGCATGCGCATGTTTACTCTTGCATGCTTCTTGACCTTAGGAATAGCAAGCTTCATTGCACACAGCAATGTACATAAAGGCGACATTCTCAGCCTCCAAAACTACCAATAACAGAAACGGTTGCTGATGCTTAAAGAGCACCCTGCTCCCAAGTGCTACCCACACATTTGAGTGAGAGAAAACAACCAAACAAGATGACATAGGGGCTTAAAACGGCTTGAATACAAACCCCTCTAGTTCCTTGGGTTTAGATTTATTGCTACTTGGGGACAGGCCAGTCCTTGATTCAGCATCTTCAAGGAAAAAGAGAGACCCACATTTCCAACCCATAGGAAGATCAGCAGCTGTTAAAGTTCACCATAAAATAGTGCCATTGCTCTAGTTGTGGAAGCCTGGCTTGGAAGTTCAATTTATGCTGACAACCGGTTCATCAGGGACCTCCAGCATCTGAAGGAGTGGTGCTCAACCTGCAGTCCACAGGCCGGATCCAGCCCCTGAAGTGACTGGATCCATCTTTTCCCCATCCCTTTCCCAGGCAGATCCCCTGCACAGCCTGGAGATAAAATTTGCTTCCTCTCTCCCTCCTCTCCCTGACAATGGCAGTCACCTTTCTCCACTCTCTCCTACCCCCAGGCCCCTATTGGAAGGAAGTGGTGGCCTGCAGTGCAGCAAGGTTGCAAGTACCAGTTCACTGCTTTGAAAACTAGAGCTCCCCGATGTAAAGTACCAAATTCCTGTGACTTGCATTAAAAGAGCAATTTCTATCGGTCACAGCCTGCTCTCCCACGGGCAGGCGAGCCACACAAAGGCACCCTACTGCATTGCACAACTGGAGCCCAAAAGGTCCCAGCCTTGAGTTGTTAGGTCACCTCTAATGCTGACTGACCCCTGCTCACCTGACCAATGGTGTTTCCACTTCAATGGCATGGGTTCTCACCAGGGGAACTTCCTTTCAGATAGTTGGGATGCTGGAGAGGCAGCAGACAGGGGTGATCTGTGTATGGAGCCTCGCCCCCAGATTTCACAGCAGAATTTCATGCAAGATCAAATCATCTCTTATCTTGGAAATCCATGAAGAGGGTTAGAACAGCTGAGCCACCAAGACAGATGGGGACAGCTGAGATCACAGGTGAGCACAACTTTTATGGCATCCTAAATAACCACTGACATTGCCAAGCCATAACTAAGGCACTAAATAAAATGCATTGCCAGTGAGGTCATTAATGCCCTATTATTTTTAATTTGAACTCTTTACCTTCGCCTTCCCCCAGTGCCGAGTCAGCTCCTTCCACTGGCACCTTAATGTCCCCCCATTTGAGAGATTGATTGGCACTCTCAGAGCAACGGGTCCAGCGCCTGGGATTGTTCCCAGCCTGGACAGAACAAAGTCTGGCAGCTTGTACAGGGGATCTAGAGGTTAGGATCTCCCAGGCTGTAGCTCAGGAGGTTTGGTCCAGTGGTTTAAAGCAGACAGCTGGGAGTCAGGACTCCTGTGTTCTGTTCTCTGGATTGGAAAAGTGTGGCTAATTGCTTAGAGCAGCGATTTTGAACCAGGGAACAGTAGCACCTTCAAGGTGCTTTGAAATCCTTTCAAAGGTGCTGCAGGGTGCCACGCAATGTTAACACCATTGGGTGTGCAAACATGAGTCTCAAGATAAACCCAGAGTTTTCACATAGAAATCCAGTGTTAAAACCATGCTGACCTGCTGTGGTCTTTCTGAGTTTGCAACAGGAAAGAATCACTCATCATTTTTCTGTAGACAAAAGGTAAGGAAAAATTAAGAGCTGGCATTTTCTGTGAGGTGCCTTGAGTCTAAAAAATGTTGAGAACCACTGGCTTAGAGCAAAAGTAGTGAGGCAAGACCCCCGAGTTCAGCTCCCAATCTGGGAAAAGAAAATAGGGCTGGGAGGCAGAGCTCTGGATAGTGAGAGGGCAGGAGAGCAGTGGTTGCAAGGGGAAATTCCTGCAGGTTCTAGTGCAAGGTGGAATTTCATGGCACTGGTTGCTACCAGAAGATATGGGTTTCTGGGGAAACCTTGTCATATTGCGGATGAACTGAGCCATGTGTTCGCCTTGGCTTGAGCGTCACGGCAGCACTTGCCCATGCTCTCCATCTAGGGCTCTGCAGTGGACCTGACTGGATATCACTTGCATAGCGCTTTACCACGATGAAGAATGAGATGTCATAATGTCATGACACACCATACATATGATGTCAGCTCCAGAAAGGAAAAAAAAAAAAGCTGAGAGAGGAGAGACACGCTATGCTGCTTATCACCTTCTGGGCAGGTCACCAACAGCGTTTCAACAGCCAGGGAAGAGCCCAGTTGCAGGAGCAGAGTCTCCCTCCCAGCACCACAACAGACACCGATCAAACAGGAGCTGTCCACATGCATGTCTAGTCAACACCTTTTTATTAAAAATGATTACAAAAAGGAACAGGTTACAATACTTACAGACAACCCCAAAATCTAGTCACTTTATACCTTTGCTTTTACAGCGTTACAGCGTCCAATGCATTCCAGAGTGCACTGCTGACTGGGGGAACTGCTGTGCCAACCAGTTTAGCTGCACAGGCATCCACAGTCCACAGCGCTGCCTTCTGGGAAGGGGTGGGTGCGAACACATGGGATGGGGTGGGGATGGTGCAAGTTACAATGCATTTGTCCTACAAAAGGCTTGGGATGAAGCAGTTTGCCGATGGTGGGCAGCTGGCGGCTGCTACAGGGAAGGAATTTACAGTGGGCTTCAACAAGATGTATGAAGCCAGGTGGAATGTGCATCTCCCTTTCACTAGTACCTAGATGAGAGGTATGTGACACACTCCTGCCAACAGAGCCAAACGACTGTATTTTAGACATTCAAGGACTTGATTTACCCCATGACAGGCCACACAAAAACATGGGGAAAGTGGAAGCTATTCATCCATTTCCACTGGCAGAAACCTAGTTGAAACCATCCTTCCTAAGGGGAAGGGGCAGAGTAACCAGTCCTGTAGCCCTCTAGAGGGACACAGGGACACCTGGGAAGCTGGACCTGTGCCCTCTCATGGGCTGTGTGAGCCTTATCCTACTCACCCAGCTTGGGGGGCCTGGATGAGAAATCATGCAACATGCGTGTCCTAAACACCTTTCTGCACTGGAAAAAACAGGGGTGTCATCCTCCCTGGGGAAGCAGGAGGTGAAAAAACCAGAGATGTGGTTTTTCATTAACAACCTGAAGGGAAAGTGAAATGATAAAGAAAATCCTGAAGGCAAGAGCCTGCTTTGAAACCAAACACTGCTTCCAAGCCTCACTTCTGAGCTTAGTGCAGCTTGTTTCAGTTCCAGTTCCAGGGGGGCTGTAGGCTTGCCTCCCCTTTCTCTGGCTCTAGAGCAACATGCTCCTGTCTACAGCTCGGTTGCCAGCTTCTCCCTGAAATAAGACCAAGCCTTGTAACATCCTGTGCTAAACTTCGACAAGGGAATGCTCAACAGCAATAAATACAGGCTAAACTGGAAGCTTGAATTACTGTTTGCTGTGGGGAGGGGAGAAGGAGTGAAGAACTATGTTCTTCATTAGGAAGTGCCAAATTGTCTCCCCCACCAACCAAGCAGCTGAGAGCACAAGATCAGCATTGTTAAAAGCAAGTTACTGCCCAGTGTCTCAGGCGTGGTATCAGCAAGGAGTGGGGGGGGAAAAAGATCAGAGGTCATCTGCCGACCCATTCACATCCATGCCCAACAAAACCCAGTAAGAACTAAATTCAGCAACTCAAAGTACTTGGCAAAGAAAGTGTAGTTTGCTGGGGCACAGTATATTAGCAATGGGGGACACGAGTGCTGTTAACTGTGCTGTCAGGCAGGGAGTGAGGCTGGTGTCTAGCGCTCAAAAGAAATGAGGGCTATGCTTTCTAGGGGCAACAATGCAAAGAACCAGCTTCACTCTGACACTTTCCCAGTTGGAGGGAGCAGAGAGGAGGGATACAGTAGATGCAAGATGATTGGCAGTTTGGGGAAGCTGCAGGGTCACCAGGTCTGTCGGGGGGGTAGTAATCCACAAACAGGAATTTACTGAATTCAAAGTAGTGAGATACTTTCCAGCGGCAGAAGCATTGCATTTTTCCCCTTCCACGGTGGTACAGAGCTCATCCTTCACATCTACCATACAGTGGTTTAGGAAGGGGAGCAGTTCAGCAGGACATATTGCTGTAATGCACAGTACCACGCTGTCACCTGACCACGGACCTGCTCCACCTTCGCTGGGACCGTAGGTTAAGGCTCAAATTGGTCAGCACTGGAGGAAAAGCCCTGGGCACGTACACAGGGGTTCCTCACCCTACAGTACACCCACTGGAGTGGAGAGGCCTGGAACAAACCAAACACATGTAGGATAAGCAGCTTCCCATTCTGTTCAGTGTCATTTCATCAGTCAAGGGGATGCTATTAAGGCTATCTTCTGCCCTCCCAAAACCCAATGACATCTGGGTTCTTTTGCTGCTCCGACCTCAGTTAGGAGCAAAAAAGATTTGGCATTGAGACAAGGGCTTTCTCCCAGGCTTGGCCGATCCCCAATACAAACAAAAATAAAAAGGGGCACTGCCAACATGCTACACGAAAGTCAGGGCACCACAGCCTCTATTACCCGAACTGCCGCCTTAGCATCATCATTCATAACTGCATAATATTTATACCGAGACATCACAGAAACATGTTTATGCAAAGGGGGACAGATAGAGAAGAGCTACAACTGTGGGTATTTAAAAACCCAATTTGTGTAAACCAGTTTTAATAAAAACATTATTTTCACCTATTGCTTTAACCTTGCTAAAGTCAGCACAAACCACCACAGAAGAGATCTGTCTGCTGGGAGCCCCTGATGTCTGCATATTCAGTAACAAGCAATCCTAGCAGCACCCAGCTCTTCCTTTGAGCCCCCAAGCCTCACTCCTGATGCACAAGCATGACCAAGACTCTGGCAACCTGTTGCGGGGGGGGGGGACGACGACAGAGGGAGTCAATTGACACCATCATACCAAGGCACCCAGAGGATGTAAAAGAAGGGGTGTTTGCCAGATATCACAAGGGCATCAATGCCAGAATACAAACAGCCTCCTAACAGTGCACCCCACCTCAACAAGTGTCCCCTGCCTTGACAGCCATACACTATAATATGGCCTCAGACCTTTCCTTGCTATCCTATCCACCTCCTGCTGATCACAAAAATGGGTTGTGTAAGAGCCAGCAGCCATGGACTCCTTGCTGTCTGGGGAGTGTGGACACTTCTAGCTTTTACACCTTCCAATTTGCTGGTCATCCATCTGAGACCTGCATTTGTCAGGAGGAACTGTGGGGCTACCGCCATTCAAAGAAAGCCAACCCCCTTCCCTCCTCCAAGCCAAGCTGTTCTACTTCACTGCCTTTCAGAGACAGCGTCTCCTCCCACACTGGCATTCTCCTTTGCAGTGGGTCTTTGCTCTAGCCCCTCTCTGGCTGACTGGATTCTCCATTCACCACCTTCTCCGCAGATCACATAACATCGCCTGTTTCACAGCCTCCCTTGGTCTGTTTCCCCATCCTCCAGCTACTGAGGGTAGCTGTTTGCCTCAATACTTAGAGGCAAAAGCTGTGCAACTCTCCAAATAAGTTAGAAACAATAAAAAGTGATCTAAACATCACAGAAAGGTACTGTCAGCTGTATCCAATGGGCCTCTAAAAGCTTCTCCTACGGAATAAAGAGGCTACTACTCAAAGCTGCCTTGCTGTGCCCACAAGGCAACTACTGCCTCACAGAACATCCCTCCGGTGAAGCCGAGAGGATCAGAGAGCCACTACCTGGACATGTGAACCCTGCAAGCAGTGCCCCCATGCCCTTCCACTGTGCCAGCAGCAGTCTCTAAGTTTCATAGATGCCTACAAGTGCACAGGGGAATCTGGGATATGCATGCTGCTGGGTACAGGTGAACAGTGTTACTCTGAGCATTTATTGCACTGCTTCAAAGAGGTGAAGGAGGAACAAGAGAGAGAAAGAGCATGAGTCATCGCTTCACTTTAGCATCTTCTTTGATCTTCCAGATCATCAGCTCCATGCAAGCTCTGGCATCCTCGCTGGAGTCGTGCCCTTCCACTGGGAATGAAAAATAAATGCTTCAGGACACAGAAGGGACAGGCTCCCTAGCCTATGCCCCAACGCACTGACTCTGGAGTACGTGCAAGCAGTTCAGTTTATACTGGACAGTAGAAAGGGGAATAGTGAGTTTGCAGACTCAGAATTCCCTGCTGTTACCCCACAAGCATCATTACAAATCATCCCCACACAGGCTGTGGCATCAAGGATGTTGCAGAGAAACCAAGCTGTGGGGTGCCAGTTCT
This sequence comes from Crocodylus siamensis, assembly GCF_052110815.1. NCBI lineage: Eukaryota > Metazoa > Chordata > Crocodylia > Crocodylidae > Crocodylus > Crocodylus siamensis. The sequence continues at coordinate 7,547,589 of NC_143408.1, read as the reverse complement.
GCATTAAGTCAAGCAGACCCCTGCTGCCTGCTACGCCAGGCACCAGGTTTCACACACAGGCCTCAGGGGCTGTCTCCCAGGAAAGGCACAAACACAGCTCAGATGGTGCTGGTCCTGGGCATTTCTGCTCTCAGACCAGCAGGGACCCACCTTCAACAGAATGGAGTGTCATCCAATCTCCCTAGGTCAGCAGCGATGCCAGTTTGCTATACCTCTCAATAGTTATCACTAGCCTGAAGCCTTTGGAAATGTCTGTAAGCAGGGACTTCAACTAAGAGTTTGTACAGCAGTTACCAAAACAGAGGCCCAAATGCAGATACTACTGTCAAATATCAGGCAAAAGAAAGCATGGGTGGAGCAGAAGGGCAGAGGGATAGGCAGAAACAAAGAGACCTGGCACTTAGCCTTGATTTCCTGGCTAATTCCACCTATCACATCCTCCCCACCCTGCAGTCTCACCATTGTCCTGGATGATGCGCTTGAGGTAGTCTGCCATCAGCGTCCGGAGCGCTCGTTTGTAAGGCATGCCCAGTCGGTGGGGAAAGACAACCGATGTATCCACCACTGTGCAATGGATAAACTGGAGAGGGGGAAAAATATGCGGTTGTTTGCCCTCCTGTAAGTGCCATGACCAAGGATTAAAGCAGCACTTTGCTCAGCCTTCAGCTCCTTAAGTGACATCACCACAAAGCTCCCAACAAGCCAGTTTTACAGGTTACCCCTTCCCAGTACACACACACCTGCTCCCAGTTCTGTGCTTTGCAACACACCTGTTCAAAGAAAAATGCATAAATCGCCACAAAAATTAAAAGCTGCTTAAATCCAGTTTCCCTACAGACAACAAAACTCCACCATAAGAACAGACTGGCTAGTCCATTTAGAGCTGGGCCCACCATGCTAATGATCTGACATGAAATGCAAGAGTATTTAACCCATGACATGCCACAACTCCATGAAAACAGATTTTGTCTCTTTGATATACAGGTCCATTGGTTTCTAAGATGTCACTGGCTCTTTGAAAGAGAATCACTGGCACTTTAAACTAAAATGAATTACCATACCCATTCGCAGAGAGAACATGGGTGGAAAGAGGGTTGTTTTTTTTCCTACGCTAAGGCAATGATTTTAGCCTAGTCATTTTTAGTGATCACTAGGGTACAAACAGTAGATGGGCCTTGAGAAAAGGAAGATTAGAGGAAATATCAAAGATCCTTACAACAGTTCAACAATGACCTTCCTAAGTACCTTTCACTATTGTAGTACACTGCCTCATAAAAACTGCAATTTGGAGAACTGATGTCCCCATCCTTCCCTATAGGCCAACATCACTTACTGAACTATATTTCTCATGGTCTTATGAATTCCCCTCTCTGACTGAATGGCACGTTGCATCACAGCATTCCTGGACTTTTCCCAAATTTCTGATTTCTGCAACAGCTCCAGCCTGACCAAAGACAACGATCGTCTGTAGTTAATGTTGGATGAAACAGGGTAAATAGATCTTATGCTTCAGGTTGCAAACAAATCAACATGAAGGTAAGAGAGTTGCCTCCTAGTCGCATGCAATAATGCTCATTTGTTAGGCACAGAATGGTAGCAAGGGATTCACCCTCCAGTACTAGGCACTGCTGGAGACAGGATAATGAGTAGATAGTCAAGAGGTTCAGTCCAGCATGATCTGTCATGCTCTGACCCAAGTGCATTTAGAACAGTACGGGCTTACATTTGCTATGCACTTGACAGCCCTGAGATGGAGGTTAATTTGTGCAACTGGCCATAGGGGCAGTCCCATGACACAGGATGGACTCAGGCAGGACTTCTGACTTGTCAGCCTCCCATCTGTCCCCTACTTCTCCTAGGTATCAGCTAATGTTGCATGACAACTTGCAACTAACTTGTTAATAGTTTCCTAGCTGAGCTATGTAAATGCTATAGAACAGCTGCAGCTTAATCGAAACAACCTGCTGCGCTCTTTGAAGTGTAAAACTGCCAAGCATTATAGATAATCTCCTCTCCAGTGCAGACTCGCCTGGCATCAGCCCAAGAAGAACGATAATTACTGATGTAGATCAGGGAGACTGAAAAAACAGGATAATATAGCTTTAAATATAAGACTGAAACGCTACTGCTATTTGAAGCTTGCCATAGCCATTAGCACGATGTCGTCTTTACTGCCACAGCCTTCGGAGATTATGACTTTACACTGTCTGTGCTGACCATAATGCTTTGCTATATTGCTTTTGGGTTAGTTCTCTTGGCAGCTTCTGTGATGTTAAAAGAAAATAATGACTTTAAGGGGCCAGAACAGTCATATTGTGCTGACGAAACAGTAAATAATTTTTTTATTATGATTATTAATTCCTTGAGATCCTGGAACGGAGGCTGCTATAGGAGGGCAAAGCATTTTCAAGATATTAACATGCTAATGATTCCCAGCACCCCTCTGGTTACCTCTTTATCAAATAAAGTAACATAAATAAAGAAAGTGTGAAGAATGGAACTGAATTGCAGGTTGGACTGAAGTTCAACTGCTGCCCTGCCAGACTTCCTCTGTGTCCTTGGACAAGCCTCTCTCTGTCTCCCATTTATGCAATAGAGATAATAGGGGGTGTCCAAGGAGAAATACATTAAAGACACTGGGGCATCCAGACACTAGGATAATGAGGGCCAGAGAAGGCAAGGACCTTTTGTGATATCTTTTACTGAATTAACTGTACAGCTGGTAAAAGTTGTTGGGCCAGCCTTCTGGCATCAAGTTCCCCGTTCTTCAGGTCAGTTAAAGCACCTAGGATAAGCAGATTAAAATGGCTTACTTACAGTTGCACAGCAAATCAACAGAAACGTGGAGACAGAGCCCCAAAACCCTAACTTCTAGTCTTCTCCAGACACACACCCATTTTTGGTCAAAAAATTCACTCTTGGTTTAAAGGGACAGACCCAGATGACCTCCAGGGTGGTTACATTGCAGACCTCTATAGGTAAGGTGATGGTCCTCTTGCATGGTTCCCACAATCCCTGTTTTCTCTGCTGAGTACACTGAAGACACCATTCAGTGTCAAAGGCAATGGTAGGTATTTTTTTTTTTTTTTTTTTTTTTTTTTTTTTACAAGTGACACCTTCCAAATTACACTTCACACAGGGACTTAGTGGCAAATGACTTTTGGAGAATATCAACAATCATTTGGCTTTGTATTCTAACTCATTAGACTACACTCCAAAATTGCCTCAAGATAAATCAACCTCAAGACAAATCCATTTGGTGGGGAATTAAAAGATATCATTTATTACAAGTCAGGAGTCATGCGAGAAGCTGCTCCTATCCCTCTTATACCTGCTGAACCATTCATCAACCTCAAGCTATTCAGACAAGGATCCAGTGCAATCTTTTGCACTCAAAGAAAAAAATTCCAACCTATCTCCACATTTATTTAAAAAAAAAAAAAACAAGACAGATTAGGCATACAGTGGTAGGAAAGAAAAATCAGATGAAGCTGTAAATTCAGATTAAAGGAAAGGGTGGGACGGAATGGGTTTGTTACCTTTAGTGCAAATAAGTCACTTTCCAAGCTGTGCCCTATCAAAATAGTGTCTGCACTAAACATGTTCAGTAGAACAGCCTGGACATCCCGGAGAGTAATGCTTGTGTTCGCCAGGTCCTCTTCCGTCACGCCTGAAAACCTGCCATGCAAAAAAAGGGCATTTTCTTCAGTAGAGAGAAAAGCCTTCCGCACTTAACAGACACTCCATAGCACTTAGGGCAAGGAACGCTTTATATTATCAGAGGTCACACTGAAGACAAAGCTATTAGCAGGCAAACCCAATCGTTACTATTTAGAGCATCAAAAGGCGGCTTGCACACCATGTTATGTTTCCACCTATTAATGCTTCTGTGTGCTGGAACACTTTAGTAGGACTGCTTCTCCATTACAATATGAACCACTGAAAGCTACACTTGAGCAGCTAGTACAGTATTTAGCATAGCAAAAAAATTCCTAGACTCAAAGGGAACCCTTTATGCCCTCCACACAGGAAGGCTACCAAATTTGCAGTAGAAGGTTTTTTCAGGCTTCAAATTCTAATAGCCATCTATTAGCTAGAGATGTGGCAAATGCAGCTGCTGGTAAGGAAAGGCCAGGGTACCCCATTAGTACCCCATTATCACTTAGCCAGCAAACCAAGAAGCAGTGCTAACAGGCTAAGGGAGGGCAGCCATAAAGACAACCTGCCCTTTTTTATTTAAAAATCTCCCCAATAAGCAAAGTGAAATAACACCTTAATGGCTCTGGCCATACTCCAGCCACCCAGGAAAAAAGCTATTCTTACCTGGTGTTGTAGTCCACCACTTTGTTGTCAGGTTTGACAAAGGTGTCATAGACCACTTTCAGGTCAGAGTTGATCACAGTTATTCTCGTCAACTCCAGCCCTTGCTTGGTGTAACACTGTCAAAACCAAACACGACAACAGAGCAGGAAGAAAGGCTTACTTTGCTGGCATGAGCATGGAATGTGAAGTCCATCTCTCATTATTTACATGACCTCCTATATTCCTCAAGGCAGCAGATCTTCTGGATGCTGGCAGCAAAGCTGGCTATAAAACACTGGCGCCCATTAGCCAATTTAACTGCTGTTTTTCAAGGATGTTTATCACCTTAAATACTAATAGCAACTAAAATGTCTCCAGCCATTCAGTACAAGGTTAAAACATCCTGTGGCCAGGTATCAAAGCAGTCTAACAAATAATCCAATTCAAAGCTAAACATGGCAGTGAAAGAATTTCCGCTGAGTTTCTAGGATGCATTGTCCTATAGCGTGGCCTACAGATGAGGAATTTGACTATCTGCTCTCTAGAGCTCAGTGTAGAAGAGAGAAGGGGAAGTTAACCATTCAAAGCAGCAAGGTTGGTATTAAGAAAAGTTCCACAGAAGTCACCTACAGTGTATAACCCTCATGTTAAATAAACCTGCTGCATTGCCATCCTGAAGAGGTGTGCTTTTACTAAACAGTTACATCACAACCCTTCTCAAAGGGCAGGATCAGACAGCTCACTGTGACAAGAGGCCAGAACATGCCATGCCTACTGCTGATGGCTAAGACCCCCAACAAAGAGGATGCCAAATGCTACCGAATAAGTTACTAGGAACAGCTTTTCCCCTGTAGAAGCTTTCCAGGTTTTGGAGGGAGGCTACTGAGAGGAAACAAACGTCTCCTTCAGGATACTACTGTGAGGTACCCTATAACACCTGCTGCCAGTCTTACTTCATATGTGTATTTCCTGTTTGGTATTTGGACTCTTGGTCCCAGACACCCACCATTTCACAGTCTAATGCAAAGATTCCTGGATAGCCATCAGTAGCAGGCAACTTCTCAAAAGTCTTCACAAAACCGTCAAGGCTCTCCTTCCGCCCATCCTGGACATGTTGCTTTGGAAAGAAAAACACAAGCACAAGTTAGACAAAAGAGTCTGCTTGATATCCATACACAAGGCAGAAATGAGACCCACAAAATTTACTTTCTAAAGTGGTAGTCATCAAATCTCAGATTCAAATGAGACATGCTCTTTACATTGCCAACATCTAGGAATAGGATTATTGGATAAAGGTTTCCATCAGACTGGTATCCAGTTTCAGGGTTATAAAGCAATAAATTCAAACAGTCAGTGTGTCCAGAATGTGTAATACACTCCCTCCAGAGGTGGTACAGACACCTACCCTGGAGGTTTTCAAGAGGAGACAGGACAGTCACCTCACTGGAGTCACCTATCCCTAGTTGTCTTCCTGCCTAGAGCCGGGAGGCTGGACCTGATGGATCTGCAAGGTCCTTTCCAGCCCCTGACAATCTATGAATCTAAGAAAAACACACAAGAACACTTTCTAATGCAACAATGAGGGCCCACGAGCACCCGTATGCTTCTGTATCATTGGGCATTGGCACATTGGAAAAATGCAGGTATTCTGCAGCACTATGCACTGCTCTATTACTAGGAACCTGCCCAATTTGACACAGATGCCCGCCAATTTCATGGGCAGAACACAGGGCCCAGCAGCTATTTTGTGGGTGAAGTGTGGTGTCCCCCCCCATACCTCTGATTGGCCAAGAGGTCCTGGTAGCTCCACCCCTTGCCAATGATTGGTCATGACAGCTGCCTGTCACACAGCCCTGCCCCTCACCACTGACTGGTTGCAAGGGCTGTCCATAATGTGGCCCCACTCCTCATCCGCAATTGGTAGAGATCGGTAGGGCCACATATCAGGGAGCCCTCATAGCCAATGAGCATTGAAAGGCACCGGGGGGGGGAACCATCTTGCCAGGAGCCCCCACTCCCATCCCGCCCCAGCATGCTGCTGCAGTGCTGTGAGGACGGCAGTGTTCCCTCTGGGGCACCAGCAGTTTAATTTTCAGTAAGTTTTTTTTCCCGCCTACCCGCAGATTTCAGTAGGTCCCTATCTATTGCTTCAAAGGATTTTTACCAGGATAGCAAAGAGGACCGGGGGGCAGCCACAACTCTACACCCCCCGGAACATTTTGATCAGCACATCTAACAATGCATCTCTGCCAATGCGCACATCCAAGTGACACGATGCACGTTCTGGAACAGGTGCAAGTAGGGAGGGATCTCAAGTAACACTCTCTTTCTACCCGAGAAAACTTGCACCTGCAAATTCCACACCAAACTTCAAGCTGCAGCTTCAAGGTTTATATCACGGCTGTCCAACTCGTGGCCCACGAGCCACATGCAGCCCACCAGAGGTTAACTCATGGCTTAGGATGACCACCCAGATGCACGTCCCCAACACTGCCCCTGCTGCTGGAGTCTCCAGGCTCCCCCTTGCTCCTCTGGGTTCTGCTTCATGTGGCATCGCCCAAAGGTGCTGGGGAGTCCACGTGGTGTGCAGTAGGGTCCCCGATTTGATTCAGCAGAGATTCGGCCTGATTCAGTGGAATCGAAACAAATGACCCTTTAATCTCTCCGAATCAAACTGGAACCCTCCAAATCGATTTCGAGAGATTCAGAAAGATTTGGAGATTCAGACATAGACACAGCTTTAAGTGTTTTTTCTACATACCTCTAGATAGCTGGGACTTGTGAATGCTGCGATGCTGGGGCACATGGAGCATCCCACCGAAGTGCGGGGGGGCCCCCAGCGCGCTCGCCAGCAGACCTGGAAATGGACTAGAAGCACTTCCAGGTCTGCTGGGAAGCATGCTGGGGGGCCTCCCCACGCCCCTCCAGCTCAGCGAGTGGTGCCTCCTGAGGCTGACTGCCTAGCCAGGGAGGTGCGGGGGTCCACTTTGGGGTTCACCACTGAGCATACAGAGAGGCCACTCACACTCCTGTGGTACACTCCATGCGCCCCACCACCACAGCATTCATGGGCCACGCCTGCTACCTCCAGGTATGTAGAAAAAACTTTCAAAGCTGCATCTATGTCCGAATCGCTGACTCTCTGAATCAGCATCGAATCTTCAGATTTGGATTCAGCTGAATTGAATCAGGGATAGTGATCCAAAATGAATCACTATCCCCTGATTCGGGCTAAATGAGAATCAGAATTGAATAGGGCCCACTTTGCACACTCCTAGTGTGCAGCTTTCAGCTGCTCAGAAGTTGGGAGACCCCCGGTTCAGATCATCCCTCAGATTTTTTCCATGCAATATACTCTTGTCCCATGCATGGATAGCTACTCCATGCCCTCCCTATTATAGCTGGATGTGTTATGAATAACCTCAAACCTCACTGGTTTAAAATGTTAAACAAATGTGAAATGGTAATGTACAGTTGTGCAAGGAAATCAAGCAACTGCAAATAAAGTTCCCCCACTTCAAAATCAGATCACATATGGGGGGGGAGAAAAGGGACAACATGAGGCTTCAAGAACTATTGTTGCCTTCCACGCAACATCTACAACTTCTTCTGCACTTCAGAAATTCTTTCCAATTCTTGTCCAAGTAACAATAAATTTATTTTGAACTATAGCTCTAAGGTCAAAAAGTTTTAGCCCAGCTATTACGAAGTCAACAGAAAACACTAAAATGATTACTTGGGTATATCCACCCAGTTCTGCTGGCCTCGATTAATTGGTAGGTCTCTGCTTAGCTTAGCTTCCATCCTTACCTTGCCACCTTCATGCCCACAAACATGACCCCAGTATAAGACCACTGCCATATACCATTGCCTTATACTTCTCTTCCCTAATCCTCTTTGCCCCAACAAGAAATTAAATTACATCTAGTATTTGGCCGGGTGACAAGGTGTGAAAAGCTCAAAAGCTGAAGAAGGTGCACAAGTGCATGCTAATCAAAGCCAGCTGAGGTTTGAAGAGCACAGCAAAGAAAACTTGCTGGTTTGCATAAAGCAAACAATTAAGATGCAGCAGTGCCCCACATTGTAACAGATTAGGCTTTAATACTACAGGTGAGTGAGCTGTAATAGAAGCGCAATTATGCAGCCAGGCGCCCAGAGCAGGGCAGCTTCTGGCTGCTGCCACACGACATAACTGCATGGCTACAAGAGCAGTTTTCTGGCTATCCCTCACTTCTCTCCCCATCCTCAGTCAGCGTCCAGGGCAGCTGCCTTGGCTGCCACACCCTAGTTATGCTATTGTAATAGTCTAACACCCTTTCTACTGCATGATACTTCAACCATTTCAAAGTAAGAGACCAAACTTGCCTTTCGCTAAAAGTACACCCACAGACAAGCAGCAGGTTTATCTTACATGGGATGAAGCAGATGGTTGCAAAGACTGGCCACTAGACACCAGCATTTTCCCTCTCCCAACCCTAAACTATGCCTACGGAAACGCGTGCTTGCCTCTGTATATGGCCCAAAATAGCAGTACAGAATCAGGCAGAGAAATTATGTTTCTATAAACCCATCCTCATTCCTTCCCCAAGATAGGTACTATGGGCCAGGGCTGAGATTCTATGTGTACGGTGCATGTGGGGACTGGGGGAAGACAATCTGCCAGTGATCTAAATGAACTAAACATCTGGAAACAGCACTTTGCTCTCTCTGAAAGCTAGAGCTCAATTCTTGCATCTTGTTCCTCCCGCACAAACAGCACCTGTGGGTTCCAAGACCACCCCCTGCCCAAGGGCCCCTCTAGATGTTCAGGAAATGGTGTGATAGGATCTGATGCACAGTCACATTTCCTGCCATGCCACACATGCAGGGCAGGAGGCATGGTGGTGTGATTCAGCATCAGGTACTATCATGCCTTTACCTGAATGTACCAGGCACTGCCACAGCTACAAGTCTCCTCAGCTGACAAGGATGGCACCCATGGCAACATCCCATGCACTCCTGCAGCTGGGAGTCCCATCAGCTGAGAGGGCTCCAAGGCATGGGGGCATACCTTCTATATGTGCAAATTAAAGCTGGATAGAAACCAGCTATAAAGTTGTTGCACATTTTCGAACTCTAATGTGATGGCTGGATGGAACTTTTTATGGCATGATAGTTACTTTGCACGTGTAGCGATACTAAATTCATTGCACAATTAACCAGTTAATTGCATAATACATGTCATGTACAGTTGGGGCCCAGCCATGACATTTAACATTTCTCCAAGAGGTCTTACTCCATAACACTGCCCATCACAGCAAGCAAGTGTAGTGACAGTCCCTAGCAAAGATATACAGGGAGACGTATACTCCCCTGAAACCTTTGTGGGCTTGCAGAGAAAGGAACATAGAAAGCTCCCTTTACACTCTGTATGTGTGTGCACCCGTTTCCAAGTACTGTTTAATAGAAGCTTAAATGCACCTTCCTCTTTATCTCAGTTTTAGCACATCCCAAAAGGAGACTAGATCAGAACTTCTGTCGGGGCTTAGTCCAGGAGAGATTGCCCAGAGTAACTTTGAAGCTGTCACAAGGTAACTGTGATGCAGAATTCTCACTGATGTGATGATACAATTAAAATAATATTTCCTACCGGTTAATAAAGGTGAACATGCTACAGATGCCTCCCTGGGAAAAGCAATTACAATGTAAACCTTGCACAAGAGGAGAGAGTGACAAACCACGAGGGGAAGAGGGAAAATTGCCATTGAAAAGAAATCTCTCTTGATAACTTACTTTAGCAACCTGGCATCCTGGTGAACCCACAGCTCCTGAACAACAGCTATAATGAGTCTCCCATCCACCTGGCACTGACACAGTAAGAGACAAGAGTCAAACAGTGGAGACAGGAGCCTTGTCAGCTGGAGAATAAGACTGAGTTCACAATCATAGAGCTGCTTCAGAGAGGCAATGCAATGGAATACTTTCAGGATTACATGCTAACATTTCCATAACAGCTAAAAGAAAAAAAAAGCCTGAGGATTAAAGCCTCAGAGTCTACGGCGTTCAAGCAATTCCCTCCCAACCGCTCTAAAACAGGCTAACTAGCAGGGTACCAGATACATTCTGGAGGCCTGTTACAATTCTAGTTAGCAAACAAGCTTGATAAACAGATATGTGGATGATGAAGGTTTTTCAGTAATGTAAATTCACTCTGCGTACGGGTTATTTTCAAAGCTAAAGGGAAGATACAAATTAGGGAGATGCCTCACTGGGAAATAATTCAAATTTAATATAAACTTCGCTGGCCAGGAACTATGACTTCGTATTATTGGTACAGTGCCTAACAAAGATCCCAATCCCAGCTGGGATGTCTGGGAGCTACAGACAATACGCATCTCAACCAAGTCATACTTTCACATACTGATCTGCCTTTTAATGGTGACAATCTCTGCCCGTAATTATAGCACAGGACCCAGTTAGTGCACCTTCTAGACCAGGGGTGGGCAAAATGCGGCCTAGGGGCCAGATGCGGCCCGCCAGGCCATTCTATCCAGCCCACAGAGCCACTAAAAAATTTAGAAAATTAGTATTAATCTGCCCCGGGCTGCCTGTCACACGGCCCTCGATGGCTTGCTGAAACTCAGTAAGCGGTCCTCTCCCCAAAATAATTGCCTGCCCCGCTATAGACTATGTCATGCCTCATTTTTAGAAAGGAAATTATAGTGGTTCAAGTGCCAACCATCTTGAAGAGAAAATCAAGTGCAGTCACGATCACTTCGCTGACAGTGAAGAGCTCAATGAGTCACTACGACTCCAGAGTGTAATCATGTTTGAAGTCACCTGACCCAATTTTTGCAAGCTCAGAAGCCATTGACCTAACAGAATAAGCGGTACAAGAGAAGACTGAAGAGGGGCTGGGGGTGGGGGGGTGTGCATGCGTGCGCTCGTGTGTGTGCATGTGTGTGCATGTGTTTTTACCACTGCAGCAAATGGGTGTTTCCTGCATGACACCACTTCCCAACACCACCGTTCGCAAACTTTAGACTACTTATTTTGTAATGTGTCACACCACCAAGTGGCAAGCTTATGTACTGCCAATTTGAAGCTGCTGCACACAATCTTCATGAATCCCACAACCAAATAATGGCACCAAAAAACAGCTCAAAAAGTACCTGCTCTCTGTTACAACTGAAGCTTGATATGGATCGGGTATCAAATGCCAAAAGCATGTTCACCAATTTGCTGGGAAGTCATGGAAGGGTCCATACCTTTCTGCTTGCGTAACCTTCCCCAGTGATGGAGACACTCCTCTTTGCGAATGCAGTTCCCCGATGCGGAGACCATGTATTCGGTACCACAGCGGCAACATATCCTGCACGAAGCTGATCAAAAGTACAACGAAACAGCTTACTGGAAATTTTGCAATTCGCCCAGTTAATAAGATAAGACAAACAGGTTAAATTTGCTCTGCCCAAAAGAAATACTTTGGTGAAGTACTAGCTAATCTTCCTGAACTGTACATGACTGAAAAAATGTGTTAAGATTGTATTAATAATCAATTTTCGGACTCAATGATCTGCTCAGGTCCCTTCCGACCCTACAAACTATGAAATTTTAAATTTCCTCAATATCAAAGGAGAAAAAAAAAAGACTGAGAACTGTTGTCACTTCAGTACAATGACCTGCACTTAGATGGCCATATGCACTTAACATCACCTAAAAAATAAACCTACTGGCATGTGCCAAAAAGTTCAAAACCACTTTGGCAACAGGGTATGACAGAATGAAGGTGGTATTAGAAGCACACACAAGTACTGTGACATCGAAGTGTCCAAAGCTTTACAAATGCTGCACTGATTTTCTTCAAACACTGCTTATTTTTGTCTGTTACAACTATAAAACAAGTTTTGTTCAAACCTTCTCTATTGCAGCTTTATCAGTAATCAAAGGGCAAAGTCCAAAGTTAAAATAAATAGGGAAAAATAAGATTAGCTCTCCCATCCTGCTCAAATCTTCATTCAAATGGGAAAATGGGGTCAAAACTTACTAAAAACTCACCTTGGGCTAAAGCCACATTTTAAATTGAGAGGAGTATTTTTGAGAAACTTATATAGTCTTACCTACAAAGTTAAGCTATTATGGAATACATTTTAAATTCACATTAGCTTCCTGTGTGAGCACTCTTATTATTCCTGTGTGTGGTTTGGCTTAACATTCCCAAAGTGGACTAAAAGGGCCCTATATGTTGAATACTGCAGAACAGCCATTTTCCTCAAGCCCTTTGAAACAAATAAGGGAGTGGAAGGAAGAAAGGGATTAGACTGGGAACAAGAACTCAGGTCTCAGCTGTGGTGTTTCCTACTGCACGTACTATAGAGCAGTTTTACCACTACCTGGAAATGCTACACTCTTTGGAGTGAAACCTGTCACTTCAGCAGCACACCACAAACTACACAGTATAAAAATTTGCTGGGTGTTTAAGGTAAGCGTAATGTGTATTATGCTGCTTGAACCTGGCCAGATCCCCTTTCCATCACCCCCAACTCATTGTAAAGTGTATTATAAGACTGTTAATAGCTACACTCTATGAATCACATAAAAGAAAGCACATCCCAAACCAGGATGGTGTGTATGGTGGTTTCTATTATTCATTATTAACTGAACATGAGGCACATGCCAAAACCAAAGCAGGGAAGTTGATGACCGTGTTTCTAGACTATTCTTCATGTTTTGGCCTGAACAATTAGCTCAAAAGGACATTATCATTTAGGTGATAATGCTGTGCAACGTTAGCACATATAATTTTTACCTAATGTGTATTTTCACACAGAACTGTTGCAACTACATATAGCCATCTGTTTTCAATGGTATGGGTTACTAAACAGCCTCAAAACGAAGGGAGAGAACTGGAAATAAGACCCCAAGCTTGCATGCAGGCAAGTGACTGCTAGGGCCCTCAGGTCAGAGCTGACCAAACAGAGTATATGACAACAATAATACAATATAGCTGTGGTGGAGGTCGCTTCAACAGCCATAGTACAAATGTGGGCACAGGGTGTTAACATGAATGAGCGCTTAACACACATTAGTCAGCGAATGACTGACTCAAGACCTACTTTTGCCCCAAAACAGTAGAGATGCAATTTTGTTTTTCACTCTGGCTAGGCATTTTACTTTTAATGCACAGTACAGTAGCTTGTTCCATTTTCTTTAAATTAAAAAGTCTAATTCCTTCCAACAGACTCTAGGTTTTGGAAAAGTCAAATAAGCAGGTCAGGAGCCAGCCTGGAGTGGGGTACACATTTCAACTATTCCATTCCACTTAAAAAGTATATATAGTAGTGCCACCAAGCGACAGAACTAAAAACTACACTGCTCCAAATCATGCTGCAGGTTTATTAGTGAGGCACCACCATCAGCTGCTAGAGTCCCTGCCCTACCTTCCACCTGACTTCAGACTAACCTGACTAGCCACCTTTCTGAGGATGCTTTAGAAAGTCCTGGTGTGCAGAGCAGGCCCCCCAGTACTGAAGATCTGAATATTTGTTTCCAAACTTTAAAGTGAATCCCTGCCGGCATTAAAATAAGAGAATAGCAGCCAATGATTAATTAAAAAATCAGACTCCAGCATACGCCAACCTCAGGGGCAGGGGGTGTTGGTATCTAGAGATGCTCTCACAGAATTAAGCAACTGAGCAACAGCCTCGACCATTTCTTCTAAGGGCCTGATGATAAGCCTAGAAGAAATCTATGATCGCCACTCCAGGCGGTGGCTTGATCCTAATACAAGACATATGAAACTGCTGTGTGGGTCCAAACAGCATAGATACAGTATTGAAAATATCTTCCAAGGACAAGAATGCTTAAAATCCTATAGTTCTGCAAAAAGACAGGACGTCATTTGCAGCCAGCTTCATCTTCAGTATGAAGACTGCACCTTGTTAAGGGATGAGAGTGGCTGAACGTGGGATTGAGCCAACAGGCTGTACCTTGGCTAACTAACCTTGCTGACTGACATACCCAGAACAACTTACAGTCAGTTGTTTTCTTCTCCTCTGCAGTGAAAACAATAGCACGGCCCGCCTTCTCTGGATGTGGCATTGGGTACCCATTTTCTTTCAACTGATCCTCTGTCAGAAGATACTCCTTCAGTCTTCTGTACAAGGCAGATCCTAGATGTATCAAAGGACAGGCTGAAGCTACACCACTGAGGCAGCATAAACGTTACCGGTTGTCTAGACAGTAACAAATCAGCTCGTGCTCATCAAATCCCAAAGTCTTGAATCTGCTTTTCCATCTTCTGTTCAGTATCTAAACTAGTCTAAGGAAACAGGTTCAACAGCCGACATTTTTCAAATTTGAGGACTTAAACACCCAGACTGAGCTTTAAAATTATTCCACAACTAATTTTAGGCACCTAAGTCTGAAAAAACCATGACTCTGAACTATTAAGGCATTCCAAAATGAAATTTCTCGGGGCCTTATTTTATAGCATTTCACCTGGCATTTTCAGTTTTTAAATGCTTTAATAGATATGATTAATGGACCAAGGAATGTGTTTTCCACCATGTCCCTTGTGAGACTTCCTACAGTGGTCTGAAATCTCACTGTCAGGGGTTTTTCATGATATTCAGCCTAGGGGGGCTGTTCATTTCATTCCATTATGGATAGTTATAACTCCTCGTAGCGTGCTCAATAACTCCTTTGTGTTTACACTCTTCCAATACTGTTGCATCGCCCTTTGATGTGGTTTATCTGAGCTATACAACTCCTTTTATGCTTTCCTTACATGTCAATCCCTCCACTCCTTAGTAGTTTGAGTCTCTTCTCTGATCTCCCAACAATCTGCCTACCTCTTTCAGCAATCGAGGTGCCAACAACCAATTCAACCCAACAATAATGCCTGTGGCACAATCCTTTGTATACAATGTGACTTTTTACTAAAAAGCTGGTAAATCTGAAAGCAATTCCTACAGAACAGATGGCAATATAGTTACGTTGACTATTGCCCCTTAAGCATATGGAGCCACAGTAGCCCTGTATAAAGCAAACCTTCTGGGGCAAGAAAGGAAAAGCAACTCCAAAAGTCAGAAAACTGCAGATCAGGGATACAGGGCACCTGAAAATATAAACATATACTAGGAGTCTTCTGACTGCTTCTTGATGATGCATCAAAATGATAATCACCACATTCACAGTGTACCTTTGAGACAGAGAATAAGGGCAAGTATAGTGCACAGCACCCAGAGGTTGATACCAAACTTGCCATGTTAGTGAATAAGCCTACAACACTCCTACATAGAATGTGTACAGGTGGTAAGTGATAAGGTACAATGCTTAGATGGAAAATGGAAATTGTATTGCCTCAAGGTTCAGCAAGATGTTGTTCTGCCCTAATCCCTCTCTGCTGTTTATGCAGCTCTGACTTGAGGTAGGGAGATACTGAAACAGATACTTACCCGTTAAATCCTCTGCCCGCAAGCTCCCCGACCGATTTAGCGTAAAGCTGGTCTTAGCAGCAAGTTTCCCTCCTAGTACGGCTTCATGGGAAACCACTTTCTTGTTGCTCGTCTCTGCAGTGAGGATGAAGGAAGAGAAGAGAAACAGAAATAGAAAAAGTCAAATACAAAGCTGCCACCTTTCTAGAGTAAGAGAAGTTATTCCTGGTGTTTGGGCACTGCACACAGATGGAAGCTTGGGTCCAAATAGTTTGGCAAGCTAGAAAAAGGAGGGCTGAATTCACCTCTTTCAATTTTCTCTCTGTTCCAGAAACAATCATGTGTTTGGTGCTTTCAAAGCCAGGTTGTCTATGGCACATCCTGATCTGCAACAGGAAACCTGCTTTCTATACTAACACCCAGCTGTGGTTTTCCCAGGGGCAAGCCAGGAAGTCTATACAGTTCATTCCCATTAACTAGGGATGCATGCTGCTGCGCATCATTGTAGACAAGGCAGGAGGGCACATGCTGGATAGTAAAAAAAGAAAAATTCTGCTTGTCCACTCACATGAGATACTACGGACTGCAGATACCCAGCTGAGAAGAAGTGGGGGAGGGAACATGGGACAGGGAGGGGTATAACCATTTTGGTCACATGGCATCAGCATCTGGTGGAATCTCCCCATGAGCAGAAGGGGAACAATTCACTGAAGAAAACCACCTACTGCAGCATGGTTGACAGGAAGGCCAACCTGTTTTCTGGAAAATTACTGAACATAGCAGGAAGTGGGGAAAAGAAGGAAAAGTCACCCCTGTAGCGTTTCAAAGAATAACACCACTGTGACATCCCCAAGGCCAACCAGTAGGCTTAAGACAAGACCCACTGCACTGCATGCAGCTCTGCTGGTAAATCCCTACAGGCCAGACTTCCATATCAAATCTTTCATCAAAAAACTTTAAAAAAAACTTCAGCACCGTGGAATACGCACGGCACATTATCTAATGGTGGACAGGTGCTTTTTACTAATCATTATCTGGCAGGTCTCCAAAGGCCAGCTTCCCCGAGTTCAGGCCTTCTGACTAATGGTAGGGAAGGTAATGAAGACAGAGGAGGAAAAGGAAAGAGATCAGAAAAAAATTCACAAGAACAGCATAAATTGATTGTTTAATGTACCCTCTCGAGAGCCAATAATGAAATGTCTTAACCCTCTTCTTTTCTCTCTTGAAGCTTAATGTGTGTAACAGATTTCTGTGGTGATGGACGAGTCTATCACTTTGAAGGCATCATGTGAAAGTTACTCCATTAGCAGGGCTTTTCATTTTAAAGAACCTGTGCTAAAAAAATCCATGTGGCATTATCTCCATTTAGGTACCGACAGCCAACAAAGCATTGCTGGACTTTCCTCTTGAGGAGGTCTATTAAAGCTTGCAAGGCTAAAAACCTAACCGAAGTCGTCTGCCTTTCAGCATAATGCATCTGAGAAATTGGTCTGGCTTTTCAATGGGTTTCACTCTCCTGCTCCTAATCCGAGCACGGCTTTAGATTCTTAAACCACAAATGCAATACGTACTGTTTACGCTAGATGGGGAATTGGGTGCTAGGCTTCTGAGCTTCTTTAACGTATTCACTGCTACATTCAGGTAGATGTTCCGACTGGTACTGCGCTCATAAGCCACCTTCTCCTCAGACAGAGCCTGCAAATAATGTAGTTTATCATGACCTATGCCATTAATGATTTTGCTTTGAGTTAAAATGGGAGTCTCACTGTTCTTAAATAAATCGCAGGGTAGAGATGCACCTTATAAACTAAGATACAGAGAGAGCAGAAGCTTTTATGAATTCAAGTTCTCTTCATCAGATGCAGAAACAACTGATGAAGTGAACCCGAGTTCATGAAAGCTTCTACTCTATATTTTTGGCAGAGGCAATCTGTAAGATAACCTCTGCTTGACTTCAGATTAATATGGCTAACTACTGCTCTCTAAAACACAGAATTCAACTGTGGCCACCAAGTGACTGTCCTACCAAATGGCTTCAGAGGATCTCAGAAATAAATACACTTATATAAAGGGAAAAGATTGCTGTTCTGGAACTAGCCTTGGGCCCTCCTTGCACTTGAAAGGAAGTAACACTCAATCAGATCATGGAAGAGATGCATTTTGAACCCCAAAGCACTGAAGTCTTTTCATCTGAAACTGTCTTCTTGACCGCTGGATTCATAAAGCATGGCCCTGTGGCTCCTCTAAGAGAAAGCAGCCTGTTTCTGGAGTGCTAAGTACAAAGGAAATTAAAAAAAAACAAATGAAAAGGGAGGCATTCCAGAATGGAAAAGGAGGATGAAGGAATCCCTCACAGGCTAACACTTTGAAGGCACCAGTTTGGAGTTGGGTGCGATAGGAGCATATCAAACAGGGAGCGAGGAAAGGGAGACAGACAGCACAAGAAAAACTGTTCCCAAGTTTATCTGGTACAAAACTAATGTAGTGCACGTTGTCTGGAGTTTTCCTGTGTAACAAGCACTGAAGGGAACCCGCAGAGAACCATGCTGTGTTGTCCCCATTTAATGAGAGGCTCCTTAAAATTCATGCACTTCCTTTTGACTTATGGGCTTTACTGACTCTGCCTGCATCGCTTTGCTCTACACTGACCAGCTAATGTTCCAGCAGGTGTTTCCCAACATGCTCTAGGATCAGTGTAAAGCTTAGGGTGAATGTCTAGAGCTGACTGACTGCTTTTTTCATAAAATGGGTTAAGGTACCTGGAAAGAATTTCAATAGAAGTGTGCTCAGGCATCTCAAGAGGAAGAAACTTCCACGGTATTATAATCTTTTCCAATTCCTACAAATCTGGCATTATTTAACATACTTCACTCCTCTTTACACGATATTTTGGCAGCAGATGAGAAAGGGAGTACAACTAGAAAATATAACAATCTCAAAGGATAATGACTGATGGGGAGAACAAGATTCCTCAATTCAAGTTTGGCTCTTGCTTTGAAGTGTCAATACAGACCTTGTCAAATGCCTCCTGTGCAGAAGAGCAGAACTTCAGGCACTCATCAATGAAGATATTGAGATACCTTTGGCGAATGTTGGTTGGGACTTTGGCACCAAACTCTGTGGGAATAACTGGCCTCTTTAGAGTAGTGCTCTACAGAGAAAAAGAAAGGGAGAAACGGTTCGGAAAAGTTTGAGAAATAAATTGCTTTGAGTAGCTCATGTTTCTCATGTGTTATTAATAGTGTCATGACTTCCTTTCTGAAAAAATTGTTCAAACACTGGCATAACGTGCGGCATTTTCAATCCCAAAAATAACACTTGCAACTGTTTTGCTCCCCCTCAGCAGTCTTGCTATTCTAAAAAGCAGGTGTTTTTAGGGCTTTTAGGATGTTTTGTTGCAAATGAAGAATAAGGCCTTACGGTTACACACTGCAGCCAATTAGTCTCAGTGACGTTAGACGTACAGCTAGTTTGTCTTCAAAGAAAAACACCCCATATCATGAAAACTATGGCACTTACATTAAGAGTCAAGGTTACTGTGGTGCCAAGATTTACCCTTTGTATTGGAGATATGAATGCATGACACCAAATAAAAAACCAATAGCTCAGTCACGCACATTTTCGATACTCCATCTGGAAAGAAGGGAAACAAAAAGGAGGATGGCAAACACTAAGTGGCTGTGGCAAGCTTAACTGAAGCTCTGTATTTATAATCTGGGGTTTTAGTAAATGTAATGACTTCATTGAACTCCAATATCGTAATTTCCTTTGGGTCAATTACAATTTTGGATTTCTAATCTTAAATAACTGACGCTCAATTTCTCCGTAAAGTTTCTGAACAGGTATTTGCCAACCAAAACCAAAACAAAAGCCTGTGCATGTTATCTTAAGGTATTACCAATTAGTTTCCTTTTATATGCCAGCGAGTGTTACAAATAACCTGGTTTAAGGTCTCTGTCCCTGCCACCCACATTTTTTACTCATTTTATCATTTTGTCAGTCTCTGTTCAAGAGACATTCAGGAACATACCAGCCCAGATGGTGCCTGTTAGGACCAAGAGAAACTACAAAGGAAGAAGAGATTCATAGCAATGTCAGTTCTAACGAGTATGAGGGCATATGTTTTGCAATGTTATCAGTCCCACCTTGATAGGCAAAAAGGATGCCCTCTAACTTTATTGGTTCAATCACGTTCTCTTAACACAACTGAAACCTCTTCTAGATACAGTGCAGGTAAAAGCTTCATCTAGGCAGGAATGTTTTCCCAATATAACCTAGGACAGGGTTCAGTAATCTATGGCCCATGGGTCAAATCTGGTGTGCTAAGCAATTTAATTCAGTCCACAAAGCCAGGGCATCAGCAGTAACCTGGGAGCAGCAGCTGGGTCACATGCATGGGTCAGGCTTTGGACTGAGCTCAGTTAGTGTACCTTTTCTTAATTTAGCTTAATATTGCATGGAAAGCGGTTAAGCTAAACCAAACACTAGCTACTTTATTCCAGAATAAACATATCCACTCACACAGCTATGCCACTATGCCCATGTCAGCTTAAATTTCATGTTAGATAACACCAAAAGCTGCCTTGGGTAGAAAACCTTATTACCTTCAGCTACCACTATTAAAAAACACCATTTTTGTCGATCATAATAGGCCTACAGTATATGCAGCACTAGTCAAACACAGAGAATGACAAAACACAAATAACTACAGATCTACAAAAATAACCCAAGCAAAGTCCAGGCACCAGAGGATAGATCACAATTGGAAAAGATCTCCAATACATTTCAGCTTTAGGATCTGGTGGCAGATATACCCAGGTGGTTTGCTAAAGGCTACTTTTTAGGTTGGAAAGCATGTTTGCTCCAAATATTGCTCCTAGCTAACTGATCAGATACATATATTGAAGCGCTTGTAGGTTTACACATGACAGAACAGAGTGTCACACAAATCTCACTATTCTGGGAGCAAAGATCTTTCAGTGACGCACAATTAAATGTAATCAAACCAAAACGGAATAAATGGAAAGACCAGGCTGTGGAGATGGATACATTATGCAAGAGTTTGTCTTACCTGTAGAGAAGGAGCATGAGCTATCCTTTTTGGTTTGTTAGTGCTACTGGTCTTAGATGCCATCCCAGCTAGCGTACGGGCCTTCAGAGCAAGAACAGAAGTCTCAGAGTTGTTGGGAAGTGGAACACTGCCAACTGGAGTAATTTTCTTACATGCAAGAGCTAAGAAAGACAGAAAATATATTTATGCAGAAATTCTACCATCAGGCTAATTTTTGGTTTCAAAATGAGCATACAGAATTATGAGCCTGTGTGGCAAACAGGGATTCAGGGATGATAGCAGGTTTAATTCCTTTGCCTTCTCTGCCAAGCCAATGCAGAACAGATGCTTGCAAGATCTGTTAAGTTAGGTGGCATGACAAACTTCCGCACTGATAACGATGATGCAAGTTTCTGTTGCTATGTGCTATTATTTGTCTTTGATCTGGGTGCATGTAAGGCTTTTGTACACAAAGTTAATGAAAAATAACCTCATGTGTGGATACATTTATTCTGGGAAAGTGTTTGAATATGGAGCTACTCAGGAACTTGAAATTTAGTTACAATTATAAATGTGATGCATATACTAGCCCTGTGTGTTAAGGTCCTTGACTTCAGTACAAAAAAAGGAGGTAGAAGTTAAAGCCTACTGCACACTCCCACTCATGGCAATAGGTATAACGACTCTTGCATTTTTCTTCTCCTACATTGCTTGAGATCACAAAGCCACTTATTTAACGAAGAATGTGCTGGCAAATGATGTAGAAAGAGAAGTTAAGAATGTCAGAGCAACTAAGCCCTGATGGCATCAAAAGATGGTCTAAAAATTCTTAGGTAGACTCATTTGTTACCTGACCAGAAAAGGTCTTGAGCTGTTAATGGAAGCGACTGTCTCTTGAAACAACTTCTTCTGTAGTACAGCAAGAAGAGAGATGCTAAGGAGCTAAACTAGTGAGTCACCAGTGGCCCAGTGCAACCAGATACAAGAAAAGCCACTCAAAAAACCACTTCACTAAACCTCCAAGATAAAAAAGGAAAAGAGAATACAAGCACCTGCAATACAAATACTAGGTGGCAAAAGCCAGCTCAAGCTTTGGGTAGAACCATGGGCTCGCTAAAACCAGTGACAAAACTCCTATTATATTGCAGTGGGGCCATACTTCATTTCCTTAAAATTCAGAGTAACCACTAAGCAAATTTCACCTTAAGACTTGTTTGTGCAGTGGCTGTACAAATCCACACCAAGTTGGTTGGTGTTCTTATGGACAAAGAATAATAATAGGGTTCTTTCCCCTAGAGACGTCCTTTCCAGAAAGCATACCTGCAAAAAGAGTCTGCCTTTCTACTATCTATAACTTAAGGCAACTTTCCTTCCTTTAAAACATTCTCAAGTCATGTTCCTTCAGCTGGTGCAGGTGGCTCTCTCTGCACGTGCTGAAGGGCAGATTTTGTATGTGTCGAAGGTAAAACAGAAGTCTAAGTTCATGCTTCCACGGGACTCATTTATGCCAAGCAGCTCTCAGTTTAAGTGAAAAAAGTGAAAACAACAGAAAAAAAGTAGAAGATGATAAAGTATGCAACTTCCTCTGCAGAACCACTTGCTCAAACTTTAATTTTATGAACACTGGTTTGTTTAGGATGGTAATGTGCCTGTAAAATAAAAAGCTAAGGAATGCAATTTCAAACAAGTATTACCAACAAAAAAAATTAAAAAGCTAAGAAAGTCTTAACATTCCCTAAAAAAACAAATTAGGAAAACACTCAGAAACAGCTATGCTATCAAGGTTGTTAAATCTAATACAAATTTACCTTGATAACACAAGTCTCTGGGTAAAAGTGCTAAAGCAAAAAAAACCAAGCATGTTTATCCACCCCCATACCACCTTCCATTTATCTATTTTTTATTTTTGAATGGCTGTAAGCATTTCAGAATGACAGAAACACGAGAAACAGTAAATGGAAAAGAAAGCAATTAGTGAAAAGATTCACTTGTCAGTGGCTATGGAAGAGAAGGGAGTAGAAGGAACTGTAAATTGCTTGGAGCTGTGGCTTGCTAACCAGTTTTTTAAAAATATTCCCCAAAAAACCTGGCAGGTGCCATGCCCACGGGAGCTCTGGAAGGCTACGTTTACACTAGTATGAGACTTAAACTAGAAACTTCACCAAGCATAAAAACCAATGAACATACAATACATGTTTTAATCCAAAGAACTCCAACAAGAGAAGTTTCAGAGGGAGCCAAAGATCAGTGTGATGATAATCTCAGTAAAAATGCATCGGGGCCTAACTAAGAAAATACTGGTACTGCACAGAGACAGAATACAAACAGCTATTCAATGCAGCTATAAAATCCACTTATCTTCTAACATTACCAATCCTAGATACAAAAGGTGTAGGTTGAACCCTGAAGGAAAAGATGTGACTAAATTATTGCTGTTAAGAACACATGTACCTTCTAGTGCTTAAAATTCAAGATTCAAGTCTCTCCTCCATATTTATGCTTAGGAAGATGTTTTTGTCCCAGGTCGTTGTATAAGAATGATGCAATACTTAAAGGGGAAAAAAATCACACAGGGCAGAACTAGCGGCATTCAGAATTTTATCAGGTTTTCAGACGATCTGCATTCCTGTCCAGCAAGCTCAGATCAGCCACGCATTTCTTTAGAATGAGAGAAGTTTGGCTTGAACTTTGTAAGAAGTTTAATATACTTCTCCCCTCAGTTTATTTGTTTTTTCAGTATCCATGTCTAAGCTCAGACACAAAATTTTCAGTCTTAACTTGGGTGCAGAATGGAGATTTGGGAACTGTTCCTCTCCCATGAAAAGAATGGCAACTTTTATTTTTGGACATTAGGACTGAGCAACATGGCATGGATTCACAGAACACATTTTGCATTTTGTTTTGTAAAAAAACCTGTGAGCCTCTCTAGAGATGTTCTCGTTTTCAGGGAGCAGCGGCATCTTTTAAGCTAAGGAAAACTTGCAATATCCCTAACTGTTCGCCCAATGCACACAGTTTTGACCTTGCTAATGCTATCTCGCATGGAAAACCATGTGCAAGTCTTCTTGTACTTTCACTCTAAAATGCCAGGAACTGTTATTCTTCCTAAAATGCATCTAAAAAAGCAGTGCCATTTTAACGAGAGGAAGTGAAATGATGGAAGCCAATAATAAAGCTAGGAACTTACTCTGTTTTGCTGCTGTGGTAAGGGCTGCGTTTGGCACGTGAGCAATCCTCCTCTTTTCTCCTGGCAAAGAAAGAGAGGCCTTCTGAACTACCACAGCCAGCTGTGCTGCCTGCTGCTGTGCCAGCTGAATCCTCTGGTAACAAACCTCCTGGGCAGTTGGTGGGCGGTATGGCCGGATTACGGGCTTGCTTGTGACATCTGCCTGTACAGACACAAAGGATTCTAAGACCACCATATCTGCTTGCTAATGCCCAGCCCTTTGCTCTTCGCACAGAACTGAGAGAAGCAGAAAGCTCATCTACCACACTAGGTCACTGGATTTATTTTACTGAGAGGTTTGCTTGGGTCTGCTGCTGGAAACAGAGGTGATGTGGGCGTGCTGGTCTTCCAGATCACACCCACTGAACACAACTCCCTCTGGTTTTAGGCTTTATTTACATTTCAAGCATTATGAGTGTATAACAAAGTTATATAGGCATTTTCTTGCATGTGAATTTGGTGTGCAGGGAAGCAGTCTGAACTGACAACAGATCAAGCGCAAAAAGTTGTAGCAGTGGAAGATTCCCATACTCAGCTTTCTTCAACATGTCACATTGGGACCACCTCAAATTTTATTCAGAATAGAGAAGAGACTCTGTGCCCATTCAATAGTTGGGCTCTCTCTAAGACAGTGGAGGGCAGGCCACATGGAGAGTTTTGCTGGGCTGCTGTGGGCTGGATCAGCACGCCCACCCAGCCCATGCAACAACTCACCAAAACTCCCTATGTGGGATGGGGCTGCAGGAGGGCAGGGCGCAGTGCTCAGGAGCAGAACAGGTGGATGTGGCCAGGATCACAGGGTGGAGTAGTAGGAAGGGGAAAGTGCAGGGTCCGGGCCCAGAGCAGAGGCGCAAGCCACTGCCCACACACCCCTGTGACAGGTGCCTGTTCCACAGGCAGGGGCATGCAGGGAGCAGATCACAACTCTGCCCCAGCCCCATGCTATCATTACCCCAAGATCCCAGGGTCTCCCTGGTCCTGCCCACCCATCTCACTCCCAGATCCCCATCCCCATCCCAGCCACGTGCCCCCCTTGCCTGCATGGGTCTCGCCTGGTCTCCATGGAGACTCTGGGATCATGGGGTGGCGACAGCACGGGGCCAGGGCTGCACATCCATGCCCACAGAACCGGGACTCTGCCCTGACCCCGCGCTGTCTCGCCCTGCAATCCTGGGGTCTCACTGGAGACTGGTCGGGAGCCGCACAGGCAGGGCAAGCAGCCAGGTGAATGGGATGGGGTGGGGAGCTGTGTCCAGGGTTGGAGGGGCATCTTGGGGTGGTAACACCATGGGTCCAGGGCCAGGGCAGATCTATGATCAGCTTCTGGCATGTTCCTGCCTGCAGAAGCTGTGCCCATTACAAAGGCATGCGAGCAGCAGACTGCAGCTCTGTCCCAGGCCCTGCACCATCAATACTCTGAGATCCCGGGGTCTCCCTGGCCTTACCTGCCTGCCTCACTCCTGGATACCACTCCCTGCTGACCCACAGCCCCATCCCAGCCGCCTGGCTGTGCACCCTGCCCGAGCAGGACCTGGCCCCAGCAGCCAGTGTGGGGTGGACAGGCTGGGGTACCCAGGCAGCAGACAGAAGGAGCTGCCACCACTGGGGCTGCTGAGAAATAGTTTGACCTGCATGCCAGCCGTGCTGTGCACCCAAGGGCAACAGGACCAGCCGCATGCACCACGGCCCAGGCAAGCCCCGCACACCTGCAAGCCAGGCAGAACCAAGGGATTTGCTGTGGGCTGGTCAAAATCCCTCAGTGAGCGAAGTCTGGCCTGTGGGCCATATTTTGCTCACCTCTACTCTAAGACTACAAACCAGGGAACAAATAAGCATTGAATATATTACTAGTTTCTGTAAAATGGCTGCTTATCTTCTGCAAACTACTTGAGGCTAAACAGTCATTAAACAGTAACTCTAGATTACTACCAACCTGCTTTTGTGCGCGGTGGGGGAGGGGGGGGTCTGTTTTATCAACAGTTCCATGAACCAACAATTCTACTTTTATATAAAAGGCATGAAACCCAGACTGAAAGCTGCCTGTTTTCCTTCTAGTTTTACTTTAGTGCTTGACGTGTAAATTGCAAGGATTATAATAGGCACAACACAATTTAAGTAGCAGTAGCATAGCATGACACTTAACCCTATATGCAGAGGCAGAGTAAATGTTTTGCAAAAGTAGAAGTTAGTGACCCTATGTCACCCACATGAAAGGAGCAGGAGATAACACAATGTCCTAGCCAGTATTCTTTTAATGTATTAGGCTCCAACACTCACATCTGTGTACAACCTGTTGCTGAGCACGCCAAAACTGTTCTGTTTGCCTACACAATATCTGCATCACGGCTACCTTGTGTCTTTGAAAAAGGGTTTTTTGTGTCAGCAGTTTAATTGAGAAAATGTATTTAAAGATGCTTAAAATGTACATATTTACAATAACTATTTGAGTTCATGAATTTCCAATCCATTTACTTCCATCTCTTATCTCGCTAGGTTAGGAGAGCTTTATCAAACACATGAACTGGCTGAGGATATGCAAAGTAACCAAAATGCATTGACTTGACCACAAGATTTAAACATGTTAAAAACAAGAAAGCTCTTTCCAGGCTGAATTGAAAGGAAAACAATTCATTTTGATACTCAGGTCAAGCAAGTGCCTAATCCTCTGCACTTCTGCTACTAGAATATAACACTAAGTAATCTATACTCAACACCTGAAGGGAAACGCATTAAAGACTTAAAGTAAACAATTTATAAATACGCGCAAAAAATTAAAGAAAACAATGTTGTCTTAATGGGCCATTTTACTCTTCTCTAAATTAAAGAGGTCTTCATAAACACATAAGAGAAGATGTCAAACATAATTCTCTGATGCTTGAAATGGAGCGACTGCCTCTTTTTTGCCATTAACCTAACTGGAAGTAGTGGACTTCAAAGTGAAATTCTTCAGCCAGGCCAGGGGGAACTTCCCCAAAGAAGGATGCTAGTGCAAAGATGTTATGCTCCACTATCCTAGGTTTTGATTGCCTTTCTCAACGCACTTGATATACAACAGAGAAAGAACTCTTAACCCCCTGTCCAAACTACATTTTTGCTTCTGAGGTTTACACTTACATTTCCTTGCTTTGTAAGATGGGAGATCCTTCTTTTCTGGCCAGGATATAGAGTAGTTAAAGCATCCTCTGTCTTTTCTTCACTTCCCTCTTCTTTGGATGGCTGGAAAACAAAAGAGCAAGCTTCCAAAAGTGAGTCATCTGAAGAATGCACTCCAAGGGGATGTTTGGAAAGCCCCCCTCTGGGATAATGGAATCATAAAGAGAAATTGCTTCCAGACACCAGGTATATACAAGCTACCACCAGCTGCTAAACTCCTGAAAGCTAGCACTGAAAATAAGAGAGACCAGGAAAACAAATGAACAGCAGCATTGCTGTTCCCACCCAAGTAGTCTTTTCATGGACCTTACAATAGGATGCCTTGGTATAACCTATTAAAAACCATTCTTTTGACTGCCTAAGATTGAATGCCTTAACAGGACATTTTCACCTACCAACCACTTACACACTTGGTATGTTTGCCAGTATTTTTAAAACCAAGGAATTTAATTAAACTCTAGATTAGTTAATTTCTTGCTCACAACTAATGACCTATCACAGGGAAGGCCCTGTAAAGTTGCAGGACACTGAACAACACTGTTGTCATTGCATATTTAAATAATGCAACCCTGTAAGTATATACAGAACTAACTTCATGGAAAAGCTATGGCGACAAACCCAGAGATGCTTTACTATAGCAAGAAAGCAAGGAGAGAAGAATAACTTTATATTTATTACATTAAGTTTCAGGATGCTTTTGAATTGCCATATAAAGGCTCATGGGGCTGACGCCTCAGGCTTGTTCTCAACGAAAATATTCATGATTGTTGTTAACATTCCACTTGGCCATTTTTGTGAATGTTCAAAATATGTTTCAGGGGTTAGCTTCAGTCATATCTATGTTCAGATCATCAGTCTCTGTTCTTTACAGCAACTGTTGGCAGATTTCTCCAGGGAAAGAAGTCTGAAATTCTTCAAGAAATTGTAGAGAAAAAGCTGTAAGACCAGATTTTGGGCAGAGCTCAGAATCCAAATGAGAATTTCAATAAAGGGAATTTTTCAAAATACGAGAAAAAATAATAGTAAAGTTTATTAATAATAATAATAATAATAATAATAATACAAATAGCTCACATTTACTACCAGCTTTTTAAACTGCTCCAGTAGTTAACCATTTAGGTATCTCAAACATCACCCTTTTGAAAATCTGACTGCTTAAATTAGGTTTAAAACTGAGCTCCTTTGAAAGTCTGGCCCTATAAAATATTTTGAACATTTCATATTGCCCAGAGAAATTCCTTCAAAAATTAACTCATGGTGACCTGGGACTTCAGATGGTATGTGTGGAGCTGTGACTTTCAGGTAAGTGCACATATTATTTCAGTGTGTGAGTGCACTTCTTTAATTTTATCTGCATTCTTTTTGAAAAAGTAGAGCCTCTCTCTCAGGGGGAAAAGAGAAAGGAAAAAAAACCAGGGATATCCTATATGCAGGAATATAGGATATTGCATATGCAAAGCATAGTTCCTTGCAAGACCAACATAAATCTGTTGACCTTTGACCCATTCTGTGCCATATTTACATACCAGGAATTCCATCAAAGAGAAGATGGGCATTTCTTGCTATATAAATGACATGTCCTGAAACTCTTCTCATTTAAAAAATTGGTAATTCTAAGTAAGCCAGGCACAGCTGACAATAACAAGCGAGTCTTCTGTCCATAGCAAACCACCTCCTTCTATTGTTAATAACACCATGAATAGCATATCTGCATTTTAAGCATTATTTGATTTTGCTAATTTAATAGTTTAGATGAAAATGATTAAACCGAAACCTGATCTAGTTTCTTCCAACATGGCTCTCTCAATGCCACAAAATATTACTTGTCAGCAAGAGAAACATCACTGAGCCATTACAGCAAGTAACAGCTAAATGAGACTCTTTAATAGTTAAGCACGGACTCTTTCATGACAAGAAACCCTCCTTTTCATACACCAAGCCTGGATTTATTCTGCCATCTATATACACAGAATTGTTCTGCAGGTTTGAGCACATAATTTTACCTATAAGACACATTTTACCCACCATTAAAACAAAAGTCTCAAAACCAAGAGCAGCTTCTAATCAGGATTTAAAGGAAATGACTACAACTCAATGAGTGATCTGGATTAAAGGAAGAAGGGAACCACCCCTAATAGCCTCAGAGCCCCTTTCCATCCCTGTGATCCTAGACCATTCAGCTACAGGTCTCACACTATGCTCATCTCACTGACCTTTCAGATCAGCATTCCCAAAAGGGGAAAAAGTTTTGTTTCATCTGAAACCTTTTTAGTTGGAAACTCACTGGAAATCCCAGAATGCCAAAGTCACCACTGTCCTTAAAATACAGATAGGGTGTGTCTACACACGCATGTATACCAGCTTAAAATTACTGTGCAGTAAGAGGGAATAGGCCAGTGCCTACATGTTGGGACTAAAGTTAGTCCACACTCACAATGTTACTGCACAGTAAGGCATTTACATGTGCATTACTGCACAGTAACTAATTGGCCATAAATTTGATACCTGCATGATGCAGGTATCAAATTTATGCCCAAGTTGGTCTAAGTCACCGTATTTACTGCACAGTATGGGTGTGTACATGTAGATCCATGCCCATACTGCACAGTAATTTCAGTTACTGCGCAGTAAATGCGCACATGTAGATGCACCTACTAGAGTACAAAGCATTTTGGGTTATGGCTTCAAGTGATGTCACTTAGCAATTCATCAGATACTTGCAAACATATTTCTACTTTGGTACCATGCATTCTTCAAAACATGTCCAGAACAGCTGTTTTTGTAATCTCTTCCCCATCAAACCTTGTTCTTAGAACAAGGACTATACAAAAACAGCTAATTCAGCTAGTCTTTGGGTGTTTATATCTTGAAAGGAAGTTGTTTTCTTGTCCTTTTTAAACTAAAACCCATTTCAAGTTTGATTTCCTGAAGCCCCTGCTATGAATACAAATGAAGTAATCCCCATCAGAAAATAAAAGTCAGAAAACACAGGGCTCATCTACATAAGATGCTACAATGCAATAGCAATGAGCTACTGCATGGCAGCTCATCACTACCATGCAGTAGGGTTGCTGGGCATTAACTATAACACAATGCTACTGCGCAGTACCATCAGGAGAAAAACTGTGCAGCAGCAATACTACGCAATACTGCTTATGCAAGTAGTAAATGACTGCAGAGTAACAACTACGCAGTCCACCACTTGTGCAGATATGGCTACAAAGTCTTTTTTTTTTGTAAATATAATTAATGGAAAGTATAATGATACCCCTTCATAAACCCATCGTGGACTCACACTAGGAATACCGTGCCCAGTTCTGGTCCCCACACCACAAAAAGGATATAGAAGAACCAGAGAAGGTTCAGAGAAGGGCAACAAGGATGATGGAGGGACTTCCACTTGGAGAGACTAAAGAGGCTAGGCCTATTCAGTTTATAAGAGACACTTGAGGGGTGGCATCATAAGGGCTTACAAAAAAATAAGTGGCCAAGAGAAAGTAAATAGGGAATTATTCATTACTCTCTCCCCCCCAGCACAAGAACCAGGGGTCACAAAATGAAACTAGTCGGTCGTAAGTTTAAAACTAACATAAGGAAGTTCTTGTTCATGCAGCATGTCATTAAAGTGTAGAACCTACTACCACCAGATGCTGTATAAGCTGACAGTTTATCCAGAGTCAAAAAGGGATTGGACAAATTCTTGGGTGAAAGAGGCATCAGTAGCAATTGAGCATGGGAGTAAGGGACACAGCTTTTGCGTCAGAACTTCCTAGGCTTTAAATGCTGGAAGCTGCAAGTGGAAGAGGAACAGCAGAAAAAAAAACCCTGGTCATACCCAATTCACTCTCTTTTGTCATCTATACTCTGCCACTGTGTAACACAGGATACTGGGCATGATGGAGCTGTGGTCTAACCCAGGAAAATGGCAGTCCTAATGTTCTTATACACTCCAGCTTATTTACAGCCAGTCACTCATGGAGCTTGGGGTTCTGTTTTCATTATCTAGTTGAACTTGTAAAGTAGGAGTTTTGTTCATCTCTGCCCCACAGGTTGTCACAGGATTATTGCCCTCAGCGTGCATTCTAGTTTCTTCGCCAGTTCAGGTTTATATATTTATCAATGCAGCTTCCGCTACCTCCTTAATTTAATTCTTCTTAACTTTGGTACCATGTCTAGTAACTCCCCCTTCCATATAGAATTTGTACTACCCATAGAATTGGATATGGCAATCCTTACACAGAAATTGCAACAACAGTGGAAACTGGAGTAAAAGTTAGTTTTAAGAAGTTTCCTTTCAAAGTGTTAGCAAGATCATACCTGACTATTAGAGGTGCACCGATCCATCAGTCCATATCGTATTAGGACTGTTTAATTTCAGTTTTCCATTTTCAGCATTCAGCTTTTTTTTTTTTTTTTTTTTTTGACTGATATGGCCGATAATGTCACCGATAAATGCCGCATGCACAGGCAGAGCCACAGCATGCCCAGGGCCAGGAGTGCCACCCAGCAGCTTGAAGAGCAGCATCCAGCTGGTAAGCCTGTTGGGGGTGGTGGGTACAGATCGAGGCCCCTGAGGTGAGGGAGGGAGAGGGACTTGGGTTTGGGGAGGTGCTGCCAAGCCAGGGCAGGACAGGGCAGAGCCACAAGCAGCTTATCCAGGGAACATGGGGGGAGTGGCTGTAGCCCCACTCTCTGTGCCACCACCACCTACCCCAAGCACAGCCCCACCCCAACTCTCATTCTCCCACCACAAAGAGTCTGGTGCTGCCCCTGGCCCCAACCCACAGTGGCAGCCCACCCTCTCCTCGCACACAGATCTGGGGAGCACATACCACTGATGCCTCCAGCAGAGGTACACATAGCGGCAGGAGCCATAACCCCACCCCCATGAGCTGTCGACTCCGTCCCATACTGCACCCCAGCTGGACAGTGCCTGCCCCAGCCCTACTCCCTCCCTCACCACGGCGACCTTAATATACCTGGCCCATGTCCCTTCCCTTTCCCTCCCCCCCGCCCCGACAGACTTACCAGCAGGATACTGCTTGCCAAGCTGTGGGCTTGCGTATCAGCAATTGGATCAGTATTGGCCGATATGGCTCATTAGTAATCAGCCATTGGTACGGCCCCAAAAAATACCTTTATCAGTGCACCCCTACTGAGTATCTAACTGAATACTGGTCAAGGATCAGCATTATAGGAGAGAAGACTACTCAGGTGAGAGGTCACGGTCCTGGGTCTCTCCTATATAGGCAACTCCAGCCTACTGAGGGTTTAAGGAAAGATGGGACTTCTTTACATATCTTTTTTCCATTTGGTCCTCCACTCAATTTCTATAAGAGCCAGCCATACCAGTCTAGACACCAACTTGCCATTGCCTTCCAATCTGCTGCTTGAACACACTCTGCCACACTGAGCTCTGGGCTGTCCCATACAGAAGCTCGTCTGAATTACCTTACAAAGACCCTGGAAATTCCCCTTGAAGCTGTTGCTGTTCCCTGCCACCTTTGGTTTAGTATAGAAAAAGAGTAATAGAAGAGAATCACTCTAATCCATATTAAGTATCAGTGCAATGAGAATGATGCTACTCAACTAAACCCAACCACAAATGTACTCATGTGTTAGCCAAAACTTCAAGTAGATGGGTGATTTAACCTTTTTTGGGGGATGGGAGAGAATTCCCCCTCTTTTCCCTCTTCAGCTAGATAACAAGAGCAGATTAGCATTACATTAAAAAGCAAACAGATTTGATATTTAGATGTGAGGAAAGGGAAGCAACTGACCAGCTTTGAATTCAGGACAAGAGTTACCTGCTTCCCTAGTCTTCCCTTGTCTTCTGTTTTCACATCTGTGGATTCATTAAAAATCCTGAGGCACTCTTCCATGGGGTCCGAATCATAATCCAAGTCTCGCTCCAGGATGGAATAATCAATATCATCAGAAGCTGAAGAGGAAGACGACCTTGACAGCTTGGGACATTTAACATTCTTTGTCCCTTCGTCACCACTCTGAGAGCCAAAGCTACAGCCATCTACATCAGAGTCCGAGCTCACATTAGGACAGGTGGCCACCCCACGTTTTCGCTTCTTGTTATCCTCCTCCCCACTCTCATCTCCAAATAGGTCAACATGACTCAATGTCCCCTGCTTTGGTTTCTTCTTGGAGTTCCTAACTTCTCCAGAGCTCCCCTTCTCTTTCAGCTTCTCAGATGAAGTTTTGCCCCCTTTGTGTTTGCCACTAGGCGTTTGTTTGCCATTCTTCAAATCAGCTGATTTTACCTTGGAGTCCTTCTTCCCACTTTCCAACTTCTCTGTGCTAGAGTTTTTGTTGAGGCCTTCCTTCTTGCTTTTTCCCGAACTAGCCAAACAGCCAGTGGACTTTGACTTCTCTTTCTTAGCTACAACCACCTTTTCCAATTTTTTTTCAGGCTTTTTCAAATTCCCATCAGTTTTAGCTTTGATACTTTTCTCTTCACTTTTAGTTTTCATTGTTTCTTCTTTCTTGACTATTCTCTCCTTCTCAGTGATTTTACTTTTGTCTTTCTTACCTACCTCCTTCTGGCTGGAAGGCTTATTAAAATCTGTTTTTTTCTTTTTTGTTTTGTCTTTTGATATCTCCTTGTTCTTGTCCTGAACGTTCTGTTCTTTTGTGCCAGACTCGGCCTTCACCACTTTTGTAGTCTTTTCTGCCAACTGATTTTTCTTTGAACTTTCAATATCTTCCATGTCATACTGCACAGCCATTTCTTTCATCTCCCGGGAACTTAGGTCTTCCAATTTGGTACTCTTCTCTTTGCTGGATAAATCGTCATTTGATTTGCTTTCAGAACTGACTTTAGTTTGTGAACGACTAGAAGTTGGCTGATATTCCAAGTCAGCATCATCTTCAGAGTCAGAAAACCTGGCATCTGTTTCATAGTCATCAGATATATTACAAAACTTCTTGCAGGAAGGAGAGTAAGATTCTTCATGATTAGAGATCCTACTTCTTTTGGTCCCCTTCTGTTCCTTTGTGCTGGCTTTGCTCAAAAGCCTTGCTGAGTAATTTGAAAGAGGATCATATTCCAAGTCTGTACTAGGCTTAGAGTCATCAATCACATACTTATTGTTAGGAACAGCATTATTATATTTTTTAGTCTGAGCTACAGCCTTGGGAACATATTCCAGTGAGCTAGCTTTGGATTTTGTCGTATCCAAGGTGTATTTACTTGATCGACAAGTAGCAGCCAAAGGGGTAGGGTTGTAATCCGTGTTATTATTCAAGTTATAGCTACCTGGGTTATACTCTAAGGAGGTAAAGGAATCTGTTTTTGTCACAGCAGATGACACAGGTGTTTGGGGAATAAGCGAAGAGGCCTCAGATGTGCTGTATTCTTTTGTCGTCTCTAGTAGTTCCTCATACTTTTTCTGTTCTCTCTCAACTTCATTTTTGACTGCCTCAATGGCCTTGTTAACCAGCTCCAACTGCAGAATGCTAGGGGTGGATTCTGTAATGTCACTCAAAGCACCATTCTCTCCCTGGGTCAAAGGTTTAGGAAGCTCAGGATTATATGGATCATAACCACGCTCTGTAAAGGAAGGAAAAAAGTATTTTAGAGCTAACAATTTTTAAAGTAATACAATTCAGACAAAATACAAAATTTAGTAAAGTAAATCAAATGAAGTCATTTTAATCAGAAAACAGCATTGGACATGTAACAAAAATATGATCTAGTCAAACACAAGATAATAGTTTAGATCGAGGTGGACAATTATTTCAGTTGGCAGGCTGCGTAGGCAGTTTTGGGGAGCCGTCTCAAGCCAGTTAGCACTCCCACTCTTCCCAAAAACAGCCAGAAGCCTATGCACCCTGGGGTTCCTCCCCAACACCAGTGCCCAACAGCAGCTGAGCACACGGCCTTGGCCCCAACCCACCCCAGACTTGCCCTGGCCAGAGCAGACTAGGCCCAGACCAACCAGGACCCACATGTACAGCCCTGATCCCAGCCTGCCACACCGCCTGCTCCTGACCCATTGTGAGCTGCAGCAGGCGGTGGCAGGCAGAAGCTGCTGCTAGGCACAGGGGAAAAGCAGCTGCCTCCCCCTCACTGCTGCCAGGCCCTTCTTGTAGCAGCTGCCCAGAGCCTGTACCTGGGCTGCCCTGTGGCTCTTCACTGTCACCACTGCCCCGTTGGGGAGCCCAGAGGCAGCACTGTGCATGTGGGTCCTGGCTAGTCTGGAGTTGGTCTGCTCTGGAATGAGTCTGGAGCAGGTATGGGGCTGGGACTGTGCATGCACGTCCCCTCCAAACCCCATGGGGCTGAGACCAGTGGTGGCAGCAGCCAGAAGGAGCTGCCGCCACCTGGGCTGCCTAGAAGTGGAGTCCAGCCGCAGAACTGCCCAGCTCTGCTGCATGGCTGAGAGGTTGGGCATGCCACAGGCTGGACAGTGCTTGGGCCAGGTGGGACCAAAGGACCTGCAGTGGGCCAGATCCAGCCCACGGGTTGCATCTTGCCCATCCCCAGGTTAGATACAGTATCACTGGATGATCTCTTTGCCCCATACTACATGGAGATGAGATCAGATTATTAAAATGGCCCCCTTAGACCTTGAAGACTGCATAAAATACTTCTATTATTTACTGTAGATCGAAAAGCTCTGGAGGTGAAATTTGCTTCTGAGGTACTTTAAAGAAGAATTAAGCAACAATACAAGCTGGGTGTTGTTACTACATGGAACTATTTCCTATGTTTCCACCAGTCCTATTTTTCCCAAATTATTGTTACTACCGTGAGCATGTCAACATTAACACAACTGCACTAGAGAAAGGAATGTTTTATTATGACAAAAACTGTCAGTTAAGTTACAGTTTCTTTTTTGGCCAATGGCAATGAATTAAGCATCAAAAAAATATTTTCACTTGCAGTTCCCTGAAGGCTGTGATTGAAGGAGAAACTCTTACCTAGACTGGTATACTGAGGCAAGTTGATATGTTTGCCTTTGTAATGAAAGAAGGATGAAAACTAAAAGATCCTTAAGAAAGACAAAACCACATTGTAATTTCATAGAACAAGATCAAGACAGGATGATTAAACGTGTTCATGAAATTTTAAAGATAACCAGTGGTCAACATTTCTCTTTCCAGACATTTCTTAGACTGGATATCCTCTTCACATATTTACAGCATTGAAACTATATGAAAATCTTGGAGGACAAAGACTAAACGATACACTCTGGCATTACCCTGCAATTGTCACTTGCTGCTCATCACTTCTAAATGTTACATGTTTGTTAAATTAGGAATTCGTGAGGTTCAATTTAAACATTTAAGTCAAAGAAAATCCGCGAGTCACCCATTTGATATATAATCTGCTTGTAAGGCTCATCAAGGACTACTGAACCGGTGTACCTAATGTTGTAATTCTATAATCAACAAGCAAATAAAAGCGGGTGCAGAGAAAGTTAATTACAAAGGAGAAAATTAATAAAGGCTCATGATACCAATGATTCGGAACCAGGCTACTGAACTAGCCTGTTCATCTGCATGCATTTCTAAATGGCAAGCCAAGATCTCAATCAAGACAATTCTGCTGAACCCAGTGGCATCAGCTTAAGAAAACCTTGCTACTTTATACTGAAAGTAGGCTGTTTTTTAAAAGCAAATCAATAAAAATAATGGATCTGCTCACACATTAAGAAACCACTACCTAGGTTTCAGTGTGGCACATAGCTAAAGCCCAGTGTTCTGTGGAGATTAATAGACATTGTATTTTCATGTCACTGATTGAAGGGAAGTTCTTCAAAACAGCAGAATCAGCAATGAGCACATATTACTGTTTCTCTCAAATTACATTTGCATCCTTACAATGGGCCCAAATGTA
The DNA here is from genome assembly GCF_052110815.1 of Crocodylus siamensis. Lineage (NCBI taxonomy): Eukaryota > Metazoa > Chordata > Crocodylia > Crocodylidae > Crocodylus > Crocodylus siamensis. The sequence continues at coordinate 7,510,585 of NC_143408.1, read as the reverse complement.
AAACAGCAGATTCTGTTTTCTTGCAAAGGAATGATTGCTTATGGTCAGCAATACAAACCATTGCTTTGCATTCCCACCACAAGACTGAGTTGAGTCAAGTTGTGTCTTGCACAGACAAAAACTAACACCCCCTTCTCACTATTCACCTGTTTCAAAGCACTGTTAATATTTGCTCGCTGTTGGCTATTCAAAAGTTACTCCTATTAGCCACTGGGGCCAAGTATTTGGCACACTGCTTATAAGAAAGCAGAGAAAGAGATGGCATTTAGAACAGGAATGCGTAGGATGCATCTGTAGAAACAACGTGTACTTCAGCAATGTTGTTCTGTTACTTCTGACCACAGTCCTGCAGCACAGAACGTTTCAGGAGCGATGTCCCACTCTATGAAAACAGCACGGAAACATTGGAGTAAACTTTCCAAGTGGCGGCCTGCAATGTGATACTTTTCCGAATAGCAGAGTTAGTCAGCCAGTGAGTAAGGCTATGCTGGCAAAGAGCAAAGACGACAGAGAAGGCTGTCAAAATCCTATACGCTAGAGCTGTGCGAAACAGTTATGTTTTGATTTGGTTTCGGATTCGGTTGTTTCGGAGGGATAGCGATTCGTTTCAGTGTTTTGGATCACTGTTCCGTTTCGGTTCGGCCGAATCTGTTTTGGAGTTTCGCTGCTGTTTCGGTGATTTGGCCATAGGCTATAATGGGGAACCACTAAAATGCCTATGACTTTGTCATTTCTTGCCTGATTTGGATGAAAATTGCAGGGATGGGGCATGAAGCTTGCTAAGTTTCAAGGAGATAGGCGCAGGGGTTTCTGTGAAACTGCACCTCAAACTGTTCAAAGCAAAACTCGTATCACTTTCCGGCAGCAGCAGCATGCTGTCATCCCACACGCAGATCCAGGGGCCCGCAGACCTTCCGGAGAGCGCAGGCCCATGGATCTGTATACAGGCCGGGGCCAGCACCAACACCCGAGATTTGGACTGAAGTAGAAAACTAAGAGCAAAGTCATGGATAGATTGTTTAATCTTCAGGGAGAGAATTGCATTTGAAATACATCATAGCCAGTAACCTAACAACCACAGGGAGTGGTAACCAGAGATACCGGGCCCTTTAAACACAGGTTTTTTTAAACCTAATCACCCCTACCTTTTTCCAAAAATGTCATTTCTAGAACCAGAGAGAAAGCAAGGTTGGTAAGAAGCCCTGAACTGTTTACAGATTTTCTTCCAGCTATTTTACTCTAAAACAAGATGAAAACCCCAAATTCAGCAAATACCAATTTGTAAGAATGGAGCAAAACTAGCTGTTCGCACCAAGATAAATATCAGATAGCTTGTAAACAGTTTTTGGATGTGTAAGACAACATCCAAACACTGTCAAGTCAATCAAACAAGATTATATCTGCACTGCACACAAAAGTTGCACTGCTTTAAATATACTGGCACAATTGAAGCGATAAAAGAATTGTACTAGTTCAGATACAATTACAGGACTCTGACAGCAAGCTGTGTATACCAGCAACTCCTAATCCTGCATCAGGCAGGAATATTGTAAGAACATACCACCACAGCTGTGTCCAGACTAGGGACCAGACTGATATAACTACAAGTATGGACAAAAAGAATTAATTACAAAAGGTTAAAAGGGTGGGGGGGAGTGACAATACAGCAGATACTCCAAGCTAACTGCATGCATGCACATATGCCCTCTACTGTGATGAGCAACAGCTAAACCAGGGGCAGGCAAAATATAGCCCACGGGCCATATCCAACCCACCAAGAGATTTTCTCCAGCCTGCGGCACGCCCCTCAGTCCCACCCAACTCAGGAATAGGGGGCAGCCTGGGCTATGGGGCATGCAGCAGTGCAACAGCTGGACTCAGCTTCCCAGCACTCGCAACGGCTCCTTCTGGCTGCCACCACCACTTGATCTGGCCCTGTTGCCCAGCCACTCCAGACCTTTTGCCCCTCACCCACTGCTCAAACACCCGTTGAATCAGGCAAGTCAGGAGTGGACTGGCCAAGTTCGCCGATGACACCAAACTTTGGGGCAAAGCATCCACGCCAGAAGACAGGCGGGTGATCCAGGCTGACCTGGACAAGCTCAGCAAATGGGCAGACGAGAACCTCATGGTGTTTAACACCGATAAATGCAAGGTTCTCCACCTTGGGAGGAAAAACCTGCAGCACCCTTATAGGCTCGGCAGTGCTACGTTGGTTAGCACTACAGAAGAAAGAGACTTGGGGGTCATCATTGACCACAAGATGAACATAAGCCTGCAATGTGATGCTGCGACTAGTAAAGCGACCAAAATGCTGGCGTGCATCCATAGATGCTTTTCGAGCAAATCCCAGGATGTCATTCTCCCCTTGTACTCGGCCTTGGTGAGGCCGCAGCTGGAGTACTGCGTCCAGTTTTGGGCTCCACAATTCAAAAAGGATGTGGAGAAGCTTGAGAGAGTCCAGAGGAGAGCCACGCACATGATCAGAGGTCAGGAAAACAGATCTTACGATGACAGGCTGAGAGCCACGGGACTCTTTAGCCTGGAAAAGCACAGGCTCAGGGGCGATCTCATGGCCACCTATAAGTTTATCAGGGGTGAACACCAGGATCTGGGGGAACGTTTGTTCACCAGAGCACCCCAAGGGATGATGAGGTCGAACGGTCACAAACTCCTGCAAGACCGTTTCAGGCTGGACATAAGGAAGAATTTCTTTACTGTCCGAGCCCCCAAGGTCTGGAACAGTCTGCCAGCGGAGGTGGTTCAAGTACCTACATTGAACACCTTCAAGAGTAAATTGGATGCTTATCTTGCTGGGATCCTATGACCCCACCTGACTTCCTGCCCTTTGGGCAGGGGGCTGGACTCGATGATCTCCCGAGGTCCCTTCCAGCCCTAATGTCTATGAAATCTATGAATCAAAAAATCTAACTGTTAAAGGCAACTGCTTGGAAATCTCCTTGGAAAAAATAGCCTTTATTTTAATTAAGGGTACAGAGCAGTTTTATTAATTTAACAGCATGCTTACATTTATAACATTAGTACCGACTATGCTGACAACCATTGCTAATTAGAGAAAAAAAAGATCGTAACTATAATTTTTTTTAACTTTGCCTTTAATACATCAAGAAACAGAAAATAAGAGTCCAGAGTAACACAATATTTTTTCAAGAGGTTGCATTTTCTTCTGAAAACCAAGATTTCATCTTATCGGCTATTTTGAGGCTTTGCTCATCAATCTGAACTTTGCCATAAAACATCATGGACATCTGCCAGCAGAAATGGTATTTTGGGGTCATGAATACCCAAAGTAAAATTCTATAATTTGTACAAGTCCAATGAGGCAACTGTCATGTGTCCACTGGGGCAATTATTTGCTACAGGCAAATGGTGTATTACGGTGGTACTCAATGCTCCAGCCTTGAAGGCAGGATGAGTGGCATGCATCCCAATCTGGCCCCCCAGAGCCACCAACCTGGTGCACAAAAGTTACATCATCTAGCTTACAGGGCTCCCCATGGGTATGAAAATCTGGCAGTGGTGGCAACATTAATTGCTGTGGTTTTGGAAGCTGTGGCAATTAATGTTGTCACTGCTCCCCCATCAACAAATTTCCAGTCCCGTAACTGGTGAGACGGGCCCATGGGCTGCATTCAGCCTGCAAGCTGGAGGTTGAACATTACTCTCTACACTACCTGTTCCCTGACATCTAAGGGCAAGATGCTTTAACAGCACCTACCCTCTGATAGCACTCGTCTGTCCTCTAGAGCCTAGTGACATTTACTGTTCAAAACCAATGTGAATTACCTTGGTGTAAAAGTGCCATGGGTCTAGGCTTTTCAGGTATAATTGCAGTAAAAAAGGACATTAAGAGTGCCTGTTACTTGGTGCCCAAGCTACACCAGTAGATTTCTTTCATTTATAATGCACCTAAAGCCACAGCATCCAAGCACATTATAAACTGATATTTGCATCTATTTAGAAAAGTATAAAAAAAGATAGTACCTTGGGTTAATGAGAGATTTGGCAAAATGCATACGTCTTGCATGAGGCATTAAAAAATTAGTTTTTCTAACTTACTATTATTACAAGCAGCAGCTCATACAAAAGAAAACTTAATTTGCACAGTTAAACACGAACTACTGTTTCATCTGCTATTTAATTTAAACTGCCGCTGCTTCTCTCTCAGACCAGAGGAAAGGCACTTTGTCTCTGAAAGCTTGTGTAATATCTCCCCCAACTGTACAGCTGGTCCTATAAAAGATAGCACCAAAAGAAACCTTTACTTCTCATGGTGCGGACAAAGCAACTGTAGCCTTAACATGTGTTAGCAGGTTAAAGTCACATCTATGTTTTACCCCAAGTTTAACACGTGGCAAAAAAAAAAAAACGCTTGCCCTTTTCTCCCAGAGAAAGACAAGGTTTAAGAAATCATCAGAAGAAGCAAAGCCGATAGCTAAGGGACCTCTTCCTGCCAGTCAGTTCTTGCAAAAAGGCATATCTAATAAAAAGTATGTTTCACTAAAAAAGAAAAAAAGTAGCTTTGATGTCTTAGCAGCTTCAGAGACTATATTGCGATATAGGAAACACCCAGTTTTATTGTACCTCACATAGCATCAGGCATATCAACTATCTTTGCTGTGATGAGGTAAGCAACCAACAGGTTAGGGGCCTTGTCCAAAAACATTCCTCTCATTGCAGCAGCCATTTAACTAGCTTCCAACCCCAGAATTGATATAATAGAGATGATAAAAATAAATCACCCCAAGATTAATATTAAGATTTATGGAAGGAAAAGAGTTTCCAAAGGGAAAATCATAAAGTAAGAAATGTCCACACTTAGAAAAAGGATTAAAAAAAATTAAAATCTAAAAATTGTATCTTAAAAGCAAGACAGTGGACTTACAGAAGAGTGCGGAAAGGGAAGACCAATACAGTAATGTAATGGAGGGGGGAGACAACCAGGGCAGTAGCAGGTTTCCAGGATCTCCACCAGCAATGACAGCTGCCCATGCCAGCAGCATGGCTGTAGGCACTGACCAGGGCACAGAGATGTCCTCTTATACCTTGAACACTGGGAGTCATCCATGGACCACTGTAGTCCCCTACTTACTCATGCTCTCTCTCTCGAGTCTTTCAAGCCAGGCTCTAGCCAGTAGGTACCTGGGAGTTTTGAAGCCCTGTGACAGAATATCATATTTACTCACTTTTACTCCAAAACTTAGCCTTTCCAAATTGGAGTGTCTTAGCATGGAAACTGATTTTTCTGCCAAGGATAACAGCATAGAAACATGGTAGAATGCTTGAATGGCCTGTGCAAAGCAGCAAGTATTCGAGTCGCATTTAGACTCAGCCAATTTGAGGGACAGTGATTTGATTCGGTGATTCAAATCATTATTCCAATTGGATTCAGCCGCCAAATGAGCTACCAAAGCTTTGGACACCCCTAACAGATAGGCTGGGGGGATGTGTCGGGCTCTTCCTGGGAACACGTACCCCCAGATCTGCGTGCAGGATGACAGCAGGCTGGGGCCAGCAGCAGCACCAAGCTGATTTTTCCCAGTGCTTGGCACGCCCGTCATCCCGCCTGCTGTCATCCCGCGTGCAGATCCAGGGGCACTAGACTATTCCTGGCACTCGGTGTGCCCGTCCCAAGTGCCATGAAGAATCCAGATGGTGCCACCGCCAGGAAAAGCTTGACACAGCCCCCCAGCCCACCGCCCTCCCAGGGGGCACAGAGCAGCAAGAGGCACACCCTGCCCTCCCTCCTCCCCCGCTCCACACCCACTGACTGTTCCCACTGCAGCTGGCGCCAGTCGCTCCTGGGGCTGCTGCAGCAGGGGCTAGGGTGAGTACAGACAAGCTGCACCATGTCCCGTACCCCCAGGGCTCCACTTGCTGCCACTCCCCCCAGCCTCTGCTGCAGCAGCCCCAGGAGCAGCTGACACCAGCTGCCTGCACCACAGCGCAGCACAGCCCAGGAGCTGGGGTGAACGAGGACAGGCGGAGCACGCTGCAACCCCGGGAACAGCACGTCTCCCCCAGCCCCTTCCCTAGTTCCAGCCTCACTCCCCAACTCCCTCACTCACTGCCTTGGGAACCCTTCCCTATTTGTTGCTTTATAAAGTGGGTTCACTTTAGGCAAGGGAAACCTGTGTAGCCTACGGCCAAATCTTCAAAATCGGCCCCAAATCAATTCAGAGGTTTCTGATTTGATCCAGACCTCTTAATGAGTCCACTGATTCAATTAGATTTGGATTCGGAGATTCGGCCACTGAATCAGGCTGAATCCCCTCTGAACTGAATCCGCTACCAAAGCTTCCCACAGCCCTAATGTCTGATGCTTCTTTTCCTTCCCTTCCCTCCAATTGTACGGAGGGAGAAGAGTCCAGCAGGGTACAGCTGCATCACACTGATTCCTGCTCCACCCAAAGTTTAAAACCAACTGCTCAGCAGCAACATTTCTTCTCAGGCAGCACTGAAAAAGTCAGTTGACTTCACAAGTCATTATAATCTACCCGATTACAATCATGTAATCCATCTTCACTCCACAGCTCTTAACAACCCTCTCCTCTTAAATGGTCCCGAGGTTCCACTAATCAAGCTATCCTTGAGGTTCCACTAATCAAGCTATCCAAGCAATCTCTTCTCGGTATATCTGTTATTGCTTGGGCTCTTTAAGGAAGAAAAATGCCACTGGGAGTCTTATGCTACACTTAATATAAAAGATACACAACTTCAATAAAAATTCAGTTATTCAGACACTTAAAAACTAAATTAATTGACAGGAAGACTGGTAGTTTTCAAAGCCTAGGAGACATTATTTAAAAAAAAAAAAAAAAACTTCATTTGAAATCTATGAAAAATTCTGACTAAAAACAAAACTCAAGTTGTTTCAACTGAATCTGTAGGGTTTCCCCACCCCCACCAAAGCACATATTAGAATAAGGCAACTACTTTACAACTTTCAGACACCTGTGGCTCAAACTTTCCAGATTCCTTAATTAGTAGGTATGACATTCTTTAAATGGCTTGAGCACAGAACCTACAAGTCAGCTTCTTAAAAAAGACAAGCTCTTTAAAAGTAAGACAAATGAGTACATCTAAACCCTCCAGAACAGAACCAAGGTTTTTGGTAGTCAATTTATTTACGGTATTCCATTCCAAGGAAGAGAAGTATGACATGAAAGCACATAAATGCTGATCACTAAAGCTTGCCTGAAAGAAAGCATTTCTATTTGACTGCTTCTTCATGTACTGCAATCTACACAAAAATCACTTAACTCCAAATATAAAAATCATATACATCTCCATGAATTACCTGAGCTCCTCGCAGTTAATAAATAATGAAGATATTTGTTCATGCTGTTCTTGAGGCTTTTTGCATTTAGTCTGTATAGTCAAGACACTCCAATAAATGTTCATGTCACAATACACTGCTGATCAGTGAACTGACACAGCACCTTCTGGCTTACAAAGATAATTATGGCAGAGAGGCAGGACATGGTAACTTGCTAGTCCCGCCTTCGCCTCACGTACTCAAAAGTGAGATCATTTTAACTTCTAGTTTTGGGGCTTTTCTAGTTTTTATATCACTGTTATTAATAAATCACCAAGGCGAATCTTTTAAAAAAAAATAGTTATTTTCACCATTTCTCCTACTTTTTACATTTCACTCAGCTCAGACTACACAAATTGACCAGTGAATTTTGCTTACCGAACCTTGTATACTAACACGGTTGCACAGTTCAAATTAGAGGGGAACAATGTTTAAACAGGAAGAAAAATGTATTTCAAGTAAGTATGAAAGCCTCTTGTTAAAAAAAAAAAAGTCACACAGGTCTAATTACCAAGCCTTAGAACACTCTTTTAACCTCACTGGAAGCAAGTCTCAGGTGGACAATCTAACTACAATATGTAAATGTATTCCTACACAGTTTGAAGCAAGACTTGTACAAATAAAGTTGCATGTATATGTGAGCGTGTGCATGATTTCATGGTTAGGATGTACAATAAAAGTCTTTGACAGTACTGAATAACAGTTCCCAAATAAATGCCTATGAAACTAGTCTTTACAGCACTGAATGTTGGACACACTGGGTGCATCTACACAAGACACTAAATGCGCAGTAGACTAATTTTACTGCACATTACCACGTCAGAACAAAAAAGTCATGCTAATGCTCAGTAGAATTAGTCTACTGTGCATTAGCGTCACAAAAAACACTATACGCCAGTGCTACCAGCAGAGCAGCACCAGTTACTGCTCATTCAGTTAGTACCTGCAAGGGTGTGCCAAAGAACTCTGAAAGACTGCAAGAGGTCCGAATGGTTTACCACTATGGATTCCTATTTGAAATCTCTAGGTTTACCTTTGCAAGCACGTCAGCATTCCTAACAGTGCTAATATTGTGTAACACCCCAGAGCACCCCTGAAAATATCTCAAGGCACCCCAGGATGCTGTGTCACCCTGACTGAGAATCACTGCTTTAGACAAACCTAGGCTCCAGAATGCCATGAGCCTAGACATGACTGTAGCAGCAGCCAAAATGAAGGATAGTCATGGATCTACCCATACCAGCGATTCAACCAGGGCGGGCGTTGCAGTACCTTTAATGCTCCGAGATGCTTTTAATGGTGCCATGAGTTGTTGTACAATGTACAATTTGCACTGTTAGGTATGCAAACACCTGCACAGGATCCACAAGATTTTAAACAGGAATCTGTAGTGTCAAAAACACTTCAACCTTTGTGCTATTCTTGAGTTCTTAGAAGAATTGATGTATTATTTTCTCATAATCAAAAAACCAAGTGAAAGCCAATAGCTGGCATTTTCCACAGGGTGCCTCCAGTCTGACAAGGCTGAGAACCACTGGCTTACATAAACTGGAGGAAACTGTCCTAGGGGAGCACATGGAGTAAGTGCCCTTGAAAATGGTGACACAACAGCAACTCAAGGAAGAATTGTGGCCATATTATTTGATGCAGAATTCCTCCAACAAATTTTATATTCCAGCAGAGATTAAATATGGGAAATTTCCTTCCAAAAACCTCAATGAATTTCATTTTACAACTCTATAACTTAGGAAGCTTGAAAGAAAGTGCTTTTCCCTTCTTTTTGCAAAGGAGTGTGCTACCAAGAATGCTGCAAAAAGTGGCTCCTATAGTCTCCATCTATCCACCTTCCCATTTCCAGAAGGGACAGAAAGAAGTTACAAAAGAACTTCAAGCCTTCTACAAGGTAAGGACTATGTTTTATCCTATAACAGTCACACATACAAATCAAAATAAATCTGCTGCATTTGGCAACTGAATGAAGTGAAAAGAGGTCTGATTATAAGAACACTGATATTGTCCAATTCTCTACATGAAAAGATATGCTCCTGACTACACTAATCAGTGGTTTGTCTAATTTTCATTTGAAAACTAACAATCATAATCAGCACCCACCTTAAACTGACAACATTTTGGTAATTACTGTTTTGACCACTAACAGGAACAGGTCTAATATAAGCTTCTAAAGCTTCCCACTAGCACAGGCCTGGAGCTACCAACCAGTATCAACTAGTAGAGGTTTGAGGGAGACTTGTGAAAAGATTTCTCTCAGTCCTGGAATTTATTTATAAGTACAAAAACGCACAGTAAGCTCCTGATTTAGTTTATCTGAATTCTTCTATTTTTATTGCAAAAGAAAGCTAGCTACTTCAATGAATTCCACTTCCCTGTACACACCCCCCCCAAAAAAAACAACAACAACAAACCCAGCCTACCCCACCCAAGTTTCTTAGGAAAAGCCAGTCCTGCAGTAGATTGTTGGGGGTGGGGGGGGTGAGAGGGGAAGAAATCAGACAAATTGAACAGATATCTAAGACATAAGTCTTTATTGTGCAAGCATTTATTCATTTGCTTGGGACTCCCGAAGTGAATAAAACTAAGCATATGAACAAAACTAAGCAAAGGGGCAAGAAGGCGTAATGGATCTCTAGTTCTTTTCCCCATTTTGAAGCAGAGCTAAAGCCTGATTATTGCCAGGCTGGGGGTTTCAATTCGGGTTTGGGGGGAACTGTTTTGTTGGGGGGGGGTTTATTTGCTTGCTTTTGAAGAAGGAGCAGGGAAAGGTAAGCATACATGTTGTAACTGTAATTCTTCTGATGGTTGAAACACTTTGACAAAAACAAAGGCCTGACAGCACTACCTAAAGTGAAACTGTGATATTAGTTTATTTATGTTGCCAACTCATGTTTTATTAATTATCATCCTGCATTTCTAAGCAAATTTCATCTAAGGCTCTCATATGATTTTATAATTAAGCTGCAGTCCTGTTAGGGGGCAATATCTCTTTTATAGATGAAACAACAACAGTCGCAGAGGTGAGGTGACTTGCTGTAAGGCACATTACAGCACAAGAACACAATGTAATATGGGGGGGAAAAAGGGGCCCAGGTCTCCATGGTAGATCAGCCCCTCCCAAAACTATGGTCTGTGAGACCTATGCAGCCTGCAGATCACACTGCTTCCCTTCTCCTCCATCCCAAATCCCATTTCAATTAAGTCTGAAGATAAAGGTGCAGAGTGGTCCAAAAG